>NC_072891.1:73372536-74622536 GCF_028858705.1 Grus americana | reverse complement strand
CTCACAGTTCCATATAATGGCATTTGCTTAGCAATCATCAACATGGTTATGTCCCTTGTTCTCAAACACATGCTTTTAGGGAAATATATTGAATTGAGGATGATTTTTGTTGTTACAACAATATATGTTTTCATTAAAGAAATGTTTATAAGATGGAAAAGGAAACAAAAAATATATTTCAAGCATTCTGGGATAGAGATTTTTGGGGCAGCCTGGCAGATGAGAACAAAAGGTGTATTTATACAAGGTTTGTAAAAAATGAGTTTCTTTTCCATGACTGTTTTACTGGGGATGAAGGCAGTATTTTCATACATAAAAAAATTATTTTCCATATGCAAAAAATTACATTACTTTCATTTAGCAGCAGAAGGTATTGCTGTCTCTGCAGATAATCTGCAGATAATTTAAATCTAGAAGGTGTTTTCTTAGCCTTCTTCAGGGATCCCCAAATCCCTCCCCTGCCTTGTCCTTTTGGCCTTATTGCCCAGATCTCCCACAAGTCTCTGATTTTGAGGTGGTTATCTGAGACTAAAAGTTTTATACATGAAAATATTATTTCTTTAGATATATTTTCTTTCACTATGCTCACACTCATATTCAGCATAGTGTCCCATGCAGACACAGCATGAGAAGTATAGAATCATAGAATCTTTAAGGCTGGAAAAGACCTCTAGGATCATCAAGTCCAACCATCAACCCAACAACACCATGTCTACTAGACCATGTCCTGAAGTTCTATGTCTACACACTCCTCTGGGGATGGTGACTCCACCATCTCTCTGGGCAGCCTGTTCCAATGTCTGACCACCCTTTCAGTGAAGAAATTTTTCCTAATATCCAACCTAAACATCCCCTGGAGCAATTTGAGGCTGTTTTGTCTTGTCCTATCACTTGTTGTGATACCAACACCCACTTCACCACATCCTCCTTTCAGGTAGTTGGAGAGAGCGATAAGGTCTCCCCTCAGCCTCCTCTTCTCCAGACTAAACAACCCCAGTTCCCTCAGCTGCTCCTCATAAGACATGCTCCAGTCCCTTCACCAGCTGCATTGCCCTTCTCTGGACATGCTCCAGCACCTCAATGTCCTTCTTGTAGTGAGGGACCCAAAACTGAACACAGTATTCAAGGTGCGGCCTCACCAGTGCTGAGTACAGGGGCACAGTCACTTCCCTACTCCTGCTGGCCACTCTATTCCTGATACAAGCCAGGATGCTGTTGGCCTTCTTGGCACACTGCTGGCTCATGTTCAGCCGGCTGCCAACCAGCACTCCCAGGTCCTTTTCCTCCAGGCATCTTTCCAGCCACTCTGCTCCAAGCCTGCCACCTTCTCCACAAAGGCTCCTTGAATCAAACTAGAGGACAATGATGGGAAGGAATACAGTTTTTTATCTAGTTTTTTTAACTTTTCCATTGGCAGTTGTTAAAATTGTTATCTTCTGGACAAACTGCCTGTATAAGCTTTTCCAGTGCTAATCCTCTAGGAAGAACAACCAGCACTTTTGACTGCTAGAAGGACTTGGGCTGGCACAATACCAGTGTATGAAGTAATGATAATTAAATTAAATTAACCTTTAGCAAAGCAATGATAGAAAAGTGTGATCATTTGTGCAGACAAAAGCAGTTCTTGGTGAATATTTCACATACATTTGTTGCAATACTGCAATGGCTCTACTTCCAGTAAAACTGTCTCACAGGAACTCACATTTCCTCTACTACGCAGGCTACTGTTTTTGCACTGGGGAAATAAAGGTGTGGTCCAAAGAACTCTGAATGGCAGGTTTGCACTGCAATTTAGTGAATGACTTCTTGAAGTGAGTGATGTTATTTTGCCCTTGTACTTTAATTTTAAAAGTCAAATGATTCACAAGTGACCTTGCACAATGAGTAAAAATAAAGTACAGTCCTCATCCTGTGGGTATAGACACAGGCAGTTGTCTTTGCTTGGGGATACAAGTCTCTTTCTTTACTTGAACTTGGTCAGAAAGGCAGGTTCAGACAAAGATTTTTAAAGGCCAGTAGTAACCTTAGATCTTCTATTCTGACCTTGAATACAACCAAGCACAGGAATGCACATACACACAAGTTAAACTTTCATATATTACTTCAGCCATTTTCCAAAAGCTGCCTGGCTAGAACAAAGAATAAGAAACACCATCTACCTGCCCAGGCTATCTATGAAATGTGAATAGTGTTTTGTTATTCTTCTCATATATAAGGAAGTGCATTGTTCACATGCACACACTTATTTTCCACAAAACTTTCCAGAATATCTGTCTCTGGAATATATATGTTTGTCTGTTGATTCACACTTTCCAGACTGACTGAGTCCCAGCTTCAGAAAGAACAACTGGCTATTTTGGACCTCAAATTCTTGGTTATTCACCCCTTATGTATGAAAATAAGAAAAGAAACTTGTGCTTTTTTCTAAAAGTCCAGATTATTTCCCAAAGCCAGTTTCTCTCCAGAAATAAGACCCCTACCAAGAAGTTTCAATCTAGCTGGTCCAAGAGTGTGAGCCTCAAGGACTTGCACTCTTGCTCAGAGATGGTGTTGGCTAGTACTGGCTCTGGTGTCTAACCCACACCTACATTACCAAGCTAGCCAGGTTTTAGGCATGGAAAGAAGAGGATGAAGCAGATTAAGGGTGTTTTTTCTCTGTTCTGCTGTTGTTTGGGTTTTTTAAAAATCAATTTCTCACACTTAAGGACCAGCGGGAATGTTCTTTCTTTTGTTTATTGGCAGTGAACTCAACCAATCTGAAATTTTCTGTCCATCTCTAAAAGTAGATACAGATGCTAACATATCTTATGGAGGGGCAACAGAGCCAGGCACAAGCAATCCAGTTTTCTGGCAACTCCAGGCAATTTCTTGATCCAAAAGTGATTGATCAACAGACTAGAGGTCTGCTGCTCACAAACAAGAAAGAAGTGGTGGAAGATGTGAAGATCAAGAGCAGTTTTGGCTGCAGTGACCACGAGTGAGCTTGCGAAGTTTAAAGTCCTAAGACAATTCAACAAAACAGAATTACAACTGTGGACTTCAAATCGCTGATTCTTTGTCTTTTCAGGACTTTCAAGATCTCTACTGAAGTTTATAGGAGGGCAGCGATACCTGAAGGGATGATTGAGATAGGGAGTACTTAAGCCAGTTATACAGAAGCCTGTGGGATCAGAGAGGAAAAAGGCAAACACTGCACCCATCTTAAAGAAAGATGAGGAGAGGATGGATCCAGTCAACTTACAGGCCATTTGGCCTCACTGCAATCCCTGGAAGGAGAAACAGCAAACCCTCTTAGAAGCCATGTCTAAACACACGAAGGACAAGGAGGTAACTGGGAACAGAAAGCATGTGTTTATTGAGGGCAAATCCTACCCAAACAACATGATTGCTTTCTGTGGTGAGGTAACCAGCACTGTGGAGAAGGAGAGGGCAGTGGCTGGTCTATATGTTGCCTTTTCCTCAGCTTGGAGAAGAGAAGGCTCTGGGGATACATTATAGTACCCTGCCATTACCTAAAGGGGCCGACAAGAAAGCTGGAGAAGGACTGTTTACAAGGGCGGGTAGTGATAGGAAATGGGGTAATGGCTTTAAACTGAAGGAGAGTAGATTTAGACTAGATATAAGGAAAAAATTCTTTACTGTGAGGGTGGTGAGGCACCGGAACAGGTTGCCCAAAGAGGTTGCGGAGGCCCCATCCCTGGAAGTGTTCAAGGCCAGGTTGGATGGGGCTTTGGGCAGCGTGATCTGCCCATGGCAAGGGGGTTGGAACTAGGTGATCTTTAAAGTCTCTTCCAACCCTAACCATTCTGTGATTCTATGATCTGAGCAAAAGTTTTAACACAGCCTCCCATAGTATACTTCTCACCAGATTGGTAAGACATGGCAATGGATAAGTGCATAGTAAAGTGGGTGGAAAATTGCCTGGAGTGCTGGGCTCAGAAAGCTACTATCACTGGTGCAAACAGCAGATCTGCAGAAATTCCCTGGGGGGCAGCAAGTTGCTGGCAGGCAACTGTGCTTCTGGGCAGCAAAGTTGGTGCAGAACCACACCGGTGGAGAGTCCCTGTGATGGTCGAGGCTGGAGTCCGAGATGTACGAGAGGAGGTGGAGGGTGCTGGAGAAGAGGAGGGTAAGGGGAGACCTCACTGCTGTCTGCAGCTGTCTGATGGGAAAAGACAAAACCGGAGTCTTCTTGCAGATGTACAGTGATAGGAAGAAGCAGCAGGGAAAAGTTGGAAGGTGGGAAAGCCTGATAAGGAAAACAAAAGGTACCATGAGAGTAGTTAGATACTGGAGCAAGTTGCCCAGAGAGGTTGTGAGATGTCCGGAGGTGTTTAAGACTCAACCAGAAAAGTCCCTGAATGAGCCCTACTTTGAGCACAGGGTTGAACTAGGTGAGCTCCAGAGGTCCCTGCCATCCTGAATTGTTCTAGGTGATTCAGAAATTCTAAATATTTGGGTTACAGGCATTCAGATAGCATATTTGTTTCACTGCAGTACCCTTACTTTTTTGTTAAATTTTATTACAGCTCATGGTTTTCATGGTTTTACAAGGTCGATCTAATTTGCATTTGTCAAGTTTCCTTAGAAGATATCGTGAAGCTGTCTTGTAATCATATGTATAGAATTCTTTATAATTTAAACCACAAGATCTTTCCAATAATACGATTCCTTCATCAATTAGACCTCAAGTTGCTTCCTTGGCAGACTGCATGTCATGTGGACTGAACAATCCATATAGTCTGTCCTTAGCCACAAACTACTGACTCATTAGGAGAACTCAGGGTTTTTTTCTTTCAGTGAGGAAGGAGTAGGAGACCGATCAATGACATGCAAGTGTGTCTGAAAACAAGGGAAAGGTTGGTCACGATGTCACATTCATAGCACCATTATGTAATTAACTAAAATGTAGTATCTACTATGGAAGATTGCTTTTCTATTGTAATATAATAAAAATTTACCCTATGGGATATAAGCCCAAATCTAGAGAATTTAATGGAAAGACTGCATTAAAAATTAACACAGTCTTGATTTTTTTGCTGTGTTTTCTGTTTTTAACTTTAGTTAATACTTTGGGCTTAAAAATCATCAGAAACTGCTTTCTAATTGAACCTTATTGTGTGACAGTTCTTATTTGCAAATGAATCACAAAGTGATAAAGTTGTAACCTTTTGTTACTCAAAATCATATCTACGCTAAATTAGTTGTGGAAATCGAAAGTGGGAGACAGAGACAGCTTGCCACCATGATGATTTAAAAATATGATGACTTTTGTTTCTCACTCAAATAGCCCAGATGGGAGAGGGAGGTAGAACCATTTCCTCTAAACCACTTACCCATAAAATGCTGAATTTACAGATATTTTAAAATGTTACCATGTGAATAATATTCCTTTGCACATATTCTTAGTTTACGGGCACTTGCCATATGGCATTCCTGCAATTCAGTCTTTTTTCTTTTTTCTATTTTTTAAACATATAGTGCATGTGCTTGTGTCAGTCTCTCCCCATTGAATTCTGCTCATAATTAATCTCTCAGTTCACGTAACCACCTCTTCTATATATGCTCCTAGTGAAGGAAGTGAGTTCTCAGGGGTGCAACATCTTAGGCAGGGAACAAAGGCTTTACTTTCCTCTGTCCATGTTAGAGAGTGCTAATGTGATTGTCTGTAGCTGAGCTTCTTAGCAAAGAAACTGAGGATTTACAGTCCTCCAGCTTTCTTGGCTAAAGGGTTCTTCAAGGCTTTCAAGAGCTGACCTCGCAAAGGATTATGTTCTTTTAATGCACTCCCTTTTAGAAGAGAGCTTACCTGTTTTCTCAGCCTGATGCGGATACTATTAAAAAGGGTTACCATGGATACTGACATCAATAGGAAATGAAAGAGGGCTGTCCTCCTTTCTGACCCACTGGAGTTCCTCACTGTTGCTATGGGAAAGCTTACAGATGTCACTGGTATTGTTTTACATAATCTGATTTAAAATCTACAGTCTGGGCAAAAGTATTCCCTAGGGATGGGTAAATACTTCTGGGTAGAACAAGTGAAAATTTGTGACTGATGATGGTCTTAGAAGGTTTCTCAAACTTTAAGATAATTTGTAAGACAAATGGATTATTCTACTAAATATCTTTCCCATGGTCTCTTTCAAAGCTAGAAGTAGAAGTGCAAAATAGAATGAATCTCAGCAGCTTTTGAAGTTCTTTTATAGTCATTATTAATAAATTTGGAATTAAACTTTGCCATTTTACACTACCTATCCCATAGTGTTAAAAGTAACTCTCAAGTTACAAACTAGTGAAGAACTACTTTTTGAAATTTCCTTACTGTGGACTTGGATGAAAGACCAGGTAAAAGCAAGTACCTCAGGTGATCTCACCAGGATGTGGATCCAGCTGCAAACCCCAACGTAAATATTCATGATAAATGGATACTAATATTTTAACATCCTAATGTCAAATAATGACTTTTGGTGTTATATAGACTTTATTTTATTCATTTTATTCTTTGAACAGGAAGGTTTTTAGGAATATTTCTGCATTTTATAATGATTCCTTAAAAAAATAAAACAGTCTTTCCCCACTTTCTCCAAAACACAGGCATACAAAATAAAACAACCTAGTCCCCCTGAGATACACAAACCTTTCATGTGGCATTGAATGGCTTCTCTAGCAGTTAAGATTTATTGCCTGTGGTCCCAACACTTGGAGATGGATATAGGGTGTTCTGCCAAAAAGAAGAAATTGAAAATTGGTAGAAGAAATAACTGTAGGGGCACACCAGTCAAAGAAAGGCTCTGACCTCCCCAGTAAGGCATTATTTCATCATTTTATGTCACCTGGATTAGTCTGGTTGTTTGAATCTTCTGTGTGTATGTTTTATTGTTTTATTTCCCATCCTGGTCATAAAGGGCACATTTATTGTTCAGTAAGCAGAATTAGGATGGCTGCAGTTTACATAGTCAATAGCAGTCAAACACCAAGGTCAGTGTCTATCACATCTTGGAAAAATTGGGGTTAGAGCAGGTGAAATTATCATTCCATCTTGGCTTTATGGCTCTAATAGAAAGCCACAGAGTCCCTGACCCCTGCTGCCACTCATGGCCAGCTCTAATAGCAATGTATAACCTTCGACACTCAATTAAAATGGGAAATAAGGCAAAGAAGGGGTCAGTATGCATATTTGGTCAATCTGATCCTTTGGAAAAAAGGTCCAAGATGGCTTTCAGAGAGGGAGTAAGGGAGGAAGAGGAGAGGACAGGAGGGAGAGCAGGAGAGAATCATAGAATCAGAAAATGGTTTGGGTTGGAAGGGACCTTAAAGATCATCTAGTTCCAACCCCCCTGCTGCGGGCAGGGACACCCTCCACTAGACCAGGTTGCCCAAAGCCCCATCCAACCTGGCCTTGAACAGTTCTAGGGAGGGGGCACCCACAACCTCTCTGGGCAACCTGTGCCAGTGCCTCACCACCCTCACAGTAAAGAATTTTTTCCTAACATCTAATCTAAATCTACCCTCTTTTAGTTTAAACCCATTACCTCTTGTCCTGTCACTACACTCCCTGATAAACAGTCCCTCTCCATTGTTCCTGTAGGCCCCTTCAGGTACTGGAAGGCTGCTATAAGGCTTCCACAGAGCCTTCTCTTCTCCAGGCTGAACAATCCCAACTCTCTCAGCCTGTCCTCACAGGAGAGGTGCTCCAGCCCTCTGATCAGCTTCGTGGCCTCCTCTGGACTTGCTCCAACAGCTCCATGTCTCTCCTGTACTGGGGCCCCCACAGCTGGGTACAGTACTCCAGGTGGGGTCTCACCAGAGTGGAGTAGAGGGGCAGGATCACCTCCCTCGACCTGCTGGTCACACCTCTTTTGATGCAGCCCAGGACACGGTTGGCTTTCTGGGCTGCAAGCGCACACTGCCGGCTCATGTTGAGCTTTTCATCAGTCAACACCCCCAAGTCCTTCTCCTCAGGGCTGCTCTCAATCCATTCGCTGCCCAGTCTGTACTTGTGCTTGGGGTTGTGCCGACCCATGTGCAGGACCTTGCACTTGGCCTTGCTGAACTTCATGCACAGGCCCACCTCTCCAGCCTGTCCAGGTCCCTCTGGATGGCATCCCTTCCCTCCAGCATGTTGACCACACCACACAGCTTGGTGTCGTCGGCAAACTTGCTGAGGGTGCACTCGATCCCACTGTCCATGTCACTGACAAAGATGTTGAACAGTGCCGGTCCCAGTACTGACCCCTGAGGAACGCCACTCATCACTTGGACATTGAGCCGTCGACTGCAACTCTTTTGAGTGTGACCATCCAGCCAATTCCTTATCCGCTGAGTGGTCCATCCATCGAATCCATGTCTCTCCAATTTAGAGACAAGGATGTCGTGCGGGACAGTGTTAAATGCTTTGCACAAGTCCAGGTAGATGACATCTCTTGCTCTCATGGAGTAAGGGAAAGGGCAGAGAAAAAGGGAAAGAAAGAGGAAAGGCTTAAAGGGGAAGGTGGAAAGAGAAGGCGGAAGGAAAAGAAAGCCCTTCCGCATTTGTACGTTGAGTGACCTTAAGTTCTTAAGTGCATTAAAGCACCCTGCTTCATGACAATTCTCACACTGTCTCTCTACTAAAAGCACAGTGCTGTCTTCCTGGCTGCCGGAGTGGGACAAAGTAGACGCCTTTGGTTTTAGAATTTAGTACATACCCCTTTTCTTTATCTAATTTTGCTATATAAATGAAAAATAAATTACTTATTTTCGTTTGGTGCATGTGTGTGAGGGGAAAGCAGGAGAAGTCACGATTTTGAAAGCTAACCACAGGTAACACTGCAAACAATACGGGATCAGCTAAGAGAAATGGTTTTCAGATTTGACTGATATCTGTCACTGGATCTCAGAGAAAAGGAACCCCTATTACTTGCTCTTACTTGAAGAAATAGGTTTTTTCCTAAGAATAGAAGATCTTTAACTATCCCCAGAGTAATTCTAGATTTCTATTGTGGGCTGCATACTGCGGATTTGTAAGGCTATATGAATCTACAGCAACCATATAATCTTACTTGCAGTGAGCCACAGAAGGCAACCTCACTAATCCCAACATCCAGTCACCGAATTCTGGCTGAGTTACAATGGCAGTTTCAGAAAGCTATTCAGTCTTGATTGAAATAATTCAGCTAATGAACCACCTGGCATGACTCTAACTAAACTTTTTCCAAGGGTTAATAGGTCTTGCTGTTAGAAAACGCATGTTTATTTTCTATTTGCATTTTTCTAGCTTCAGTTTTTAATTGCTGAACTGATATTTTTACAGTAAATTATTTTTCAGTTTCTTGAACAAAAATCAAAGGAAAAAATCAGTTTGTGATTGACAAAAATAACAATTTTTGCTTTCCCTTAAAACCTGTCTAAACTGAAACAGTTTTCAGATAGTTTGGAGATTTCTTAAAAGCTGCTTGACAGTGAAATTTACACATTTCAGAATTAAAGTACCACCATATTTTTCAGTAAAAAAAAAGCAAATTGAAATGCAAGTTTGAATTTTTAGGAAAGAGATTATAAGGTAACAGTTCAGATAACTTTTTGGAGTGAAAGATTTTTTTCACCATCAAAAAATACTACCACACATCTTCCCACCATTTTTTTTTTTAATGTAAGAGTTGTATATTGCCATAAGTCTGTTCCTTTCTCTAACCAAAGGAGCAGCAAAGCTCTAAAAGTGTTACTAAAGACTGTTTCAAAGGAGTTAAAGACTTCATTTTTGGATTTGCAGCACCAGCACATGATAGTTATGACTTAGTGTAGGCAGACAGACCAATGTGCAAGCAACTGGTGACAAGTTAAGGTTAGGGATTTCTTTAACCTAACCAGATACTAAGGAAAAATTCATCCTACGATTAGGACAGGTTGTTACTACATTTCTGTTCATTTTGTTCTTGGAATTCCCATTAGAGTTTTGCAAAGGCATCCAGATAGGATCATGGAATGCATTTTGCCCCGAGGCCTGGAATTACATCTGGGCCCACTAATGCATTGCTACCTGTTTTCCAGCAAACAAAGACTAATTCTATGGCTGTGTAATTAAAGAAAAGAAACAAGAACATCAGCAACATCCTGTTTGGCCTTAAAAATCCATAATCTCTCAACTCAGGGATACACCTTAAATTAGGAGTCTTCCATAAATTGATGCCAGACTTCAAGTACTGTCCCAGCTTTTCAGGAATTAAAGTGTTAGTTTCTGGGGTGTTTTACAAAAATAATGTACCTCTAAGCCTGAACTGCTATTGTGTAAAGCTCCCTCAGGGCCACAAAAGCTGAAATATTTAAAACAAATGCAGTGTTACAAGCTTGTGCACAGTTGATGCTATGGGTCACAGAAATTAAGGGGAGTCAGTTCAATGACTTTTTATCATTAATTTTCTCAGCTGCATGTGTTACTGCAAATCTGATAGGATACTGATCAAGGAAGTAGGGCCACAGATTCCAAGTAACTTCAACAGAGCTCAGCAGAAATTATGTTCCAGCCAGCTCAGTTCAAGGTTTAATGGTCTGCAGCTTTTTGAGTATTCCTTTCTTGTTCTTACTCTTTTATTTCCCTCTTTTTTCTTTCTTTTTTTTTTGTTTTGTTTTGTTTTGTTTCTTGCCCCCCCGCCCCATCCCCAAGAGAGGCAAAGCCAGACTCTCCGGTTTCTGGTACTCTCTCTTTCTGCACGAGGCTGACTGGTTGATAGCAAGTGATGAGAAATGTTCTGAGTTTGGTTGTCACCACGGCAATCCAAAACTGATGAAAGGAGCAAAACATAATTGTTCAGATTAAATCAGCTAGCGATAACTCATACGTTTCATTTGTCAGAAACACTTCTGCTGCCACTGAGGAAAGCCAGAATGGATCTCTGCACTTCACACTGAAAAAAAAAAAAAAGAGTTCTCATTCTCACTTTTAGTGAAGCAGTAAATGGCTTTCTACTTGAATAGAAGACTAAGAAGAAATAAGGAAGAAAAGTCTGCTGACTGCTGTGTATTTTGAAGACCGCAAGCAAATCAGCCGCTTTTGTTTTCAAGATGAAGCAGTTTAGTTACTGTGGTTACAATAGCGGGTTCTCCACAGGTGAACTTGAAAAATTTAGTCATTGTGGACTTCTCCATTTCTTCTAATAATCTGTGTTAACATTTTTCCTGTCTTACACCACATTGTAAACATACCTGCCAATTCTTTTCTGCAGCTAAGAAAAGTGAGAAACTTCCATATAAACTTTAAAGTATGTGTATTTTTCTTCTAAGATCTTTTGTAAAAAAGTGTCCCTTGTGACTGCATTAGCTCTTAATTTCCTGTATTAGAGAGACTGAAATGTCAAGAGGCATCATCCGTTTAGTTAGTTGCAAAGAAAAGTTTTCTTCTGTATGCTTTTTTTTCCATGGTGTTACAAAATTTTCATAAATCTGAGTGAGTTAGCAGCAGTAAACTAATGCATCTGCTTATTCGACCAAGTGCCCAGCATCTTCCCAATTTGAAAATCATCTGGAGATGATTTCTTAGAGACCTCACAGTGTGGTTCTCAGACCTTGCTCTGCTGTCTTCTTCCGTGACTGACATGAAGCACACTGAAGTCCATGAAGTGCTTTCCATTGACTTCTTGCAGCTTTAAGTGGGCTGCCCATGGAAATAGCCTCAATTTGCGAGAGGGAACATGATCATTTTGAGAAAGTTTGCACTGAATAGTACTGGGAATCATTGCATTTTGTCTAACATCTGCCTTCTTTTTTCTGTATGTGGAAACTACTGATTGAGTTACAGACAGGCTTCCTTTGAGTTTCCCTTTCTTATTGCAGCTACAGTTAAAATTATTCTGACATACAGAATTATTCAGACATACATTGCTCCATTCTACATTCAAGAGTGAAAATAGAAGGTAAAACTAGAAATACTATCTCACTTTAATTCTAATGCCATTGCAGCCCTTAGTAACAGTCCTGTCTACAGCTAAGAAAAAGGGGAGGGAGATTATCTATTAATCTTATGTAATGTATAATCCAAATGAGATGTTGTTCTTATGATGTATTAGACCATGCATCACCAGAGCCAGCTGTCACTCCAATGATCTATTGATGTAATAAATCATAGTGGGACACACTGATGAAGTATTACTCAAAAGAGAATGGTGTCCATGTGAAAAGCAGTACTGCAAAAAAATCAGACCCCCCCAAAAAAAAAATCAAAAATCAAAGCAGCACAAAACTGTGGCCTGGAACTGGATTCCTAACCACCAGATAAATGGAGGAAAAAACCTGCAATTAACTGCCAACATCAAGACCTTAAATAGAACTCTTATTAAAGCAAATCAAATTTTATTTCCAAACTGGATCAGGCTTTGAATGTCTTCTGAGTCTTTCTGGCATCAAAGAACCAGTTCTTCCACCAGTTGTGGAACATTATTTTACACAGCTCAAAATGAAATCCCAAGTGGCCGGTTCAAAGTCTGTAAGAGATACCTAATTGAAATTATTTTTGTTTGGGTTATACTCATAATTCAGAAATAAAAACCTGCAAGAGAACAGAGGAAAGAGTTCTGATAAGCCAAAGCATTTTGCTTTGACTGTTTCAGGCAAAATATTTTGATATTTTATTTTGCAATGCTTTGAGTTGTGCATTAAATATTGGAACACAAAACGTGACTTTGAACCTAAGTGGCATTTTGTGTTGGTTTGGGTTGGGGTTTTTTCTGCTTTTTGTTTGGGGTTTTTTTTTGTGTGTGTGAAAATGAATTTTTTTTATTGTTCTAAAATGAAAACTTGTTTTTGTGATCATGTTTTTATGATCATGTTTTTATCATCATTTTTGCTTCAATATGCTTTGGAAACTTCAGAAATGGAGTGGAAATTTTACTGCAGTCTAATCTCATATGATCAGAGATCCATGTTCTCTGGTCAGTACAGAGCAAACCTTTATACATACATAGAGAGATGATGTATATAGATAGATGTATACCTATCACAAAAACAGCTGTTGGAGAATTTTCCATAAAATTAGTCTATTTTCTTTGCAAGTACTGCAGCTCACACAGCCAAGTGAGGAATTAAATGCTTAGGACTCTGTCCGACTTTCACCAAGAGCAATAAATAGCCGAACGCCTCCAGCAAATCAAACTAGCTGTTAAGCTGTTGAGAACTACTGGCTGCATTTTACATTGACTATAGGATCTGGGCCTCATTGTCTTCAACAAGTGCCTTATAAAGCCTTGCAAAGTCCCATTTTTTTGAAAGATTACAATGAACAACTTTGTTGAAGATCTGTACAAAAATAGCTAATGATACTAACACGAATGATAGACTATGGCAATTTTTTTCTGTTTTATTGTTAAAATATAAAACCTAATACAAATGTTACTTATTTTTAAGAAGTACGCAACATTTTGCACCTTTTAGAGGTTTCCTTCTTAAGATCCAATTATAAAGGAATGCAATTTTATTTATAATATTGATCTCACATCTTTAAAAGTGAAGCTAATTCAATTATTTCTAATTATGTGAGCGGTGTGGCCAGGCTAATTTCAAAAGACCGTTCTACAAAGGCAAGCTGCTGTGGAAAGCCATGCGTCTTCTCTTGCTAAGAATGACAGGCAGGCAGAGGGTCATTACAAAATTAAGATTAAGCAATTGTGATGTTCACTTTCAATCTGCAAACAGGTTTAAATCAGTCCCTGGCAGTAGAATGGAAAGAAGCCAAAATTGTCGAAAAAGAAACAAGCTTAGGTCTTCAAAACCTCAGATAGGCAAAGGATTTGTGGGGTTACAAGACCTGAACTCTGTAACAGTTGCAGAAGTAAAATCTCTTTTACTAATTTACCAAACAAAAACCCAAACAAACAAACAAAAAAAACATACACCCCACCCCCCCCCAAAAAAAAAAAAAACAACCAAAAAACCACTGGGAATTCAAATGGAGAGCATCTCTTTGTACTAACAAGAGTACTTCACTTAAGAGAGGAAACTGACATTTCCATCCATTATTACACATTTTGCCTATATCAGTCAGCTTTCCATACAAGCACTGCAAACGTATGCTTCCACATTGTTCAAAAAGGTAAGAGCTTTCCTTCCTCCATCAGTATTACCCACTTTAGAAACTATCTCAGTCCACTGGTTGTGAACTACCAATCACATGTGACATGAAAAGGAAATATCATGACCAGGAACAGAATTTATGCTAACTTTGTATTTTCTGTATATCTGTATATCTTTATTTGAACAGCCCAGGACATATTCATATATGTGAGTGTTGTAGTTTAACCCAGCCAGCAGCTAAAGCAACCACACAGCCGTTCGCTCACTGTCCCCCTCCCAGTGGGATGGGGGAGACAACTGAAAATGGGAAAAAAGTAAAACTTGTGGGCTGAAATAAAAACAGTTTAAGAGGATAGAAAAGGAATATAACAACAACAACAATAGTAATACTACTAATAATTGAATATACAAAATATGTTATGAACAGCACTATTTCTCACCATCCAAAGCCAATGCCCAGATAGTTCCCAGCTGCCCCACCTCCCAGACAGCCCCTAGCTGGAGCATGATGTCATACGGTATGGAATATCCTTGTGGTCAGTTGGGGTCAGCTGCCCTGGCTGTGTCCCCTCCCAGCTTCTTGGGTGCCCCCCGCCTTCTCCTTGGCAGAGCAGCATGAGAAGCTGAAAAGTCCTTGACTGCTTGGCAACAACTAAAAACATCCGTATGTTATCAACATTGTTCTCATCCTAAATCCAAAACACAGCACTATACCAGCTACTAGGAAGAAAATTAGCTCTACCCCAGCTGAAACCAGGACAATGAGGATCCCCTATATACATTTAACACCCTGTCATAATCACAAGGCTGTCTGTATTTGCAATGATGAGGATCCAGGAAGAATGCAAGTGGTGCTTGGTAAACTTTTGATGTGAGAGATTTATTCTGAAGGATAAATCAGTTCAGTTTTGCATGCACATGGAAATAACAATTAAGATTGGGGGCTATAAATGAGTTTTACACTGAAGATGGAAGTTAGCACAGATTCCAAAGGAAAGAAGTGAACTCACAGAGATCCAACGCATGAGAAACCATCTGCACACCCCCAAATAATAAAATTTATTGAGTACCACACTCCAGTAGCAGACTCTCAGACTGGCAAAACTTGGCTCAAAATCTTGTGAGAATAGTTTCTCATTACTGTAAGCTTTTGAACATCCTGGTTTACGTTAGAAACAATGAGAACAGATTTTATGATTAAGTTCGGTAGTTCTGCCTCCTACCAGGATGGAACTCTAAAGAAGGTAAAAAATAAAAAATAAAATAAAAAAAATAAAAAAAATACAGGAAACTGTTCTGTACATCAGAAGCTACTGGATTCCAGTCTTGAGGGGAGGTTTGAACAAGTTCTAGTATCAAGAAAGTTGATTCATGTGGTCTTTCTGAACAAATTAATGAGATAGTTTGACTATAACAGTGCTATAACATGAACACTAAGCACCCTAGAACCGCACACATGCAGATGCCAACCAAGAATTTTCTAAATGCATTTTGAAACTGTATAGAAGATTCAGACATTTACTGGCTGTTGATTTTAATAGAAGAGTTATTCTTCACATCATTCATCCACAGATCAGGCTATCTTTGGTGATATAGAATCTGAAATATAAGCTTATGGTTTCCTTTTGCTTTACTTTATTTGATTAATATATACGTTACTGAAAACTACATAACACACTCACAAAGAAAATTTGGTTCTACAGAGAGCAAAGTCTTAAATCTCACAGACTTCTGTAAGAGCAGGATTTCACTTACAACCCCATCATAAGACAAGATCACACAACATAGGATTCAAGTGGTAAGACCCTTTAGATTTTCCTGTATCTTTGGTCACTGATTAAACTAATCTTTATTCATTGAGAATTTTTAAATAAACTCGAGGTATGTTGTTTACACTAAAAAAAGCCAAGAAAGAACTGCTTCATAGAGAGGAGGGATAAAAGAGTGAAATCAATTTCTGGAATTAATTAAAAGATAATATTCACAGAGGAATGGGCCAGTGCCACAAATAATTATCACTTGAGATTATGCAGTCAAAAAGGCCAATTAAGGCACCAAATATAGCTAATGAGAATTCTTAATTGATAATTTTTCATGGTCTTGGATTAATCTTGTATTTTATCCTTAGTTCATCACACGTACAGAATCATTTAGTCTGCCATCTCTGTGCTCACTGAACAAGAACTGTCTCACACAGAGAATAGGCCTTTAAGAGAAAAGACGCTTGTGTGACCAGTAAGGAAGCTTGCCTTACTCTTTAGTCAATATTGCAAAGAAGGTGGGGAAAAAACAAGCTCAAGAACTTGCTTTTCTTCTCGGTTACGTCTGTGAAAATTAGGACTAAGATCCATGATAGTTATATGGTCATTGCAATAGAAAGTAGATGTCAGTGAGAAGATACAGCCCAAAGACTCCACTAGTCACCTCTGTACATGGCATGCATTTCTGCCTCCTTTTCATGAGGCAAACATATGTCAACACTAAGGAATCTGGGATCCCTCCACGCCCATCTTCTGGTCTTTGCAGTGTGCCAGTTTCTCCTGCCCCATTTGTTTAGTCAATATTCCATTCCAGAATTTGCAACATTAAGCCCATCTATTTTGATAATAATTTTATTAAATCAGATGTTGCCAATATTTAAAAAAAAAAAAAAGTGGACTCTATTTATTTATGGAGAGAAAAGGAACTCTTTTTGCTTGAAGCTTGTAAACACATTTCTTGGATGTCCATAGTGGTCAGGTTCACAGACAAGATACCAGACACAAGTCAGGGCCCAGTGACAAAGACATGTATGCTCTCCATCAAAAGCATAACATTTAATGAATGATAGGACAGTAAATGCATTTTACTTCTGGCTTTCATCCTCCTCATCCATGACAAACAAAAGGCAAAAATTTAATAAAACCTCTTAGCCTTTTCCCCTTAAGTCTTATGTTAACCTTGGGGCAGACATGTGCTCATTGAGTGGTCATGGCTTGGTGGAGGTGAATTACTTCATCAAGATGTTGGAAGCCACCTCTGTGCACCAGGTTGAACAGTATACCTACTCCTGAAAGGACAGAGATTCAGTGTTAGCCAAACAAAACTATACTAAAGGAAGGGAGAGAGACAAACCCTTAAGAGAAAACTAAGAAAAAGGTAAATCAAAATCAAGCTCAGTCTTCCTCTCGCACCTTTAGGCAACTTACAAAGGATCTATTCCTTACCAGTCTCTATTATATTGAACTCTCTATGTGGTCTTGTTTCAAGGTGCTGTTTTTTACCTCTTCCCCCAGAAGGACAGATATCCCTGGTGTTATTGCTGCTCTTCCCACCACTCCAAGTTTCAGTTTTACCCATTCCCTCTGCCAGCCTACCTAAGCACTGTCTCCTGAACACTTCAGCAGTAACTGCCAGGGGAGTAATGGAAAGCTTACTTCACTAAAGCACCTCCAGATGCAAAATTGTGCCGTCCTTAGGCTCAGCAGACTAGAGGGCAGACTGTGGTGATCTGTTCAACTCTGGAAATGCAAAGACTGTTTTCTTTGGAGAAATATCCCCAGCAGCCACCAGCCCCTATGGTGCTTTGGCATTCAGGGCATGGCTATACAATTCCTTTCAATTTGTACCAATTTAAATCAGGAGGCTGTAAGACTAAATACAAATTGTAGCCACAGAATGAAAAAAGAAATCTTGCAGGGTATCTTCCCAAGAATGTTTCACATAACATGTGGCACTGGAGAGCCACTACCTCAATTTTAAAAGTCATTTAACAGCTCAATGGTATGTCCACATGGCATAATGCATGATCAAGCAGCAATGCCTCAGCTGGTACCGAGTGAATTGATTCTAGAAACAGAAGCGGCATAATTACGACATGCAGTCACTGTATAGGGCAAATAGGCTTGCAGCAGATCACAACTGCTCAGCTCTGTTCAAATCGTCAACCAAAACACCTACCAGAGCTTGTATCTGAGTCTCTCTGCAGGTACTTATTACACTTTATCACCCATGCTGGTCTGGAAAACAGCCGAGATACAGTTAACACAGCATTGAGTTATACCGTGTAGATGGTTCAATAAAAGCCAGTGGGATTTTGCATCCTACCCAGCTTAACGAGTATAATAAGAAAGAGTTGAGCTAATACCTATCCAACATGGAAAACAAAATTGTGCTATAATGGCAGAATTGTAACCAGCAGATCAGTATTGCTGCATATGCAAAGCAGAAGCTTAGATCAGAAAGGCAGCACACTTAAGGATTTTACATAGGCAATGTACTAGCAAAAGACACTTGCCGTGCTAAAACAAGGTAAATTTTGTTACGAAAGGAAAAAGAAGAAGGAAGACAGAAATTTAGCTCACCAGTTTGACACTGACCCATAAATTCAATAATAACTTTTTTAAAAAAATTGTAATTCCCAACTGTTTCGCAAGCTAAAGTAAAAAACATTCTTCTTTCTAATTGCATATCACGGAGGCTTTAGGCCCTTGCTTGTCGTTTCATTTCTCATTCACTGAGATGTTCAAAAGCTAAAGTGTGTCTCGCTTTCCATTTTCAGGCACTAATTAGAGCTTCTTTTAATTGTAGGAGGGACAATATCCCCTAATGCCAGTCAGGTTGTGTAAGGTCGCAATGCTGCTGATACTCCAGGTGGTGTAACTTATTCTCTCATTGTACTTAATATCACTGTCGTGAATTTTTGCATTATATTTTCAGGTACTGCACTATTTAGGTTTGAGTTTAAAGTCAAGTTACAAAACTTACATTACTGAAACTGTAAGTTGTGGCAGAAACTATCTTGTTTATCACTCACCACTCTGGGAATTTGCATCCCTAATTCCCTTTCCATTATGAACAAGCCCATGGCACTGTTCATTTTTTCTAATCAAAAAAGTGATTGCATTCCAGAAAAAGCAAAGCCTACATTCTTCTTTGCTATATGGATGACTCCAATGCAAGACAACTGACTTCGTCAATCTGAAACTCAGTCTTGCACAGTACTTTCGGCTCCTTTTAATTCCCACCAGTGGAACAGACTCTACGTCTTCAGAGATTAAGGCCTTCTTGCAGAGAAGGGACAAATCTGAAGACTTCTTGAAGGCACCTTGGTTTTTCAAGATTATGTTTTTCCCTTTCAATCTAACACACCAGGTCATACCCAGGAGGGCTATAATAACAGCAGATAATGCCTCACGATCTTCTCAAAACTAATAACTTTAATTAGTAGACAGAGAAACAAATCAAGACTAAGAAGATTTGAAAGAGTACATACATTATCGCTTATTTCACCATATATTAGGTTTTCTCCTTATAGCAGATGAAACAAAACAGAAGCTGTTGCCATTCCTCAGCAATGTGAAGCACTCACCAGCTGGTGTCTCCTACTGGGCTTTCTCCATCTTTCCCTTTCCCTACTCACACTGGCTTTTGTGTTTTCATATTAGAACAAAACTGAATGTTTAAGAAGTCCTGCTCTGATACTGTCTTTAAACAACAGTTAAGTACAAGCTATTAAAGCATACTTCCTGTGATGTAAAAAGGATCTGTTCCCATGATAGCTCCATGGACTTACGATTAAAACACTCGACAAGACTGACAGATCCAGACTCACCATTCATTTTTAAATGACCACAATAATCACTGGAGTCAATAGATTCTGTGTGCTGTCTTTCAGTCAGACAAGATCAAGAGAGACTAAGAGAAAACACAGTAGAGACAGTGGGGTTTTAAAATCTTTCTCTCCTTTTCATCCAAATGCACCTACCTGCTGTGCTGTATCACAAGGGACTTAAAAAGACCTCCCTGCTTGCTTCCTGCTGTTGGATACAGTGGTGCTTAAATGAAGTTATGCATCTTGGAAGTGCCTACACAACAATGTGTTTCTGTTCTCTGCAGCACACGCCTGAGGGGTGGTAGTACTCTGAAGATCCTCCCAAGTCTTGGCTAGAGCCAGCAAAGGTAATAAAGGAGTTGTTTCTGCTGTGGTTTGGCATGAATTCACCCATGTAGTAAAGCCAACACAAGAAAGAATTGGAGTTTCATTGCTAACTCTCCATAGTTATTTACAGCAGAATCATTTTATATCAGCTTGTTTTATCTCACGAAGGGGAAATTCTCAGCACCATTATCTCATTTGTATTAAAAAAAGAAAAAAGAAAAAAAAGAGTAGCAGATAATAAGGAAAATTAATAACAGCAGAATTTGAGGGCAAAAGGAGCTCCTGATTAGTATACTAGCTCATATAGTACCCATAAACCTTGAAACAGAAATCTCCATCAGCAATACTGAGCTCCTAGGATGAAGCTTTCTGTGCACACAATGTTCAGCAAAAGCCTCAAAGCTTGGATACTTCAAGCAGGTTTTTCTTGTTAGACTAATGACTATCTGCAAAGGCACTTTCCTATGGTTACTGCCCGTTGGAAGGTAAAATAAAATGCATGCATATGTTGCTTTTCAAGCATAAAGGAAGTCTACCTGTGTTTTACAACCTGGTTGGTTTAGTGAGTCTGGTGTCAGCAACAATACTTGAGACACTATATAATTTTGCATGAGTGGTAGCAAGAGTTCTGACTCTAGTTCTCATGAAACTCTGATAGTCTGGTAAAAAGACTCCTCTATTCTACCTATAATTCATTACTTTCTATTTTGCTTACAAAATGATCTGGGCTAGTAGTATTAACAATATTTGCAGTAAGAATAACCTGGGAACACATGGAGGGAGTGTTCATCCTTAAAAAGCATCCCTGCTAGAAGTACACTTAGGACTTCAAAAGCCCTCGGTGTCAGATCAGTTTTGATCCCATTATTGCTATTAAACTCTTAACAATCTCCAAGAAAAAAATAATTGATAGTAGGATTTTTCATGGTTTTTCATTAATTTTATTTTGCTTTTTTCCTATTCATGGAAGAAAGTCTTTTTCTCTTTCTTCAAGTTGACTTTAGGGCTTTATAAACAAACAAAATGGACAGTTACATCAATTTTGACTAAAGAACAAAACACTCAAAACTTCCTGTGAAGTCTTTTCATTCCTTCAGTATGACTTTACTCTTTTAATATTAAATAAGCCTGTGTGGCCTTTTGACTACAAGCATCATTACCTTGTCATCTTTTTGACATTGTCTGGATTTCTAAGTACCATAGTGGTTTCTACCTAATGCTTTTATTTTAAAAAAATAAAAATCATACAATTAGACAATATGGCAGTGTACAGCCTACTTTTTCCTATTGACTCTCCTCTTACTCAATTTCTTCATTTACCCTTAAGTTTTAACAGATTTTCTTAGCTACTTCCAGTTCCATTTCGGTTGTAAATGCATCTTTATTGCCCTTCTTTCATTAGAGTAAGTCCTCTGGCCTATTCAACAAGTTGGCAAGTCACCACTGATTTACAGGTGACCCATTTTATTAATCAGGTGTTTGTCCTGGCTTTGCTATAATTCAATAGTTGATAATTATTGATAACTCCTCTATGCCTTCTCCAAAAGGCATATTTTCTATTTGCTATTAGTAAAATTGCTAGCCTTGACAGAGCACTGTCAAACTACGCTCCAAAATACTGAAATCAAAACAATGTTTGGGAAAATATGTAAAAGATAATAACTCTGATTCAGTGAAGAATCATAGTAAATGTGGCAGTAATGAGATAACTCATTACCAAGTACTACAGCTGTGGGTCTTTAAAAGGAAAGTTTTCTTAACTCTTTCTGGTTTTCTTCGTGGCAGTCATGGAAGAGACAAAGCAGCAGTAAGAGAAATATCTAAAGCATAGCTGTTTCTAACCTGCCGTGGCATCCACGAAAGATTTCTTTCCTCTTGCAACTCTCAAGAGAACATGGGCTCTACGATGGCTGGCTGCATAGACCATGCAGGTAGAAATGATAGGTGAAGGCAAGAGCTTCCTGTAGCAATGATCATGAATCCGCTGTGGGAACAAAATTTATTTTACTGGGCTGTGCATCATCTTAATACAGTGTGTGCAGCTGTGGCTGCTTGCAAGTACAGTGTGGCAGGAGAGACAGTATCATACTATCCAGAGAAAAATAAAAGTTACTGTAGCAAAGCAGAGGTCTGTGACACCAGTAAATTATAAATGCACCCAAAAGGATGTAATTAACCTTGAATCTCAGTACAAAGCTACTAAAATACTCAAACTGACAATAGTATACAAGTATTTTCTAACATTGCAATGGCACAGCCAAACACAATTTTACTTATTATATGAGCAAGGTAATCAACAAAAGAGGAAATATGGGTGCAGCTGCCCAGAAGAGACATCCAAGAACAAAAGTTGCCAGACAAAGGACAAGATAAGCAGAGAGGACTGCAAACAAGTGGAACATCCTTCTGAATAGACAAAGACTACTGGCAAGACAAAAGAAAACAAGATAATCAATAAGGAAGCAGAGACCTTTCCTGCATGGGCCAATAGCCTAAACTCATCAGGCCTCAGCAGGGAAAACTAGAGGAAAAAAAGGATAAACATATTCTGGCTCTGGCTTTTCCTGTCCAACAGCCCTCAGGCTTCCATGCCCAAATGCCGGCCCGGCCACCAGCTGTAACTGTGTGGCATCGGTCCCTTCATATTGCACCCTCATAGCTCACAAAGGACATTCATGTGGAAGACTTACATCTTTGTTTACATAGTTATGATTATTAATACTATGTAAGAACGATCATTACTAAGGGTCGTGTTGCTAATGAATTAATTTAGCAAAGCTTTTTTGTAGAGTTTAAAACTGACCTGATTCATTAGTCTTTTAAACATTCCATCACAGCAACCTCTGTAACTGCCTAACTGATATGTGTATATAAATTCAGTTGCAACATTATCATTCTATTTACTGGCAAAGACAAGGACTCTGCATGTCTAAATGCTTTGCAATATGCCTTCCTTCAAGAAGGCAGCAACGACATTTTGATTTCTACTTCTGAAAACAAAATTACAAAGGCAGCTGCTTTTAAAACATACATTACATGAAGTAGTTGAAAATCTGTTTGCCTTGTCAGTCCACACAGCTACACTTACTTCAGCAGAACTGTATGATTTAGATCAGTTCGGGTTTGTCATCTGTGTCACTATTTTATAAATAAGATATTGCCAAAACCTGTGTATTGGCAAGATTACCTCTCCTTGTTGAACAGCAATAGGAATATGTGGAAGCAAAATAGTTAATGTCTCTTGAAGGATTCGCTAGTTAAGAAACATTTGCAGCTAATGGCCTTGCCAGTCAGCACCATGTAATTAACAAGGGAATGGATTATTTGTTAAAGAATGTAGTGTCTGGAGCCTCCTTGTCTGAAGTATTTCAGTCGTTGTTATTTACCATCTCCTGCTTATCTAACAGGGTTTGGCATACAGCTTGTACACCCTAAGTGTATATAAACCCCATAACTGCCCTATTTAGACAGAGTTATCATCAGTAGGTGCTGTTGTGGTGCTGCTTCATGGTCTCGCCTACAACAACTACCTCCTGCTCTGACCTCATCTAAAATGAGTTCCCGTTATTTCGGGGCTCACATACCTTGCTTGGCTAGGGAGGTAGCAGGTTGCTCCCTGCTGAAATCTCCTGTCACCCCTCAGAGAGGTAAGGCATGTCCTGAAACCCCTCCTGGAGCTTCGGTTGAGTGTTATCTGCAGCCTGGGTGGTGTTTGGGGATGGCTGCACCCCAGCTTTTAATACAAGTCGGTTGAAAACCAGCTGCTGGCTTCCAGTATGATCCCCCAGGGATGCTGATGCTATCTGCCTGACCTTGACTGACATGGTGGGCTTGGGCTAGGTGTTGTGACTGGGAGGACCCTCCCATGGGTCCTGTCTCTTTTCCTTTAAGTCTTTGGTGTCTGTTGGGCAGGAGAGGCACTTTGGCAGCAGAGATTGAGAGCTGATACCCAGGTGGTGTGGGTGTCATTGAAATGTGTGAAAACGGGGGCCGGACAACCAGAGGAAGTCCTGGCACCCCGAGAGACACTTGGGATGTTTTATGTCCAAGTATTGCTCTCCTAAAACCTGCAGGTAAGGTTACCTGTTGGTAAGCTTCCTATAGAAGGTACCTTAACTTAGATAAAATAATGCACTTAGTGAGTGCCTTGGTGTTCAGAAGACCTAAGGTACCCCAGCTCCAGTGGGATATATTTATTTACATGAGGAGGCCTCCAAAAGAAAAACAGGATCCCAGAGCAGTGAGACTCGGGAAAAAAATGAAAGCTCAAGTAAAGCAGCTTAAGGGAGAGTTAAAAACAAAGGCCCCTAAAAACCTAAGCCAAACAAACAAAACCCACCTGGTGGCCGCCGAAACAGTGTAGCTTTACTTTTGCATGAAAAGGTGACATCTTACAAACGTCCGTTGGAGTGGAGAATGCACGGAGCGCGCAGCGCCCGCGGGAAGAGCCTGTGAGTGCGGTGCGGATGCTGCATCGGGCCGGGCCAGCCGGCGAATAAAGGACCGGCGAAAGGGGTCGGGCCGGGGGATGAGTGGGATGCGGGCAGAGGTTCTGAGAGGACAGACGTGCCGGTTTCGGGGGTGTGTGTACACGCCTGCACTAGTGACCTTCTGCCTCCACCAGCCGAGGAGGAGGAAGGGGACTGGGCTGTCTGTGTCTGCTACATGCGAGTCCTGTATGTAGGTGCTGCTGAAGGCAGAG
This sequence comes from Grus americana, assembly GCF_028858705.1. NCBI lineage: Eukaryota > Metazoa > Chordata > Aves > Gruiformes > Gruidae > Grus > Grus americana. The sequence continues at coordinate 74,597,874 of NC_072891.1, read as the reverse complement.
CCCTGTCGGTGTCCTGTCGGTCTGTGACCGGCTGTGTCAGTGTCCCCTGTGTGCGTGTCTGAGCTGCGTGTTCACCTTCGCGACCGGTAGACCTGCAGCAGGGAAAGCGCCAGCCGTGTCCCGGGCAGGGGGAGCCCCGGGCCGGAGCGGCTGGAGCGGGCAGCCGCGCTCCTAGGGTCCCTAATCACCTGGTGTAGTCGGCAGGATCTGGTCGAGTTGTGAGTATTCCCGAGATTACATGTATAGAAATCTCATGTCATATGGGGAATGATCTTTTGCTAATGTTTGGTTACAAATCTATCGCTATAGGCACTTCTAAAGCGTTATGCGAGCACCAGAACGGGACCTGTGCTAGTAAACTCTTGCATTAATTGGAACAAGTGAATTGGAAAGATGTTTACAGAACATTAGGAGGACAATAAAAGGTGCGAATGACTCAAACTGCAGGCCTAGTAACTGGGATGTGTCTTTTTGGGGATGAAAAGAGGCGCTGAGAGCACGTACTAGAAACAGACCACTTCCACCTATCGAACCGATAACGATACTGGCTACAAAACAGGAGGAAACTTGGGAGAATCGTGCTAAGGCTGAGCTCTCTACAAGTTGAATGTTCCAATTTGTAAAGAATCAGGTAGAAGAGGTAAATGCTCATTTGCAAAGGAAGAGCCTCATCTTAAGCAGATTTAAACTTGATGGAGACGAGTAGAACTGAGCATTACAGCGGCAAGTGGTGAATTAAAGGAGAACAAACATCACTTAACTCTGCAAATAACGTGCCTAATGGAAACGGAACTCTTGTGGAGCCTGTTAGACAAACGCATACCATCCTGCTTGTAAACAAGAGGTGGCTGGACAGGGCAAACTAAGGTCAGTCAGTACGATTATCAGTGGCACACGAGGTCCTTGTGTCCAAGGATGTTTACATAATTACCTGATCCAAGGAGATACTTTTTTTTATTATTATCTTATTTTTCTCTCCTAAGGAGCTTGAGCCCTTTTAGGGATCCTTTAAAAGATTTTGCCCATGGTGAGGGGGAATTAGCACTGGGAAGGTGTGACATTCGGACTGAGGAAGAGATTTTCATTTTGTCAGAAATTATGGGTGTAACGGATTGAAGCTTGTTAGTATTGTTCTTATCCTTGAATCTTCATGTTGTTAGGACACCTTTTCAGCAAAACAATATAGGCAGCAGCAGAGTGTAGCAGCATAACTAAACCACAGGGACCACTTGTAAAGTTGCGAGTTGACCTTATTCCGATGCCTGAATGCTCTAATTTTGAGTGTGTCCTTGTCATTTTAGATACCTTCTCAGGACAGGTAGAGGCCTGTCATAAATGTGCAGACATGACAACTGTAGCAAAGTTGCTGCTGTGAGAACTGATTTCTGGGTTTACTGTCCCCCTAACAGTGATAGAGGACCTGTTTCACTGGACAAGTAATGCAGAAAAATTTTTTAACCCTACAAACAGAACCAAAGCATTATTGTGCCTATCACCCCCAATTCAGTGGGACTGTAGAGAGGAAAAACTCCAATTTGAAAACCAAATTGGCAAAGATTTTTGCATAGACTGGCCTGAAATGACTGAATGTGTTACCTCTGTCATTAACATACATAAGAAGTGCTGTGACTAGAAAACACAGGCTGGCACCTCATGAGATATTTTAGTGGGTAGACCCATGCAACTGCCTTACACAGCACCTTTAACTCCCATAACCGCCAGCTTACTACTGGCAGAAAGTGATCATCTAAAATACTGTCAGGCATTAATGAAATGTGTGAGGACTTTCCATAAATAGCTGAAAGAAGCCTCATCTGAACCCACCACTGAAGTCTGTCACTCCTCAAAACAAGGAGATCGGGTCTATGTTAAGGCACACCAGTGAAAATATGCCCTCCAGATGCACTGGAAGGGACCTTATCAGGTACTGGTAATTGCCAATACCACGGTGAAGTGCAAGGGGGCTCTGCCCAACGGGATCACCACTTACCAGTGTGAAAGGGTCACGCCACCTTCAGACACAAGGCACAGTGTCTCGCCTGTCCCAGCACAGATGGGTGATCTGGATGAACTTCCTTGGATCAAATGGCAATACAAGTGCAAACTACAACCCTGCAAATAGGCTTTGATGACTCTATCATCACCTGAATCTGTAAATTGTTTCTGGATATTGTAGCTTTGTTTGCTCCGGGATTTTTTTTGCATTGGGGTTTATATTACTGGTCATACACTAACACGTAAGAATTGTTATATGATAAGACCTTATGGAATGAATGATTATGCTGGGTATGTGGCTCCAGTGCCTATAAGAAATTGCCTGTTAATTGGACTGACACTTGTCTATTAAGATGTTTACTTCCAGGCATTTCAATAAACCCAGACCTGTTCAGGAATGACGGGCACAACTTACCCCAAGGTACCAAATGAGATACAAAACACGCTGCAAAATCCACTTATTTAACAAACTGGCTTCTACGCGTTTGCACAAACATTCTTCCTCTGGCTAGGAGAATCAGAATTAGAAAGAGCCATCATAAAAATTCTACTGTAATACATGAGTTGGGTAATACTGTTTCTGCCTTACAGTTAGAGGTAAAACAAGCATGTACAAGCTGTACATGAGCAGACTAAAATCAGAGAATAGAAATGAATGTACATGTAATTCAAGATAAACTTCAGATGCTCATGAAATACCTGGAGAAAAACTTTTTTTACTGGTGGGGATGGCTCCCAGACATAGAAGGAGGGTTAGGAAAAACTCCCTAAAACAGCACTGAAGTATAATTTGTTGGGATTATTAGCTTTGGTGATTGAGTACGTATTGGTTCAGTTGATCTTGCATTGTGGGAAATTGGTATGTGAGAGGATGGAAGGAGGCATTGTCACCGAAACCCAGGAATGAACCTCATAACACCAATGTAGTGTTAAAAGGCAGGCATTCTTTATTGCAGCGCTGGATGCACGGGGGATAGCTCCGCCCAACGTGCATGCCAGGTGATCACCAACACACAGGTTATGTAGGATCAAAACATACGTATTCATCATTTTTCTCAGAAAGGGCAGTCCTATGGTAATCATTTCTTGGAATCCATTTCCATATTCTCCTCCCCATCACGCATGCTCAGTGATTTGAGTCGGTGGTCTTCAAGGGGTCTCTGGTGGTCGTCAGTGGTCGCGCACCTGTGTCCGCTGGATAACCCTCTTCTTGCGGGTATGCGCAGTATCCTTGCTGTGGGTGCACCTGTCCATAACGACTTACTTCATAAGATTAATATCTCTGAACCTATTGTTCGGTTTGGTAGGGACTGTACATGGAACATAGCAGCATTGTACCTTGCCATGGTCAGTTAGCTTCATTACCTATTACCTTGGTTACAAACTAATTATCTCAACCTGATTCTATAGTTTCTGTCTCACGGCCCCTATCCCACGGTTACATTTCCCCCCTTTGGAAGTTTTGAAATAATAACTTTTCAATACTGCCACTCATATTTTCCTATCCTAGACACATTACAGATGTTCTTAAACTTGTAACCACAGCATCTACACCCCAGTGTGTCTGCTCATGTTTCTCTTTTGCAAGTTCTAACATAACTTGTGGAGTTACTATTACCTGATTTTCTGGTGTTACCCACCATCCTTCCGTATTCTGAGATGCTTTTAAGTGCTCTGCCAATTGTTCATCTAGTTTGCTGTATCTTGCTTTTAAATTTGGAATTTTCATCTGTTTTACTGGTGCAAGGATACCTTGTTCTGCAGCCTCCTTTGCAGTTTTATCCGCCAATCGATTACCTACATTTACAGCCGTCTGACCAAATTGATGAGCCTTGCAACGCATTACAGCCACTTCCTTTGGTTTCTGCATATCTTGTAGGAGTTGAAGAACTTCCTCCTTATGCCTTGTTGGTGATCCTTGGGCTGATAACAGTCCTCTTTCTTTCCAGATGGCTCCATGAGCATGGATCACACCAAATGCATATTTGGAATCCGTCTGTATGTTTACCCTTTTCCCTTCTGCCATCCATAAAGCCTGCTTTAACGCCACCAATTCTGCTTTCTGCGCTGATGTATTTGCAGGTAGCGTCCCTGACTCCAAAACCTTGTCGGTGGTAACAACAGCATATCCGGCCATTCACCTTCCTTCTTGCATGAAACTGCTTCCATCCGTCAACAGTTCCAGATCTGGATCCTTCAAAGGTTCGTCCTTCAGGTCCGGTCTGCTGGAACAAAATTGTTCAATGGTCAGCAGGCAATCATGTTCCAATTTCTCGGTAGGATTTTCTGTTGACAGGAACGTTGCCGGATTTACAATTGCTGTGGTTTTTAATTCCACATCATCTTGTTCCAGTAGGACAACCTGGCATTTCAACATTCTGCTAGGGGATAGCCAGTGACCCCCCTTTCGTTCTAAGACAGTTATTACCATATGTGGTACATACACCACTCTCTTTTGGCCCATAGTCAATTTTCGAGCTTCCTGAATCAGCAGCACCGTTGCTGCCACGGCACACAAACATCCCAGCCATCCTTTACTCACAGTGTCAAGTTGTTTGGAGATGTACCCCACTGGCCGCTTCCAGGATCCCAGCCGTTGCGCCAGCACTCCAAGGGCCAGATGTTGCCTTTCATGCACAAACAGCTCAAAAGGTTTGGTTAGATCAGGTAAACCCAATGCAGGGGCCATCATCAATGCTTTTTTGAGTTCTTTAAATGATTTGTGGCATTCAGGTGTCCAAGTCAAGTATTGGTCTTTGGATTCCTTCAGGGCTTCATATAGGGGTTTCACATACAGTCCATAATTTAGAATCCAGAGTCGACACCACCCAATTATTCCCAGAAAGGCTCTCAGCTCCTTTGGACTGTTAGGTTCGGGAATCTGACAAATGGCTTCCTTTCTTTTGTTTCCCATTTTTCTCTGTCCTTGAGATATCTCAAATCCCAAATAAATCACTGCTTCTTTCCCTATCTGGGCCTTGTTTCTAGAAACTCTGTATCCTCCTTGGCCCAGGAAATTCAATAAACTGATGGTCATTTCAAAACATATTTCTTTGCTTTCTGCTGCTATCAGGATGTCATCCACATACTGTAATAATATACCTTCTCCTTGATTCTGTTTCTTCCACATTTCTAACTCTTTTGCCAATTGATTTCCAAATATTGTGAGGCTATTCTTAAATCCTTGTGGAAGTACAGTCCATGTTAGTTGCATTTTTTGTCCTGTAGCAGGACTTTCCCATTCAAAAGCAAACATGCTTTGACTTTTTGTATCCAGAGGTACGCAAAAGAAGGCATCCTTTAAATCCAGCACAGTAAACCATTTATGTTCCTCCTTCAAAGAGGTCAGTAAAGTGTATGGATTGGCCGCTACTGGGTGTATATCCTGAACTATTTGATTTACGGCCCTCAGATCCTGAACCAATTGGTATTCCTTGCCTCCTGATTTCCTTACTGGTAATATAGGGGTACTGTATTCTGATTCACATTCTACTAACAGCCCATATTGTAAAAATTTTTTAATTAATCCCTCTAATCCCTTTCGAGCCTCCCACTTAATAGGATACTGTTTTTGTCTTACCGGCTTGGCCCCAGGTTTTAAAGTCACCTTTACCGGTTCTGCCAGTTTGGATCATCCCGGAACCTCACTTGCACATACCAAAGGGGTTACTGCATTGTCCACCACTTCTGGAATCTGTTCCTCCTTGGAGGAATCCTGTAACATAAACACTCTCGCCTCTATGGCTTTTGATTCTGGTATTAGTAATCTGATTTCTCCATCTTTAAAAATTATTTGTGCATCTAATTTGCTTAATAAATCTTGTCCCAATAAAGGCAATGGGCATTCGCGCATGTATAAAAATTGATGTGTTACCCACTGTTTTCCCGGCTAAAATTTTAACAGTTTCAAGAAAGCCCAGTTCTCTTTTCACCCCGTCACACCAACACCCTCTGCTGATTTATGGCTGAGTTTCGCTTTTCATGTTTATTATTCTCAGTCAAGGTTGCCAGAATTTTTCCATCCCTTTGCATTTGCCTGACTTCTTTTTCTTTTTCTCTGCTGTTATATGCCATCCAGGCTACTTCAAGCATTTTACCTAAGTCTCTGGACTCAGCCCCTTCCAGTTTCTGGAGCTTTTTCTAGGGCCGATTGTCCCATAAATATAGAGGCAAATTGTATAACTTCTTCTGTGTCTTTTTTTTTGTTTGCTTGTGGTTTGTTTTTTTTTCTCTGGGTCCAAATTAGTGTATATTCTAAGAGTCACCTTTAGTCTTTCCATAAATGCTGAAAGGGACTCATTTAATTCTTGTCTCACTTCATAAAGTTTAGACCAATTACTTGCTTTTGGCATTGCATGTCTAACACCAGACAAAATCCACTTCTGATATCTAGTCAGCATCCCTCTGGGCCCCGGTTGATTAGGGTCCCACTCAGGATTTGTGGATGGAAAATTCTGGTCCACTGTCCCTTGTATAATCCCATTAGCATGAGCTCCTTCTACTTGTTTTCTGGCCGTATTTAATACCATTTTCTTTTCAGTATCTTCCAACAAAGTATCCAATATTACTTGCAAATCCTCCCAGTCGGGGTTTTGGGTTCTGATTATTGTTTCAACTACTTTGGCAACCCTTTTGGGATCATCCCAATAAATGCCTGCAGTTTCTTTCCATGCTTTTAAATCAGTTATTGAGAAGGGAACTTTTACCATTACCGGCCCCTCATTACCAACTGCCTGTCGAAGAGGGGCCTGGAGGGGAGTTAATCCGTCTCCTCCCCCTCTTCCCCTTGCCTTCCCGGCAATCGGGCTGAATCCTTCTGCCTCCCCTTCCACAGGAGGGGCGGAAGCATTATTAACCTCCAGATTTTGATCCCCCTGATCATTTTCTAGCCTTCTACGAGGTGCAACCAATAATTCAACATCATCTTCTTCAAATTCACATTTAAAACACTGTTTACCAATATCATAAGCTGAGCAACCTTTTCCAAATTTTTATCAGGTTCCTGCCCCTTTAATGCCATTACCACAGAACTAGGTGAAACCAATTCACATTGCCTTTGCCATTCCGGATGATTTCGCACTGTGAAAAACAAATCTACATATGCCATTTCATTCCATTTACCTTCCCTCTTACAAAATAGCATCAATTGCAAAATTGTGTTATATTGCAATGTCCCATTTTCAGGCCACTTTTCCCCACTCTCTAAAGTATACAGTGGCCACCGGTGATTACAATATTCAATCAATTATTTCCGAGTCAAAGGATCACTTTTTCCCAGATCTTTCCAATGTTCCAAAATACATCCCAGTGGTGTTTCTCATGGGATTGGTTTCTTCCTCGGAAAAGTACCCATCTCCCAGGGACTTAGTGGTTGTGGTTGTGCACTATCACAAGCACCAGTCAGAGGGACCCCAACCCATGTTAGAGCTCCCTCAGGGATGTCTCTCGGTGCGGGCCTGTCCCACCACGGTGGTAAGAGAAATCCCAGCCTTGGAGGTTTCCCCTCCCTGGTGGGCCCTGCTCCACAGGCTTTCGCCTAGCAGAGACTTTTACCTGAAACATCTCCCTAGCCCAACTCTGCGCAGCTTTCACCGTGCCTTACGAGCAGGCCTCCCGTGCTCCTGGTACAGGCCTGTCCTGCCACGGTGGCCAGAGCAGCAAGTTCCTTAAACAAGGCCTTCAACTCATGCTCTGGGTGCAGGCCTGTCCCACCATGGTGGTAAGAGCAAATATTCAGATCAATTAAGAATGCCTTTACCTCTCCCAAGGGTCTTGCTCAGAGCTCTTCAGTCCGGGGATCGGAGGTTCTCCCTGAGAATTCCCCGGTGCTGGCTGGAGGTCCTGCGATCCCACGGATCCATCGAGGTTCAAAAGCAGTGTCCCATCTGGGTTGCCAAAACTGTCACTGAAACCCAGGAATAAACCTCGTAACAAACCTCCACCTCATTGGGTGGAGCTATCCCCCGTGCATCCAGCGCTGTAATAAAGAATGCCTGCCTTTTAACACTACATTGGTGTTACGGGGTTTATTCCCGGGTTTCGGTGACAGCATGGCTCAAGCAGAGACCAGAATAATGATGCTGAATGTTTTGGGAGTGTGGAAGAAGACATGGGGAGAAATGCTTGGACTGGTGACCACACAGGATTATAAAACCTAGAGATAAGAATGGACAGCACAGCCCACACAGTGATTGATCCTGGGCTCCCAGTAGTCATGAGCAGGGCATTTGCAGCCCTTCTGCTGTACTCTAGATATTCAAGAGAAAAATTATGTTAGATTCTAAGTCTCAAAGGGGGACATGTGGAAGGAGAAATAGTTAATGTCTCATAGGCCTTTGCAGTCCTCATTAGTTAAGAAACATTTGCAGCTAATGGTCTTGCCAGTCAGCACCATTTAATTAACAAAGGAGTTAAGGAATATTTGTAAAAGGAATATTTGTCTACTGTCTGGAGTTTCCTTATCTGAAGGATTTCAGTCGCTGTTACCTGCTTATCTGACCAGTTTGGTGAAGAACAGGCTGTTTACCCTAAAGGTATATAAACTCCATAACTGCACCACTTGGGCAGAGTTCACATCAGCAGAGACTGTTGTGCTGCTGCTCTGTTATCTCCTGTAGGTATAAACTGCTCCTGCTCTGACCCCGTGCAAATTGTACTCCCGTTATTTCTGTGACAAATACATAAATGTGATGCAACCAGAGCTACTAGGGCCAGCTTACTTACTGGTTTCATAGCTCTGCACTTTTAACATCAACTGAATATATTCAAATATCCTTACTACATGTTATCTCTACCATTTTTCTTTCTTATCCTTTTTTTTTCTCCTTAGTACCTGTTTTTCTCCACCTTTGCACAACGATTTAAACCAAATCCAATATAAGGCATTAATATATAACATGAACTAGTCCCGAGTCGTGCGTGCAGCAGAGCATGGCCTCGCTAAAAAAAAAGGTGTGTGGTTCTATGAGTGACTGAAATATAAAAGGAGATCTTCAATCACACTTTTAAAAAAATATCCCCCACCCTAATTCCACCAATTTTTGCATGCATAGGAGTCATAGTTTAGGGTATTCTAAACACCATATAAACACAAGCCTCACAGAACAAGACATGTCAGAATTTCTTATGGTACTCATCAGTAATTGGAAGACTAATATGGATGAGCTACACATTTGTTTTGGCCTGCTAAATTACAAGCCACAGACCCCCCATAATCTCTAGCACAGTGCTTGAGCACAGTATTTGCACATGAAAGAAGTGGTGCAGGAACATGGTTAAGTAGCAACATTTTTTTCAGAAAGCATATAGTTTGATAGAGAAATGAAGGCACACATGCTAGCGTGCAGAAAGAAAAGCTCACCATGTCTTCCAGCATCAGTAAATGAAACTCAAACCATTGAAAACTATATTCCATATATTAAAAAGCTATTTGCATGCAAAGTTCAGATGCTTATAAAGATAAACTCAATCTTAAGATCTTTATGAATGCATTTTCAGTGGGACAAATTGCATAAATTCGTACTTCCCCATACCCATTCTTAGTAATAATGCATTATAAAAGCAGGATATAATCTATGCAAAGTGTCGCTGCGTCAGTCCACGTAACAGCAAATGAGAATTCATACCACAAATCTCCACAGCATTTAGCATATTTACTGGTATTCTCAGCAGGGTAATACATACTGCTTTTCTCACTCTACCTGAAGAGGAAATCTTTTGAATCAAGAAGTGAAAGGAATGAAAAAAGTTTACATGATGCTTGCCCATCTATCTTTACAGAATGCTGTAACTTTAAAAAGAATCTGTTGGTGGTATTATGAATTATATTACTAATTAATGCCTTATTTATAACACATAATTAAACAGAAGTTTGGGTTTGGTATAGTAACAGTATAAATACTGGTTGTTAACTGTGAGCTCTATTATTTGCTTTTCTTCCCCTTTACCATGACAGCCTAACTACTGGATACTGGCAGTAATTAGCCATGTTCAGCGACATTGCTTGTTTCAAAAATTCAGTGTGTTATCAAAATAAAACACACTCTTCAAGCAATCATAATGTTGATATTTCAACTTATTGAACTTTTAACCATAAATAGGATGACAGTATTGAAAATTAAGCTTTTTGAAATTAAATATGTGTTAGACTTTAATTTTTACCACATGAAAACATGTCCATTCAAATAAATTGGGTTATAGACTAAGTGTTCAAAAATCAACCATTATCATTAAATTAACATCCTGAGCAACACGCATGCAGGAAGGCAACAAAGCTTAATATGAACCATTAATGGTAGAGATGGGTCAGCAGTATACAAGCCATTAAAATCTTGCAGAGGTTTAAAATATCTATTAGAAATATTCTCAATCACGTAGTCAGGGATTTTAATCTGATACATATTTGGCTCTTCTAGATGCAATTTTTTTGTGTAGTGGAAGTCTTGCTAAAAAATATTACAAAACATTTTTACGATGAAATACTAGAGCTAAAGACAACACAAAGGCTTCTACAGAACTCCACAATATTTTGGATGGACTGTTAAATTTTCCTACTTAGATCTTGCAAATGTTTACAGCTTTCAACAGAAATATCAGCTGAGTACTTCTCATCAGCAGTGATACATTAATCTTTACTGGACACAAACCCTACTGTAGCTAGTCTAGCACAGAACTAGTCATACACGGTTATGACTAAGAATAAAGTAACCATTTAGCAGCTCATCACAAATTAGAAAAAGCACTAAAAAAAATCATGTTTATGCTTATAGTTTGGTTGTACATTACAACTGATTCTGTATTTTGTTCTGTGGCTTTTTAGCAGTACTTTTCACTTGACTTTTTTCCCATTTATATTGAGAAGACATGACTGCAAGTAGCAGAATCTCTTAGTAAGACTTTCAAACGAAGGTGAGAGACTTACCCTGTTGGCAGTGAGGGTGAAAGGCATGTAGACACTTTGGAAGATCACACTTTTATTTTTTCATTGACTGCTTTTACCCCGTAAATATGGCCTGCCAAATGCTTATGTAGCACTTAAAATTTCAATTTGAAACAAAAGTGAGTTTTAAATAGTCAGTCTTGCCAACCTTGCACACAACAGAAAGTTTAGCCTTCGAGCATCTAATTTGAGCAGAAGGTAAACATAATGCATTCACATTACACATGACAACACAATAAACCAGAGCTACTAATATGCTTATTCATTGTCTTCCTCACAGTTTTTTTAAGAGTATTAATAACATCACCGTTTTGGGGTTTTTTTAACCTAAGATCTTCCATAACCTGAGACATAATTCTTGCTCTGCTTCATCTCCAGCATCTGTTAAATACCTTCCCTTGATCCCTTCTATGCCTGCTATCAGTACGTCCTTAATATCCATGGGCCAGAAGCAACAGATGACTTCTTGAAGAAAGACTTCTTAAAATCCTTCTGGTTTTGGCTTGTTCAGTGTTTCACAAAATCAGTCTGTGATAAAGACAATGCACATTAAGTCCTTCCTTCACCTTTGCAGAGACATGTGCACATACCAAGTGTGGTGTTTGCAGATTGGAACATAACCCAGTTTTGTTTTCATTCAAATACTTGCTATATGTGTGTCCTAAAGTTCCTTGATTAGCCCCTCAGTTGAGAGTATATGACTTCTTAAAGAAACTCTTGCTATTAATTTAAAATGAAAGTGACTGAAAGTGATATTCCCTAATTGTTTTGGAAGTGGTCCAACCTTTGTTAATACTTAATTGGAATATGCCTGAGGCACTTAACATATATTAACTTCATATTCACTGTTGTTTAATTTTACACAGGATGAAGGAAAATTGTAAATAACAGCATGCCTATGGGCAATGAGACAGGGTGATGCACATCTAGGGTTAATGAAAATGACCTTTCATAAAAATTCTATTGTCAGACTGGACAAAACATAATACTCCTTTGAAGAGAAATAAAGAGAAATATCTAGCAGAGTTCTTTCCCCAATGCTGGTAATTATAGCATGCTTTCTGTTAAACACCCTGAATCACTATTGTTTTCTTTTCCCAGCTGGTTTGGGTCAAAGCACATATTTTAAGCAAAGCTAAGATACAAAGTTTCAGCATGGGGGACACATTTTTACTGAAAGAAAGCTCAGACGGAAACCACTGAGTGTTTTATTTGAGCAAGGACTTTGCAATCTACTTTTTACCTCTCTGAAGCCATAGAGTTACATTTGACCCCTTACTAAAACATGGATGACTGGTTTTTAAGACCTTCTGAAGGCAGAGCTGTTTAAATTGCATACAATGCAACCAGATGATCATGAAAGCACACCTTCAGTCTTCCCCTAAAGTCCTTAGTGCAAGGATTTAATTAAATGAAGTTTAGCATTCTCCACTCAGACTTTTGTTTGTTTAGTCAGAGGACTTATGATAAGAAAAATATTTTCTAAAATATTTTTTCTAAATTTTTTTTCTAGAATCCAGTGAAGCCCACCTGCATCAAGGCACTGCTTTCACTAGGTTTGTTTCATGTGAAGAGTATTACCTGAAAAATATAGATTGCTTTCATTAATAAGAGTTTATTACAAAGAGTTTATTCTGGTCTGCAGGCCCTTCAGCAGTACTGCTGATGAGGACACCAGGCTCCTGTCACAATTTTCAGATGAAACAGCTACAACAGTTAAACAAAACACACATTTTTTTCCACGTGAGCACCTAGGCATGGAACGTTCTCCCTCTACTAACACAAAGCCTCTTGACAACCCAGCTAAGCTCCTGAGTGTTAAAAGCATCCTTTTCAGATAATTTTCAGCAGGTTCACATCTTCCAGCAGATTTAGGTATTTTTCAGTAGATACCTATTTCAAAGTACAGCTGCCCCTCAAAACCAGCTAATATGTAAAATGTTGTGCTGGACAAAAAGACTAGTTAGGAGGAGAAAGACTTTCTAAAACCAGATGGAAATGAACACAGTATAGAGTTGAAAGACTTATCCTTTGTATTTCTTAGAAGAAACTGATTTAGAGAAGATGCATGGTAAACTCATAGATCCTACAACCAAGAGTATTTTGACATCCAGTTTTCTACTACTATCTTTGAATTTTATAGGAACAGAGATATATTAACATTTAAAACTGGGCTTAGTATACAGTGAAATACAAAGCAGAGTAACATTTTTTCTCACACAACTTCATACTGGGATGAATTTCACTGTGTACTTCATGTCTTAAGTCTATATGAAGAAAGTAAAATACACTGTTAATCTAAAGCCAGATTTTGATCTAAACAGTACTTGCAAGATTTACATAAAGCTTAAGAGAACCATGCACTTATATCCGTGTGTCAGAGCTCAGCTGTAAACTGTCAGTAAATGAAAAATCTTGTAAAGCAAAACAAAATCAAACATTTTTGTTCTGATTCAGAGCAACATCTTTTTAAGGAAAAAAAAAATCAAATAATTCTGTCTAAGGATCACTGTCACATTTCTGAGATGTCAAAATGTTTTGTTTCATTTTCAAAAATACAATATTAAACACATTAACACACCCCGAAATGAAGTATTGCGTCCCTGCTCCCGCACCAATCTAACATGTCCCTGCAATTTTGAAGTAACTATGTTGTTCGCTCTGACTGAGCAAAGGAATCTGAGTTAAACAGCTAAAACCTGTCTTCCTTGGTGTACATATAGGCCAAGGAGAAGCTAAAATCCATCCTCAATCAGGAAATGCAATGTTGCTTCTTTGCTCAGTGCTATGCAGAAGATACACTTAGGGCTTTAAAGCAAGTACACTTTTACTTGATTGAGAAGACCAGTAGCTGGCATATGAGGATTTTGGGGAACAGAATAACCTTCCAGCTGCATTCTGAAATCAAGCAAAGAATCCTTTAACTGCACATTTAGTGTAAAGTATTCTAAGGGAGTGGCTTTTTTTATGATGGCTTAATTTGAGTTACTGCATTCTGGTTAAGGTACAGGTCCCTAAATCATGAAAATACATGGGGAGGAGAAAAAAGGGGTTTTCTCTTTTTCCTGGGAAGAAATAAAGAAATAATTTTTGGCTGCAAGCAGCTGAATTGGGAATATTATTGCATAGTTTAAAGTTGAACTAAGGCATCACAGAAGCATCTATTAAATATTTTCAGACTGAATCTTCTGCTTATTACACATACAATTAGAAGTTAAGGAAAAATCCCTAACATCAGCTGTCATGAAAGATTTTTCCCTCCCTTTCTGCCTTCTCAACTGCTTTGTAATGGCTCAGTGGGACTATCAGTCACAGTAGATTTGTACATAAACAAAGTAGATGAGTTAGCTTCTGGAAGTTTGTTCAACAATTAGATGTATGTGACTGCACAGTCATATATATTCACCCACAGGACTGGACTGATCTATGGTCCTTACTGAATGCATCCCTGATGTACTGGACCTGGATATATTCCCAATGACAATATATATTTCCCGGTCAACAGTGCCAGATTAAAAGGTGTCTGTCCCTTTACCTATCCCTGGTCAATTGTTCCAACCTCAGTGCTGTAGCTCACTTCCAAAGAAGCTTTTTGAAAGGTGGGTGACTGAAATGCCCTAGATTAAAAAAAGACAGAATAGTATATCAAAGTGGGTAAAATCAGGAAGAACATAGGAAGATACAGGCACACACTCAGATAAATGATCATTTGCATCCTGTCTTTGTAGGAAACCAAGCTAGAAACAATGCCCCCTTTCCAGCCTTGCAATTGCTCCTGATTTCACTTTATACTATGAAGAAAAGAAGAAAAAGAATTTTTCTTCAGTTATTATCTTCTGTGTTACCTTTGAAATTTTAGGACTCATCAAGTACTTCTTTCAAACTAATGAGTTAGCAAAAATGTATTCCTAATTGTGGAGGATAAACAATGTGATGGTACTCAAAAGACCTCCTGTGAAATAGCTCTGCAATCTACTTCACCTCAACATCAATGAAAATGGTAATTTCCCATCACTACAAGAACCTAATTTAATTGTTCTGTGCTGTTCATTTAAAAATCCCAGCTCTATCATGTTGGTACCTTTGCATCTGAAGGGGAAAAAAAAAGTGTTGGAATAGGAAATGGCCATTGTTTAACACAAAATAATGATCATTGCCACCTCTATTTACCAAAACAGTATTTTTTTTTTAATATTGTATCACGTCTGTTTTGAGATGCTTTCCTTTCCATCTTAAAGGTCAGATCAGATTCAGACCCTGAGGCCTCCATCAGGTCTTCACTAGGTGTATTTGTTTCAATGTAACTTTATCTTAGATGCTCTCAAGCTCATAACCACATAAGAATTTATTAAAATTTAATTTATTAACATGTATCAGATTTTATTAGTCTACCTTTCCCAAACACTAACATACTGACACATCTATGTTCCTACACAGACGGAGGCCCTGAACATGTCAGCCTGGCTGATACATGCTCCACCAGGGAGATGTGCCTTTGCAGATCACTTGACATTAAACGTATTAGCTCTGTGCACAGAAGAACCAACGGCAGCTCCTCCTGCTCCCTGATGTGAGGATTGCTTGTACACCATGGAAATGCTCAGCATATCAGACTTGGCCTAGGGATGGACCTCCTCCGTGAATGCCCTTCCTTGCAAAATCCCTCACCATTTGATGTTTCTCAGCAAGCATGCACCACTCTTAATAATTGCTAGCCCATTTCTGCTGAAAGCAGTCATGGTTATCTGGGAATACCCATTGCCCAAAAGGAAATGAGCCAACACAGCCAGCTGAATACTCAAAACCACAGACAGCCCTTGGCACCTGCTGACTCCCACCAGCCCCTCCCTGCCATGTGTACGGTGCCCGTGATGGCATGGCACACTCCATGCTCCTCTCACTCGGTTGCAAGGTGTCCCTCCCGTGACAGCCAGCATGGTCCCTTGCTGGCGCTGCCCTGGGAGGTGAGGTCCAGGCTCCGGTAAGGTGATGTCTGTACTATGGCATAGCCATCCTAAGCCTGCTTAGGCAAGCAAATAGTCATTATTAGATTTTATTAGGTGCAGTGCTCAGTCCTCTCTTTTCACACACATACCCTTATTCAGGTGAAGGAAGAAATCTGCAGGGTCTACAGCGATGAGATTTCTATCTTTGTAAAACATGCCTGCTCAGTATAAACAACAGTCCAGCGAATATTCAATCATTTCTTACCACAGTTGTCATGTTCATAGTAACTATCTAAATTAGCTACTTTATCACCAATGAAAACTGAATTTCTTAGGGAATAATCTTCCCTTCCATATTGATTTGGCTGTTCTCTTCCTGTCACCAGAAGTTTTTCGGATTAATAAATCAGACTGCATTACCCTTACTCACACAGAATAGAGCCTCACTCCACAATTATCTCCGTTAACTTCCGTAGGACGATTCCTGGTAGAAGTTATTTAATAATGTTATTGGCCTACACATTCAGATTTTAGCATAGTCTGCCTCCAGTTCTTATCATGAAGAATATCCTTAACAGCCTTGCAGAATCTATACGATGGTAATGCTACATTGTCTCTATCAAATGGGTTATTTTACAGACTTAGCGATTTTATCTATACCATCTTCCAGCACTTTCATTTACTTCATACTCTGAAGAAGAAAGAACAATTCATAGATCTTGCAGCTTTCCCACTGACTTTTTTGAAGATGTTACCCTGCTCCACAATTTGTTTTCATCAATTTTTAAATTTCACATTTTTTTTATTGCTTGCATTATACAACCAGCATTTGGGAATTTGCTCACTGCTTCATGCCCATTCTCCCTTCTCTTTCCTTACCCATGAATGTCCTCCCCAAATCCTCATCTATCATTTCCCTAGCCCTTTTCCAGTTTGTCCTGTAAATGATTCTACAAGTCATGACTTAGTTTCATCTTCTGTTTCCTCCCTGTCTTCATTTTTTTCTGCACTGTTCTCTCTTCCCTCCCTTCAATATCATTTTCCCCCTACCCTACAACCACCTCAGAAACCTCTGAAACACTGATAGCCAGAAGTTGAAAAGTATCACGGGAAAATTACCACTTTAGATTTGACCATCTCTTATAATTTTTCCCCAAACCATTTGCTACTGAGCTCTAGTTAGTACTATGTACTAATTCAGATTAACTTTATTCTCATGTTCTTGTAAGGTAGGTCTCAGCTCACTGAAACAGTATAATGAGAAAGACACTATATTGCTTCTGTGCAGATACAGTGTTCACCACTAGAGCATCCAAGCTCCTGCACACTTGAGCATCTTCCCACCCTGTTCTCCCTCCTCAATAAACAATGCATTTGCAGCCGGGAACTGAAGTGCAGAGGCTAGATCTGGTACTAAGTACATCCCACGGAAAGTAAGTAAGCACCCTAACAGTGCTATAAATCCAGGCAAAGCAAAGCAAGCACTCGAATCCCTGCCTTGTGAAACAGCACCCTAGAAAGACTTCTGCTTATCTCGCATTCTACACTGCACCAAGGCTTGAGAGAGAACAGCCATAAGCATTTCAGACTACGTTTGCTCTTCCATGACAAATCCTTCCTCAGATAGTCCAAGGACAAAGGTGTCCTTTGTCACATATGGAACATGTACTAAATTCCAGCCTTTAAAATTTTTGTGAAAGAATTTCAGTCTTTCTTGAAATCTCGTTTCCTGGCATACAAAACAGCTAAGAAGTTAGTGTCTCAGATTTCTATAATATAATAGTAATATAAACTTGTTACCTTGTTTTTAATTTGTCTTACTTGAAACTGTACTGACTTCTCATAGAAATACAAATAAAACATGACTTTTCTTGTCACTAAACTCAGGGACATGGTCTATCTCTTACATTCTGCAGTGTCCACCATCAGCATTTTACTCAAATATAAATACAATTCAATCAGCGGTGCCTCACTTCTCTTAAGGACTAAAACCAGTCACTGTTTTAGCAGAACAAATTTAAAAAGAAACCTTACGCTGGTAGGGTAGATCAAGCTCGTAGTGCACAGATGTTACACAGAGCTATTCTCCACACACAGGACTAGTCCAAGTCCCTTAGCAAGCAGAAAAACTACAGACAGTTTAATGTTAAGGATGTGTAGGTGTCAATTTTTAAGACAAGACAGGACTACCAGACCTGTGAAAGGAATACCCTGTTCCTAGGATGGCAATAAACCTTCATTTTAGGAATATTTAAGGACTATTTTTCAGCAGTCAATGGAATCGGTAACAGACTGAGGAAAGACTGTCTGGAATGGATTGGTAGCCATGCACATCAATTTTATAGCTGATTACAGATTACAAGTGCAGGAAATATAAAAACTTCCTTCTGCTATATTTGTAAAGTGTTTTGCATATTTTATTTCATCATTTCTAATGGTTAATTGAAAGCTGAAACCTAGCACAAAAATGGGTTACTGACACACTGTTCTTGGGGCAACCTGATCTTCAATTTTCTGCTGTAGCACAGAAAGACTTAACCAGAGACAAAGAAGCTGCATTCTTTATAGTTCCCAGCTGTACGAGACATTTAAGACAAGTGCAGCACACACAGCTTTCCCACTTTTAATCCGCAGCTTTAAGGTAGGCAGAATTCCTTTTAGTGACCATCCTTTTGCAACAAACACAAAATATCAGTATAATACCATCCCTTCAGAATGGTCAAATTTTGTTGGCTTTTCTCACATGATTATTTCCACTGACTTCCAAAAGACTATTGTATCAATAAGTGAGTATTTTTTTCCCTATGCCGATCAAAACATTAGCAGTATCTAAAAGAACCAATGTTCAACAACAGGTGCATATTAAGAGGGAAAAAAGGAAAACAAAAGCAAAAAAATTCCAAGCTGCAGCCGAGTATAATTATAGACATAAAGCCTCAGACACAATTTAATCACTAGAAAATTAATCAAATCACACTGAAATGAGAATATGCCATCTCCAGCATCCTTGGGGGCAAAGAAGATAACAATTCAGTCAATCTCCAGGTGCAAAGCATAGAGGAAAGAAATACTCATCTACAAAACCTTTTGTCTGGATGCCATCATTGCCTCTGGATGTCTTTGGATCTTTGCTTCAAGTATTGGGGATAACCAGTGGGGATGAGAGCAAGGACAGACCCACACAATCCATTTTTCCATCATAACCTCCACAGAAATCTGCATACAAATAAACTTTGCTGCTGCCGCTCCTCCTCCCTAGCTGGACAGGTCCAGAAGAAAGCTTCAGCAGTGCAGCCTCAGACAGACCCATTCCCGCAAGCTGTAGCATGTCCGCACAGAAGTGGAATCAGCACAGTCTAAGGGAGAGACATGCAGAGAGAACATTTTGGTCTTGTACCCTGGTGTGCATTTGGTGTGTATTCAGAAAAAGTCTTATATAAAATTCTATACAGACTACAGTATGTATGTGTCTACATTTACATACACACACACTTGTATTCCTACCAGCAGCACAAAGATATGAAACTACAGTGTCCTTACCCACCCTGTAATTCCCTCCATGCTTTTTCCTCAGATTATAATTGATAGGTACTCCTGACTCAGTTACCTGGTAAAAGTTACCAAGCTGTGAACTTGCAGGGGAGAAGTTGCCTCCTACAGACCTTATAAAACGGGCACAGTGTGCATCTCTGCATTGGTGCCTCACTCCACTATATGGCATTTAATCTGTTTTTCCTTCAAATATTCAAGGGTTACTTAGAAGAAAGGATGAAGCAGCTAAGCAGAAACATCCACTGCTGTGCAACACCTTAGTTAACTGTGTTTAACTGATGTGCTGAACCCAGCTCACATTTGCTTTTAATTACCATGGCTCAGCTAAATCAATGAAGTTATACTGAACCACACAATTTCACTATCTTGCATATTAGCATAAGAGCACACTATTTTCCCAAAAATTCAAATGCACAAATAACATGCTCTAATAGTTTCTGTATTCCAAAAAGTCCATGAGCTATTTCAATCAAAAAGGCACTGTATAATGTACTTAACATTCCATAGAAAATTATTATAAATACACAATTAAGTATGACAAATTTTCTAGTGAGCCAGCAGCAATAAAGTTTGCAGCTAACATAAACTTGCAACTATACAATCTAGGAACAGCCTCACAGATTCAGCTAAGCCAGAGTCCTAATGAGCTGCACTACCACCCGAATTTCATTTAACAAAATTTATGCTACTAGCTGAAAAGAAATTTCTTAGTTGGACAGCTGCTATGTAAATTATTAAAATACCTGCTTTGAAAAGAAAGGAATTGGTGTAAAAAGTCTGAGACTGCACAAATGTTCTGAACAATCATGTCACTGAAAAGACTTAGCATGAAAAGGATAAAGTAAGTTTTCATACTTGTGTTTAAAGAAGAAAATAATTAGTTAAATTCAACAACATTGCAGAGACTCAAGATCATACTTCTATGTTGTGTTAAAGCTATGCATACACATAAACCCACAAGGTTTTACAAAACAAAATTGGAAGCTTTTCTGGTCTGTGTTGTACCTCATTTTGCTGCAAAGAAGAGTGGTGAATGACAAGTATTTTGGCTAGTTGTCCCCTTATGGACAAAATTACACATTTTCGCTTTCCACAACAAAGGCTCATAAAAACACATATTTTTCCTTTTCTTCCTGAGGCAGCAGCAGTGATAGTAAGGACTTTATTTATGAATAATGTTAAAAAACCCAGTGTGTTGGCTCCATCAGTCAACACCCTCAGGGTAACAGCTCTGTTACCACAAAAATCATCTTTATTTTTTCAGGATACCCCACATAATATGTGGAAATCTTTCAAAGAAAGAGGACATTCCCCACTGAACCTATCCCTGTTGTGAACCTCTTATCTCAGGAGTTCTAAAGAGAGAAACAAATTAAAAGTTCCCTAAGATTACAAATGACAGATGAACCTCAGGATACTTTAAAATAGGATTATTAAAAGGGAATTAAAGGTAAGGACTATGAAAGGGCAAAAAGAAAATAAAGAAATAAATGTATCAATTAACAGGTACCACTATTAGAAATCACTGTACAGTAATAGTCTGAAGGAAAGTCTGAGAACCCCGCACCCTTATTCCCACTGAACTGAGGCTTCTGTCATACGGCAAGTTAATCACTCATGTAGATCAGAAAATGCCTCCTTTCTGTCTCATATGCATTGCATTCATTTTTCCTGCAGTGTAGATGTGTCTCAGTAAGACAACAGAGTTCCCCCCTGGCAAATCCAAGCAAGCTCTTAGAAAGTGAGGATGAGTCTGAATTTTTTTATGCCAAAGACAGAAGTCACATCTTGAATAAGCTCTCTAAGCTTTAAATTGTTGTGTGAGAGTTCCACCTTCAGCTGTGCTTTCTTAAGAAACCGGCAGCATTCCTATATTTTGCATTGTGTCTAACGCCCGTATGAGCTGCTCAGAATAGCTTAACACATGGGGGAACATAAAGACTTCCGAGCCTGTTTGGCAGTAGGCATGGGTTAACACAATTATATCTCCAGCTTTTTTGAAATTATAGTGCTGCTTGGCGTACAGAAAAGGATAACTTTAAGCTGCTGGTGAAGTTTAATGTACAAAGTACAGAAATGGAACTCAGCTGATTATAGTTTGAGAGTTAGGTGCACACATTTTTTCCCCTGCATTTGAGTGCAGGCACTAATTTAGCTCTAAATGCAGTTCTGAATGCAGCTGAAAAGTACTCATCGTGCTGGTCCATTCCAAAGCAGAGCATTCCCAGAGCACGCCAGAATCTGCTCTAGACATCTGTAACACAAAAGTCTAGATTGGTCTGTGTGGTGGAGGGGGGAAAAGGTCTGGGTGTAGAACCAGTAAAAGGAGCAAATTGCAGAAGAGGATTAAGAATGGCAGCTACATTACCGGGTGACAAAGACCCCACCATATGTCTGTGTGTAGCTTCTCAGGACGCTCAGGCCAGGAGGCAAAGGGAGAGTGTGCAAACCCTGGTAATTTACTGGGGTGGGATGGAAAGACTGCTCACAGCCAGCTCATAAATGGCACAATATATATATACACACACACATGCAAAGGTAGCATATGATAATCAACCTAAAAACCCAGGAGGGGTAGTCTTGTAAGATGGTATCCTTTGTCCTATGTCTCACCCAGGGAGTCCTGGAAGGACTGACTGCCTGGGGACGACCAGAGAACATGTGTTTTGGGACGGGACCACCAGACACATGCTTCTCAGTGTTTATGGGTTTTTCCTTATGAAAGCATTAATCTGAATGAGTAAAGTTAGTTTTGCTTTAATTTTTGGAAATAACACATCTTCCTCTCCTGTAAGAGCTTGCGTTCAACTTTGCCACACTGTTGCAATGGTATTTCCTACACCAGCTTGCTGGAGTCTAGCATTTTTCTTAGCATCTTCTATGTGGAAATCCTCAATGCAACAAGGGCTTCCTACCCATATGGTCAGAAATCCTCCCATCTGTTCTTTAACCAGATATATTCACTCTTTTTCTAGCCACTCTTTTTGGCCAAAGGGAGATCTTGCAAGCTTCTGAGTTTTGCCCTGCTCAGCAGCCACTGAAGAGATGAACAAATGCCCACTGAGGACACAAAAGCTTCTTTAGCTAAAAGCCGAAATGAAACACTGTCTGGCAGAACATAAACAAAAGCTTCTCTGGTATCAAGAGAAGGCTAGCAACCAAGTTGACTGACGGCTGAAGCCCTCTCCTCTGTCCCCTCTCCAGATGTCCTCCAAGCCAGACACTATTCAAATTTAACCAAGAGCATCTACTCATATCCAGGAGATAAGCAACTTTTCATGCACACTCTTCCAATTGCTAGTGCTTTTTTCAGCACTAGCACAGAGGCAAATCTGACTTTTACGCTAGTTTTGCAGCTCCTTCTTTCACAATAAACAGGTTTCAAAAGTATAATAGGCACAACCTTCCTCTGTCAAATGAAGAGAACCTTCTGGGACTGCTTTTGGTACTAAAGACCTTATATTTAGATTTCTGAGCACCTCTGGTGCTTTTAGTGCCTTTTTTTTTTTTTTTTTTTTTTTAGATTTTATGTGCCAGAGTCCTTCAGTACATCCAGTCACTTATATTTACAGTGCAGAGTAATGAAATATTTAACTGTTGTTTAAGCTACGGTTCTTACATCACTAAAAAAAATTAAAACCAGAAGAAAACCAAAATCTTCCATAGGATTTCCTTGAAAAGTTCTGCTTTTTTGCATCTTACTTTTGGACTGTTAGTCCTTGGGAAAATGTGTCAAGTACACTGCTCTGATTCTAAATGATTTTACAGCATCCAGCCTGAAGGTTTTCTTTCGCAGCAGGGCAGCACAGCAAAACTCCCACAAACTGTAAAAGCAGGGTAACATTTCTGATAAATTAAAAAAAAAAAAAAATCCCATCACTTCTAAATGAAAATCAATAACAAAATTCAAAATTGTAAGTCATAAAAGCCTCAGCTGGGAACAAGGCTTTCTAATAGCCAGGTAGAATGATTTGACCATCTTCACCATGGAGAAAGAATTACTGAATGCTCACAGAGTCAGGATTCTGACCATGGACTAAACAACACTATTTGTACTTAACGAGAAGAAACACAGATGCAGCTAATTGTTTGTAATTCTCAAGCACACCAGCGGTTCTTTCAGTAGCCCATATATTTTTTGTAAGCAACCATTTTAACCATGGTTAAAGTCACGACCACTATTAGATCTACTGTATTTACATGCTTCACAACCACCTCACCTCCGGGTACGCCTTGAGCTCTCACACGCTAATCAGCATCAGGCTGCGTCAAGTATTTGGAAGTGAGTTTGTCAAAGCACAGCACCTGGATGCTGCTGGCTGATTGCAGCACATTCCTCTATTATTGATCCAGTACCCCACCAGGGGGTAATGGGTTGTACTAGTCTAGGTGCTAAATTGCAAACAACTGTGAAAACACTTGAGGTCATTGAAAATCCTGCAGCATTTATAAAATGGAGATGCTCATTCTTCTGGCCCTCACAAATTTTCACTTAAAATACATTCACTTTAATGACCACCATTGCTAATAATCTCAGTAGAGGCTAAGGATTGTTTGTAAAGCTGCTCTCCAAAGCTTGCCCTCACTTCAAAGACATGCCAGTGTATGACAGTTGCATTTTTCCTCAGTGCTAATATTTTACTTTATCCAAACTTTGCATTCAATATTTTTATTAATTAAAAATACACTGATATATATGAATATAATAATTCCATTAGCTTTTGTTTGATGGTTACATCTTTCCACAGTAATTGTCTTTCACAAAATGTTCTTTCTCTAGATTATCCAACCAATTTGCTGTCTTCCTGGCCTTAAACCACACTTCCTCCTATAAAGCTAGATCTAAAGCAGCCTCTTTGCCCTCTAAATGAAATGCCTTTTATCTTCTCTTCTGCTACAACTGCATTCTGACTGCACAAAGACCCTCGACAGCACAAAGAGCAAGCAAATGGCCTTGAAAGTCATGATATAATACTGGTAGCAAGCTTTTTTAAAAAGAGCTTTATAATCATATGTGGCTATTATTCTCTGAATGATACTGGGTTTTATTTTGCAAGGGATGGATGTGGCAGTAAATTCAATCCAGATATTGTGCAGAATGATGACTGTTCTCAGGCAGTTACATCTAAACTTCCCAGCAGGATAATACAGATACCAGATATCACTTAAAATATACAGGAAAGACCTTGTTAATTCATGATCACTAGAAATCCAGCTTTAAACCACTACTTTAAATAATTTGCAAGTTTGGAAAAGAGGCTTTCTATGCATCTTACAAATGTCTTTGCTGAACTGAACAAAACCAGAAGGGGATACTTAACAGAGCGAGACACACAGAAAGCGAAGAGTAACAGATGACTGCTTTGGTAGGAAAGTAGCTGAACTAAACTAATCTGAATGGCATTAGTTTATCATACAAAGACATTTAATTTATTTCATTATTCTCTGTGGGCAGCTAAAGCACCCCACGGCCCTAACATATTCAAGGAGACGAGCATAGCGGACAAAGACTCCTTCAGAGTGCAATATTTAATGAAACTTAAATTAGGTCTCAAAAGAGCAATAGACTGTATATTAAATATGGCACCAACACTGAGTCATTCTGTTCATACGCATGTGTTTTAAAGTAATTGCCATCAAATTCACACAGGGCCCCAGAAGATTTTAATACAGTTTTAATATAGCCATGCATATAGCTTCCATTTTAACATACACTTCATATTTTGTTAACATGAGGCACAGGACAGAAGGGTAAAGAAAAGTCTGCAGCTAAGACTGAATGCTTCCTTAAGAAACAGAAGAAAATAATTTTGTTGTATTAGCAATGAAGTTCTGTTTGCCTCTATAAATTTATATATATATGTCAAAGACAGTTAAGAGAATATGTATTCATATTCACTGCAATTTATCAAAGTGATCAGGAAGGTATTATTGCCAAATGTTTTATATATTATTATGTTTCTATGTATTTATGTGGGGAAAAAAACAAAACTAAACACAAAAATGCCCAAACACCCAAATCCAAACTTGGATTCAATCCATTCTCTAATAAAAAACTTACCTGCACACAATCTCACTTTCATACAGCACTCTGATGCACTGCAGTACAAAATACTATGCAGCAAAAACAAAACCATTTTTAAACAGGAAAATAATCCACCCTTCTTCAAAAATTTGGCCTTAGCAAAAACAAAAAAAATATAATTTTTTCAAGTAACTATGACAAAGAAATCAGTACTTAAAACCCAGAATCAAAAAGATGAAAAACCAAATAGATTCAAAATTCAGAGTTCTGAAAACAATCAGTATACAAGTGAAATAATTTTGAATAAAAAAAAGTTAAATTATAAGAAGGACCACAGGACAGCATGGTTCTGTTTGCTGAGTATACTGTAGCAATTTTGTTCTGCAATGTACTCTCTTCCAAATCCAGAGAAGTAGCATTCAGTCAGGCCAGACAAAGAAAGGTTCAACAGAGCCAGACACTGAAACAGAGACACACTACCACTACTAGAAGAAAAGGACAAATACTTGTCATAGCCCAGAACATGATAAACAGAATTAAACACAAGATTTGGGAATAAGAAGCACAGACTAGAACTTCAAGATTTGACTGCTTATGAGACAGCAGGCAGAACAATAGACAAGAAAACAGACCTTAACCAAAAGTAGAGGAAGGTTTAAGCTCTTCATACAACCATAGTAACATTTTTCCCATCGCTTCAGATGTGTAGATGCTGTGAAGTATCGGGCAAATCCAGATAGTTTATGCTTTCTGCTGACCATCAACACCAGGGGTTTTCGCAAACTGTAGTTTTAGGGGCAGATGTGAGTTTCCACCTATGATATCAAGCTACTAACTGTTAGAACTAGTCGTACAGACAAACCCAGACCATAAGCATTAAGGCTGGAACAGGTATCTCCTTCAGGAGATAGCTGTAAATTTGCTTTTCCTTTAAGTCTTAGCATTGTAGTTTCCTGTAGCCAAGGACTAGGCAAGTGTACCAGCAAGGAAACCTACCACTTGTAAGCCATTAATTGCGGGACACTGTAGTGAAATACTACTTTTGCACCATCTTACTAAAGACTTTTCCTAAATCTTGTATTTTGTTGTCTTTTGCTCTCAAAACCAAACTCACAAACACCAAATGACTGATTAAATGAAATTTTTATCACTTAATTCAGTCAAGTTGTGAATTTACTGCAGTTCATCTGGAAGCACCAATTCCAGGAAACGCTTAAAATCTCTTCTTTGGTACTCTTCATATTATTTTTTTTTCTTTTTTTCCTCTGTATTTTGTAATCTGCAGGGTTGTTTTATAATTTCTCTATCAAGATGTAGGAAAAAAAGTATTAGAAGAATCCTTTCTATAAATGTGCATAGAACTTGGTACTCTTGCATAAAAACTCCATTTCTTGGGAGAACTCCAGAAGTTGAATTAAAAAAAAATTGCATATGTTATCAGAAGTCCAGAATACAGTTAAGTACAGAATCTCTTCCACACCTACAACTTCTCATTAGAGATTAAATGCAGCAGGCCAAATTGTTTTTCCATTTTGAGACCGAGTCTGTAGCTTCAAGTGAGTGCAAAGACACTTAAGTTCAAGCATCACACCCATTTTATAATTAGAGGCTTATGCTGACATCATACGAAGGAATAACAACTACTCTTTTCGGAAGCTACATTATCAAAGATACTTTCAAAGGATGTTCACCTTTGCATGTTAATTTAATTAGGAGCTGAAACAGATATTGGCCATTAAACCTTTAAGGAACCAATCCCAAACCTGAAGGCATCAGACAACTTTTAAATAACCAAAAAAAAAAAAAAAAAGGAACATTGCAACACTAACTGATGTCTCAGTTCTTTACAAGGCTTAGTTTCAAATAGTAGATTTTGAAGACAGGTCTGAAAAAAAACTTAAGTAGTTTGCTTTCAAATGGTAGGTTTTAAAAAAGGTCCAAAAAATAACTAATTCCTTTGGCTTTGAGCAAGTGCATTACAAAGGTCTGTAGGGCATTTCATCTAGTTTCAAAATAACTCCCTGTCAAAAATCACACTTAAGACAGTCATTTGGTGTGTCATGGTTTTATTTTTTATCAGCTGCACTTTTATGTGAAAGTGTGAAATTTAAACCAATATTCATGTGATGGTGAACAAAGTCCATCATTAAAGATACAAATACTGTTTTGCAGAAAATGTCCAGACAATGTGGAAGGGTTCAAACAACCAACTTTTACTGGAGTGCTGACAAAGCAGCTTGCAAGCTTCCTCCACTCCCTTTCCTGACAGAAATACACAGGCTACTAAGAACCAGTCAGAGCCATGTTTTGATAGTCTCCATGGCTATTGAGGTCTACATGACAGTTGCTAACTCAAAGAGAAAAAACGTGATCCACAGCTGGTGCCTGAAGGAATCACAGCTCAATGCCATGAGGTGACATGAGACCAACTGTTCTTTTCACCGTCGTTCTTTTCTCCATGACAACAGCTGCTTTGAGGCATTCCTAGACTAAAACACCGGCCTCTTCCAAGCGTCAGTTTTCCAGCTGAACCTGCTTCTCCTTCATGACAGCCAACGCTTCCTAGTCATGTATCTGGGGATTAAAAAACCCGAGCCAACTCCTCCCCCACCCCTTTTCTGGTAAGAGCCTGTTTCGACTGAAGGGCTGGGGGGTCAGCCCTTGCGCTTCACCGGGGGCAGTGAAGGGAGGAAGGAGGGGACAAGCCGCCGCTCCCCCGCCCCGAGGTCCAGCGCTGCCCGTGAAGGCGGCGAGGGCGGGCAGGCAGGCCGGCCCGCAGCGCCCTCCGGGCCGCGCCTCTCCCCGGGGCCGGCTACACAGGCGGCACCAGGCTCCTCTTCTCCAGCGGCTGCTCGTCCTCCTCCAACAGCTCGTCCAGCTCCCCGTCGTCCAGCTCCGAGGCCTCCGACCCGCCGGCGGCCCGGCAGCGCCGCAGGTGCTGCAAGGCCCGGCGGTGCTTCTCTTGCAGCCGCCCCAGCTGGGCGCGCAGGGCCTCCGCCTCCTCGCCCGGGTCCGCGGCGGCGGGCTTGTCGGGATCGGCGGGGCCAGGCCCCAGCAGGGCCTGGCGGAAGAGGCAGCGGTTCTCGCGGCGCAGGCGACGGTTCTCCAGCCGCAGCCGCGCGTTCTCTTGGCGCAGCCGCGCGTTGTGCAGCTCCCGCTCCTCCCGCTGCCGCAGCGCCTCGCTGTGGCTGGCCGCCAGGTCCGCGTACCGCTCCGCCAGCTGATGCAGGGAGCCCCGCGACTGGCCCCGCCAGTCGTCTTCGCCGCCGCCCGGTTCGGCGAACTCCTCCGCCCCGCCGCGGCGGCCGCTACCGGCGGCGACGAGCCCCGCCCGGCCTCTCCGCGCCGAGCCGTTACAGCCCCAGCGCCCGTTCACAACGCGCATGCGCCTCATCCGTGCCGTGCCCGCAGCCCGCTTGCACGCCCCGCCGTCGTCGCCGCCGCCGCCGTGAGAGGAGGGCCTTGTGCGGCGCCGGCACTCCCCTTATGCAAATAGAGGGGCGGGGCTTCGGCCGCCGGAGGGGGTCGGGTCTCGGGGCGGAACAGCCGGCGCGGCCTGGCGGCGCCATTTTGGGGGCGGGGGCATTGTGGGCGTGGGGCTGCGACGTTGTTGACTGCACCTGCCTCCCGCCGTCAGCACAGGGGGCAGCAGCGCTCTTGGGGCGTAAGCCCAGAAACCCGTCACCTCCTTTTGGCTCATAGCATGTTCTCCTCCACCCTGTTTCCCAACCTTGTGAGGTGATGGATGCTCTGGGGATGCTAGGTGGTCCTCTCTCAGAGTACCCTGGTCCAACCCATGACCTGTCAGACAAGGTGGGGTTTCACTGGCTGGCATGGTTGTGCAGTCCTCCAGTGCTTGTGTGGGCCTCAGGTTTATCCTCACTTAACAGTGGTGGCTATGGCACAGGGGAAGGTTAATGTCAGCTCTGAAGTGCTTGCTAAATGGAGACCTGGTCGTACAAATGTTACTTAGTCCATTCTAGTGTTGGCAGGTTGTTGGGATTTAAGGAGTGAGAAATGCAGGCTATAATAATGCATAGTTAGTACGTGAATAGTTCTGACAGCTCACAGATTACTTGGATTAAACTAACAAGATCATGTGGTATAAACTTGCCTATAAATTATTAAAAAAAAAAAGGATGTGAGGAATCTATTGATGGTGTTTCACAGTGGGTAGAGAAATCCATTAATCTTGCAAAAATCTTACCTTTTCTCTTTGGCTATCCTCCTTTACATAACTGTGTATGTAGATATCTGCACAGTTAAGTAGTCCTGCTGGGATTACCATGACTGTGCAGTATATATCACTGTGGACCTCTGTGTATTTTTTGCACTTTGGATTATAAACTGTGATAGGGACCATGCTTTGCTTTATGATCCAATGTTCTGTTAATTACCAGCTGAAACTTTGAGTATGGATCATGTATTTGAAGTTCAACAAACAATGCTTAGCAGTAATTGTAGTAATTATTTTCAGAACATTTGCCACTCTACATGATGACTTAAAAAGTTAAGAAACAAAAAAGCACTGCAGAACAGAAGAAATCTTAGTATTACTGTACTTTTGCCATGAGTGCTGATCAGCAAAAATGAACTTACAGCGAGTACTTCCTGCACTAAGCCAACTTCCAAGGAGAGATTTACAAGGATATTATATTAATTCCATGTAATATGTGATTAAACTGGTTTTGCTTTGAAAGAAACATGTTAACACTTGTCTATTAGTCACTTTTATTCTTGGTGCTTTGGAAATCCATAGATATACCCACTGCCAAGATGCCCATAAAACTTTATATTGAGCTGTAGGCCGAATGCAGTACAGCACTGAGACTCTTCAGTGTGTGTGGAAATAGACCAGGGCTTTGCACTCCTGAGAAACCGTGCATAGGGTAGCATAGATCTTGAGCTTTTGACAGCCAGTAAGTTAGATTACAGTCATCATTAACAGCACCTTCAACTTTGAGGCTGACCATTGAGTTTTCTGGTGAATGTTGTATTGTGGCTCTCAATTTTGTTTATTCACCTATTTTAGATTTTCATGTGGCTTTATTGTACTCTGGAAATTACGTGCATCTACACAAGCATAAAGATTGATGGGCTCTATTCCCTATAAACAATCATAGCTATCAGAAGGGAATTTACTGAATTTCAGATTCCACAGACAATCTGTAAGCACCAATTTGAGATAAAGGTAATGACAGCAAGTAGTGATTGGAGAAAGACAATAAATCAGCATAGGCAGACTTTGATTGTGAGATAGGATCACGCTAAACAGTGTGAAGAGGGGAAGTGTAAAGGGGGAAGTAACCATGGAAGTTGTGAGTAGTTGTCCAGTCTGCAGTGACTTTCTGCTCACAGAACACCTGTGAATGACACAATATTTTAAACAGCAACAATATAGTAGGGATAAATATTAGCCCCGTTCCTATTGAATAAAGTCCTGTTTTTGTTTAATGGTATCAAGTCTCCATAGATGAGAAAGTGCCAATGCTTGTGGACCATCAGCTGCCATTGATTTTGCACCCTATCCAACCTGCCTGGGGAAAAGACTCTAGAAAAACACCTCTCAGGGAAAATAAAAAATGTTGGTGCCCACCATTTCCCTTACACCTTGGGATGCTGAATTCATATTTTTGAAGTAAAAGGAATTCAAGCAGCTCTGCAGTTTGTATGGATATGAAGGGGTTTTATTCTCTGTGGTTCTTAAAGGAGGTCATACAACAAGTTATGCCCAAACTGAGTTTAGTTCCATTTTTGTACTCCTTTTCTGCTCTTAGAGTCATAGAATGATTTGGGTTGGAAGGGACTTTTAAAGGTCATCTAGTCCAAGCGTCCCTTCAATGAGCAGGGACACCTTCAACTTGATAAGGTTGCTCAAAGCCCTGTCCAACCTGACCTTGAATGTTTCCAGGGATGGGGCATCTACCACCTCTCTCTGGGCAACCGGTCCCAGTGTTTCACCACCCTCATTGTAAAAAATTTCTTCCTTATATCTAGTCTGAATCTATCCTCTTTTAGTTTAAAGCCATTACCCCTTGTCCATTCATAACAGGCCCTGCCAAAAAGTCTGTCCCCATCTTTCTTACAAGTTCCCTTTAAGTATTGAAAGGCCACAATAAGGTATCCCTGGAGCCTTCTCTTCTCTAGGCTGAACCCCAACTCTCTCAGCCTGTCTTTATAGCAGAGGTGTTCCAACCCTCTGATCATCTTTGTGGCTCTCCTCTGGACTTGCTCCAACAGCTCCATGTCTTGTACCGGGGACCTGTTTAGTCCCACTCCGTGGGTTGCAAGGGAGATGAGTCTTTTTATCTCCCAAAGGGTGATTTAGCGTAGCTTCAAGGAGGATTTATTCCGTGATCTTCACAGGCACAGAGGTGAGGCTGAAAGGTCAGTAGTTCCCAAGGTCCTCCTTTCTACCCTTTTTGAAAATAGCGGCCCATTGATACCATCCCAGTGTCTTTGCCCATTCAGGGTGAGGTAGGTTGCACTAGTCTGAGGTGCTACCTTAGGCAGGCTGCAAAACAACTTTTCTTTGTGGTCAATATCAGTTTCTACTAAAAATTCAAAACTGATAAGTCAAATGGGGGCTGCTGTGCTCAAGATTTGAGTCAGCCTCCCTTGCATCTACCCCGGGGCCCTGGGGAGAATCACAAGCTTACCTCCTAAATGGGGGTCTAGCGTGAGCCAAGATTAAAAGTCGCAACACTTACACAGTTCAGCCAAGAGTTC
Organism: Grus americana; assembly: GCF_028858705.1. Classification (NCBI taxonomy): domain Eukaryota; kingdom Metazoa; phylum Chordata; class Aves; order Gruiformes; family Gruidae; genus Grus; species Grus americana. The sequence goes on along the minus strand of NC_072891.1, from coordinate 74,565,689 downwards.
CAACTAAGATACCCTTTATTGTGCTCGAAATACAGCTCAGATACAGAGAAGAGTTAGGAGAGAGAGTGAGAATGAGAAGGAAAGGAAGGTGGAGAGAGAAAGAGAGAAGAAGAAGGATAGCAAGCATGATAGTCACCACTGTGGATCCAGCAGAGTCTCGCAGGATCAGCCGTTGTCTTGAAGTTTGGTGGGGGGAGTCCGTCCCGTCTCCACAGGTCCTTGCTGTTATAGTCTGTCAGCTGCCACCCTGAACCAATCCACTGTCCCACCCGATCAGGAGTTGTGGTTACGGCATGTCAGCCTGTTTATGTGCAGTTCGTGCAGTCTCCACGGTTGCAGGTGTGCAAGCAGCACATGCGCAGTGCCAACTCGCTTATTCAAATATCCCACGTTTGCTGGAACATCAGCTGCTCGCACCATAAAGGGGCCACTGGAGCACGGCAGGACAGGAAGGGACAGAGCGGGGCGGGGGGGGGGAGGGGCAGTGCGGGCGGCTGTGGTTAGCTTAATTTCCTGTTGATTGGCCCATTCATACTTGAGGCAATGTTCTCACTTCTGTCTTCTACACCCAGCCTCTAAGAAATAGCACAAAGGTAAAAGAATGTCCCATCAACTCTTTCTTCCACTGCGTGCATTCCCCTGCACTGCATGTAATTATACTTCATATGGGTTTTCCTGAAATGAAGGTAGATCATTTTGCTCCAATGCAATCAGTGCAATATGGCTTTCAGGCTTAAACTTGACTCAAAGTCAAAACTCTGAAAAGCTCTCAGGATTTTGGGATAGATATTTTGTATAGTCCTGAAGATAGGAGCATTGCTGTGTACATGTGAAGCAGTGTCATCCAAGGGGCAGCAAGCCACAAATTTGAAAATACAATGTAGTATGTATTAGCTTTTAAACTGAGGTGGTAAGTGCCTTCAAAACAGCATGGTTCAGTGATGTCACCTTTCCAGTTGCAAGGCCTGATAGAGCTGTTTTAATGTAGTCATCACGGTTTTCAGAATCTAAATGTACATTAACAAACAAAGGTTCTAGCTGTCAGGTTCTGAGCTTTCCAAGAGGAAGTAAAGGTTAACTAATAAATACATTTTCTTTGTGGCTCAGCCTGAACGAAAGTCTGGAAGAGCCTTACCAGGAAAGAATATCCAGTCTCATCAGGTTGAATCTTGCTTCCAGACTTCTCTGATGGCACGTAAAATGCTTGCATTAATTACATTACTCATTACATTTCAGTGGACAGAATAGGGCAAAATCTTAGTGGTGGGAACTGTTGGAAATGAAGGTCTTAAAAGACCTACAGAGGAACAAAAAGACAGGAAAATTGGGGAAAGAAAAGCAGTGCAGTTAAGAGAATAACACAAAGGGAGGAGAAAGAGAAATTGTGGTAACTCTTAAGGGGAATATGTTTCCTAGCTGAACAAAAGTGGAAGAGACAATGTGATAGTTAATAAATGATAACCAGAAAGCATACTTAAAATACAAAGGGTTTATTCTGCCTTGATATTTATGCTGACATAGCAAGGAGTTTCAGTGTAGGACGAGAAACGTGCATCTTCTACATTTATACTTTAGCCCATGGATCACCGTTAAAAATAAAACATGAGCTTCTACCAAGAAATAGATTTGACATCAGTAAAGAGAGAATCATAGAATCATCGAATCATTTAGGTTGGAAAAGACCCTTAAGATCATTGAGTCCAACTGTTAACCTAGCACTGCGAAGTCCACCACTAAACCATGTCCCCTAAGCACCACATCTACGTGTCTTTTAAATACGTCCAGGGATGATGACTCAACCACTTCCTTGGGCAGCATATTTCAGTGATTGACAGCCCTTTTGGTGAATAATTTTTTCCCTAATATCCAGCCTAAAACTCCCCTGGCACAACCTGAGGCCATTTCCTCTTGTCCTATTGCTTGTTGCTTGGGAAAAGAAACCAACACCTACCTGGCTACAACCTCCTTTCAGGTAGTTGTAGAAAGTGATAAGGTCTCCCCTCAGACTCCTTGTCTCCAGGCTAAACAACCCCAGTTTCCTCAGCCGTTTCTCATAAGACTAGATCCTTCACCAGCTTTGTTGCTCTTGTTTGAACACACTCCAGCACCAACTCCAGAGCCACATGGAGTGTATCAGTAGTTTGCTAACAGTCCTGGAAATAATGTAGGAAAATACAAGTCAATCTATGTGTGTTTTTTGATGTTGAGGGGAAGGAATATCTTTGGAGAGAGCATCTATAGTCTGGTGTATCAAGGGGAGATGAACGTTTCCTTTCTGACTGGAGAAAATTTGGAAGGAGGTCCCCTTCCAGCTGATTTCACCTCACAGCTTTAGTTTTCAGTGCAACAGTTCTAAGTAAACCTTAAAGAAAAAATCTCCTTAGAGACAAGGAGGGACACTGCTGTCATACTGAGGGAAAATCTATAACAGCGTGATAGATATAGTTCTGATAGCCTTGCTGCTGATGCTTTTAATTGGTCTTCATAAATGTTTTATGCAATTGGGAGGAAATGTTGTCAGCGTTGTGAGCTGGTGATTGCTTAAAAAAAGGTACGTGTTGATAGAGCTTATAATGTCACCTGTAACATCTTTGTAAATTAGCCTGAGTAGAAGACACAGCATATCTATTCTCAGCAGTCTGCACACTGAATTCAAGAGTGAATAGAGAGGCTTTATTCTTACCCCTTTTCACTCATGTAAAGCAGGAATGCTGCTGTCAAAGGCAATGGGATTGTACTTACACTACTGTCAGCTTGGAGTAAATGGGATCAGAAGCAGTGTCTGTAACTAGAGATTTGCAGTGCAGCGTTGGGAAGAGGAAGAGGGTTTGGAAGCTAATTTACTTGCATTTCTGCCAACCTGCCTTAGGCATTGTGTTTAAGTTGTCATCATTCCTTGACTGTTGATAGTGTTGAGAAACAAGGCATATTAGAAGTTGCCTTGTCATCCTTGGCAGAAGTGATGGTTTGGGAATTATGTAGGCCCACCTTTTGGCAAGCATTCTGAGGATGGGGTGGGTGGCTTGGGAGGGTATTTGCTGTTTAGGTGGATTGCTGATCTTTGCCTAGTAAATTTAGACCTGTGGTCTGAGTTGCTGCTTCTTTATACTTTTCTTTAATCTTTGAGTTTATTAGTTTCATAGATTGAAAAGTTGTATAAAATACATACAGAATTGCTGTTGCTGTTAGCGCTAATATTCCTTTCAAAACCATCTTTAGGCATAGTTTATTACCACCAAGTAGACTTACTAGTTCGTACCAGCAGTTCTTGCTGATACTTGACAGCATAAATATGACTTTAATGAAATAATTATTAAAGAAATAAGAATAGGTAATACTGATGGCATTTATTTATTGTCTTGGTATGGGCAGCAATATTAAAAGCCATCAAATACCAGCATCTCTGTTTGACAGCACCATTTAATCCCATCCATGTGTTGCCATAAGAAGAACTGAGTATATATAAGGGCAGCTTGACTTACCAGTTTTAATTAAAACTTATATTGCTGTGGGAAAAGACCAGTCTCTCAAAATACTGCAGACTGGAGTAGGGAAGCTGAGTTCAGAGCTGCACATTAGTAGAGAGGAAAAAGAATGGTGCATTAAGGATTACAGGTTGGGTTAAACTGTAAGAACTTTAGCATGTAACAAACTCCCCTTCAGGTTGGCTTTCTGAACAAGGCCTTTCTGAACCTAAAAGAAAAGCACTGGTTAGACTCAAATACAGGCAGGGGGTTGCCTGTATTTTCTGAGAAGTTTTCTGTGCATGCAAATTGTGTGCACATGTGGGGTTTTGTTTGTGTAAAATGATGAAAATGGAATTCCATATTCTGGGAGTGAGAAGCACCGCATTAAAAGACAGAGCTTATCATTATGCATGTCAGTCCTGAGTCCTTGTTTAGAGTGAAACTTAACAGTTTGGCCTTCAAACCAGTAACAGGGTCTGCGAATTGCGTTGGAATAATAAACCATAACTCAGGCAATTGAGTTGATTCATCGGATTTGATAAGATAGCTAAGGATTATGAGTCAAAAATAAACCACCTAATTACAGGTAGTGGTTGAGGTCCCACTTAAAAGGGTGGGAAAATTGAGTTTGAAATTGCACTTTTAAAATTAGAGCAAGACGTTTGGACAGCTGAAATAGTGAATAAATTAATAGGTCTCCTGCATTTATGTATGGCTAATCATCTGTAAACCATCCTAGAAGAAGCCTTATAAATTCAGAGCATGGAAATTATAGATAGAAAAAAAAGACAGGGGAAAAATGTGATTGTCAGCGATGTTTTCAGTGAATAATTTGTTCTCTAAGGTCAAATGTTGTAAGAAATATTGGTCATCCCTGTTTTCCAGCAGAAACTTACAAAATATATCTTGTAATCTGGTGTCATGGGCTGTTTTATTTACAAAACATTGAGGGCATGAACAAACATCAGATCCTATTTCTTTCCTGAATTGTGGTGAAATTCATCTTGCGTTTGCAGCATATGTGCTTACATCTAATTATACATACTCCATTTATGGTCAATTCGATCCTTTTGAACAAGGTTCATTTCACTGTAATGCAGATATCTAAAAGAGGTCAGGTGGATCATGTTCCAGACAATTTTTTTCTTTCTATATGCTGTTAAGGAAGTTTGAAAGGAGACATCCATTGTAGATGTCCAACATTAGACCACCTGCATCCCATCCTCAGAACAAAAATGTGCAAGAGCTGCAAAATACAAACCTGTAGATTTAGTAGAAGCTTGAGCAGACAAAAAAAGCATGGAGTGTGATTGTGATGTTCTAGTCTTTGTTGCACATTAGTACTTTACATTTCTTTTACAGTTGAACTGTACAGTTGTAGTACTGTACAGTTCTACAACTACCTGAAAGGAGGTTGTAGCCAGGTGGGTGTTGGTCTCTTCTCCCAAGTAACAAGCAATAGGACAAGAGGAAATGGCCTCAGGTTGTGCCAGGGGAGGTTTAGATTGGATATTAGGAACCATTTTCTCACCGAAAGGGTTGTCAAGCACTGGACCAGGCTGCCCAGGGAAGTGGTGGAGTCACCATCCCTGGGAGGTGTTTAAAAGACATGTAGATGTGGTGCTTAGGGACATGGTTTAGTGGTGGACTTCGCAGTGCTAGGTTAACAGTTGGGCTTGATGATCTTAAAGGTCTTTTCCAACCAAAGCAATTATATGATTCTATGATTTCTGGGTAGTCCAGCAGATACAGCCTATAAGGCTTTCTGGTTAAGAATCTGGTGTTTCTATAAGTTGGGCTGTCAAGTCCAATACAGAACTGATACACAAAGAAAGTGATTGAGCAAAATAGGAAGACAAAATGTGAAATATCTCAAGAGGTTGTGCTTAAGCCTTCAACTAGCCCATTGTCATTCTGAAGGAAGAAAGCAAAGCTGGCAGCAACAGATTCTATAATTGCAAGACAATAAAGTTCTTTTTTTTTCCAAAGTTTACTATCAATAGTGATAATTAAGATGATACCTTGAAATCTGTGATTATGTAATCTGAAATTATGTACCTACTTTATCCATTGTTAAACATAGATTGTACAACAGTGCATACTAAAACGCGAAGAAAAATAATTACTCCAGAAATAGCTTATGGTAAAATGAAGTCTTCCAATATACATACAATTGACACAAAGTAATATGAGGTGGTTTTTACCTTGGCCACATGTTCAAGGAAGAAGGAGCTTGTACCAACAGAAAGGAAACTGAATTAATGCATAAATGTCACTACTAAAGACTGACGCTGTCTTTTCTTCAGAAAACAAAAATTTATGTATTCTGTGACAATATGTAAAGAATACCTGTATTCCATCATTATTTTTTTTTTCATCTGCAAAAAAAATTCTAGACCCTGGTGTTTTTCCTGCTTGTTTTGTCCAAAATGGTAGATACAAGATAGAAAAGTTGTCAACTGAAAACCTTGCAGGTAGTGTCTGCATCAAGGTTCTCCTATTGCATTGCTAGCAATGTACTTGTGTAATAGTAGTGGGGCACGGTAGCAAATAGGGGATACTGCAGTAGCTTTTCCATTTTCTGCCAGAAATGGCCAGAATCAAGATTTTAAAATCAATACCTGCAATCCAGGAAGTCCATTTCAATTTGCACTGAGCTGACAGAAATGATATCTGAAGCACACGTTCTATCAGATTATTTGTTCAGGGCATATATTAATTCAGAAAAAATGCATGTGCCTAGAACAGAGATTAAAGGGTGCAAAACAGTTTTATGACAGTAGGAGTTGAAGTAGTGTCTCTTTTAAATGATTGCTGCATGGCAGGTACGGAAAACTTAATCTGTAATACTGCTTTTCCTCCCCTGTTTTACAGACCAGTGTAAGAATACAGTAGAAAAAATATTTTCTTAAAGGAAAAAAAAAAAGTGTTCATAATGAACATAATTATCATTTGGTATATCTTCCAGTTCTTTGACTTGCAGCTTTGATATTCTTGATAATATTGCTAAAGTTGTGATTGCTAAGGAGACACAATTCAAAGGCCTTGTCATGGCTTAACCCCAGCCAGTAACTGGGCACGATGCAGCCGCTCGCTCAACCATCCTTCCCCAAGGGGATGGGGAGGAAAATGCAAAAAAAACGACTTATGGATTGAGATAAAGACAGTTTAATAGAATAACAGAGGAAGACAGTAATAGTAATAGTAATAGTAATAATACAAGTGAGGCACAAATGCAATTGCTTAACATATGCAGAAAGAAACAAACCCAATGCCCAGTCTGTTTCCGAGCAGCAATCCCACCTCCCAGCTCATTTCCCCAGTTCTATCTGGAGCGTGATGTTCTATGGTGGGGAGCATCCCTCTGGCCAGTCTGGGTCAGCTGCCCTGGCTGTGCTCTCCCAGCCTCTTGTGCACCTGGCAGGGTGTGGGAAGCTGAAAAGTCCTGAACTTAGTGTGGACACTACAACTACCCAGCAACAACTAAAAACATCTGTGTGTTATCAACATTATGCTCATACTAAATCCAAAACACAGCACTATACCGGCTACTAGAAAGAAAAATAACTCCATCTCAGCCAAAACCAGGAGAGGCCTATGTCATTGGTTCCCAGATTATGATATCATTCCTCTGCCCCTGGGCGTCACACCAGCAGACTCATGAAACACAGTGGGATTAAGAACTAATTATCTTTAACAACTGATTGTCGAGGGGTAATCAATTGATATTGGCAAGCAACTGCCTTTAAGAGACTGACAGGCTGTTGTAGTGTCTTTAAGCTGAAAGTAATAGGTTTTCTGTTTTCCACATAACAGGCAGATACTTCAACTCCATCTAGTTTCAAGCAGCTCAGAAATAATTGAGCATAGCAAGCATCACTACACTGTCTGCCAGCTATCAAGTTGTATTTATTGTGTTTCTGTATAGCTGGGTAATTCACCTATTGAAATTAATACAGGATAAATAAAATACTCTGAGCTAGATTTAAAAGAAAAAGGATACTGTGGAACCAAAAGACGTGATAGTTAAAAGAGAAATTCCAAATATATAAGCAAAGGTTGAACACCCAATTTCCACTGAATTCCAGTGGGCAGGGTGTATCTGACTTCTGTGCATCTTTGAACAACACAGTTGTCTATGGGTCACATGAAAATACCAGGACTGCATAGATCTCTTTTCTGTGAAACTTTGCATAAGGTATTTGTCTGTTAAACAAGCTTTCTGTTTATAAAGACTAATCCATCTGTTTTAAAATTCTAAAAACGCTGCTTTTAGGTTGCCAAGGTTGCTAGCATTACAGTTGTATTCAGAAATCTCACTGTGAGGACACGGTCATGCTTGTTTTTTTCTTAACATCGGTATTCAATACAACAAACACAAAGCTAGGAAATAATCTCTGTTGAAGACTACTTTATGGGACGATAGTTGCTCCTAAAGTGCATAGCTTTTCTTTCCAAAAAAGAATTAGGGAAAAGTCGAGAACACTAATATTCATCATCGACTTTGTAAACTTTCTGTTATGAAATTGAGATCTATAGCTGCTTTCAAGGATATTCATCTTATGGAGAACCTGCCATTGCATTGCCATCTTGCTTGACGTTTCAGGTTTCTGTATACAGTAGGAATCAGAGTCTCAGCATTTACCTGAATTTACACTTCTTAACAGAAAATTAAGTTCCTTCTGAATTTCCACTTAATTCAAAATTGCTAAGATTAGATCCTTTTCCATTCACCTTAAAAAAATCTACCACTTTCCTTCCATTTATGAATATACAGTATAAAAATGGGAAGGACAGTGATAGCTTTAAATTGGTATTAGTAAAAATATTTACATTCTTTGCTTCTTTTAATGTGATTGGAAGTGCAAAATGTGTGTGTCAAGGCAAGGCTTTGTAGATTCCCAGCATCTACAGACTATGTTTTGCAGAACAAAATTATCCTTTAGAGAGAATGTTCTTTCAAAATGAACTGGTAGTCTGTGTCCTCTTGACTTCTGTCCCCTTTCATTCTCTTTAACCCTCGTCCTCAACACCGCCACAAATGGACACATTATTCAGACTAGAAACACTGACACAGATGTAGTCTGTTTCTCATGTATCAAACATCTGGCACTTTACATTCTGACGTTTTTAGGGTTGCAAACAGCTATTAGTCCCCTTTTTACATTCCAAGTAATGTAAATAGACCAATCCATATGTATATCATGATAGCATAATAAATTTAAGTCCATATACCAGTTGTTCACAAATGTTAACAGTGTGTACTGAAGCCTAGGATGCTATACTCTTACATAGTTATATAGATATAAAGTGGTTTAAAATTATAGTAATCTTGTTTCATCTATTTGTAGAAAATACTGGTTTTAAACATTCAAAACTTCTGAATTATAGGACATATTTAGAACTAGATAAAGTTAAAGTATAGGGGTTTAGTTCTATAATGGCAGTTCAATTATCAAATTCCTACATAGTTGTTTCATGATGAAGTCCATTACTACATTACTGTTATAAACCACTAAATTAGAATGTACAGGTATGTATATCTGATTTGTGAATGTGTTTTTTATATATTTATACATAAAAATCAGTCCTGATCCCATGAAATAAAGTAGGTATTAAACTTATTTTTTTTAAAAGTTGAAGAGTATCCCATTGAAATACAAAATTCAGACATAGCTCTGTTTCAACTTTTACAATTAGTGCTATGGCATGTAAATTTATCAGTAATGATTTCCTTTAATCTTCTTGTAGTAGACCAGATTTTTCCTATATATCTTGGCTATACTCATTCAGTACTCAGATATATTTAATATTGCAAAAGATCAAGAAACAATGTAACAGGAAACTGTGAGAAGTCATAGGATAGCTCAAAACATGCAAATACAAAAGTTCTTGCTACAAAACTCTTAGTTAAATCACTGGACATTTTGCCTGAGCATTGGCTGCACAAAGTAAGACTGGTCTGGAACATTTTTTATTTGCCACATCTCACTTCAGATGTGCTTGATTTCTGCAATTGGAATTTCCTACTTTTTTGTTGTGGCAATTTAGGTCGACCTATTGTAAATCATTGAGTATCTATAAAGATAATATACAACAAAATACTAGATCTGAATTAATATTATAAACCTCAGCCTTTTCTTTTCATTGGGATTTACTTCATCAGATCTGATGTCAAGTTCTGTACTTGTGTATTATGCGTAATAAAGCTCTTCTTACCAGTTCATTATTATTTTAATATCTGTTCCACCTATGTTACTAGTATATATTTTTATTTGTGTTACGCAACCAAAAATAAGAACAACTGCTAAATAAAATTAAATTTAAACTGATAAAATTTAGTTGATGAAATTCTGAAGAGAAATCTATATCAGTGATGATTCATCTGAATACAAATCACAGCCTACTGTTCAGAAAATATTGTTTTGTCTTTATTGGCTGAATAGGAAAAAATGAATTGTGAGAGCTGACACAGAAAAAGAGGAAAAGCCATAAAATCTAACACTATGATGTTCTCTACTTTACAAATGTTTGATGATGTAGAAAATATTGGATAAAATAATGTCATAGCACTTTAAGAAACTCTTACAGGAGCTGACCAAAAAAGGAGGCTGTTCTCAAGTTAGTCTTGAGCAAGACAGTGGGATTAATTCAGATGATACTTACAGAATCACAGAATAGAATCATGCTATATCCAAAAATATACCTAGTAATTTTTTAAAACAGCCATTCTTCTGAAGACCTGTAAGGCAGTAAAAATCTCAAATATTTTCTGCATATTGAAATTATAAAACACTTAGTGGCTGGGTCGAAGAATTATAACTCAGTAAGACATAGATACACTGAGCAGTCCAGATGAAAAGATATTTAAAATCACTGCAATAGAAAATCAGGAAATTACAAGAATTAAGCAGCATGACTTCTTAAAAAGAAAATGGCGTTTTATTGATCTCTTAGAAACTATTCACTCTGGCAGTATTTAGTTGATGAGGTACCAGCTTATAAAACTTTAAAAATTTCCTCTCCCTGAAATGAATCACAGGCTGTTAGGTTTCTATGATGTGAGAAGGAAAAAATATCCTGTGTAACGAAGTAAAATACAGAAAACAGAGAGCTGGATTAAAAGGTTAATTTTCATCATGTCTGAAGGTTAACAACAGAATGCTTCAGAATTCCTTAGTAGGTCTTGTGTTTGATACATTTATTGATCTGCAAAGTTCAGCAAGAAATGAGATAGTGAATTTTTTGATGACACAAAGTTATGAAAGTGATTCTCTAATTATGTGGTATTAACCACTGTCTGAGACTGGTTCAAATTATCTTGATGGTTATCAAATCCTGATTATCAATTGCTTTGTTTTATAGGCATAAATACTTGTGTCGGTATAACTAAAACTCTGATAGTGAAAACATTTGCAGAAAAACTGTATAGAAAAACATCTAAAAAATTAAACGAAAAAGTTACATAATTGTTGCATTGCCTATGTGCATGAAGAAGGTGGAGAATAATGTTTGTTTAATGATTTGATTGCTACTGTTGCTTAATCATAAACTTAGCAAAATTAGCAAATGAGGCCAAAATTAGATGGGAAGAGGTATTACCACATATATATGCAGACAGGTTACAATGAAAAAGCACAAGACAGGATTTTTATTTGCCATATATGAAAGAGGACAGTGTACAAGAAAGAAACCCCTTGATCCTGATAACTTATGGACAAAAACCCCCATCAGATCTATAGAACTGCTAATCAATTAGGTAGTTGTTTCGGTAATTCAAGTATTGATTGCCCAGATCTCACAGATGTTCTGTTAAATAAAGCTGTGCTTTACAGAGAAGTTGTGCTCTGATCTCTCTTGGAGCTAATGGGTCATGCATCACCAAAAAATTCATTTGGCACTTGTTTCAACTTCATATTGTGCTCTCCGGCACTCCTCAAGACTTCCAGTCTGCCAGCTGATTCTCTCATTATTAAAGTTTTACTGAGGAATTTATCTTAGTCGTTTTAAGGACTGGGAGTTCCACCTTAAATTCCTATGATATGTCAGGCAGTGGAAAAGAGTTAGATACCTAACTCACCACTTTCATTGGTAGGAAAAGGGTGCAGAATTGTAGAGTAGGTACCATAAGTCTTTAAGGAAATGCTTCTACTGCCAGCCCCAAATTTAAATAACGAGGACAATATACTGGCTTTCCTCAAGGATTTGGAGTTCAAGCTGAATTTGTTAATAGTGGGTTCTCTTCTAAGATATCTGGTATATATATGAGTTGGGAATGTCACTATTTGAAATATTCCTGGCATGCATTGAATTGTATGCTTGTTTTGACAGAATCAAGTCACAATTGAAAACCGGATTGCAAATTCATTAAAAGTCTTTCAAAATTTCTCACAATATTGCCTGTTTTCCATGAATTCTTAGCTCAGCTACCTTATACATAGGTATGATGTCTAATTTGTAAAGATTACATATTTTTTGTGTTAACCCAGGGACGGATGGCATAAAATAGTTCATGCATGCAGAGACATAGCATGGGTATAAGCAAAGCCCAGAGGAGTGGGCTACTGTGACCAGAAGACGTGGACAGGAAAACCGAGAAGCAAGACAGCTGCAAGCAGAGAAGCACTGACTTACAGAAAGACATGTAGGTGGTGACATCTTTTATGCTGGAATCAAAGGAACTTCACAAACAATTAAAAAGCCTCAAAGCACCTCTATAAGTCAAGTCAGTCTTACTATAACAATTTTTAATGCTGCAAATCCCAGTGTCTTCTCCAAATTGAGGGAATTGGCAGTGGCCACACAAGAAGTGGCGCCCCAAAGTCCTATCTGCCTGACAAGAAAAATCTTCACATACATGTTAGGCTAATTGCAAGTATACAGTTTTTAAATACTACATATTCTGATTTTTTTTTTTTTCTGCCTTGTTCATGCTTGAGGAAACAAAAAGTGAGTAAACAGTTTACTTCCTGTATATGTATACGTGTAGGTGAGACAGGCAGAGGACTGAATCCCAAAATTCTTGTCTTAGTTTGATTAAGGTGTTTGCTGTGGTTTCTGTTATTAGTCTCTTTTGGAAGTTATCCAGTGGAGAGCAAACGTGCCTTAGTCTTGCTTTTCTAAAAATAAAATGTGGACTTATCATGACAAGTTTGCTTCTTTGTTAAAGAATAAAGAGTACAGTCACATCTTTCCCTGATGTTTTCTCCCTCTCTATTCTATTATTCTGCGATTTGCAGTACCCAGGGGTGACTCTGTATTTTTCTGCCTCTTTTGATTATGTACAATAAGTGCTAATTTTTGTAAGATTTCAGAGCCATAAGAGAAAGAAAGACATTTGGAAGAAGGAGGGAGGAGAACAGGAAGAAAAAATCTGGACTGAATATTACCTTTTTCTGACAATAATTGTTTTGTAAGTGCCATGTCAAAGACCATTCTAATATTATGTGCAAAAAAATCCTACCCCACTTGTATCACCTAATATGATGAAGTCTGGATCATGTTTCAGTTTTAGAATTGTAGTGAATTTGCAAACACACAAAATACCATGAATGATGTGTTGAAATTTTATCTCAAAGCACTGATCTAAAATACAAGTGCCAAAAAATGTGTACATCTTAAGCAGTGTTATTGCTGTGATAGTCTAAAGATATAAGCGAGGCATGGTTTATAGGGGAAGGAAATGCATGCTTTATTGGACTGATTTATGTGGAAAAGTATGAGATTTGGGGCGAATAAGTTTGGGGTTGTTTTTTTTTTTTTTAGTCAAATGCAACAGAATAATAACAGTAAAGACACAATCCAAATATAGTGGGAATAATTCACCTTTCAGTCTTGGCCTTTAATGTAAGAACTACTAAGAAAGAGGTAAGATGGGCAAGAAAAGAAAGTCCTGCTAAGTTAAACAATGAGAAGCCATGTTTCAGGAAATGATCATGTGCAACGTAATTCAAAAAGTTGTGCAAGTATGTGGTGAAGTTTAAGGGCACGTTTGATTTTCACTAGTGGAGCACACAGTTAAGTACTTGTTTGCCTAATGTGTTGGGTTTTGTGTGGCAAGGTTTTGGTAGTGGGGGGGGCTACAGGGGTGGCTTCTGTGAGAAGCTGCTAGAAGCTTCCCCTGTGTCTGACAGAGCCAATGCCAGCCAGCTCTAAGACGGACCCACCGCTGGCCAAGGCCAAGCCAATCAGCGCCTCTGTGATAACATCTTTAAGAAGGAAAACAAAACAGTGAGAGGGACCTTTTGCAACTGGAGAGAGGAGTGAGAAGATATAAGAAACTCTGCAGACACCAAGGTCAGTGCAGAAGGAGGGGGAGGAGGAGCTCCAGGCACCAGAGCAGAGATTCCCCTGCAGCCCCTGCAGAAGACCATGGTGAAGCAGGCTGTCCCCCTGCAGCCCATGGAGGAAGGATGAGGGGGTGTAGAGATTCCACCTGCAGCCCGTGGAGGACCCCACACTGGAGCAGGTGGAGGCACCTGAAGGAGGCTGCGGCCCGTGGGAAGCCCACGCTGGAGCAAGCTCCTGGCCGGACCGGTGGACCTGTGAAGAGGGGAGCCCACGCCAGGGCAGGTTTGCTGGCAGGACTTGTGACCCCGTGTGGGACCCACACTGGAGCAGTTTGCTCCTGAAGGTCTGCACCCCGTGGGAGGGACCCACGCTGGAGCAGTTGGTGAAGGATTGTAGCCCGTGGGAGAGACTCCGTGCTGGAGCAGGGGAATGTTGAGAGGAGTCCTCCCTCTGAGGACAAAGAAGCAGCAGAGACAATGTGTGCTGAACTGACCGTAACCCCCATTCCCCGCCCCCTTGTGCCGCTGAGGTGGGGAAGGTTGAAGCCGGGAGTGAAGTTGAGCCCGGGAAGATGGGAGGGGTGGGGGGAGGTGTTTTAAGATTTGATTTTATTTCTCATTGCTCTACTCTGTTTTGCTTAGTAATAAATTAGATGAATCTCCTTTCTAAGTTCAGTCTGTTTTGCTCGTGACGGTAATTACTGAGTGATCTCCCCCTGTCCTTACCTCGACCCAAGCTTTTTGTTACACTTCTCCTCCCCATCCCGCTGGGGGAGGGGTGAGTGAGCGGCCGCGTGGCACCCAGCTGCCGGCTGGGCCTAAACCATGACACCTAAAAATGCCTTTTCAAGTTATATCCTAAAAGATGTACAGAGGCTGAACCAGTAATGAGAGCTACTTTAAAGAAGAGCTTTGTTTTCTGCATACAAGAACTGGGGGGGTGGGGGGAGGGAAGTGATTTTCTGATCCTTCATGAATCCTTACACTTAAAACATAAAATTTGGAACATCTTGAAAACAACAACAAAAAACTCATTGAAATGAGCAGCCTACAGAAGACAGTTTCTCATACAGTGTCCTGGTGCCTGCACTTGTGTTAGAAAAGAGTAGAAGAGGAGCGAAAAGAAACAGTGACTCATCCACATTGGTGGGGTTTAAGGTTAGGTAATCAAATAAAATCTCTGGTAGCCTCACTTTCTGTTGTACTTAAAATGAATCACCAGTTTATTTTTAAAATGGAGTGTACTGTTTCTGATACTCTGAAGAGAATGTGATAACAGAAAGATGTTTCAAGAAACTTACAGAAAATACTTGTCTTTCCAGAATCATCTGCCACAGGTAACACAGTATTTCAATTTGGACCTTGCAGTTTGTAGCTGAAAACAAATAGAACAACAGTTAGCAATATCTGATTCGGGAATGGAAGAAATTAAAGGAGCATCTTTGATAACTTCTTTAATAGAAATGTAGACCTTCAATATCCCTGTCTTAAGGATATGATCAAATTGAAAGAACAAGAAGTATAACTGTTTCAAAGTCTAGCATTCCTCATCCTTAATTAAGCCCCTGAAAAGAGTCAAATTTACCCTGAAATGTGTAGGAATTTCTGTCAAGAAACAAATTTTGCCTTCAGGAAACGTACTCTAGAAACCATGTCAAAGTAGGTTATTTAACATAGGCAACAGGACATCAGGAGATGCTTCTCTCTCCTTTGACTACAGAGAAAGTCTCTAGACAACTTTACCTTGCAGTACTGTTAAATTTTCAGATGACTGAAGCTGGGAAAGATTAAGATGTTCTTTTTCTCATCATATATGGGAAGGATGTCTGATGTGTACAGTGAGTTCAGAGGGAAGGTTGGCTAGTGGGAGGTTGATGATGGGGTTGTATAAGACTGTGCTGAAGTAATATTAACACAAACTTCTGCTGGTTGAGGCACCTTTTATTGAAATTGAAAACCAGGAGAAATTATTGTTACAAATTGTACTGATGTTTTGTTCCTGTGTCAGTCTCAGCAAAACAGAGCAAGCTATAGGTTGTCCTTATTTTTTATCATTAAAGAATATCAAAGTACAATAGTTTCAGTCATGCAGGCTGATCCACTGCTACTAGTTTCATGATCAAGGCCAGTGGCATTTGCTGTTACATTGAGACTAAAAACTCTCTGAGGAAAGAAACTGTAATTTAATTTATCTAAAAAGTGCAATTCATTTATGTGGTACTATATGAATGAAAGTAATACAAGCACAAGGAGTGCATTTTTTTATTTGTCTGTCACTGGAAAATGCATTAACTTACGTAGGAAAAATGTCGTTTGAAAAGAATGGAAAAGGAAAGACGAGACAAATTAGCACTGAAAACACTGAAAGTACTTTCTATTCATTCCTCTAGGGACAGAATACTCTTACTAGTAGTTTTCACATATGCTATCATAAAATTAATATGCCTTTTAAAAATAAAATGAAGTCTAGATGTTGAAGACAATTTCACATATAAAGTTGTAGTATTTCAATGTTTTAGAAGTCTTGGTTTTGCTTTTTTATGAAATCTTTCTGCAATCTCCGTATGCCAAGAACTATTTTTTGTTTCTCTGTGACAAGTTTTCACCATCAAAAGTAGACATTAAAAAGATCTGCAGGTAAATACCAGTAATACATATGCAGGATGAAATTATTTATGGAGAGAAGTTACACACCATGCTAGAACATGATCAGACAGACTGTAATGCGTTCTGCACTGGTAATATTTTTTTGGCATCCTTATTTTCATCCTTATTTTTTCATACTCACTTTATGATTCTGCCCAGCAATTTCTTCTGTATATGTACGGCTGCTTGTTACACATTCTTTTGAGCGGTGGGTGGTTTCAGGCTGTAGGCAATACTACAGCTGTGAACAATACAGGCAGGCATCAGTAGCTGTTTGAGAATATGTTTCTGCAGAGCACTGTTTCTTTGATTGATTATATGCCTGTTTTTAGTTGGGGAGGGGCGCTTTTAGAAGCTCACAAATTTAAAATAATCAAAGTAGGCTGAAGGGAATCTGATGGGAGGGAAGGACAAAAGTAAAGTAGCTAGATGTGGATGAGAAATGCAGGTGGCTCAGCAACTTGTGTACATTTCACTGCAGTGCATAAATAGAATTCATACTATCATTAAGGTGTTCATGCCAACAAATGCTTTCTCAACATGTAATTGCCTTGTTACACACCCTTGCACCTGCCTTTGCTGTCAAGGTGCTAGGCAAGTTGCTGCTGTGGACTCTAAAGACATGTACCAGCAGCTACTTAAAAACGTGCAATTTCTTACTCAAAATATATCCAAACCTCAGAAACGAGTAATGCAGTGCAAGGTTGTTCCATGTTTGTAACATTATGTATTTCACCTATTCCCATGGGATGCAGTCTTTAAGAAAGATGACTGTACTGACTGTCAGGTGCATGCAATGGAAAAATTGCAGCTTTAAGCTTCCTTCAGTGTCATGTGTTCAAGTGTTCTGTAGTATTCCATATGTAGCAGTTTTTTTCCTTTAAGACAGTGAGAATCTCGTGTAGGAGTGAGCTGATCGATAACAGTACGTATCTAAATTTTTGTTTCCTTTGCTTTTCTTGTAATTGAATACAAGAAATGTGAGACCTTACCCAGCTGACCTGCAAACCTCCCTTTAAAGCATTTCAGTGGAAAACAGCTTGGGTGTCCGTTTTAGTGTTACTAATATATAGCTGTCATTTAGAAAGGAGAGTAGAATGCTGTTCATGTAATTCTGGCAGAATACACAAAGGTTCTAAATGGGGACATAAATTACATCCAGTGTCTGTACTGTGTCTTGCTGCTATTACAGAAGCCAATATAAATTCTATACACAGAACTTGTTAGTAACCATCCTCGATAAAGATCGAGCTCTGTGTGCTGATTCCTCTACAGAATGCTATGGTACAGGCTACAGACCGATTCCTCCACAGACTATATAGTACATTGAACATTACCCCAATAACAGCTAAAATCTCGTGGATTTCCTCCAACTTGCAATGGAGATGAGGTTCATTTGATCCTTTGCAATATGTTTGTCAAAGCAAAGAGGAAAAAGAAGATTTCTTCTATATGGGGGAAAGAAAGCTTTTATAAGGGAAAACTGTTGTTATTGTGCATGTTCATGATGAGCATTGCCATAGTATTCATACCACAAAATCTCGACTAATTACGGAACGGTGGATAGTGGCAATTATTAGCCCTTTGGTCTGCAACAACATGTATTTAAATGACATGAGTTCCATATGTCTTGTTCCCAAATAATGTCATACACAAAAATAAAAAAAAAAAAACAACAAAACAACCCAGTACAGAACAGCTGCAGTTATTTGGCTGAGCTGTGTTTTCTTTGCAGTACCCTAATTCCACCATTTCAATGGCACCACCTGTCAGACAAATAACAGCAAAGCACTTTATAACCTCTGCTGATTTTACTCTAATTTAAGCTAATGGCTTGCTCTGAATAGGTGCTCTATCCTTGCAGCTCCCAGCAATGTCATTATGAACTCAAAACCTCTTCAGACGGGCCATGAATCCTTACTTGTGATGTATGCTTTAGCATGAAGTTGTCAAGCTTGTTGGCACAGAAGGTTTTGACACAGGCTCTTTTCCTTTCATTGAAAATAGTGCCTATTTGTGTTTCGTAGCTTTTAACTCATAAGCCTTCCACTGCAGAGACTGTTCTGATTTTTGTGCCCTGCACAATTGCCAGTGATACTGTTGGCTTTCAAATTCTAAACTAGAAGGATAACTCTTTTACAGCTTCCTACAGGCACTGCAGAACTTCTTAATCATGCCTCAGCAACAGAGATCAGCAGTAATGCTTTGCAAAGCAGCAGAAATAGTCACCAGATGAACTATTTTCTAAACTGGGGAGGAGGTAAGGTACAGCCAGACTGAATCCAGTCTCTATATACCTGTAGCAAGATAATCAGAGGAGCAACAGTCTGGGACAAGTGAGAATACCTGCATGGTGTTTTCTGATTATGGTTTGAAGAGATCTGAAATCTTGTTAGAACAAACTAGACAGTGCTCTGGAATCTAGGAATTTAATGAGATTAGCATAGCATTTGGGACTTTCCAGGCTATCATCAGATGGTGCTCTTTTGGAGTATCTGGTTTAGGACCCAGCTGATAGCAGTGGCTCAGCTTTAAATCTGAACTCACCCTCACACTTGATCTGGTCCCTGTGATTCTCATCTTGGCCCTTCTCTGACAATCTACAAAAGCCTTTATCTAGCTGAACAGATTCTTCTGCTTGATTTCTCTGTCTGTAAACTGCACAGGTAGCTTTCAGTTTTAAACACTGAGTCTGCGGCTAGAGCCTCTCAGAGACTCGGGTGGCTGAAGGAAGGAGTGGTGTTTTTCCCAATGCTAAACCAAAGACGACAATTCAGATATAGTGGAGCAATACAGACAAATACCACAATCTTTCAGGTGAACTGAACATAACCATAAGGAGCCAAAAGAAAGAAGCACAATTTGAAAGGCTTAATGTTAAATACAGCCAGACAGGTGCACATATTGCATTGGGAGAGTGAGGTCTGTTCTCACCAGAAATTTATAAACCTCTGTAAAATCTTTCTGAGTCTTAGTTCCCTCCTGTTAAGCGCAGACGGTACACATGCCAGAACCAAATCCAGCATCACAGCAGAACAGAAAATACACAGTCTGCACCGTAGCAGTTGAAAAATCACTACTGCTGGCTCAAAAACCAGGGTGTTCCTTTAAAAACCAAAACACCCCAAAACAAAACAAACCAAACCCTAAAATCATATCTTTCCACAAAACTGCAGTGAGACTACCCACTTTGAGATAATCCTGAGTCTGTACAAGAGATTACGAACGTTGTACAGTGATGATTAAACATCAGTGAAGCTTGTAGGTACTATGAAAGATGGGGAAAAAAATATTTTAATTCAAGGTAGAAGGAAACTGCTTCCTAAATTGCAGCAAGGCTGCATGTTAGAAACAATAGTGGTAAGAAGAATAACTAGAATAATTGAACATCTCAAGTTGGAAGGGAACTATAAGGATCATCAAGTCCAGCTCCTTGCTCCTCACAGGACTACCTAAAACTAAACTATAGGACTAAGAGCATCATTTAGATGCTTCTTGAACTCTGACAGGCTTGGTGCCATGACCGCTTCCCTGGGGAGCCTGTTCCGGTGACCACCCGCTCAGCGAAGAACCTTTTCCTAATGTCCAGTCTGAACTTCCCCTGACGCAGCTCCATTCCATTTCCTCGTGTTCTATCACTGGTCACCAGAGAGATCAGCACCTCCCGCTCTGCTGCCCCTCTTGAGGAAGGTGTAGACTGCCATGAGGTCACCCCTCAGACTTCTCTTCTCTAAGCTGGACAAACCAAATGACCTCAGCTGCTCCTTGTAAGTCTTGCCCATGAAACCTTTCACCACCTTGGTCACCCTCCTCTGCACACACTCTGATAGTTTGATGTTCTTATATTGAGGCACCCAGAACTGCACACAGGACTCGAGGTGGGGCTGCACCACTAGAGTGGGACAATCACCTGCCTCAAACAGCTAGCTATGCTGTGCTGGATGCATCCCAGGACGTGCTTGGCCCTTTTGGCTGCCAGGGCATGTGGTGACTCATATTAAACTTGCCATCAACTCAAACCCTTAGATCTCTTTTTGCGGGGCTGCTCTCCAGCCTCATTCCCCAAGATTATCCTGATCCAGGTGGAGAATCTGGCACTTGATCTTGTTAAATTTCATGTTTGGTGATTGCCCAGCTCTCTAGTCTATACAGATCTTCCTGCAAGGCCTCTCTATCCTTGAGGGAGTCCAAAACCCCTCCTAATTTAGTATCATTGGCAAGCTCAATGTACCTTTGACTCCTGCATCCAGATCATTTATAAAAACATTAAAGAGCACTGTTCCAATGCTTGATAACCCTTTTGGTGAAGAAATTTTTCCTTGCAGCATGCAGCTCCCTGTGTCACTGAGCTGTACAGGGCATCGTCACTGCTAGCAGCAGGGCACCAGCTCTGCTCCGAGTGTGCAAGGCCTCCCAGCTAGGGTTGTTCAGTCCTGCTCTGCCAGGGAGTAGGGCTTTTGCTGGGACTACCTGACAAAAACACTGGCGGGCACAGCCATGGTTTTACACAGAGTGTGGCGCCAAGCCATGATGCTACGTACCAAGGCCATACC
Organism: Grus americana; assembly: GCF_028858705.1. NCBI lineage: Eukaryota > Metazoa > Chordata > Aves > Gruiformes > Gruidae > Grus > Grus americana. The sequence continues at coordinate 74,544,734 of NC_072891.1, read as the reverse complement.
AAGCAGCACGGGCAGGGAGGGGAGCAGAGCCCTGAAACGAGGGGGCAGAGGGCGATGAACGGAGGCGGCCGGGCCTGGGGTGAAGAGCTGTGGGGCGCAGGCTGGCCCTGGAGACCCCCTGGCTGCAAACACCTCCCCTGGGACCAACTGCCAAGACACAGCCCTGGAGCTGAGCTGAATGCGCTCTCAGGGGGAGAAACAAAGAAATAGCACCTGGGCTACCTGAAGGAGGCATCAGCATTAACATCCCCCCCCTCGCCCCGGCACAGGGCTGTGCGGTTGTACCTCAGCTCCCTCCAGACCCACCAACCCCAGGCTGCAGCGGACACTGGAAGGGGAAGGTGGGCACAGCACCAAGGCAGCCCAGGTGGGGACAGCAACGCCACCCACACCATTAGTGACACCGAGACTTCTCCTATAGCCTTCATTCATTCATTTTCTTTCTCTACTAAGTAGATTGAGGCGACTAAGGAGAGCCTCCTGGTGTGCTTCAGCCCCATTTTGCCAGTCCATGGGGCACCCACCTAGTGCCACCGGTGGGGCGGCCTCTTGCAGGGCCGGGAAGAGTTCTGGGTGCTGGGGGCCCTCCTCTCTGGGGGGTGCCGGGGCCCCCTGGGCAAGCAGCCCCTGCCCCAGCTGGGAGCAGGGCAGCAGCAGCTGTAGCCCTGGGCAGAGGGAGCTGCCGCCACCTCCCCCGGCTGCTTCTGGGGCTGCTCCGGCTCTATAGGGATGGGCGTAGATGAGGGGTGGCCGAAACCCCCGCGGAGGGTGGCCTCCAACCTGCCGGTTTCCTCCTCCTCGTCGGAACCTGCAGGGCTGCTGGTGGGCCTCAGGTCTGGAGAGGGAGTCCCCCCCCGGGAGCTGATGGGGCTGGGGCTGGGCTCAGGGTCGTCGTTGTCATCCTCCTCCTCCTCCCCAGCAGCGTGGGGGTCCCACTGGCCCAGGTGCTGGCGGATCTCCCTGCCACACAGGCGCATGGTGGCAGCGATGAGCTGGCGGATGAACGTCGTTGTGTGCTCTGTCAGGCTGTTCTGCAGATGCCGCACCAACGCCTCCTCGTCCAGCCCATAGAGGCACAGGTGGGCCACAATGGTGCCCTCTGCCCCAGCCACCTCCCACCACTGGTCCTCGGCAAGCACCTCGAGCTCCCGCCGCAGCCATGGTAGCAGGGGCCTGACGTTATTTGGGTGGCTCTTGCAAAAGTCCGCCCAGAGCTTGGGAGGAAAGCTGTCCACCTCAGCCTCAGGCACTGGCCCCGTGGCCCTCTGCTCATCCTGGGGGTCATCAGCCAGTGGGTCTGCAGGGCCTGGGATGTCGAATGTCAGGTAATCGTCGTCCGACCACACCGAGAACAAGATGGCCGTCGCCTCCGACCTGCACAGGGAGCAGTTTGGCTTCTGCCGTGCCCAGCGCAGTGCACGGCCTAAGCAGAATTGGTGGAGGCAGGGTGGCATGTAGGCAACGTCATCTTGATTGTCGCAGCAGATGGGGCAGCTCCACTCGCTCTCCCTGGCCATGCTCTCTGCGTGCTGTGGTGGGATAGGGAGCACTGAGGACAAGGAGCTGCTCCCTCTCACGGGCGCTGGTATCACACGCTGCAAAATGGAGAGAGGCCACGGTCACTCGCTGTCCCGGGGAGGGGAGGAAGAGATGCCCAGGCCCCTGGAGACGGACACCCTCCTGGCTCCCCAAGCCCCATCGCCCGCCCCACAGCCACCCCGGGGGACGTTTCCCTGCACGGCTCACCTCCGCTGCTGCAAGCACACCACACGGTGCCCGGCTGCCTGAACCAGGCAGGGCCGGGGAAACACGGGACGGTTCTGGGACGGGCACCGAGAGCTGCCGACGGCAGCCCCCAAAGCACCACCCAGCACCAGGAGAAGCCTCGCTCGACCCTCCAGACCTCGCACGCACGCTCGGCAGGAGTCCAGGCACAAGCCAGGCTGGGCCAGCCTCTGCCAGCGCCCCAAGATAAGCAGTGAGGGACGCGAGGTCACAGTCCGTGGCCTGGTGACATCACAGTCCACTGCTCAGTGACATCACTGTCAGGAAAGGAAAGGAAAGGAAAGGGAAAAGGAAAGGGAAAAGGAAAGGGAAAAGGAAAGGGAAAGGAAAGGGAAAAAAGGAAAGGGAAAAAAGGAAAGGGAAAAAAGGAAAGGGAAAAAAGGAAAGGGAAAAAAGGAAAGGAAAAGGAAAGGAAAAGGAAAAGGAAAGGAAAAGGAAAGGAAAAGGAAAAGGAAAGGAAAAGGAAAGGAAAAGGAAAGGAAAAAGGAAAGGAAAAAGGAAAGGAAAGGAAAGGAAAGGAAAGGAAAGGAAAGGAAAGGAAAGGAAAGGAAAGGAAAGGAAAGGAAAGGAAAGGAAAGGAAAGGAAAGGAAAGGAAAGGAAAGGAAAGGAAAAAAGAAAAGAGGGAAGAGGGAAGAGGGAAGAGGGAAGAGGGAAGAGGGAAGGGAAGGGAAGGGAAGGGAAGGGAAGGGAAGGGAAGGGAAGGGAAGGGAAGGGAAGGGAAGGGAAGGGAAGGGAAGGGAAGGGAAGGGAAGGGGCCAGGGGCAAGGGGCGGGGGAAGGGGAAAGGGAAGGGGGAAGGGGGAAGGGGAAGGGGAGGGAAGGGAAGGGAAGGGAAGGGAAAAAGAAAAGGGAGGGGAGGGGGGGAGGGGAGGGAAGGAAAGGGAAGGGAAGGGTTGTGCTTGAGCTTCACATTCCCCACCACCCCCTCCTTGTTGGTGAGAACAAGGTCCAGCATGGCACCTCTCCTCATTGGCTCCTCTATCACTTGGAGAAGGAAGTTATCATCAGCACATTCCAGGAACCTCCAGGATACTGCGAGAGACAGAATTACAAGCTTTGCTAAAATCCAAAAACTAGGGAGAATGTGTTATTTGGAGTGCTGGAGGTCTTTGTGAACAGACTACACAGACTTCTTACAGGACAGCTGTACATAGATGCTTTGATCTAATGAACTATTCAGCCTGATGAACTAAAGAAGTTCCATACAACTTCACAATTAAAATTAACTTTGTAAAGCTCTGAATCAAACTTCTGTATCATATTAGTTTTTCTTTGAAGCTATTTCTGTCTTGAAAATTGTGAACCATGCATGTACAAAAAAAGTGTGTGGTGGAAGTTCCTTTCAATAGGTAAACAGCTTACATGCACGCCGACCTAAATATATCAGTATACAATAAGTAACATTCTATGTGTCATTCATTACCATACTTGCCACTTTAAACATAAAGTTTTCTTCTGTACGTGAACCTGTTCTAAAGTGTCTTGACTCATTTCAGTTTGGACAGGCATTCTTTACATTCAAACTGATTTTGGTGTTCTGGTTCTGCTTCTGTCAACAACTTGCTTCTCCAAGCAGTATGACAGTAGGAAGTTCATCCCCATGAAGGTAACAATTGCTAGAGCTATGCCGCAGGCACCACATAAGACCACGGGGCTTGAGTGATTCATAGGAATGTGCTGACTGTCTGCTGAGTTGTGATTTTCATTCAAGCAAGAAGAACCTTGTCCTTTAGTAGTTGCAGTAAAGGATGGGAAATGTTAGAGTGAAATCAGTCAATTTCTTGGTGCTTTAAGAGAGATAAATTCAAGAGAAATTTGTTTTTCCCTTGAAAAAGAATGGAAAATTGTCCACCCATCTTTCATGGAAGGATGATTTATTTTTTCCAGTTCTGTGTCAGTCGCAGAAGCTTTGATACAGGAAGGTTAATCAAAGAGGCTTTATCATCAATCACAGCAAAACAGTTTTATAAGTGCAGGTTTCCCCCATGTCCCCAAACAAAAGACATTGTATCATTGTAAAACAAGGACAAAGGATTTAGGTGCAACTTCACAAGTAAAACAAAATACAGCTTCAGTTGTGCATGTTTCAGTAAAAAGAGAGAAAAAATCTTGTTACCAGATTATTGCTGTTGGATTCACTTGTCTTCTGGTGCTAGACTACTTTTAGGTATCAGAGATCGCCATGGAGCTTTAATTAAATGTACTTTGAAATCTACAGTGTGCTTCTATTTTGCTCCGCTGAAGGCCTGATCAGGATGAACAGTCTTTTGGCAATGGGAGATAACTGGAAACAGACCTGTACTTTATATGAACTTCCTAATGAAATTAGGCATTCTGCCAGTAAGTAACACATTTCTCCTATCCCCCCAACCCTGACCCCAACAAACAGACATGCAAAAATGCTTCTAGTTAGAAATAATAATAATAATAATAAAAAAAAAGGTTTATTCCTGAACCAATGTCATACCCCAGTTCAGTGGCATGCATATTCATATCAATATTTTGATCCTGTATCTGCACTTCTACTGGTTTGGTTATTGCTGAATTTGGTTGTTTTGATAGTCAAAGTAGCAACAAATCTGAGCTGCAAGAGTGATCTTAATTTGTCTATGTAGCTCTTGGGACAATGAAGTCATGATCAAAGCTTGGGGCTGCCAGTGCCACTGCAGTGTGCAACATTCTTTTGGCTCTGTAGCACAGTGATTTTTCCTGGTTATTGCAGAGTATTACCTCACTGGTGCTCTAGCACTGTCTGCTCCTTTACACTAGCCTAGTGAAGGATTTTCAGACTGAAGAGCTAGCATTTGAAATATACTTCCAGTTTGCAGACTCTCTTGCTGTCCTTTAGAGCCGAAAAGGCCTCTCAATGCTTGGTCACCTTCAGAGCAAATCATTTGCAAATTGTACAGGAAAGGTTTGCCTGTCTAGACATTGTTTCTTCCTTTTTAAATAGTAAGTTAAGTGTTGAATTCTGTTTATGGTTTATGGTTACTCCCATTGTATACCATTAACCACATTTCTACCTATTGTAAAAGCTGAGGAAGGGGCACGATGCACCTAATCGTAAGTGTTATATTCTGAGTTAAATAAACCTGCATTGTTTCAGGCAACTCTGGGGCGTTTCCAGATAAACCATTGCCTGTATATTGGCCACAAATTGCAGGAAAGCTTTGTGAAGCTTTTTCTACTACCTGGCCTTCCTGTATTTCTGTTCTACTATGTTGTTAAAAGGACAATAAATGAACTTAATCCTGTACTCATATACACTTCCAGGCTCTGTGGAAAGAGTTTCTGCTCTTGAATTTGATGGACTGGACTCTGACTGCCAGCCCTCAGTAGAGCACTGAGTGGAGGTACCACACAGCATGTGATTAAAAGTTGAAAACTGTGGTTGTTTATATCTGGTTATATGTTCTGTGCTTTGTTGCTAAATATTGTGGAAGATCTCTCTGCATCATCATTTTTATTTGTGGCCAAAGGAGAGCAGGGACTGTGCTCATGGCTTGTCAAGTTGGTTTTTCTGTCTTATCATTTCTCACTATGCATCTTTTCAGAGAGAGTCATGGGCATCAGCCAGGCATCTCTGTCTTATTGCCTGCTTCTTGGATATAATGCTTTTCAATGTACTTTCCTTAGTACATCCTCAATTGTCCAATGCAACCCCATTGATGAGGGACGTATAGCAATGTCTTCAACATCCCTGATTTTCACAAACTGCTACCTCAAGATTTATGGAGATGCAATTCCCATAAGAAGGGAAGACATCTGCTTGAGTGTTTTCCTGTCAGTTTTCGGAAGTCTATGTAAAAGAACAGGCATACTTGAGGGTGAAGCTTCCCGTAGTTTCCATGGTTTCAGCTTAAAAGGGCTAGAGTAGATATTTAGGAATCCTTTCATTTTGGCTTCATTTTGGCTTCAGGTTTTCATGTGATTTGAAGATGTGATACGCTGGCATATGGGGGGTGAGTATTTCCTTGCTGGTCTACGTACTGTGCTAGCCAAGGGAGTCACAGTTTAGGACAGAAAGTGCTTCTAGAAAAATAATAGAAATTAATTAATATTTCTCAGTGATAAGGTAGCTTCTTTGTGTGCATTCTAAATGGCCATCAGCCACAAAATTTGTTACAAACCATTGAGTGCTGACAAGCAAAGGAAAAGCGCGGAGATTTGACAATCCCAAGTCAATCCTCAGGATATTGGACAGTGCTGATAAATTTTGCTAATGATCACGTCACATAGAGAATACACTTGGATTGAAATAAAAGGGAGTTTACTTATCAGAAGTCTTGTTTCCTATTCTAGTCAGGCTATCAGGGTAAAAATGAGTCACCTAGCATTTAAATAACTGAGGGCAATACATTAGCTAACTGAAAACATAGATTATGGAATACAGATTTATAAACTACATTTTCTACTAATTGATAAAGATAACTCTTAGAAATCTGATAATTGTTAACATGTAATTACATCTCTAATATTTATGTTTAATAGGATCTACCTCGGAGGACTATTAAGGGAATTAATTAGTTAATGTTTTTTCATCACAATGTGAAGTGCTATATGAACGTAAATTGTTGTTATTAGCTGGTTTATTAAATTCACTGTTTACACATACCTGGTATTATGAAATTTTTCAGCTCAGTATTTCAACATTTTAGGAGCAAACTGGCTAGATTTCAGTTGTGGACTCTGATTCAGAACCCAGTATGACCACATTTTGGTTTTGTATAAAGACCAAAAAGTTCTTTTTGTTTTGTTGTTGGGGTTTTTTTATTATTTTGTTTTGTTGTGGGTTTGTGGGGGGTTTTTTCCCAGCAACAGTTTTGATTTAGCTGCGAAACTGGAGTTTTGAGTCTTCATCTCATTACTACATTACATTACATTACTACATTACATTAGATTTTAGAAAGAAATTTTTAAAAGTGCAAAAAAATTTACAGTTCGAGGAAGAATGGACAAATCCTCAGCACAGGCATAAGGAAATTAAAATGTAGGTTCTCTTTCAGTATTTCAGGCAAACACTTTGCATAAACTTCTGGGCATCCATCCAAATTGTGAAATTCAAGCGTTATATTCAACAGATGCTATGAAAGGGAAACAGGAGCCAGAGATATCCAAATACCTTTATGATGAAAGTACTACATTCAGTACTCCCTCAGTACCCCCTATCTATGTCCTAGGGAGAAAGCAAGTGGAGGAGATGATAGATTAAAACCAGAACACTTCATAGAAAAGCATTGTTACCCCTTTTCCCCAATACTCAATGTAATGGTGCAAAAGTTAGCTATTGATTAAAGGTAACTACACAAAGCTACTATCTTAAAAGAAAGAAATCAGGAAGCACCTGTTCTTATAACAATTTTTACTGTCATATTCCTTAAGACTGCAGGTCCCATAGCAAAACTCTGTAGAACATGTTTTCTTCTGTAAAAAAAAATCAGAAACCAGTAAACATGAGAGGCAGGAGGATTTTTTCCTCCATTTTGGCCATTTAAACTATCTCAGTGGCTTGGCTTGCTCTGGTTTTCTGGTGCCTGATATGAGGCAGTCAGTGTGAACTCCAATGCATTTGACAATCAAATACAGTCTTTCATCCAAAAATTTCAAAGAGGTTAACTAATTAGTCAGACTCCACAATTCTCTGTGAAGTTCTGTGTTAATAGCCAGTTTTCAGAGAGTGTACCTGAGATATATAGAGGGTATATATCTTGTTCAACAACATAAGTATTCTCCCTGAGGAAACTGGACTAGGTTTTAAAACTTCCTTTTTCTTTTTTTTTTCCCTAACTTTTTCATGCTAACTACTCCATCGCCCACATACAAACACAAATGAAAAAAAAGCACCAAAACCAAAAAACAACTCCAACCCAAACCCCACCTCTAATGAAAAAAACCAGCACTGGTGCCATCTGAAAAGACACAGGCTGCAGTTTATTCAGTATTTTTTATCAGTTAGACTGTGCTTTTCCAGCAAAACTGAGTTTTTTAAGAGCTAGACATTTCCCATTTTCTATTTTTCTTATTAACTCTCCTTTCTCTGAGCTGAGAATTCTAGTATTTTTTGCTAAATAATGAAAAGTAGTTGTCCTGCTGTTGGGTTTGTTTCTAACTTTTCAGTGTCATTATATTTCAGTAAGTCAATATGGAACATCAGCTTGAAGTCACTGTGTCCATTGTGCTTAGTGTTTAGTCATTACTGAAGAAAGTAAAAATTTGTTTAATCTGTAAAATGTATTTGCATTTATACTTTCTGTATCAATTTATTCCTGCATCAGCTGACATGATTTGTACAGGTGTTTGCAGAAATTACATCTTCATCTTAACATGTGTCAGCAAAGTTGTCTCATTACTAAACTTTATACAGGTGATAAAAATAAACTGGATTCATACTCAACACACATTTAACTAAAATCATAAAGATACATTTTACCAGTAGAATCTTGAAGTCTTTCCTTCTCCCACACAATTTGACTAGCCACCTCTGGAAACTTATTGGGGCTTTCTGTCTGTCTTACTGAATTTGAGCAGAATCATTAGTGCCCTGTTTGCAGGTTGTTTGGGGTTTTTGGGTTTTTTTGGGGGTGGCCTATATTATATTTTGTTAATCAAGCTTTCTATTGTTGTTTCCACTGTAAATACTACTGGTTGTAATGATAATGCTGGGCAGAGGATACTAAACTTTAAATCCTTTGTTGGTCAATGTTGATCAGAGTTAACTTACATTAACTACCCGAAACACGATCCTAGGCCTTGAAAGGCAAATTTTATGGCGACATGGTACCCCAGAAAGGATTGAATCAGACAATGGGACTCATTTTCGAAGTAACGTCATACGCTCCTGGGCAAAGAAACATGGCATTGAGTGGGTGTATCACATCTCCTATCACCCACATGTCTCTGGAAAGATCGAGAGATATAATGGACTATTAAAGACTATGTTGAGGGCATTAGGTACTGGGGAATGGAAGCACTGGGATCCAAATTTAGCAGAAGCCACTTGGCTGATTAATACCAGAGGATCTGCTAACCATCCTGGTCCTGCCCGAACAAGACCCCTACATACTGTGGGAGGAGATAAGGTCCCTGTAGTACACATGGGAAAGTGGTTGGGGAAGGCAGTGTGGATTGCTCTTCCCATGGGAAAAGGCAAACCCATTCCTGGGATTGTCTTCGCTCAGGGACCTGGGTGTACTTGGTGGGTAATGCGGAATGATGGAGAGACCTGGTGTGTGCCTCAAGGAGATTTAACCTTGGCATAAAATAATCTGTAATGTGAGTTCTATGTTCTAGGAAGTAATGTAGAAGGAATGACCTGAACCAACAAACAGCGAGTTTTGCAAGGAGCCAGATGAATGCAACAACAACCCAAAGCAAGCCGGTGTTGGTGCACAACAACTGAACATACTGCTACTCCTGTCCTGAGCACCCATCCTGACAGATTGGCCCAGGTCATAGCTGGTTCATGAACATCTGGAGGAGCGGAGGAAGCTCATGGAATGGGAGAGTAACATCTATCTGTTAAAGGACTGGAGGTAGTAGTTAAGAAGAAGTAAACACAATCCAATGGTTATTTTATATATATATATATGTATTAAAGTGTGTGGGGCTTGAGCATGACACAAATGGTATGGAATAAGGGGTGGAGATTGTATTGGGTCTAGCTGAGCTGGAGTTAATTCTCCCCTCAGCAGCCCCCACAGTGCTGTGCTGTGCATCGGTAGCCAGCAAGGTGCTGGTAACACACCAGGGTTGTGGCTGCTGCTGAGCAGTGCTGGCACACAGCAAGGCTGTCTCTCCAACATCCCCCTCACCAGTGGGCTGGGGGTGGGCAAGGTCTTGGAGGGGACACAGCCAGGGCACCTGACCCAAACTGACCACAGCGATATTCCATACCATATGACCTCTGCTCAGCAATAAGAAACTGAGAGATAGGGGAGGAACAGGGCAGGGGCATTCTTTTTTTTTTTTACGTTTGTCTTCCGGAGTAACGAGTATGCGTACTGAAGCCCGGCTTCCCAGGAAGTGGCCAGACATCACCTGCTGATGGGAAGCAGAGAATAATCTTTTGCCTTTTGCTTTGTTTCCACACGCGGCTTTTTGCTTTAGCTACATTAAACTGCCTTTATCTTGACCCACGAGTTTGGGGTTGGTTTTTCCATCTTCCTTTCTCCCCTCCCTGCCTTGCTGAGGAGGGGAGTGATAGAGCGGCTTGGTGGACACCTGGCATCCAGCCGAGGTTAAACCACCACACAGTTTTTTAGGTACTTATTTTTCTTTGTTAGCTTTTATCAGTATACCTTGTAAGTGGTAAGATTAAGAGGTAAAATTGGATAGAAAAGTAAACTAAGTTATCCTGAATCTTTCATTAGACATAAAGAAAAACGTTGCATGAGTCAAGTTCATTGAAAAGTTCAGTTTTGGGAATGTCAGGGTAGAATTAGTTTCCTGAAATTTCCAGGGTTTGTTTTCTGGGAAAGCTGATGCTGATGTATGTCAAGTATTCAGGAAGATAAAAGTTGCTTACTTAACACGTCAGCCATGGAAGAGTGAATGCAGATTGAAATGGTTCTGATTCATAGTGCTCAAACCACCCACTGTTTTGTTGTGTTTAAAAATTTCTGAATCTTAAAAAAAGATGTGCTGATTAAAAACATAAAGTTCAGTGGATTCCAGGGAAAAAACTACAAGAAAGAAAAGGGAAAAAAGATATGTTAATCATGAACAACTTTTTGCAGAAGGTAGAGAGTACTATGAAGACAATATAGCTTGCATTTCCACTTCTCTTAGGCTGGTTTGATGTCAGTTTACTTTAATGCAGTTACTACCTTGTCATAAAACAAAGATTCAGTGTTTCCTTGCCTTTATCCCCTCTCCATCTCACTGTGTTCTAAATACGAAAGCTAATATAAAGACATACATATGTTTTTGTAATCTTTCATAGCTCTGAGGAGGCTTGTTTCTAACGAGGCTGAGTTCTCACCCCTGAGGCCACCTTCTGCTCAGGTGATAAGGTTGTGAGCTGTGAGGACATACAGGGTTATGTCAAACAGCCTACCTACAGTGGGATGTTTTTTCACAGCATGCAGCGTAGTCTATTTTTAAATGGTCTTAACTAACCTTAACCTCTGAACTTTCTGATAATCAGAAAAGTAATTCTCTACAAAAAGAAGAAAAAAATTCTAGGCCATAACTCCATCTACATACTTTGAACTGGGCTGAATTGTGCTTCTTCCTTTGTTTTCTCAACATTTCTGGTCTCTTACCATGTCCAGCTTCACAGTCGTCATTTGTTAATTTGAGGGGATGAGGGATGTTGTGTTGTGTTTATTTCAGGTAGTGCCTTTCTGCTCTAACTAATTATTTGTTGCATTGCTTTCCTTTTGGTTTGCTTTGTATTTATTTCTTGAATCTTTCCCATCCACATCTGTTAGCTTGGAGTAGAAAGCTGTATCAACTTCTTAATCTATAGGCATGAGAACATGTGGAATGCAGGCAATGTAGAATAAGAAAAGCAGCAAAAAGTATCATGTTCTGTTTTACAAGCTGTAGGATTATTGCTGTGACATTAGGATGCAACAAGATCATAGGTGTTTAAAAGGTGTCCTTGTACAAGGTTTAATGAATCTCCTTGCTCCGTGCAGGGCACTGCGGGATTGCACTAGACTAAGGGAGGTTATCCTCCCCCTCTACTCTGCCCTGGTGAGGCCACATCTGGAGTGTTGTGTCCAATTCTGGGCTCCCCAGTTCAAGAAAGACAGGAAACTACTGGAGACAGTCCAGTGGAGGGCTATGAGGATGATGAGGGGACTGGAGCATCTCTTCTCGTATGAGGAAAGGCTGAGAGAGCTGGGTCTGTTTAGCCTGGAGAAGAGAAGATTGAGATCAATGCTTATAAATATCTAAAGGGTGGATGTCTAGAGGAAGGGGCCAGACTGTTCTCAGTGGTGCCCAGTGACAGGACAAGGGGCAAGGGGCACAAACTGGAACACAGGAAGTTCCACCTGAAAATGAGGGAAAATCTTCTTCATTGTGAGGGTGACCGAGCACTGGAAGAGCCTGCCCAGAGAGGTTGTGGAGTCTCCTCTGGAGATATTCAAAACCCACCTGGATGTCATCCAGTGCAACCTGCTCTAGGTGATCCTGCTCTAGCAGGGGGGTTGGACTAGGTGATCTCCAGAGATCCCTTCCAACCCCTACCAGTCTGTGAATCTGTAGTTGCACTAGGCTAATGGCACTAGGCTTGGATATCACTTGCAACAGCCTCCAAGATGCTGGACATTCATTGAATTTCTGCATCTTCTTCCAAGGCTGCATTTCCCCCAGCAGTGTTGGCAGGGGTGGCTGGACTGGATCCACTTCTTAGGGAAGTCTGCTGCCTCGCTGGGGCCCAAGTTAAAGATGAGACAAGACTTCATACCCTGGAATGGCCTTCAGATTATTATCCATTATTGATTTTTCATGTAGGCAGCATTGAAGTTGCAATAAGAAGTCTAAGAGCAATCAAGAGAGACTTCGGGGCCTTGGAACGATTGGTTAAGGAATCAGGAGCAAAAGTAGTGTTCTCCTCTGGCCTTCCATTTGCAGGGAATGATAAGGGAAGAAATAGAAAGACCCAGCAGATCAATACATGGCTCTGAGCCTGGTATCACTGGCAGAAAGTTTTGAGTTTTGGTTGTGGATTGGTCTACATGACACTTAGGCCTGCTGATGACAGATGGGGTACACCTTTCTTAAAGAGGGTAAAGGGTCTTTGCATAGGAATTAGCAGGACTCATTGAGAGAACTTTAAACTAGATTTGAAGGGGCAAAGGGATAAAACCAGTCTCACTAGAGATAAGCCTGGGAACGGCACGCCAATATTTCAGGGACGGTGTGCTAGTGACATCCTTCAGTCTGCTCCACAATGTGCTGAGTACACTGAAGCACATTTGAAATGTCCGTGTACTAATGCGTGCAGCACCCTAGCCATCTTAGTGGGGATAGGGATGGAGATCCACATGGCAGCAAAACCGCAAGGCTTGCTGATGTGTAAGAAATCACGGAAGTACATGGGAACAGTTAAATAAGAATTAGGGCTCTCCCCACAAAAAGGTGTCAGGACCAATAGCCCAGATGAAGTGTATCTACACCAATGCACACAGCATGGGCAACAAACTTGTGCAGCTGGAGAACTATGATGTAGTGGCAGTCATGGACGACTCACACAGATGGAGTGCTGCAATGGATGGCTATAAGCTCTTCAGAAGGGATAGGCAAGGCAGGAGAGGCGGTGGGGTAGTCCTGTATGTTAGGGAGTGTTTTGACTGTCTAGAGCTTGATGACAGCGATGAAAGGGTCCAGTATTAACGGATATGAATCCGAGAGAAAGGCCAACAAGGCAGATATCGCAGTGGGATGCTGTTGTAGACCACCCAACCAGGATGAAGAGGCAGATGAAACACTCTATAAGCAGCTGGAGAAGTCTCACGATCTCTAGCCCTTCTTCTTGCGGGGGACTTGAACTTACCATATGCCTTCTGGAAATACAATACAGCAGAGACGAAACAGTCCAGGAGGTTCTTGGAAAGTGTGGAAGATAATGTCCAGAAACAGCTGGTGAGTGAGCCAACAAGGGAAGGTGCCCTGCTGGACCTGTTGTTGGTGAACAGAGAAGGACTTGCGGGTGATGTGATGATTGGAGACTGTCTTGGGCACAGGCATCACAAAATGATAAGAGTTTTCGATTCTTGTAGAAGTAAGGGCAGTGGTCAACAACACTGCTGCCTTGGACTTCCAGAGGGCAGACACTGGCCTGTTTAGGAGCCTGGTTGACACAGTCCCTTGGGAGGCGGTCCTCAGGGGCAAAGGGGTCCAAGAAGGCTGGGCATTATTCAAGAAGGAAATGTTACATGCGCAGGAGCAGGCCGTCCCCATGTGCTGAAAGACAAGCTGGCGGGGAAGAAGACCGGCCTGGCTGAACAGAGGGCTTTGCCTGGACCTCAGGATAAAAAGGAGAGTTTATGGCCTTTGGGAGAAGGGGCAGGCAACTCAGGAGGACTACAGGGATGTCATGAGGTTATGCAGGGAGAGAGTTAGAAGGGCCAAAGTCCCACTAGACCTTAATTTGGCTACTGCTGTTAAAGACAATAAAAAATGTTTCTAGAAATACATTAGGAGATGTGACACCCATCTACAAGAAGGGCCAGAAGGAGGACCTGTGGAAGTACAGGCCCGTCAATCTGACCTTGGTACCAGGAAAGGTTGTGGAGCAGATCATCTTGAGTGCCATCACACAGCATGTACAGGACAAATAGGTGATCAGGCACAGTCAGCATGGGTTTATGAAAGGCAGGTCCTCCTTGACTAACTTGATCTCCCTATATGACAAGGTGACCTGCTTAGTGGATGAGGGAAAGGCTGTAGATGTTGTCTACCTAGGCTTTAGTAAAGCCCTTGACACAGTTTCCCACAGCATTCTCCTAGACAAACTGGCTGTTCATGGCTTGGAGAGGTGTATTCTTCACTGGGTAAAAAAACTAGGTGGATGGCCAGGCCCAAATATTTGTGGTGAATGGAGTTAAATCCAGTTGGTGGACAACCACAAGGGGTGTTCCCCAGGGCTTAGTACTGGGGCCAGTTCAGTTTAATATATTTATCAATGATCTGGATGAGAGGATTGAGTGCATCCTCGGTCAGTTTGCAGACAGCACCAAATTGGATGGGAGTGTTGATCTGCTTGAAGGTAGGAAGGTTGTACAGAGGGATCTGGACAGGCTGGATTGATGGGCTGAGACCAGTTGTCTGAGGTTCAACAAGGCTCAGTGCTGGGTCCTGCACTTGGGTCACAACAACCCCATGCAACGCTACAGGCTTGGGGAAGAGTGTCTGGAAAGCGGCCCAGTGCAAAAGGACCTGGGGGCTGTTAGTCAACAGCTGGCTGACTATGAGCCAGCAGTGTGCCCAGGTGGCCAAGAAGGCCAACAGCATCCTGGCTTATATCAGAAATAGTGTGGCCAGCAGGAGTAGGACTTGGCAGTGCTAGGTTAACAGTTGGATTCAATGATCTTAAGGGTGTTTTCCAACCTAAATGATTCTATGATTTTTGTTAACTAACATAAAGTACTGTGCAGTAGTGAATAGATTTTCTGTCAGTATCAGATACAAAAATGAACATTTAGTTTGAACCCTTCAGTATTACTGGATTTTAAATAGATGTCCCAGAATAGACCAAAACTTAGACTCTCAGAACTGAGTCTTGTGAAGGCACTTCCAGCTTATTTTTTTTATTTTATGTTCTTGCCTTTGTAGAAATGGTACATGGTCCTCCTTGGTGTATTAGAGTTGGTTTGGATGAGTGGGTATTTTAGGATGAATTATGATTAAAGAGTGTCTAGGGAAAGAATGTGCATTAGCTAGAGCTCTGGTTGAAACCACCAAAAATATTAATAATTAATCAGTTCCTGAATTGCATCTGGTTTGTTAGTCCTTACTGAAGCAAAACTGAAACAGAGGTTATATCTAATTGTGATGGCCCTTTGTAATGACATAGTAATGTCATTTGTTGCTCAAACGGTCTACTTTTTGTGATGACTAATTAGCAAGGTAATCAATGTTAATGCTGACTTTATCATTAACAGTAACTCACTGCTGATTTTAGGGCTAATTACTGGTAACCTTATTAGAGAAAATGCTAATAATTGACAGTTAATAAATTTCAGACTTTTCAGTAGATCTAACAGCACAGTAACCTAGCAGAAGTTGATCATGTAAGGGCAGTAGGGTCGAAAAAAGTTAAAGAGAAACTGCTTGGTAAGCACAGACAGGTGCAAAATGATAGGTCCGTTGATAAAGTACAGAAATAAATTAACTTTTAATTAAATTATGATTTGAATTAAATGTACTTGAACCAAATCCTTGAATTTGTGAGAAGTGTGGATGAAGGATTAAAGTTAGTATTTCGAGGTCTCCAACACATTAGTTGGGTGAGATGGAATAACTTTATTTCCATGAAAATATAGTGGTAATGAATGTATAAAGATAAACAAATAAAATCTAGAGTTGTGTGACTCTGATCCCGAGCTATTTAACGTCACCAAGACTTTCCCTTGACTGTGGTACGTTTGGAGGTACCACTGTGTAATACATGGGCTGCATTTGTGTTTAGGGCTTTCGGGGTTGCTAAGGTGGCCACAATATTCAAGTGGCAGGCTCCTACAGACTATTTATCTGTGATTAATCCAGACTGCAGGATTCCAGAGAGGCTGAACCACCAACTGGGTGGAGTGGGCAGTGTAAGGATGGATGGAAACTATTATGGAGAACTGAACACTGAAACGAGTGCTGAGACAGATTCCTACATGTTGCTGAGTTCCTGATTCACTGTTCCCTCAGTACAAGTGCATGGTATGGCACAGAACCAGGGCTGTAGCTGTTAAGATGTAACGCCCAGGAAGTTAAGAGACTGTTTCCACGGTGGAAGGCAGTTCTTCCATCAGTTTGGCGTTCGCCTTTGGTAATGCTGATCTTTGCTCCTGTAGTGCAAGGTAGTGAAGAGACTCTATGTGGATGATGTCATGGGAGTACACAGAGGAGCTCAGAGACCAGGCCAGGGCCCCGCTTTTTTAATGTTTGCTTTCACAGCCAAGATTACACAATCAGGACCATATTTTTGAAGGTAGTGTGACAAACACTGTAACTGTGCTGCCCAAGTATTTTCTGAGGAAATCAGAATATTATCAAAATGCTTCTCATGACTGTCTGCAGCATACGGATTAAACTCTCAGTTACATTTGAATGATCATGGCAATTGGGAGAGATGCCTGATGACTGGAGGAAAGCAAATGTAACTCCTATCATGAAAAAGGCAAGAAGGGCACAGGGAACTACAGGTCAGTCTGCCTTACCTTGGTCCCTGGGAAGGTGATGGAGTAAATAATCTGGAAACAATTTCCAGGCATATGATGGACAAGAAGGTAGTCGTGAGTATTCAGCATGGATTCACAATGGGTAAGTCTTGCTTGACCAAACCTATGATCTTCTACGATGAAATGACTGGCCTGGTAGATGAGGGAAGAGCAGTGGATGTTGTCTACCTGGACTTCAAGAAGGCCTTTGATGCTGTCTCCCATAAGATCCTCACAGAGAAGCTGAGGAATTATGGAACTGATGAGCTGACAGTGAGGTGAATTGAAAACTGGCTGAACGGCCAAACTCAAGAGATTTGCACTCAGTGATATAATGTCTAGTTGGAGGCCAGTAGTGGTGTACACCAGGGATCAGTACTGTCTCTAATACCATTCAACATCCTAATTTATGATCTGTATGATGAGGCAGATTGCACCCTCAGCAAGTTTGCAGATGACACAGAACTAGGAGGACTGGTTGATACACCAGAGAGTAGTGCTACTATCCAGAGGGACCTTGAGAAGGTGGAGAAATGGGCTGATGGGAACCTCTTATAGTTCAGCAAGGGGTAGTGCAAAGTCCTGCTCCTGAGGAATAACAGCCTCAGGCACCAATATATGCTGGGTGTCCAGCTGGAAAGCAGGTTAGCAGAAAAGGACCTGGGAGTACTGGTGGACACCAAGTTGAGCATGATCCAGCTGTGTGCCCTTGCAGCAAAGAAGGCAAATGGTATCTTGACCTGCATTAGGAGGAGTGTTGCTGGCAGGTTGAGGGAGGTGATCCTTCCCCTTTACTTAGTACTTGTGAGGCTTCATATGGAGTACCATGTCCAGTTCTGGTCTCCTCAGTACAGGAGAGACATGGACATACTGGAGGAAGCCCAGCAAAGGGCTACAAAGAAGATGGAGGGACTAGAGCATCTCACATATGATGAGAGGCTGAAAAAGCTGGACTGTTCATCCTGGAGAAGAGATGGCTCGGAAGGAGCTCATCAATGTATATAAATACCTGAAGGGAGGGTGTGAAGATCACAAAGCCAGCCTCTTTTCAGTGGTGCCCAGTGACAGGACAGGAGACAATGGGCACAAACTGACATGTGCTCCATGTGAACATCAGGAAACACTTTTTCACTATGAGGGTGACTGCGCACTGGCACAGGTTGCCCCAAGAGGTTGTGGACTCTCCATCCTTGGAGATATTCCAAAGCCATGTGGACATACTGCTGGGCAACTGACTTTAGGTGGCTCTGCTTGAGCAGGGGGGTTGGATCAGATGACTTCCAGAGGTCCTTTCCAGCCTCAGACAATCTGTGACCCTGTGAAGTGTGTACCAATGCAGACTTTCAGTTAGTGAACAAAGGTGGGCCATAGCACACATCCTATTTGATGAAGTATAGCCAGGCTTCTGTGCAAAACCAAGGAATCTAAAGTGAATTAGTTCTCATTTATGTTTTTAAATACAAAAATGCAAACAGCTAAACAACCCCAAGAGACTTGTCAGGAATGAACAAATACATCCATCAGCCGCAGAAATTTTCCTGGAATCTCCCAATATTCACAGTATTTTGCATCACAAAGCAATGTAAAAAAAACCCCAAACTATCTCATTTTAAGCTCCCGTACTTGCTATTGATCCCTGGAGCAAATCTTTGATATTAATTATGTCTACAAACACAGTGTACTATATTATCTGCTACTATTCATCAGATGTGCTTTACTACAAACAGTGGGACTCCAGGAGCAGAAGCTTTTGAGAAACTGTTTTTTGAGAAGTTGCTGCTCAATACAAACCATTTGCATCATGAAGAGATTCCACCATTTATCTTGTTCCCATTGATAGACGTTTTACAAGGGAGCAAAACTGCATCCCACAGCAGGTATTCCATTTTAGTCAAGAACCTCCATCAACTCCATTGCATTTTCATTTTCAAACAATGTGTGTGGACTCTTACGTCAGTGGAAGAAACTTACAAATGGGTAGATCCAAAGTAAAAATCCTACAATCGTCAAGAAGATTTGTGCAGACTGCTATGTGGATGATTCACATTTCATCTTATTTAGAGAGATGAAGGGAAAAGAGACTTGTCTGTCCTGTGGGTCTACAGCTTTCTAGTGCAGTCCATTCTCAGACAAACTTTATTTGGTTTGGATCTGTCTCAAAGCCCACACAGATGCAAATCCATAGCTGGTGTAAATTGCATTCCCTCTTTCACTGTGTCTTGACTTCGGCTAGGATAGAGTGAATTTTCTTCCTAGTAGCTAGTAAAGTGCTGTATTTTGGATTTACTATGAAAATAATGTTGATAACACACTGGTGTTTTAGTTGTTGCTGAGCAGTGTTTATAATTAAGTCAAGGACTTTTCAGTTTCCCAGGCCCTGCCAGTGGGGAGGCATGAGCCTTCTGCAGCAGATGCACAAGAAGCTGGGAGGGGACACAGCCAGGATGGCTGGCCCAACCTGGTCAAAGGGATATTCCATACCATATGATATAAGCTGGGGAAAACTGGGGAGGGCCACAGCTTGGGAACTAGCTGGTCATTGGTCAGTGGTTGGTGAACAATTGTGCTGTGCATCACTTGTTTTGTATATTATCATCATCATCATCATCATAATCATCATCATCATCTTCCTTTGCTGCCCTATTAAACTGGTTTTATCTCAACCCACAAGTTTTACTTTTTTTGATTCTTTCCCCCATTCTCCTGGGGGCGGGGGAGTGAGCAAACAGTTTCGTGGTTGTTTTAGCTGCCTGGCCAGTTAAACCACAACACACTGGAACTAGACTGGTTTACAACAGCTGAGTCCCCGGCCTACAGCCTTTGAGTCCTTTTCCATTTAGTTCAGGAGAGATTAAAAACCTGTTCAGGTCCTTGAATAAGTCCACTAGTTTCCATGAAGGAAATATTCAGCACTATGTTGAGAATGCTAATCATCAAGCACAAGACACTTTCAACTGAATTCCTGCGTTGTCCTGAAGACACCCAGGCAGACTTGGTGTTCATAATTCTGTCAAAGATAAGCTTTTCAGTTTCTGCCAACATTGGCTTTTATCTGCGTTATATACTGAGATGAGTTTAAATTTTAATAGATATTTTATGCAAATAGAAGGTGTGGTTTGACCATCGTCTTCCTCAGCAAATCTGAGTGGATTATATAGGGCTTCCCAGCTAGGCATAAATAGTCATTCTGAATTCATACTACATTTTTTTATGCTCAACATTTCCTGTCAATATTCTCTGAATGTGTTTTGGGAGTCATATGTAAGTGCAGAAGCAAATTATCTCAGTGATAGCTGGCCAAAGTCTGTCACCTTTTTTCTGGAGGCTATGAGGATATTGTGGTTTTGCCTACAGAAAGCAGAAAAATGTTTTTCCTACTACTCTAATTAGTTGCTGGAATAGCTAATAAGTGTAACTCCTTTAAGTGGTGGGATTCAGAGCATATAAAGAAATTCAGAGCCATATTTACAAGTACTAGAAGAGCAATGGAAGAGAAATGCAGGATGAATTTCATTTTTTTCTTTGGTACTTGTCCTCGTTTCGGCTGAGATAGAGGTAATTCTCTTTCTAGTAGCTGACACAGTGCTGTGTTTTGGATTTAGTATGAGCATAATGTTGATAACACAGGGATGTTTTTAGTTGTTGCTGGGTAGTTGTAGTGTCCACACTAAGTCCAGGACTTTTCAGCTTCCCACACCCTGCCAGGTGCATGAGAAGCTGGGAGAGCACAGCCAGGGCAGCTGACCCAGACTGGCCAAAGAGATGCTCCCCACCATGTAACGTCATGCTCTGGATAGAACTGGGGAAGCAAGCCAGAAGGTGGAATCACTGCTTGGAAACAGACTGGGCATTGGGGTGGTTTTTTCCCCCGTCCACATGTGATGAGCAATTGTATTCGTGCATCACTTGGTTTATATCTATTGTTACTGTTATTGTTATCATCATCATCATCTTGTTCTTCTTCCCTTGTTATCCTACTAAACTGTCTTTATCTCAACCCATGAGGGTTTTTTTCCATTTTCCTCCCCATCTCCTTTAGGGGGTAGAGGTGAACGAGTAGCTGCCTGGTGCTCAATTACTGTCTGGGGTTAAACCACAACAGTCCTAATTATCTCTTGTGCAACAGAATATAAATTTGTCGTGCAAGAGCAGAAAGAAAATAAAATTAATGACTTTTCCTGTAACATAGAGGATAAGTGGTGGCTCGCACCATTTCTGATGGCCTACATGAATTCAGGCCTTCAGTAGCTTGCAAGAAATTTAGTGTATCTTTGCCTGAAATAAAAAAGAGGTTTTCAAGTGCAGACTAAACTTTGCAAGACTGATTTAGCAATAATTGACATCCCAATTCATGCATTGTTTAGAGTGGATTAAGGAACCTTGATATGCCAAGTTTTTGCCTGAGGAAAGGTTGAGTTTGATAATATTCTTGTCAAAACAGAAAGAGGGAATATTATCATTTACATTCAGAGACATCTTTGTGTGTGAGCCATCCCATAGATGATAGGTACTGGTAGACATACTGCTGATAGATATCCTTACATATATTTTTCTGTAATTGTCTGTATTTGATCAGTGGAGTAACTGAAGAAAAAGAAATCAATGTTCAAAACAAGAAAATATATCTGATCAAAATGGTTTGTAGTAGGCAGCACTGCAGCATGAAATCCTACATGTTCAAATGTTAACTAGTCAGCTGCTAGAGGTGTAATGCAGTAAGTGCCACTTTTTATGTCACTTGGTTATAAATGTCCATGAAAAGCATGCTGCGTATGAATCATGCTTAAAATATAACATCACCAGATTTCACAGAGGTGGATGAAGTCACCATAGTAAATCAGAGTACTCTGGACAGTTAATTTAGAGAAATTTAGACATAAATGGTCACCTATCTTGGTTTATTCAAACCCTTGAAATTCAAGAACTCAACTGAAACAGAGGTATTCCTCTGCATCTTTGGGGCTGACATGTGGCAGGAAGAAGGCAGAAATTGCATTGGAGAGGGGAGTGAAAGACATCAATTAAAATCAAAGTGGAACATAAAAAAGGAAAAAAGAAAATTTCTTCAGGCAGCAAGCACACCTCCCTGATATTATTCTGAACATTTGTTTACTTATTGATTAGAGTTGTCCTCTGTCCATCTGTACTCTGCCTGGCAGTTTATGATTTACTTTGATTTTGAACATTTTCCCCATTACCTTTCACAACATATTTCAGCTGCCATTCAAATAAATGTAAGTTTGTGTAAAAAATAAAGGCAATTGCAAACAATTTTTTTTCCTCTTGAGACTTGCTCTAGAAATCTGGAGACTCGGGCACTGCTTTGGCAGTGTTTCAGTGATACCGTTTGACACTGAGGATTCACTCTTTGCCCATCTATGGTTTCTGAATTAACATACACCCTACTTTTTAGTATCAGAAATGTTTAGGGTGATTTTCGCTTCAAAGACAACTTGTCCCTGTGCCTAGGTCACTTCATAAGTTAAATTCTCAGAATAATGTGCAAATGACATTCTGATGGTGTTCTGTAAAGCTTGAGCTGGTCTGATGATTAAAAGTGGGGTTTACTGTTCACAAGCAGAAAATGTTCTAGTAGTTATTTTCTCAGCAACAGAGAATAAGGCTCTGCTTCTTTTTAGAATTTCCAATTTATACTCAAAAACATTCACAGCATTACATTGTGTCCTTCTAAGATGTTTTGAGGATGATGCACAAATAAGACATTTGGATTATATCTTTGGAAAGAACATTTCTTGTTTGCTGTAATAGGAAAATAAAGAAAATGAAGACTTAGTACACATTGAATACATATTAGGGTTTTTTAAGACCAAAAAAGACCACCCTCTAACAAGGGCTTGCTTCTGATTACTCCAGCATGGCTGAGTCCCTGGAAAGGGAATGGACAGCTTCCAGCTTTTCTAAAGTCATGTGGCCCCTGCTATAGTTCACTGAGCAATCCTGGATAATGTACAATTTATTGACTGTTTCGAGGCTCCTGGGGTCTTGAAACCTGTTTAACAGGCATCTCAAAGCAGCAGTTCTCCCATAATAATATTGCTGTAATATAGCTACAATACTGCAGAGTGCTATTGCTGTAATGATGTATTATGGAAAAAGTGGTGCTGGCCAGAAAATCACCAAGGGAACTCATAAAATGTTATTTAACCTTTTGTTAATTTAAAGGCTCCAATATTATCTATTTATTATGTGAGGAAAGGCGCTGAAGTCAATTACACAGTGGACTGTGAGATCTGTATATGAGCTTCAGTTCTGCAATAAATTATGGATATTGAAAGGCAGAGATTTAAGCTTTAAAACCTACACCTAAAAGCTGACAAGGTATAGCATAATTTGTATTAATGGAAGATATTGCTGTTCAAATGGAAAAAAAAATTAACCTGTGGTCACTCCCACTGCAAAAATCTATTTAGGAATTGTGGGTCTTAGTCTCAGTCTTTGGTCTTAGCAAATCCCAGAGGACTCTTGGATTTTTTGCATAAATAATTCTTTATTTTTGGATTTTTTTAAAGCATTTTAAAACAACTTACTTCAACAAGTGTAGTGTTTTGCACACTATAATGGGATATTACAGAAAGTACAGGCTGCATTAGCAAATGTGAACAATTTAAATGTATCCAAGTCAGTTGCACTGTGATACTCTACAGAAGCTGAGGATCAAATTTAGAATGGCTGAAGAGAAAATGTGGTTCCTTGGGCAAGAACTTTCAAAGCAACAGAGAGACCACAGTGAATAGTCTTTTCTATGAGAAATCAGTTACAGCATTAAATATTTCAGGAAGTGTTTGAGTGACGGGGAATTTTAGTACTCGGCCCATGACTACCAAGAATTATTAGCTGCTGTGGAGCATTGAAATGTCAAGCCCACCTATTTTGCTAGCATATAAGCTGTGTATGATCTTGTATAGCCCAGTGGGCAAAGTCTTCTGCTGTTCAAAGTATACTAGCAGGTTTACTTGCAATAAAATGAGTGAATCAACAAAGGGGGTTTGTTTGTTTGTTTGTATGTTTCATGGAGTACAGGGTGCTTGCTTTGGGTGTAATTCACACTTGTGCAAGTAAGTGTTTGAATCACACAGATCACTTACCTGACTGGATGATTGAAACTTTTTATGCAGAAGAAAAACTCAAACATATTTTCATTCTTGCTATGAATGACATTCCATTTGCACTAGCAGTCAAAAGAAGAGTGAGCCACAGGCACAGGGAAGGGCAGTACTGTATGTGATATCTCAGTAGCTTTCAATCATCTCCACTTTAAATGTTTTAAGTGAACACACCTGGGTTTATGTGTCTTAGTTGTAATTACGTCTTTAGATGAATTGCTGTTAGGTGAATAAGCCAACTCAGAATATTTCCTAAAGCCCATCTTTTCAGCCAGTATTAAAAAGACTTGGTGTCTGAATCTGGGCTGTTCGGAAGATCTCAAGTTCACATGAGATCTCCTTCATATACACTCATATCCACGGAGATGATAGGAGTTATTTCTAACTACAGAGACTTAAGTGAGGACACTATCACTCCTGTCTAATGTGAACAGAAAGTGTGCCTGTATCTTTGTGATCAGGATATTGCTAAAAAAAGCCACCCTACCTTGTCCCAGTTCTTCCATTTTTAATATTCTATGTCAGTATCGTCATAAGCAATTCCAATTGTATTCCTAGGTGACACTCTGCATGACTGCAATTGCAGGTTGTGCCAGTGAGGCTGAAGTTACAATATGTGGGATCTTGAGCTACTTCAGGGTGAGAGATTGCCTGCTCAGGTAGGTGGAAGAAGTTCCAAAATCAGGCATTGAATGACCAAGGGAAAACTGAGGCAGGAGATAATACTGAATCATGTGAATGATGATAACTGATGGGGTATACATGTGTGTGTTGTGGTTTTGCCCCAGCCAGCAGCTAAGTACCATGCAACTGCTCACTCACCCCTCCCCCCAAAAGGGAATGGGGAGGAGAATGGAAAAAAAAAATCCAAAACTTATGGGATGAGAGAAAGACAGTTTAATAGGATAACAAAAGAATAACAGTAATAACAACAACAATAACAACAATAATAAACAAGTAATGCACAAATGCAATTGCTCACCACATGTGAAAGGAAATGCCCAGTCTGTTTCCAAGCAGTGATCCCACCTCCCAGTTCGCTTCCCCAGTTCTATCCAGAGCATGACGTTACATGGTGGGGAGCATCCCTCTGGCCAGCCTGGGTCAGCTGCCCTGGCTGTGCTCTCCCAGCTTCTCATGCACCTGGCAGGGTGTGGGAAGCTGAAAAGTCCTGGACTTAGTGTGGACACTACAACTACCCAGCAACAACTAAAAACATCCCTGTGTTATCAACATTATGCTCATACTAAATCCAAAACACAGCACTGTGTCAGCTACTAGAAAGAGAATTATCTCAGCCAAAACCAGGACAGCATGGTTGTATATGTGTGCATTTTTGTAAGCCCAGATATTGTGCAAGCACAAGATAGAGCTGCAGACAAAATCCTCGAGGAGAGTTTTTCAGAGTACTGACTTTGTTTTAAAATCCAAGGGCTATATATTTGTCACTGGAAGGATTTGAAAATTCATTCCTTCCTTGCCATCAATGTACCAAAGCAAATCTAACCTTTTTTTGTTGCCTATGTCTAAGTGCATGGTCTGTGGTGCATCCTCATCTCCATCCTTTTCCCCCAGTCACCTGGAATGGGAGGTGTGATGACATATGCCACAGCTCCCTCCCTCCTCACGCTCCTGGATTTCCTTCCAGGAGAAACTGTGATGAAGACCAGGGATACTCAATGTTCAGGACTCATTCTAGCATGTAGTCTTCACTCTAGCCTGAGAGCTGGGAACTGCAAACTGCCTCCAGCTTCCCCAGTTTAGATGAAGCCTTTGTTTATCAAAGGGTGCTGTGCACATAGCACTTGTACACAGGCAGCTGTGTTTTGCTAAACATAATAATAGTTACACACATTTGCCATGGAACCATTGCCCTTGCAAACTAGTGTAATTAATTGGGAAGTAATTAATACATTATATTTGACCTCATAGGTTGGCAGTTAATAAGGCACAAATTCTGACACCTCCAGCACGCCTAGTTAGAAGGTGTGGAGTTCAAAAGAGCACTAGTTCCTTTATGTGTGCTTCTCTGAGAGCAGCAGCCAGAATCTCAGCAAGGATGCTGCCTGCAGGCCCTTGGGACTTACCACATGGCCGATATCCTCTGCACAAAAGGAGCACGACTGGTTAGGGCACGGCTTTATCCCACATCCACTTCCATTCCAGAGCCAGTACAGAGGCTAGAATAAAGAAAGCCTTTATTCCCTCAGTTCCTGGAGAAGCACTCTGCCTGCTTGTGTTGTCTGTAGGCAGAATTCTGCTGGGAACTCCCTGGGGTACGGTGCCACTCTGAACCTCTCTGCAGTTGCTATACAGCCCTGTAAGTTAGTCATGATTAGAGCCCTGCGTCTGGAAAGTATATTCAATTATACAGTTTTATACCTTGCAGACTTCTTAGTGGCTGCACAGATGCCTCTCTGCTTCTCTCTTTTTCATTCTCTAAAAATATCTATCCCTCTATATTAGAAATGGTATAGATACCAATCTTTTTTGGCTCAGCTGTTTTATCTTTCCAGAGGAAAAAGCAACCACCCAATTATACACGCTCATAAATTAACTTGACAGCCCACATACTGGAACTGCCATGCCTTCCTGAGTTGTTTAAATTGTTCATGAGTTGTGAGTCCCTGCAAGTAGAGGCCAGAAAGGAACATTACAAGCCCCTACGGAAACTGTGTTGCTTCTTTATTTTTCAGGCTTACTGGCAACACACTTGGCAAGGTGATAGTTACGAGCTTCTCTTTCTCAGTGGAGTCATTATGCTAAAGAAGACTCCTGTGCTCTCTCATATAAACATATTCTTAGTAAGACAGCTGATATCGCTGCTGGATCATTCATCATGTTCACAAAAAAATGCTGGATATACAGGTTTGAAGACTGTTGAAGTTTACAGCTGAAAAT
The DNA here is from genome assembly GCF_028858705.1 of Grus americana. NCBI lineage: Eukaryota > Metazoa > Chordata > Aves > Gruiformes > Gruidae > Grus > Grus americana. Next base: position 74,518,042 of record NC_072891.1, on the reverse strand, counting down.
AGGGAGGATATTTCTCCATGCTTCTCTTCCTCAACCTTCTTTCTCATTGGCATCTAAAGTGTGAAAAGAGAAAGGTTTGGGTAAATTAGGACCAGTGATTAGTCCCGCAAATATGAAGTGTAATCTTCAGTGTCAGCTGAAAAAGTGCAAGGAAATGCAGGACAGTTAGCATCTTGACTAGCTTGGGTTGCCTACAGCCTGATTCTCCCTTGCTCTAAACACCTTTCTCCTTTTCACATCATCATCCTCGGAAAGAGAAAATAGTCTCAGAAATATCAAAGTAACAGTATGTGTTCTCAGTTCCCACTGTCATTGATATACAGTATCAGTTCCCACTTTCCTGTGCTTTGTCATGTGTATCTCAATATTCTTCCTTTTAGAAGCTTTTAACTTGGACTTTATTTGGAGGATTCATTTCTCAAAGGCTGAATAGATGCAGAATGCAGTATGTAATTTCTAGCTCTGATTCCACGGGACATATGGGAGGGCTGAGTTATATTTTGCTGACTTCAAATATTGCAGTTCTTTCCATGCTCATGCTATTACAGCTGTCTTACTGGAGAACCTTTGGGAGAGACATGTATTGAAGAGCTCAGATGTTTTCATGTAGAAAATCCCCTTAGTATTTTTGTGAATGGACTATTTAGTCTGAATTTATCCGACTGTAGACAGTCCCCTGTGGTTTTCCTGCTGCAGTTCCCCAGTTTTGGAAGGCTGTGCAACAATATATTTGCATTGATGGTGCTTAACTCAGCATGGCATCAGGGGTAAGATGCACCAGAGCAGGTTTACTGAAGGCTGAAATTAGGGCAAGCCCACAGGGACTGAAAATACCTTGGTGTTTGCACCAGGAAACTCCTCCACGCAGAATGCCCTCACGGCACAGTTTTAGACCATGTAGCTACACTGACCCTGTGCTCTGCAAGACACCAGTTCAGTGTCACATCTGGATTCACAGAAGTGGCTCACAGGCTGGTGACATGGTTTGCTCATCCATGCTTGCTTGTGTACAGGGATAATGCCTATTGCTTTCCCTTATATAATACACAAACAATAGTTACTCCTTCACACTGCAGAGTGATCACATCTGTTTTCTTCCCAGCACCGTATACACACTTTGAAATACGGGGGCGGGGGGTGGTGGTGGTGGTGTGTTTCCTAAATGTCTACAAATACTTGTTCAAAACCTATATACTTCTACAGTTTCTGCATATAGTGTTTCTGACTTTTTATAAGAGCCTGATTTTTTACATGAGTCTGATTTTTTACAAAGTAACTGATAGGGATAGCCGTTGCTTGGTGTGAAGTTGCTGCGTCAACAGACACAATAAACAAAAGGGGAAGGGAAGTTCATTTATTCTAATTTTACAGTTGAAGAACAAGAAAGTTGTGATTGGCCAACATTTTTAGATCGCTTCTTGACAGATAGTCCTTTCATTTAGCCAGGATGTGAATTGTGGTGTTAAGAAATAGTGCAATGTCAGTTAATTTTTCCTTGAAAAACTGCCCTATAAGAAATTTCTGCTACTTTTTTCAATGTGCCTTTGTTCATGTGTTAACCTCTAAGAAAATTAATAGGAATCGCACAACTTACTGCTTTCATTTCTACTTTGAAAAACTCCTACTTCGGCTTAATTCTGAGTAAAAATCAAAATTTGAAAGAATTTTAGCACCATATATATGAAGATTGGACATTGATTTCTAGAGAAAAACTCAGTGCTTCACAAATTGGAAGTCTGTAGCCCATATATGTTGAAATCTATAGCCAATATTCTTTTGAATGTTTGAGGAAAAGGGCAAAGCTCCTGCTGTTACCTCATAGCAGCAAATTTGGAAATCATACAACTGTATGAGAGAAGCAGAAAAAAAGAAATTAATAGATAGATGAATAGATAGATAGATAGATATGTCTGCAATTAGAGTAGTTGCTAAGAAAATAGCATGGCACTTTTCTTCCTGAGTAGTGCATAAACTGTTTCATAATTTTCACAAAGTGAGCTGTAGAATTGAGACCTTGTCTTGAAACCTATTGTATTGCCATTACAACTTAATTTAAAAGGCTGTGACTTGTATTATTTGCTTCAAACAAAGGATAGTTCTAAATCATAACGATCTAAAATGAGTTTTCTCTCTCAGCCACTGTGCTCTTAATTTCCTACGAGCTTACATTCAGACCTCAGCTCCTCCACCCTCAGCTGACTGAGAATGTCATCGGCTCCGCTGACAGAGCCCAACAGTTTACACATCCGAATGAAATGAAACTGAGGGAGCACATCTGCTACAGATTTTCACCCTTGATATTGCAGGAAGCTGAGCCAATGAGTAGACAATTGAAAATGCTTCTCAGTAGTTCTGTGGTTTTAGCAAATGGAAGTGAAGGATGTGATGCCATAAACTCATGGCAATAGCTTTTGTGCACACAGCATTCACGGAGTACTGACACTCTCCCTTCCTGGCATAGTGTAGAGACAAGATTTCTTCCAGGTTAGGGAATTAGGTCCAAAATGTAAAGAATCACACTGACTTCATCCATTAATAAGTTGTGACAGGGAGAACTCAGTACAATGCTTTGGAACATAGTTTGTAAAACAAAGAGCAAGCAGCATTAAATTTTGAATGTGTCTCTTTTTATTTATAATATTTTAAAAATATAATATTATATTTATTTGCTAATATGACCGACATGGCTAAGCGTATTTAGTGCAACCCTCCCTCAATACGGTACTGCTACTGGGAGTCGAAGCAACGTATTGGAAGGAAGGTTGCAAGCAGGATCTGAAATGTTTTTGTTTGGAACCTAAGTGACGCCTGAGGTAAAACTGCACAGTGTTAAAGCAACAATAATTGGCTCCTCCTGGCTTTCCCCACTAAAAGAAATTGAAATTCAATTGACTTTCAGTGGCAATAGTTGTGGAACAGCAATTGTCATTGCTATGACATTGTATATTTCTGTTCTCAGAAGCCAAAAGAAAATGTCGTAAATTAGAATATGATCTAAGAATGCATTTCATGGAGGGAGGACAGCACATGTGATGAATATCATATGCTTAGTAGTAGGCTCATGCTGAATGGTGGTGTGCAGGCTGTGAGTATGTAGTACAAAGGACACGGGAGTATACTGCTGTGCCAGATGCAGTGATACTTGGATGATAGCTTCCTTTTTGCAGCATTATAACAGAACCTCCAGCAGTAAATCAGAGACTGAGGCATTTATTATGTTAGGAGATGGATATTTAAAAGGTATTTGGAGATTTTGGGGGTACATGTTCTGGGCTGATTTTAAATGATAGAGAGCTCATTAGCCCAAGGCAGATCGTATAACAATCTCCTTAGTCAAACTATTCCAGCTGTTAGCTATCCTCACTGTTAGACAGTTTTCCCAGTCTCTGATCTAAATACCTGCAACATAAGCCCACTTCATTCCCAGAAGACACAATGAAAAAGTTATTCCCTTACTCCTTGCTGAGCATTCTTCACTTTTTTTTTTTTTACTATTTAAAGCTTTTCTTGTCCCTTCAGCTTATAGAGCTAAAGATCCCAGTTAGTTACATATTTCTCCATTTCATAGATCTATTCTTTTCTCCAACTGATCAGCAGTTTTCTTGACTCAGAGTACCCCAAACTGGACAGGGCCCAGCTTTGGTATTAGCAATACAGACCAGAGTGGGAGGACTTGGGTGTTCACTTGTCTTCCTGATAATACTCCTGTTTATTTTTCCCTCTATGGTGAAGGTGTTTTTCACAGAAATTACAACTACTTCATGAATTTGTTTTATTATTCCTTCCAATAACTTTACAAATTTTGCACATTTCCTTGTTGAATTAAATAGTATTTTTCAAAATGTTTCTCCAATTTCTAAATGCACCTTTGTCTTCCAGTATGTGTGAACTCACACCATCCTGACAAATTTCATGTCCAGTTTTTCATGATCAGCATTTATACTGATAAAGAAACATAGTGCTTGACGTGGGGTGAGTGGCAGCAGTAATCTGTTTAATGAGTCCTTGCAGCGCTGTGGTGGACCGCAGAAAACTACTGTATGTGGTTTCCAACAATCACTGCTTTATAGTAGTTCTGTACACGTCATGTTTCTCTAGCTTGCTTGGAAGCATCTTATAAATGCCAAAAGCTGTACTAAACCTAAGATATATGACATATTCAGACACTTCTCTATCTACAAGGCATGTCACCATGTCATGGGAAGAAATTAATTAGTTTGATGCTACATGTTCTTTATTAATTCATTTCCTGTTACTTACCTTTTCATTATTTTATAGATGCTTTGTTATTTCTTTCAGTGTTTTCTGTCAATGAAAGCTAAGTAGATCATCTATAGCTTCCTAACTCCTCCTCCTGTCTTTTTAAGGACAGAAAATATAACTGTGATGCTCAAATCTGCTGGACGCTCTCCTGTCTCCACAAGAAAGCAAAGGAAACTGCCATTAACTCCTGCGTCATCAGCCAGTTCTCTGTACTTGAATTCTTCCTCATTATTCAAAGACTGTTTTAGGCTGAGAGCTTATATCACATTCTGTCACAGTCTGCAGATATTTTATTGAAGATGAAAGTTAAAAAGATACCAGACACTGTGGCTTTCAGTGTCATGTTGGTAACTCTCACTCTTCAGCAAGAAGGAGACAAACTCTTTGGTCTTCTTAGTATTAATGGGTTTGCAAAATGGGGTTTTTTTGCTGCTGCTTATATTCTTCTGGGAGCTCTGTGCCCCATATGCTGTCCTACCTAACAGTATATTGTAGCTTTATTTTTCTGAACTGCTGGGAAAATGGCCTTTAAGGATGGCAGCACATGTATCTTCACCCTAGGAATATCGTCCTGCTGGTAAATACCGAATGGCTTAATTCAAATACCATAATATGCTCACAGTATAAGATGTAATGCAGTTAATTTTCTTTCCCCTACGGTGACAAGTGAAAACCTTTGGTCATAGTATACTGCCAGAGAACTTTGTGCATCTCTTTCTATAGCCAGGGAGTCCAGGTGTTTGCTTATATGTCTCCAAGAAATTTTGCCTGTCAGTTGTCCTGAGATGACATTTTTTTCTGGCATCCGGGAGCACAACCTTTCCTACGCATTAAAGCTAGGACTATCGGGATCAGCTTTGGGTGAATTTCAGACGACACCTACTTCCGTAGTGTGTTTTATCCCAGTTTTCTGGTGCAGCTACCCCAACTAGACAGTTAAATTCATCATTGCAACAGAAAATATCTGCATATTCCTGTGACACTTAGCCACTTGCAAAGACAAAGAGTACAAAGGTAGGAAGAACAGTAATTGAGACATCAGCATCATTAATGGAGGGAGCTGTTTTATCCTAGTTACTCAACTTTTGCTGTGTTATCTCTGGGTATAGGAGGAAGGAAAATCTTGTTTCTGCTCAAATTGTAATGAACAGCACATTAAACTAAAGGTAGGGTCTCCATGTGTTCACCTCTTCCCAAGCTGGGGAATGCTTCTCTCAAACTTGATGAGACAATGGGATATGACAGAAATTACCTTGTTTGGCTCCATGTGGAAAAAAAAAATATTTTCAAGTGAAGCATTCAGAAACATTTTTCACTGTTTTTCACATTTTTACTGTGTTTCACATAGGAACATATCAGTTCCCTGAGTGGATCAGATAAGCTGTTCAGTTTGTCTAGCTTGCTTCTACTCTTGGGAAGAAGGGTCTAGAAAACCTTTTCTAGGCATAGCTTCACTACAGGCAAAAATTTTTCTTCTCTGGAACATGGTGCTTAAGCCTGGAAACAGATGATGTCTTCAGGAACTCTTCTTTAATACTTTTTACCATTACAGATCGTAAACATGTGCATTACTTACATTTCTGTTGCAAACTTATAAGCTCTTGATTTCATTAATGTCTTTTGGCAAACACTGGGCAAAAAGCAGAATAGCGCTCAGGCCTTGCAGTTTCTTCAGTGGTTTAGCTACCTGTTTTCCTTATTCCTCCTGGAGCACTGTAAATCAATGAGAGGGATATTTTTCTATTTATAGGAAGGTTAAGTGCAAAATCTGATAGAAGCACATTCTTGGTGATTTTTTTTTTCCCCTGATGAACAGGCTCACAATGTGAACTATTTTATTTGCACAGTTTTCCATCTTGCATTTCTGTACAACTCAGGGTAAAACTTCAATTAGCATGTTATTTGGAATGAGCTTGAAGCGTTTGTTCTATATTTTATATTGAGCTTGGGCTCCTGTCTGCTGCTGACAAATGGCTTGTTAACATATTGTTTTTGAAGCACAGTTTGCATTTCTGTGAACCAGGGATTAAGCACTGTGTGTAGATTAGGAATAATTTATATCTAATTAATAATAGATGGGTTCTTTCTCTCCTGCTTCAGATTTTGTTTTGCATGAGAACAGCAGAGTATTCCCCAATGATGACAAAGAAGAGCATTTCTCAAGTGCAAATAACATGAAAACCCTTAAATTGGAGCAATTTGTGTATTAACCACTTGCTTACTGACCAGAAAATTAGTTCTGACCAAGTAATGTGCTGTCTTTTGGAGACTTGGACATAGCTGGATGTTATGTTTAGTTCATCTAAATGGGTATGCTTCCAAGCCTATGCAAAGTAGTTTAGCTTAGCGAAAGTACTTTGGTATAATAAACATTTAGCTATATGTAATTAGTATTGATAGAACTTTTATTTAAATGTGTTAATAATGATCTGTACTGAAATGTAGTCTGTAAGAACCATGTAATATGCATTTTAATGAAAATCTTATCCTTACAATCTGTTTTATCCTTAACTTGTAACAATACATACAAAAAACCAGGTGTACAATAATAGGACCATTAGTTGGTTTTGGTTTCTAAGTAATCAATTATGCCTTTCTTCATTGTTTGACTGCTTTGTAGCTGTAGGCAGAAATAAGCATTTTTGTTGTGAATGGTTTATTTAGGTTGGTGTTCTTTATTGGGTGGGCTGACAGAGTGCTTTGCTATAAATAGTTTCAATCATTTTAATGGCAACTTTGCAATCAGAGAGAAGCCAAGAACAAATAATATGCATTTGATGACATAGATATTCTTTAAAATAAATGTTCTTTCTCCCCTTCATTAAGGAAGAAATGGATTATGAAGTGAATTAATGAAGAAAACCTTCCTGCAGTCTGAGTCTGCTTTGCTGAAAAGAACCGCTATTTAAATGAGGTGTTAAACCTAGGTCACTTCTGCCCATCAGTAGCATCTGTGTAGAAAATCCCCCTGTCCTCATAAACCCATCTTTTCCTATTAAAGTGCCTTCTACTATCCAGACTGTGCAAATTGTTTATGAGCATCATGGGCAAAATCCAATACTTGCTGAACTCCAGAAAGTAAACTTTTTGGTTTAAGCAGGCAAGGAACTGTCTCCACATAGGATTTTATCATTGCTGCACAATTCAAAGGCGATGAAAGTTGCACACATGAAGCACAAGCAGTTCAAAGTCTTTCTCAGCTGCTTTACTTATCTCTACAAGTGTCTTGCACAAAAGAGCATCCATGTGGGATGCTGCTGAAGGAGGGGGTGCCATGAGAAAGGAAAAGATGTGTGTCTGCAAATCTGACCTGAATCAGGAAGATGGAGGCATTGAAATGGCAACAGTGTCTATCTTTAAACAAGTCAATTGTAGCTGCTCCAAATGTAGGTTTGTACCTGCCAGGCTGTATGGCAGGTGCATTTTTTAGGGTCCTGCTGTGTGTGCTTGCCTCCTTCCCTGCAGAGATCAGTAACTTTGTCAGGGTAGACAGAGAAGAGTTCATCTGTATTGTGGTCTGGAAATAGCCCTTATGCAAAAGCTCTGCAGAAGTAAAGCAAGATGGCTGTATTTAATAAAAAATAAGAACAAAGTAGATATTACCACATAACACTTAAGAGAACATTAAAATTTCAATGTGCTTTTGGGGCCGTCTTAAAGGATTGTGGTGGGTTGACCCTGGCTGGAGGCCAGGTGCCCACCAGAGCCGCTCTGTCACTGCCCTCCTTCACTAGACAGGGGAGAAAAGGTATAACGAAACGCTTGTGGGTCGAGATAAGGACAGGGAGAGATCACTCACTAAGTATCGTCACGGGCAAAACAGACTGAACTTAGAGAGAAAATTCATCTAATTTATTATCAAGCAAAACAGAGTAGAGCAATGAGAAATAAAATCAAACCTTAAAACACCTCCCCCCACCCCTCCCTGCTTCCCAGGCCCAACTTCACTCCCCATTTCTCTCCCTCCTCCCCCCCAGCGGCACAGGGGGACGGGGAATGGGGGTTGTGGTCAGTTCCTCACACGCTGTCTCTGCCGCTCCTTCCTCCTCAGGGGGAGGACTCCTCACACTCTGCCCCTGCTCCAGCCTGGGGGCCCTCCCACGGGAGACAGTCCTCCACCAACTGCTCCAATGTGAGTCCTTCCCACGGGCTGCAGTTCTTCACCAACTGCTCCAACGTGGGTCCCTCCCACGGGGTGCAGACCTTCAGGAACAGGCTGCTCCAGTGTGGGTCCCCCATGGGGTCACAAGTCCTGCCAGCAAACCTGCTCCAGCATGGGCTCCTCTCTCCACGGGGCCACAGGGCCTGCCAGGAGCCTGCTCCAGTGTGGGCTTCCCATGGGGTCACAGCCTCCTTTGGGTACCTCCACCTGCTCCGATGTGGGGTCCTCCATGGGCTGCAGGTGGCTATCTGCTCCCCCATGGACCTCCATGGGCTGCAGGGGGACAGCCTGCCTCACCATGGTCTTCTCCAGGGGCTGCAGGGGAATCTCTGCTCTGGTACCTGGAGCACCTCCTCCCCCTCCTTCTGCACTGACCTTGGTGTCTGCAGAGTTCTTCCTCTCACATCTTCTCACTCCTCTCTCTGGCTGCAAAAGCTGCCGCTAGGGTTTGGTTTTTTTTTTCCTCTTCTTAACTCTGTTTTCACAGAGGTGCTACCACTGTCACTGATGGGCTCAGCCTTGGCCAGCGGAGGGCCCATCTTGGAGCTGTCTGATACTGGTTCTGTTGGACCTAGGGGAAGCTTCTAGCAACTTGTTGCAGAATCCACCCCTGTAGCCCCCCCCCCCCCCCAACACTACCAAAACCTTGCCACGCAAATCCAAAACAAGGACAATAATCCTCTGCTGAGTTCTATGTGATGGTACTAAACACCTTGAGAAAGACTAACATGTTTATCAAGAAATTAATTCCTGCACATTTCCAGCCTTTGATACCTACTTCAGTAATCTTCTTTTTTCCATCTGTATTCCTGTCAACAGTACATGGATGAAGGGGCATATTTTCTGGCATAATTATAACAAGTCGTCACTACTTTGCTGTATTGCAGTGGCTGTTAGGTGGGCAGCTGGCTTAATTCTGTGGCTGTAGTACACAGAAATGCTGTGTATGGTTGAGAACATAGGCTGATTATCTGCCATCATGAGAACGTGTTGCATTATGGATAATTTCAGAGCATTTATTTCCTCAAAGACCTACCCAAGAAATACTGGATTGTTAGAATTATCAATTTTCATGTCATCTTTCCAGTCTAGCATGAAAGGCTTTCTTTTACAGATGAGCAGTGACATTTGCTCTAGGGAGCAAGTGAGTCTTCACAGGACAAATAGAAATCCAGGAGTATATATGAAGTGAATTTGTCACTAAGTAAAATATTTGGCCCTAAAATATTTGGCCCAGACAAATGCACATTCTCTGTTACAGGGTGTTGTTTTATTACAGTTACCCCTAGGTTCTAATTTATGTGTTTTCCCCTCAAAGACAGGCTACTGACTACTCCTACACCTATGATCTATAAGCGTGGCTGATGTAGAAATAGGTTTTACTGCAGATTGCTGAACAAGAGCCATAGATGCTGTTGTGCAAGGCTAAAATCCTGCTGTAGTAGACATTCATGTTAGATGATAGCACAGGGATGCTTGATTTGTTTGAAGATCCTCTTCTTGTGACTCACCATCTTTGTTTAGTGTGAAGTAGTTCTTCAGGTTGTATTAGATTATAAAACATTTGCTCTTAGAGTGGAGTGCTTCAGTCAATAAGGAAAAACAGATTTTCCTTATTTGCTAGCACATTCCGCATACCTCTTTTCTAGTTAAAAATGTGAAATCTATATAGTACTCTACATAAAACATTCATGATTTATTAATGCTTTAAACCAGAACAAAGTGAAAATACACATTTTTTTGCTTAAATAACATCTGCTTAACTATAAAATGTGTCGATCGAGTATAATGCATATCTGTTTCAACACCACTGAGCTCCAGTCAGAAGAATTCTTTTTAAATGCATATAAATAGCCATCTTATCTCATCTTTAGAGCTCCCTTAGGAAGGCTTCTTTTTTTAATTTTTTTTTTCCGTCCCTCCCCAACTCCCTTTTCAATGATAGATTTGGTTCTGGCAAAAACTCATAGACCAAAAGATCATAATTAAAAAAAAAAACCAAAAAAAACCCCCAAAGTGCTCTCTTCCCTCTAGAATAGGGAACAACAATGTTCCTATCAGCTATTTTCCAGACATGTTTGTGGAACAACTTGTGTGGGTGACAAGTGATTCTCTAACTCCATCTCATCGGTCCAACTGCTTTGCTAAAGCAATTCCAGAAGCTGCCAGCAAGTGCTGTTGCATGGACCTGTGTGGTTTTGTCCTGGGAGCATCTTTCCAGGCACGTCTCAGTGTTTCTGCCTTTATGAGGTGCCTGGGAGGCAAGGAAGTGTTATTCCTGCTATTCAGCTGGAGGTGATGAGAAGCACAAGGTGGAAAATAGTTTATCCAAGATTGCATGAGATGGTTGCCACCTGCAGATTGTACACCCTAAAATATGAAGTCCCAGGTTTGTTTGTTCTTCTCCTTTGCCCTCTGCATAAAACAAATCCAGGAGCTGGATGGTGGCCATCACTTTTCACTCTAGAATTTTAGCCATCACTTTCTATTACATACACAGACTGATTTCCTGGGAACACAGGTTCCTTATACCTCTGAGCGTGGACAGAATTGTTACAGTGGCACAACTGCAAAGAGAGAAAGCACAACACAAATTTCATAGAATAACAGCTACTTAGCAGGGGAATTAAGAAACAAATTTCCATATGTTGACTGGATCTGCATTCCAGTGGCACAAATATTGACTTTTCCTTTTCCCATCTAATTTTTTTTTCTTTTTTCCATATGTCTCTTGATTGAGATGCCAGGATGTTCTTTTTCAGTATCAGTGTATGTCTAGCTCTGCTGCTATGTAGCTGAATGTGAATACTTACTCCTTACAGCTACACTCAGCCCTTCTCCAAACCAAAACAGAAACTCAAAAGTAATGGACAGAAATACCAAAGTAGACTGGAAATCTTCCCACATGAAATGCTTTTGAGACTTGCAGTATAAGGCACCTCTTTTATTATCTATTTTAGTGCACTGGACGTGCAAAGTTCTTAACCACTGTGTGGTTTTATAGGCAAAATCACTACAGTACTAATGCATAAGAAAAAGGAACTGTTGGGTCTGTAAGCATGGAAGCCATAGCAGGACTCTTCTCAGGACAGCAGTGAAACAGCACAACAGTTGCATGTCTGAAATTCCCATTAAACAAAGGATATACTAGTTTGTACGCCTTTGCAACCCTTTATTTAGAGCCACAGTAAAAGCAGATTTTGTGCAAACACATATGAAAGTTCCAGTGTGGCTTGCTTTATTTATAATAATTTCCTTTGACTTGTTGCAGAATCCACTCCCGTAGTCTGTCGTCCCCCCCCCAAAACCTTGCCATGCAAACCCAGAACAATGGCTCTGCCTAAGGACAGCATTTCACAGCTAATACAGAATCATCCTTAAATGGAAAAGGATGTGGAATTATGAAATATTAACCCAATTTATACCCTTGAGTTATGGGTGAGTACAAATCAGGAGTTGTTATTTTATCTAGGTCACTTAATTCATGCTTCTCTTATGTATGATTCAGATGGGAATACAGCAATTGCCTGGCATTAAAAAGATGTCTAGAAAATGTATTAATTTTGGCTAAAGAATGGGTGATTTTTACTTTCCTGGCAGGTAGTCTCCTGCTGTACTTTTCCAGCAAGAAGAACTCACGATTACAATCCTTAAATCTCCTTCTTGTTCTCCAAAATCTCTCATCAAACAGCTGTGTTTACGGTTACTGACTTGAGAAGACTTCCGACTCCCTATTAGTTACACTTTTTTTTAACTCTGTATTCATTTCTCTATCCCTTTCTTACCCTATGATCCTCACCCTACCCCATTTGTGTGTTTAATTTGCTTTTTAAATCTATCTCAAATGGCCCAGCCTTCTCAGAGGAGGGATTCTCAGTCTATTATATTGTACTGAACCTAGCGCTGTGGATCCCAACTACTCCTTCTGTGCTACTGTGATATTTATACTAAATGATATTATGCTAATAAGCAGATTATTGCTTTCTGTATGATGTTGGTGAAGTAGCTATATTGAGGCATTTAACACTGTTTGCAGCCCAGCTGAGAACCCTTTCTCTATTCCAATGGAGCCACACATTCTGTGAGACATTTCAGCATCCAAAACATTTCATTCATTTTTTTCCCATCAGCTTCCTGAATATGTGCTCAATACCATGCAAATATTAAGCTTAAATAGCTCAAGGAAATAATCCAACTACCAAACAATAAGGGAATCTTTAGCTTCCATTTTAAAATTATAGAGAAGAAATGAACAAACAAAAACCTCAGTGTACTGATGACACTGTGTGAGATCTACCAAATGCTACGTAAAAGTTATAAAAACAGATGGCTGTTATTTGAAAGTCTTTCCCAGATGAAAAGTCAGTTGTCTAATCAACATGCATGCAATGAACATATTGTAATGCTGTGAATGGCCAGTTGTGCTTTGCACCTTGAGCACTTTCCTTAATAAAGCTGGAGCTGAAATTAGCTAATTCGCTCATGAATCACAAGGGCTTCAAAATGCAAGGAAAAAATAAAGGCTTTTAAAGAAGTTTTGCTAGACAAATAAAACAAAAAAGGTTTAACATTTTTTTATATTCTCTTTCATGAACACACAAAGATTGCCAAAATTATAATACACAGTATGGACTAGTACATGGGCCTAAGAACAGAGAAATTACTTCTATTTGTAGGTGATGATTTTCACAGAAAATAGGCAACTTAGAGAAGAACTGAGTATCTCTCTAAAAACAAGTGTTACTTTCAATTTACAGAACAGCACAAATAATATGGATGTTTTTCCTTCTCAAAGTGTTTCTAAATAACTGAATTTATCCTGGCCATGTACTGTGTAAATTCTTCATTCTTTGCCTTGCTGTCTGCACAGCTTCTTTGACAAACACAGCTCAAAAAGTCTCTTTTCTTCTTTAGTCTCCACCTGAGTTGATTGTGACAATCTGATAATATTTAGTTTTTTAAAAGAATGTAGAATTACAAAATATATGCCAAACATCTTGAGACCTGAGTTAAATACTTTGGTTATGTACTGATTACTCTTTATCTCATTGTATTGAAATCTATGGGCTTACTTTTGATTGTATTTATAAAGGTGTGAATGAAACCTGTAATTTAACCAGCTTAAATGATAAAATTTACCACATATAAGTAATAAAATTTGGTTACTAAAAATTTAACTGTGACATGACTGTGTGCAAGTTGCATCAGTGCGGACTGGCCTGTTGAACCAAGCACTCTCTGGTTTTCTGTCAGCAACCTTGATTTTCAGTTAGTCAGTTAGTCTTAACTAGCATTGAAGCAGTAGGCTGAAGTGCTCTCGTGGATCTGGCTGGAAGTTTTAGCCTAGGGAGTAACACGGTATACTTGGTGGTGTAGTGTTGGTTAATGTAGAAAAGGTTAGTTTAAATTCTTTTCAGAGGTAGCAGCAAGATTTGTTATGTCTTCTCAGCTGTTTGGCTGCTAATCCCAAGCTAAGTGGCAATAATGAACTGAAAAGATGATAGCATTGATACCTGCAGTGAAATCTATGAAATGTTTTTTCTCTTATTCTCAAACCATCAGGGCAATATGCAGTGTGTTGTCTTCCTTCTCTTCAAGACGCTTTAAATTTTCAGTGGTTTGTGAATGGAAAGCAGCCATTTTACAAGAACCAATTAAGAAGAATTAGTCAAATTTACTGTAATGATAATATATTGATTAACATAAATACTAAACTATTTAGAAGACTGGCATAAAATCAGTTTTCAGTCAATCAAATGTAAGGTGATTGTGGCCTTTAAATTTTTTAACATTCTGCTTTAAAAGAGTCTAGACATAGTGGCTTATTTCTTTTCTTACTAGAAAAAATAATTAACAGAGGCTAGATCTATCCTTTGAACTTTAAATGAAACAAATACTGCCCATGATTTTTTGTGATGTCCATTGCACTGGAGCCTAAGTTTTCTATTAATTCTTTAAAGAAAGTCAATTCAAGTTCAAACGCATTTGTTAAAAGGCAAGCCTTCATCTTGAACACATTTTCATGGCAAGGAAATGCCTATTATAGGGTAGTTCACCTTTCCACATGCATTACGGATTTTTTTTAAAGTATGTCTACATGGGCTACATGGAGATAGGAAATCTCTGGGAGAAGTGCTGCACTGAGTGTCATGTTGTATCCTGTCTTCAAGGGACTTATAAGAGCAGCTAGACAAGAAGACAGGTCTATATTTACTGAAACTCCAGTGCTAGTCTTACTGCATAGTGGAAGTTCCTTTCATGCTATGGATTTTCATGGGGTCTTAGGTTGTCAAATAAAGTATTTTCCTTTGAGATGATAGATATTTGGATGGTCCCCAGAGCAGCTAGAAAACGTACATTTTGAAAGAGTTAATCTCTGGTGTCCTGGAGGTATAGTCTACCCCTGTTGCACTTAAGTTACTTTGAGGGAGAATGGGATATGTTGAGGATGTAGCTACAACATTTGCAGACCCAATGGTAGCCTAATCAATAACAGTTCAGCAGGGGTGCAGGACTGCTTTTCCAGCTGTGGTGGGTTGACCCTGGCTGGGGGCCAGGTGCCCACCAGAACCACTCTGTCACTGCCCTCCTTCACTAGACAGGGGAGAAAAGGTATAACGAAATGCTTGTGGGTCAAGATAAGGACAGGGAGAGATCACTCACTAAGTATCGTCACGGGCAAAACAGACTGAACTTAGAGAGAAAATTCATCTAATTTATTATCAAGCAAAACAGAGTAGAGCAATGAGAAATAAAATCAAACCTTAAAACACCTCCCCCCACCCCTCCCTGCTTCCCAGGCCCAACTTCACTCCCCATTTCTCTCCTTCCTCCCCCCCAGCGGCACAGGGGGACAGGGAATGGGGGTTGTGGTCAGTTCCTCACACGGTGTCTCTGCTGCTCCTTCCTCCTCAGGGGGAGGACTCCTCACACTCTGCCCCTGCTCCAGCCTGTGGGCCCTCCCACGGGAGACAGTCCTCCACCAACTGCTCCAACGTGAGTCCTTCCCA
The DNA here is from genome assembly GCF_028858705.1 of Grus americana. Classification (NCBI taxonomy): domain Eukaryota; kingdom Metazoa; phylum Chordata; class Aves; order Gruiformes; family Gruidae; genus Grus; species Grus americana. The sequence goes on along the minus strand of NC_072891.1, from coordinate 74,502,607 downwards.
CGGGCTGCAGCTCTTCACCAACTGCTCCAGTGTGGGTCCCTCCCACGGGGTGCAGACCTTCAGGAACAGACTGCTCCAGCGTGGGTCCCCCATGGGGTCACAAGTCCTGCCAGCAAACCTGCCCTGGCATGGGCTCCTCTCTCCACGGGGCCACAGGGCCTGCCAGGAGCCTGCTCCAGTGTGGGCTTCCCATGGGGTCACAGCCTCCTTTGGGTACCTCCACCTGCTCCGACGTGGGGTCCTCCACGGGCTGCAGGTGGATATCTGCTCCCCCATGGACCTCCATGGGCTGCAAGGGGACAGCCTGCCTCACCATGGTCTTCTCCAGGGGCTGCAGGGGAATCTCTGCTCTGGTGCCTGGAGCTCCTCCTCCCCCTCCTTCTGCACTGACCTTGGTGCCTGCAGAGTTTCTTACATCTTCTCACTCCTCTCTCCGGCTGCAAAAGCTCTAACTGGTTTTTCCCTTCTTAAATATGTTATCACAGAGGCGCTGATGGGCTCAGCCTTGGCCAGGGGCGGGTCCGTCTTGGAGCCGGCTGGCATTGGCTCTATCAGACACAGGGGGAGCTTCTAGCAGCTTCTTACAGAAGCCACCCCTGTAGCATCCCCTGCTACCAAAACCTTGCCATGCAAACCCAATACACCAGTTTAAAATCATAGATATCTGATATGGACTTCTGTCCTCTGTTTTCTTGGCTGGCTGCTTCTAAATCTGCTCTTGGCACAGAACAAAAGAGATCACCTACATTTTGAATAGTTATATGCCTATGACAGCAGCAAGAGGGCAAGTGAGAATATGAAGGTACGTACAGAAATGACAGCATGCAGAAGATGCTGCAAACCTTTTTGCTAAATCAACCACAAAATACATTGAACCATGTAGAGCTAGTATGTAGAGCTGTTGAAAAGTTACGGGGTTGAAGAGCTGTGTGCTCAAAAGTTTGACTGTCTGATGTATAATTTCTTGCACATTTACTGTATTGCTTTTTTTCATTCTCTCCTTAATTACCACTGTTCCACCTACACAAGTAGTGAAAGACTCAGGTTCCAAAATAACATAAATTTTTTCTGTAAGGGAATACATTTTTCTTTTTTAACATAAACTAATTCTGTCTGAATCTGAAATGCATTTTGATTTAAATGGGAGAGCAGTGACATTTCTAAAATTAATATTACTATATTTTGATCTATTTTTACATGAAATAATCTGGAGTTCTGCAGTTTTGTAGATGAGGCTTAGCAGCCAGTCCCTCTGTGGTTGTGGTGGTTCGACCCTGGCTGGAGGCCAGGTGCCCACCAGAGCCGCTCTCTCACTCCCCTCATTCATGAAACAGGGGAGAAAAGGCATAACGAAATGCTTGTGGGTCGAGATAAGGACAGGGAGAGATCACTCACTAATTATCATCACGAGCAAAACAGACTGAACTTAGAGAGGAGATTCATCTAATTTATTACTAGGCAAAACAGAGTAGAGGAATGAGAAAATAAAATAAAACCTTAAAACACCTCCCCACACCCCTCCCATCTTCCCGGGCTCAACTTCACTCCCGGCTTCAACCTTCCCCCCCTCAGCGGCACAGGGGGACGGGGAGTGGGGGTTGCGGTCAGTTCATCTCATGTTGTTTCTGCCGCTTCTTCAGCCTCAGGGGGAGGACTCCTCTCATCGTTCCCCTGCTCCAGCATGGAGTCCCTCTCACGGGGTGCAGACCTTCAGGAGCAAACTGCTCCAGCGTGGGTCCCCCATGGGGTCACACATCCTGCCAGCAAACCTGCCCTGGCGTGGGCTCCCCTCTCCATGGGTCCACCGGTCCGGCCTGGAACTTGCTCCAGTGTGGGCTTCCCACGGGCCACAGCCTCCTTCAGGTGCCTCCACCTGCTCCGGCGTCCTCCACGGGCTGCAGGTGGAATCTCTACACCCCCTCATCCTTCCTCCATGGGCTGCAGGGGGACAGCCTGCCTCACCATGGTCTTCACCACGGGCTGCAGGGGGATCTCTGCTCCGGTGCCTGGAGCACCTCCTCCCCCTCCTTCTGCACTGACCTTGGTGTCTGCAGAGTTTCTTACATCTTCTCACTCCTCTCTCAGGCTGCAAAAGCTCTCCCTCTAAGTGTTTTTCTTCTTCTTAACTATGTTATCACAGAGGCACTGATTGGCTTGGCCTTGGCCAGGGGTGGGTCCATCTTAGAGCCGGCTGGCATTGGCTCTGCCAGACACAGGGGAAGCTTCTAGCAGCTTCTCACAGAAGCCACCCCTGTAGTCCCCCCGCTACCAAAACCTTGCCATGCAAACCCAACACAGTGGTTTAGACAAAGATTAATGCAGGGGCTTATTTTCAATGGTGTGGACAGAATTTCATGACTGGCTTACAGAACTACTCACACATCACAAAGTTTTAGGTCCTGCAAAGGCAGCAAGTAACAGCATTCACCAAGACCATAGGAACATGCACAGGGTGTCATTGTTTGTATGAAGCAGCAAGATCACAGTCAAGGATATAATGTACCTCCTTCCCAAACCACATGGTTAGTTTAGAAGTGTTAAGAAATGTGACTGGGGTCCTGAGCTTGGTTGATCCTACGTGGACTTGTTCAAAAGGAGGGATGAACAGGACAAGCTTTCATATGATACTGCAAACCAGACAGTTGGGATATAGCATGACCTTGTTGTGAAAGAAAACAGTCATTGGTACTGAGTGGACTGTTGAAGATAGTTGCAAGAAAAAGAAAAAGGAGAGCCATTACATCTGGATACCGAAAAGGTAGTTCTGGAGGTGCAAAGGAGACAATGGGATAAGAGGCTTTATAACTACTTCATGTTCGCATATGGCTCCAATAAAAATGTCCACGCTAGTTAATGTAGAGATTCAGATTTATTCTGGTGTCTTGAATCAAGTTCATATCCATTTCATAGAGATATCATTTTCCTGAATTGTCATCTTCTTCCAGTTCCTCTGGTTATGGTGTCAGTCTGGAATGCAGGCTGGTGGAGATCTGATCCCCACATTCATTTTGAAAGGCCACAAAAGAAATCTTGCAGAAAAAAGTAGGAGGGATTTGTGAGCATAAAATAAGAAATCATATAATTCTGTTGCAAACCCTAGGCAAAAATAATTCTTGCTCAGTAAACATGAAGAATTGATGAACACTCTATCCAGTGCTGGATTAAATACAAATGATAAATAATGTTGCTCTCAAAATCAAAGCAGCCACTAGTTCTGAACAATTCTCCACTATACTAGAGGGCAAATGCAGCCCTTGAAGTCTACATTTGGAAATCCTGAGAGTAGACTTCAAAGCCTGTTGGCTAACGCTTCTGGTATTCTAAAACTGTTAGATTTGCTCTGTGACTTTTTACTAACTGAGGTTGTATGATCATAAAATTAATAACTTACAGGTAATTGACAATATGTATAAAATATTGAATATATAAGAATATAACGCTAATATTACTGTGTGGGAGAGTTGATGAGAATAGCAATTAACTGATGTTTGTGAATCTTTGACAGCCTTGTATGGAAGATGCTATATGCAGCAAGTGCCAAATATAATGATTATCATCAGCAATATCCTTCTGACTCTAATTAGATGATTGAAGGGCAAGCCCTTGAACAATGCTGCACAGGACAGGCTGTTAATCACTGAATCTCTTAAAATCATCTTTTTATTAGCATGTTAAATGAATTAAGGCAACAGCTATGTCCTGCATTTTCTTTTTGCTTAGAATTATTTTCTGTAATATAATTGTCGTGAAACCTGCCTTGGGATTGTTTTTGCTTTGATTTACCTCAAAATTACTTGCTTTGAAGCAGTATAGGTTTTCTCTGTAAGCAGAAACAGTGATTGATGATTCTTGCTTACTGTAGTCCATCCAGCACTCAGGAGCATAAATACAGTTAATATTTGCATGTTTGCTGTAGTTTTAATTTGTGGACAGGCTTACTGTCTGCGTGGTATTTCTCTAAGATTTTTTGCAGTAAATTGCAGACCACAGAAGCTCAAAAATTCCAACGCACTGACACCACATGTTGTCTTGAGCCTCAGCTAGGACTTCCTGTCATCTGTCTGCACCTGTGGCACTTAAGGATTATTAATCACAGTGCTCACACAAGTGATATATACTTAAAAAATGGGTTGTAGCTTTAGTCATATGCTCTTAAACAAACCTTATATGTTCAATTCCTATGATAAAATTGCCTAACATGTAGACAAAGTCTTCTCTCCTTGCCTCCCTAACGCCATCCTTTGCAGGACAGCTGCACCTGAGGAATTGTGCAGGGATAAATGAAGAGACTTTTGTTTCAGCTTTCGAACAAAGTCCACATTCACCTCAGAGGTTTCAGCTTGGCAGTAAGGAGGATGGGCAGTCTATCATATTCCAGTTTGAAGAAGGCATTGAATATCTTAGAGAATTGTCCTTTCATATTCTAACATCAGATCAACATACATATGTGTGTGCATGGTCACACATGTGAGTCTGAGAAGGGGGTCATCAACAGTATTGTCTTCAAAGTGAAACTCAAAACAACATTACACACAGTAGTAGAAATTACTTTTATAATAGCAGATAACAGTGGTCCCCTACTGAGATCAAGGCTTTTGTCAGGTCTTCAAGGTCTTCGATGAGCAGATACCTCTATTTTGTAATGGAGAAAGGTAGTTTCAGACCAGGGAAGTTTGTGGGGGTTTTGGGGGTTTTTTTTGGTTTGTTTTTTTTCCTTCTGTATATATTTTCTACACTATTTTGGTTTCTACTGATAAAATACTGACACAATACTCAGCTGGTAACCTAGTCACAGTTCATGTTCTTCATTAAGAGGGAAGAAACAGGAAAGTAGAACTGTCAAAGGAAACTTGGTTTATCTGCTTGTGTCGCACATCACTGAAACTGTTTATCTCTGCAGATACAGCTGGTAAGATGTGATATTGTCTACTGTCTTCTTAGTCAGACCAATACGAAGAAGTCCTGATGTGCTGGCACATGTTATCTCCTCACTGTGCAGCAAACCTTTGCTCCAGGCTCAGTGGAGTGAGCTCTGTGCTGTTTGCAGTTGTGCGCAGGTGCAGGTGAGCTACTGTTTCTGTCGAACTTTGTAATAAGGCTACCTTGGCATGCTCACGGTTGTAAGTCTCTGATAAAAAGTGAGTGTTGCAAACATCCATCTTGACCTAAGCAGGGATAAACTGATAATGAGGGAATGGCACAGACATCCATCTCAGCCAAGGACAGAACCTGCAGAGGCAGGAGTCTTGTGAGCCCCTTCCCCTGTTCCTGAAACACGCAGACAACAGACCATCTGTGTCCTGGGCGTGCGTGCCCGTGAAAGGCCATCACTCAGTCGACCCCGAAGGGGGGGGGGACGGACGACAATGAGACCCCCAAGACCCCCACAACCCACTGACTCATTTCTGGAACATTCCTGAGTACATACTGTGCCTGCTCAGTGATGACAGACCCCCGCCTATATGGAGCATTTTGGGTTATAAAAAGGGGAAACACAAGTTTTCGGTGCACCCCCACCACCTGAGGGGTACAACTAGGAGCAGAGAACATCGCTGGATCCAAGGGTGGTGATATCTTTTTTCACTCTCTCTCTTTCTTTCTCTCTTTCTTTTCCTCTCTATCACTCTCTTCATCTCTAACTTCATTTTCGGCACATTGGTGTAATATTGTCACAAGTTTTGCTAAGCCATTACCTTTTGTAGTTCTGCTAAGTTTTAAGGAAATTTGTGATTTGTTTAAACCTCTAGAGTAATTGTCATTACTCCTGATTACCGCACAGAGAATTAAAAAGTTAACCTCACCCTAACCCACTGAGTGGCACGGGGCACATGTTCTCTGAATAAGGGTTACAGCTCTGCCCTGGCATTGCAATACAAGTGGAATGGGCCAAACAAGAATATGTATGAACATACTGCTTAATGACACTGAGCTCATGTCACCACCTGTGTCAGCTCCTGAAATAATGTGTCACAAAAATGGAGCTGCAGTTAGGTCATTTTGAGTGATGACTTTCTGACAGGTATAGATTCATAGTCCTAGATTTCCTGTGTAGATCACACTCTCTCTATAGATAAGAAAAGACCTCCTCATCAAGACTTTTTTCTTTTTTCTGAAGTAACGTATGGCCCCTCTCTCCCTTCGCTGTATTTCCTCCAGGGAGGAGCTAACTAGCTTACTAGCTATGTATATTTTGGATGTCTTGTAATTTGGACAGCTTAGTACTTTCTGTATTTAAGCACCAACTTTTTTCTTTTTTTTTTTTCTTAATTTTTTTGGTCATATTATTAGCCTAATTGAATCTGTATGCATCTGGAAGTAGAATTATCAGGTCTTTTTCCTTCTTACCCTTTCTTGCTCTCTGTTTCCCTATCTCACTGTATTTGTGGATGTACATGCATATGTAAATATAGATTCTTAGCACTTTGCCTTTTTCTATTGCAGAGAAGGCTTATTTTATGGTCAAATCAATTAGGAATCTCTGTGTATGAAATTCTTATCTGACTGACTTCAGCAAAAAAAATATTATGGTAATGTTCTCTAAATACATCGGTTTTCCATATGAAAGAAAATTACGCTTTTAATTAAAATTTTCAGTAAATAAAGTCTGGAGTTACTTTCTTCCCCATCTCCTAATAGCAAAAGCTAACGTCTCACATTTTTAGGAGGAGGGTGAGATCAGTCCTTCTTTTCTTCCAATATTACATCCTTTTAACTCCGCTGATATGAGTAGCTCTGCTACTTCTGTTAGTAGTTCACTTTGTGTGAAGAATAAAAAGAGTACTGTGTCTCTGGGTGTTCGCTTAGCGAAAAGTCACAGTTCCTTGTCTGACCATTGGCTCAAGAATCCTCAGTACACCAGTGATACCTTAGCTCAAACGTCTTAATTTAATTATCCAAATATGACACAAACTGATTTCAGGATCTGAATGCAGTTTTTCTGGCATATGCTGCAGACTAAAATTTAGTGGAAAATCTCATAGAACAGTAGACAAGTTAAGGTCCTCCACTGTGCCCTGTCAAGGTACTTCAAGACTCATCTGTAACAGAGGTAACCAGCACGAGAGAAAAGTCTATTTTATTCTCCATATCTTTATTCATTGTCTTCTCAGCTAGCCTTGCTACTATGGATGTGAACTGGTGTAAGATATGACATGGATATTGCTGCGCTGCAAGTAGAAATGGATTTCAGTCATTTCACACAAGCTTCTTTGATGCTGGCAACTTACATTCAATTGCTGCTACTCCAGCTGTGTCATCTCCTCTTTTGCTATACTATATAAAAATTCTGTATACAGACCTATGTAAGCTGCAAATGGTGGATCTACTGCTTGTGATTTACAGCCACAAAATAGAGTTTATCTGCACAAATGCACTGGTGGTACAAACTATTTTCTCTTCATGAGATATTAGATTTATGTACTTGATCTGCTTCTATTCTGTTGAATTATTCATGGTTGTAGACTTAACTACTGTACCCCATCTTGCTTCTTGACTACATTTTAGCATTCATTCAAAGTCTGAGGTATTGAAGCTAATTTTTAAATTCAACAGAGAACAATCTCCAAAGTCTCCTGCTTATGCAGACAACTTCTTAAGTTGTCTTGCTGATCTATGGCTACAAAGACTTTTATTTTCATATTGTATGCTACATTTTCAGATATAGACCCTTTGTTGTGGTTAGTAATTTTTTCCAACTATCAGCCACATTACCACCATATATTGTTCAGGCTGTGCCCAGTCCCTTTAAATAGCTAGCCAACTGGACAGACCTAATACAAGACTGAACTTATAAATCCTAGCAGCATTAATTTTTTTTACAAAATTGAAGTAAAGCAAAATTTCATTTGCCACAACTTACTTCTTTTGCAGAAGCATGAGGACATTTCAGAAGGATCAACTGACACTGATTTTGTATGTCTAAAGAGATAATTCATCCATATTGGACTTGTCTCCACCAGCATGACAGCGCTTATCTATGATTCAATTTGCAATCTTTCCTTTCTTTTTTTCCCCCTAGAACCAATGTTTAAACAGAGAAAGTCTGAAGGTTATAGGGGTTCATGCATTTTAATCAGTACTTCTATAGAAAGCAAGCACAGAAATATTTCCCACAGCAGCCTCTTTTTGTCTCCCTTTGCTTCATTAATCTGCATTGACTTGTGGTGACATTGAGGTATTGGAGAAGGAAATGATCTTTTATGAGAGAACAGAACAGAGAGATTACTTTATGTGATTCCTCTTCTGTGTTAATATAAAGACTCCCTTTCTAGGGCATTGGGTTCAGTAAGGAGGCTTAATAGTAACTTAAAGTCAAACAGCAATGAAACCATGTTGTAATACCTGACATTACTTCTACGCAGTAGATCACAGTAGCTTGCCATACAGAGGCAACCAAACTGACAAGAACGAACCTATTGCTGCCTTGGGTGGGCTTGGAGTCTGATCCATGGCTGTTCCCACTTTATAGCTGACAAATATTTTATATTTGCTTCATCCATTTGATCCAACTTTATCTAGAGAATCAAGCTTGTTCTTCACAGACTCTGGAAATAGACTGGATAGTATTAATTAAAAATTGAACAGTTTTTCTTGCTGCCAAAATATGGTAGATGGTACAGAAAGGTAGCAGACCTCTGTGCCATCATCCTTTACAGGTTTGTAGAGCAGTATTAAGTAATTCTTCTACTCAGTCATGCACTGCAGTACCTGGTGCTCACATAAATTTCTCACATCTGTACAGAGAATACCTTTTTAACTCTTTGGAGTAACTTAAACCTTTTGGTTTCCCCAACAGACAAAGTATATCGTGTACCTTGGCCACCATCCAGGATTAAGAAAAATCCGCATAGTTAATTCAAGCATTGTCTTTTACTGACCATCTTTGAATTTATTAGGAGTTGTTTCTTTAGAGCTCTTTGATTCCTTCCCTGTGCCTTCCTTGTAACCTTTGAGTTATATGAAGGCAATAACAAAATAACCCAATCTAGCCATATGGCAACCGTCCCTGTTACCAACTTCCATATGTTTTTACAGATCAGCCCAATGTTCTTTGTGACACTTCAGTGTATCCTGAACTTCATACTATAAATTCATGCAGAGATGGAGAACATAGCTGTATTTTTCAATTATATTGAGATAATCAGTCATTTGTTGGGACTTACAGAGATTGTTTAGCTACTTTATTCAGTGACACACATTTTAAAGACCCATTAAGGATGAGGAAATAAATACCCAGTATATATCTCTGTGATGAGTTTGCTTGGGTTCCTTAAAGGAAAAAAGGACTTTCATAAATTAATAGCTCCAGGAACCTATTCGCCATACTTGATTGAGAGTTATTGCCATTTACAGTATTATACTGCAATTTGACTACTCAGGGCAGAAATGGAGATTACAAAGAAAGAAATGATGCTATAGTTAATGATTACTCATATTAAATATTTTTATTATTACATGTATATAGAAATCCCACTGTTGATGAGCTCCAGAAATGCATACATAGTTACGGTCCACAAATTCTCAATTTAACAAAACAAAATTGGAAACCATAAGTGTGTTTCATTATTTTTCCTCTTATGGTCTTGTCTGATCATGTATCAAATCAATTCAGGCACTGCATTCTTGTTTAAAGGGCAACTTCAGTGAAGAATTAGACTTGACAGTAATTTTTCTACTGATTCCTCATTGTCACTGTAGGTGAAAAATTTTTTTACAGATTTAAAGTATGACAATTCCCAATTCAAGAAAAGAACTAGCCACCATTTTGGTGGAATTGCTTGACCAGAACATACTGCCACATCATGTATTCAGTATGAGTGAAAAATCTCTTTTTTTAGAAATTAAAAGTTCAAGAATTTCTGTCAAGAACATCACCATAGCAGTTATTCAGTGAGGAATGGTTTTAAAGTCTGTTAAAGTTCATGAAAGGTTTTGGTTTGCTTTTTTTCCCCTTTTTTTTCCTTTTTTTTTCTTTTTTTTTTTTTAATGCACTTCAGTGATTTGGGTCAAACTCTATGGACCTTGGAGTCACGTGTATTACAGCAGAAACCATAGCAATGTTCTCCAAGAGCTGGATTCAACCTACACAGACATCTGCAATGTGGGATTGTATCCTGCCAGAGTCCCTTTGAGTCAGTGGGATCTTAGGATGAGTTGAGAGATGTTTGCATATGCTCTCCCAACAGTTCGGGTCAAAACAAACCCCTTAACAAAATCCATATGAAGACTTTTCAGGGGTATCTAGGTGTTTCCTTGAAGGTATGCTTCAGTAGCAACTTGGATGGATTTATTTTTAAGAACACAATTTTAGTAGTAAAACCAACCTTGAATAGAGTATAAATGTGTAAAGATGACTAGAATATAAATGTATCATATTTTCTGTATTAAAAAGCAGTGTTGTCTTGCTTGCATCTCATTTTTATGAGCAGAATAGGCTAATTTTTCATCTAACATGAACGTGAAAAAAAAAATATAAGGGGTATATTAACTGCTGAAATATTTTGCCATGTTCAGTATCTATGATTTTGGGGTGTATCAAGTTTCAAGAATTAAACAAAAGCAATAAGGAAAATGATCCTATAATACAGTTTTAGTTTTTAAGCCATGCTTTCTTAACACTACTAAGAATTTTTTTGTAAATTTATGTGCAACTGTTATCACAAAGTCTTAAATTTATTCGTTCCTAAATTTCAGCAAAAGGTTGTTTCTTAATAGATTCTAACTAAATTCTAAATTTATTTAATATTACAAGTATCTTAGCAACTGTTCACTACAATATCACTTTCTAAATGAAATGGTTGAAAGTACTGAAATACCTTTAGTGTCCCAATCTATAAAATAAAAATAATACTAAGCATCAGATCCATCTTAGCTCTGTGCCACGCAAGAGTTAAGAATTATAAGATATTAATTCTGTTTCCCATTGGTGGAATTTAAGCTCTCAAAACACATAAATAACTCAGCAACACATTGACCCACTGATGTAAATGGCCAAACTTCTATTTCAGCGGTCTTTTTCCACCTCCACCTTGCCCTTCTCCCTGTTATCCTTTTTCTTTGGATTCACTCTGTTCTACACTCACATGCACACAAATACACCCTTTGAAAATAGTTCAAATTCCTGCTAAAGGTGGTCTCTTGTGGTCCTAATTACCAGTTATGGTATGACTATTTGCTATATGGAATATGGGGTACTTTGAAGTCTTCTCCTATCTGAAACAGGAAGGATTATAGAATGGTTTGGGTTGGAAGAGACCTCCAAGCCCATCTAGTCCCAACCCCCCCTGCTATGGGCAGGGACACCCTCCACTAGACCACGTTGCCCAAAGCCCCATCCAGCCTGGTCTTGAACTCTTCCAGGGAAGAGGCATCCACAACTTCTCTGGGCAACCTGTTCTAGTGCCTCACTACCCTCACAGTGAAGAATTTTTTCCTTATATCTAATCTAAATCTACCTTCTTTTAGTTTAAACTCATTACCCCTTGTCCTGTCACTACGTGCCCTTGTAAACAGTCCCTCACCATCTTTCCTGTAGGCCCCTTCAGGTACTGGAAGGCTGCAATTAGATCTCCCCGGAGCCACCTTTTCTCCAGGCTGAACGACCCCAACTTTCTCAGCCTGTCCTCATAGGAGAGGTGCTCCAGCCCTCTGATTGTCCTCATAACCCTCCTCTGGACTTGCTCCAACAGATCAATGTCTGTCTTGTACTGGGGACCCCAGAGCTGGACACAGTACTCCAGGTGGGGTCTCACGAGAGCAGAGTATAGGGGCAGAATCACCTCTCTTGAGCTGCTGGTCATTCTGGTTTTGATGCAGCCTGAGACACGGTTGGCTTTCTGGGCTGCAAGCCTGCATTGTTGGCTCATGTTGAGCTTCTCATCCACCAACACTCCCAAGTCCTTCTCCTCAGGGCTGCTTTCAATCCATTCTCCACCCAGCCTGTAGTTGTGCTTGGGATTGTGCAGGACCTTGCACTTTGCCTTGTTGAACTTCATGCACAAGACCACCTCTCAAGCCTGTCAAGGTCCCTCTGGATGGCATCCCTTCCCTCCAGCATGTTGACTGCACCACACAGCTTGGTGTCATCGGCAAAATTGCTGAGGGTGCACTCCATCCTACTGTCCCTATTGTTAAACAGCACTGGTCCTAATACCAACCCCTGAGGAATGCCACTCGTCACTGGTGTCCATTTGGACATCAAGCCGTTGACCACAACATTTTGAATGCGACCATCCAGCCAATTCCTTATCCACTGAGTGGTCCATCCATCAAATCCATGTCTCTCCAATTTAGAAACAAGGATGTTGTGCAGGACAGTGTCAAATGCTGTGCACAAGTCCAGGTGGAAGACATCTCTTGCTATTCCCTTATCCACCAATGCTGTCACCCTGTTGTAGAAGGCCACCAAATTTGTCAGGCACAATTTGCCCTTAGTGAAGTCATGTTGGCTGTTACCAATCACCTCCTTATTTTCCACGTGCCTGAGCACAGGAGGATCTGCTCCATGATCTTGCCAGGCACAAGGGGAGACTGATCAGCCTGTAGTCTTCCTTTTTTCCCATTTTAAAAATGGGGGTTATGTTTCCCCTTTTCCCTTTTCCTTCACCAGACTGCCATGACTTCTCAAATGTGACGGGGAGTGGCTTAGCAACTTCATCCACCACTTTCTTCAGGACCCGCAGATGTATTTCATCAGGTCCCATGAACTTGTGCACCTTCAGATTCCTTAGATATTCCTGAACCTGATCTCCTACAGTGGGCAGTTCATTCTCCTAGTCCCTGCCCTTGCCTTCTGTGACTTGGGCAGTGATGGCTGAGGCAAAGAAGTCGTTGAGTACCTCAGCCTTCTCCATATCCCAAGTAACCAGGTCTCCCATTTCATTCTGGAGAGGGCCCACATTTTCCCTAGTCCTCCTTTTATCACTGACATACCTACAGAAACTTTTCTTGTTGCCTTTGATGTCCCTGGTCAGATTTAATTCTATCGGGGCTTGAGCTTTCCTAACCTGATCCCTAACTGCTTGGCCAATTTCTCTGTATTCCTCCCAGGCTACCTGCCCTGGCTTCCACCCTCTGTAGGCTTCCTTTTTGCATTTCAGTTTGTCCAGGAGTTTGTTCATCCATGGTGGCCTCCTGGTGTTTTTACCTGACTTCCTCTTTGTTAGGATGCATCACTTGTTAGCTTGGAGAACTCAACAAAGATTTCCCACAGGGCATTAGAAGACACTCACCACTCTGAAAAAGGAAAGGGTCTTTTCTTAAAAGACCTAAATGTCATCAGTCAAAATGATATATGCTTACAGAAATAAATCAGAACATTGAGTCACTGATGTATTAAGTGATCTGTAATCCTGTTCACTGACAAACTGCTAGGCAGCCATCACTTCTGAGGGAGACATCTGTTTCCATGTTGCATTACACAAGTCAACACCGTTCATGCCAGACTTGGACACCAGACATTGAGCTCAATACATTGCAAGAAAAAAAAAATCAAATGGGAAATCTTTAAATTAACTTTACACTTCGAGTCCCTTAAAAATTCTTCATGGATGCATTGAAATTTATCTTGATTTTTTTTGTACAAAGATTTTATTTTGAACTATTAATTGCCAAAACTTTCATTATTTTTCAGAACACTTTTACCTGTTGTCCTGCTAGCTGCCCGAAGGCAGCTAAAATAACCACACAGCCATTTGGTCACTTCCCCCACCCCCTACCCCCTGCCCTGTGGGATAAGGGAGAGAGTTGAAAAGAAAAAAAAAAGGGTAAAACTCATGGTTTGAGTTTAATAGGACATAATAGAACAGTTTAATAGACAGCTTAATAGGACAGAAAAAGAAGAGAATAATAATAACAACAACAGTAATCAATAGCAATAACAATAATAAATATACAAAACAGGTGATGCAGAGCACAATTGCTCACCACCCAGAACTGATGCTCAGAGAGTTCCTGGGCCACATCATCTTCCAGCTAACTCCCCTAGTTATATACTGAGCATGACATCATAAGGTATGGAATCCCATTTGGTCAGTTGGGGTCAGCTGCCCTGGCTGTGTCCCCTCCCAGCTTCTTGGCTACCCCCAGTCTTCTCATTGGCAGGCCAGGATGAGAAGCTGAAAAGTCCCTGACTGCTTGGCAACAACTAAAACCATCCGTGTGTTATCAACATTATTCTCATCCTAAATCCAAAACACAGCACTATACCAGCTGCTAGGAAGAAAATTAACTCTATCCCAGATGAAACCAGGACATCCGTTAGTCATATACATATGATTCATATTAGTGCAAATGACTATTTGGTATTCTGAAAGAAGGATATGTAAGTTCAAACAAGTGTGTCTGGCTTCTCATTTCCAGTGGAAAACACTGAATTTCTTGATTAGGGCCTTTTAATTTCAGTACCATATACATTAATGTTTTAATTGGTTTAGCATGAGTTGGCATGAATATGTGAGATATCAAAAGTGAATTTATGAGAATTCTAAAATCATTTTGTTTTTAAACATTTTAAGCAAAAAGTGAAGCTTACTTGAAGTTACAGTTGGGTTTCTTTTTAGACTACTTATTAATTATTTTCCAGCTGAGACATACTTAATGTCTAAGTATGCGAACTTGAGGTACTTCTTACAATGTAAAATTAAAATAGCTAGCTAGGGATATTCAATCTCTAATTTCCTGTGATACTTTTTTTTTTTAATTACAATAAATAACATAGCTTTCAGAGAGACAAAAAATAAATTGTTATCTTGCTAGACACATTTGCCAACAAGTCTTGAAGCAAAAATGAGCAATTAGCCATTCATATATTGCAATTTAACTTCCTACTATATCATCAGTGTAATATAAACACAATTCAGAGGGTCATTTCATTCCAGCAAGACAATGCAACCACATTGACTAGACAGATAAAATTTTTGCTGAAGTTTGATCTGCTTATACAAATTAGTAAGAGAGTGCTGGCTCATGAGTCCAGTAAAATTCATGAATAAAGTAGATAATTAGCAGACTTCTGAACAGGCATGAAACATGTATCCAAATAATAATTTAGTTCAGATTTGGGGATGTTATGCATACCTATCACCCTGGTCATACCTTCTTCTTACTATTAGTTGCAGGACTATCTCTCCCTGAAAGACTGCTTTTAGGAAGGAAAAAGTGAAATGTTTTCATGCATCTTACTTTTGGACTTTTCAGACAGCAGATGCAAAGATCTTCAGTTTTGCCTGGACCGTTGTGAAATTCAGAGATGCTCTCTCATCTTGAATCTCTCTTTGGATGAACTGTCAAAATATTTATTAAGCATAGGGATCAGAAAAAATGCTCTCCTCCTTATTCCTGAAAATTTAAACATTTTTGGACTGACTCCTTGTGAAATGCTGTGGATGTATCTAAGCTGGAAGATAGTCAGGGAATAGTGTCACAATGGGAAACATTAACTTGTTAGGACATTATCCCCAAAAAAGTTTTATTCTATTCAGTGAAATTGAAATAACAGAAGCAGGTCTTTTTACAAATCCTACTTGTATGAAATTGTATGAAATCAAAGGTCCAAATAAATCAGTGTTAAATTTCTGCAATTTATCAATCATTGCAGAAACAGTTGTAAGACATTCCCTTAGTAATAAAATAGATTGAAGATTTCTATGCTCACTAGTTAGGAAGTTTTAAATCACTTCCCCAACAAGGAGTATTTCTGTACTTGACGGTGGCTGTTTTAATACTTAATATTTTCTCTGTGCTTTTTCTTATTATGTTCAGTTCTTCAGTGACCTGCTAAGTTCTTGACTGGCAGTAGTGCCACCAACTAATTGAATGTTGCTGGGAAAAAGCAATTGATTAATTTTAAATACAGACAGTACTGTCTGGCTGCATTCAACATTTACAATTTATTGAATGACAAAGTGAAACAAAGCCTCTCTTTTCTTTTTACACACCATTTTATTGTTTTGAACAACTTACGCTTCCTTTCTAGTTCAATTTTTCCAAAGGTCAGTTCTCTTTCCAATTTCTCTTCTACAGAATTTTTTCTCTGTCTCTAAGCACATCTGTCTCTTGCTGCCAGAAATTCCTAATTTCTACTACATCATTTCTATGTAAGGGCAGCCAAATCTGAAGTTGAGTGTTTAAGGGATAAGGTGTTATTACTTTCATTAGCCACTTGGATTAGTTAATTACCCCCGTCATTCCTCAGAGTTTTATATTCTGTCATGTGGTTTCCCTTGCCACTGTCCTTTCACAAGCATTGCTCCTTACTAAATCCATCGGTAAACATATTTAATGTAATTCTCAGTATGGAAACTCAGCAGTTTAAGTACCACCGTTTTCTCATGATGAAAACAAATCATTACATGAACCATATGTTTGATCATTAGTAGTATTTTAACAGATTGAGTCCCTATGTTTTACTCAGAGTTGAGTATAAGGCCCTATCAAAAGACTTTTGAGAGGCCATATATACTGCCACCTTACTCTTGGTTGCATTTTCCCATTGCACAGAATTCCAGAGGACAGATAAATATGTCTTCCTCCTTGCAAAATGCTTTCTGATTAGACCACATCTCAATTAACTATCTGGGTCTTTGTGATTCAGCATCACTCTTTGTGCTTATTCCGTCCCTTCCTCCCTCTGCCTGGTATATTTCTATGCAGGTGTATGAATTTAGTCTGTGCATGAATAACCGCTGTGCTGCAAGGGTGAGGTTCTGCCTGTATGTATGAAATAGAGCTGAAGGATTCTGGACACAACCACACCGATGTCAAAGGGCATCTTCCGACCCTGCTTCAGCAGCACAGGAAGACAGTCCTCATACTGTGTCCAAGCATGCTCTGGAAAAAAGGACATAAGTATTTCCTACTTCATCAGTATAATCCCCTTTCTCTCTCCCCAGCCCTGTGGAGTTCTTCAATCTTATGTGCAGTGTTGCACAGTTCAGTCCGTGCTACTCTTTTCAGATATATTTCCTAGAGGAAAGGAGGTTTTGAGAACTCAGGTGAGGTGAGGAACTTCTTTTGGTGTATGATGGGTGTAATTCAATTTGGAATAAATCAGTTCTAACACCTTTCTCCTTGGCTGCCTGAAGAATATGTGTGTGTCTAGAAATCCTTCATGTATTGGATTAAAAAGATGGAGGGTAATGTACACTTTATTTCTAGTAGTCACAGAATCGCACCATTAAAAGCCTTGCCAATGCACTTTATTTGAGATGCTGCATAAATGGTGTTACTTGGCATTCTTTTAGTTCTTCCAGCAAAACAGAGGACCTTTACTGTAAGTGTAAAGTGTTAGCTCTCATCATTGAATAGGCTGGGCTCTGGGCTGCGCGTAGAGTTGGAAAACACTGCTGAAAGCTACAGACCTGCTGAAAAAGGGGAACCTGAACTCTGCTGCATGACTGATTTTGCTCAATATTGCAGGGCTGTGACAACTTCGAGTTCATTCAACCATGGCAGGGCCACTGTTCTGCATATTTTCCCATATTTCTGAACTAGGAATCTGCACATGAAATACCACAATGCATCTTCTTTAACCCAGCAGATGTGGTCTGTGAGGAATACCCTTTAGAAACTCCTTGTGAAATAGTTCTCCATCTTAGAGTAATTATTGCAGCAAGGGAGATAGCCAATAGGTATCTGTGCTCTGGTAATTCCTAGGTGATGGAAGTAAGGATACAGACATAATTTAGTGCAGCCTCAGGGCTGTGCTGCCATATG
The DNA here is from genome assembly GCF_028858705.1 of Grus americana. Lineage (NCBI taxonomy): Eukaryota > Metazoa > Chordata > Aves > Gruiformes > Gruidae > Grus > Grus americana. Next base: position 74,484,895 of record NC_072891.1, on the reverse strand, counting down.
CTAAAAGCTGAATCAACATTTTGGCAACTATTAAAGTAAGAAGCTGACAAGATGCCATAGAGGTATTTTTGCCCCTTAAATACTATGTCCTGAGGAACCAGGATGGGTCCTTTCCTTGTGACCTAAACGTGGCACATCTGAAATTTGCCCTGAGAGATGCTGCTATTTTTTGTTCTTTTCTCTTGAATCTTGGCCCAAGTGTCAAAGGAATCTCCTACCAGCTTCTTCATATGTATAACCTACTCTTCCTCAGTCTAACCTTGGGCTCAGCCCCTCAGCTGAAACCACATGAAGTTTGTAAGATGAAACAGACTCTTCTGAGCCAGCTTTAAAGAGCTCTTCTACCTGTTCAGTAAATTTCCAATACATGGGGTGAAATGAAAATGTTTATAAGGACATGGTTATCCACAGCAGGGGACAAGGCAAGTTAATGCCATATAAGAGTTTCCTCACATGCATGCTTCTTGTTCCACCGCTTTCAGAGCTGCTGTTTCCTTCCTTATATTTAAAAATCTCCAGTCATTTTAAGATGGATAGGGTTTTTTTATGTATTTTATGTATTTTAGTATTTTTATTGATTTTCTACCATTTACGGGGATTATACTGTATTTCCAGTGTGCTGATAAAATAAAATGTCTTTGCAAACCATTATGCACAGAAGGAGTAGCTTTCGAAGTTTATGGCTATTGGCCGTGAAGATGTGCTTAGACTTATTAGCTCATACTCTTTTGAAATCACTTTTGTGAGGTAAAAATACTGATTAAGTATTCTGAACACTCTTAGGAATCTACTGTCTCATCTACAAGCATGTTTAGCTCCTTAATCCCAGTAAGAGCTGCTGAATTCAGGTGAAATGAGAAGACAGTGACTGCCTTAAGAGTAATTTCTGTAAAAGGTAGAAGGAGGTTTTATAAGAAGTTAAATTACAGCACCTAAATTGTTTCAGAGAGACAGTTTTAATATAGTGATGGTGGTGTTGGACATGGCTTGTTTTACACAGGAGTTGCAAGAAGTAAAAGGACTCTGTTCAGTCCAGTTCCCATCCCTGGTTAAGAGCTCAGCACTGAAGTCTAAAAAATGTCTGGGCTATAGAGGCCTGGAGATACTTGAACACGCCTGCAGCAGTCGACACTTAATGAGGGCGTTAAATGAGGGCCTCTCTCAACACCCAGGATTCCTGGTATTCATGCTTCTATGGGAGTCACAAAGCTGAAGCGCCTAAAATGAGAATCTCCTTCCGAAAGTTGAGCTGCTGTGATGTGTATAACATCACACAGGGGAAAAACAAGTGCATAGACTGAATAAGTCTTCTGAATTAGGAGCATGGAGTCCTTGAAATTGCTGGTCCCAATCAACAGAATACACCTCAGATATTGCTATATATCCTGCAGACAGATTTTACTGTGTAGGCTCCTGATACTTTTGTAGCCTAATCCCAGTTGCATTATCTTTTGCTGTTTATAATGTCTTTCTTACAGGCTATCACCAATGGCAGCATCTTTTCACGATGCTATCATATTTGAATTATTTTTAAATGTTAAAGCATTAAAAAGAAAAAAAAAAAAAAAGAAAAAGAAAAAGAGCAATATAAAGGCCCATAACAATCCGGACAGGGAAGAACTGTATGCCATTAAAAAGGCCCCCCACAAAAATTATGCTAATGTAATTAAATATTATGAACACAGTATGTAAATCAAAATAATGTCAGGGAAAAAGCAGTACTCTTCATCAGAGATACTACAGATCAATCCCTAAAAGATTGGAAGGGAGATTAAACCTATTATGAAAGTTCAGTGTTTACATAAGCATTAATATATTCAATAATATTGGATGCAATGATGAAAATAAATTATTAAAAAGACACAGTCACCAATACATCTGAAGGAATAGTGACTGTACCATTCTGTTAGTGGTTTTTAAAGGGCAAATTTTCCATTAAAAGACAAAATAAATCATTATGAATTCAAGAGAGATTTAAAAAACTTTATGGAACACCATTTATTTGGTTATTGTGTCAAATGTAAAAAATACTTCAACTTACTTGTCATAAACTTTCCTGAATAGGAAAGTGGAGTTAAGTTTTGAGTCTAATTAACAGAACCAGAAGATGACAGAACCACCAATAAACTGACTGTGCAGAAAATGCCTGGTGACAGGAGCAGCCACCTCTCCCCCTAGCAAAGCTGATTGATACTCTGAGGTCACACTCCATGGAAGTGCAGGCAGTTGGCATTCTGCCGTCTGGCACCTGGCTGCCTGGTTCAGTGACTCTCAGTGAAGATGTAATGCAGTTAGCAGTCTATGGAGAGAAAGCGAGATGGGTCACTGTTTAGAAGTGTAACTATTGGAAGGACCTGAAGACACATTTGTTGTCTATTAATTATACTATTGCTTTACGGAGAATGCCATGGAGGAGAATTAGGACTGGCCTGCATATCGCACAATAATCTTGTGTGAACAACTGAGTTTTGAAAGGGTGTTATTTTAGTTTTAACTCCATTTTTCAGTTTTGGCTTTGTTATGATTGTTTATTATGTGTTGTATGTGCCATTACTTACATACAACTTAGCAATCCACGCCTGCCTTCATCCTGACTAACTGTAGACTTAATGTCTTCACCTATCTGTATCTCAATTAATTTTCTTAAATGTACAATGTGACCTTTCTCCTCATTCTGGAAACATTTACTTAGTAATACGCTTGTTTCCCATTTGCCCACTTCCTGCGTTTGTACATAGGTGAAGAAGGGTTTTTATAATTCTTTGTCTCTTCACAGCTAATGAGTCTCATATATTTTTGCTTATGTTACTATGACTAGTCAAGATTTGAGGGGTTTAAATTATCTTTGATGCTCCTTATTATGTGATTTCAAGTGAAGATTTATCAAGAGTTAAGACATGACAGTTACTTAAGAGACATGGCTAGAAAAGCGATGTATGGCAAACAAATGATCATCAGTTTATTATTATTTTTTATAAAGGCAGATACACTGATGAATCAAAGGTAGGAAAAAAACCTGGAGTAAATAAACAATTTTGTGTTCAACATCGAAAAATGAATTGCTTTACCTGAATGCTTAACCTGGATAATCTGAATGGACTTAGAGAAAACCAGCAGAAGGAATAAAATTTTTATTTCAGAGCTCAGTAAATATATTTGAAGAATATAGTAGTAGAAATCAGTGGCATTTATATGCATTTATATAAATCTAATTAAGAACAACTACCTCCAAATTCATTGTTTCCATCATAGCTAACATAGTTAACATTATTTCTTATTTAAATCTCACTCATTAAGCCGATACTTAGATACTGTTCTTGAATACAATGAAAATGTTAATGGACATTTTATGTCTTCAGAAATTACTCAACAGCAGTATGTTTTAATGCTAGCAGGAAAGAGCTATTTCATTGCTATGCAAACCCACAGTTGTTACTAATCTCTAGTCTGATGTGGGACAGGGGTATGAAAGTAAATCCACCTATAGCTTATTACATGGCTGTTGAACCCTAAGTGGGAATAGGCTGCGTACAGCAAGACTGACTGTGTGAAATCAACCGTGGCCTTAGTCTGTGGCCTAAGTCTGTGGCCTAATCTGTCAGGAAGCACTGTATGTTCTTCACTTCCCAGATAAAAGATCGTCTTCTCCATATAAAATATAGCTTTTATTTCTTGTGATATCATTCTAAGGTAAACACTTTTAAAGTAGACCCAAACTTTAATAGCCTTTCTGATGCTCGTGTATTTCTAGCCTTTAAATCGGCTTCATATCCAGCCTCTTTGCGCAACACCTGAGGAGCCAGACCACTGCTTGTTTTTAGGATGGAGATCATTCACCAAGTGGTGAGCAATCAAAAAGTCTTGTTACTGTAAGGCTAAGCATGTCATTAATGTTTCCTCAACCTACATCAAGCACGAGGCGTACATACTCTGTTACGTGAGACTATGTGAGAGTCACTGACCTCTAACCATTTCTGAGTATCTTGTTTTCCAAAGACATGTCAAAATGAGTGCTTGATGGAAGATCTCAAAGACTGTGTTCAGGTCCTGCTGAAAGAAGAGTTAGAGTGGCACTGAGTGAAAATCAAATGTGGAAATAATAAAGAAGTATTTATTTCTTTAAAGAATGATCTCTCTGCAATATAAATATCCTCTCAGAGATTTGAAGGAACCACATATTCACAGCATTTAAAAACAAAGTAATAAACACAGGTGGCCAAAAGCTCTGCCCTAATAAAATGTCCTCGCTACAACATATTTTCATCCCTGTAAAGGGAATGGGAAGAATATCTGACCCATAATCAAATTTAGTACAATAGGAAACACCAAGAGTAAGGATGTTTAGATCTTTAAACTGAAAGAGATTATTAAAATTGATAGTAACAAAAGCTAAAACTAAAATAAGGAGCTAATCACATTTTTTTTTTTAAGGAAGCAAGCAAATCAATGCCAAGGGTCGGAAAGGAATTCCTCCTCTGTACAGGACTGCAGTCTGTAGGTTCACTGTCTTTCCTAGATACTATATTCAGAGTCAGGATGAATCTATAGATAGTTGGTCTGTTATCGACCATGTTTGAAAATGAATTGATATTTTGAATTGGTGACACAAGTATTAATTCATTTTCCCAGAAACCTGACTTGGAATGATTTGATAAATACCCTTCACTCTGACATTCTTTTCTGCATACAGTTAGTCTTTTGAAGATGATAACATGAAGAGTACACAGGCTGATATGATACAACCTCTATCCAATATCCTCAGCTGTAGAAATCAATACTTACTTTGACATGTTGGTGTTCTGCACCAGCAGTGATGTCTCCCACTAGTACCATAAATATTTTGCTTCCTGTAAAATTTTTATTTGAAAATTACTTAGTGTAAGTCCTTTGGAACTCACTATTTACTGAACAACTGTAGGTTTCTCTGATGAAGCCAGAGATTTTTTTTCCATTTTTAAAAATAAATTTCTTTAGGAGTTCCCTTCTAGCTAAGCTAGGTAGATAGGCAGAAATCCTTACATTCTCCCATCCCACATGAAGAATTCTGTAATAAAAACAGAATCTCTGTCAATCCCATACGTTCTATAATGCACATTGGGCAAAATGCAAATGTAGCAGCAGAGGCGTTACCATAGGAACAGTAGTTGGATGAAAGCCTTTAAGTCACTACTCGTAAAAGTAGTTTGATTGATAGAAATTTTGTGATGAAGGAGGCAGCATCGAAATCATGGTATTTCAGTTGTACTTCATCATCCAATAAACCTGCTATAAATTTACACTCTATATGTTTATGTTACAGTTCCATTTGCAGTGCATATGTACCTTTACTTCCAGGTGATTCACTCAGACTCACAAATCGTGACTATCTGTTCAGAAGTAAGACTGGAGAATATGATACCATCACGGAAGAAAATTCAGTAGAGTATTATTTATGCCAAGGTACATTTATCTGGGGGACATGCAAACCATTGCACATTAAAATGCACATTAAAATATACTATATAACACATATATATATAGCATATAGAATATAGCATATGGTATATGGTACATGGTATATGGCACATGGTATATGGCATATGCCATATAATATATTGTATATAGTATAGAACCAATGCTGATGGTCTAACAATATCTCAGGAAAATATATAAAAAATATTTCATAGCTCCACTCACCATTTCTTCCTTGAATTCAACTTTTATTCTTCTTCAGCTTTCTCTAGCAATGTCTTGCCTAAATGTAAAATAAATGAAAAAGTTCTGCGTTCCTCATTGGAATGAATCTGTTATGCAGCGAACAATATATGCCACACTTTAGAAAGCTGAAGGGGTGTTATATCGAATCTCACCAGCCTGCCTGTGATTTTCATTATGAAGGTATTTCTTAGTAAAAGTGTTTAATTAGTAAGAATTAAAGCAACACAATTTGCTTTAAGAAGAACAAAAATACTCCAAAACAAAAATTAGAAGTAGAAAATTATATTTTCTCAATTATTTAAACCTGAGGATTGCTATCCTCTGCAATAACCTCAGTGATTTTTTCATCGCAAGCACTATCTTCTCAGTCATACAGCCTCCGACAATAAGACTCAGTCTGGCCTAACTGGAAAGACCAGACTGGGAAGCTGATGAGGAAGCTCTTACAGGAAGCTCTGTTTGCACTCAATTCTTTAGGCAACAGCAAAACCTCTTCTTACTGGTTTGGGAGCACACTTAAGTAAATTCTCCATTTATTAAGATGAACCTCAACACAATGTTCCACCTCAAAATCTCATCGTGATACAAGAAGGTTGTCCTAGTTAGGATAGAGTTAATTTTCACAAGGAGCCAAGCTGGCCGGGGGACTATTCCATACCATATGACGTCATGCTCACCACAAAAGGGGGCTAGTCAGGGAGGGACGGGTTCAGCGCGGCTCCGGGATGGCCTGAGTGTGGGCTGAGCATCCGGTCGGTCTTTGGGTCGGTTTGGATCGGTAAATTGCTTTCTGTTATCACCCATTGTGAACATCTGTTATCAGTACTGCTGTTGAGTGTTCCGCTCTCCCTTTGCCATCCCAGTAAACTGCCCTTACCCCAACCCACGGGATTTGCCTTTGCTTTTCCCATTCTCCTCCCCATTGTCGTGGTTTTACCCCAGCCGGCAGCTAAGCACCACGCAGCCGCTCACTCGCTCCCCCCATCGGGATGGGGGAGAGAACTGGAAAAGTTAAAGTGAGAAAACTCGTGGGTTGAGATAAAGACATTTTAATAGGTAAAGCAAAAGCCGCGCGCACAAGCAAAGCAAGACAAGGAATTCATTCCCCACTTCCCATGGGCAGGCAGGTGTTCAGCCATCTCCAGGAAAGCAGGGCTCTGTCACGCGTAACGGTTACTTGGGAAGACAAACGCCATCGCTCCAAACACCGCCGCCCCCCCCTTCTCTTCCCCCAAGCTCCTTATAAACTGAGCATGATGTCATATGGTATGGAATATCCCTTTGGTCGGTTTGGGTCACCTGTCCTGTCTGTGTCTCCTCCCAACTTCTTGTGCACCCCCAGCCATCCCGCTGGCAGGGCAGTGCAAGAAGCAGAAAAGGCCTTGGCCCTGTGTAAACACTGCTCAACAATAAGTCCATAGAACAAAAACATCTCCATGTTATCAACACTGTCTCCAGCACAAATCCAAAACATATCCTCACACTAGCTACTATGAAGAAAATCAACCCTCTCAGCTAAAACCAGGACACCCATCCTGACGGGGGAGGGCTGAGCGACCGGTGCGTGATGCTCGGCTGCTGGCTGGAGCCAAACCACGTCAAAGGTAAAATATACTAAGAAATTTATCTGCTTCTGTTCAGATTATGTTGTCAGGCGTTGTGTACAGTTTACATGGCAAGTGTTTTGGTTTCAACTAACTCCTGTTACAATTAATTGGCAGTACCATAGGGGTTACTAACAATATCACCACTATCACATGCAATTTGCTTTATAGTAACTCCATGATCCAAATCGGTTAGCTCTTTCTGCATCTGACCAAATTATGTAGCAAAGTTCATGTCTTCCTTCCAAAAGTTAATACCCTTAAACTCTATGCAGTTACTCTACATGACAATACATTTGTCAAGCTACATTAAAGGTAGAGTCTTGGGATCTATTTCAGTAACTCCTAAAAATATATCTCAAAACAGAAAAGTAAAATGCCCCAGAAGAACCGTGAAATAGGTTAAAAACAGAACATTGACTACCTGTTTTGCTAAAACAAAATGCTGTTTTTAAAACACTGCTTTGCTTTTAGCACCAAATTTCTCAGCTTCTTATTTTGTTAGTAATGGAGATTCTCTAAAGGGCTTGGATGAGCACTGAAATGTTAGGGTTTTTATCCAACAATATGTTGAATATCCTGAATCTATAAACATGTACTAAAAATGTCACAAGAACAGACTCTCATGTAAGCTTTGTGTTTCTTCTTTTTTCTTTGTTTGTTTTGTTTTGATCAGGTCAGAAATATCACTCTACCTTTTTTTCCTTTCCTGGCTACAGATGACAATGAATTAAAGAAAGTGAGAAAAAAGCAATTCTTTTCCTTGCAGGTCTCTGGAAGGGGTGTGTTCAGGCTCTGTTAAGGTCCTGTGTTCAGTATCCTTGGAACAGAAGCAGCTCCTACCTCAACTAAACTGTTTTATCCAGTTCAGTTCTATCATTTTGAATTGCTGGAGGAAAGAAAGAATAAAACCAAGGGGAGATCCTTTTCTGTTGGCAATAGCCCAGAGGCCTTTTAAGTTACTATTAGGCTTACAAAGTCAGTAAGGATGATTAACATCTTCAATCTACTGTTAGTGACTTTCCATTGGTTTGAAGATGCTTTATTTACATGGTTATAAGATAATCTTTTTTTCTGTCCTGGCATGGCCTTAATGAATAGTCTTTCCTCTTTCTTCACCAGAGGGCTTCCATTTCTCCAGCTGTGGAAATCCTTGGTACTTGTGAGTCCATGCTCCTCTCATGCCATTCTCTAACTCTCTTATCTCCTTTCTATCTCCTTCTTAGATGCTGAAATGATTTTTCAAAATGCTAATTTTGTCAAAGTTGGAAGTTAATTTTTTAGAGCCTCATAATGTCAAAGCCAAAACTTGCACTCATTCAGGTGGGAAAGATTATATTGCTGTTTTGGCAGTTTGAGAAAGAGGATATTTTCTGTGGAAACCTGTGTTTGGCTTCTGTGATAACTGATAAGACCTCATCCTCTAAAATATCTGGTAAATACTTTTTAAAAAATATTTCCTATACAAGCAAACACTGTTGGGTTTTTTTGTTGTTGGTTGTTTGTTTGTCCCCCCCCAAAAAAGGTTAGAATAGCTTTAAGATAGGGAGCTTTATCTGTGCCTTTGAACATATCTCAATGTATGGGATATTGTGCAGATGCACAGAGTAGAAGTTCCTGCATTAGCTCCATGAAGGGTCAAGCTTGATTGAAATCTATGTTTTGAGAAGAAAAGCTTGTTGTGCATTTGTTAGCATGAGAATAATGGTAACAAGACTTCTTGTGGTGCTTCTAATAAGTCAAACATTTGTCATGGTTCCAGTTTTACCCAGCTTTTGCAGAGAACAGGGACAAACCCCTATTATTCAAGTCACGTTGCTGAGAGTTGGCCAATCTGTAGCTGTTACAAAGATGAGGACAGGAGGAGGTGAGGCATATGAAGAGCGCAGAATTCTAAAGAAAGCTCCAACCTGTGATTTAATCTTTTAAAATATCCATAGTCTTTGGGAGTAAAATTCCCACAACTGATTTTTATATTGTTTCAAAATCTGACTAAATGATATAAATTTCTTGGCCATGCAATACTCCAGTGAACTGCAGATTTAAGAATTTTTGCCTTACTTCAGTGAGACCTCTATTGCTATGGAAATTGCTCAAACAGTTAAAAACAGAATGGGATGCCACACATTTATTTTACAGTATTACAGTTACACCATCCTTAACATGACTGCAAAGGGGGAGGAGCTGCTCCAAGAACAGAACTGAGGATCACTACTCTACTACTGAGCAGGCAGTACTAGAGACCAAGGAGTCCTGGAAAGCTGTGTGGAATGTCTTGGACCTTTCCCATCCCTATTTGTCCCCAGTGTAAAGAGGGTAGGTGGACTAGTATGTGTCCATCCTTAGTCACTGCCTTCCATGTCCTTCCAGTAGGATAGGCTGAAAATGGCAGTGGTTTACTTTGATACATCAGGTTGAGAGCTGTGGCATCTGGGGACCTTGACCCACAGTCCCTGTCAGGCTGGAAATGTAGCTACCTTTGGGTACCAGAGCTACGTCATACTAGGGTATTCTCAGACTCAGTCATGGTTTGTAATGGGCAGCATCTTACTTTCTAAGAAGGTCAGTTTGCAATGAAGTAAGGTCTTAATTCATATGAACAGGGAAACCATGTAACTCAAAGCAGCAAAAAGTGGTGCTGAAGCCTCACAGGACTAATTTTACATTTTGTGTACAAAACAGTACAGATGAAAGGCGTGCTTAAAGAACGCAAAGCAAAATTATGCTATCTGATCAGTCATAAGTAACATAGCTTGGGTTTGAGTATTTAAAAAGACACTGCTGGGAACCCACACTTAATCCATGGGTAAATTAAAATACTGAACACGTTCAAGGGAATCAGGATTTTTATATAAATATTCAGTGAGCTGAAAAACATGTTAACTTAATTCAATAAATTATTCATTGTTACTAACTTTTTCAGCTCTAAAGCTAAACAATCAGAAAATATTTTTAAAATCTGCATCTGAAAGTCAAATCAGATAAATCATACCAAGTACAAACACTCAATCCCTTAAAATGGAAAAAAAAAAAAAAAAGCCACCTATATTACCAGTATTATTAGCATTTATTACTGTTGAATGGGGTAAAGTCCCAAAAGGTAGCTTCAAAAATAAGTGTAACTGTTGTCTTAGTTGTAGCGGCACAGTGATCTTTACTGTGAAAATGTAATTGCACATATGGACATCATTCAATGAACAGGAAAGTGGTAGCAAACTGTAGCACTTGGCTTCGTCTGTGTGCCCATAAAAGTTAGGTGCAAATACCACCAATGCAGTTGCTAAAACATTATCATAATAGCAGATTTTCAAATAATGTACAAAATTCATTACTTAAATTATAACTTATTTAAAAGGCCATTTGTAGTAGTATAACTCTGCACTGTAAAAACCAGTTTAAAAAGAAAAATCAGGAAAAAAGTTCATGGTGCAACATAGTAACATATACCAGGTTTGATCACCAGAAAAGAGACAGGGTAGCATTTCTATTAATCAGTGGAGCTGCTGTTTCCAAGTAATTGGGTAGGAAGAGTAAGTTTCAGTTTCAGGTACAACTCAAGCAGTGCTGGAGTGAGCTCTTGCAGAGTCACACAAATTTTAGCAGAGCTGCCATTTCCACCACAAAGTTCATTGTTCATGATATAGGCCTGGGTTATTTGAAGTTCTCCCCAGTTTTGTAGTCCAACATGCAATTTACTAGGTCACATCCAGTGCACACGTATGAGGAAGATTCATTACTTACTGCCACAACAGGGCAAAACCTAAATACACATTAATGCATGATTATTTTAACCTTACATTTCCGTGCACTATTATTGAAAATTAGGGTTTAAAAACAAAAACAAAAACAAACAAACAAACCCCCAACATATCTTCTTTAAAACCATTCTGCTAGTCCCTGTAATAAAGATATGACACTTGGGAAGATCAGCAGGAGAGGAACTTTATTTCCTAGACCTGTCTCACAGGGTTAGTAAAAGGTTACTGCCTGTCACTTGGCAAAGACAAGTTACCACTCATTTTACTGCTAATTGCTAAATTCTCCTCTTTCTTCATTTCATTATGTTAGAAATACAATGCAATTACCTACCCAAAATGCAACCAGAGTGTAGTGTGTTCAATTAATAAAACAGCAAGGAAGACAGAGGGGTCGGGATTGAAGCCTGCTGAGACCACTCTGCCCTTTGCTGGCCATGCCAGTTACTCCGCACTTCTGGGAACACGCTGTCTATAAAATCACGTCATGGCTACCTACACAGAGAAGCCAGAAAACAACCAAAAAGCAACATGGTAGTGACCATTCTTCAAGGAAAGAAAAAAGGGAAGAAGGAATGCAGGGAGGAAAAGTAACATAGATGTGGTATATGAAAATGAAGCAAAGCAAAGTGCAGTAGCATGCATTTAAGATGCAACTATCATGACTTAGTGCATTAGAGTTGAAAGGAGCAAACAGGCAGGTATGCACTGGCAAAGCAGACTGCAGCCAGTATTAGCATGATGAAATGTGGTGGTCTTTGCTTAAGTGCTTGGATACGACTTCCCATGTGCTAATGACTGGTTTTCAGCCCTTCTCTAGCTTCCTGTGCTTTGTGTCGGCTGTGCTAATGGCTACATGAAATCTACAGGTGGCATTTGGAAGCACACTGACAAACGGAGGACTCAGAGTTGGCTTCGGCATGTGCACTAAAAATGGTTTGATTCCATAGCTTTTATTCATGATACAAAGCCCTCATGCATATAGAGAGCATTCATTTTTAAAGTACTTATTTATTATTAATTAAGAAGATTATTGAGGGAAGGTGTTATAAAATTTGATTGCAGGGTTAAATCCAATAAGATAAGTTTTCCTAAAATGTTTGGAATCTTTTATCTAAGCTTGGATTTGAAATCCATAAAGCTATGTAACTATAGTAGGGACAAAATATTAATGTAGATTAATTTTAAATGTATTTATTTATTCCATGTGTTCATTCACTGTGATCCAATTTAAAAGTTCCTTGTGAAACAAGCCAAACAGTGAAGCAGTAGCATTACTGGCTTTCTTTTGAGTTGCTGTTTTTAAATTATGTTTCTAAGTAGCAAATAAAAAATCCATAAACATATCTCAGTAGGTGGAATTTTTCCTTTTTCAGCATGTGTATTTGTATGCCTTTTGAAATTTTTAAGCAGAGGTTCAGGAGACAGTGGAATGTTTCCAGTTTCCAGCTGTGAACATACACATCTTTGCAGCATGGACACCACTATCAGGAGTTCAGAATGGAGGTTTCTTATTTTCTAAGGCTGCTGTTTGTTCATTGTACTTTGCTTCGTCTGTGGATATTTAAATGTATGCTCACTTAAAAAGTAAATCCTGCTTGTTGTTGGCATTCTCAGATGTTTGAAAGAGACTAGGAAAGCTTTTATGCTGTTTTGATAATTTCCTGTTAATCAGACTAAAGACAAAAAACCCCCCAATACCTAGAATTCAGATTTCAGTTTTGGTTTCCTGCCAACTGCATTTTAATTTTTACATTAAAACCTGCCATTCAGCCAGAATGTAAATATATAAATAAATTCATAATTTCCACTTCCTTAGCTATTTCAACTCAATAGATCATGAGGGGTGCATTATTTTAAAGCTAAAACATCATCAGTATTACCCACAATTGCATCAGGGACTATGGTCCCCCAAGAATGTGTTTTAAAAGCATACACCACCTGTCATTGCACACAGTCTGGGACATTAATGGAAGAAGCTATTTGAAAAATCAGTTTTACAATGGCATTTCTATTTGTGGAAAAATCAGCCTCCAAGTTTTCATCTCACTTTCCCCATTTGGACTACTTTTTAGAATGCTGTTATTAAAGTGTTATATAGGGAGACAATACTTTCCCTTAATAAAGTAGGCTGAAACTTCCCTGTTGATAAATTGAGCTGCAGAATGGCAGAACTCATCTGAGGATGTTATAGAACAAGTAGTTCACAATGTTGGGTTTTGCCTGTATTTCACGTCTTTCTGGGTCCACAGTACCCCTGAGCAGATTGCCATCTTCTCGTATTCTCTTTGCAAGTATTTGACTTTTTATTTTGTTTTAAATGCTTCCTTCTCTAAGGCTCAATACAGCAGGTGCTGTTTAGTTGTGAGCAATCACATGCGCCACATGCTGTTTTGTCATTCCCCGCTTTGTGCAAATGCTGTCTGATAGCTTCTGAAAAAAAGGCTCGCGCTGCTGAGTAGAAAAATCTTCTTTCTGCAAACATTCGTGTTACTAATATCTAGTGTTTCAGACCTGAGGTACAAATCCAGCAGAAGGAGTTTGAAGTACAAAGTATGAGCAAATATTCAAAGAAATGCTTTCTTGCAGGGTGGTCCCAAGGCAGTTCTTTTCTTGTGGAAAAAAAAAACAAAAACCCCACACCAAAAAAGCCAAAACAAAACAGAAAAGGACAGAGTTTATCAGGGATAGATTTTACAGGCTGCTCAGCTTAGCACAGTTAAACTTTAGGAAGGATTTGAGCAAGTGAAAGCATTAAGTCTAGCCTATTTTATGACTGTTAATATTTATAATCCAAGCATGCAGGTGCGGATGTTGTGTTGCAATGGTGTAATGGCAGAGCTCCCAAAAGTCCAGTTTTGCTTTGAGTTTTGTTGTATTCTGCGCCTGCATTCACAAAATCAGGGTAGGAGCATTTCCAGTGAAAAGGAACAAGAAGAGGAATAACCCACTCTTTGGTACTTAGAATTATATTGCTACCAAATTTTGCCTGCTGCTTCTCTAAATTGGCCATGAAGTTTAACTGTTTTTAATGAATGGTATTCCAAATCCAACCTATACATATCTATGGTACATTTTTTTCTCTCTAAGTTTAGACTGGAATCCACAGCAGCCTCAGAAAATGTACAAATTAAAACAAAAGACATCAGGTGCTGAAGAGAGGGAAAGCAAAAGATCCTATTTATCATGTGCCTGCAATCACTACTGAGTGATGCACAGTGATTAAATTTTTTTTTTTTTTTTTTTTAATTGGCAGGCTTCTGAGACTGCAAAGGAAATCGGTGACAAGATGATGGATCAGTTTCACCATATTGGCTTGTTGATCCAACAAACGTAAAGTGGATATTGGCATTTGTCATTCAGCTTTGGACCCCTACAGATTCTGTTGCTGATTAGTCAAATACTTCACCTCCTTGTAATTATTGTTTCAACAGCAGAGGCTCCAAGAGATTCTCAGGGGAACAAACTTTTACAGCATAACTGCAAAGAAGTGCTACTTAGTACTGGTTGAGTGAGAAGAAGTAAGCATATGGGAAAAGAAAAGAAATCAATGACAGTGTTTGAACAGCTTAACCCTGTTGGCCCCTGCATGTTAATAGATTATTTATGTATCACCTCCCCACTAGGAGGAAATTAGTATGATTAGCATTTTCTCTTTATTGACTGTGAATCACAAATTGGAAAAATGTTTGCGTGCATTTTTGTTTATTCCCTTGAAAAGCTGTGACAGTGGCTGTGAGGCCAGGACACCCTCTCTTGTTGTTTGTGCTTAGTTCCTAGGCTTTCCTTCCAGAGAGAAGTTTTCTTATCAGCTACAGGCAGCCTGTTTTATGGAAGTTAAATGGAACTGAGTCAGGTAAAGGTAAAATAAAAGGATCTTTTTTTTCTAACTTTGGACAAATAGGCAACAAACAAACTTGCAGTGCACAGAAGTGCATCAGGTCTATCCACAAACAGTATTTCACTATTAATAACTAAGTCTTCCGTGGTTATAGTTGTGATTGTATAGGAATATAGCACTGATTGCAATGTGGCAGGATTGGGCACATTTGTGATATAGTGGCTGGGCTGTCCTGAAAAGGACTGGAAAAAAAGTTAAGGTTTGTGTAACCTATAAATTATGCAAGGAAGAAGTGTGTGAGGTTTTGTTACATGTAAGATAATTTGTTGTTGGCCTGAAAGAAAGTAGGAAGAAGATGTCTGTTCTCTTCCAATGAAAAGGACTTTCCTAGGCAGAAATTCATAGTATAGGATACATTTCTTAAACATTCCCAATAAGAGCAGTCATTATGTTGTCAAGAATCTGAATTAGCTCAATCTACAGATTATATTACAGAAAGAGCCAGATCAAAATACCAAACCTATAGAGCTTAAATTTAAGATACTGTCTTTTAGTGTGGATGCAATGTGAGAGTCTTAACCGAAGTGTAGAACAGATTTGATGAATAATAGTACATCTTTAGGGAGAAGGGAAAATCTTCATACAATGAATGGCTAGATAAGACAGTTTGTGTTATTTGGGTGGTGGTGTTTTTTTCTTTCTACTTTATAAGATATGATAAATCTCAGGTTTCTTACTATGAGAAAGATTGCTTGATGTGTTCCCCAGAGTTCTCCCAGTAATACAAACGTCTGAGCTGTACACAACTCTGCAGAAAGAGAAAACAAAGGTGGAAATCTGAACTACGTGAGGGGAGCTGCATAAGAAAGAGAAGAAAAGAAACAAATAACTTCAACATGAGAGTAAAGCACATCCCGTGTATATCACAAAATGCAGAAAATTTCAGTTAGCTCCAGACTACACAGCATTTATGTAAGTGTTCTGGGAAGCATCATCTAGATGGATAGATTAGATAGCAATATCAGATACTAATTGCCAGTCTCTGGCTCTGAGAAGGGGTTGCTGTATTAAAGAGTTAGGTTCACCAGGGACTGTTGGACCACGAAGAGAGAGGGGTGGTTGGTTATTTATTTATTATTCTTTCTGTTAACAACCTGGGATAGAGATCATATGTATAATGTTTATTGATGTTAGGAAGCTGGGACAAGCTCTATGTGTGCTGTAAGACAGCAACTGAATCTCAACAGTATTTAAACACTGGAGAAATGGCCTGGTGAAATTAGCATGAATTTCAATATAAAACAAGTACATCAAATTTTGGATGAAGAAAAACTTGCGGGGAAGCAGCTATGCAGGAAGGGATCTGGCAAGTTACAGTAAATGACAAGCTGGACATGAGTTAATATTTTCAAAAATCTTCCTATGGGAAGACATAAAAATGGAGCCTGCAAAAAGTGTGTTATTAGGGGAGAACAATCAGGACCACTGCACTTCAAGAAAGATGTGGATCAGTGGCAAAGAGTCTAGAGGAGTCTAACGAATAACTAGAGTTCTAGAAAACATGACTGACAGGAAGACAGCGAACAAATTAGAATATTTTTAGCTTGGAGAAAACTGAAGACTAACATGAGAACAGTCAAAGGAAGATTACCAAAGTGGGCATAAAGTGCAAAAAAAAAAAAAAAAAGACAATCAAGTGAGATATTAGGAAAAAATTTCAAACAAAAGGAACAAAGAAGCATAGGGACATAATGGGGTCTGTGTCAGGTGAGCTCAGAAAGCACTAATGGCACAGGGATGTCAAGGAACAAATTAGCCTTGCCTTTGAACAAGGTGTTAGATCAGATGATCTGCGGTGGCTCTAGCCTGGCTCTTCTGTCCTCTTAAGAAGGAGGAAATTTTCTTACTTAGGATGCCAGGACTTAAAGCACTGGTGGAGAGAAAGTAAGTTATGTGCTGTGACAATTCTCTATCTAAATGATTGATATGGCTTCTGCTACAATAAGTAATCTTAATAAAATACAATTATTACTCACATATTCCATATGCATACAATTTTACTTTATGATTAAAATTAAATCTAACATTATAATGAAGAATGACCTTTGGAAAGAATGAGCTAGCTAGACATAGCTAGAAGGCATTTCATAAAGATATTTCTTCAAGAACACAGATATTAGAGCTTTAAACTTATACAGCAACAAAACTTCCTTTCTCATATTCATCTCCCTACCCTTTCCCCAGAAACTTTCCCTTCCCTACACACACAGGCAAACATCTACTTACGTTTAAGCATAAAACAGTTCACAGTCATTTTAGCAACCTGATGTCTTTGCCTTTTTTTTTTTTTTTAGCCCTAATACTGATGGAGATCTCCAGGCTCTGCATTTTCTGCTTAAAAAACTGTAACATTTATGTCTACGTAGCTATGCCTTTTTCGGGTTACCCTGGCTTAGGGAAAGTTTGCTATTGCTGCTGTTATCTCCTTAGACAGCCAGATCTCTCTGTGGTAATGTGGCGAATAATAATGATTTACAGGTACTTCTAATTGGGTAGGGTCGAAAAGGGGTGCAAGCATTAAAAAAACAAATTAAAGATCATATTAAAAGAAATCATGCCTGACCAATTTGATAGCCTTCTATGATGGCATGACTGGCTGGGTGGATGAGGGGAGAGCAGTGGATGTTGTCTATGTCCACTTCAGCAAGGCTTTTGACACTGTCTCCCATCACATCCTCACAGGCAAGCCTAGGAAGCGTGGGTTGGATGAGGGGTCAGTGAGGTGGGTAGAGAACTGGCTGAATGGCAGACCCCAGAGGGGTGTGATAAGCAGCGCAGAGCCTAGTTGGACACCTGTAGCTAGTGGTGTGCCCCAAGGGTCAGTGCTTGGTCCAGTCTTATTCATCATACTCATCAATGACCTGAATAAGGGGACAGGCTGTACCCTCAGCAAATTCTCTGATGATACTAAGCTGGGAGGAGTGGCTGACACAGCAGAAGGCTGCGCTGCCATTCAGCGAGACCTGGACAGGGTGGAGAGCTGGGCCAAGAGGAACCATATGAAATTCAATAAGGGCAAGTGTAGGGTCCTGCACCTAGGGAAGAACAACCCCAAGCACCAGTAGAGGTTAGGGACTGACCTGCTGGGAAGCAGCGCTGCAGAGAAAGACCTGGGAGTCTTGGTGGACAAGAAGTTCTCCATGAGCCAGCAGTGTGCCCTCATGGCCAAGAAGGCCAATGGTACCTGGGCTGCATTAAGAAGAGTGTGGCCAGCAGGTCGAGGGAGGTTATCCTCCCCCTCTACTCTGCCCTGGTGAGGCCACATGTGGAGTGCTGTGTCCAGTTCTGGGCTCCCCAGTTCAAGAAAGACCGGGAACTGCTAGAGAGAGTCCAGTGGAGGGCTACGAGGATGATGAGGGACCTGGAGCATCTCTTCTTGTATGAGGAAAGGCTGAGAGAGCTGGGTCTGTTTAGCCTGGAGAAGAGAAGACTGAGAGGGGATTTCATCAATACTTATAAATACCTAAAGGGCGGATGTCTAGAGGATGGGGCCAGACTCTTCTCAGTGGTGCCCAGTGACAGGACAAGGGGCAATGGGCACAAACTGGAACACAGGAAGTTCCATCTGAATATGAGGAAAAACTTCTTCATTGTGAGGGTGGCAGAGCACTGGGACAGGCTGCCCAGAGAGGTTGTGGAGTCTCCTTCTCTGGAGATATTCAAAAACTGCCTGGATGCAATCCTGTGCAACCTGCTCTAGGTGATCCTGCTCTAGCAGGGGGGGGTTGGACTAGATGATCTCCAGACGTCCCTTCCAACCCCTACCAGTCTGTGTTTCTGTGATTCTGTGATTTTTTGTTTCAATTTTTAGTGTCTGTTTTCCTTCCTCCTTTTCTCAGAGCTTCCTATTTGGGTCTTTTGTTGTTTGGCTTCCCCACTCCCAGATCTCTTGGTTATTTTCAGCAGTGAAAGTGAAGAAAAGGTGACAAGTGGAAGAAAAAAAAAATCACCCCAATACTGGCAATGAAACTACTTTTGGAAAGGCTGCTTAGCAGTCTTTCATTCCAAACACATATATATGTGCACAAGCACACATTCTTCTTGGTAGTTTTCTCTGTGTTAATGGAAAAACTTTTTACTTTTAGCTGACACAAGTCCTTTACTGTCCTCATTCAGCCTTGCTCAAAGTTCTTTCTCAGCTTAGGACATTTGTTGTTTCTCAACATAATTTAATTCAACCAAGTGGTTGCCAAATGACAAACTCCCTTTAAGCCAGGAAGGGTACAGCCATGTTTTTTCCTCAGGGCCCAATTCTCCTACCAGCTTATTTTCACACATGCCACCACACAAATCTTACCATTCTCAGGAAATTACCTCCAGAAAGGTTTTGTGGTTGTGTCAGCTGCCCGAGTTCTTCAGAAATGCAGCACAAACCAGGAAAGAAATTCGTGTCAGAAACACATCCCCTTCTTCAATGCATAAATCTGTACATACACAGGCAGCATGAAAATAACCTTTTAAGATTAGATACTTGAGCAGACTATTAGTATGATTTCTCTAGGAAAGAACCTGTTGGTGAAGACTGCATTGTACCTATGATAATATATGTGAAAGAAGACGGTAGACAGTTAAATTTGTGAGATGCAGGTTCATTTGGACCTTGCTTTTGTGGTGAACATCTGCAGTGTGCAGCAGAGATTTCCAAAATACACATCAAAATTTAAGTGCATCTTTTCCATAAGTCTCAGTTACCTCACATATTGTTTCATAACGATAAATCATATTCTAGTCTCACCAAAGTATTTCTGAACCATACTGTGCCTCAGTAGATAACTTGATAGTGAGGCTTTCTCTTTATATTCTCCTGTTCTGGGAAACTAGACCAGAGCTATCAAAACTGACCAGATATTTGCCACATACATATGCTAAATGTATGTTGTAATGCAGCCTTCTATTAGCATAAATGAAACAAGTTCTTTCAGTTATTTTTCAGGGACAGATTCTGTGCGTAGGTAACATACATAAACCCATCATTTTAAAAAGAGACAAATGCCCCCACACACGTACACCAAACCACCACGAGGTGAGGGAAGATTCTAGCAGCTGAGTCAAAACTCAGGGACAAAGTGTTGGGTCACAGTAACACCTGACAATACATCCTGCAGGTATGAGCGGAATCCATATAAGATGGTATGTGGGGGAAGTTCCACAACAAATCTAGTATGATAAAGGTAAATTTCTGCTGAAGAGTTTTAAGTAATTCATCTTCATTATTTGCAATTCAAGGCCATAATATAGAACTGTAGAATTGTACACTAAAGGTCTGGCGGCTCGGAGGAGTTCATAAAAGACTCCCACCAATTAAAATGTGCTTTAGATCAGGCCCTAGTGTAATTCTCATGCTTTATCTCATAACATCTATTTTCAAGGTTTGTCTTTGAGGGGGAGAAGTTAATTACAATCAGGCAGACATCAGGTTTGAAGTTAGCAATTCTTTGAAATTTGTCTTTGTGTGCATTGGCTGCACAATAGTAAAATTATAGAGGCTTTGTTCTATCCTGCTTTAACAATCAAAGTGTATTGTGTTGAGAACAGTTATATTAGAAGTATATTTCGTATTGTTGTGAATACTTTTATTAATGTTTCATATTTAAAAAATATTTCAAGAATGTATGCTGAAGTAATATAAATGTCCATGCTTGGAAGGATTAAAACAGAACAGAACAGGAAAGAAATAAACTTTGCCATCCTTTAAAAAAAATAATTTTTTTTGTTTGAAAAAGATTTTATTTATTAATGAGGTTTGGTTTTTTTTTTTTTGGCTTTTAGAAGGGGATCCATGAACTCAAAAGATGTGATTTAGGGAGATAAACTTGAACTGTCGGGGGCCCCCCCTAATTCAGAGACCTCTGGTACACAGAGCTGCTTTTTCCAGTCCCATACACAGTGCTGCAATGATAAGATTAAGCACAAAGTCTTCCTTCGCCCACCCTCTGTGTTGCATGGTCTTTCCCGTGGCAGCCCATAGCACGCAGCACGTCGGCAGAGCTCGGGGCATCCGTGCTGGAGAGAGGTAAGCAGCTCTGCTGCAGCACTGCCATGTGTTGGTGGCAAGTGCTGTTCATCACCAAAATGTGAGAGGCTGTGGAATGCCACAGCTCAGATCATGGTGCGGGTAGGAAGAGACTCCAGCGACCTGCCAAGAGCTGTGATAAAGGGCACTAAGCGGGGCTTTTCTGTACAGCCCCATAGCAAGGTAAAAGTACGTTCCTCCATATTTGCATGCTCCAGGTTTCTCAGTGAGAAGAAACTGGCTAGAAGTCATGAAGAAAATATTTTCAACACGCATAGATTCAGCACCAGAAGTTTTATGTCTAAGACTGTGAGAATCTGAACCCTAAAAAACAGCACAGGAAGTCTGAAATTAATTTGGTAAGGGGAGCATCTGCTTTTCTCACCTAAGATGCCATAGATGTTCATCATTCATGTGACCAATTCGGTCTCAAGCCCCATTTTTCTTCCACTCAGTAGTGAGGTGGTGCAGCACCTGGGCCACTCTGAGATCTCAGGGTAAGCCCTATTGTGCTGCTATCTTGGATGCAAGTGCAGTGACTTGGGCATCAGGCACTCTGGCCACATCTGGGCCATCTGCTGCCTACCAGAATAGTCTACCAGAATGACTCAGCAGGAGTTGTGGCCAGAAAGGAGAATACTGACCAAAGCAAATCATCTCGAGATTGTATAAATAGAGATGCAAAAGTGAGAACTTTGAGCTCTCTGGGACCGCAGCGGGCTGTGACCCAGTATCTCCCCGGAGCTGGGACACTTCTCAGGGTAGATTTCACAAGGATTCAGAGATCGTCGACAATTTCACAAGGACTCAAAGGCCTGGCTTTGCGAGGTTCATGGACTCTCCATTGATGAATGCCGGCACATAAAAGTGAGCAATTCATGAAACTCGTGAAAAGGGAAATTTTAATCATAGGCTCTGTGTGTGTGTGTGCATGCACACAATTGGTTCAGAGCTATTTGCCTGTCTGTCTGTGTGCAATTTGATCCAGGATTGTTAGTCTGTGTGTACAGGTGATTTGATTTAATCCCCATCTGTGCGTGCCACCCTGCTGTTAAGTTTTGGGTGGCCCTTTCCATTCTCGAATCTTTAACTAAGTCACTATTTTGATTGTAACAAATTCTGTTGAATCACTCTGTAAATTGGCTGATGATTAAGTGCTGTTAGTAATTATACAACGTAATGTTGTGGTCTATGTCAAATATTAATAAATCCTAAATTGCTGCTAAACCAAATCCCTGTAAGAAAATGTCATTCATAACAAATAGGAATCAACTCTTCTTCCCCCAGCAATTCTCCCTAAAAAGCATGGGACTTTGAGCCCACGCAGTTGGGCAGCAGCTAGGGCTTGGGGATGCCTAAGGAAACAGAAATGGACTACTGGGTAACTTGCTGCAGCGTGAGGCAGTGCTCTCCATTTTCAAAGGAGAAAGGAGCTTGAGGTCATCTGTGGATTCACTTTTGTCATGGGACAGCATGAAAAGAGGCTGCTTTGGGTCTAGCAATGCCTTTCTTCTCTGCTGTTTTCCTGCTGTAGCAAACCCAGAGAGCAAGAGGAAGTGAACACCCTCAATGGGGCAGATCCACCATAAGCAATGGTTGTTTACCATGCACAGAGGGTACCCAAAGCTGATACAATTGCTGAAGCATTCCTCTATAATATAGACTCATTTAACATGGTCCAGTGAGCAAGATAGGATTGCATTATCATTAGTATGCTGATGGTATGCTATATTTAGAAATGATCTTGCCAATTACTCTGACTAATATGGAAAAGGGAAGAGATTTCTGGGCACTGCAGCTTTCAAAATCCTAGCGTTGACAACATGGTGCGTTATCATCATTACTCATCAGCTTGTGTCTCGTTGGTAGCCCTGGAACCACTGAAGGGAAGACACAACATCCACACCTGCCTTATTCAAAATAATATAAAATCTAGTTACTTCAAAAGGATGAAAAAATATAGCATGGAAAGTAAAACAAAGAGAGGAAAAGTAAACTCAAAACTAAGAAAAATTTAAATTGCAGTATCTGAGTGAAAATAAAATACGTTCATAGAAGAGATTGCTTATGTGGTCAAGAAAAAATTGTTCATATAAAATATTGGAAATCTCAAGATGATTTCTTTTGAAACAGAATGAATTGGATGAGAGGTATAAATGAACGGGAAGGATGGGGGAAACATGTCGTGTAGTTTTCAGACCAAAAGCATTAGGAGTAGCCAAACTATTTAGTTTGGATCAGCACAAGGTTAAAAATATGAAAATTAAATGAGACAAAGAGCAGAATTTAGGAATAAGAAGCAGGTTATTAAAGGAACAAAATTTGGGGTGTAAGTTGACCTGTGACTTAGGAGGTCAAAAGAGTAAGCTGACAGAGAAAAAAACATGGAATCCTGGTCAACAGCCTCTGAAGTCAGTAAGGGTCCTTCCGTTGACGTCAGTGGGAATTAAGTCCAGCTTTCAGATAAAAAGACAAAGAAAACAAAGCTGAAAAGAACATACAACCAGAAAAAAGAAGTTGGATGAGGCAAAACAGAGCAGATGGTGTTTGGATTACATAATACATGAATAAATGGACATGTCTGCGTCTTTGGTTTTGATAGGCACTATTATCTTAAATAATATGCTTACATGATATATTAAATGACTGATTGTTTTATTGATAAGAGTAATTTCTGTAGCCCAAAGAAATTTAAGACAGTTCAAGGGTCTTCCTGAGCACACTAGGTAGTCTCACCTAATTTATAAAGGTTTCAAACTAATTGCTATAAATCCTCATTTATCTTTTTCCCTTTTTTTTTTTTTAATTAAGCAGAGAGTCATAAATATAAATACAGACTAATTATCTCATCTTCACTTTCAAAACACATTTGGCCTTTAGCCTCTTCATGGTGGTTTTTTAATAAATGACCACTTTAAATTACAGGCAAATTCCTACAGAATCATGTATAACCTTTATAAAATGACAAAAAATGCCTATGATAATTACTGTTGTTACAACGCACACCTGGGGACGTAATGTATTGTGAACATTAATCACCCCAGCCACACGATGTGCTAGTTATTTGAAAGCGTTGCCAGAATATCATTAATTCTAAGCTGCCTACAAATCAAATCTTTGCCCAAATTATAAGTGCTGGTTCCCTCGTGTTTATAATTAGCACTAAAATGGGAATAAAGCCCAGTGGTAAGTTTCCCTCCAAAATCAACAGTAAATTCATGTTGTCTGTGATTTCACTTGGTGTGCAAGCAGGATGATACTCCTAGTATTTGAGTCATCCTTTGAAAATACCATTTAAAAAGACATGCTTCACAGCAGCTGATGCATTGCTGTGGCCCACTGTGTTCACCAGTGCTTCGCCCAGGCAGATAGCTTCAGCCATCCACGTGGCAAAAGTTGCAGAGCTGAGACCAGAAAACAAAACAAAACAAACAAAAAAAGAGTCAGAGCTTACTGATGGCAGCAGTTTCCATGGTTTCTGGACTAGTTCTAAAAAGGCTAAATATTCTCCGAAGTAAAGGGGAGTTTGTAGTAACATGGGAACTGGAAGCTGGATTATTACATCTCTTCTTTGTGTTCAGTGGTAGTTTCATCTCTGAAAGGAACATTAACTCATTCCTTTTTAAGAACATTCTGTGTAGCTTTTACGTTCAAATAACAAGATTCTATGGTTTACATTTTCTTCTGTTATTTTAACAGACTGGTGCTTTAATTTATCTTATATTTTAAATGAATACAAGAATTTTTAGTGTAATTTAAGATTTTGAGGTTAAAAAATGATAAAACACCAAATATGAAGTTAGTGCTGACAAAGTTAACTAGCTAATGCTGCATTACATTTTGCATATTTTATGAATATCTATGAATAATAAACTGTGGTAAGACAATGGCTATATGTAAATTAGGAAGAGAAAATAGAACTTTGTATGGTGTATGACCAAATTATTGTTGTCAAATTTATCTTCCGAAGCTGATCAAAGTCCATTGATGTTCGATTATCACCAAAGAGAATTCCCTTTCTCCGTTGTTCTGAAGCTTTTCAACAGTAAGAAGAGGTATGGAAGAAGGGTGATCAAAATAAATGAAAGAAATGTACTCTGAAGACAAATGAAATGTGCTATTTATGCTTCAAAAGCTTCTAATTTCTTTCAATAATAACTGTGCCTCTGGTTAGATAACTGTTCAGATCTCCAGGTGGAGTTACTTATGCTTATGCATACACTTGCAGGTTGACGGTATTTATACTTGGTTGATGTATTTTACATGTTTATGTCTATAATTTTAAGAATTTTTTCATTCACTACAATATGTAAATGAGAGCTGCATTTGTATCAAGTTGTATAAAACAGAGAATCTGCAAGAAGATACAGGCATAAAAATACAGGCTTGAGAAGTTTAACGGCTTTGTGGTGAGATGTAAAACTCTTGCCGTGACACCTCCTCTGACACCCCTTGAAACACATGTCTTGGCATGTCTCCCTTCCTTGATTTCTGCTGGTTCCTTTCAGGACAGGCTTTCTCTGCTTACCTACAGTTAGGGTGAAGTCAGATTATGATGAATATTAATTATAAGATTAATATTCTAAATTTTTTTCTATAGGTTAACTTTTACCCCATATTCTCACTTTCGGTTTTGGTTTTGGTTTTTGAGTAGAGCTACTGACTAGCCTCCTAGTACCATGATGAAGAGCTACCCATCGTGGCACAGCTCAGACATCCACTACACCTGCATTTAGCTGAATACTCAGTGTGATGCTGTTTTGCTCCAGCACACTGGAGTCTGAAAAATCACTATGCTTCATTGAAAAAAAATCCAACAACATTCCTTCCAAAAATTGCCGCCTTTTTTTTTCAGCAGCTGAGCATCAACCTCAATAATGTTTCATGATGGTTTTTGTTACAGAAATGAATCTGCAGTACCCTCTGTCACTGTTTTGAGTATTGCAGATCTGGCTGTAAACCAAGAGATTGTTGAGGGGTATGAGAGAGATTTACATATTGCATTTTACGCACAGAAGCATGATAGTTACCTCCACTTTTCAATTATAAGTGCCTTCTAGCTGTATGCTCACAGACCATGCAAAATAATGATTCAGCAATAACTTTTAGTACAGAAAGTACCTGGGAATACCAAATTGGTATTTTATTCCCATTATTAATTCCTAGGTGAACACAGCTTTCCATATACTTACCATATACTTACCTTATCACGTGAAGTAATCGGTTACAGAGCATTTCACACGTAGACCGCAGAATCAGTCATTTCAATCTTGCCTAATCAGGAGCTTCCACTGTTGTTTGCTGACTACAGGAGACTCTAAGGACATGAATCCATGCAGAAATCCATAATCACATTTGGCATATTTATGTTCACGTTGTTATCATGTGTAGACTCCAGAGCCCGTTACTTTAGGAATTAAGTCTTTCTTTATAATACTTCGCAATTATAGGTACCTCATATGAACAGTGATAGCAGAGGCCAATTACTGAAAAAGCAGGGGAAACAGCGATATAGTCTAGATCTGGAAAATAAACCCCAAAGCTATCATTCTTCCTTAAAGAGCAACTGCAAAACCATGACACAGAGCTATGGGAACTGTTACAGAGAACAGCAGCAGAGGCAAGCCAAATGCTAGAGAAATGGTTAATGCAGTCCTTCCCACAAGGCAACAGATTGTGAAAATCCCAAAGAGCTGTGTTCTTTAAATCTCCTGTCCTCTGTTGTTGGGTGCACTACAGTTTACCACAGATCCAAAAA
Organism: Grus americana; assembly: GCF_028858705.1. Lineage (NCBI taxonomy): Eukaryota > Metazoa > Chordata > Aves > Gruiformes > Gruidae > Grus > Grus americana. The sequence goes on along the minus strand of NC_072891.1, from coordinate 74,458,167 downwards.
AAAGAGGAGCACGGCTAACTACCAAAGGGTTTAGTTATTCTACATGAAGAAAGCATCAAATAGAATGTGCTCTTCCCAGATTAGTTTTATTACCTAATTATGATTTTAATTTTTTTAATAAACCCTTATTTACATAAAGGCATGTGAAGCAAAATTCTGGATTTTACAATTTGTCAAGAACTCTGGGACAAGCATGTGACATGCCCCTAATAGAATTCATTATGTAAAGGCTGAAGAAACTTCTTATTAGTTCTCCAGTATCACTTTATTTTTAAATGCTAGCATGCTGGTTTTGAAAGTACATTTCAACCCTGAATGAAGCTGAGTCCACAGACTGCATTTTCTCATTCTTTCTATACTTATAACGCTCATGACACAACATGTCAAGCCAGCTCAAGTGGCACTGAGAGACTTTTCTTTGAGTTCCTCACTCTTCTCAGAGTTATTTCTCTCTTCCAAATACCTCATCTGTGTGCCATAGTACTCTCGACTGTACGGTGCTCATTTTGTTGCCACTTTTACTTTGTGGCTTCAGATCAGGAGAGATCCTTCAGAAGCTCTCATTAGGAGAAACAAACCAAGACCAAATCCCAACACTCTGGTTGTGTGCTAAAAGTATTATACAAAACGGTAAGAACAGAAAAAGTTGAAGCTGTTTCCATGAACCATGAAGGAACAGAAAGGGTGCAGGAGCTTTCAGGGAAATCCTTGCAGTTCTTGCTTCCAAAACCACATGTTGCTACTGATTCTATACAAACCCACAAATTTTAAATGATAAATTATCCTTTCAATTATGAAACATATTTAATACCAAAGGGAATCAAAGAAGGGGAAAGTTATTGTCAAGAGAAATTACAAAGCATCACTCAGGGTTTAGTAACATCAGACTAATAACCGACTGGTTATTCTGATTATTTCACTTCAGGTGAGGGGGATGCATTTGGTCAGTGAGGCCTGCTTCTGTTCTCCTACTGAATCTTCCAAAACACTAATTTGTGATTATTGAAGTAAGTATCTGCAATTGACTGAATTACGTTAAATACTCTGAATTTCTCCTGCTCTGTACCTTTCTCATAGCTTGTTTCTGTTCTTTGCTCTTTATCAACTTCTGCTCCTAATCCATTAAACCCCTGGTTTTTTCTGTTCTTGTCTTCTCAAAATCTGCCCTTCCTGATGTCATATTTTTGCATCACATACAGGAATTTATTTATGAATTTGCATAGACCATCCCTAATTTGAGGTACATCCCTTGCAGATTGCGGGGTCTGCCCAAACCTAAACTGCTCTGCATGATTAGGCAGAACTTTACACAAAGTGAAACTACCAAATCTTCCAGATGTCCTTGCCTGGGGCTCATATATCCTTTAGTCAGTGCTGCTCCTCTGAGGAGTAAGTGGATCTTAATGGTTCTGATTTTGAACACTTGATATGATTAAAGGTCTCGAAAGAAAGTTACATTTCCCTGACTACCATCCTCACTTCCAGGAACAAGGTTTTGCACATAATTGTTGGAACTCTTGTTGGGTTCCTCTGCCAATACACGATAACCCTTCCCAGTTTCACTTAAATGATACACTAAAGCAAGAGTTTTAGGATCTTGCTCTTATTCCACGTTAAGAGACCATATGATTAGGATAAGTAATACAAAGACTATTAGTCTGTTCAATCCTTACGCACAGGGTACATATTTCTGGAAAATCACTATAAGCTATACGTACGTAGCTCTTCCTAAATATACCACCCAGTGGAATTCAAAATCAGATCTTTTTTTATTTCATTTTGAACCTATAAAATATTAAGGAAGTCATACAGTTGAAAGAGAAGTGTGTCCTTCAAAGAAAAAAGAGAGTGCAATCCTGTTATTTCTAAGTTTATGGGGCTGACATTTTTCTCTCCTTGGGGTTTTATAACAGTATGACTCAGTTAATTGGATTGAAAGCCAAGGGCTGTCACAACTTAGATACCAAAATAAAGCACTACATTCATATACATTTGCAGAGACAGACAAAGATATTTATTACTATGACTCTGTTTAAAAGAGTACTCTCAGTACAGGGAGCTTAATGGTCAGTGTAGAAGAAGGTTTAAATACAGAAAAAGCAACCATTAAATAGTTTTGGTTTTAGACCTTCCTGTGTGTAAAAATACACCAGCTGTATAATTTTAAAGTATCTGTCCTCTGCATATTACAGTGCAAATTTAGGTCAGAAAAGCTGTCCAACACATCCAGCCACATTTTTGTTCAGCTGTAAGAAAAAAATGTATTTGAGCAGTGACTGCCTACCTTGAACTACCTATCCATGCCCCTCTCCCCGGAATCTGCTGAAAATTTAAAAGAAATCTCTAAGTTCAAAAATAAATTACTTTTTGAGCATTGCTGGTTTACTTTGCAGAAAAAATGTTAGTTACAATAACTTTAATCCATGTACTTGTGTAAAGATGTAATGACCCCGTTGCAGAACATATTTTCAAATTAAAGACCAAAAGGAAGAGTTATCTAAAATATCTAAAGTAGAAATGCTATGCAAAAGAACAATGGAAGATCATCTGTAATTCTGACTATTGAACTCTAGCAGTGCATATATAACAAGGTAGTTGGTGAGTCAAAGCTGTGATAAAGTGAGATGTTTTGGACTTTCTTTCTTTCAGAGTAAATTAACATGAAGTCTGTGCTAGTTGTCAGCAATGTCTTCTAATTGTATACATGTGACTGGGTGATTTTCTTACATTTTATAATGCAGTCTGGGGTCCCCAAATTCAGTGCAACAAAGTGTAAGCTTGCATACAGTAGAAGGCAAATGTAAGACTCACTACTCAATAAACAAATGTGACAGCAATTTTCAAGAATAATTGCCCTTCCAGGTCCTACGTTTAAATACATCATAAGAAATCAGGCATTCACACAGGATGAAACCCACATGCTGTATGGAAAACATGATCTACATTAGTGAAGTATTTCTACCCTCACAGCCTTTTTCTTAACATAGTGAACATAAAACTGTAGGAACACTAACAATTAATTATCTTTTAATGCTTAAAGTACTTTAACATGCATTTTACTTTCAGAGAGTAGCATACATCTTACACTGTCTATGGGAATCAATGTAAAGTCTTGCATGCATCAAAAGGCAAGCTGTGAGTCAACTGATTTGGTGAAGATAATGTTCAGTTTAGAGGTATGCATCTCTAAATTTTCTCAGTGTGACACATGGTAGACTTAGAGGAACAAAAATCTCCAGACCTGCTATTCAATAATTTTTATCAGTAGTGTATGTGAACTGTGTCAGAAAAATGTTAGGGTATATTGGTTAATGATTCTTTCTTGCAATTATAATGATGTGGTTTGGTGAGGGTGAAAGAGCTTTATGAAAAGGAAGCATGAAAGCCATACAGAGGCTCCTAAGAAATATGCTCTTGAAAAACAACAGGAGAAAACCCACCTGCTACTCCCTTTGAGGTTCCCATGTTGCTATTCATCACTGTTTATCTTTGTGGTGTGAGATACTATGAGGAAGACTGAAAACATGCTTATGGTCATTTACAATTAGTCTAATAACCCAGTAACTTTGTTATGACAATTTGGATACTTGCAGTTCTGGTTGGTATATTAAAATTAGGGGAATAAAAGTAAAATCAGGCCTGACTGAAGAGTGAGAGAATCAGGGAGAAATCTTCAGGGACTTTTATTGGCTTGGGATCAGAGAAAGTATGTGCTCAAATAGTTTGAAAGGGGTCCAAAGTGCAACCATGATGCAATCAAGTTGCAAAAGAATGAAGTATTGATCCCTCGTCACACCATGATCTCAAGATAACCTTGTGACAGCTGCTGCAGACGTTTTATATGCATATATATAGATATATGTAGACTTCATGGGCTTTTGTACATGTCCAGGAGGAGTAAAGGTTCTCTGCTGTCCACGAGATTCATCCAATAACTGCAGGATGAAAATGACATTGGCAAGCTTTTCAGTGAAGCTAGATTGCTTCTGAAACTACAGGCAGAGTTTTTAGTGCATTTTTATGGTACCTTCCTGAAGTAGTACTAAATTGTGTGCATCCTTCTTTCTGCTGCATTCGGCTGTGATTGGGGTATTTCTGGGATTTCCGTCTGTGGCATGAATCTCTTATTACAGTGCTTTTCAGAGGTCTGAGAGGAAGTCTTTTTCATCTGCTCTATAACTTTATTTTACCTTTAACTTCCCGATTTGAAATCAGGTAGGAGGAAAACAAACAAATTCAGTCCTTTAGTATCTTATATCAACACATGTAGCAGCCAATGCTGAGGCAGGCTTGATTTTCAGTGAATCTTCAGTTATTAAATGCCTTGCTTCTGTAAAGCCCAAACCACATGAGCTTTCCATCATTTTAGGTTTCTTTATAGAAAGTATTGCACAGCATGGAGCTATTTACTTTATAGAGTGTTTGCGTTAAGAGAGACAAGATGTAAAGAGAAAGAAATCTATGTGTTATCACTTAGTACCTTTCCTTTTTTCATAAAAGGAAGGAAATTGAAAAATGATCTTAATAAAAATCATCATACAATCTGAAAACATAGTCATAAACTACCCCCCAAAACACAGACACATTTAAGCTGCAAATTACTTTTTAAAGTCATCTAAAAGTAATTTGTACTCAGATCTTAATAAAATGAAATTTTCACAGCATTAAAGGGAGCAGCAGATGTTTTCAATATTTATTGAAAGCCAGTTGTGTTGTAATGCAACCCTCTCTGACTGACCATTTTTTCCTTTCTGCTTTGTTATGTTTCACTAAAAGCTCTTATCATCAAATTGTTTTCCATAACAACATGGGATCACAGTAGCTTCCAATGACAGAAGTGTACAGATTGTAATAAAGACCTGCATGTGTCAAATGCCAAAGTAAGCACTTAACAGAACTAAAATGCAGCAAAAGAAAGCAGAGCTAAAACACAGCAAAAGAGTTTTCTTTCTCTTTTTTTTTTTCTAAAGAAAACAAGGATTTTCCATGAATGTAGTTTAAAAATAAACCAAGCTATATGAGACTAAAATCTAGCAGTATTTCTGTGCAATATTGTAAAAGGTCACAGAATTTGTTCGAATTTACTCTTGTTATTAGTGAGACATTTATCACTAATGCTGATTTTATGTTTGTTGAATCACATTTTAAATAGGCTGGATGGCTGTGATTCACCTGCTTTGGTGCCATCTTCATATATAAAGATTATCAAATAACCCAAGCCAACGTAGCATCAGTAAATGTACTGACCTAATAGCTTTTAAGAATGTGGAAAAACAGAGGCCTTGCAGTCTGCCTGGAAAGTGAACGAGCACCGGCTCTAGCAGGTAGCTGGGGTGACTAACCTGCAGCGTGGAAGATCCTCTGCAGAAACTACCTGTTTGGCAGCTTCCTCGTGTTTGTGCTGGACGTGTACCAGCCGTAGTGTTCAAGTTATTCTCACCTGTGGCAGTGTGAGGAAATATCATCTATCAGGTAGCTGCTTACCAAAGTTTTCACAGCTTGACAGGTTAAATTGTTATTTCACCCAGGAGGTTGCTGGAAGCCAGTTCAGATCTGAAAGCAGTGCTCTTTTCTTCTCAGCATCGACACCATTTAGAAAAGGCACTGCGGTGACTAAAAGGTGCCAGGAATACCAGGACTGTGTCCGACACACCAGAGCTGTCTAATTGTGGTGCAGCTAATGGTTGGATAATTTCAACAGGAATGATAATGCAGAGGAAAGGATTTATTTGCCTTCGGTGGCAGATAGACAAAAAGATTTTTACACTCTCTACCCCAAGACAAGGCAGGCTGAGGAGAGCAGAGACAGCCCAATGTGGGTGGATTTGTGTGTAGTTCGGATCTCTGAAATGGCTTCAGATGGCTTGCGGGCATGCCAAGTGCATAGTCAGGTCTAGCAAAACAAAAAAAAAAAAAAAAAAAAAAAGGGAAGCTGTGGCAAGCTTCTGAGGAGCAAAAAGCAGTTAATCTGGATAATAAATAGTGAAGGTCTTCCTTCCCCAGAGAATTTCAAAGAAGTTTTTTTGTATTTTAGAAAAGTCTAATCCAACTTCAAAACCAAAATCTGTGCACAGAATTACAAATAAGCCTGCTGCTATTATCTGGGAAAACTGCATTAGGATAGCTTGCCAGCACAGTGAATTGTTTCACCTAGAAAATGAAATGGCAGCACCCAAGTAAAAGCTTGATATTCCATGTATATGCACATACCCATGTGTTTCAAGAAATCAGCATAAGACTTGAGGAAGCCTTCTCTAAGATACCTCCATAGTCACTGAGTGCCCAGGGAGGCAGAGGTGGGCAGATGTGGGCCCTTGTCATGTCTCCCACTGTCCAGGCTCTATCTTGTATTCTGGTTCACATCATACTCTCATAAATCTAGCAGGGTCTTTTGGGAGTGGGTAGTGGTGTTAGTCATCAAGAAAACAGCACTTCATGAACAGCAAGGGCCTAATCTAAGTTTTGTGGAGGTGCAAGGGAGGAAAGAAAAGTTCCAGCATAGCCGGAATTCCTGCCAGAAACATGTTCTTTTCGTTGTGAATCGGCAATTTCTGTCTCTCTGTTCAACGCAGTAGATGAAATCATGTACAATATCTCATCTGATTTTCTTTTTCTCTCTTGGATTACTTAAAGACAGTGAATTCTCTGAGCTCCAGAAATGCGGCTAAAAGTGCTTTAATGAAGCTTGTATCAGGATGATAACGTAATTAGTATAGTTGAGAAAATTTCTCCACAGCTAAAAGGGCAAAAAAGATTGAAACCTTACACACACCACATCTGGGCTTTTCTTGTCAGCAAATCCTTGGGGCTGATTCTCTGTTCTTGTCAAGCAGTGTAATGTGCTGCAAATTTCATCTAGCCGAAAACATGGGGAAGAGTAACTGCCAAACACCTTCGACACTGCTCAGCAACTGCGCCATGGAGGAAAATAAATCAATGCAAGACAAATAAAGCCAAGTCACCTGGAAGCTGGGAGATTCCCTGAGAAACGAGGCAGGCAAACGTCAAAAGACATTCTGTTTAGACTGAGTCTGGATACTGATCCAGACTATAAATATTTCTCAACTCTATAATGGTAATATCTTGCCTCCTAACAGAGATCTTGGTCTACTTTACATAATTAAAAAGTGCACATGCAATCCTGGGGAAGGTATTTGAGGTTAAGAGGCGGATTCTTATCCTGAAAGCAAGCTGGAGATAGGTTGCTACAAAGACATGAGGTACCTAAAGCTCAACAGAGAATTTCACCCAACAAGCTGGGCAGAAACCGTATACCATACTGGCCCAAAGATAAGAATTGAATATTCAGTAAATAGAGCTTAACAAAGCAAAGAAGGTTACAATTATCTGACATCCTCTCCATCATCAAGCTGACACCAATCTGTCTTTATCACACGACAAAAAAAGCTGTAATGTACAATTTCAGTTTGATTTTCAAAAGAGATTTAAATGCTGAACTACTGTATTCCCACTGAAATAGTGACATCTGTCCAGAAAATAAAAAGTGCGAGGACCATTTATCCTCTGTGAATGGATCCTCTAAGACATCATCTTGATTTTTGAGCAACAAATCTATCATGCAGCAAAAAGTGCTGCTGCATTTAAACTGCAATGAATGAGTCAGTGCTCTAACTAGAGAGCTTCATTCTGAACATCAGCAGCCTTTACCAGCGATACCACCAAAGTCATTAGCCAGCTGGTTACCTACAACATAATGGGACAGATTTTCTGTTTATGTCATTCTATTTGGATTCAGTCTCAAGGTAAGTTTTTCACATAAAACTCGTTGAGAGTTTGTTTTACATAAATAAGGGCTACAATCTATAAAAGAGAGCAAGACAATACATACTAAAAAAAAAAAATATCAAAAATCATTACTGTACTTGTGAAAAGGTCTGCAAGATGCTACACTTCAACTAGCCATAGTAACAAATTTTGAGTGATATTGAATCTAATTCTTGGAAAGAAAGCAACAAACTCACAAACAAAGAAAACAAGCAACTGGAATTTATTTCATGCTCTCAGGACAATGCTTACCACAGACATAGCAGTATGACAGTAGACACCTTAAAATCATATGAACATTCAGATCAGTGCAGAAAGACTGAAAAATTGAAAATTTGATTGCTATTTGAAAATGCCATATTTCTGCTGTCGCAACAGATGACGCCACCCATGCCCCCAAACATTCCTAGGATATTAACTTAAATCATATAAATACATGGTCAAATCCATCACAGTGTTTATTTTCAGACACTCAATTCCATCTCAAGATTTTCCCATAGGTGTTAAGACTGAGAAAAGACCTGGTGGACTGCATATTCCCCCTCCCTACTATTTGGTGCTAAAATAAATTGTTCCCAAGGAGGCAGGTTCTACTTTAGGTTGTATCAGTGCAAAACAAAATACTGTGTTTCAAAGCCAGAATGATATTCATATAATAGGAGCAGAATGTAGGCCTGTATATTTGTCTGATCCAGTTTTCAATGACTGAAGTGATGTTTTTACTGCTTGCCTAAGGAAACACTTTTACAATTTAACAGACCTAACTGTTGAGATTACTTTTTCTCCTGACATTTCCTTCATTTTCATTTGCTCAGTTTCATCCTGTTTCCCCACTCATATCACACTGGACGACACAAGGCACACTGCATATATATATAGATAGGTAGTGACAAGCTGTGCTACCACTGGTATTTAGAGAGCAAGCATGAATGTTGAAGTGGGCCTGTAATCTTACTTAGTGTATGGGATCCAATTCAATTTTTCTTGCATATATCACACCATACCTTTTTTGTTTTCCACCACGCTTCATTATCTCTCTGCATCATTATGCATGTGTGCATGTGTTTATGTGCATTGTTCATTTATTGTCTGCTCATGGACAAGTTTCACTTCACTTTCTCCAGGCTACTCCACTATTGACATATTGACATGTCAACTGTGGAAATCTCAAACAGCCTTCATCCTTTCCTTTTTCTTTTTTTCTTTTTTTTTTTTCAAATGTGCTTCTCTGTCATAGGCACTATTTAAATAGCAATACATCTATGGAAATCACTCATAGTTTATTTAAAAGGCCCCAAAGCTCCCTCAAGGCGATCATTTAGCATTGGCAGTTCAGCCAGCTAGTACCTCTGTTGTTCATTTTTTTAATAATATCATAAAATGCAACAGCACCTGTATTATGCCTTTCAAACAGAATACCTTGGAGCACTTTACACACAAGAAAAATAACTATTAAAATGAGTCCTGTAGACTCAGGGTAGTTGAAAGGTGGGCTGAGAAGAGAAAGGCTGTTAGTAGGAACCTGAACTTGAAAGAAGAATCAGAGAGACATGCTTGCAAGTGAATCCCAAATCTTATCCATGACTGCTGTGCTGCAAAGAGTGCTCCACTGTCAGGGAAAGGGTTGTAGCAAGAGAGCTGTGGGGATTGGACTGCTCTGGAGACTGTGTTTTATGTTTTATTTTAATGAATGCTTCTTTAATCATGTCTAAGAAGGCAGTGCTCAGATTTTAAACACAAAATAAATGTACTGGCAGGCATACAAACATAGTTTCTTTCTTAGGTTCCTTTTTTGCTTAGCGAAACACAATGGAAAATCAGGTGACACCAAGTCTCACTCTTCTAACAGATTTTCCCTGAAGGACCAGGGCAATCCTGATGTTTCCTGGTTTTCGGGAAGGTGCTCCAGGCTGCAGCTGTGCTGTAGAGCGGTAACCCTAGTTGCATCCTCACTGGAACAAGACATGAATATGGTTAGTTTCTTCTTACCAGTACAAACTTCCCAAAGTAAAAATGGAAATGGGGGAGTGACTTGGAAAAGAATGAATTCTTTAGGACTTTAGGGCATACACCTTTTTTTTCATAGGCTGTGCTTAAACTGTAGTAAATTTTTTCACCCATCCTTTTGAGACTTCTCTTTAGGACATACTAGTATGTGTTTGACTCATTGTCTCTTTGCCTAATCTTTCCTGATTGTGTTCCACTTTTTTTTTTTTGTCCTTTATTTTTATTTTTACTATCAAATATTCCTTTCAGCTGAGGACAATGTTGACATAGTCTTTTGTAACTGGTGATATTTGTATATGTTTCTCTTATAAGGCTGGCTTTAAAGAAATGCTGTGAAACATTTTGTGACCAGTTGTCAACTGACTTTTGCCCTTAAAAATAGAAGTTATGCCTTTATTCACATCTCTCCCCAATAGCCATTAGGGAAGGCAGGAGGACATCTGGATAATGTTGTCCTTTGTTGATGATGAAGATCACAATACAACTGTTAAAGTGAGACAAAGTATGTAGGGGAGAGACTTGAAAAAGAGATATTGTTCAGCACATTTATGATCTGTCCTGGTTTTCTTAGAAGAAACTTTGAAAGAAACGCCCTAGCAGGGAGGTAGCTGTGGTATTTTCTGATAGGTCTCCTGGTTAGACAAGTGGAAGACACACACTATAGGGTAGAGACATGCTGTAGGATAGATGTGGAGTCATTAGACGAGACGAAATGACTCTTAGTGCTGAGCTGAAGTGCTAGTCAAAGTAATATGTATAATTCATACTGCATATTTGCCCTGATGGAGAATCAGAGAATATCATGGCAACCAACATGCACGTGTCGTATACACGAGGCATTCTTAAGTGAGAGACCTGTTTTATCCAAGGCTGTTTACAATAGCGTCCCAATAGATGATAAGCATTCTGCACTACTGTTTTAGGTAGAAATATCCTTTTAAAATGGAATAAGGTCATGCTAGCAAAATGAATGGGAGTGTCTTTGATGCTGAGAGCCCCGTGACCTGTGTCTGAACACGATTCAGCAGTTAATCAGGAAGCTCCATTTATGTCGAGTAATCTGAAGCTATTTCATAATCAGACTCCCTCAGATGGAGCATGCTGTGAGAAAGATCAGAAAGAATAGGTATGAATACTTTTTTTTGGTAAGGAGAGATGGTGCCAGAACTAAAGTCAGTGACACTTTGAAATCAATAACAATCAATTCTGTAACAATCTGGAAGCCAGTGATACCTGACAGAATAGTCAAGATGTCAAATTTTGTACAAGTGAGTTCCCTGATGTCACAGCAGTAACCTTTAAATGTATATTTCTGTAAGATTCATCAGATCAGAACTGCTGCAAAAGGATAAGATGGTGAAAAATATGTAAGGTAGTCTTGGTGGATAAACTGAAATGTGATGGGGCTGGAGAATAAAATATATCTGACTTTTCTAATAATGCAGAGGTAAAGATTTAAATGGACAATGTCTAAAAAGAATAGGCCAAGAGTGATTATAGCAGAAGACTTTAAATTGTAATATATAGGATTTTTTTAAAATGTACAGTTCATAAAAAAATGCATTATAGAAAATGTGGGAGAATGTAAAGTGATCACTCAAGACAGAAACATGCATATATTTATCAATGGGGAGCAGGAAAGAAAAGTAGCTGCTTTATTGGCAAAGGTGGATTTCTTTTTTTTTTTCCCCTTAAAATGTTGATTAAAATAAAATGTTTGTCTTGATTTTAAAGTTTTGCTACAAAAACATCAATACCAAAACAAGGTTTCAGTCCATAAATTTATAACGGTGACTTAAGTGGTTATGTTAATGCCTGTTCTCAGAAACTAGATGACCTCACCTATGATACACAGCTGTGTTCCCTTCCAAAAGCTGAAAGTAGAGCATCCCTGAAGTCTGTGCTTACACCATTTGTTGCAGGGACAATTAGACCAAGAAATGCAGGTCCTGCAGGAAGATAGGGACATGCACTAGCCAAAATGCCACGCCCTTAAAAACCATAGAATCACACAATGGTTTGGGTTGGAAAGGACCTTAAACATCATCTAGATCCAACCCCCCTGCCATGGGTGGGGATGCCCTCCACTAGATATTCCAGTCAAAATAAAAAGCTGTTCAACTGAAACATTGTCATTGTGGAGAGGCTTGACTTTTTCAATGGAAAAATCCCATTTTTTCTAAGAAACTGAACATTCTTCATGAAAAAATGCACCTGGTTAAAAACACAGAATCCTTTTGAAATGTTATCACTGTAAAACTGTGAATGCAGCCTCTGCTGTTACCTGGGCCTGACATCAGGATGTAGGAATCATTATTTTTAGTTCCTGTTTCTGCTTTTCCCCATGTGTTCACCACCCACTTGAGGTAAGTCACTGACCCTGTTCAGTTCTTCTTTGTAAAATTTACAAAATAGATGTAATATTCCTAACAGGTGTAACGACACTTATCTACTGCTAGTAAAATGCTCTGGGATCCTAAAATGAAAGTTTCTATCTAAATGGGATTATGTATAAAGCATTATGTTGAAAGAAGATGTTCCACACTGATGATCTTACTCCCCCGGGATTTCATACTCTGTAGTCTCAAAGGAGAGAGATCAGCAGAAGATGCAGTTACAAAACCTCATAGGAAGAAGAATAATTTATCCAGTCACTATCTCACAGCAAACACACCAATATTTATAATTTTATTCTTACCACCAGACACAACACTGAATACATTCTGTAAAATAAACAAAACAACTTTGTAAAAGCTCACACTACAAAACCTGCAAGCAGAGTTCAGCTGGAGGTTTTAGCCCTAAACCGACATTTATCATTCATAAAGACCCTGTGGGCTTTCTTCAAGGTCTGTCAAACCTACTATCTCATATGTGTACAAAATACGACTAAGTTCATGTCAGAGGCACTGTAAGCAACATATCTGGTCATTTTACTGGGTCTTTGACAGACAGTAACCTAGAAAAAAATTGTTCAGCTTCACTTCTTGCAAAGTTGAAATGTTGGTAAACAAATCTCCAGCATGCTTACTAATGCTGTGTGCCCGGGAATGAACATTATGTGGAATATGACAAATGGGATTTAAAAGAAAATGAAATCTTATTTTTTTTGTATCTTGGCTTTGCAGATGTAAAAATCATGACTCAAAGATCTTGAATTTTGAGTTTGCATTGAAGATTTCAACTCAGGAGAGAGCATGATTATCCAAATCTTCTTTGCTGACATTTGACTCCTAAACTAAAATAATAGAAATCAAATAAAAGCATAGGAGGAACAGGAACCACCCAATGAAATATCTCGTTTGAATTTAATTGATATTCTGGAGGGAGTGTCCTTTGGCACAAGAACAGATGGAGGAGAGACTGAGTTAAAATGCTAAAGGGCTGATAAAGGATTACAAAGCAGGAGATACAGGAGAAGAAGAGAAAGGAATTTTAGACATTGCAAATAAATGACATTTCCCTGGGTATAAAGCATAAAAAGGGAAGTGATTTGTGGGCTGTAGCTGTGACTCCTTAATCAAAAGGGCTTTTTACCATTTGCTTTTCTTATTTCTGTTAATTTCTTATTACTAAATTAATACATGGGTAGATGGGTGGGGGGTGATAGGGTCATTTAAACTTCTGTTTCTGTAATCTGTCATTGTACCTTTAGTGGGTATATCATGTAAGCTACGGCCAGGCACCAAATAATCCTTTCAAATAAGCAAATTTTGGGGCTGTTTGCAAAGTCAACATGCAACATATGAAGGAAGGGTAAAAGAATACTGCTGTCAGAGGTGTATGGATCTGAGCAACTTAACAAACGAACATCTGTGGTGGGTTGACCCTGGCTGGAGGCCAGGTGCCCACCAGAGCTGCTCTGTCACTCCCCTCCTTCACTAAACAGGGGAGAAAAGGCATAACGAAATGCTTGTAGGTCGAGATAAGGACAGGGAGAGATCACTCACTAATTGTTGTCACGAGCAAAACAGACCGAACTTAGAGAGGGAATTCATCTGATTACCAGGCAAAACAGAGTAGAGCAATGAGAAATAAAATCAACTCTTAAAACACCTCCCCCCACCCCTCCCATCTTCCCAGGCTCAACTTCACTCCCGGCTTCAACCTTCCCCCCCTCAGCAGCACAGGGGGACGGGGAGTGGGGGTTGTGGTCAGTTCAGCACACGGTGTTTCTGCTGCTTCTTCATCCTCAGGGGGAGGACTCCTCTCATCGTTCCCCTGCTCCAACATGGAGTCCCTCTCACGGGGTGCAGACCTTCAGGAGCAAACTGCTCCAGCGTGGGGTCCCCCACGGGGTCACAAGTCCTGCCAGCAAACCTGCCCTGGCGTGGGCTCCCCTCTGCACGGGTCCACCGGTCAGGCCAGGAACTTGCTCCAACATGGGCTTCCCATGGGCCACAGCCTCCTTCAGGTGCCTCCACCTGCTCCGGCATGGGGTCCTCCATGGGCTGCAGGTGGAATCGCTACACCCCCTCATCCTTCCTCCATGGGCTGCAGGGGGACAGCCTGCTTCACCATGGTCTTCTCCAGGGGCTGCAGGGGAATCTCTGCTCTGGTGCCTGGAGCTCCTCCTCCCCCTCCTTCTGCACTGACCTTGGTGGCTGCAGAGTTTCTTACATCTTCTCACTCCTCTGTCCGGCTGCAAAAGCTCTCTCTAACTGTTTTTTCCCTTCTTAAATATGTTATCACAGAGGTACTGATTGGCTTGGCCTTGGCCAGCGGCGGGTCCATCTTGGAGCCGGCTGGCATTGGCTCTATCAGACACAGGGGAAGCTTCTAGCAGCTTCTCACAGAAGCCACCCCTGTAGCCCCCCCACTACCAAAACCTTGCCACGCAAACCCAACACAGCATCCATGGGCTACATTGTACTGATAAGCAAAATTTCGCTAAGCTCTCCCAGTGGCAATCCTCCACTTCGTAACTGAAATCCTGGCTCTGTATCTTTGTGCTCTTACATTTAATGCCATTTCCTGATTTGCTGTTAGTACTCCAGTTTGAAAGATCATCCAGTTTGTTCTGCATTTTTTCTGCATCAATGGCACTCCAAGTTTTATGTCATCACCAAATTTCAATAGTGCACTCTTAGCTTTTGTGGCAAGGTTGCTAGCAAAAACATTGGATAAGATCAATCCCAAGACTGAATCTTGAGGAATAATGTTTGTATTTTTCTTCTTCCAAGGATGGTGATGTCTCAGCAAAACTGTTGGTTCCCTTTCCCCTTTGGCCAACTCTTTATCCAGTTTAGGGCTAATCTAAATCTTTTCTGGTTTATTTGATGATTTCCCACACAACATGTGACAAAAGTCTTGACTGAAGACATCCAAAAGGATCAGTTATTTTACTGAAGAAAGATACCAAAATAGTTTGATATGATCTGTGGTAAGACCACATTGGCCTGGATCCAAGTGCCCATTTGTCACCTTTCTTTAATTATTCTGCCTTTAAAAATTACAATTTCTATGACACAGAATGTGTCCTCAATATCCTACAACAGTCAGGCTAAGCGTGTCAGCCTGCCTGAATCAGCCTGCACCCATGTTCTATGTAACATTTCATTAGAGGATGGCCGAAATGAGAGCTTATGCTGAGCTTGCACTCCAGGGGCCAGTATGATTGTAAGGCTTGGCTGGACTACCTGGTTGAGTATCACCCACCATTGCTTTTTCACATATGCAGCCCAGTTAACAGTCAGTGCAAACATGTTCTGTCCTCTTTCATCAATGCAATATGGATCTCCTTATTGTCGTCACAATGAGATGCTTTCTATCTAGTGCTGATGGCAATTTCACTGGGTGATTTTAAATGGGAAAACCGTGCCAAAATGGCACTTTTTAAATAGAGAAAACAGTAATTCTATCATACCATAGCAGAAGAGCTGAGAGGATCATCAGCACAGCCAATATCAGTTGCCTATAAAAAACAGAGGAGAGGTGGATATTTAGCTACTTCACGCGCTTGGGTGAGCAAGTGAAGAGAGGCATGCTATGTAGAACTACGATTAGAGCAAAGTCAGTGGTTAAAAGATCCAAGCTCCTAATAATCATTCACATACAAAAATAAAATGCAGTTTGATGTATTTGCAACATTTTCAACTGAATTTTGTATTGCATAATCGATTGCACCTGATAATGACTGATTTATAAATAAACAAGATTAATGAGTTGCTTAAAATATGTTATTGTTTATATCTCCAGATTGGATGATTTATGTAAATAGCCAACACAGAACTGTGAACTCCACATTCCAAATAATTTTAGCAAATAGATAACTAAAAATTAATTTCTATTGTTACAGGCATATGTATTTGGTATTGCTGCATGCAGGTATTCACAACAGACTTTGCTGGCAGAGAACTATTCATTCGAAGTTTATGTACAGTTTAGAACAGTGAATGTACTAAAGAATTTATTGTTTGAGCAAGGCCAATTGAGCAAAATAAATTACAAAATTAATCAAAAACTTTACTCAGGTCTAATTATTTGCTCATATGCAACATTATGAGAGTCTGAACTCATACTTGGATAGACTGTCCTATACTGCACCTCTGTGAAGTAGCTGCAATGAAAAAAAAAAAAAAAGAAAAGAAAACTGTGCCTTGTTCTTAAACAGGTATCCACACCTGTTCTTGCTGGTCTTTTGTAGGTGGATTTCTGGCTTATGACATTAAAATGCCATTTGGATGTTGCTACTGTTCCCAAACTGACACAGCAGAAGCAAAGACTTCCAAAAAGGGCTTTTTTTTTTTTGTTAGTCAACAGACTATGAGAAGAAAAATCAAGTATTGTCTGAATAACAGAACAATGGATAAACAGTTGGATCAAGAACCAAGTCTCAAATTCCCATTCCTTTATTATTTGAGCTTAGTTAGCTCTCTTAAGTAGCTGTCTGCCAGAATACCAATGAGTCCGACAGAGCAGCTCAGACAAATGTAAGAATACTTCAATCAGAAGCTGAATCTGTGAATTTTTCCAGAGGACGTATTTAGTAGTGGCCATGTAGAAAAGCAAAGCACATGGATTAGTTGCCTGCTTTTACCAAACACCACATAGACCTGAGTAGTGAAGCAGGAGATCATAGAATCATATAGTAGAATCATAGAATCATTTTGGTTGGAAAAGACCCTTAAGATCATTAAGTCCAATCATAAATCTAACACTGCCAAGCCCACCACTAAACCATGTCCCTAAGCACCACATCTACACGTCTTTTAAATAACTCTGGGGATGGTGACTCCACTACTTCCCTGGGCAATATGGTCCAGTACTTGATAACCCTTTGGTGAAGAAATTTCTCCTAATATCCAGTCTAAGCCTCCTCAGGCACAACTTGAGGCCATTTCCTCTTGTCCTATCTCTTGTTACTTGGGAAAAGACACCAACACCCACCTGGCTACAACCTCCTTTCAGGCAGTTGTAGAGAGTGATAAGGTCTCCCCTCAGCCTCCTCGTCTCCAGGCTAAACAACCCCAGTTCTCTCCGCTACTCCTCATAAGACTCGTGCTCTGGTCCCTGAGATCATGGAAGATATATGAACTGTCAGTTTGGAAGGACAGGCTAGACAAGCAGCATCCAACAACAACCACATCCTGACTTTTTCCACCTTTCTGAAATAGTAATTTCAAGTTCAGTTATCTGCTTTGCAAAACCAGATCATCACTCTGAAGGATCAAGTGTCTCAGTTTCACTTGGAGAAAGCAAGACATTTTTTTAGACCATATGAACTGGTTAGATTACTATAAGTTTTAAGACCATTCCTGTTTCTTCATTTGTTTGTGTGTTCACTTCTGTGGACACCTACACTGAATAAGGCTTGAGCAATTTGATACTTTTAATATAAAACACTTAATTTCATCAATGGCATAGACAATGGGATCGAGTGCACCCTCAGCATGTTTGCGCATGACATCAAGGTGAGTGGTGCAGTTAATATGTCTGAGGGACGGGATGCCATTTGGAGGGACCTGGACAAGCTTGAGAAGTGGGCCCATGTGAACCTTATGAGGCTTAACAAGGCCAAGTGCAAGGTCCTGCACATGGGTCGGGGCAACCCGGACATCAACACAGGCTGGGGGGGGTCAAGGGATTGAGAGGAGCCCTGAGAAGGACTAGTGGGTACTGGCGGATGAAAAACTGGACACAAGCCGGTAATGTGTGCTCGTAGCCCAGAAAGTCAACCGTATCCTGGGCTGCACATAAAGAAGAGTGACCAGCAGGTCAAGAGAGGTGATTCTGCCCCTCTACTCTGCTCTGGTGAGACTCCACCTGTAGTACTACATCCAGCTCTGGGGTCCTCAGTACAAGACTTGGAGCTTTTGGAGCAAATCCAGAGGGGGACCATGAAGATAATCAGAGGGCTGGAGCACCTCTCCTGTGAGGACAGGCTGACAGAGCTGGGGTTGTTCAGCCTAGAGAAGAGAAGGCTCCAGGGAGACCTTATTGTGGCCTTCTAGTACTTAAAGGGGGCTTATAAGAAAGACGGGGACCGACTTTTTAGCAGGGCCTGTTGCAACAGAACAAGGGGTAATGGTTTTAAACTAATAGAGGGCAGATTCAGACTAGAAATAGAAGAAATGGAAGAAATTTTTTACAATGAGGATGGTGAGGCACTGGAACAGGTTGCCCAGAGAGGTGGTAGATGCTCCATCCCTGGAACCATTCAAGGTCAGGTTGGATGGGGCTTTGAGCAACCTGATCTAGTTGAAGATATCCCTGCTCATTGCAGGGGCAGGGGGTTGGACTAGATGACCTTTAAAAGTCCCTTCCAACCCAAACTATTCTATAATTCTAGAATATCTTCATCAAAATCAATTATGAACAAGTTATCATTTACAATGATAATGCAAAGCCAAGTTCTATCATGATCCTCATCTACGTAATTTAAATTCTAAAATATGGCATTTGTACAATAGATTAATTCTTCTGCATAATTTCATAGAATTCCTGGGAAAAACCCTCAACACTAGGAGGAGGGAGAGACCTCTGTTTTGTCTTTTTTGGGACCTGTCTTCCCTCCCACTTTATATGATGGACAAAAAAGTCCTCTTCTGAAATTTTTCAAAACTACTTTTAAAGATCACAAGAATTAAGAAACCTTCAGTGAGTCATAGACATTTTCAAAGGTCTCTGAGCTCAGTCTTTCATCAAAAATAAATAGAAAATGAATTGACTCTTTAAAATAACACGAGCAAAAAAAAAGGAAAGTGAACTTCAGTATTCACGACCTAATTTACATTCCCTGCTCATTCTGGCAACTCTTGTAGTTAACAGATGGTGCAAAGGCAAATACACCTTTTGATTATAGGAAAAATGGAAAAAAAGAGGTGATTTAGGAAATGTGCTCTATTAAGCATAAGAAATTAGGACTGGTTCACTTGTATTACTAGTTTGTAACACAATTAAGCAAATTAGAGGAAATTGGGTGCCTAATTACCTTCCAGACCTCTAAAAATATATCCCATTAGCCCCAGTTCAGGAAGCAGTGTTTTTCAAGAAATCATGCTGGATCCTAAATATAGCCATCAATATCATTGACCTCATTGCTTAACTCCAGCATCTCCAACAAATTCAAACCAGGCAGATACCAGTGTGACACTATATAATTATTCAGGATCAAATAGACTTTCAGATCTGTACTTCCTTCACTATTTGAGCTCTGCATCTACCACCATGAATATAAGAGGGTTTCCAACATTTCACAAAGGGGTTTCAGCACTCACCAGAGCATCCACAGTAACAGCTCCCCACAACTCTTTTCACAGTCAAAGACTAACAACAACTATCATTAAAAGAAGGATAGTCCTTATGGTCAATTGACTAACTAAATGGCCTTTCTGGTTGTCCTGATGGTGCCCTGCATTGTAGTGGAGCCCAGACAGCCTTGCTGCAGTTGGGCAGCAGAATGTCAATTAGCTCTGACGGCACCAGTGATTAATTCTGTGGGAATACCTCATTTGCCACCCCTACCATACGTGACCTTTATTCCCCATTGCAGATAAGCCTAGCATGTTTTTCATAATAATAATGACCATGGTCAGCATGCGAACCTTATTTTTTAATTCTTTTTCTCTTTGTTTTCATTTTTATTTTAACATTCATAACACCCTGTGGACACTTGGTATAAGTTTTTAAGAATGCAGGCTGACTTCTCTGGTCTACAACTGAGGAAAACTGCAGTGGATGTAAATTCAGGTTTCACATATAAAATCAATTTATGGCTTGGTGTGTTGGGTTTGTGTGGCAAGGTTTTGGTAGTGGGGGGGCTACAGGGGTGGCTTCTGTGAGAAGCTGCTAGAAGCTTCCCCTGTGTCTGATAGAGCCAATGCCAGCCGGCTACAAGACGGGCCCGCCACTGGCCAAGGCCAAGCCAATCAGTACCTCTGTGATAACATATTTAAGAAGAAGAGAAACAGTTAGAGAGAGCTTTTGCAGCCTGAGAGAGGAGTGAGAAGATGTAAGAAACTCTGCAGCCACCAAGGTCAGTGCAGAAGGAGGGGGAGGAGGAGCTCCAGGCACCAGAGCAGAGATTCCCCTGCAGCCCCTGGAGAAGACCATGGTGAAGCAGGCTGTCCCCCTGCAGCCCATGCAGGAAGGATGAGGGGGTGTAGCGATTCCACCTGCAGCCCATGGAGGACCCCATGCCGGAGCAGGTGGAGGCACCTGAAGGAGGCTGTGGCCCATGGGAAGCCCATGTTGGAGCAAGTTCCTGGCCTGACCGGTGGACCCGTGCAGAGGGGAGCCCACGCCAGGGCAAGTTTGCTGGCAGGACTTGTGACCCCATGGGCGACCCACGCTGGAGCAGTTTGCTCCTGAAGGTCTGCACCCCGTGAGAGGGACTCCATGTTGGAGCAGGGGAACGATGAGAGGAGTCCTCCCCCTGAGGATGAAGTGGCAGAAACAACGTGTGCTGAACTGACCGCAACCCCCATTCCCTGTCCCCCTGTGCCGCTGAGGGGGGGAAGGTTGATGCCGGGAGTGAAGTTGAGCCCGGGAAGATGGGAGGGGTGGGGGGAGGTGTTTTAAGAGTTGATTTTATTTCTCATTGCTCTACTCTGTTTTGCCTGGTAATAAAGTAGATGAATTCCCTCTCTCAGTTCAGTCTGTTTTGCTCGTGACAACAATTAGTGAGTGATCTCTCCCTGTCCTTATCTCGACCTACAAGCATTTCGTTATACCTTTTCTCCCCTGTTTAGTGAACGAGGGGAGTGATAGAGCAGCTCTGGTGGGCACCTGGCCTCCAGCCAGGGTCAACCCATCACACTTGGTTTTTAGTTTTTGGTTTTGTTACAAGCCCCCACCTAGTTGAAAGAGTTGTTCAACAGGCACATGTAATATTTCACTCCAATTGCAAGCCAGAACCTGGAGTCTTCTCAAGGGTACATTAAGGCACCCAAAATTGTAAACTGACCTTCAGTCTTCATCAGACTCCCTTTTTACACTTTCTCTAAAAATACAGCTCTTCTGTGTTTCACTTCAAAGTGGAGTGTGTTGCTCATCACAACTTTGTAATGAGCTTTTGAAGTTTCCCTCCTCTGCAGGAGTTAAATGAAAAGTATTAAAAACACTAATTGCTTCATAACTGGCTAGTATCAAGAATAAAAATATCGTTCCAAATGTATTCCTGTTTCCTGGCACTTTTTGCATACATGAAGTATAGTATTGCTTGAATCTTTCTTCAGCTGTCCTCCATATAATCAGAAAGTTGCAGTTGGAGATTTTAGTGTCTCTTTTCTGCCAGCCAGGGTAATTAATCTCATTTATAACTCAGATCACTGTTAATCGGTTGTTTTTCTGTTCATACCTCAAGAACAATATTGTTCATGCCTGTTTCTCTCTCTCTCAAACTATCATTTTGTTTTACAATAAATTTGCCTTCAGAACAGATTTTGCCATATTACTATTTATGTGTGATAAAGGACTCTGGAAAGGTTTATACTGCTGTGGTTATCTGGTGTTTTGACTGAGTTTGGGGACAGGAATAAAACTGTCTTACTTCTTAAAAAGCTAACTGTTCCAGCTTGATAATTCCCCTGCTGGGAAACATGTCTCCATCATTTTCATCTGTTTTTTGAGAGAGTGTCATGATTGTCACAAGTTTTGAGGTAGCTTATTTATTTTGTTTAATTGCTTCAGAAGGTTTGTGTGGTGAAAGAAAGGAAATTAAATTTCCTTCTTCAGGACATAAAAAGGATTCATCCTGTTCAGGTTTAGAAGGGCATAAGGAGATTGTGGGATTTCATTGTTGACATGGAATATCCTTGTAGGTCATTGGTACGTAAGATTTCTGGACTTATATCAAAAGTCTTCATTCATATGTTAAAATTAGTGGTCTCCAGTTTTTTGTCATTCTGCCAGGGTATGGTGTTTATGAATAATCCTGCAGAATAGGGTGGTTTTTTTGTTTTGCTAATTTTTTTAAAAAAACACATTTGTCATCTTAAAAAGGTATGCACAGGCTGTTAGTCTCATTTGTTATTCTGTGATTAAGGAACAGACACATGGAACAAATATCTTATTCTTTGTATGCTACTTGTAAAATATTTTTCCTGACATTAGATACAAATACTGTACTGTTCTGGTACCATGTCTTGTATATAACACTTTTGGATCTCTTGTTACCATAACAACAGAATGAAAATAGGGAGGAGGTTAATATCATAATTCATTTTTTTCACTCTGTTCATTCCTTCATCTAAAGATTGCCTTCTTCACTCGGAAGATGCTTACATTAGAGTTTAATTGGTGAAATGCAGGTAATAATTATGCAGAGTTCAGTACGAGGGGTGGAGGGAGCAGGGGGACAGGATTCAGCATTTTAAATGAGAACAACTGATTTCTTCCTTAGGAACTGTATTTGTTCCACAAAAAACAATTCAAGCAATATCATCTTCACTCTCTCTCTCTGACTTTGTGCTTTTTCTCCTTCTCATGCAGATAAAGGTACAGTATGAAATTTCTTTAGGAGAGTGCACATAGCAGATACCAAACAATCATTTCTAGTGCAAAAACTTCCTTTATGTCATTGACATGGTAAGCAGGTCTTCCCTTCCTCTGAAGATGCAGGCTGCAAATAGACAAATATGTCATGTATCACCTCGGATCTGGCAGCTTTACAAGACCAGCACCTGGGAAAGCAATCACTATGCTTGCCATCATGTATATAGGTCTGATTACAGTAAGAAATCTGTAAGAAACAATACACATTATAACTGTCCATTCAGAATAATTTTCAAGAGAATGAAACTATTTTGCAAAGAAAGGTGTCATTCACCAATTAAGCCCAGTTAGGAATTCAGCAGGACTCAGGAAAGATAAGACAAATGCTTGTTCTCTACACAATGTTAAATGCCATCTTCTGGACTTAAAGTCTCATGTGCCACTGCTCTTACAGAAAGTTGTTAACCAAATCTAAAATCTCAATGGATTATGACCCTGTGAAATATATTTTAAATACAAGATACATGGTGTAACAATAAACCTGAGGAGTCTTATCTGTGACATGCAACACATACTTACATTAAGAACACTTCTTTGTTTAGAATTAATTTTGTCCCAAGGTGGCTGAAAAATCTAGAGAACTCTGAAATTTAAAAGTGCAGTAGAACTCTTACTGTCTCCAAGATCATGACAAAGTAAAACTGTAGGGGCTACTTTACAAAAGATCCAAAGGACAATTTATAATTACATTGGGAGAGAAACTGTTTTACTTATTAATTTTTAGTTCTTTTGTTCATACTTTGTACTTTTAAAAAACATTTCCATCATAAGTGACTTAAATATAAAATGAAAAAGTACTTTCTTATGGTCATTCTGCTTTTTTCTCTTCCCTGTGGTGGCAGTGTGCTCTGCAGACAGACAGGAACTCAGACTCATCCATCAGCTCTTGGTTTTAGCACTTGTTTGCTGTGCATCTGTTTACATTGCTGGGCATTAGTATAAGGATCATTTCACAGCATCTTATTTGAAGGAATCAGGGAGTTTACTTTTCCTTCCGCTCTGTAGCAGCACAGAGATGGAAAATGAAGTAGTTATCCTACTGCTATACACAACTAGGTAAAGGTTCTACAGTGGGAATAATTTGCCATTCAAGATAGGAGCCAATAGAAAATTGTTACCTCTTCGACTGCTTTTCTGATGGAGCTAGAAAGAGTGTAACACAAGTGAATTTGCAACTCTCAGAAATTTCCTCACTTCAACCAGAGCCATCTGTAAAATGGGTGAAAAATATATTAAAAAGATCTCACAGAGTACTTCACATCTGCAAAATTATATCATGCCTGTGTCTTTGTGTTACACCGCATGCAAAATATTCTTTAAATTCTTTATATACTCTGTGGGATGAAGAAAACAACCAAGGCCAATGCAGTGCCACCTTCTCTGCTCTTTTCATGCTGAGTAAATAGCAGCACTGAGCACACTAATCACTAATCAGGGTCACATCAAAACACTATAATGTCTCCATATTCTGAATTGCTTCCAGTGTATTTAATTCTGTTTATATTCCACCCTTGTAGCCTATTTTCTTTCTCCTGTTTACAGAATAGACTACTAAGAGTATGCTAAGTAATTAATGAGTTATAAAGGGTAAAATTGTTATGAAATCCTAAATCATTTAAAGCCAATTCACAGATCACAGAAAGCTCAGACTGAGGAAAATAGAATGTGATGAGAACTGCAGCTTAATTTGTAGACATTGGACTACACTTTTAAATATACAGTTACATTTAATATAAGAAAAATGGTAGTAGTTTCACTTTCTAGTAAATACTAATTGTCATTAGTCTGTATAATGAAATGTTATTAGGAAATACATCAAAAAAAGTAGTAAAAAGAAAAACGCAAAGCAATTTCAGTCCTGTTGTGCTTAAACATTGCACAGTGTTTTATCTCTCTGTGCATAATTTCTTTCTCTCCCCTGTCTTCCTTTCACATCTTTTTGCCCTGAGCACTCTAACATCTCTGTGTGGTCATTTGGGTTTTATTTGTTGTTCATTTAATTGTAGATTATCTGAGGGCATTAAAGTGCTATGATTCATTTACTAGAGAGAAATGCAAGTTGCATCACTTTAATAATTTGTTTTGCTGTAGTATAATAGCCATGTTAGGGCACTTTTGTTAAGACATCAGCACATTCTGTAATCTGTGCTATTATCATATATTATACCACACCATATAATTTATAAATTGCAGAAGTAATTATTACAAATTAATTCTGTATTAACTGAGTAGACTCCTGTGCACAGTGCTTCAGCAAAGAAGTAGGGAACATAGGCCTAGATTCACAGAGTCAAGCTCAGCATTGCCACACCTAATTGTCATCAATTTATCTCCCTGTGCAATATTTGCAATGCCTCAGAGTGGCATATAACAGACACAACATGTTGAACGTGTTGCATGACAGCAGGAGGATAACTGTGTCCTTCCCATTTTCTACACCTTGGCCTTTTCTGTAAGAGTAAAGGTTTATTTCCTAACTCTTCTGGAGTTATGAGCCGCAACTGTCCCTTTCTTAGAGTATCTGTTGATCTTAATGTTATCTTTAATCACATAAGTAAAAGGGGGCATGGAGGGGCTTACAGGGCAATTCCTGCCCCAGTTAATAGTTTGTTATAAAAATATAATTAATCACATAGTAAACTTTTACAGGGTTTGTTTCTTATGTTTCTAATTGATTTCTGATAATAATATAATTATTATTATTACTACTACTACTACTATAATTATTATGAATAATGATAATAAACACTGTTATTGTTATATGACAGCAACTCAAATACATCAGAAGGTATAAATATGGAATCAACACTACACGAACTGTTGAGAGGTTTTATGTGGGACTAATGGTGAGCAAGTGGAGGCATAACCAAACTTTTCCATTGGATAGACCACACCATTAGTCCTTTAAAAACTGAAATTTTAAATCTTCACCCTCCCACTTCTGTAGATAAATAAAAAAGGTAGTTCAAAAGGCAAACATTAAAGTCTTGTTTGGAAAGACAAGAAGGTGTAGGGCACAATGAAACAGTTGCAGCATGAGAAGGACACAGAAGATGAGTATAGACGATTATACCATAGTGGAAATTTCAAAGTGCCCAAAGCTCAGAACAAGAAGTTTATAAAAATATAAAAGCAAAAAGAGTTGCAAGAGAAAAGAGCACAAACATTTTAAGCATCAATATGTTCAAGTAAGGTTCTTAGAGGTCTTCCATTGCACAGATGAGATACTCATGAGAAGATAGTTTTGAATGCCAATTCAGAAGCTTTTTATACTTTGGTTTTGTTTTTTTTTTTTACTTTTCCCATAGGTTTGATGCTTGTGGGGAAGCACCCAGAGCTGTGCACTGTTGTGGGATGAGAGTGGTTCTTTACGGTCACCAACAGAGCTGCCAGGCATCACCATTTCCATCTCAGTCATGCCTTTGGCAGCCCCAGCACGCTTTGCTGCAGCTCTGCTGAACTACCATGAATCCAGCTGCGTTACAGGAAGAACCTAGAATCCCTACTCCTCTCTGTCAGAAGCTGCTGTTTGATCACTGCTGTGTGATTAATGAGTAATTTATTTGTTGCTCAGAAAGATCTGGGACTTTTTTTCTTTTTGCAAATACTAAAATCACCACAGAGTATGGGTTATGTGTCTGGGGGGTGGGGCAGTGAAAAGTCAGGTGTTAAAAATCTCAGTTACATTGAACTCTGAAAATATTTTTGTCAGAAAAGGGGGAGATTTCAAAATGTCAAAACATTTTATTCTGAAAACGTGCAAGTAAAATGTTTTGACATTTTCAAAATGAAATGCTTCATTAAAGAAATGGTGAAACATTTTATTTTGAGAAACAAACCCTTTCAACTTAGTATTTCAAACCCTCCTCTACATTTAAAAACTGTCTTCATTAGAAGAATAAGGTCAGAAGGAGATTACATAATTCAGAACTGAAACAAAATGGTTTTTGGTTTGACTCAAGCTGATATTTTAATGTTTTTGCTCTGTTTTATTGAAAACCTTAAAAAATATCCCCAGCATCCCCTTACCTTAACTGGTTCCTGGTTGTTCTCCCATCCAAACACTGATGTGAAATGCATGAGAAATCCGGTATTGAGCTTTCACTTTTCTGCTTGTCCTTATATTTACTGTTTTGCTCTTGCTAATTCTTCTCTGTTTGCTGGAATGAATGTTTGATTTTACTTAAAAACATTTGACACTGTCTCCCATCACATCCTCACAGGCAAGCCTAGGAAGCGTGGGTTGGATGAGGGGTCAGTGAGGTGGGTAGAGAGCTGGCTGAATGGCAGACCCCAGAGGGGTGTGATAAGCAGCACAGAGCCTAGTTGGACACCTGTAGCTAGTGGTGTGCCCCAAGGGTCAGTGCTTGGTCTGGTCTTATTCATCATACTCATCAATGACCTGAATAAGGGGACAGGGTGTACCCTCAGCAAATTCTCTGATGATACTAAGCTGGGAGGAGTGGCTGACACACCAGAAGGCTGCGCTGCCATTCAGCGAGACCTGGACAGGGTGGAGAGTTGAGTGGAGAAGAACCATATGAAATTCAATGAGGGCAAGTGTAGGGACCCCAAGCACCAGTAGAGGTTAGGGACTGACCTGCTGGGAAGCAGCGCTGCAGAGAAGGACCTGGGAGTCTTGGTGGACAACAAGTTTTCCATGAGCCAGCAGTGTGCCCTCATGGCCAAGGCGGCCAATGGTACCTGGGCTGCATTAAGAAGAGTGTGGCCAGCAGGTCAAGGGAGGTTATCCTCCCCCTCTACTCTGCCCTGGTGAGGCCACATCTGGAGTGCTGTGCCCAGTTCTGGGCTCCCCAATTCAAGAAAGACCGGGAACTGCTAGAGAGAGTCCAGTGGAGGGCTACGAGGATGATGAGGGACCTGGAGCATCTCTTCTTGTATGAGGAAAGGCTGAGAGAGCTGGGTCTGTTTAGCCTGGAGAAGAGAAGACTGAGAGGGGATCTCATCAATACTTATAAATATCTGAAGGGTGGATGTCTAGAAGAAGGGGCCAGACTCGTCTCAGTGGTGCCCAGTGACAGGACAAGGGGCAATGGGCGCAAACTGGAACACAGGAAGTTCCATCTGAATATGAGGGAAAACTTCTTCACTGTGAGGGTGGCAGAGCACTGGAACAGGCTGCCCAGAGAGGTTGTGGAGTCTCCTTCTCTGGAGATATTCAAAACCTGCCTGGACGTGATCCTGTGCAATATACTTTAGATGATCCTGCTCTAGCAGGGGGGGGTTGGACTAGATGTTCTCTAGAGGTCCCTTCCAACCCTTACCAATCTGTGAATCTGTGAATCTGTGAATCTATGAATCTGTGAACTACTGAAACTTTTTCTCTCTAGCTGAACACCCCTTAATCATTGTATTTTACCATTTGCTTACACACTTGGCAGAGAGATGAGTCTTCAGTTATGGTCTGCAGTCCACACCAGGACAGCAGTTACACAAGAAGGAAGGGGTTTGTGGCTCTGACTATCTGGACCCAGTGTAGGCTGCAGAGAACAACTTATATTTATCCTTTTTTACAAAAAAATCAGATGTGACGTTTAAAATCTATGTGAAGTATTTCTAAAATGCTTGTTGCCTGTATTTCTCCAGCTTTCATCAGTCAACCTGCGCAGCTGCAGCCCAATAATGATCACACTTTCTGATCCATGGACACAGAGCTGTCCCATGTTTCCCAGCTTCTCAGGCATCGAGAAGTTAATTTCTTTCTGCCTAAGAAGTGGCCCACTAAGCATTCTTTGTTTTTCTATCCTAATGAAGGGCCAGCAGGAATGTAATCCACTTTTAATCATTTTTTAATCCACTGGCAGTATACTTTCTATGGCTGAAACAGGTGCTTGATACCATTAAGCCACCTTAGTCACTGACAGGAAATAAATAACTCCTTCAACCCCAAGAAGTACTTCCCACGATTCAGAGGGAAGCACTGTGGCAGGGCACCATGACCACTTTTGTTTTGGACTTTCTGTACAAATGAGCAAGATGACTCTACCTCCTGCAGATGTCAGACAGACAGTCTTTCACTAGCAAGAAACTCACTGTGAAAGACTCATGTGAACAAAGAAACAACCACAAGATGCTAAGAAACAAACAAACAAACAAAAAATATATAGCATGACAATGAAAATTATTTTTAAAAAAATGCATGAAGACAAGTATTTTTATTACATATTTTTCACAGGATGATACGGCTTCTATCTACTGTGTTCTATAAGAAACTAGTGATGTAACCTGACTTTGTTCTTCTGGACATGCTGAAAAGCCATTTCTATGATAAAATTTTGAAAGACAGTTGAAATTCTGTGCCCGACAGGAGGTTACAGGCAGTGTTTTAAAAATCTGATTTATTGTCAGTTCATTATTTTTGGACAGGGACAGTTAGTTTGCTAACTGGTCATTACTCACAAGTGTGAGGTGTTGATGAATCACTATGACATGATGCTTAAAGTTTTTTTAGTATTGTTCTCTGATGGTTTTAATTGTAATTTAAAATCTAAATGTGGAAAGTTGCATTGGAGCTGCTTTACTAATCGGGTACAGGGATTTTTTTCAGTCCTGTGGATTTCTGGAAAGCTTAAGGAACAGTTTTTGGGCATGATTGCCAGAAATGTGCCACATACAGTCATTTTTTCTGTCTCTGCACACAAAACTTCACATCAATGTATAAGTACATAAAGGCTGTCTCTCACTTCCTCCCATTCCAAAACTGGAGGCCTGTATGAAGTAAAAGATGAAGCAAGCAGAACTGAGGCACAGCTGACAATCTTAATCTGCTCTAGCAGATCTGCTGCACATACCTGCCTGCTCACTATGATATAGCTTGCAGGGTAATTAAACTAAGTTCAAAAATGTTGAGTGAGGTGAGAATACGTGCCCGTGTTTGGATTACAGGATGCATCTTGCGTGCATCTTTGGAGGTTACACGTGGCTATACATGCAGCACTTGTCCTTGTGGCATTTTCTATGACTGCTGCAGGATAATGGTAGGATAAAGGTGACCTGACACACAAGCAGGAGAAACTGGCATGTGTTGTCCTTCTTCTGTCCCCCATAAGTACGTAAGGCCTGTATATGCTTTGCCTGGGAGTTACCAGCTCCAGGCGTAGCAACAGCAAGCTTTGTTGAAACAGCAATCTGAGCAAGGTGAAAATGGCAGTTCCCAGCTGAAGCAAACTCAGCTATAAGATTGTGTCACAAGACCGCCTCAATGCAAGGCCACTGCTATGGAAATCTATCATAAGGAATGGATTTTTCAGTGGGAAAATCCATCATTGACAATGGAGATGAATCTGTTACAGGTGATGAATATTTACAGAATGGAAATTTTTATAATAACCACAATCTCTGGCTCCCAAGAACAGCAAGACAGCTAGAGAAATGAAGTAGTTCTGCCTTTTTTTTTCACTGAGGTAATTATTCATTAACAGCAGGCACTTTTTCTCCTTACAACAGTTAATAGCGGGTAGCAACCATTTTGCAGGTGGCATAATCCTAATACAGCTGAGGTAGTCCAACAATATTTATTTGTTTATTTATTGACTGACTCTGTAGTTTAATAAGGAAAAATCTGTTGAACTCCAGCCTACTGTGATGAATGAATGATAACATTTTTGACATTTCTTTTCTATTCCAATATTTTACTAAATTTTCTGTTTAAAATTACCCATCACAGAGTTATTGCCAAACGATTCTGCAAAAAGTGAATGGAAAAATTGTTTTGCACCAGAGTGACTCTCTTAATCAATAGAAGAGCAAAATGATTTCCTTTTCTGATACGTTCATTATAGGATGTCTCCAACCTCCATTTGCCTGTATTGATGCTTCCTAGATGATGAAAGGCTGCTTTTATCATGAACTGAAATTTCAATTTCAGCAGTAAGTACTGTTCCTCAGATGTAATTGTCCCCATATATGAGAAGTATATCCTCTTCATTTGCAGGTATTTTTCCTGTATTTTCATTTGTTTCTCTAGAGAATCTGAGTGAGGAGGAAAATGAAAGAGAAGAAATCAATAGTCCAGTGTATTTCAATGGAAAACTAAATATCAGTCTGAATAGTCCATAGATAATGACATGAATTCCCGAAGATGAAAAGTCACTTTCAAAAGTACAGTGGTAAAGACTGCTTCCAAACATAGCAATCAATGCAACGAAAGAGAAGCTGTAAAATGCCTAAGAGCTCAATACTCTCAGGTGACTTTGGCACTTAAAAGCCTAAATGTCAATGAATGTCAGTGGTTTTTAAACTCCTAAATCACCTCTATATTTGAAATTCTGGCTAACAAATCACACAGAAATCTCAAATAAATTCACCCATGGGCGCAGCAGCCGTACAGGAGGACAATGACTCTTTTGGAGCATATGATTCCTACATAACTGCAGCTATGGTTTTAAGAGTTTTGTGAGAACTTTGGTGGTTTTGTAACCTTTTTAACGCTTTTCTGAAAGCTTTCAGAACCAAGTCTGAATTCAGAATAATTCAGAAGGCAGTAATCCCGCCTTCTCCATCCTGCTCTTCTCTTGCATAAGAGTTGCACAAGACACAATCATTGGAAAGAATATAAATGCATATGTCTGAAGGTAGAGCTTTGGCCAAATAACACTTCATCTTTACTTCCATGCATTACCTGCATTGTCTGCAATTAGAAAATGGAAATCTTATATATCTGTTTCCAATGTAATTACTTGGGGTTTTTCAAACAAAACATACTAAAAAACATACTAAATGAAACATACTAAAAAACCCCATAAAAACCCACCCATAAAAAAACACCCTTTATGTGAGGTTTGATAACATTGGGTTTTCTATTACCTGTTATTTCAGTATGTTAACCTCTATTTAATTTCTGATCTTTGAGCTCTTGAACTTATTTAAGCCTTTCATTTTGGAAGGCCAAGCATGCCATGAATAGAGCTGGCAGAAAACATGGTCAGAACCATCTATAATTCTGCATCTGACCATCACTGAGAAAATACCATAAGAGGAAAAAAGAGAGAAAGAAAATTCTCAATGCATGTATACAGCTGTACCAATCAAAAGCAATAATTTAGTGCTCCAAACACGCACATGGACGAGAATGGCCCACAATCGTAATAATAACGGGGCAAATCTGGACTTATAAAATATGCCTGGAGCAGCCAACAGTTGCCTTCCTCCTTGTGTTGTAGGGCTATGGGCATTGCTGGGGATCCCTGAGGTTTTCTTCTGGTCCTGAAAACCACACTGAAGTGTGAAGTTCATGCCTGCACGTTGCCTTGCTTGGAGCTGAAATGCAGCCAAGGCATGCACCCCAAACTTGGACCTGGGATGGACTCCTGGCGTCTGCATTTCAGGTATCATCTCACTTTTCAGGTAGGAATTTTGAGTCATTGGCTAGGTCACATGAAACACTATCAAAATGGATGTGGTTTTGAAAACATGTTCTTTTCAGCGACAGCATTATATCAAGAATTATCCAAAGGATAAGCACGGCCTCCAGTGAGAGGGTGACAGAGAACGGTACATGTATGGTGACAGCTTTGAACTTTTTTTAAACAGGAGCGTATACAAATGCAACTGTTTCTTTCATGGTGTCCCAACATTTTATGTGGCGACAGTGCAAAATCTTTAAGTAAAAGTTTTCAGTTATCTGGAATACAATAGTAATTCAGCAGAAGGTTATGCCTCAGGCACGTTTGTGTGCCTCTTGTGGGAGCAGAACATCTGCAAACCTGCACATACAAACACAGAGGTACACACACAGCACAGGAATGACTAAAGTGGACTGTTGCCTCCCAAGATATGCTGTATCATTTTTTTCTGATCATTGCATGACTATAACCATTATGCAGTTCTCAGTCTTCCCCAAAAGTGACTACCTTAAATTGAGCAGAAATAACTGAGCAAATCTTAAACTAACCTTTAACAGTGTAGCCTGCAGGTATACAGAGAATCAAATATCACAAAGAATCACAGAGAATACAAATTTATACTTGGGAAGAAAACCATTCAGGCTAACTAAAAAAGGCTTGTGGTACTTTCATTAAATATGTACTATCCCTTTTCATGAGATTAAAAAAAAAGACGAGAAAAAAAAATAGAGTCAAAGTGAAAAGGAGCAAGGAAAGAATCAAGCAAGAGGAGTGTTTATTTCAAGAACACTTTCATAAAATCTAATAGTACAAATGAATTTCTTTCAAAGGAAAGAAAGTTTTCAAGGACTAAAACAACAAATTAATCCTAAAGGAAATGTCTTGAGAATGCTTGGGAAAGGATGCTATTCTTGAAATTACATAAACAAAAGGCTTTTTTTCCTCTAAATATTCCCCATTTCTTCCTGCTTCTTTCTGCTATATACAATGACTTCTTGTACATCAATCTCTTGCACCAACAGACAATTGTCTGAAGGAAAGTTCACTCTTCTGCAGCAAAAGATATGTGCTTCAATTAGCTGGCAGAGACAAGTAAAGAGTAATCCATATTTTTGCTTCATTACTTTCAGTTCTATGTGCTAATTTTCTGCTTTTTTAAATGGGCCCAAATCCAGGTCCCAAACAGTGAGGTATTATTATATTTTATACAAAACAAAGTAGCTAGCTGATACCTGATGTTATCTAAACAAGGCTCCCTGCAGACCTCTGTACTCCTTACTATTGATTTGCTATGCTGGTACATGACCTGGGAGCACATGTTATAATTCTTTTTTGTTTTCAGACCATAATGAAAAGAGTAGGAGCATCAAGCTTTGTCCACCGGGGTGTTATTAGGCAAGTGGAGAGATGGCGATGGGCAGGAGGGGCAACCTGTGGAGGAGTAGTCTGTGGATGAGCATGACCCACCTCACTGTGCTTTATGCAGCAAATCAACTGGTTGCTGTGGGATCGGAGCAGAACATGAGTTCACTTTACAATCATCAGGCACAGCAGCACTGTCTTCTGTGTCAGAAACCACGCTGGTACCAACAACCTTTGAAGAGCTAGGGGAAGCAACCATGCTTAGATCCCTTAAGAGACTCAGACAGATTTTTAAACGGTTAGATGCTTATTTTATAACTTTACAAACTCTCTTCCATCAAATAGATCAGTGCATCCCTTTAAATGTTTACTGCAGTCTGACTTAAAATGAAGGGTGGATGGCGTGTGTTCCAGAGAGTAGCATAAAATTTAGGAAGACAGCCCTGTTCTTAATAGTTTCCTGTGTGTGAATGGCAAAGCATATTACCCCTGGCAGGTAGCTTTTATATCTTTCCTAAATGGTCAAAGCTTTGTCTTCTATAAGGCAAAAAAATCTGGATAAGCTGGCACCAGTTAGTTGCCGTAGCAGCCCACCTGCAAACACTTTACTGAGCCACACTAGTTACTGCAGACATTTTTCAACAGCTTGTTACCACCTTCCTTTTGACTGAAGATGCTCCACCTGGAATCTGATCTTTGCTCAGCCCCTAAGCAAACACTGTGAGTCAGTTTCTTGTAATGGCAGAAATACACTGTTGTGGTCCTTCTGAAATCTTTTTCTGAAGTTTCTGGACATTTTGGTTTGCACGGAGTGCCACTTTCTAGCCACTGTGACCCTGTTTGGGCTGACAGACTGGCGCATTGGCTAGACAACGGATTTAGCTTTCACTCTGAATAACTGTTCAAACACTATTTTCTAAAAAGTCACCATGACCTAGATAGTGCTTCAAGTCAGCTGTAAAACTAAGAGCAACTAGGGAAAAATCAGACTTGGTTTTCTGTCGTGTACATGAAAGGTGCTATAATTATCACACCATGGGAATTTGAGGGGCTGGAAGATAAGCCCATGCAACCACGACTTGGATCAGATACTTTACATACGTTCTTGA
This sequence comes from Grus americana, assembly GCF_028858705.1. Taxonomy (NCBI): domain Eukaryota; kingdom Metazoa; phylum Chordata; class Aves; order Gruiformes; family Gruidae; genus Grus; species Grus americana. The sequence continues at coordinate 74,423,543 of NC_072891.1, read as the reverse complement.
AGATGTAAAGTGTTTTTCAACACAATCTAACCCCTACTAGAAAATCTTACCTGCTGCCTCTACATGAATACTACCAATACATAAGAGTATATTATAACTGTGGTAGAGTCATTTGAGTAATATTTTATATTATGTCAATTACCAGTGCTTAGCTGATTCCAAAAAGGTACTTAGTCTGCATCACGTTAGATCCGTGGTCTCCTCCCAAGTAACATGGTTCATCATATTTTGTATACAAATAATCTGTAAATTCTGTAAAAGTATAGACTGTACTGTCAATGTATCTAAGCAGAGGAAGCCAGAAGTTTCCAAGCTTGCAGAACAGCCTTTCTTTGTTGTTCTCTAGACCATTTCTTATAGATTTAAAATAAGTCTCTAGTCTTTGCCTGCAGTTGGCAGAAGGGTCTTTACTGGCACAAAATATAACCATGTCTGTGACAGTTACAGCCACACAACTCCAGTGATTTCAGACCAGCAGGCAGTTTCCGCAGTATATGGAGAAAGGTAGCATCCCTTACACTACTGAAAGATCGCTGCTGTTCTTTTGTAACTATGGTTTCACAGAACTTCATGGGTGTGGAAGAACCAATGACATGGTTCAATTTAAAGCCATATATAATGTCTGTAGAAAGAGAAGGGTAACACCCAAGATCAATTTCTTTTTGTGTCATTAAGTTCATTTATTCAACTTTACTTCTTCAAATATACTGACAGTGACTATGAAATACATCAAATCAGGTATGTCTAACTGTGCGGACTTGAATGCACATCAGAAATATACAGTGTCATGATTCTATTTACACAAGCACAAACAGGAAAACACATCCCCTTGAATTTTGAGAGAAAAGTTTAGTTGGGAGGATGGGTAATAACAGACTAGGAAGGCTGATGTGTAAAATCTGTATATTCTTATGTTGTAAAACTTCTGTTATAAATCTGAGAAATTTTCTCAGGAGTCATTCCTGCTATTCAAAAAAAAAAAAAAAACCAAAACCAAAAAACCCCCAAAAAACAAAACCCAAACCAACAAAAAATTAAACACAGCTAAAAATCAGTAAAGACTAACAGTCAAAATGAAGACTGATACAAGGAAATATGCAATTTGTTAACATGGGTCTATGGGCCTGCTAAAATTCACTGTGTCGCTCAAATTACTATCATAGGCATATTTGTGAGGAATGAAAATAATATCCCTGGTATGAAATGTTTAATACAGTGATACAGACAATGCAAGCTGATGTGTTTCAAAATTGAAAGACTTATTTGTATGGCATTGAAGGTTAGCAACAGGAAATGCTATCTGATTAAGTTCCCATGACTACAGCTTAGTCTTTATGTGGATGCATGCATTTGGTGCGTCACTTAATGATGCGACCACCGAAACAAGCAGACAGGGGCTATGACACAAAAAGTTCACAGCTGTCAAGCTGTGAGAGGCTGTCTCCTCTGCAGAAAAGTCACCTCATGGCTATTAGACTCCCTTTCTAAACAAAGAAGCAGTGCCAGCTGAGTAATGAAAAACTCCCAGGATCCAAGAAACTCTTTCTTTGCTGCAAGGAGCCTTGAACAAAGCAGCTGACTTGTTAAGGAGACTTGATTAGACTATTAGGACAGCTGGCCTTAGCATGACTTCAGGGAGGCTGCAAATCAGACAAGCTTGTTCAGACAAGTGATTATAGAGGCATTTCTGCAGGGAGTTAGAAATCCTGTGGCTCTGGATTTAGCACAAGGCAACAAGCTTTATGCATGCTTGTTTTTCTCATTTAGATTGTTCATTTAGCCCAGAGAGTTAAAATTATATGTCATGAGCTTACAAAGGTAGATACAAAGATCTATTGAGCAAAGAGAGAGTGTTCTTAGGGGGCACATCAAGTACACCAGGCCCCCAAAAGATATGATTTTGGTGTTCCTGGTTTGATTCTGAGGTTTTAATTCTGGTTCTGCCATACAAGCCACATGTTGAGAAAAGCATGACCTTCGTCTTTTAGACTTTTGATGCAAAGCAGCACTGATCACTTTCTGATGAGGTGAAGAAAAACGATACAGAAACTTAGGGGCTGAAGACTATAAAAGCCTACTCTCAAAATGAAAGGATTGAACTACATGTTTATTGTAGTTGTGTGTATAGGCATAAGGCCATAGGGTAATCATTTAAAAAAATAGAAAGGCCTTTTTTAACTGGCCTTAAAGATGAATAGGAAACCAAGGTGACAGTGGATGATCTTATTTCCTGGAATGAGATATCAGCTGAGACCTCTTGACATTTAGAAAGTAGGACTTTAGTAGGTCTTACAAGAAGGAGCTGTAATAGTCAAGGAGCAAAAGACTAAGGCATTTATTAGGAGTCACAGTGAAGGTAAAAAGGAATTTGGCAATAAGACAGCAATAGACAGACTTCTAGATGAAGGATCTGATTCCTCATGTTAGTGCTCACTAATGACCTTCATAAGCTTCAGTGAAACTATCTTTCGTTTACATCCATTCAAGAATCAACAGAATCAATGTGCAGAATTGTGCTGGAGAAAAGAGAGTCTTAGCTGAGAAATACCAACATAGTTTCTGACCAGAGGGTAGAATGGCACTAAAATAAGCTTTCTCTACTAAGATGCTGTGGATTAATGACTTTTAATTTGATGCCATCTAAATTTCTACCTGTAAAAAATTTACTAACTTGGTGTGATTAGTTCTTTCCAAAACCAACTGCTTCTATAAATTAGAATATCTAGTGATGATATCTTTTGATGGGAACTAAAGAATATAAGCATTACCTAAATATTATATTCTTGGCTCTGTTTTTACTTGTATACCTGCTCTCTTTTATAAAGCTAAACCTACAGATTTAGTTGTAAAAGATGGCTTATGTTTTGGGTTTGAATGGCTTTGCTCTGGGGAATCACTACCTCTGCATATACTGATGAAACAAATGAGGAGGTTGACAGTATCACTATTACTACAAAAGTTCTTTCTTAAATAGCAGCTGTGAAGTTCATTGAACCAGCTCAATGATACTGCATGAACACTACGCATCATGGTTCAGCAAGCCTACAGACAGCACTTTTCACTATAATTAATATGATCATCAAGTCAGCATTTCAATTCTGATTCTGTCTTAAGAAGAGTATATGTAAATTAGGTGGTTTGCTGGACTGGTGTAAACAGAATCCTCTGAATTTAAATTATGCAGTCATACTATCAAGATTTCTGCATGTTGTTTTGGATGCCTTAAGCAATATGCAGCTTCAATGGCAGCTCTAGGAATTTTTAGTTTTGGGGTAATATTGGAGGCCTGAAGTGCAGGTGGAGACTGTTTGCTGTTCTGATGCATGGTGGTGCAATGCTCAGTGGTGGCATGTGCGCTGCCCATGCTTTATCTCAAAACCCCAAAGTCAGCCTGAACTAAGACTTAGGAAGACTTTAAGGAGCATTATGAAGTTCAGATGGACATTACCATCCCCCACATAAGAGCTGCCCTTGAATTTCACTTAAGCTAGAATTAATACAAAAAGATGAGCATGGTACACATTGCCCTAATAGGGTTCCCCAATGGAATAATTTGCTTAGACTTTTTGACTCCTTCAGAAAGTGGGTTGCAGTAAAAGGAGTTTGCATTACTTTTTTCCAAGTTAAGGTTAAGAGCAGTTTTTGTAACTCAGCATGTTCTGAGATGAGAAATCCTAGCAATTGAATAAATAAAGGTCAACAGTCCAAACTAGATTAAAACTTGGAGATATATGAATCTTTAATGATTTCGTTCTCTGAAAGTTCAGCTATAGGTGCTCCTTCAAAATGCTTTTCTGAAGAAGATGACAGATGAAAGTCCAAGAACTTTGTAACATTTGTCATAAGCTGCAGTTCTTAATGAAATATTGTGCTATTGCAGGCTCCAAAATCACCACAAAGTCACAAGGAATACGGAATGTACCACACGAGCCAAAGACGCAAGATGTATCACGTCCTTGAGAGACATTATGAAGGATACCATTTTTTGATGTGTCAGGGAAACTCTGTGTTTTCTGTGTATTATGCATTTTTCAGTAGTTGAATCAGGGCTCCTATCTCCCCTACTCCATGCTCAGGCCCCATTTGTTTATGTATGCCCATTTTGTATGTCTGGAATGAATGCCATTCTAATTCTATGACTCTAGTTTATTTTAATTGAAATATATTTCTTATGTATCAGTTCTACTTGACACAGATAAAAGATCTCTAATATCCAAGTCAACATGCCTGCTGTACGTGATGATATTTTTCAGCAATTTTTAGTTTTATTGAAGAGTCTGCCTAGTGGGCTGCTATATTTAGTGTTAGTGTAACATGACTGATGCAAAAATAGGAAACTGCTCATCCAAAGCCAGCAGTGTTTTTTGAAACCTCTGGCTGGATCTGTAGGGCAAGAGAGATTTTTAGGATAATAACATTAAATATGTAACAGAAAATGCTTATAAATATATGTTCTTTAGATGAGATAAATGGGTCAAATGAAGTTATTTTAACACAAGTTTCTTCAGAAAGAGAAGATTTGCTGGTGACTTAACACACTAGAAACAGATACTTAATAGGATATATGTATCAACAGTGTTCCAAGTATAAAGGCAAGGTGTCAGTGATGTGAATGGAGCTCTTTATCCAAATGCCAAATGTCAGATTACTGGGGAAAAAAAAAAAAGCATTTTAAGGTGCAATGAAACTCAGTAAATGACCTCACGTGGACAGCTTGAAAGGTATAAATATTGCCTAAAGTACAGGCCCAAAAATCTGAATATTCATTGCCACATGGGAGCATAGTGCTTGTGACAGGAAAAGTTGCAATGATTTATGATGATGATCTAATTGCATTTGAAATAATTCATATGAAAGAAGTCAAAGAAGGAAAAGAGAATCCAACGGAAACTTAGGAAAGTATAATCTTAAGGGTCATCTTGACATGTTGCTCTCCAAATTAAGATAAAAGAAGTTTCTTTTGCACAAGCTGAATTTTGGAGCCATAGAAAAAGCACTGAAGTACAGTCACTGTAAAACACAAATTGCTGGTTGTCATTAACAGTGATGAACAATCAGTATTAATAATAAATGCCTAGAAAATGTTTTGCATTAGGAACAGTAAAAGAGTGGAACATTTGTCTGTAAATTAGATGAAATACAAACATACATACACACACAGGAAATCAGAAAAAAAAATTACTAATTTACTTCAAACCACATCATTCCATTAGAGTTCTTTTCTTCTTCTTCTTTTTTTTTGGTGAGTATTTTTGTTATTGTTGGGGGTTTTTTGTTTTTGTTTTTTTTTGTTATCTTAGTGTTTAATATAAAAATGTAGGGGAAAAAACAGGGTCTAAAAAACATGGATAGAGTGTTGATTGTCAGTAATTTATTATGTAAGATGGTTGTTGTGAAGTTAGTTTACTCTGAGCATTGCTTTTTTTTTTTTTTCCTCCCCCAATTACTCACTGTAGACTTGCATTCTTGGGCATAGAATGAAGTCACTATTACTGGTGATATCAAATAAACTCTTAATATTCTCAGCAGCATGATAAAAAACCAAAGAAAATTCACTTTTTCATTCTAATACCTGCATAAGATTTTTTTTTTTTTTAGGAGAGATCTTGCAGACCAACCTAAAGATTGTCAGCACATGATAACCATATTTTTCACAGTCATTCATTTCCAGAATTCCTAGTCAATCCCACTATCATAATATCAGGTGAACTTATAATAATAGTAGTAGCAGTAGTAAGGCAATTAAAACCTATAATGAGTCACAAACAAGAACATTTTCATGCCAGTTTCATAGGAAGCAGGAGCACATGTTCTTTGGGTTAGAATTTAGTCATGTTCAAAGAGGTTATTCTTATGAGGATTCCCACAGCACAAATATTACAGACTTATTTTTGTATTTGAGTAAATACTCAAATACAAAAGAGACCATTTTCCTGCACTGGGAAAAGTGATTTTCATTGGAAAAAGGAAAGATTGGAGACTTTATCTGCATGACATGCTTTCTAACCCAGAATTAAGGGGTCTCTGTACAAAAGCATCATCATCAATACACCTAATACATCATTGGAGCCAACTGCAACGCTTAATGGCAAAGATAAATTAGGCAAAAGGAAATATATTGCAAAAACAAAAAAAACCCCAACCACCAACAAAAAATGCCTATTCCAATATTTGCAAGATTTAGGAGACATGCATTGAGTATGACAGGGTCATATATTGTAAAGGATTAAGGATAATGTATGTAGTAAAACATACCATGAAATTACATGTAACAGAAAATGCTTGGGTTAGCCATGTCGAATGTATACATATATATATATTTATATACTGTATTGGGTCTGGCTGAGATGGAGTTAATTCTCCCCACAGCAGCCCTCATGGTGCTGTGCTGTGTATTGGTAGCTAGCAAACTGTTGATAACACACCAGTGTTTTGGCTACTACTGAGTAGTGCCAGCACCCATCAAGGCTGTCTTTCCAACATTTCTTTTTCCCCAGCAGCAGGCTGGGGCAGGCAAGATCTTGGGAGGGGACACAGCTAGGACAGCTGACCCAAACTGACCAAAGGGATATTCCATACCATATGACGTCTGCTCAGCAATAAGAAACTGAGAATAGGGGGAGGAACAGGGCGGGGGCATTCATTGGTTTTTTTTTACAATGTTTGTCTTCCGGAGTAAGGGGTACGCATGCTGAAGCCCTACTTCCCAGGAAGTGGCCGGACATCGCCTGCTGATGGGAAGTAGAGAATAATCTTCTGCTTTTTGCTTTGCTTCCGCACGCGGCTTTTTTGCTTTAGCTACATTAAACTGCCTTTATCTCAACCCACGAGTTTGGGGTTGTTTTTTTCCATCCTCCTTTCTCCCCTCCCTGCCTTACTGAAGAGGGGAGTGATAGAGCGGCTCTGGTGGGCACCTGGCCCCCAGCCAGGCTCAACCCACCACATATACACACAGCTTAAGGACAAAATTTACAACAAATGCACTGTCAGGAAGAGAGATTGCTGAATGAAAAGCATCCCTTTGTGTGCAGTCCCAGCATGACTACTATTCTTACTGATTAGTATCTGAAGTCTAACACTCTTCTGTTTGTCTTTAATTAGATACAGGAATAATGTCAGTAACAATGGGAGGAAAAATTGAAGAGGTATGAGAAACACTGAGTTCTGTTCATATCTTGCCCTTGCATATGCAGGCGTAGCTCAATGGGAGCCTACCTGCATGCACACATATTATAAGGTTTTCTGTAATTCCCAGTGTCTATTAAAACTAAATTGATGTTAAGCAACAATTGAGTTTCTACACTACACTCCTGTGGACTCCTCTATCAGCTATATCAGTTACGAGCTAGTAAAAGTTATATAAAATCATCTGAAGTTATTTGTTTAATGGTTGTATTACCTACACAATGAATTCTGTGAATATTTGACTAGCTCTAATTTTATCCATATAAATATACTGTCTTTAAGACTACCAAAAAAAATATCTTTTCACATATAAACCCTGTTATTTATATTAAATGGAGATCCAAATACACCTAAAATAAAAAGAAAAAAAAAAACACATCCAAATTCTTATGATCAGAAAACTGTATTCTCTGCAGCTTCAGACAATAACTTTGTGAGAACAACTATAAAAATATACAATAACTCTAAAAATAACTATCTGTAGACAATCCAGTGTTCTTTCTCGATCAGACTTTGCTGATCCCTGGCTACTTTTTCATATCTCCATTTCAGTGAGATCCAAAGCAATTCAAGAAATTAGTAGGTTTAACAGAAAATGTTTGTGTTGTCTCTAGCTCTACGCACACTGCTCCATCCACACACATTTTCGAAAGAAGTGGTCAAATTCTGGTCAAATCATCAGTTACACAAGTTATGACCATTTTCTCTGTTTCAGGACCCATTCCATTTGATTCTGGCTATATGTCATTGCTCTTTTGCAATGTCCTTGATGCTGATACTGTGTGACTTGAGGTTGCCTTCTGCATCTATTCAGTTTAATAATGCCAAATAACCGTTACAAGGACAAATCCTCCATCCAACTTAAAAATTCAAACTTTCTTCCAACTAAATGGAAAACTATGTGACCTTCTTCCTCATTAGTACATTTTATGAAGCTTCTGATGTATTCCACATGTTGTCAGAAACCTATCCATAATGTAATTTACCAATAGATTACTTGAGAAAGTGTATGAGACAGGAGGAAAGTGGGCACATCCAAACTCACTTCCTTACTTTTTTAAGTCATTTGATCAATCTAATGATGTTTTTATTAAACTGCTATCAATGATGAATTTTCCATAAAAAGCAGTTGTTTTCATTTTTCTTAATTAGAAACAGCATGAAGTGTTGCCCATTCTAACCCAGACAAATTGAAGAAGAGAGCAACCCTCATTTTGTGTATCTATCTGGAGTATTAAGCATATTCTTCACTCAGACATCACAGACTAACAGAATTACTGTGAACAAGCTGAAAATATTGGCTAACTGGCCAAAACTCAGAGGGTGACAGGAGCAGCATTCAGACTCCAGATTCACTGGTAATTCAGTATAAGAGTATTTAGTATATATATTAAGCAGCATATATGTCAATAATGCAGGTGTGTGTAACCTGCTGATTTTCTATTACAAATGAATTCATGCTACAGATTTCTGGAATTTACCCACACTTTCAGACGTTCTATTGAAGACAGTGTCTTTTGCAATAGGTATTCATCATATGTTCATACACAATACATAGTAAATCCTTTTTTCCTAGGAACCTCCCTTCACAGAACAAGGAGAAAATCAGAGACCAAGAGCATGCTTTGCCCTCAAGGAAGACATGGTGATGGCAGTATCATGGTGGTGCCATTCTCATGCAGTCTCTCGTGCTAATCTTCTTTCTAAACTAAAAGTTATTGTTTTACTAGTTAATTTAATTACCCATGGGATGCATCAGAAGATGCCAGTGCAGACCCTGAATTTCACTCCAGGTGGCTAGAAGGTGCTAGAAAGGGAGAAGGATTTTTGAAGCTGTAAGGCCAATATATCTGACTCTGTGACTCTATAGTTTGATTAAAGAGTGTAAGAATAAATACCAAACCCTCTGTGGTTTGAAACACTGTGAGCTCACATTGCTAAAATTATGGCTGAATAAAAGACAAGGATCTGCAAATCCTGCAAATCATTTTCCCCCAGCCTCTCCTGGTGAGAAGCCAGCACTGGGTCCAGAATCCGCTTTTTCCAGGTGTTACTGAATGAACCTGCAGCTCCCAAACTCCCCTCAGAAACATCTCCCAAAACAGCTGTATACCGTGGTTAACTGGGAACCACTTCACTGGCCAGTTACAGTTCTTCTTGAGGGACAAGAATAAGGGAAGCATGCATTTTTCCCTCAGATTAGGGTGACTACAGTCCAAGCTGTAGCTTTCAACAAATGTATCAATTAATATAAATCCCCAGTACTAGGACTTTCACTTTTCAAAGTGCATCAAAATCCTTCCTTTAATTGAAGAAACAGCTTGATGGGACCCCCATGTCTTGCTATCGCCATATATTCCTTTACTTTTATAAGGGAATCATCTGCTCAAGGAAATCACATATCGGCTTTGTATGGCTTCCAGGTAGCTTATCTTGCCTGAAACATTACCTTGCATAGACATATTTCTGTGTGGCAGTAGCACCAAATACAGCAAATAGAACAATCTAGTTACACAGCACAGAGAAGGGCAGAAAAGTGAAAAATCAACATATACCTGATACATTATGGTTACTTCTAAGTAAAGCCTGTCTCTCCCTTGTGGCTTCATACATGTAAGAGATTTCACATTTGGTTTGCTCAACTAATCATTTCCAAACTCTATTCTCAGACATAATCAAAAAATGAAGTGTGCTTTTAGGTATCAGACCACAAAGAAAAAAATATACTGTGTGTAGATGTTGCTAAGAGGTTTTTGATGGCTAACTTATTTTTTGAACCATTCTTCTCTCACTACAAATAATCTGTGTTCCCTTTCATTTTTCAGAAATAAGGCAGCAGGAGCTCTTTAATCAGCATCTGGCTTATTCCAAAGCTACAGCTCCTCTGGGATCTCCCACCGCTGGCCCTGTGTAGTAACAGGAATGTAAACAACTGCCTGGCAGAGAAGGAAAATATCTGTTGGAATAGGCACTTGCAGTTATTATTTTTAAGGTAACTCTGTAGAGTCACTTTGTCTTAGAATTAACAGATGTACAACTTGAAACATGGGTTTAAACTAAGACATTGAGGGGCTAGTGCCAACACTGCTTAGTGATGAGCAACACTGGCAAGTGCTGCTGAGATTTCCAGATTGTTTCCTGTGGTCACTAGTAGTATAGCTGTGGCTATAGTCCAGTCTCCCTATGTCTGGTTCTAGTCTTCCTTGCCACCCAATTTTGCAAAAATCAAACAAGCACAAAACTAAGTAGGTAAGACATACTCATTAAATGTGTATTTCTAAATTGAAGAGGTACATATCTGAACCACAGATAGTTTGATTGTAAACTTCCCCAGTAATGCTTCCTTCTAACTGCAAAACACATTAACAGTTAATTCCATTGTGAGTCCCAGTAAGTAATTATGAGTTTATACTGTGGCTTTTGTCTCAATATATTGCTTTAGTTGAACTAAAAAGAAGTATTTAGACAGTGTGTTAGACAGTGGCTTCTAGGTAGGATTGTCAGACCAAACAATATGCACCTGGCTTGTTGACTTGCAAGCTAGATAAAAGTTTAATTCAGAAATAAAAATTAAAAAAAAAAAAAAAAAGGAGAGAGAGAGAAGAAAAAGCAAAAATAAGGCAACAGGAGATTTCATTAGAACTAAACCACAAAAAAATTAAGAGTATATAAAATGTTTATTCCTACCACTGCATAAAAATATCTTTTGTGCCTTTACCATGTCAGCCTGCATTTTTAAGCCAAATTTAAATTTAACTCTTTAAGATTCTGAAATGCATGGTCTTCCCATCTTTTATTTTTGGTAACTAGGATCACAATCTGAAATGCAAAAATAGAATAAAGAAATATATCACAGAGTGTTTGACAGAACAAGGATAAATCCAATGAGCATCTTTCAGATTCAAAGTTACATTTAAACTTCAGGACCATGCTTTTTTAAAAGAAAACACGTATACTTAAACTCTTAGATCAAATTTTGGAATTAATGACCTCCAGCAGCTCCCACTAACTTTAATTAGCTTAATGTAAGACATAAATATGATTCATATGTCTCATTCCTTTCCTCTGCAGACACGGTCCTATCAGGTACAAAAGCATTGCATAGGAAGTATACTCTGCAGGCAGAACTACTTGGGGTTATTTTGGATATTCCTGGCAAGTGCTTTCCCCAGATTAAGAGGGATTCATAGCTCAACTATCTACTTGTGATACCTTTCGGGGGGGGGGGGGCGCAGGGAGGGGAAAAAAAGGTGGAGGAAAAGAATAGTTCTTCAGATTAAACTGAAGACTGTGTAGCACAATGGTCAGGCTGGGATTTAATACTCTACCTGCATTTTCCAAACACACACACTGCCACTGGCATTTTTCAGCCTGACCTCAACAGTCCTCCCCATCTTGCTTGTGTATGGACCCTGGGGGAGTAGTTTCTTTGCATTGCTTTTCAACACCTCAGTGTTCCAGCTACTCTAGGGCCATTATAGTCAGCACATTTTATAAGCTATTATCGTGGTAAATCTGAATATTGCATTTTAAACTATTTAGCTTATAGACTGATAAATTATGCATGCATTAACTCAGTTAACTCTATTAGCACCTTAACACAAAACTAATGGAACAATTGAATTATTGATGAGACACTCTACATAATTATATGAAATTACAGCTAGGAGCAGCACAACTTAGGGAAGTGAACTTGTCTTTCTAAATCTTGATTTTCGGTCTGTTAGATATCTCTACACATGAAAGGATCCTTAAGCATGTACTTAACTTTGAGAGAGTCAGAAGCACATGTTTAGGTAACTTCCAAAGCTGAGACAGATCCTCGTCAGGGCGTAAGAGAGAGAAAGGGATCCTGTAGGAACAGCATTAGCGATTCAATAAGTGGCACTCTTCGCTATCGACAAATGATTCAGCTTAATGCAAAGTATAGAAGGGCTCTTTTTTCAACTGAGATATAAGCTAAGGGCTCCCAATGACTCCTGGCTTTTACAGCTCTCATGGCAATTTGGAGGTAGTAGCACTGTGGAAAACTATGCATCAGCTGGCTTTCATGCTGTGCTCTTTGGGTAATACTCAGTTTCAGTCAGTGGATAGTTCTAGTGTAGTGGGAACAATTATATGGTCCTAAGTTGCTGTGGATGAAGCAACTCCCAAGCACATTCCATATTTTAGCGCAGGCCAGAGAGCAGTCCTAACAACCATTTTGCATGAAACCATACCCATCTAGAGAGAAAGCTGCCTAAACAGCAGAGGTGTGGCCCAGAGGATGAGCCCTCACACTGTTCAGTTTGCTGTCGGAGACACAGGAGAGGAGCTTTGTGATATTGCTGGATTCGGCACCGTGCTCCGCACCGCTGCGCAGCGTGGGACATTCCAGAGCACTGCTGCAAGCAGCCTTTCCAGGGAAATGCAAAAGCAGCTGCTCTGAGTACTGCAGCATTATAGCTCACAAACAGAGCTCATATTTGTTAGGAAAAGATTATTAAACTAGCATGCTAATAATGCTGGTTATTCTTTAAATATCAGGATTAAAGCTGTCTGTACAATTTCTATTTAAAGACATTTATTCTATATTATACAAGATACATATTATTTTTCCTACAATACGCAAGTAATTTCCTTACCATGTAAGCAGTGGGCCTTCATCGCCCTTCACCTTGCTCTGAGTACCAGCCCAAACTCAAAACTATTTTCTGGTTAATTAGTTTATTCTTAGATTTCTCCTATCACATAAGTTTAAAATACCGCTGCACTTACTTACACTCCTCACACTGAAACAGGTATTTCCAAGGACAGTTTCCTTGCATTTCCATTGCACCAGTGCTAATGTTGTAGCCTTTTTACTGAATCTCATTACAAAATGTTGTCTGCAGGAGAAGATCTTTTTCCATCCTGAGCCCTAACAAAGATTATTGAGTTTAGTTCTTTAAATCTTTTAAATCTTTTTACCAGTTGTCAGTGCGTGCAGCTATGATCGGGGCAGGGGGCAGGGGGAAGAGGGGAGGAGGAGGGAAAAAAAGAAAGCCAGGTCATTAGATCATCCAACCAGAAAGTGAACCTGGAAGCAAGAAGCCAGATAATCCTCTGCTTTCTACTTTGCACAATCATTTCACTGATTCTGGCCATTTATATTGGGTTTGCATGGCAAGGTTTTGGTAGCTGGAGGGGCTACAGGGGTGGCTTCTGCGAGAAGCTGCTAGAAGCTTCCCCTGCGTCTGGTAGAGCCAATGCCAGCGGGCTACAAGACGGACCCGCCCCTGGCCAAGGCCAAGCCCATCAGCAACAGTGATAGCACCTCTGAGATAACATATTTAAGTAGGGAAAAAAACAACTTAGAGAAAGCTTTTGCAGCCAGAGAGAGGAGTGAGAAGATGTAAGAAACTCTGCAGACACCAAGGTCAGTGCAGAAGGAGGGGGAGGAGGAGCTCCAGGCGCCGGAGCAGAGATCCCCCTGCAGCCCCTGGAGAAGACCATGGTGAAGCAGGCTGTCCCCCTGCAGCCCATGGAGGAAGGATGAGGGGGTGTAGAGATTCCACCTGCAGCCCATGGAGGACCCCACGCCGGAGCAGGTGGAGGCACCTGAAGGAGGCTGTGGCCCCATGGGAAGCCCACGCTGGAGCAGGCTCCTGGCAGGACCTGTGGTCCCATGGAGAGAGAAGCCCACGCTGGAGCAAGTTTGCTGGCAGGACTTGTGACCCCATGGGGTCCCACGCCGGAGCAGTCTGTTCCTGAAGGTCTGCACCCCGTGGGAGGGACCCGTGCTGGAGCAGTTGGTGAAGAACTGCAGCCCGTGGGAAGGACTCACGTTGGAGCAGTTGGTGGAGGACTGTCTCCCGTGGGAGGGCCCCCAGGCTGGAGCAGGGGCAGAGTGTGAGGAGTCCTCCCCCTGAGGAGGAAGGAGCGGCAGAGACAGCGTGTGAGGAACTGACCACAACCCCCATTCCCTGTGCTGCTGGTGGGGAGGAGGGAGAGAAATGGGGAGTGAAGTTGGGTCTGGGAAGCAGGGAGGGGTGGGGGGAGGTCTTTTAAGGTTTGGGGTTATTTCTCATTGCTCTACTCTGTTTTGCGTGGTAATAAATTAGATTAATTCCCTCTCTAAGTTCAGTCTGTTTTGCCCGTGACGATACTTAGTGAGTGATCTCTCCCTGTCCTTATCTCGACCCACAAGCGTTTCGTTATACCTTTTCTCCCCTGTCTAGTGAAGGAGGGCAGTGACAGAGCGGCTCTGGTGGGCACCTGGCCCCCAGCCAGGGTCAACCCACCACACCATTATGGAGTCAGATACTAATATCTTATGATCACTTTGCAAACCTTGCAGTTGCTCAGCAGCAGGGACTTTGAATAAAGTCAGTATAAGTCACTGAGGATGCAGTTTTCCAGTTGCATTAAGCAGTCGCTACAGGGCCATTGAAAAGGATGGTTCCACTCCTCTCCCATCTTTCCTTGCCCACCGCAGTAGTGTCGGACAAGTAACGTGGACCAAAGAGTTACGCTGCATTACTGTTCTTCCAATTTTCTGCTGCCTAGTGGCCTTAGCTTCCTAAACACAGGAAAGCAGCAGAGCAATAGTGGAGGTGGAAAGAGTAGCGTGACAGTCTTGCAGTAGCCATAGTTAGGTGGGCTTGGAGGTACTGTAAAAGCACATCTGAACCTAATCTGTTCAGGTCATCTGCCAGTTAATATTCGGAAAATACAGCTCTCCGTTACACCTAGTTCTATCCCATTGTGAGTTGCTGCCAGAAGTTGACAGCTCAGATCCCTAAATATGATGTGATGGACAGTGTGGAAACAAGGCCAAGAGGAAACAGAAAAGCAGTGGCACCCCTTGCAGCAGTTGCCTGCAGTGTGACTGAGGAAGGTAAAGAGACAGCAACACACCAGCAAATTTTTCTGGTTTGCACCTTTTACACGATGGATTGATGTCATGATATGTGTAAGGTGTTCAGGCCTTCAGGTCCCCTCACCCTTCACTTCCTCCCGCAAAAATGCCACAGGTTGTGTGGCTTTGCTTTTAGCATGATATCGGAATGAATTCAGAAGAATCAATCATGGGGTTATCTGTGTTATCTTTCATAGCTAATATTATAACACAGGATCAGCCACAGTTTGGGCAAGGTTTATTCTGTAGAAGAAATCCTTCTGTAGAACGGAAGAACTCGTTAAAAACACACATTGTTAAAGGCATAGAAGGAGGAACAAAATTTTTAAATAAAACCCTCATTTTTGCTAACATATTGTCCATGACCTAGAATAAAATATCTATCTAGTAATCACAAATGTAATATACTTCAAAGGCTGGTTTCTGTTGGATTTAGCTACAATTCTAACAGTAGCTCTGGAGACCCAGAAGTACTCTGTGAAGGGCTCAGAGCTGATACAAGACAGTGTAGTTACACAGGTATGCTTTACCTACGCAGTTTCACAGTTTGTGTATTTAAAAAATGCAGTGCATCAGTTCAATGTAGCTGAATTGGAGGCAAAAAAATAATAATAAGTAATAGCTGGTAGAAATACATTTCTTACCACTGGGCAGGTCCTGCTTGGTGCACCAGCCCTTGTCCCAGCAGCAGGGTTTGGACAGTTAGGGTCCACGTGTCTCTGTACTGATTGCTCCTGTGATGCACATCAAGATACGCTTTGACAGAGGCAGGGAACTACGCAGGGCATCAGTACCCTCTGGTGATAGGACACCCAGGGACACGCTCCCTACTTTGCCCTCCCATGTCAAAGGCCAGGCTTGGAGATGCCAAGAGGGGGGTTCAAATCACGCCTGGTGCCAGTTATGGCTAGGGAAGAGGGAAAATCTTCATCCCATTTCCTGCAAGAAGCTGCAGTGACTGTGTCCATCCTTCCTGCCTCTGCTGCAGGAGCTGCTAGCTTGTCTTTCTCCCCATCTTACTGTTGCAGCTGAACCCGTCAGGCTTCTGCTTCCCTTTTCCATCCTGGGGTAGAAACAGCCTTCAAACAGGGAGTGCCTGAATTTAGTTTTACCTGTAGTGCATGGAGTCCTCAGTCCATGCCACACTTTATTATTACTGTTGGCTGAATTTCTTTCTAACTAAACATGATATAAAGTTTCCTGTCTCTGAATGTCTTCCACTCTTATTTCCCTTGCCAACATTTTTAATATCTCAGGTGTTGATTGGCAACAGGAAGTCAGGCTTACTGACATACTGAAGTCAACTTAATGCTGTTATTATTGAAAATTAGCTACTGTGGCTACAGTTAGCACAACACAAACAACAGGACGTGTCAAAATCTTAGCAAGACACAAGAGGAGCCAGGGTAAAATGCAGGCAGAAGATGGAGCTCATCATGTACTTGATGTTGAGCACCGTACTGCTGCTGCACAAGTAATTGGACTGAAAAAGTATTCGGTCTCCAGCCCACTGCACAAAACATGGTACTGTAGGCTCAGAAGTTAAATGAGAAGAGATCTACAGTCAGTGCTCCTTGGTTTCAGACAGGACTGGGGAAATATTCCAAACCTTTCTTGCAATATGAAGGTCACGAAACATGAAAGAAAGAGAATATCACACGTTGCAACCTTGGAAAATATTTTGCAATATGAGCACTGCCTCTGTGTATTCTGCATTTACATTTGGCTCTGTCAGGCAGCATTCAATGAAACCTCTTTGTGCCTTTGAAAGTATCATTTCCAATCACAATTTGATTCTAAGAGAGCTTAATATGAAAAATCTGAGGGAAGAAATTCCAGTGCAACCCAGCAAATGAGCACTGTGCAGTGTAAAGCAAACATGTCCAATAGGATTGATTTCCAAGTAAAATAAATAAGAATATAAAGGTGGCATGTATCAAAAGATGTATTGCCACCAGAGAAATACTAATGCCTGGAAAAAGACTACATATTTCACTGTCATTTACCAAAAAAAGTATGTATTATTCAATTTAATGAATTAAGTTACAGTAAGTTAATGATGATTCCCAAACTCGATAACCATCACACAAAAGGACATTTTAAAAAAGTATTCTCTACTAGAATTTAGAGAGCTTGTCGTAATGAAATATGAATGATGTCAAATATGCACTGAAGAATGGTGAATGACGTTACAGGAAAGTCACATACAAAGTGATGTTTCTGAAAAGACAGAGTGTTTGGAGCTGGAGACTTAAAGTATGCATGTTAACAAGTTCTGTTCAAGCACTGATCGGCAAAATGCTCTCTAAGGATGAGATTTTCAGGAGAGTTCAGCACCTATTAGTTCCTGAAGAAGTCATTTTGACAGCATTCGGTGTTAAAGTGAATTGATGGCTGCTGAATGCTTGCCCACATCTGAAACTGGGTATGGATGTTCAAAGTAACAGCCTCCTCTCTCCCCACCACCCCTCCCCCCAACTCTCTCTTACAATGAAATAAATCAGTCCTGCCCGGTCCCTGCCAAAAAAACCCACACAACCCACAAAAAAAACCAAAAACAAAAAAACCCACAGAAATCCTTGATGAAGTTTCTTTGCAGAAAGACAGTTGGCAAAAATGCTTTGTAAAAGTGTTCGCTGTTTCAAGTCTGCTCTAATTAGTCACCTCTAAGTTTAGTAAGACATAAAGTCCGTTATCCAGAGTTCAGCAGTTAAAGTTCTTTGAATCAAAACCTATTGTGATTTAAAACCTGGCAAAGAATGTGCTAGGATAGGAAATCTGAATAACCTGAACCTCCTTGGCACTACAGACTCTTGAAATAGAATATGTACCATACAGACTCTTCAAAGGCAAGTGCAGAGCACTGACCTTATACTAAAGACTTCATCATGACCAGCAGTCACTTCTGCAGAAGTCAACAGTATTTATAAATCCAGCACCAAGTTTTGTTTTGCTCATAGGAAGTTATTGCTTAATTGACTAACTAATTTTATATTTGTACTATTTTCTTATTAGCAACTTGCATAAAGGAGTAAATAATTAGCATTTCTGCTGAAGAACATACACAGACATTCACAATATCTATCCAAGAGCACTTTGGAATATTTTTGCTTTGTAATTAGTCTGTCTTTTAAGTGAAGGCACATGAGGATGAGGCCATCTGGATACTCATGAAACAGTTCAGCTGAAGTGCCAGGCCCACTAAGAAATGTTGGACAGAAGAGCGAAAGAGCATGAGTCGCTTAATAGGTGCAAGTACTGGGAAATGTGCATCTGGCACAATTCATTTTTGTATTTTTTTTTTCTGACTGTGTTCTTACGATGCACAGTGTTTAAGTCTTCAAGGACACCTTCCAGCCCTCTAGATTCAGCACTCAGATTTATAATTGTAGTAACTTAGAAACGTAATTCCCTCCAGCCCTCTCCTGTCTTCCAGGACATTTTTACATGCGGAAATAGTCTGTGTTACACAAAGTAAGAGCATGGAGTTTGCCTGTTAGGTAAAGGTATAAAGACATAATCATTTCACTGGGAAAGCCAGAATGCAAGTGGTGTATATCAGTCATAGTAATATTTCTAACAAAAACGCTTACCTTACAACTATTCAAACTATTCAACAGATAGGGATCAGGAAGACAGATTCAATTTTGACGAGTCATCAACATAATTGCCCAGTACACACTAACAGGAGGACATACAACTCTAGCAATAAGCAAGAGAGAGAGAACATCTCCATTTTCCTTTGGATTTGCAGAGCTGGCAAGACAGCCCGTGACCTGTAAAACAGAAGCAAATTTTCCATGACAGCCAGTGAGAGAGAATAAATCTTGAGCTCCCCATGTCATTTGTAGAGAGTCACTCTTCCAACCATAAGAACACTTTTTAAGAGTGGATCTAACTTCTCAGCTGTCCTTGACTTTTCTCCTAATGTCCTCTTTCTTATTTCTGCCATAAGCCACCCCTCCAGGATATGGAAATTGTAAAGTTAGAATAGATTTTGATGGAACAATTTCTCTGTTTCAAACCCACTAAAATTTATTGCTTTCTCATTCCTCATTATTCCTTCTTTAGTAGTGTCCCAGAATGCAGTAATTTTTCCTTTTTTTTTTTTTTAAATGTGATTTTTTGGCAGATATTTTGAGAAGCGTTTAATGAAATCTTCTTCTTTTTCTCCTCCTTATAGGTCAGAGTGGGTTTTGTGGATCTATAGCAACTTCATTTTTCCTCAAAGGAAAAAGATATCAAGATATTTTCTTGGATGAGTACCATCTGAGGGGGAAAAAAAAAAAAAAACCAAACCAAAACAAAAAAAAAACAGAGGGAGAGGTCTTGACATTTCTAAAGTTTTTCACTCTGATGTAAAATACCAGCATTTCTGTGGGCATTCTTTGCCAATTGAAGCACAGTTTAGCTCCTTGCTAGGATCGTGACATCTCATTGGAAATAGCATTAAATCATCTGAGATACTGAGTATGCAAAACTAATGGGATCCTCTTGCTGTTACAGCCATGGTGTTACCTGCAATAAACACTGTTAAAGGCAAAATGGCAGACATAAATGTTTTAGTAAGAAAGGGGGCTTACAGGCACTGCCCAAGCAGAAAAATTGTTTATTTTGCTTTTGCTTAGGTTTTGGTGGGGTTTTGTTTTGTTTAGCTTCCTGCCTTTGCTATTTTAAAAATATCATTTTTGAGCTATGCCAGTAAATAAATCTCAGAGGAAAACAAATTCAACAGAAAAAAAGATAACAAAAGTCTCACAGCATTCTAAGAAAGCTAAAGAAATGCATGGTCATAGCTACTCCTAGCTGCTATTGATGTGAGAGACTACAGGGTGAGATTCCCATCCTGACAAAAGTTGACACCAAACAAACTAAAATATTAAACAAGCATTGCCAGACATCAGGGGAAAGAAAGAGTTTTGTAGGCCAAATTGTAATAAATCTGATACTTCTTTCGAGAAAAAAAGAAAATACTGAAAAGGGGAGAAAGGGCATTTTACACTTCTTTTCCAAGACCAAAAATGGGAGAGAAAACTTGGGAAACTGTGCTGAGAAATCAGAAGGTCTTAATGTCGCTACATGTACAGTCATGGCCACCTTTAACCCTGCCTTCTGGAAAATGGAGCTCTCTAAACCCCTCTCCCACAAACTCTTGACAGTTCACATCTCTGATAATGCAGAAGTTTCATCCATTACTTTTATTTTCAAAAGGCAGTAAGTGACAGCACAGAGTAAAACCTTATCCTCACTGAGAAAATAAAATCTTGCACTTAGCATATGATTTTACACTTAAACACTGCAGCATCAGAAATTACTGATTTATTTGTTGTTTGTCTTGATCATTTTCTTCTGGCATAAAAAGCCAAGGCAGCCACACTAAATCAATTTTCCATTAGACGGAAAGTCAAGTGTCCCGGACTTTCCACATCCTGCTGTCTTCCCTCAAATGCTAGTCACACTTGCAGACTGCCCTTGGCTTAGCACATACCAAGCTGGGATCAACATGAGCAGAAAGCTTCTCAACACTTTCTCCACTGTGCTGCTAGTGCTATCATCCCTAAAGAAGCAGGGGATGGTCATTTACAAGGTTACCAAAATGCAATCACCTGCTGATAGATTCCCTTAAACGGACATGGAGAAAAAAGAGAAGTTTTCACCTACCACAGCTGCTCATTAATTGCTCTAGCTATTCTCACCACTGTTCCTAAATACCAGAGTAATCAAGTTAACCAGCTGGATCAGTTTTCACTTAGGAAGGAGTTTCACTGTCTATTCTAGAAAAGAGCACTCAGGATTGCTAGACTATTAAACAAGTTGTAGTTTTTTGTAAATGCATACAAGTACAAAAATCTTTCCTAAACTTTCATTAAGATTAGCTACACTGACAAACTGCATTGTTTGTAGTGCTCTCCTATCTTTAATGTAACATTTCAGCATAATTCACATTTTCAGTGAAGCAAGTTAAAGACAATGCCAGTTTCCATGTAAAAAAAGCCCACCTTTTTGCCATTTTCATTGTGTGCCATTTCCCAAATGTCATTCAAAAGTAGTATTTTGGATTTAGTTCCCATAGGTTTCTCAGAAAAAAAAACCAACAACAATCACAGAAAGTTATAAAACACGCATTATTTACCTAAGTGACAAATTCCCAATAAGCAGGGGTTTTAGTCTCTGTATATATTAAGAAGTTTGTTTTATTTATCATATATTTATTTAATTTGTTATGCAGATTTTTTCCCCACTAGTAGAATATGCAAACTGGGCACTATTCTCTTATTACAGTGAACTGCTGCCTGAGAAATGGAGGGCAGAAGTGCCAGCAATAAACACTGGGAAGAGGACTCTGCTCATGAAAGCAAGCTTCACATCTCTCCTCTCACAAATCTTGAGAAAGAGATTGCTCAATATTACAACTGAAGCTCTCATTATTTAATTAAAAAAAAAAAAAAAAGAGGCATTTGGAGAGAGATTTGCTTGGCTCATAGGTCCTACAATCCACAAGGAAAATGTCAGCTAACCATCCCATCATGCGGGGCTATGGTCCATCTGGCTGCTCTGGGCGGTTACCTGGAGGGGCTGAGAGCTTAACACTGGGAAGGAAAGCAGGATTTTGCATATGCATGTATGTGTTTGCTTAACACATATGCAATGAGGATTGACCAGGAGCAGAAGGACATTATCAAAATCCTGAAGAGATTGAAGCAAAGTTGAATTTCTGTGCAAGGAAATCTAAAGAAAAGCAAGTAGCAGAGTAAAGACCCAAGTTTTCAGGAAAGATTTTGTCTTACTCAGGGAGTGGGTAGGTGGGATCCCCGGGGAGTCAGCTCTGAAGGGCCATGGAGCTCAGGGGAGCTGGCAGGCCTTTAAAGGCAGCATCCTCCAAGGGCAAGAGTGAGCTATCCCCTTACTCAGGAAAACAAGCAGGTTCATCAGGAGACACCCATCTCCGTCCTTAGACAGTTTCAAGCCCCTGGGGGATAAGGCCTGGGTAACCTGGTCTGACCCTTCACCTGAACCTCCTGTTGCAGGGTGATGGATTGGAGACATCCTGAGGTCCCTGCCAGTCTGAATCGTCCTAGGATCCTATGATAGCAAAGTGTGGGACAAAGACAGAAAAAAGGAGTTTCTTAAAGAACATTTCAGGTTTGCAGCATAGTCATGTTGCCAGAAAAGATGGCTGATGCACTAGGTAAATACATCAATGTCTCTGTGGTGTTATCTGAGCTTTATGAGAATCTTTTTGCCTCTTCTGAGGAGAAATATCTGCACTGTCACATCCAAGTAATACATCTCTCAGGATAAATAGATGTCAAGCACTTCTAAGCAGAAGAGTAATACTTATACTCCATTAGCCACTGTATAATGATGGAAGGCAGAGCTCCAACACACCCTGCTGATGAACACCCGTCTAATACCAAAGTCAAGCTTTTATTTCCTGAAAAAGATAGTATAACGATGCTATCAGATAAGGTAAAATAGCTTTACTAGTTTAGTAGATGCTTCATTCCATTTGCATGCATGTATGCATCAAACTTTACCGCCTGTGGTATCAGGTGGGGAAAGGATGTATCAGTGTTAACCATCAAGTTTCTTCATTTTTCTTAACACTTCATTTCTATGAAAGGTTCCTGCTCTCACCCAAAAGCCAGACACTCATTGTACATACTATGGCCCATTTAAAAACCATATTCTCTTCACCAAGTAAAACATGGTCACTAGTGATGTGACTGTCCTCTTGCTTCCCCTGGCAAGTATCACCATAAGCTTCACTGACATCAGTGGTGTGACAGCAGACACAGAAAGGAGTCATGCTCCTATGTAGTAATTTGCACATGAAGAAGCACCTCTATAATGTTATGTTCAATCAGAAAAAGTACATAATGAGAGCAGAGGCCCAACTTACACAGCCGAGCAAGAGCATGAGAAGAGGGAAAGTCCACAAATTTCAGGAATAGAGCATGGAGATAGCTATAATCCAGCCCTCTTGGTTTACAGTACTTTACCATAGCGCAAATGCACGTTGTTTAGTAAATGCAGGACAGGAAACATTCTACTTTTTTACAGGATAGCCAAATAACTTTAATATTTTTACAACTATTCTGTATAGGGTATATAATACTCCTCTGACCTCCCACAGAAGGCTGGATCCCAGTTTTTGCCTTGCTGCATCTATCCAGCATATAAGAAATAAAAACAGATTCATTCCCCCTCTTTCACCTCACACAATTTTGTATTTAAGAGGTATGCTAAAAATAACTAATTATTGGTTAGTTCAGGTTAGTTCAGGTCAGCTCCTCCAATGATTTAGATGAGCTGAGTTCCTTTTAGTTTAATGGAGATTAAACAGTATCAGTCAGATACAGAGAAGAACAGAAACAAACAAAATTGTATTATTTCTTTAAAGATATTAACCCATGATACAGAGTGGCCAAGAAAACTAATAAATGTTAAGAACATTCCCCTGAATCTTTCATGGATTTAAACCCTGCTGACTCTTTACAGCAGCCAGCAAAGCAGCCATAGTTGAACAGCTAGGCAGAAGGACAATCTATTACATTGTTTTTCTGATTTTGAAAAATGCTAGAGCAAGTCAAGAAAGAAAACCAGCTTAAATGTCAGTGCTTAGGAACAGGGTAAACACAGCAAGCCAACTATCAGTAATCCATCTCGTCATCTTCAAAGTAATGTTTCATTTCTGACATCCAACTTAATTGCAAGTAAGAATAACTATTAGACCAAAAAATTGAAAGATTTAAGCTCGGTCCTGCCTTAAATGAGTTCTGTGGAACAAAGTTTGTCTTCTCTGTGATGCCTTACCGAAAGATCTTTTCAAAAAAGTAAACCTTGTTCTCATTGTTGACTAGATAGTGTTGCAGGAAGACAGGGAAAAGGTGAGATATTCAATAGGCAAAATATGACTAACAGCTGATGCTCAGATCTCTGAATTAATAGAAATCTGATTGCTTATTTGTTCATGGAACATAAAAGTCCCCAAATGACAGTGTAAATCTTGACATGAAATTCAGATTTCACTAAGAAACATACATGTATGTTCTCCTACTCTTCAAGAATTCTACGAATCACTTTTGTTCAGCCCAGTCAGACAGCAGTTCTCTGAGCAGCCCATGCCAACTCACATAGGAAATGGTCTTCCAGCCTTGCTACATCAGTTCTGTTGAACTCCATTATTTCTGGTATATCTTAGAATATGTTTTGGAAATTAGGCAGCCGTACTCCAACTAGAATTGCAATTGCTCACCGTCACAAAGTGGCCATCCTAAAGAATTCACCATGAAGACATGAAGTCATCCGGAAATGAAAATATGTCAAGGCATTGGCTGTTACCGTCGAAGGTGATCTTAATTTCTCACACCTTAATTTACTTATCTAGATGTATTAAATGGACATATGGACATTTGTCATATGTACCTAATAATTTGTTTGAACATATTTTGACAAGATATCTTCCAGTTAAACAGTGGAATTCTGAATTCACCTAACTCAATACTTTGAATTCAGTAAAACTACTTACCGTGTCATGTTTCACTCAGTAGAAGGATGCAGAACTTTAATTCAGCTAAAAATCTCTGGGTTTAGAAGATTTAGGAAATGAATAGTATTGATTTAACATCAGATTGGGTCCTAGTTTCAGCACTGGTGGCCATGGGAAAGAAGACAATCTCTTTGACCCTGTTGCAGTGCTAGAACCAGAATTAAAGGAAATGTTAGATTGCCCAGCGTGGGTGCTGATATTCCAGGAAAAGTAAGATAGAAAATGGGGCTGTTATAGGCTCCATTTTTCTATGTGGCCCTGGGACCGCAGAGCTGGAATGCCCCATCCAAAACAACAGCTAAGATGCACGTGAAAACAAAATAATCATGTTAGTCAGGCAGGGACTGCTATGATTGGGAAAAACAAATTCACAAACAGAACCAAAAAAACCAAAAAACAAAAAAACCCCCCACCAACACACACAAAAACCCCCCACCCCAAACAAAAAATGCTCCTGTAAAGATTTATGCTTCTCTTTTTCACACCATTTTTGAGCTAAATATATGGATGTTGTGCTACCTTGGATGTAACAAGACAGCCTGAAGAATTGTGAGGGTTAAAATTGAAACTTTGTCATAGATCAATCTGATTTCTCTCATCAGACCAATTTGGCAGTCAGAATACATTCTTTGAGTGCAAGTTTAGGATATAAACCATTCTACAGGACAAATATATTTATTTTGCCTATTATTTATTATTAATCAAAAGGTTCATTAAAACTGTAAGAGCCAGAGCACGGTATTTCTAATTTAAAGATGGAGCAAGGGAGGTGTTATCCTTCTACCTCTGAGGGCATCACATTTCCATAAATTCAATTGCACTGGAAGAAGGCAGTACAATACAATATAAATGAAACTCCTGGCATGGTGAATTTGGCCTTTTAGCCTTCTGTACTAGGGTGAATTCCATCTTATACTTCTCAGCTTTGAGTCATATATTCTTCAACACAAGTAGGATACCTAATTTGCCTGGGGATGTCACACAAGCTTCACCATCAAAAGTTTGTAAGATCCAGTTGGATCAAAGGCTGTTAGGAGTCACAGCTGATCCTGCTTTGGGGGCCAGGGGTGACGCTCCAGATGACTTTTTTTTTTTTCCCCCCCCACTACCTGCAGCTACTGAGTATAATGACTAGGTTTAAAAAGAGAAAACACAGCTATCCAGAGGGGCAGAGAATCCCTCTAATCTGAAGATTTATGCCCTTGGCTTTCTAATTTCCTCCAGTAACTTAGTCTCTCATAATCTTTTCAATTAGTGACTTAGCTTATTTAAAAACCCATACAAGTTTGAAAGAAAGCTGCAAGCTTCAGTGATGAGAATTTAAGAATAAGTAGACAGGTACTCCTCTATAGACAGAAAAGATACAAAACTTGCCTTGGGTCACATCTAAGTCACGAAAATAAGGCTAAAATATAAAACCCAATGAGATAAAAAATATCCAAGAATTTTTGCCTCTCTACTGTTCTTAAAGCCTGGGAAACATGCATGTAGCTTATAAGGAAAAAATCCATAAGGGGAGTAAAATCTAAACTGACAGATATAAAATTAAACCTATTTTATAGCACTGGCATGACTTAGATTCATTTCTACATGGCTTAAAATAAAACAATTTCCCAAATCATAGAATCATAGAATGGTTTGGATTGGAATGGACCTTTAAAGGTCATCTAGTCTAACCCCTAAGTTAATACAGTAAATTAATACTTCAAATAAAAAGAAAAAAAATATTCAAAATTGTCTTAAAGGGCAGGAAATCTCCTTTATGACCATTTCTTTTGGGGGAGACACAAGGAGAAACTCCCTTTTCAGAATGATAAAATAAAAGTACATATTTCAACTGATGATATATTTCTCCAAACAAGCTAATAGCACTCAGAAGCCATCTCAGATTTGCTTTCTTCCTCTTTGGGTGAATTATGAGCTAAGTTCATTGCCAGCTAAGCCAACCAGCTGAGTTTTTTTCCTCATCTGTTATGGGTTGCTTACTAGACCGAACAGCCTAACCTCTTTCCAGATGGAAAACCTTTTTCTAAGGCCCTCACGCAGGTAATGTGCTCAGTCGGAATGACCAATTTAAGCTGCTTGAATTTTGAAGATGAAGTCCTTTCAACAAGTTGTTTGTCACTGAGAAAAAGGCAGAAAATTATAGATGAGACAGCTGTAAACTGCAAATCCTCATCTCATATAGGTACTTAATTCAAGCCTGTTGGTGGTTCTGGAGAATTGGATAGGCGAGGAATTTCACAAGCAGCTCTCTCTCTCTAACATTTCCTATCTGGTGACTTTGTTATTCCTTTCCTGAAGCATGAAGCACAGCACAAAACTGGTTTGGTAGTCACAAAGCACATTTTGATGCCCATAACTTTACTTGTACTGCACAGGAAAATAAAGTTAATAATTCAGAGCTGCCATTTCTGCTCAGAACCAGCTACCTGTAAGCCAGGCCTCTGTTCATCTATGGATCTATACAGATTCGGCCCACATAAGTGCAATCACCTCAGTAAAAAAAGCCTTCAAATAGGATCCTAGTTTTCCTTAAACTCCTTCTGCAGGTGCTAGAGATACATGGATCACTTTCTGCAAGGGTTTGTATGTTAAGTGTGAAGAGCTATAGAGTAGTTAGTTAGTTAACTAATTATTAACTAGTTAACTAATATATGTCAAATAATTGATCTAAACATTTTCAACAGAGCAGAGAAGCAAGCCTCATGTTTCTCAACAGACAGGAAGCTAAGCGGTGAACCAAACTTCTTCAATATCCTTAATTCTTCAATGAGCAATAAGTGAAGCTCTACACAGCTAAGTGCAAACTGCTGTCAGCAGGGGCGGGAGGAAGGGGAGATGTGTAAAATACCCTACTCACCTGCTTTTTCTGTAATCTTTACAAAATACTGTAGTTAAACCCTCCTTGACATGCTTTTTAGTGTGTTTTCCTCTTGAACTGCTGGGCAGCCATGCTGTCAGAAATTATATTTGAACTGTAAATAGTCACTGTTATTTGAGATAAGGAGTACAATTCAACATAAATTGTCTGAAGGAATGAGAGAAACATACCCTTGTGGGAGATTTCTCTGCCGATGCTGAACACCTGTGGTCCTTAGAACAGAATATAAAGCTATTTATTTAATGATAATCAAGGATTTCGTCCTAAGAAGCTTTACATGCCTGAGAAGCCCTCACTTCAAACAGCAGCCCTGCTGAAATTAAGGATTGTTTTCATGAATCTTTTTGCAGGAGCAAAACAGTACAGCAGCAAAACCTCTGCCATAGAAAGGCAAGCTGATCAAAGGCTGACTGCAGCTTCCTCTCATATCCTACCCACTTCATGGGAATTTTGATAATATCCATAGATCTTTAAGGTCTGCTTTGCAGAGCTGTTGGGCATCCAGGGTGCAGCTGAAGTCCCTGGGAACAACAGGAGACAATATCTCTGAAAATCCAGCAGTTCACATGGAGAACACCTAATATGGGAGAAAAAGGGAAACCAACTTTCTGCTAATCTAGGTAAAATAATTGTTGTGGAGGTACCCCCAGGCTCTCACAAGTAGGTCATTCTTGCAGTCACGTAACGGACATGAACCCATTTTATCACCAGCATGCAAGTATTCCAAACACATTCCTGGTTACACTGGGTCTGAATGTATGTGCAAGTTCAGTGAACAAATCAAATATGCAGGTGACAAAATATAACCCGCTCCAGTACCATACACCTCCAAGGAAGGCAGGGAAGTGCTTGCAGATTTTAAAAACTGTTTCAATAGGTTTTATATGGCTCATGGACTAAAAGCTACTCAATCCTGTGGATAGTCTAGTCTTAGGTAATTAGTGCATTTCCCTTTGCAGCTTGAGTAGGAGGCATGGACATCTGTGTTGATCATCTAACTATACAAAGAAGAACTATTCCTAAATTACTATGCAAGTAGATGTGGTCATAGCAAAGCGATCTACAAGTTCAAACAAACTTTCATCTCAATTTTTAATCTTATTTCTTTAGCCCCATTTCTGGTGCCAGTTCAGCTTGTTAGAGACTTCAACAGATTCATAAAGTAAGATTTATTTTCTATAAAGCAAGTTGGACCATAAAAACAGATTTTATAGTGTTTTTTCATGCTAATCCCATTTCCAGGAGAATTGCCATAGAGTCATTTAGGCAGCAGAGTTGATACAGGAAGCACTCTGGAGATCTCTTTCAGCTGCTTCTGAAATTTCTTGTTCCTACTATGTAGTCAAAAATTAAAACCTGGACAGCACAAGTTTTGAAGGGTTTTTTGATTAGTGGGGGGAAAAAAAAAAAAACTTTTTACAATGGTTGTAGAAGAACAAAGGTATGCTTATATACTGATCACTCTAACACCAAAAAAAATTGAACCATAGCAGTTTGTGTGGAACAATAGAGTCAAAACACACAGGCCTGAATTTTAAGGGTATTTAGATTGCTAATTCACACTGCATTTAATATAAATTAGAATTCTAAATACTAAC
The DNA here is from genome assembly GCF_028858705.1 of Grus americana. NCBI lineage: Eukaryota > Metazoa > Chordata > Aves > Gruiformes > Gruidae > Grus > Grus americana. The sequence continues at coordinate 74,394,444 of NC_072891.1, read as the reverse complement.
ATAATGCAAATAGGAATTCAGTGTGCTGAGTTCCATGAGAAATACTATTTTTGTGTTTGACGAAGTTTCTCAGAGACTAGAACTAGAATATTGAGTTTATTAAAAACTTAATTTTTGTTCTTCCTCTATCTGTATGGCTATTCTGAGGTAACTGGATCACAGAGTTCAGGTCTCAGTGGCTGTTTGTGGGCATGGTTTGCCCTGGCTTTCACAGAACAACCTGAGCAATGCTGAACTAGTAAAGCAGGATCTGCATTGCACGTCTTCATGGCACAGTGGTACAAATTCCCCAGTGCACAATGAAGCACCATTCCCAGACTCATTCCTATCTCCAAAAAAACCCTAAATTTACCACATATGTAAAACCAGAGCACAATTTTTCTCTTTGCGGCTCTACAAGAAATTGAAGGAAAGGGCATGCCACAAGCCTGCAGACTTCAGTGGACTCTCCTCTAATCCATGATTTCAGGTGGCACTTACAAATGGGCATTTTGCAATTTGATGCTGAAGAAATATATTTTTTTAAGAAGGAAAAAATCAGGATCGATTTGTCATATCTGTTCTGATTGATATTTGTTTTCTTGGAGTTATAAGAGAGATTTTATAGGTTTGAGTCAGGAGGTTGACTTGTTAAATTGATTGACTCTGATTAGGAAAGGATTTGGCAGGATTTTCATTCTGACTAATATAACAGATCCAACACACTGATGGAAAAATAGATTTATGAACAGTAGGAAGTGTATATACATGTGTATGTATGAATTGCACACCTAGCTTCTGAAGAAGCAATAAGGACTTTTTTGACAAATAATTTGCATCTAAATTAGCTATAACATTGCAATTTTTGCTATTGGCAGACACCACCACCACCACCACCCCCCCTGTGTTCTCTGAAGGGATTTAATGTGTGGTTAGGCATTCATTGATTTTTTCCAAGATTTGTAATATCTTTGGAGTTTTCCAAAGCAGTGTCATCCTTGGTTTTATAGACATAAAGCATGTTTTTTTATTAAAAGTAATTAGCCAAAATATATCCCATTAAATATCCTTGTAGAAAGAGTAGAAATATGGACAAGTTAATACAATATGCATTATATCATAAATATATTGCTCCAACGACTGCAAAAATAAAGTGATAGTTATAGGCAAGTTAGAATATCCCCTTTTTATAAGCATAATTATCTGATGTTTATACATCAATTGAGTGTTTATACATGTACATAGCCCAACAGGTACCTATGTGACAGCTATAATGAAGACATGCCTGATTTTCATAGTCACTGTTAAAACCAGAAGAATAAGTCAGCTCTCTGTGTTTGTGTATATACACATAGGTAGGTAAATGCATGATTTTTAGCCCAGAAATTTGCTTTCAAAATTTTATGCCTAGGGTTTACCATTTCAATTCACATTTGAAAACCTGAGCATACACTGAAGCATCTAAATAAGATTCTCAGATGTGTTTAGGATCCTTTGAAAACTAGACTCTGCATATTTTCCAGGAGGTGGAATACACTGAGCCAGCCATAACTGAATATTTCCTTTACGTCCCTGTCAGACAGAGCCATTCCAGTCCTTTTTCAAACTATATGCTCATTATTACAACTCATACTGCAATATGCACTCCACTAACCAGATGCTCCATTTCCAGTAACCAGATTGTTCTGTTTCCAGTAAACACTCCAATAACCAGATGCTCCAGTTTTTCATTACTAGTCTTCCTCTGGAAAGAATAAATCCCATAATTCTCATTCTCTTCAGAGACACCAGAGCTTGGCAATATCCCCCAATGCAGGCAGAGCTTTGGCTGTGGGAAAGTGATGCAACAAGACTCTGAAATGCCATCTCAGAAAAAAAGTAATAAAGAAGATTTTTGTCACAGATTTTAACTTTGTCAGGAAAACCAAAACAAAACATGTAATTTTGCTTGGTTTATATTAAAAAAGTTCAATAAAGACTGAACTTGCAAGCCATCTCATTGGCTCTTCTGAACTGCTGTTTAGTTCTTTGATCTCTGACATATCAGACCTCCACAGGAGAAAAGGAAACAGGAATTATCTTCTCTCAAATGTGCATGATGTTGAGAGAGACGCATAGCTCTAGATCCATGGCACTGACGTACCTGCTATATTTCCCTCCTATGTTCTAAAACTAAATACATTTATGGATAATTATGAACAAGGAGGAATGTTGGTTAATCTGTTTCAGTTTAGTTTCTGAAAATTAAAACTGAATTTAATTCAGTTAAATTTCACTTAATTCAGAATTTCACTGGGAACATCGTAATAATTCATTTTCATCAAAGATTACAGTATGACAAGTTTTGTCATCTTCAGAGTGACATTTGTAATATTTAAATTCAGGAATAATAACTGATAAAACAATTTTTCATCCCAATTCTTGCTGAAACCTGGTGCCAAACTAATGTCCCAGAGTTTCAGCCTCCTGCAGTTCTCTGACTAATCCAGATATGCTCTATTCCAAACCCAAATTACCTGATTCAATGCAGGAATTACTGCATAAGATTTCATAAACTTTGTTCTGCAGAAGATCTTAAAAGATAATTATAATGATCATTTCTGAATCAAGAAGAGCCAAGACGCTGTTCCTCCCTGGAGCCCTGGGAGCAGCTGACATCAGTGAAGGTCACTTTCATGGAGTCCTAAACAGTGTCTGAATCTGAGCAAAACAGAATCACAAAGGTAACTTGAATTTATTTCATCTCCTTGCAATCCACATCTCCCAACTACTCTCAAATCAGATTACTGATTTTATTTCTTTAGATATAATTGAAAGAATACATTTTAGTTTCCCAAACATATCAAAAACCCATTGATGAAGCTGTCATTAGACTAGTTGCTGGTTAATCTCCCTAACTAAAGTAGATCCTAGACTCATTCTGTACAAGCCTGGTTTATGACAAATGTAACCTAAAGCGAATCCAGTTGTTCTGAGTTCTGAATGTTCTGCCTGTGGCATTTTCTACAGATTTTAGCCATGACTGGATACACAGAGGTGACTGGAAAGGGCCAGGAATGAAGTTTGGGACTCATCTAAATGTGTAACTAGGCTATTCTGCCCAGTGAAGGGCAGACAGAACTCAAAAGCACAGCACGTTAATGAATCATTTTTTAATTTCTGATTCAGACTTTTTTACAAAATGACAATGTTATTTAAAAATCTCGTTTCCATTCAAAGCAATCTAGAGACAAGTCAAGCAAAAGTAATAATCAAAACTTAGAGGCTGGTCCTGATTGCAAAGTTTAAACATGGGTTGGGACTAAAAAAGTAATTTTCATAATACATGTATGCCTTTTGATATGAGTTTTCTGTGTAGATCTCCACTAGAAACAGGCTTAAACTGTACTTCTAGTGTAACGGGAAATGTTTCTTATTTTTCAGAAGTCTGGAACATTGACTTCCACTCAGTTCAAGCTTTTTCCAAACTAAAAATGGGAGGGAAAGGACAAGGAAGAGGGTGGAGGACAAAATGATATTCAGCAAGCATGTGCACAAAAAAGATTGATTAAAAAGAATTTGAGTGCTTCTGCATAAGGAAATGTATATATCTCTGCTATAGCCTTCTCAGAAATCTGGGAACATCTGTTCAAGGTGGGCAAGCTCACATAGTCCTTTCTTTCTCACTATCATGATGTTGCCTTCACTAGGAAAGTGGGAGGGTCACATGTTGTTAAAGATTCCAAAACTAAAGACAGAAATGCAACTGCTTTTTCTTTATTGTCAGAGCTTTTCAAAATCACCATGTTTCACCTGCCATCAGCAGTTTTAAACTTGTCCTTGTTTTGGCCAGAGGAACATCAAATAACCTTGGCATGTTGCCACTGCTCTGTCAGAACTGGAATCCAAAATTAAGAAGCTGGATAACTGCCATTCCCGATGCTTGTTTAGTCTTAAAAGGGTGCATTTCCACCTCAGTGGTGGTCATTACCACATTTTAGTTATTTCTCTCTTGACTTAAATCCTAAGCATTTTCCAAATGCCTTTCCATGTTTTCAGTGAAGAAACATTTAATACTAAACTTAGAATAAGCTGTTCATCCTCATTCTACAGGTCACTTTGGCATCACAAACTATTACTCTCCTTCTACACTAGTATTGGAGCTGCAGCTAAAAAGATATTAATTTATGTTAAAATATTCTATGTTGGGTATGCTATTCTCTCTGAACTGCACTGGTACATAATTTAATTGTTTTGTACATAATAATGTATTCCTCCCATTTTGTATTCCTATGCAGTGAATAGTCTCCATTGACCATCTGATTTAGTTTTGTCTGCTTGGATATCTTTTAGGGTAAGAACACCATTCAATACTGGAATTAGAAACACTCTTTTCTTTTGTCTTCTTTCCCCACATCCTCTTCCCTGCAGCCAGACCAGCAAGAGAAGAAAGAGTAAAAAACAGGAACTCAAACAAATCTAGATGCAGCAAATCCTCAAACCACTGAGCAATAAGGTTTTGTACTCTGCTGGAGAACCCATTCATTTTAATCCATCAAGAAAGAGGTCTACTTGCAATATTTCACAATCTAAGTACTTTCTGACAAATCTATTCATTATGCACTCAAACAAATTATTTGCTGCCTGTGGAGAACTGCTGCTGGATTTTTTTCTTGTGCCAGAATCCTTGTTCTTTCCTCTCTTTTTAAGTCATTGTTTTCATTACTATAGGCTAGTTACTATCATCATTTTTTCATAGAATTCTCTTATCTCACACCACAAATTCCTTGGGGAAAGGGATCCAAAAAGATGTAAGTAAAGTAACAATTGCCCTATCAAAATCTTTTAAACCACACCCTTTCCCCTCCCCCCTTACTTTTCTTACAAGTATATTATCCCAAAACTCTAACATTCACTGGCTTTTCTGTTGCCTAAATTTAACACACAGTCTTTAGGCAAAGTCTTCTGCAATTAAGATCACATTAGCATCATCAACTGTTATAAGATTGTGAAATATTTTTGTCAGGATAACCCACTTAGCAGCACAGGACAATTCAGGCTGATGGGGGCCTTAGGAGATCTCCAGAGCAACCCCCTGCCCAGAGCATGCTCAGACATGGAATCAGACGAGGTTGATCAGGACTTTGTCCTGTGGAGGTTGGAAACCCTCCAGGGAAGATGTCACCACCTCCCTGGGCCCCAGCCCCAACCCCACTGACTGGCTGTGCTCATCAAGAAAAAGCTTTCCTTAACATCCACCCTCTCTGGCCTTGTTCATCTTGGTGTTCACCAGGATCCAGCCCCTTCTCCCAGAGGTGCCTCCAGCCCCACTGGCATTGCTGCCAGGGCTCTGTCTGCCCAGGGCAGAGCTGCACAGTGCCGCTGCCCCAAGCACATGGTGTACTGTCAGCCCCTTCCTCTTGCCAATCTCAGTCCCTCTGGACGGCAGACCTGTCCCTGTACGTACTGACTGGTCTCCTCAGGTCTCAGTGTGCTCTGTCCATTTGAAACCCTCCTCTTCCCACCGCCCAGGTAAAGTCCTAGTCCCACCTAAGAGAAAGCATTACCCTGCCTGAGTCCACAGGGGTTCGGGAATTAGAGAAATACATTTTCAAACAGAACAGTGGAAAACAGTATAATTATGATTCAGTTCTCTCTTAACCAGTGATTTGCAAGGAACTACATCTAATTCTTAAGGACTGTGAGCTAATCAGTTCATTTTAATCAACTGGGACTGAAGTATAGAGACTCCTATAGCTATCAGGACATCTGGCTTGACAGAGCAGATCCATACCAAACAGGAGCAGCAGTAGCAAGACTTGGTCAAACAGAAGGTCAAATTTTCCACAGGATGCCTAACCTTTTATCACTGAGAGGCACACATTTCTGAAAACACAGTTAAATCTCCATTCATGGTACTGAAAATTTTACCTTCTGTCCAGATTTTAATAGTTGTGTGCTCATTCTCGTGAATCCCTCTTCACTGCAGCACAAGCAAATGCTGTGGAGGCTACAGAGCAACCTCTCAAGTGGTCTTTTGTAAGAATTGCAAAGTAAATGATATAAACAGAGAACAAAAAAACTCTTACACAGGCTATCCAAACAGAGCACAAAAATGTCTCACTTTATAATACATAAGATAAATGATTTTTAGAAGCAAAACTGCCATTCTCTTCCTCATTCTGTTTCATGTCTACAGACAATGCTCCTCAGAAACCAGGTGACATCTAAGTTTACAATTAAAACTATCGTGTCACTTTTTTTTTCTTTTTTTTTTCTTTCCAAATGTCACGTCATGCACAAAGTATAATGCATGGAGAGCAACACTTTCAAAAATATTTCATATCCAATACCATACACCATGTTCTATTGACCTTCATGCAACTAAAAGAGATAGAGAACTTGAGGACTTGTCACCATACTAGTAAATGAGAACATTAAGTAGTCAGATCTGCTGTGCTACTGAGTAGAAGAGGGAATGAATATTCTGTGTCATTTTCACAATTTATCCAAATGATATAAAAACATCAATTTATGGTGACAGCAGTTGTTAATGTCATTTCTTACTGTAAGTTTAAGAGGCTTTGGACAAACTAAATAAGATCAGACTTTTTTCTGTAGATTATATCTCGTTCTTCAAAGCCATTGAAGAAAAGGGAAAGACAAGAACTGCAAATCCTACTGTTCATAACCTTGATTAGCTATTTCGTACTTTTTCCAGAAAGTACAATATGAAATAAGGATATATGTGACCATATAATACTGTATAGAATCCCTCTTACCTATAGTGAGATATTATTGCTATAAATTGTTTATTTAGCAATATGTTAGCACTCTACATGTCAGAGTCAGGAAAGTATGACCTAGGTGAAGTGAATTTCCTGACCGCTTCTCAGGAAAAAGACTTTGGCACTACTCGAGTCCAATGTAATGGCAACAGCCTGAACAAGACAAAGGAGAGAGTTGTACAATACCTTCTTATCTCATGTGTACTCCTTGCATGTCCAGAAATGAAGAAACAGAGGTACATTTTGTTTCATCCTTTACTGCAGATTAAAAGTTATATACCCTATCTACTTACCCTTATTTCTCTATTAGATATTTTTTCAGCTTAGTTGCTGTAGCACTCAACCAGGACTGATCTTCTTAATATGATCTTACTCTTCTTTTAAATGTAACTAATTACAGTTGCATGCCTGTGTCAAGGTAGCAATATTTGCACACTCTCATCACCTACCTTTCCATGGGTGCACCTGGCCCTAAACAATGCGTAAGGAGTTCAAGTAGCAGTATTGAAAAAGTCAGGGGTTTGCACCATTTTTTTTTTCTTTACACCATTCTAGCCAATTCATGTCTTCTTTTCCTTTTGAGTCGGTGTAAAAATACATGATGTGCCATGTCTAAGATGTTTGCACAAAGTTCAGGGCAAGTATTATTACCTTTATACAAGGCACTGATGAAACATGCTCAGGTAATGAGCACTTATATCCAACACATTCAAGAAAGGCACCTCAAACTGAAATGGAGCAGAGAAAATATTACAGGAATGGTCAAGATATTGGAGTCTACTTCACAAGAGGAATCTAAAGAGCCTTCTTCGTCTGCTCAGGTTAGCAAAAGAAAGGCCAACAGGGTTCTCACAGTTAAAAAAAATCCAAAACAAAACAAACAAAAAACCAAAAAACAAGGAGCAAAGAAAATGTTGCTTAAACATTAGGGAAGGAAACTAACTATTTTGCTAAACACTAAGAAAAGCTGTCCAGATGTATACTGGAAATTAGACAAGAGTTTCTACCTGCAGAGAAAGTGAGGTTTCCCTGAAGCTCTACTTCACTGCACTCTACCTGCAGATTGCAGTGAAGTAGAGCACTACAGAACAAAGTCAGCCTCACTAGTTTCATAATAAGTTTTGTCAGCCATGAGAGAGGATTTCTGTTTTACTGTGGTGTCCATAGTAAATGGAAACTGAACTCACTGGTTATAGAAGTCCTTTCCAATTTTGCATTTCTTTTTTAAAGACTGCCCACACTTACAGCAGAGACTTTATGTTTGTGACCAGACTGAAGGCATCTGGCACGTTTTGTTTCCCTTTCATCTGTGCTGCTACCATATCTGGCCCTCCAAGACCAAGCCATTAGTATCAGCAAGATTGACCCTCCAAAACTCTGCCAGACTCCAAAGTGTTCTGGTGTATTTCTTTACTCTCCAGTTCAACTACATGTGGCAGCGTTTCAACATGTAAATGTAAACTTCCTAGTAATCCTGATTTAATCAGTCCCAGCTATTCTTCCTCCGTATCCCTTCCTAAGTACCTCCCTGCCAAGGAAAGGAGGGGGGAGGCAGAGCAGACAAGGGCCTCGATGTGTCAGGGCTAAGGGGGAGGTGGCAGCTGACTGGAAGAGCAGAGTTGGATTTAGGAGTGTTATGGAGGAGTGACACGTGGGGCCCAGTCACAGAAGGGTATGCAGAGGCCGCGGTTGCTTTAGTAGGCATGACAGATGCTGCCAAGACATGTCAAGAAAGTGAAGGATTTTGGTTCAGCAGCCAGAGTGTGGTGAGTGAGTAGAATCACTCGGGTCTAAAGTCTTGGCAAACAAAAGTGAGAGCTTGAATGGAGTTTAATGCTTAATTTTACTGCTGAGTCGATGGTGAGATACATAGAACACCAGCTGAATACTACCTAAAAGACTGTTTAACAAAACCCTGCTATTGACTCCTCTCCACCAAGACTTTGCTTCACACAATAGCTACATCTCCACCTCCACCCTGGCCTTCCCGGTTTGCATTACTTTCCTGCCAATTTTCCATAACTCCTGAAGGAGTTATAAGGAAAAAGTTAATGGCAACCAAAAATGCTGACCAACTGAAAGATGGAAATGCCAACTGAGCTGTTACTTACAAGTATCAATTGATGTTGCTGTTGAACCTTGTGTGAAGGCTGTGATTGTTTCCAATTTAAATCACTGCTCATCCCAATACACCGGGAAAAGTTTTTACTAAGAGCAGATGACACATGCAGTTCTGATATTGAGGAATGAAGCTGGATTTCTGAACCTGCATTTGCAGACTTCGTAGAAGCAGCCTAGTGTTAAAAATTGTAGTTATGTGTAGCTTCCACTGGTGTCAATGGAAATTTGAAGTGTCAGGCATTTGTGGAAATCACATGCAGCAGTCTGCTCAGTGTATTTTAGATGTAAACTTTTCTGATATAATTTTAAGAGCAGATAACAGAAAAGTAGGTAGCATTAAAGGACAAGAATCTTTCTCCTCAGGATCAGAACCATTCTCACCTGAAAACAATTGCCACATTTCCATATTCTTTCAATGAAGAAGGAGTAGGCTCATTTTGAAAGCAGGCAAGCTTTTAAAAATTGTGTATAATAACAGGAAAAAGCAGAAGGAGAACAGGCAGAGGTCTGAAAACTTCTGCCTCTGAACTGGAGCAGCACAGAAGAACTGCTGGGCAAGCATATGAAAGTATCACTACAGAGAAACTCTCTTTATTTAAAGGAAACACTGAAAGCAGCCCAGAGATAGTTTGAGGGTTTCTTGAACAATGGAACAGATTTCTTGATTTTTCAGATAGAAAGAAATTGTTTGAATTATCCACATCATCAAGACAGAATAGGTTTTCCAGTCAATGAAGGGGATGTTTGAAGCAAACACATGGGTAAACTTTATATTCTGTTTATGGTTGAAGGCTTTTGGAGGCCAGGGTTGGTTTTTTGTTTCATGCAAACCTTGGGGGGGGGAAGAAAAATTAATTAAAATATTTAAAGGGAGATTCTTTCAGCAATGGTGCTTCATAAAATTCAGAGCTAACCATGAGGTAACCTGTTAGTTTCTATGAATGCTTAGTCTAATTCAGCTTCTACTTGCAGAGGGATTGCTGTGTGCCCTGATGTGATGCACTCCTCCTCACTCTTGTTTACTAAAGCTTGGCTTGCTGGGCAGCGTAACTGGGAAACCTGAAAAACCCAGCATGAAAAAGAGAGCCAGCACAGCTTTAAATTCAAGAATCTGCCTACCATCTAACTCAAACCAGACAGGGTGGGAAAAGGAATTGCCTTGTAATATCAGTACACACTCTGGGCTGGAAGCCAAGATAGCAGATTTGTGAGACAGAGGTGAGAAAAAAATGTTTTAATATTGTGGTTGAAATGGTGACAAGCAAGGGCTATGCACAGAGGAAGGGAAAGTGTAGATGTGAAAATGAATGCCAGTGTCTGCCCTCCCTAAGATGCTCTCTTTCTCGGGAAGAATAACATGAGAACTAAAAATTTCACAGGTGATTTAAAGACACTTCTTCAGATGCTGTCTAGAGAGGGCAAGGAATTTACTGACCAAACACAGACAAAATACACAGGAAAGGGAAAAACAAAAGTTCAGAGACTATGCATTAGCTTTTCCTTCCCATTTCATGGAAACATGGGCTTGATCCTTGCTTCCATGTGTTAAGTCCCACATTCAACCCTGCTTAAACTAAGGCACCTAGTGCTGCTAAGTCAGTCCAAAAGACAAAAAAATAAAAGGTCAAAAAACAACAAACCAATCCAAAAAGAAACAATGTGACTCAAAATGTATGCTGAGGTACAGATCTCAAAAAAGCTGACTTTTTTTTTAACAAAGCAGTATTTTATTTGAACTGAAATGTAGCTCAATAAAGGGAAAAACTAAGGAAAAAACATGTGGGAAAAGGGATTTTTAGATACCTTTAATGAAGGAGATATGTTCCTCTAAAGAACATAAAAACTTAGGTTGAAATACCTGGATGTTCTTCTGTACAGGCTTCAGGAGATTTTACCTAGAAGGCACAGAGAAAAAGAAAAATCATCCAACAGCAAAAATCAACAGGTAGCGCAGACCATATTTACACCTGCCAAACATTCAGAGGAGACAATGTGAATTAAAAAAAAAGAGAGAAGGTCTAATAACAAAGCTATGACAAGCTAGTAAAAAAATTCAGTTCAAAAAGTTATGCCAATCAAATACTTAAATCAGGTACAAAGAAAGGCTGCAGTTATTTTCGGCCTATAAAGTTGAATAATCCCTGTTAGTATTGACTTGTAAAACTAAATTCTCACACACCCATCATCCCAATTTATTTAAACAAGTAACACAAGGAGAAGTTGCCACATGGCAAAATAATAGAAATGGTGCCAAAACTTCCTTACCTATGTTTCATGACTTGCTAATTTCCAGTCTTTATGTCTTTCACAGACATGTATCTGATTCTAGCCAGAAAAGGAGAATGTTAGTCAGAATGGCATCCTTAAAGGATCTTGTGAAAAATCTCATGAAAAGCTAAAACCGACTGATTCAATTTTGTGGCACTAGGCAGAATTCACTTAATGGTTTACTCATACAGGCCACTGGGAGAGGGAGAAGCAGGCTTACAGTTTTTTGCTTCTGAATTTTCTGATTCTAAAGGACTTGGTCCTTTACCCAATATGAAGCACTGATCAAGCAGAAGGTTTCTTACTGACGTTCTCAAAGTCTGAAAGCTTCTCTGCACCAAACATCTTGGGAATGAGAAGCAGCACACCAATTCAATTGATGACCTTACAATGCAGGCACACCTATCTAATGAAAATGTACTCCCACCAATCCAGCTGTGGTGGAAAACTTGTCTTTTTAATGTATAATGAAGTGGTCTTTGCTCCTCTAATACTTGTACTGAAAAATATGTACCATTTAATGTGTAAATTGTACCATCTTAGTGTGTAGGTTTTTTAACATAAGAACCCCAGGCTAAAATCAACAGGGTTACTCCAGATGTAAAGTGCCAAGGAAGATACTACTGAATTCAATAGGATTATGTATCTAAATACTTCGGAACATCTCCATAGGGCCTATCTGCATCTTCAGCTGCTCCCATATCTATAAAATCCTTTTGCTCTCTTCAAAACATGCATGCTCACCTGATCCACTGAGTTGTCTTTGTTTAGCTACATATGTTAAGTGAAATTTCATCTATATCTTTCAACAGAGATCCAATCATTTGCAAATCTTTCCCACTACTCCCCCACTCCCACATTTTATATGTTCTAAATTTCAGGGTTAGATATGGTTAGGGGCAAAGGTGGCAAAGAGAAGCAATTCTCTCCCTTTTCTTCTGGCCACAATTAGTAGCAGAAATGGGGAAAAAAAAATCACAGAAGAGATTTGTTCTCATGCTGCATACAGCTCAGTTTTATAAACAAAAAGGGTTTAAACAGCTCTGAAGTCAGAGCTCTGAAAAATCTGGCTAGCCACTTCAGCAGTCCATCACAGATATAGGTGCAAGGAAGCTTCTGGAGCTACTCAACATGAGTAAGTAGCAGCCACAGCAGGAGCAAATCTTTACCAGGCAAAATTACTGTATGCAGCAGAAGTCATCTGACACTAGTATTATACAAAGCAAACAAAATAATACCCTGACCTTCATTTTGTTCCATCCTCAGTACCTGCATGTAGAGCTCTCCTTTTCAGGAGTCTTTTGAATCCTCCATCAGATATTTTCTTAGATGCATAAATGTTTATATTTACATTGAATGTAGGTTCAACCTTTGAAAAACAAAGACAAAACATTCATTTTGATCACAATCTTGTGGATGTTGGGGTGAAGAGGAAGGCTGGGTCAGTACCAGGCAGACTATTAAGGACCCAGCCAGCTCGGCCATGACCTTGTTATTTGGTCTTGGGCAGCACACCAGAGAAACTGGGATAACAACGTGTCATGTCTCACAGGTCCATTGAGAGAATAACTATGCAAAAGCATGTAATACAATTCTTAGGTATTACGGCACTGGGGATGGATGAAGGCAACTGTGCTGTTACTTAATGGCTCTTTATCCAGTATCATATCCTTTCATTTATACTTTTCAAGGGGATATAACTTTGCCCTTCAGTCAGTCTAATTGATAGTGAAAAATTCCCATTAGAGTGAGTGTATCATGAGTTACCCACAGAGTCCTGTTGTTTGTTGTTTACAGCAGCTGTGCATGTTGTCCAGCCAAGATTGTTTGCTGCTTGGTAGTTTTCATCATGATACGTTTAAAAAAAATGCATAAATAAATAGTTCATGAGACCCTTGTACAATGTTCACTGTCCAGTGTTTATTAATGTATATGATAAAGCTCCAGAACAGCAATCTGGACAGTGACAGCTACAGTAGGTGCAGGGAAAGATATTAGTTTTAGGAATGTATAATAAATCACACTTCTATAAAATGGATTGTTGTAACATCCAAGTAATACTGCCATAAGGGCTTTGCATCATACTGGTCAACAAACTCAGATATTATTAAAAATACAACCCAAAACTCAACAAATGTAAATTCAAATAAACATCTGTACCTTTGAATGGATCCAGGCCCAAGTTAACAGAATTATATTGCTTCTATTTTCCTCCTTGCAAGCTGAGCTTGCACAAGCCCCTGTAAGGTGTAACAACAAAATGCCTGTACTACACTGAATCCAAGCCCATCTCAGGAGCAAAAGAGCTGTGACAGACTCTACCACCCCTTCCCAGCTTTCCCCATGCTCCCACTTCAGTCAGTTCACCTTTGCCCTGAGATGAAGGTCTACAGCAACATCTACCACCCACATCATTTCTGATGTCTAGCTGAACACAGAGGCTGTTAGCTCCACAGCCTCTTGCTGCAGAAAGAAGGACGTGGAGAGCTTCATGATGAGCAGTGCTGGCAGGGCCCTTGCTCTTACGCGTAGATCCAGCAGAATATCCCAGGTCCTCATTCAAGGGACTCACACCAGCCATTTCCTAGCTCTGTGTGGGAGTAAGTGTGCACCAGCTGCTGCTCTACCTGTCTGTCCCGCCTGATTTCTGTGGAGAGGAAAGCCAGGTGTAGGCCTGATAGGAAATTCAACATGTGTCCAAGGAATTCCAGCACAAACAACTGGAGGACCAGGACCCAAGGACTGCAACAGCATCCACTGCCTGGCAAGTGTGCACCCAGCCAGAGCTCAGGCAAATTTTAGCCCATATTTAACATGGTGTTAGCTCAAAATTGTCCGGTATGTCCCCCCCTCAAACTGCAGAAGGTTAAACCAGTTAACCAATATTTTCTTGGTAGTGTATGGAGGTGTGACAACATTTTAAAGGCTCAACTCCAAGAAAATGTAAAATTAAATATTTTGTTTGTTTTTTTCTTTTTGTATTTTGTTTTTTTGTTTGTTTGGGGGTTTTTCGGTAAAGCCCACTGCAGAACCATTGGGTCTCTGACTTCAGGGAGTTAACTTGAAAATGACAGTATTTTTCTCAGGCTATTCTCACAGGAACCTAAAGGTGTGAACAGCTGTACCAGCTAAGACCACAAGTCCATCTGTCTTGTTGTGTTCCTGATGACAGTGGCATGGAACAAATTTTTAGGAAGGACAGTAGTAACAGAGCATGCATACACTGATTTCATTCCTGATATATCGATCCTGCTTCTAACAAGCAGAGGCAAGGGGGCTTCCTGAGCTGGAGGAATTTGAAACACCGTTTCATAGCTGACAATAGACTTACGCTGTTACCTTTCTGGAAATGTAGTTACTTTAAGCAGGGTCTATAATATTTGTCTGCCAAGAAGATCCAGTCCACGACAGGTATCTGGGCTCTCCTTATGGAGAGAAATGGGTACCCCAAAAGTTGATCCATTCCTGAGGCCCCTATCCTAAGTGTTTATCTTGGACACTCTTCAGCACAGACACAAGTGCATAAGGTATGTCCTGCCACTGAAGATGAAATAAGTTTCACCTTGATAACAATGCAGAGATATCTGGGAAGTGTGGACGTATTTACATAAACCTGTGTTCATTCAGATATTGTTGAGAGATATTGTATGACTCCTTCCCAGACTGCATTTGTTGTCTTTGCTTGGACAACAACCATGGTGGTTGGTTTATGGAGGAGTCCAAAGCAGAAATCCACCTCTGTTCTTGGGCCACCTTCTGCAAGTGTTGATTCCTTATGTCTTGCTGTCAGTCACCAAAATTGAAAGTAAGTATTCATGTTGCTCCTCTGCATTCAAGATAGTGTTATGGAAAAGATTCAGACTTGCCACCAGTAAAAAAAAAAAATCCCCCAAAGTCCTCCAAAACCCAGACTCCTGTATATTTGGATATTTTCCTACTGGATTTCAGTCATCATCATCATCATCATCATCATCATCATCATCATCATCATCATCATCATCATCATCATCATCATCACAGAATATATCTACTTTTAAAAAAATTTAGAGTAAAACACAGAGTCTTCTGAGAACTGTACAGATAATGAGCATTGAATAAAACATGACCAATAAGATCAGGACCATCCAGATGGTTAGAATCTCAGAAGAAACTGTTCTTTGCACCAGAATCAACAATACAGGAGTTATAAAATGAAATTTAGGTTTATATAAGAGAAAAACAAGTCCAGGCATTCCGGTCCCCCACTCGCCCACTCCACTTATGTTTCAGTGTTATGCACGCTTTGTGGAGTCCTCTGAAAAAAAGGTAGATCTCTCACATAGTAGTCATTCTAAACAAGCACCATTTCTGAGGTGATCTGGTCTGTCAGAGTAAGAAGAGTAAGATCATGGAAATTTTTAAAAAATACAGATAATACTTAAAGGGTTCTAAACATATATTTGTACTTCAGGAGCAAATCTGTCATACACGTAAAACAGTAAGCTACCTTTACATAAAATCTACAGAATTTGTGTTCTTCAGTAAGAAACAGACAAATCAAGTAACATTACTGTGGAAAACAAATGCAGTTCATTTTAGTTAGTTATCTAAATATTCTCTATGACAAAAATTGTGAGCTGTCTACCTAGGTGCAAAAAAGAACAATTTAATGAAAATTCTAGAAACCTGACTATTTATATTTTTCAGGCATCATAATGTGGTTTATGTTTGTTGTTGTAAATATTCTTGGAAATTTTTCAAATTCTTAAAATTTACTAAATTACTAAACGTTTTCCCCAAGTTATTTTCCTTACGTTTTTGCCAATCAGTGCATAAAATGCATTACTTTTGTAAACCTTTTCCACCATATTTCTGAAATTATTAGACTGTAAATCTTCCAAAAGTGAAAATACTGTAAAAAAATATAATAACATAAGGAAACACTGTGTGAGACAGAATGCAGCCACTACAATTATTCAATCACATGTGATGTCAGGAATAATACAAAAAGAAAGAGAAAATGGAAAAGAAAACAAAATTTCAGAATTTTCAGATTCAGCAGAAAACTAGATATTTAAAACAAAAAAGGAAATATTTTTGCTACAATTTTCAGTATTTGAACAAGTTTATTTTTTACTGGAAAGTTTTTCCATTCAGATTTCCAGCCAGGTCTACTTATTGTCTAGAATAACATTCATTACAGATGATGTGCCACTGGGACATGCAAGGTATTCTTATGATTACTGCACTGCATAGGACTGATATTGATGTTCCTTGTGGGGGAAGACCCATAATAGTCAGCTGCAGGTTACTATCCACAAAGGAATACTCATAGTGAAACTTATTCTCCAGGACATACCCATAAAGACTACTCAGAGGTAAGAAAAAATAACTCTAGACAAACCATTAAGGTAAAAAAAAAATGACAGCAGGAGTAGATGTAGACTGAAAATGTCCAGTGCACTTGGAATAGCTGAATTCTACCCCCCAAAGTGCAGGCAGAAGCCATGTAACCTGGAATGAATACCTAAAAGAGCAGAAAATAACATACGTGTAGATACTCTAACTGGAGTGTTTTCAGCTGAGACAGTCAACGCTGTTTGTGTTCACTTCTAACATGTAAGAATTTAACAATTTACAAAGCCATGTTACTTGTACAGTATGAGGCAGGTCCGCAGCCAGGACAACAACTGTCCAGCAAGATGCTGTAAGCATTTCTCAGCCCCACCATGTAATGAATTCCCAGATGGGCTCTCTGTGGGCTGAAGCACCCTCACACTTCATGCAAAAAGTCTGAGTGCCTTCTTGATATGATCTGCTGTTCAAGATGGAAAGCAACTTACACTTGGGTGAGTAACAATGTACAAGTGCTGTAAAGAAACATCACAGAAAACCAATTTCAAAACACTGCATTCGGATTGTTTCTGTTCAGACATTCATGGTTTTAATGATGGGGATGCCATGCCCTTAGCTGAGATTTTATTATAATCTCTTCTCCAGGTTTTGCTGGTGTTTCTACCCGCCTATTCCAGCAGCGCTGTGCATATCGCTAAAGGGCAGTGGTTGTCTAAAGAAAACAGGCGGGACAAAGACACTCTGCAAAACACTGAGGAACTCACTGAGGCTCAGCCTTTTCAGCCATTTCAGTACTCCTTCCCCTACAAGCTCCCAGCCATTTTCATTCCCGCTGTATGTCTGCATCTTTTCAGTACTCCCTCCACTCTTTTCAAGTGATACAGTTTCTTTCCCTGACAATTTTTAACACGCTGAGGAGCACAGGCTGCAAATATAAAGCCACTCAAACAGATTCAGAAAGTTTTCTAAGCAGCTGACAGGTGTTTTTATCACCCAAAGAAAGAGAAGAGGCATGAGGGGAACCCGGCTTAAGAAAAAAAAAAAAAGAAAAAAATATATCTCACAATGTAAAATATTCATGAATTCTGCAGCTAGCGTACACTACATTAGATACAATCAAAAACTTCAACACAGAGTGGAAATAATTGAAAAGTGTCTTGTTGCTGTACAATGACCCTCAGCAAGTCTATAAAATCTAAATTGCAATGCACTGTCTCATACTGCAATATCCTCCCTGCATGGACTGGAGGGAATCAGGTCCTTGTTCCTAATAAAATGTCTAAAAGAGTCTATGTCTGTCTCAGCACAGCCCATGTGTCAGTACTTAAATTCCCAAAGTTTCCAGTCATATTTTAGTCATATTTCTGGCCTGCTGTAGGGCAAGCACATTTTATATAACAATTCAAATACCACACTAAGAAAACCCCTGAGAGAAATTAATATAGACAACTCATTTCCTAGCAAATTGGATTTGGGAGGATCAAAATCACTGCACCTTCTGCAAATTCCCGTCCTGCAGTTTGTTTGAACTGGACAGATTTTAAATTCGCAGGGAAAGATGTCCCCAGACAGGTCACCATGCAGAAAGCTCATACAGGAAGGCTTGACGAGAAATGTGCAGTGTGTTCACCAGAAGATGCAATAAGCAGTGGTTGCCAACAAGAAAGGGAGCAGTGAGAAGGAAAAAGGGAAAGGAGGCTACCTAATTTTGTCTTACATCTCAGCAAATGAGTAAATATGTCAGCTGGCTCTCTGCTTTTAGCAGACAAAACACTGCTTTCTGTGAGATTGAGATACTGAGTGAAAGCATTTAGGTTAGAGTATAAATGGAATGGAAAAAGCAAGCACAAATGGCACACAAATTCTTCATCTGATTTTACAAGATAAACAATAACTCTACAGGAAATAGCCATTGATGAAACAAGCCACTGGCATCAAGTTTGCTTGTGTTTGAAATTTTTGGTATGGCTTGTATTGCCTTTTCTTTACTAAGGTGCACTTAGTTAAGCTTAGTAACTGAAGGACAATTTTGTCGATTTCTCAGAGAAAGCGAAACTCGTCTTCCTGAACGAGGCATCAGAAGGCTTCTGAACCTTTTAAGTCTCTTCAACCTCTCAGATCAATAGCTTAAGTGGGACTTTAGCAGAGCTCTTGCCTCATGCCACTCCGGTGCCCAAATGTTAACTTTACCACTATCCTTACGCACTCACCCTGCTAAGTACACCCACTAAAATAACAATTACTCCAGAAATTATTTTGTCTAATCTTGGTATGGAAATGATCCATACCCCGAATTTAAATGGATTTATCTTGCACATCTATAAATCATGTAATAACCAATCTTCAATCACTAGTAATGCTAGGTCCACAAGTGATTTGTAAGTCTCTTAAACATTGATATAGTCTCTGAATTAGTTTGTATGGACTTTCCAATGCTTACATAGCATATGCTCTCTCCTAACAAATACTGCCTGCCCATGACCCATGAATCTTAACAATTAATTGCACTGTAACTGAATGAACAGGAGTACTAGGACTACAACCCACATTCAGCCAGCAGGAATCAATGCACTGGGGGAAGTCCATGACTTGGTATTGCCTCCTGTTTGAATCATGTCAGTGCAATATACCTTACCCCAAAACGCTTCTGTAGTAACATAAATTGCTGCTGGCCTTGAAGGAAAATTCCAAATAACAAAAATTGCAGCTTTTTCTTCTAAGAAACACAAGCTACTTTAAGAATAGTTATCTTGTCCTTTGTCCTCTAGCATGGCTTTTCATAGAAAGTAAAATAAAGTACTAGATCTAGGCCCTCATGTCCAAAGAGCTCAGTGACATGTCCCTGTGAAGACCAGGGAACACTTTGGTTCATATTTATCCAACTGGAGGATAACCCTGATCTAGGTAGAAGGCAAAGCTTTGCATCTTGAAATTTAACTACAGCCCTCTAGTGCAAGCATGGCTTAACCGTGTCCTTTCCCACAGCAGTCATGTACATTTTATAAAGTCAGTTAAGGTAAAAGAAGTATATATTTTAGCAGTTCTTGTGTTCCCACTGCAACTCTTCCCTCAGCTGGAGCCTTTGCTGAGACTACTTACATGGCTTTTCTGCGGTTCCTGAACAGCTGTTTTCAGAAAATGCTTAAGAACTCCATTATTCTGGAGACATCTATATCGCTCTGTTAAATCTGATGCTGATCCATTGGTTCAAACATTATTTGGATACAGGAAGGACGTAGAAATTAGGAGAAAACTGTACTCAGTATAACTGCTTACAGAAACCAAGAAATGAGGCCAACCCCAAAACCTCACCAAAATAAACTGCTACTCTCTACAGATTTAAGAGAAAAAAGGAAATCCAAGTTCTCACTGCAGATTTTTTTGTAAAAGCATGTTCAGACATCCAAGGATGTGACATAAGAAGAGCACAGAAAAGAAATGTAGTGAAGAAGCAGACAGAAATGAAATGAATTTGTAATAGTCAGGGCATTGGGAAACAGGAAACACAGAAGTATTGAAGAAACTGATTTAACTTGAACAGAGCCATATAATTCATCCCTGCCGCAGATGTGTGTATGTGTTTGAATACATCCTACGTACTTCAAAGAAGTGTTAATTCAACATACTATTTGTTTATACAAAATAAGAGAATAATGAAACTGCTTAACAGGTTTTCACTCCTATACTACAAATGGAGCACTGACTGTAGGAACAGAAAAACCTCCCACAGCTTACCCGCAGTTGTAGCTGTAGAAGACAGGATACTGGTACCACTAACCAGGACACAGTGATAGAGTTGAAGCAGCAACACACACTCCCTCTGGAATAGATTTAGGCTAGAGACATAAGAGGTGCACAAAACCCAACAACAAGGGAAGTAGCTTTAGAGTTCTACAGCTGCCTTGCAGAACAGATCTAGTGTGGAGACAGTATGATTTTGCCACACTTTGAATAAGACCAGAAATAGATTTGGGATAACTCCTTTAAACAGGGAATGAACCTTCCTGAGGTCACAGCAATGCAACAATGGCCTTATTGACAGCTGGTCCATAAAAAGGGGTTGTGAAACGAACTGGTCCTACAGAGCAAATCCAGTCCGTCATGTCACTAGGGAAATCTGAAACTTTACCTGTGTGGTTAAGATCTTAGATGAATGAGCTGACATGATTTAAGATTACCTTAAATTAAAGTAAGTGTATAGAATATAATATAATCACCTATATTATTAGACACTTGAAAAGTTCTGCTCTGAGTGGGATTTCAGCAAGACATCATTAGCCAGTGATTATTCTAAAAACAATAGGGTTGTAAGCAAGACTGCTCAACGCTGTCAAAATTAATGCAGATTTACAAGATGCTGCACATTTTCTCCAGACCTGTTCCACTAGTATTGAAAATATACCATGTTCCCTACATATGGATGTGTCTATATTCCGCTGCCACACGTGGGAAGAAACATAGCCAAATTTCAAGTCTTTAGTAATATTACCCTGGAAAAATATCTGGGGGAAACCTTCTCTTCCAACCATTTTAATGCTGTATTAGTTGCCGAAGGAATCTAAAAGGGCTTTCTTTAATATGAATTTTATTTCATTCCTTCAATTCTTCCTTCTCTCTCATAGGCATAAAAGCATACACAGATACCACATGGAATACAGCCTTGGTATAAAATTGTCTTAATATTAACACGGAGGTAAACCAATGTTGTTTCAGTAGGTCCACCATAACTAAAATCATAATTTGAGGGATAATATTGAGTCTGTGGCAGAAGAAAAAAGAGAAAAAAGAAAGTCTTTTTGCTGTGGCAAACTATTACAGTTTTAACTTCATCATGAGTTTCCTGTATGAAAGAACTAGTACTCCAAGCCACTTGGTGACAAAATAATTTTTAAATATGCACAAAGTGATTAAAAAAATGTTAGGACTTTTCAGACTATAAAACCTTTAATTTAAACTCAATTTAAACTGAAAATAAACACTAGTACTGATCCAGCTGAGGGAATTTATTGTCTGAAATATCCTAAAATTTTTTTTTAATTACCCTGAGTACATTATATGATACGCACTGAAATTATAATGTGAAGATTATTGTATATTGATGGGATACTGACAGTTAATTAACTCTTCTGGGTACAAAAGATTACTCTGTGAGGCCTTTTTCTGTACAAATAGAAAAATATTTTTATTTTGCCTCAAGTAAAAAATTATTGAGCAGAATATTAAGGCAGGAGAGTAGCAATAAATCCTTCCAATAGATATTACTTGTGAAAATGACAAAATGTTAATTTGTTTAATTACTAAAAATAGCAAATTGTGAAAACATGATTTTTGAGAACTTTAAGACAGTTAAGAAACCAACTAGATTTGTGCACCTCATTGACTCTCACTTTGGAAAACATTTATTTTTTTCTCTCTTTAGCAGTACTGTAAGGTCAGAGGAAAATCTTCTTGGAACTCAACTCAGATGAACTAGAATTTACTTCTAGCAGTGGGTGGTCTCACAAATCTAGGAGGTCTCTAACTTGGTATGACTTAGAAAAAATCACAAGGGTTTTTCAGTAAAACCATTGGTACAATCTCCTCTCAGGGTAATTGCATCTTCATTCTTCTGGTGCCTCAGGCTCACATCACTGTGTGTCACGAGGAACGCTCGTTATGAATAAAAAAAATCTCATTTTAAATGTCAACAGAAAACAGATGGAAGAGTTGTAGGTATGTATAAACCAAGTCCTGTACACGTACAGAACTCAAGATTATATAGGTTTTTAATTTCAGAATTTAGCTCCTAAAAAAGAAATAAGCAGAAGGTGCAGTTGAAGATTTCAGTATTACTTGAGAAAAAATGGCAAGAATCCAATGTGATCATGTACAAGAAAAGCCAAAAAAAATGGGTACTTAGTCACTGGAGGGGCTCAGGTACCTTGATGCACCCAGCTAAATGGACTATTCATGAAATTCACTACCATCAGTGGTCTTCTATCAGGGTTACATTAACCCCCCAAGTATAGAGTGAAAAATACCTCATTTCTCTCCACTTTTGAGACAATGTAGCAAACGCAGATAAATATTATGTTAAAAGCAAGAAAAGCATCCTTGTCTGGAGAAAAAATTTCCCTATGATAGGCACCTGTTCCACTTCTCAGTGTATTTTTCTAACTCTACAGGCTTCCTTCTTCAGCCCAAATAAGAAAGGGTTAAAACTTCAGCCTATAAGGGAACAGTCAGCTTTCATATAGAGATATTTCACTGTGAATGGCACATCAATATATAAGCACCATTTTTTCCATTGTGGGCAGGTACTGCTCAGCCTTTATAAAGACATTTTTTTAATTTGGAACATAAATTAAATTAAATATTTATGCCAGAGCTGCCAAAAGAAAGACAAATAGCACTGCCAAACAATTCTCTTAATAAAGTTCAATCACTGTAATGCACACTGTTGTCAAAGGCTAAGTGCAAGTTAATTTTTTCTTTAAAAGTTTTGTTCTCTTTTTCCTGACAGGCATGTCGGAAAGAACTGATAATTTAAAAGGAGGTTTATTCAGGGCATAATCCTGCACTCAGTTGAAGTGAATACAGTTCCTTTTCCCCTTTGGCAACATCAGCAGCTGGTGAGGTCCTGAAGCTATTTAATTTTACTAGCTGTTTTTGGGGAATGTTGTTTCATATAATATATATTTTAACACACAAACAGATTCACATACAAAAATTAAAAAAAGAAAAAGATTCCCTAGTTCAGTATCTTTTTTTTAAAAAAAAAACCAACCTATTCAAGGCAAATGATAAAGACTGCAGAAGTCCAAAGGAAATGAACAATAATCTAAGCATAGCCAACCACAGTACCCAATATCCTGCTGATCCTACCCAGGTACAAAGCATTGCTGGATCATCAGCTGGCAGAACAAAAAACAATGCTATGTGTCTCTGAATGACAGGTTTACAAATATATAGAAATATGCTAAGAATGTTAAAAACCTAGCTTTTAGCACAGCTGATGAGTGATTTCTGTCTCCTGCAGTGTCAGCTTTCTTTCCTGTCAACACCATATTAATATCTACAGAAAACATTTGTGGAGACCAAAGCGAAGTGTAATAAGAGGAAAACTGAGGCAGGTTTTGGAGAAAGAACCTCCTGCGATGATACTACATTGCTGAATTCCCTGGAAATAAAATATAGAAAAATGCCCAAATACCCGAAATCCTTGCTCAGAGGCGAATTCAAAAAAAGTAGCTTACTGTAGTGCCACAGAATTAATTCTAATGAGACTCAATACGTCATGTCCTTCTAGGGCTTAACAACTTGATTTAATGACCTTTTCCAAATCTTTCATCAATGAAGTCACGTGTTGCATGGTTAAGAGCAGAGGACTGGACTAATCTAAACGAAGAAAATGGATCATTACATAGTAACCTTCTGCTGTTTGTTTCCCTTTTCTGGATAACCCTCAGTTATCTCTTCCTTGTGCCTCAGTTTCCTCATTTTTAAATTACAACAGTGCCTTGTTTGATTAAGTTCATTCAAGAATACTATTTGAAGAACTAGTAGCCCACGTTCACTTCTGGAGTTCTTCAAATTCCAGCAACATTACTGAAAGAGATGTCATAATATCTGAGTTACATTCCTGCCTCAGTTTTAAATCCTTTAGTGCCTTTTAGTCCACTCTCTGCCTTACCTATATTGCAATATCTTAGTGCGTGTCTGCACAGTGTGATTTGAGTTAGCACTTAGTACAACGAGCCCTAAGCTGAGAACATGGGAAATAAAAATGCATGATTAGATACACTAAATTTATGAATCCAGTTCCCAGCTGGTCAAAATTATCATCACTGAATTCCTTCTGCTGGAAATCACTGGGGTCCACCTTTGCAACTTGCTGTATTGTCCAATTCACCATAATACAATGGTATGTCAGTTATACTTTACACTAAACCGTATTTTCTCCTGCTGGAAACCTTGAATCCTAGCCCTCAAATATCATGTCAGAGCTCTAAAATGGGCCTTTTTTTTTAATAACTGTACATGTATATTGCAACATGAATTGTTGTCTGCACTGGAACATGTTGCCCAGAGAAGTTGTGGATGCCCCATCCCTGGAAGTGTTTAAGACCAGGTTGGATGGGGCTTTGAGCAATGTAGTCTAGTGGAGGGTGTCCCTGCCCACAGCAGGGGGGTTGGAACTAGATGGTCTTTGAGGTCCCTTCCAACCCTAACCATTCTATGATTCTATGATTTTTGATAGAAATCAAATATGATATATTTGCCTTACCAAAAAGAAGGAGGCATTTTCCAGTGGGCTACATTCCACCTATAACCTTTTTCCTCAACAAGGAAAAAAGCCAGAAACCTCTGAAATCTTCTGAAGAACAATGAGGAAAGCCCAAGGAACAGATAATTAGGAAAAAACATGCATGTAAGTAGAATGAATCACAGAATCGTAGAATTGTTGTGGTTGGAAAAGACCTTTAAGATCATCAAGTCCAACAGTTAACCTAGCACTGACAAGTCCACCGAATATTGTTGCCTGCCTTTCTTAATTTCACATTTTGGGTGGACATCATGCAGTCTACCACCCATGCAAACCTGCCATATTTTAATGGAAAAAACCATCCTTTATGTTAGTGAGTGGTTGAGGCTCTGTACTAGTGGTAGCTCATTCACTTGCTAAGCCTGCCAAGGTTTTGGGTGAGTTACTTCCTTCTATTGGCCACTTACAGCTCACCGAGAAATGAAACTTCCACTTATGTCACAACTACCATGAATGAAAACCCAAGATATCATATCCTTCCTAATAAGTTTTTATACATATATATTTTGAAATTCCTGTAGTCTGTGTAATTTGCTTTGCACGCTCAGCAATATTTCAATATAAGGAAGGCCTTGGTGGAGTCAGTGCATTGTTAGAACAGGGCAGGCATCTGAAAATAAAATTGTAAGCATGTATCTGCACATACCTATAACACACTGCCTGAGAACACCTCTGCTAATAATTCAATAAGTTTCAGTGTTCACCTAATTTAAAATCCAGGTCAATAAACAAAGGTATTACTTACCTTTGATGTCAAACACCTTCCCTGGTAGCACTCAAAAAGCTTGAAGAGAATGGAAATATCATTTAGAAATTCAGTATAAAAGGAAATCATGTTGGCTTGGTTTGGGGTTTTTTTGTTTGTTTGTTTGCTTTTTCTTTCTGGAGTGTCGATTTCTCCACCAATGCAGTGAGATTTACTTATCTAATCTGATTCATGACTCATGCATCTTCAACACAGCAGCAACTAGTTTGCAACTTCATCTTTTCTTCCCTCCTTTTAATAATATGTATAAAACAGACATTCAAATTGACTTATTTTATGATCTATATGTCTTCAGATATATTGTGCCTTGAGATTGAACAGCATCTGCTTTTCATCAGACATGTGGCAATTTTGAAAAATGAGCTAAAACAGATAGATGCAAACACCAGCTTTGTGAAACAAGCATTGAAAGTCCCAAATCTCAGACCTATTGCTCCTCCTGGACCCATGTGAATATCATTTTATGGTAAACATACTTCCCCAAGTCATACTGAACTGAATAGTTGCTGGTCTGAAGGCCCAGTCCCATAGCAAGTGCTTTGCAAGTGCCTGGTTAGACAATTATCCACCTGCACAGCCACTTACAGATTGGTTGCTCATCTGCCCAACCCTGCCAGTAGTTTCTGCCACGACCTTGTCCCTCCTGTACTGGGACATAACAATGAGCCCTTTGCACACTCAGGGAACATGACCACCCTTTTTCTGGACAAAACAGAGCACAGGCCTGGGAATTAACAAAAATTACTCCCAGGACATGAATTTAAACAGGTTTTACACATGGTGTCCTGAGAGGAACTGGATGTCAGGTCAAGGACTTGCCTCTCCTCTTACAAAAAGGAAAGGGAGACACAGGGAATAAGAAGGTATTTAGAAATACATTCTCAGAACAGAGGATGCAAGTACCAGACCTGAGAATAGAGATAAATAGTAATGAGTTTCACCTCCTTGAGCTTTTCAGACACCTGGAGAAATAGACAAGATTTGGTCCACTACAGAAGTAAGATAACAAGCTGGAAACAATGCGCTCTGATTTTCTTTCTGCCATATAGGTTTGTAAGTCTATAACCACCATGCTTTTTCTAGAAAAGCTGCCATAAGCCTGTAAATAGATTTCCATTTCAAAACAGATATCTAAGCCCAATTAGGTATGATGGGTAATGAGGGCTGGTACAGTCTTAAAATGAGGCTGGGTAAAGTGTATACATCTACCCCAAAACATGAAAAGGCTTCATTCAGGAAGAGAAGGGAGTACTTGGAGAGATCAAGCAGAGGGTAAAAGTGCAGCTTGTCCTGAACTTGACAGAGATGCTTTGGATTTGCAGTGGTAGTAGAATTGGACCCAGACTAGCTTAAACACCAGTTACACAGAAACACCTTTTTTTTTTTTTTTTTATGTTAACACTTGATTTAATGAGCAATGCTTGAATGAAATATTCAAGCCTGTCAGAAGGCAGATTGAGTGACTGAAAACTAAAGGTGTATAAACGGCTTACCAAGGATTTTTCATATTGCTATACATTAAACTAAAAGGTAACAAGACAGCTTTGAAGGAGATGTAAAAAATCACTTTAGGTGTATTCCAGAGAATTCTGGAGAAAAGAGCATTGACAGAATGAAAATAGAGAGAGAAAAGAGATAACGTATCAGTGGCAGACTTTATTTTTTTGGGGTTGAGTCTTCTGGTAGGGTTTTTTTTTTCCTTCAAAAAGCACACTTGCTTGTTTTACTATTAAACTGATAATCCAGTTTAAATGCTAATGTTTGAATACATATCCAGTCATGCAAGATATAGTTCACTATAATTACAACAACAATCATACATTAAGCGAAACATCAGTCCTTAAATCAGCAAATCAGTTTTTAATAACATATAGCCATTGTACAAAGTGGGAGGGAAGTGATTTCTTTAATGGCCAAGATCCAAACAATTCATTATCAGATCAGTATTTGATGACTATCAGCACATGCAAGTGCTTTCATAGTTACATTTCATCAATAGTGGTATGCACTCAAACTGGGTAAGTGTCTATCATCCTCCATATTAGCATTACTAATAAACAATACAAATTCATATAACTGCTACTAGAAAAACTCATGTTTACCTTATGAGGTTAATCTATCATATTTTTTAAACATTTCGCCTGCCTCGTTTGCTTACCCGGGCTTGTTTATCTCTGCATTAATCCTTGATAATTTAACATCTATATCAAAATAAAAGTTTAATTTATTGTTATATAACTTTAAAATATTTTTTCATAAAATTGCATATATTCTTTGTTACTCTTTAAATTAGATTCACATCTCTCTTCTCCAATTTCTGCAACACTGTTGTTATCATGACAATGACCATGACATGACCCTGACAGCTGTCATGCCAGACTCATCATTCAAATATAGCAATACCTATACCACATTATGCTAACCACTGCAAAAAAAGAGTGACAATTT
Organism: Grus americana; assembly: GCF_028858705.1. NCBI lineage: Eukaryota > Metazoa > Chordata > Aves > Gruiformes > Gruidae > Grus > Grus americana. Next base: position 74,366,456 of record NC_072891.1, on the reverse strand, counting down.
ATCAAATATAATGGTAAGTAAAAATAAATTAAAAGCCTAACTGTGATCTGTTCTTAATTACATAACAGAAGATTGTCTGGAAGGTAGTGGTTCTTAGCTCAAATGAATCTTGAAATTTACAGTTTGGGCATTATGAGTATTTCAGTTCTCAGCTCCAATTCATGTTGTTCCATACTCACTTTCAGTGGGAGTGTGGACATTTGATTGCTGACATCCTGAGGCCTCTCTGAACAGCTGACCTTCAGCCTCAGCATTGGTGAAAGAGTCGGGTGAGATTGTCACCAGCACACTGACTTAGTGGGCAAGGCAGAAGAAAGAAAAGCCTCTTCATTTAGCTAGACTATATCTCTTCTTGTTAGATATAATCTCACTAGGTATAATTAAGAGCCAGGAGAACATAAACTAATAGTTTATATGACATTTCATATAATTCTGATTATTTGCTGATAATTAATAAAGAACTTAATGTGGTTGTATTGAAAGAAAATAACTCTAAAGTTACCTCAAAGAGACAAATTCAACATTAAATCTGTGTAAAAATTACCAGATCAATCATATCCTAACAACAGAATACCTTTGTCCTTTTTAGGAATGGCTATGAATTATAATATTTTGCAGACTTCAGTCCCTTATCATACGTATTCATACAATACATATTCATACAAAAAAACCCACCACCAAACCAAACAGGTTAGGGGTAAAAAGCTCTTTCTTCTGAAGACTATAGGCATTTAGTAGTGTTAGAATTTTGCTCTGAAATTTTAGTTTTATTTAAAATGGATGCTAAGATGCATCTTTCTCATTTGCTTAAATACCCAAGGATCCATAGCCAACATTTCACATGACCCAAAAGGCCATTTACGGTCCTAATATATAACACAGAAGGCTGGAAAATCAGCCCAGAAATTTGGTGCTTGGCTCATTTTGATGTCACTCCAATCCTCTGATCTCCAAAACTGGAGCTTATTTCTAATAAACACAAATATCATCATCTGAGAAACTGAAGTTTAATTGCTTTATCGGGCAGCAGTTTCACTGAAGTTAATACAAGAGCTTTATGATAAGGAGTTCATAATCAGACCCTCTAAGCCACTGCCACTGAACAGCTGTTAAGCTATTTATACAAAATTAGTTTGCAGTTCATAGTGGACAACTGTTGATAACACAAAAATCACTACTAGAACTGGCACTAACTGGCGTGCATGTTGGCAATCTGAGAAGCCTATGGTCCCATAGACCAACAGCTATTTGAGAAATGTCCCATCTATAATAACGCAGTATATAATGAGTCAATCATGACATCCACAACTTTCCTATTTTTAAGCTAAAGAGCACTAGGAGAGAAGAACATCTTTTTGCAGAACTGTGATTGTGAAGAGGAGAATACAGCTGCCTTGACAACTGTGGGCTGAAGTTAGTATTCATCAGGTTTCTGTCAAAAACCAAGTTCTAAATGTAAAAATTATATGGCTCCTTTATTTTCCATTTCTCAACTACAAATATATGCTTTTCCTGGAATTCAATAAACATAGCATTTTTAATCTGTGTGTACAGACTGCAACAGTGCAACGGAGACTAAAACTGATGAATATGAAGTAAACAAAAGAGGCTGGTTAGGAGGCATGCACACACTAGATAAGGAATTAATGATCTCAGGAAATATGGCATTGTTCCCATTAAGGTTTTGAAACATGTTGTTTATTACTCTCCACTCTGCAGACATCTAAATGTAATGCCCTTGCTTTTGCATCAAAGGGTAATTCAAATTTTATTTGTTAATGAAGTAGTACACTGTACTGTGCCTAGCTGTCCAGAAGAGTACCCGAACAGGCAATGCAAGCTCAGTAGTCCAGTATCCAAACTTACCAACCTTCCTTACAAAAGATCAATCTGCACTTAGCTCTTTCATGGTCATTTTTATCTCCAAACAAACCGGTGCTTCCTAAGACTATGGAGACTAATCAAATACCTGATGTTCAAAATTAGTTAGGTGTTATTTAATGCTAAACTTTCTGTCTTGCTAGGGTGGAAAGTTACCAATTTTACACTGTGAAAAAATATGGTAAACATGATTTGCTTTCCAAATTTAAGAGATAACATTAGAACATCCATTAGGAGGTAGTGTAACATGTTATACCTAATATCAACTTTAGTGCTACATACTAAACTTCTATGAATATAGAGTAAAAAGCGTGATTTAACCATATAAGACAAATAAAATGGAACATTTTGCTACTAAAACTATACTTCAAAATATTTAATATAATGACAATACAATGGGTCAGTTGACTGCTTGGTAAGAAGCTGCACTGGTAGTCAGTAATTCAGACTTACAAGAGGACTTCCAATTTTTGTGATTATGGAGAGTAAAGACAATCATGCAACTAGGTCATAAAAGGTTTCATACTCCTAACTGCTTTCCATAGCTGTGTTCTGACTCTCTCTAAGTTGTGTCACCTTTAAAAACAGGTATTATCGTCACTAATTCATCTCATTTCCCAACATCCCTGTCTTCAGTCCTTGGTGCTATGGAGTATGTGTGTCTGTTCCACCAACAAATCACAGCTAGGGTCCCTTTAATGCACAAATCACAGTTAGAGACACCTTAATTTCCAAAGTTCACCCCAAAGCTAATCCTAATTTTTTGTAGCTAGGGTGAATGATGTGTCTGGATTGTGACAAAGCAGGGCAGGGAAAGAGAGAATTTGTTGCACCAGTTAAATGCCCATTTGCACTAACACACCTACAATTAGCACTTTCTTTACAGAATTGCATGAGCAGCACAACATTTACGTATAGCAGAGCAAAACAACCACTCACAACTTGCAAGATTTGAATTTGCCCTCAATTCTGTGTAAATATGTCTTAAGATAATTACCAGAAGGAAAGTGAAATTAATCTAAAAACCATCATGGTGAAGACAAGGAAGCACAGAAGGAAGTATTAACAGCATCAAAAATATCCACAGCCAAATATTATCAGGCAGGAGCAGAAAAGATCAAAGGTAGCTGTAAAAAGGCTTTAAAAAAGACCCTGCCCCACCCACTCACACAACAACAAACCCCCATAGAATGGAAGAAAAAGAGTGAAAACATAATTAGAAAGGAAAAAGAGACTGTAATGTAAAAGTTGAGGGAGGAAAACAGCCAGAAAAAAAAAATCATTTTCATAGGAGATGAAAATCAAAGAAAAACAGAGAAAAAATTATTATATGGAGGGATCTAAACATTTGCAAAGCTTTTTAAATCCTTCAGAAGATAGGGATCCTCCAGATTTAAGGCTTGGTCTATGATAAGTAGGTATACTGATTAAAGGTATAGTTAATTACACACTGAAGAACAGCTTTTCTGCTACAGAATATTGCTAAACCCAGACTGATACCAGCTGTAGGTACTGTGTAGGAGGAACAATTGGAAAGATAAAATAAGGTTGTTTTCTCAAGCACTCTTGAGTGTGATGGATCGTTTTGTTTTGCAGACTTTTCCCTACAACGCTTATAAACGGAACCCTCACTTTCATGCTCCCGCTGGCATGATGCTCAGGGTTTCATTTCATTCTCAAAAGCCACAAACATCACCACTGTTTAAACTCTGCTGCTTTCCTTCTGTGGTGCTGGCTATAGCATCCCTTCCAAAACAACAATAAAGTCTGTGCTACATGCCAGATTACTCCAGAAATGTCAGCTAATTGTGCTTCAAACATGTCCATGACATAGGAATTACAACCCACATCTTGCAAGTAGGACAAATGGCATGCTTAGTTATTTGCAGTGTTCACATTTACACCCATGACAGAAAGAATAACATCAAGATTTATCTTGAGAAGCAGATCAGGTGCCTTACTTTTAGGGATCACTGAATTGAAGAGTTCAAGAGGCACATCCAGAGACTGATGTAGCAAACCTAAGAATAAAACTGCCGCCTTTGTTGCTACATAAAGAGGCTTAAGAAATTTAGCTTTCTTCACTGTTTTCTTCAGGAGCAATGAATCTCTCCCTCTACTGCCCCAAATAAACAGAACAATTTTGTATTCATCTGGAATATAAGAAACCCTAGGTGACTCAACATCTCATTCTATTTTTCTTTAGATATTATGTCTCACAGGGAATCACATAAAGCTGGCTGAACATCACAATGGTGGGGAAAAATTAGGATAAATATACAATTTTGTTGTGTGTGAACTTAAGAATGACAAACCAGATAATTTTCTTTTAAATTAGAGAAAATTGTTATGCGTGAGTAATGCTTAATTGCTCCACTCTTATTTCTGAGAACAGGTATTTACTGCTGCAGCTTGAAACCTATCCAGGTATTGCAATTGCAGCTCCTGAGAGTCAGAGTCCTGCCAAAGAAACTTTGGAACTGCATTACTCTGAATAGATAGACCTTTACTGATAGTAAACAACAGTGTTTCATAGTATGTTCTGCATGACCCAGAAAATACATATTTTCACATGTTTTTTTCTTGTCTTTCTGGGGACTCTTTACAAGACCAAAGCACTGAACTATTTTTCTTAGCCCTCCTCCTGATTTTATGCTGTAACTCAACAAACTTTTTCCCTAAGAATTCAAAGCCTGTAAAAGAGGTAGGTGATAAATTTCCTAGAATGGAAAAGGAATTAGGGGCTTAATTAGGTGTGTCATTCTCTTTTCATCATTTTGTATCATTTCACAGCATCTGATTTCTCATTAACATTCAAATACAGGATATACAAGCCTATGTCTCACACATGAAGAGAATGTTTCAGCTCTCCGACTAGAAAAGAACTTTAGGCATTCAGAGGTGGCATTGCAAATGAAATTGTGTAACTCTCAAACACCATGAATCAGTAAAAGAGAAATTTAGAGAGGAGAAAATAAATCATACTGCAGACTCTGGGGAAACTGTTTTTAATAGTCACGTTATGAAAACAAACTATTGTCACTAAAGAGCTGGTAGAAAGCAATAGTCAGGGGGTAAAATCAAACACTAGAGAAAAGATGAGTGCTGAGAGAATTTTGCACAGAAACTTGTGACAGCAGGGGAGGTCCAGAAATGCTTTGAAGGAGAGGAGAAGTAAATTAGAAGGGCAACTGTGGGGAAAAATGAGTACTTCTCATTCATACATTTATTTACTTGAACACGTAAAAAAATAGAAGTACAGCATGAGTTCTCCAGGATTTTGCTTCTAGCAAACTGCAGCAGGTTCTAAAGAGCTCTATTACTGCTAACAAGATGATAATAATCCTTCTAGTCCTGACATCCCATTCAGATGGGCCAGGACCGGAGGGAGAAAGGGGCCAAAAGGACTGCCACGCAACTCAGTGAGGAGCACCATGCAGCCCTGTCGCGGGCAGGCAGAGCCCTGGCAGCAATGCCCATGGGGCTGGGGACAGCTCTGGAGAGAAGGCTGAGCAGGGTCAGACAGGTGGGAGATAAGAGGAAGCTTTTTCCCCATGAGGTCAGTGAGGACAGGACCCGGGAGGTGTTGCTGACTCCTTCCCTGGAAGGTTTACAGCCCTCATAGGACAAAGCCCTGAGCAACCTGGTTTGACCCATGGCTGAGCCTGCTCTGGTCAGGGGGTCAATCAGGAGACCTCCTTAGGTCCTGAGTTATCCAGTGGCACTGGGTAGAGGGCTACACACAAACAGGAAGTATGACTTGGAAACAGGTACTCTGTTCTTCATAAGGAGATGTCTAAGGGATTCTCAGTTACTTATTTTGAAGTAGGCATTTTCAGCAAGCCTGGCAGTTTCCAGAGGCAAAAGAAAATCATGATTGCTGTACTACTACTACTATTATTGTACAGTATAATTAACAGACCTCTGTCAGCAACCACCTTTCGCTGCAAATGCAGCAGGGGAACAGCACATGATTTTCCCTACCCCTCTCTTAGGATCCCTCAATGAGTGTGCTGTTCATGTGGAGGGAGTAGCTTAGTACCCATAATGGCAAGGAGTGTTTCGGAGCACTTTGAAGAAGGTACTGTGGTGCAGGATACTGAGACTCTGAAGATCTGCATGCTGTTTCAACCTCTGTATTTGATGAAGTTCAGCTTACCTAGGTGCAAAAGGAAGATGATAATGCTACTATCCTGGAAGGGAGAAAAACCTCTCTCTGTAAACTGAAGTATGCTTCATGCAAGCTCATCATTTGGTCCTGTCATTTTCTTCTTGTAAAATCCTTGCAAGAAGGGGCTTGTTTTGTTTTATTTTTGTATGGCACATGTACATGGAAGAAGGTAGATGGCTTGCCCATGAAGTTGACAAGGCAGTGACTTTGTCTAGATTTTAATTGCTGCAGACATGGCTCTATAAAATCAACAATAAAGACTAGCAAACAACAAACAGACACAGCATCCAGCCCTAAATAAAACTCCATTAATAAAAGTCACACATCATAAAATGTCAGCGAAAAGTAAGGAAATATTTCCAATAGTTCGAGTCAGAGTATAGGAGCTTTTGCACCAGGTCATCTTGATTATAAAAGGATGCTGCTATACGAGACATCATTTCAGCTGTCATCACAGTGGTTTGTACATCACTGTTTTTGATACAATTCAGTTAAAGTGTTTAGAGGATTTATGTGCATTATTATTAAAGAATGCAAGTTCAGCAGCAGTGGGTGTGACACATAGCTTTTATTAATCAAATAGAAGACAAATGACATACTAAAATAGAATGTTTTAATTCATTAATTTCTTACAAAAAGCAATGAAACACAAAGACAGATAAAAGTATTTGTTTCACTTACTAAAATACCAGAGATTCACACAAACCTTGCTCATACCTCCATTCTGAAGGCTTAAAAAATTTGAATCTAGAAATCCTGGAATCAACGATTTTAATAGGCTAACCTTAACACGTAATTTCACTCTTCCACTAATGCCTTGATTCCACTAACTTCTTTCATCCCTTACCCATTTCTTAGTCATTCTTAGTTTTCCATTTCTTACCTTTAAAATCTCAGCCAAAAGAAGCAATGGCACTTATCCCTCTCACTTCACTTGACTAATGTATTATTGGTTCTTTCTATTTGTGTCATTCATCTTCAACCCTAACTCAAGGAGAAGAGCTTGATCAAAAACTTGGAGTTCAGATCTCCAGAGAGGAGCTATCAATACAATATTTGGATACATTCTGACTGAAATTTCTCCTATTTGTGCTACATCAGTGCATGGAATGGAGAGAGTCAGAAATATACAGGTAGTTTAGTGGTTCTGGCCTAAAATATTTTTACTTGGAACTGGCCCAGAAGAGCAGTTCAGAATACGAAATCAGTCTGGCAATTAAGGAATAAAACAATTTATCTGGCAGCTTATAAAGTTCTCTATAGCCAGAACTCCATATACTGAAAATTCTTCTCACACTAGTAATTTTACCTCATATCAATTGTGACAAGACGAGCCAGCAGAGCTAGAGTCTTTCCTCAGAGCAAGCCAGCACAATGCACTGGTTTTTCCCATACTTACAATTCAGACTGAGGACAGGAGTGGATTGGGAACGTCTCGCTCACAAATTTCCAGGGTTTCACAATACTCTTCTGATTATTTCTGCTGCTGGACAAGATACACACAAATTTGTAAGAAAAAATACCAGCTGTAGTACACTAACTAAGGGCATTGTAGTAAGATGAGATTGTAGTTAACTGAGATTATTGAATCACAGTGACTATGGACTCTAACCTCTGTCCTTGTCTTAAAAATGTGAACCATAAAAAGTCGACAAAAAAAAAAATCTCTTCTTTAGAAATGTGACTGGTTAGAGAGACAGCGCTGCAGAGAAAGAAGAAAGAGACCAACAGGGTTATGAAATGGAAGCCGGATGCAGTGATCTGGAACTTCAGGACTTGCTGTCTTTCATCTGCAATTGCATCAAAAACTCAGAGACCTCAGAGACATACTATTGAAGATCCTGGGAAAAAGCAGATTGAGCCCAGCAAGGCGCTTGTAATGTGCCAGAATATTTCCAAAACAAAAGCTCATTGACTGAAGAGGACAGGGAACTAGCAATTCAGTCATTCAGCAACTTTTTGTGGCCATGGTACAAATTTTAAAAATCAAGAATTAAAATGAAATTTGCCAGCTGAAAATGGAGTTTGATGTACTTGAGGAGGAAGTACATCTGAAGCAGGGAATAACCTTTCTCTCAGCAGTCAATAAGGAGAGCAAATGCTTGAGAATCATCATCAGTCTGGACAAGCCAGGAATAGCTCAGCTTGTGTTGTTAGATTTTGTCCTCTGTAACTGTACCAACAATTAGTGCTCAGTAACAAACTTTTGGAGTTTTAGATTTTGAAAGTGTGTTAGAGGAGAGAATGAAATAATTTCAACACTGAGATCAAATTCAGCAAACTGTTTAGACCAAAGAATGGAAATGTGGGAATTTTTTTTTTTTGGGGGGGGGAGGAAGCCCCAGATACCACAAATAATGAAGCGTACGTTGCTGTCCTTCAAAAAATGAAAGAAAAATAAACTAAAGTAAACCTTTGGGTTCAGGCATACTTTATCACAACATTTCTACTTTTTGGTGTGAATTCTATTTTAACTAATTATTTCCTAGGAACCTAGATTGCTTCATTTTGGGCTAAATCAAAAGTTCCCAGTTGATTTGAAATTAATATTTGGTGAACATAGATTTTTGACCAAAGAAAAAAGACAAGGCCAACCTTCTGCTTAACTCTGATCCAAGTCATATATTTGACAGGTTTATTTTTCCATTTTGGTTACCAAAGGAGACAAACTCGACTATTTGTACTGAACTCTAATTACCACCTCTGATGTGTTTTGAGTTTATTCTGGCACAGATCCACTTACTGATGTTCACTAGTTGCTGAAATGAGGGCTAATACTCTAAAAGAAGGTTTCAGGATTATGAGGTGGTAATTACTGTGCAGTACTGCATCTCTTCTGACTTTGCAAAGAAGAACCTCAAAGCATCATATGAGTACTCTAATGTAGACTTAAACTGATCATTAAAACCTAATTGGTACTTAATGCTCCAGGAACAGGAAAAAACTCTACCTCTAATACTGGAAGACATGCATTAGATCCACACCCGCAGTGTGGAGAGCTGAGATTCATTTTACTGTGACAGCTTGGTTTTAGCATTACAAATGAAACGTTTTGGTTTACCTCTTATGTTTTGTGCTTGCTAGTTTAATATCTGCCTTTCCAATGTTGGCTTATCCCCTGGGGTAACCTGGGACAGGTTAGGTCCTTACAAGGTAGACTAAAGCTCAGTAGAAATAAATTCCCTACCTACTGCACCTATTTAGACAGTGTTTTTTCTTTCTCTCCTCAGAATGGACAAGTGTTTTTGAGGCAGTTCTTACTTTTTTGCCAAAACCAATTTTATTCATTTCTATTCCTCAAGTGAAGAAACTTCTCCCATAAATTCAGCTGAACTGGTTTTGGGGTTGAGTTTTGGGGGGTTTTTTCCCTGTTGCTGTTTATAGAATCACTTTTTATAGATGGCTATCATGGGAAGTTTCCGATGGTTCAATATCTGGAAAGCTTTTGTATTGATAACACCTTCTAAAAGATTTTTATTGGCCATTTCATTGAGGCAGTTGAGGTTGATAGTAAAGTTTACTGGTGATATTATATTGGTGGAAATGCTGGAAGCCTGGACAAAGTTTCCTTTGTTTCTTGTATGGCTTATGGCACTGATGATCAGCTGTCACTAAAATGTCATCACAAGCGTGAATTTGTTCTATTGGAGCAGCTTCTTATGCTGGACTCATTTTCATAACTGATATCCTTCATCTTTTTTTTTTTTTTCCCCCAAATATTACTTTTGCTTCATGTAATGGCCACAGCTACCTTTAGGCAGTGGTCTGGGTATATTATGGAGACTTCCGCTTCTGTGCTGATATTTGACCAGGATAGTTTCCTCTTTTGTCTTCTTAATTTTCCAAGAGGTTTTTGATGTGCTCTTTGCCAATGGAACTTCTGCATTTAGCAACACATAGGTCACAGTTAAATACTGAATATAAAATTGTTAAGGATTATTTACTATAAGAGCTTTCTATCAAACAAGTCATCTAAATCCAAGTGCTTTTCCAAATTCTAACAAATTAAGAAGGTAATCTGTTTTGTCTTTTATTATCTCGAGATGTAAGAGAGAGAACATTAGTCCCAGAATATCCATTATAATCAGTCATAGCTATCAAGGAACTTCACTGATGTTAAGTATGAGGAATTTGGTTTTGTCACTTAAGCAGACAAGTTTAGATGTTTTATTCAAAACAGCCAGGATATGGGGGGACACATTCTCCAATATTTAATTTTAAAACATCTTTTCAAAAAAGGGGAGATAGGAAAGATGAAGAGGATTTTTTTGCTCCATTTGACTTGCTGCTGAAATGGGAGGAATGCTGCCTAAAAACACAGCATAGGATCTGTGACTGCAAAGCTCCACGAGGCTGGCTTGTACTCCTCGAATGATGCAAAGAATATTTATGACTTTTTCATTTCAAGAGTAAGTTTTAAGAAAGGAAAGCAAGTAGGCCAAGATTTAGCTAGATGACTAACTTTCTGCCACAGGGAACACTTTCACTTTCAGGAAGCATTTGTCATGGTAAGTTTAAAAGTTGCTCATCAGCAGTCTCATTCTATGTTATACTACACCAAGACAAGTTATAAAACAACATAACTGCAAATATTAGCACCTTCCCTTTTGTCAAATAAACAAACTCAAATGTCAGGAGTTGTTAGGTTTTTTTCCTCCAGACAACCCAGGAGACTAAATGGCACTTAATATAAAAGCTCACTAGAGTGTACCCTGGGAATGGGGCTCTCCAAATACTAGATGAGCACTGAAATTGTCTTTGAGGACATTCTCTGTTAGGTAAAAAAGACAGTTAGGGTAATAAGTGTCTGGTATTACTTTGGCTTTTGGACAAAGTTGATTAAGAATAATCAGACCTGGGGAAGAGTGGCTGGAAAGCTGCCCAGCGGAAAAGGACCTGGGGGTATTCATTGATAGCCAGCTGAACATGAGCCAGCAGTGTGCCCAGGTGGCCAAGAAGGCCAACAGCATCCTGGCTTGTATCAGCAATAGTGTGGCCACCAGGACTAGGGAAGTGATCGTCCCCTGGTGAGGCCGCAACTCGAGTACCATGTTCAGTTTTGGGCTCCTCAGTACAAGACAGACATTGAGGTGCTGGAGCGTGTCCAGAGAAGGGCAATGAAGCTGGTGAAGGGTCTAGAGCACAAGTCTGATGAGGAGCAGCTGAGGGAACTGGGGTTGTTTAGTTTGGAGAAAAGGAGTCTGAGGGGAGACCTGATCGATGTCTACAGCTACCTGACAGGAGGTTGTAGCCAGGTGGGTGTTGGTCTCTTCTCCCAAGTAACAAGCGATAGGGCAAGAGGAAATGGCCTCAAGTTGCATCAGGGGAGGTTTAGATTGGATATTAGGAAAAAATTCTTCACTGAAAGGGTTGTCAAGCATTGGACCAGGCTGCCCAGGGAAGTGGTTGAGTCACGATCCCTGGAGGTGTTTAAAAGATGTGTAGACATGGTGCTTAGGGACATGGTTTAGTGGTGGACTTGTCAGTGCTAGATTAAATATTGGACATGGTCATCTTAAAGGTCTTTTCCAACCAAAACAATTCTATGATTCCATGCTTCTGAGAAGTTTCCTTCTTCTGGCTGTGCATTTGCACTCCCCCACAACTCTGCAGTTGTGCCAGAGCAACAGTTTCTCATACTGAATTGTAAATCAGATCACAGAAGTGATCTATGCTGAAAATAAGCCTTCAGAAGGGGTGTATTATGAATGGAGGTATTTCATTTCACCATTCAAACCCCTTATTTCTGGCTGAAGAATAACACCAAGACCTCTCTCTTCAGTGAATACAAGCATGAAAATCAGGACTTAAAACCAACAAAACTTCACAGATAATCAGTCCTTAGCTGAAAAGAATTTCAATGTCTTCAATTCCTTTAACTAAAATCATTCCTTTTTCTCCCAAATACAGGCTTTCAGTGACAAATATATATTTTTAATGCTTTCATAAATTTTTTAATGTAATTTCTCATTTTTGAGAGGGATTTTCCAATTAAAATGGCACCTTAACCTTCATCTCAGTTAAAGTTGTGTGTGGGGTTTGTTTTTTTTTTTAAAAAAAAGGATTTTTCACCCATCTACCAACTTCCTTCTTTTGTCTCTTCCTACTCTGCAACCCATTAAAACATCTTCATTGTGGAAGAGCTTGAAGACAAAGAAATAGACTAATTTTATGGTTCTGTCTTGTCAAAAAAAGGTAAAAATGAAATACATAATCTTTTACAAGACACACTACCAAAAATTAAGATATATTTTTTTAGAATTGAGAGTTCCCAAGCTTGATATTTTTTTCCAGAGTCAAAGTTTTCCAAATTCATTCTGAAAATAGAAGACAACATAGAAACAGAAAGAAAATAATGCACAGAACACCTCTGTGTATCATTTGTTTTATGTTACCTGGCTGCAAAATACTTGATAATAAAAACAAAAATAATAAAAAAGAAGCAAAGAAAAAAAGAGAATTAAAATTCAAAATTACTCTTTTAAGTTAAAAAACAAACAAACAAACAAAAAAAACCAACACACCAAACCCTGAACATGAAAGCCTGTTCTATTTTAAACACTGCAAAACTGCAAAAAAATATTTCCACTTTCAGGTTTCTGCATGATACTTATTTTTTCCACTTTTCAATCAGCTCATTAATGTACTCTTAAGTAAATTTCAGGGAATAGCATGTAATCAATGGCCAGCTGAGAAAAATTGATATCTTAAGATACAGCAAAGTTCTAACCACTAGTAATCAAAAAAAAAAAAAAATTATCATGCACAAAAGTCATTATTGCTGTTATAAGCTATGCATGGAGTTTTCTTGTTTTTTAGGTAATTTCACTGGATTAAAGTCTTTCAGAAAGCATGATAGCACTCGACCTTATCCAGATAGATATGACCTCTGAAAACAGTGTATGCATCATGGAAATATTGTACTTGATTGCTTTCTTTTCTTCACTACAGTTCGGGGGGGGGGGGGGGGGTGCTATATTCAAGTAGTCATCCAAATCCTTAATTCCATACCTACTTAAGGGTCTCATTTTTTGTAATGTGTCCCAACTGGCTAAGTTTATGTTACCTAAACCATGATCACCTAAATCTAACTGTAAGATTTGGCAAGTCGAGCTGCTATCTCCTGGTGTATTTGATTAAAGGACACTGTCCTATTTACTAAAAACTTGGGTGATGGAAAGGGTGAGACTATGTGCATGTGTGTGGAATGAAAAAGGGTTGTGAAACAGATTTTTTTTTTTTAATATGTCTATATATTTGCAACAACAAGTTGTATTTTTACGATAGGAAGATGTTGCTCTCACATTGTCTCCAATTCTGTGATATGGAAAACACCTATTTCCTTTTTTTTTTTTTAATCTTCATTAAAAAGGCATTTATGCTCCAAGCAACGGTAATGAAAAAGAGAAAAAACCAAAGGGAGGACTGGTTTGTAGTGTCTTTTTCTGCTCATTGCCTGTGGGAAGGGAACATTGTGTAACGAGGCACAGTGCAATAAACTGTTTAGCAAATGAACACTGCCCTCTATTGGAAAAATAGGTCCCTCCTCCACTACAGCTTTCTGCAAGGTTTTTAAAAGTACTGCCATACTGAGTGTATTAGCAGAGTATTAGCCACAGTATGCTTATAGGAGGAAACAAATGGTCTATAAGTGTCAAACTTGTGGCATCATCTAGTACGTTGTTCCAAATGTCACAGTATTACTGTTACAGGTAATATTACAGGGACAAAAATACAAATGAGATAGCATTTTCTTTGATTAAGATGTATGTTCTGACAGAAGATTACACTGCAGCTCCAGAAACATAATACTCCTGTTTCCAGCCACAGTGAATGTTTTAGGAACCTTTCTGAATGCTAACTTTTTCTGAATGCAAAATCCTTTCAAGACAGAGCATTTCATCCTGTCAGATGCTAATTTTCTGCTTTCCCTTCTTCCCCTTCCCCCCCCCCCCCCCCCCCGAAGAAATTTCTATACTGGTCTGTACTGCAATATTTTGGGGGCAGCAAGAGCTCTGATACACTTATTCTCACCAAGAAAAACACAACAGAAGAAACATAAGCCAGCAAGTGATAACAAGAGCCAGCAAGCTAACTCCTCAGTTCTGTGGAGGCCATACAATATATCTAGCAACCTTGAGAGAATGCCAATTTAACCCTAAATTACTAATCTCCCTGTCTTCAAACCAGTTTCATTATGTGCTGGTTTTAAATACTATGAATTAAATTACACAATTTTGCCACCAGTGTGTTATGACAAGACACATCCTTAGCAGGCTCAAGTTGAATCCATGAAAAATATTTCCTACCACTGCACTCATACCTTGGTCTGCAGAAGACAAGGCCATGGCCTTGCTGTCTCCTCCATCCTTGCCTTCAAGTCATCTGAATTAATAGGGGCAATAGGTCAAAAGAGCATCCACAGGTCCTGAAACCTCTCAGACACAAGGTCATTTATGAATACTATATGGCACCCTTGCCTTGTTGGCAATGCCAATAAGTAGGAGGTTGACAGCATAATTATAAATAAATTTTATACCATGTTCACTGCCGTTTAGGTGATATGAAGCTTGTTAACAATGTCAGCAATTCCTGACCATGTTCTTCATAAGTGTATCTACTTGAATCTTGTGTCCGGTTTGACGGTTATGAAAAAGTATGGAGTTAACTAAGAAAGCTAGCGAAGAGGGCAGACATGAGCAGACTAACATGTTAAAAGCTATGCTTCAGACTTCATGTTACAGCACTTGTGAGCCCATATCAGGAGCCCTGCATCTAGTTTTGTATCCCCAGGAACCAGAAAGACATTGCTGTACTGGAACGAGTTTGCCAGAGGGTCCCTGGGGTAGCCAAGTCTGGGAGCACACAACAAACAAGGAGGGACTGAAAAGCTTGTTTGGCCTAAGGCAGCTGTTGAGGGATTTAAATGTTACCTTCAACTACTTAATGCATGGTGGGTTATAGAGAAGATGGGCCACACTCTTTCTGGAGGTGCACAGCAGAAGGATAACGGGCAACATCAACAAGTTGTAGTCAAGAAATTATGTCCAGGTAGATACAAGGAACTAACTCTTCACCAAGAGGGTGGACAAAACCTGGAGTTATCCAGAGAAACTGTGGGATCTCCATCCTTGGAGACATTAAAAAAAGTGAATAAAAAAAAAGAGCTCAACAACCAAATGTAACTTCAAAATTGGACCCGTGTTTGAGCTGGGGTAGAAGAGGGGAGAGGAGTTAGCCAATATGACCCCAGAGGTTCCCTTCAGACTAAATCAGTCCATGATTGTGAATCACCATTGATATTCCGGAAAAAAAAATGCCCCAAGTAAGAAAAGGTCTTATTGGAATTTCATAGTTAAAAAGAACAAGTTTACTGCACATAGGTATTTCCACAAGAAGATGGTATTCCTGATAAACTGCAGCTTCCTTGATCTCCTGGGTTAAATAAAATGAACTCATTTTTTTATTTACATACATTTACCATTGTTGAGCCAGGTAGTTGTAGTCGTGAAATATAATATTAATTGTCCGCACCCTACAGAACCTAATTACAGTTCTCTTTTAACAGATTTGACTTACTCACTGCAGATGCAAATCCAGTATTTCAGATAGTTTCCAAGTAACACTATTTTGATGACTTGCTGCTAATATTACAAAAACTGTATTTCCATAAGTAGTCTTGAAATAAGGACTTGTAAGTTCCCCACATTAAAAAAAAAAAAAAAAAATCTTCTAAAATCTTACTTCTTTCCAAGCATGAATTTCCTCTTTCAAGCAAGTAAATGTTGGTTATATTTAGCTTAGCAGCACACTGCAGGACTACAGTTCCCATGCATCATCTTGGGCTTTCCAAGACAGGAGTCTATGAACAAATCATACAATATATAAGCACTGAATCTGTACAAAGCACAGGTAAGTTGTCCCAGACACAACAAACATAAAGAAATGCATGCTGTAGAGTGGATCTGAAAACAGATAGTATTCACTTCCTGAGACAACCAGACATAAAAAACTTCAGACAAAAATTCCTCTGCTTTGGAAACCATATACTTGAATTTTCTCTGGTATAGCCTTTCATGGCATAAATATACTAAAAAACCACAGTGCTACTAGCCAAAATTTTAACATTATGTTCAGTTAACTGTTTTCTGGATATTTATGATCCAGATCTGTATATAGAGATCGTTATCTTTTTTTCCCCAATTTTGCATTTTCACCTCAAAATTTTGCATTGTTCACCACCAGAGTAGTTCTCATAGAGAGGTTAGTAAGGAGCTTCCAAACTAACTTAATGAATTATACAATTAGACTGCAGATCTCTAGATCACCTGGCCTGCTGTGATAGAAATAGAATCCAGCAGACTGTACCACTTCCTGCTCAATTTGCATTAATTGTAGTTTTCTAATTTGTATCTGAAAGGGTGAGAAAGCTACAAACTTAATGAGAAATTACAGGTCCACTGCAATCAGTAACAAAACTCCTCTTGTCTTTTTTATGTCTAGTTTTGTATCTCTATTAATTAAGTTGAGAAATTAGTTTCTTTCTTCATGGATCACCAAGTTGGTTCTTCTTAACAGAAGAACTCTCTATGTCAAGAGCCAGGAGCTAACTTAGGGGAGGATTTCTCTATTATCTCTTTTGGAACTATTCTTCCAGTTCTAGTTAAAGTTGAGTAGAAAGACTGTGAGATAGCATTTGTAACCGTTGGTATGCTCTCTTAATCTGCTCTGCAAGCGACATTGCTGATCAGTAGAGCTGCAGAAGCTGTGAAATACAATTACTAAAGCAAGCTTGTGTGTGTCATTATGTGTCTGTCTGGGTGCAGGTTTCCATACTTCAAGTGCCTATATTGCACAAAAATCTAGTCTAGAAGTAGCAGAGAATGGTCAACAACAGAAGGATACCAGCCTGTGTATTTACAGAATAATATCTAAAAACATATTTGGATATTCCCTGCACTTCTGTTAAGAGCTACATGGTTAATAAATCCTTATCACACACCTCCAGTCTGGGGGGGAGAATTTAGAAATTGTATGGCATCTTTCAAACATTCCCAAATTGCCAAAGATTCAAACAAACAGTGAAAGAGTTGTTCTATATTTTCAGCATGGATGTAAAACTGTTCATCATGAAGATTTATAAACTGTTGCAGGAGATTTTTCGACTTTGCAATCAATACTCACCAGCTCCGAGGACTGCACCCTGGTTTTACTACTTTCCAAAGTGAGATAGGCAAAAAGGGGGCAACTTCACATGGACAGATTCTGAGTTCCAGTTGCCATGGTAACACCACTTCACATTAGGAAGCTTTTATGAATGTTTTGGCTATTTTTCTATCCCTGCCTTTGCTTAATAGATCTTTAGTGTTCAGATGTTTAATTCACCTGGCAAAAAATTTTTGCCTTTTTAATAAAGCCCTGCTACACAGAGACTAAAATCAAATAATATATGTGCTCATTTTGTTAAACTTCAAAATATTTCCTTGCACAGAGGGAGATGTCCTCTACGTCAGGAAAAATTTCATGGTAACTTTCTTCTCCATATAGGACAGGAGCTATAGTGTCACAACAGGCTTTAATCCTTACCCCTTTCTTGCAACCATCGTCCATTTTCATAGTTTTTCCACTTACACCCATGATGGCTTTTTACAAGAAAGATTTGGGTAAAGAGCAGGACAGGAATATCTGCGCAGTCATAGGGCAGTGCTTGGGAAGAGCTCAGGGCTAAGAGTCCGATGCTGTAAATCTGCTGGGCACTGTTCCACTGGGACTGTGTTTTATTTAACAAACAGAAGTGGTTTGAAAAAAAGCAGATATGTCATTAAGCACATAAGCCTCTATTCAAATCACCTTCCAGAATTATTATTATTTTGTTATGAATGGATGTAGGTTTTGTTCTTTGCCTTTTCAAACAAAATTGTCATTCCTGCAATATTCTTGAAACACAAAATAGCATACAGACACCATAAATCTTATGGTATTTTGAATGTATTTTCATTTTTCTATTCATTTTAGTTTTACAAATAACAATGGAAATATTGCAAAGGAAAGAAAAGTGTCCAATGCCTAATAAAAGTCTTAACCATAAACATCACAAAAAAACCCCCAAACCAAACCAAAACAAAACCCAAACATTTTCATAAAGGAGTAAATCCCAGAATTTTGAAAGCATAGTTGAGAAAATGTAAGCTTCTGCTTAGAGCTCCAGTATTGCAGTACAGGTAAATGCCACAGTTACCTAAGAACAAATTCTTCTCTGATTTGTTATACTTCTGGTAAATGTAGCAGAGCGTAATGGTTCCTGTCATGATAAAAGAAGAAGGTAGCTGTGTTTCTGCTGAAAAGGTAATTTCAACCCTGCAAAGATTACTTGGTCATGTTGCTTGGTACTGCATCAAGAGCTCTAGACAGACAACACCTTTTTATTTTAAATATAAATGAATAAATAAAAAACACTGATTGATATACATGTCTTTGTATTATTTTCTAGTGTTCTTTGCTAATATAGCAGATGTGTTACGTTCTTAAACTGCAGCAGAGATCCCAGAAACCTCTCCACAAGGACTTGTCAGTCTTTTCTTGGGAGAATCTCAGCTACTCACAGCCATAAGCAAATACAGTAGTGCTCATCCTGCACTGCATATGATTGTCTTTCTTGCTATTGCCAGCCCAGTCACAATATTCAAATGCAAGAAACAACATCAGATACCTTCTGTGCATTTCCACAAGAGACAGTCCCAGCACTCTCAAAAAGTTCAGAGCTGCTATCCCTGTATCATCTGTGCCTTCAGAGAAAGAGGAGCTGGGCAGCTTCCTTGCAGTAACAGGGCAGCCTGGTCCTGCATGCAGTGAAGGAAAAAGAGAGCTCACATTTTGTTTTATTAATTAACTCCCAAATGATATACACACAGAACAATTAAGTAACAAGGAAGAAAAGATGGGAACATTCATAACTGTTCTAAGTTCTGGCCAGGTTAAACCGCAAGTCTAATTACTTCTCCTGATGAATATTTTTGTAAAAAGAAGGAATCTTCTCAAAGATTCCTGGTGACTGCACTGTTGCCTTTTTTTTTTTTTCCCCCCAAGATGGAAATGACATTTCTGAGTGCATGGCTGTTGAAACCATGTTTCCACAATAGAGCAAACTTGGATTCGCAGCTCCTACTGCAAATACATGACACAACTCACTGATCCGCTATAAACTTACTCCACCTTTAAATTAATTCAAATATAGGATAGTTAACTATGCAGCAGCTGGCTTTATAAGTGAAGCATCATCTGTCTATGCTATTATAATTTAATCTGATGACCTGTCCTCCTACACTATGGAAGTCAGAGCAAATTCTGTACTGGGTGTTCCAGCCAATCTGAATTAAATTAAAGTGTGTTCCCACACGAGATCAGGGGACAGTGCTGATGGTATATCTATCCACAGAGCTAGTGTGAAGGATTGGCAACATAAGGTGATGCTTCTCAATTCTTGTACAGTTCAATTCTAGGGCCAGTTCTGTTTAATATTTTTATCAATGATTTGGATGCAGCAGTTGAATGCATCGGTAGCAAGTTTGCTGACAATACCAAACTGGGAGGTGCTATTGACACTCTCCTGAGGGATGAATCGCCTTGCACAGGGATCTGGGTAGACTGGAGCATTGGGCAATCATCAAGGACATGAAATTTAGCAAATCCAAGTGCCGGATTCTGCACCTGGAACAGAGTATTGCTGGACACAGGTATAAATTGGGAGCGGAGTGTCTGGAGATCAGCCCTGCAGAAAGGGATCTGCAGGTGCTGGTCGGCAGCAGGCTCAGTAGGAGTCAGCAGTGCGCGCTGGCAGCCAAGAGGGCAAACCGCATCCTGGGGTGCATCAAACACAGCATCACCAGGCAGTCAAAAGAGATGATTATCCTGCTGTATTTAGCGATGATGCGGCCTCACCTTGAGTGCTGTGTGAAGTTCTGGGCCCCACAATTAAGAAGGACATGAAGGTCCTTGAATGTGCCCAGAGGAGGGCAGCAAAGCTGGTGGAAGGGCTGGAAGGAATGTCCTGTGAGGAGTGGCTGAGGACTCTGGGTTTGTCCAGTTTGGAGAAAAGGAGGCTGAGGGGTGACCTCGTTGCTCTCCATGGCTTCCTGAGGAGGGAAAGTGGGGAGGGAGGTGCTGAGCTCTTCTCCCTGGGATCCAGTGATAGGACATGTGGGAATGGGTCAAAGCTGCACCAGAGGAGGTTCAGACTTGACATCAGGAAGCATTTCTTTACTGAGAGGGTGGTCAAACACTGGAACAGGCTTCCTAGAGAGGTGGTCAATGCCCCCAGCCTGCCAGTGTTCAAGAGGCATTTGGACAATGACCTAACATGTTTAACTTTTGGTCAGCCCTGAAGTAATCAGGCAATTGGACTGAATGATCGTTGTAGGTCATATCCTATTCTGTTCTGTTCTATTCTTCACTTCACCTACCATAACCTTTCTTAATGGTGAAACTTGAGTGCAGAATATATTTGCCTTACATTGCATTAATAGAAAATCTATTCTCGTAACAAACGCAGCTTAGTAAATCCTAATGCATATCAGCTCTCTTAGTATTCGATGTTCTTTCCAAACCTATTTTTTGTCTTCCTGTATGTAGAACCTTTGAAATATCCATTTGACCAATCTTTTTTCATACACTTTAATGTCCTTTATAGTACAGATGTCACACTAGGAAAGTTACATTAAACACTTGCATCTATGATCCTAATATATTGTTCACCACTAAGGAGGATACAGGATCTGCATCTGAAATTTCAGTGCTCCTATTCTATTAATAGGGAGACTTCTTCTTCTGTGTGTTCCTTGAAAAGGGGTATGTAGGTACCCTGATGGCTTTTTAAAACCAAACAGAAGCTGTCCAAGTTAGACAAAAGCATCTATGAAATTTTAGTAATAATTAGTAAAAGAAAGCCTCCTTATTTTTTCATGTTATCAGTACCACAGTAGAGAAAAATCTGTAGACATGCAGCTGAGACAGTTCTGCTATATCACAGAATCAAATCCTAGTGCACAAACTTACATATTTTTTAGAAATAATGTATTTATGATTTTCTTTCTACATTTTCACCTATAATGTTGAAGTAGAGAGACAAACTATTCATTCCAAAGGTTTCCTATTATGGTTAGTCCCTATGAAAAAGTATAGTATATAGCACAGTAGGACTATAACCTATCTGCAGCTTAACTGATAAAAAGTGAAGTCAGAAGAAGGATTAGAACCCTGCTTTTCATACTCCAGAGTTTGAATTGTTCAGAGTAATCAGTGAAGAATCATTCCCTTCATATATAGAATTTTGATGTTTTGCTTTGAGATATGAGGCTCCTTGAAATTAACATTACAGTGCTGAACTTCAACTAGAAAAATGCAGACTCAGCTACTGTAAGAAACCTCCTTAGCAAAAGGAAAGTATTATGCCTGCTAGCTTTATACTCAGGCATTGGGTTCTAACTGGTTGCATGTAAGAGTCATTTATCACAGAATAATATTCCTGCTACTGGATGACATTTCCATTACAGGGGTCAAAACCCCAGCCAGCTTCCCCCAAGTTATATACAGACCATGACATCATACAGTATGGAATATCCCTGTGGTCAGCTGCCCTGGCTGTGTCCCCTCTCAGTTTCTTGGGCACCCCCAACCTTCTCGTTGGCAGGGCAGTATAAGAAGCTGAAAAGTCCTTGACTGCTTGGCAACAGCTAAAAAAATCCATGTGTTATCAACATTATTCTCATCCTAAATCCAAAACACAGCACTATACCCACTACTAGGAAGAAAATTAACTTTATCCCAGCTGAAACCAGGACACTGTGTTATCTTCATTTCCTGTCCATAAGGTATACCAAAAATTTCATGACCATCCATTCATTAACATGTGTTCTAGGAAGAGGGCTTAATTGCAAAAGTTACAGTTTCGGTGCTTTCTGCTTCCTTTGCTTTCAAGAAAATTATCACACTTCCGTTTCTCCTGTAGCTGGGCTTTATCTTGCATTGATTTTTACTCTTGCCTACAGGCTGGAAAAGAACTTTCTTACTAAATGTGCTAAATTAATAACTACTAAATTACTAACTTGATTACTAAATACTCTTGGCTACTTTCATAAGAATGTGGAAGAAAGACCGTGAATGAACTTATTAGTCATAGGCATGAATTTTATAAATGCAGTTTAAAAGAAAGGCACTCACAGAAGGAATATATTTATGAATGTCAACTGTCTTCCTAAACAGCTGCACTACTTTATACACAGTAGTCGTCAAAATGTTTTCACAGATTATGTAAAAAACCTGTTGCACCAGTTGTCAAGGACTTTATTACACTGAGGACAACCTGTACAGCAATGTTTAAGGTTTGACTTAGATCTTCATACATGGGATTAGGGAAAAACTGGTACTGTCAGCAATGTACCCTGACATCACACTGATACTTAAAGAGCAGTTCTGTGCCATATTTTGAAAAGTGCTTGAAGACACAATAGGCACGGCGTGGAATTTTCAGTAGCTGAATGTGTCTTTGAAATGAAGGGGCATGGTGCTCCCACGCTCTGCTGCAAACCTCACTAATTACCTCATTGCCTTTGCTAATGCTACAATGCATTTCAATTATGGCCCTCTGACCATTGAAGATGAGCCATTATTCTCAGTTGTTGATTTGATCTGGTTAAATTGTAAGAAACAAATAACAATTATATCATCCTTGCCTTACTTGAATATATGTGTCTGCAGGCAAAAATCAATGTGATGCTTCAGTATATAGTACATATTATTTTTCTCATTCTGGGGCCTAGGGGCATAGCCATGTGAGGGTGCTTTTATGCTTTTACACCATACAGAGTAGGAGACAGTCCATGTCTCAAAAATAATCAAGATAAGCAAACTAGATTATAAACCTGAGTACCAAATCTGAATTAGGATTATAGTTTCCCAGAGAAGGAAAAGAGAGGTCATGGTATTTTTGTAAGGTGACAGAGGAGATCTGGACAAATTTACTAGTTTCTCCAGATTCCCAGACCACATGTTGTATCTTTTGTTTGTGTTTTTCACCACAAACAAAAGATAGAAACTGTACAAGGAAGTCTGCTTTTACCACTACACTTTTTTGAAAGCATATTTTGAGATAGCTGTTGTCTTTGATTTCCTCAGATAGCAAGATGGAAGCAGAAATAGTTAGCAAGCCAGAGGGCTTGATCAAAATATGCAGCCAAAATGTCAGAACTGAATACTCCCTTGCACATCGTTCAGTGTTAAATCTGGTTTTTCTTATCACCTGTAATTCCTAAAGTAGATGTCTGAAAAATGTCTTAGTGAGACTGTTAGGTGTACATAATGAGTCTTCAGTCAGATTTGGCCCTTAACATTTTTTTTCTTTAGACTCCTCAGCATCACAGATAAACTGTTGAGAAATAGCTCCTGTTTGTTCCTTCAGAGCATTTGGTTATCTGGCTTTTGACAGAAATCCCTAACCCACTTCAAAATTTATATTCTAACTTTCTCTATTAGGGTATTGGTAAGATGGGACTTCATTATGGCAGCCAAGAACGCTTTGAGATTTTCTGTAAATGCCCTATTTAACAGTTGTTGCTATTTCTGTCATTTTGGAAGACTGCATTACCAGTCCTCAAAATACATGATTGTCTTTGAAAGCAAGTACAGGCCTGAGCCACCAGCTACAAAGTGGAAGCATCTAGTGGAACATCTAGGCTTGTTTTCTATTGCCTATGTCATCATTTCTCCATACTTCAGAACAGTTGCCGGTGCCAACCACTCATCTGGATTGATAGCCTCAGGATTGGACACAAGTATCAGTATATCACTGAAGTGGTTTTAGGAGGTGGTTTATTCACCATAAAAATGTGATGTATGCTCCGTTAACATTACCTAACTGTTCCCATTCAACCTCCTTGGTGTCTGTCTCAATCAATGTTTTCAAGACTTTAAAATGCATAGTAGTTTTTGGTATCCTCAATTTCACCTATAGGTGATGCAAATACATAGCTTGCAACCTTTCCAAATGCAAAGAAGCATTTACACCTTTCCTACCTGATTTTGAGGAATTCTAGTCATCTCTGTTGCTAACCTCCTGTACTGATGTGAAATTTCCTTTACTTCTGAGAGGATTTAAGAAAAGCCTTCCTGCTCTTTTCTAACTTTTTCCATATATATATTTAGATATGCTTTACCAATTTTCTCTCATTCTTATTAATTTCCCTTATTCTTCTGTATCTTCTATATTGGGGGTTTTGGGGTTTTGTTTGTTTGTTTGTTTTCTAATTGCTGGTTTCCCCTGAGGGAACCTGAGGCATGCTTTAGCCATAGCTGACCTTTAGAAGCTGACTTCAACACAAGTATCCATCTGAATACAGAGGGACAGCTACTGCTAATGATGCTCTCAACTGTCACACAGAAGACCTTTATTCCTATGTAGGTCCACTTGTCGTCTACTTCCTGCCTTGCTCCAGTGGTGTCATTAGACTGCAACCCCTGATCTAAGCAAGACAGGAGAGAAAAAACTGTTCTCACAAGCTTGCCCACTGCAATGAGAAGAAGTGGCAGTGGCTGTGAAAAGCTCAGTAAAAGTGTATGTGAATGGACACAGAAATTACTGAAGAGACTAGCTAGGTGTACTGTTCATCTGCAGTCTGACAAGTAAAGAGAAATTAAACAGCAATGATTTAAAATTTCAAGCAAACATGAAGTGCTTCTGATATGAGTGAATTTCACTTTATCCACTACATGAAAAAACTATTTCACTGTTTCATACTCATGTTTTGGTTTTGATGTGTATTTTGATATGAAAGCCTGATTTCCCCCTAAATAAATGAACACCCAAAATGAAGATGTTTACTTGAAAACAGATATAAAAAAAAAATTAAAAGACCTTAAGATATTGCAGAAGCACTGATTAAAAGCAAGAGTTGTGTATTAAAGAGACCATGGATCTCATCAAAGGGTCAGTTTTATTTTCTTACTAGAAGATGTATTTCTGCACCAATATCACTAATATTATTAGGTCTGATCAAAGGATAACAGAAACCTCATGTAGTCTTATGTTATTGAGAAAGTGAATAGGCTAGACTGAGCCTAGACTAAACCAAAGAAAACCCGCTTTTTGAAGTGTTCCTCTCATTTCATAACTGCTACAGAAAAGATAGACTGAGAATTAACCAGATGTGCTAGGTAAAATATAAGTGAAATAGTGTTCACTCTACAGCTGGGGTAATCATGGAGGACATGTGCCTTCTGCACCTGGCAGGAAAGAATACGCATACCAAATAATTCTCATGGCCAATATGGTTATCTTATCAAGAGCAAGTAGTACATGGTGCAGCAAAAGGAAAATTCTCATCTAGCTCCCAGAGATGATAAACAGCATCATAGGGAATAAATAATGCAAGTAAGGATTTACATGACACAACTATGCGAACAAATAATACAACATTATAACCAGTGACTATTAAACTAATATAATGAATGCTTGCAACGAATTTGTTTTAGCATGTTCTGGTCAGATCTGTTGTTATGTTGTGGGTTTGAGCCCCATATTATGTGCTAAAAGGACTGTCTGGTTTAACCCAGGAGGCAGCTAAAATAACCACACAGCTATTTACTCACACATATGCACACCCCCAGTGGTACAGGGGAGACAATCGAAAAGAAAAAGGTAAAACTCATGAGTTGAGATAAAGACAGTTTGACAGGACAGAAAAGGAAAATGATAACAACAACAACAACAACAATAATAATAATAATAGAATGTACAAAACTAGTGATGCACAGCACAATTGTTTACTACCTGGAAGCAATGCTCAGCTAGTTCCTGAGCTGCACCACCTCCTGGCCAACTCCCCCAGTTGTATAATAAGCATGATGTCATATGGTATGGAATATCCCTGTGGTCAGTTTGGGCCAGCTGCCCTGGCTATGTCCCCTCCTAGTTTCTTGGGCGCCTCCCACCTTCTTATTGGCAGGGCAGTATAAGAAGCTTAATAGTCCTTGACTGCTTGGCAACAACTAAAATATTAGTGTGTTATCAATATCATTCTCATCCTAAATCCAAAACATAGCACTATACTAAATGCTAGTAAGAAAATTAACTCTATCCCAGCCAAAACCAGTACATATAGAAATGATAAATCCATTTAAGCAGCTCTTGAACTTTATCGATATATCATAAGCTCAATGGTCTGAGCATCCTATCAAACAGGAAAGCTGTCGAGTTACTTATGTTTGCACCAGTATCTGTGTGCTGGCAGGGGAACCACCCTGAAAGAAGCCACAGGAGTGTCAATATATGAAAAACATCATGACAGTGACAAAGAACATTTGGGAACAGCCAGAATGAAAAATAAACAATCTAGCCATGTTTATCTGTACTAAAATACAGACATTTTTGCAATTACTAAAGCCTGCCCATAGACACGCAATATCCATCATCAGCTCAGTGCTTCAAACTTGAAGGTGACTGGAGTCTAAACTGTGAAATTCAACCAGTTGCTAAGACCATATGCAAACAGACCTGTAGTTTCAGCCTTATAACAGTCTTCTCTAATATTACACAGAATTGAAGAAGACATAAAAATATACTCAGCTTCGAGTTGTCAAGGGCTAAGTGCTCTGAAAATCCAATAATATTTCCTTCAGCTGTAGTGTAAAATAGAGGTTACTTTAAAGCAAAGTTGTCAAATAATGCCCAGGCTGGGCTTAATAAAGAGTTTGCAAAACATAATGTTAAAAGCAATCTGTTCTTAACTGCTCTTTGATCATTACAAATGTACTGTATATTTCTGGAAACAACAGCAGTATGCTAGCCTATTAGAATCACAGTGAAAATGGCTATAACTAATGAATATAATTTGACTTTTTTGCAGGGTGGGTAAATAGATATGTTGCTTTCACATATGTGAGAATAATGTATATCATACCTGAGGCAGAAGGAAGAGTAGCACCTGGAGCTACAGTTTTATTCCCTTTCATCTACTTCCAATGCAATCCAGCAGCCAGCTCTTTAATATTTCCAGATGTGATACCAAGTATTACTCTGTGATGGGAAGCTCTTCTACTCCCAGTTTTGGAAAACTCCATGTAACTTTTGTAACAGTAGCACTGACAGATCCTAAAATTAATCTGGATCTAGTGTTATTAAAAAGAAATATTTTAAATGCGTCACTTCCTTTTTTTAAGAAAATACCCCATTAGGATTTATTCAGATGAATATGTATTACTGAAGCTTTCCTGTCATCATCAAGGAGAGTCATCAGTTATCTTCCGCAGCTCTAAGAATAATTTAAATTTGACTAAAGCAAAACACTGATTTTTGGAATTATAAACATACATTATTCTTAGTTGCATTCCCATTCAAAAATGAATAAAATCTGAGCAATAACATTGGGAGAAGAAAATACTCCACTCAAACATATTAGTGTTAAAGTACTGAGCTTAGCAGTGCACTTAGCACTTCCAAACAATCAAAGAACAAAAACTTGCTTTAACATCAACTGCTGCAGCTGATGAGCAGAAGCATCTTTTACAGACAGAAGTCATGGTGCCATCATGAGAGGCATGCAGGTAGATCAGATTGACTGCAGATGCGCAACTGCATCTGCAACTTCAAGGGAGCCACATGTGACAGTAACAGCAACAGCAGCTGCAATTCTTTGCAATTCAATACTGAACTTTTATTTGAAAAGACTCATCTATAGGTTTCTTTAAAGGATAGGTCTATCTTACAGACATACAGGACCTATGGAGAAAAATCAGTTTATTTCTTTCGCTGACTCTGTAACAGCAGTGAGTTAATAAATACTCATGGAAGCGAAAAATTATAATTTCAACTACAATTAGGAATAGAAACAAAGAAATTATGTTTGCCAAATGAAAATAAACTAAGTTTTTAGGTTAAGAATTCTTATTTGCCAGCTTCTGAAGAAACATTACCAACAAAGCAAAGCTTATAGCAAAATTTAAATTATTTAAAAAATACTTGCAACTGTGTCTTCAGAGGGAGTTAAATTATATTGCCATTAAACTTTAAGGACTCTTCCCAAAAGGACTAGATCTGTAGTTCTCTTAGCTGGCGTTTTGCCAAGTCTTCATGTGATTACAGCATTAAATTCTAAGGAAAAAATAAATTTGGGAGAAATGCATTGCACCAAAATTAATTTAAGGGAAATACTAACAGGAATAAAGAAAGTACAAAAAAAGATTATTTATGATTTGCAGTCACGTATCTGAAACGAATAGCTATCAACAAAAGTCTTATTTTGGAACTGAAAAGTTTAATACATGTACATATTCGTATTTTTGAAGATGCATTCGTGCAGCAAACTTGTACAAAATTGATAAGTCTTGAGGGTTTTGTGCACTCTGAAAAAAAAGGAACAAGTGTTTATTCCAATTAGCTCTTGAAATCTGTTTCAGTGCTGATTATTTCTGTCACACAGTGGGAAATCATGAAAACTGAAGTAGTATTGGTTACAAAAGTACTAGAAAAGGAAAATGAAGAGGCATAAAATTTAAAGAATTGTTGTTTACTTGTAAAGCAAACTTCAGAAATGCCTTAAAGAAAAAAATAGTTTCCTTTTTAAGCTTTGACTTCAGACTTTTATATGAAAAGAATATAAGAAACTTCAAAGGAAATATATCTTTATAAATTTACACAAATTCTATAAGCAGAGCTAGGAAAGTTATACAAGCATATGTATACAAGAAACGCATATCAACTCTCACTCGTATAGTGTCCAATAATCCTTGAATCACTGAAGCCGTAGTAAAATGGCTCAAGAGGCAAGAAGGAGGCCTACCATCTGTATCCTGTAAATATACAGAACTGGCTGCTGCTTGAAAAAAAAGGGAGGGCAGAGGGAAGAAAGCTGGACTTCAGAATGAGGATATGGTGAAAAACCTATAAATGCTCTAAAGATCATGGAGGGTTCAGGAGAACTAACAGACATTCAAGGTTGTAGGATGGAAGAAGTACAACAAACATTTTCATGTCCTTTGCAGTAGAAACAGTAGAATTCAGTAAAGATGAACACGTCATGGTTCAATATAATTTTAATATAGTTGTGCAAAAATGACCCCCAAATTCCTCTTTAATGTAATAAAGAATTACTGTAGCATCTAGTTGCAATTTCTTAAAATATATCCAATTCCAAGGACATGCGCTCTACAGAATTACTTACACAATTCATAACACCTATTTAAGCTGACATTTTTCTTTTCAGTTTTTTTCATGTGGAGCATTGTCTCCATTCTACAGGTGAGATGTCAAGGTACAGAGATGTTAAAGGTGAAAAATAACATGGGTAGCACTAAAGAAATCCCTGAAATTAGTATAGTGTAACAACTTTGAAGAAGTATAATTTAGCAACAGATAACTTGTATAACTTGATCTCAAGTTAGAGTAATAAAGTACATACACAAAAAAACCCTGAAATTTTATTTAGTTTTGGATAAACAGGTAAGAAATAATTTGTGTGCTGTAAACCAATTATTGCTTCCAGATCTTTGAGAAAACAGACATGTATTTCAGCGGGGGGTTTTGTGTCTGTTGCCTTCCATGCATTTATCTGTTCTCTGCTGCAAACAAAGCAGAAATTTAGATTTTTTTTTTCCCTCTGTTCACTGTTTTTCTTGACTTTTCCTATACCTTATGATACTGTTTCTCTACATTACTCCCCAGAGGAAATTTTCAGGCTTTTGAGTGGCATTGTAAAGGCAGAATGTGCAGCTTTGCTCCAGCAATACTCTCTTCAATGTGTAAGGCTACGGAAACTATCATTCCTAAAAATTCTTTTGCAGAGTACTCAGATTACTGCTAGTCTTCAGGAAACATTAAATTATATCAATTGGATCCCACAACAGCCCCCAATCTAACCTTCTTTCAGGATTACTGTACAGTTGTCTCTTTTTAGGCACCTGGTGCAGGATGTGCTATGCTTGAACTACACTTACTGTTTCAGTTTTAAAAGAGCAGGAGGCCGGAAAGGGACCTGAAGAAGAGACAGGCTGATCCAAAGAAAAGAACAGAGAAATACTTGAATTTTTATCATCATGTTTCACAACAAAAACTGAATCTGAGTCCTCAGGCAAGGTCAAAAATTTGCTTGCTAGGTAGTGAAGACATAGAATCATAGAATCACAGAACGGTTTGGGTTGGAAGGGACCTCAAAGATCATCTAGTTCCAATCCCCCCTGCTGTGGGCAGGGACACCCTCCACTAGACCACGTTGCCCAAAGCCCCATCCAGCCCGGCCTTGAACACTTCCAGGGATGGGGCTTCCACAACCTCTCTGAGGTACATAAATCTAAGTAAAATATTTAACTATATAAACCCACTCTTCCATTCACAACATGCACATGACTATATAGAAAACACATGTATGCACTTATGAATTACACCTTTGATGAACAACATTAAAAGAGCAATGTTGTCCTGTATAGACCAGCTCAGCAAATAAGGCCCTTATGTGCTTGCCTTCATGGGCCTACCGTTTTTGTATACAAATTTCTTTCAAAGGGATCCTTTTTAATTCTACTAGAGGTACTATCACAGCACACTTTATCAGACAGATTTTGTCAATTTCACAATCAAAAAGGTAAAGAAAAGGGTCAGATTAGTAAACATGGAACACTATAAACATCTCAGTGGCAGCCCTCCTGCCGAAACTTTTTGTTGCAGTGGATGTACATGAAATATTTAGAATTTGCTAGAGCTCTAGTAGGAAAGCTTTTATTCCTGCAAAAGGGAATGTAGCCAGGAGCTGCCTGCTGGCTATACACTCTGGGATGCTCTGTTTGTTGTGGGCCATGGCTCCCCTTCCCCTGTACTTCTCACGAACTGTCACACACCAGCCCTCCCCTGAAAGTTCCTCTGGTTGATGTCTAGCAGAAGTAGAATCATAATTGTCTTTCATCTGGGCACTAGAGGCAGTTAGATAGGATTTTTTAAGTGCCTAGGACATTTCACTCTGTGTATGTCACTGGTATAGTAGCTGGGTTGTTGCAAATGAATAGGAGACATGAGCAGAAAAAAATTAATAAATAAGAAAGTCTGATGGACTTATGTATTTTCTGTCTTGTCTCCTGCACTGGCATCTCAGTTTAGTCTGTGACTTCTTTTTTAAGCTGTCAGAGTAGATTTTGTGACATGTCAAGAAAAAAATCCAATTACTTTTATTTTCTGTTTCCTCTGAGTCAGGTTGGAGCAGTAAGGCAGTGTTGTCATGTTCCTCTGAAGGAAGAACACAGCCGGCTATGAATAGGATGCTGAGAAAATGATGGAACATAAGTGTGCAATTGCAGTCACTTGTATAGTCAATTGGAAAGAATATGAATCATAAATTATTTGATTATATCTTTCTAAGGCCTTCTATCTTTGCAATGCCATTGCTGACCAATAGAGAAGAGAACACCTTAACATTTCTATCAATATAAACATGCAAGCAGGGGATTTTTAACACAGTTGCCTCTGTGGTGAATATGCACTCTGGTCACTTTATGCTATACAAGTAGTAGATGTGCTCAGTATTTTCAGCAAAAAAACCTGGAGCTTCTTTTACATTTATATGTAAGTATGGGCAGGAAAATGCAACCAAGAAGATGCCAGTAATTTCACACGGCAGAAGTGACCTGGTTTGAGGTAAGAAAAAAAAGGCATAAAAGAGAAAGTATAGGATTATGTTCATGTTTTCTTCTGAAAATCCGTATGCTTTTCAAACTTTCACTAAAACACTCTAACATACAGACACTTGGGAAATGCAAAGCTATCCTTAGCTAATGAACACCTTTTTCTGTGTAAGTCCAGTTCAAATTTGTTCATTTCCATGCCTTTTTAAGAGAAATCTATACAAAATAGATGACCGCAGCTCCAAGTCAGAACAACTTTAACTGTGTTTTAAGAGTATCCTGTATCTCCAAGACTAGCCTGAACACATATTTCTATTCTTGGCATTTGAACAGCTGACAGCATTTTTTTTCATCAGTACCTAAATGAACATCAGACAGCAGCAAACCTCATCCAGCAGTCTCATACATATATAAATGAATTAGTTAATGATAATATTGAAGCAAACCTCACATGAAAGCCACTCAAAGATAGAAAAACCAAACAACTGCCCTCCCCCAGAAAGCCATGAGTTCTTCAAACTCTTTGTTTGTTTGTTTGTTTGTTTGTTTGTTTGTTTAATAGGGACCTTACAGCCTAAGCAGACAGCGTCCCTTATGACCAATGTTTTCCTTCCCAGTCTTTTGTCCTACCATCATTATACAGCGCAAAATCCAATGGGCTGCTACAGCGGCTCAAATAAAGTAGGATCTAAGTGCATCATAAGAGACGCAATCCAGGTAGACAACAAGACTTTCAAGGGATAGTGCAGGACTCTGTAAATCAGAGCACTTTGGGTTTTGGGGGGTTTTTTGTTGTTGTTGTTTTTTGTTTTGTTTTGTTTTTTTCTTGGGGTTGCAGGGGACATCCAGTACTGCTAGAGCCACTGTGCAGGTCTCAAGAAGACCTCCACAGGCTGTGGTGCCTGGGCTGTTAGGGAGATGGGACACCCTGATCACAGTTTCCATCATCCATTCAACAGGCCATGAAGGAAAGTCAAGCCAGCAGCTGCCAGAAAAGTAGGTATATTCCCAGTGGATTTGATGAGATACACCTTCCTACAGAACCTTGACAGCATTCCACAAGACCTTCCTCAAAATCGAACCACCTTTTGAATATTGCAAATGTTTTGAAAATTATAACTGAAGATAATATTATTACTTTGTAATTTTTTCACCCAGCAGTGTTCTCATCCAGAAGTAGTCTCAACTACAGATTGCATGAGGCATTCAAAGAAACAAAGATCAAAGCTACATGAAATTAAGTCTTTTCTTTTAAAAATACCAGATTTTTTAGCTATTATATCAAAGTAAAGTGTCAGCATTTTGATTTTTTGTACCAAAAGTCCATTTCAAGGCATAGAAATTATTACCCAACTCAGATTTCTCAAAAATACTGGGATTTCCTTGAATATTTGCTCAAGAGAAGTTTCTTGTGATAAGAGCTTTAATGAGTTAGCTCATATGAAATGCTAACAATCAGACAGCTGGCACATCCCTCAAACTGTGATGAAGTTAGTTGTTTTGTTAGCTGATAAAGATTACTTCAGAACCCCTGGAAAGCATCCAAATTGTTAGTGAGAATTTATTTCAGACTTGGATGAAAATCCTCAAACTGACCATGAGCTAGCTCCAGCAAATGTGCAGATCCATTCTCAGAAATAATTCCTCTAGACAGGATATTATTTTAGCTA
Organism: Grus americana; assembly: GCF_028858705.1. Taxonomy (NCBI): domain Eukaryota; kingdom Metazoa; phylum Chordata; class Aves; order Gruiformes; family Gruidae; genus Grus; species Grus americana. Next base: position 74,333,081 of record NC_072891.1, on the reverse strand, counting down.
CGTTACGTTATGTAGATCTTTGTGTTCCCACTGACTTGGAGGAGAAGGATGAAGTTTTCCCACTGCATAGTTCAGCTTTTTGATTCTCTTTTTTTCCTTTTCCCTATAAAATTCTGCAACAAGAGGATTAGCAGAAGAGGTTAAGGTTGCTGACAAACATTGATTGCTTGGCAGGATGGTTTCAGCTGTCTCCTCCTAAAACCTGCATGCATTTTATCCACAGAAGTATTTTGTCACAGCTGTCAAGCTTCCCCTACCTTCCCAAGTAAACAGTCAGAATGATTTGTAGAAACTAGCTGTAACTCCTTGCTCAGCGATGCAATATGTGAGGAAAGGGTCTTGAAAAATAGAAGATTAAACTGATGGATCACTTGAACTGAAAACTGCAGGGTCAGATCCATCCCTGGTGTAGCTCTACTCACAGCAGATGAACTTGGCCTGCTGTTGTTCAGCATACTTATTATCGACCTGGGAGCGTGGGCTGAAGGTTAAAGGCACAGTGCAAATACCTGCTGACAGCCCTCAGCTCAGTCAAAAAAAGGAGAGGACTCTATTCACCAGTTATTTTCATGTAAACTTCCTAAGTTAGCAGATTTGAAGAAGAGTAGAATTTGGCCTACTATGCAAACAGAAACACAGTAGGTAGCAGTGTAACTAGATGTAGATATTATTCAACATAGAGAAGGACATGGTAGGAAAATAAACATTCCAAGTATTTGACATACAAAATTGTAGGTTCTGTACCTGGAGAAGGTTTGCAGATGATGAGTCCTGGATCTAGGCAGCTTTTAACAGAACAGTGTGAAGCTGGCAATGAAGTACCCAGTCCTGCTCTTTTACATGTCCGGAACATGTCTGTTTTCCCAGTTCTTCCTCTGCTTCTGTCCTAAAAAAAATGTGATCTGTTTTCATAACAGGAAAATAAAAATCACTAACTATATTTTTAAAAGGAGCTGTCCAGCTTTTGAAGTAGTTGTTTGTTTTTTTTTAAAAAAGGCCTCATCTCCTGAGAGCTGTTCCTCTGTAACTTCTACACATTTTTATTTGGTGTGCCTGCAAGAAAGCCCATAGTATGTCCCTCCCTGCACCTTCCTAATGCCCTCTCTCTCTTGGATGCAATCTGCACATCTCAAAGCAAACAAACCATTTCCTGCATGACCACACAACCCACCTTTCTCTGTCCTTATCCTCCCTGGCTAAAGTGCAGCTCATTTGTTTGCCAGGGGCTGACAGCTTGGATGCTTTAGGCCCATCCCCTGCCCTGCTGAAGGACACCCTCACCCTGAATTCCTGTACACTCTCCAAGGCTACAGCATGGGATGAAAGAATTAAATAGAACAGAGAGCATGGGTTTAAAGAAAGGAAGAGTATTTGAATTAATGAAGCTTATCCACATTTCCAGCTATCATTGTTTCTAGAGATGCTTGATCCACAGCACAACCTCCCCAGTGCATTTTACCAGCTAGAAAGCAAACTAAAAGCAACATGAACTGTCAGTCAGGAATAACATGAAAATGCTGTAGTTCTCTATAATCAATGTTCTATTTGAATATGATGTTCATCTTTGTTACATCATTTCATATTTATAACAAAGATGCTTGTCACTCAGATTAATCCAACCAAGCTACATCCTTCAGTTTAATTTAGTTTTGGTTTAGGTGTATAGTAAAACATCTGTCTGAGATCTCCATATCTCTGACAGGGGCTGGTAAATGCAAGAAAAAAGTGAATTTCAAAATGTTTATCAAATCTCGGTGCTTCATGTATCTTGACTTTTCTGTGAATGCAATGTCATTTATTTGTATAAATAGTAATATATGACACAGTATTTCTCTCCTGCTTTTCCACCTTTCATTAGGATGCCAAATACAGTATCACATGGTCTCCACACTAAGTTAGGGACATTTTGAAACTGAACTTTTTTCCTTCTTTAGTAAGGAGCATGTCTGAGAACACAGTGTCCAATGCCAAATCAAAGGTAATGCCTCCTATCCAATTTTCTATCCTTGCCTTCTTTTTGGTCCAATTTGCTGCTAGTGCTTGCTCAGTGAACTAATAAATTGGATACTGAGTTCCACCACTCCACAATCAGCAAACTTCATTAGTTTGGGTTTTAAAAACATGACTAGGACCTTTGTACTGTGATATTTCAAAAGTCAAATATCCTCAGTATTACCGCAGACAATCATGGCCACAGTACTAATCCACATATTGTAAAACAAATCTCACTATTCTTCAGGTTGGGCTCACGTGACCTATAAGCTTTTATGCTGGCTGAGGACCTAATACAGCAAATCTCACTTGCATGAAATAGAAGAGGCCACTGCTGGCTCGGTAGCATTCTCCTCACCTTTACCTGAAATCCCCAGGAAACACTTTGTTTGACATTTCTTGGAAAAACAAATTGAGGCATGAGAACTGAGTGAAAGGAAAAGCCATTCCTCCCTTTATGTGTTCCAGTGGCAGCACAGAATCATAGAATATCTCAAGTTGGAAGGGACCTATAAGGATCATCAAGTCCAACTCCCTGCTCTTCACAGGACAACCTAAAATTAAATCATATGACTAAGAGCATCATCCAGACGCTCCTTGAACTCTGACAGGCTTGGTGCCATGACCACTGCCCTGGGGACCCTGTTCCAGTGACTGACCACCCTCAGTGAAGAACCTTTTCATAATGTCCAGTCTAAACTTCCCCTGATGCAGCTCCATTCAATTTCCTTGTGTCCTATCACTGGTCACCAGAGAGAGGAGATCAGCACCTCCCCCTTTGCTGCCCCCTTGAAGAAGGTGTAGACTGCCATGAGGTCACCCCTCAGACTTCACTTCTCCAAGCTGAACAAACCAAGTGACCTCAACTGCTTCTCGTAAGTCTTGCCCTCGAGGCCTTTCACCATCTTGGTCGCCCTCCTCTGGAAGCACTCTAATAGTTTGATGTCCTTATTATATTGAGGCACCCAAAACTGCACACAGGACTCGAAGTGGGGCTGCATCAGTACAGGGCAAAGTGGGACAACCACCTCCCTCAATCGGCTAGCTATGCTGTGTTGGATGCACTCCAGGACACGGTTGGCCCTTTTGGCTATCAGGGCACACAGGACATTCCTTCCAGCCCTTCCACCAGCTTTGCTGCCCTCCTCTGGGCACATTCAAGGACCTTCATGTCCTTCTTAAATAGGGGGTCCCAGCACTGCACACAGCACTCAAGGTGAGGCCGCATCATCGCTAAATACAGCAGGATAATCATCTCTTTTGACTGCCTGGTGATGCTGTGTTTGATGCACCCCAGGATGCGGTTTGCCCTCTTGGCTGCCAGCGCACACTGCTGACTCCTACTGAGCCTGCTGCCGACCAGCACCTGCAGATCCCTTTCTGCAGGGCTGATCTCCAGACACTGCTCTACCAATTTGTGCTTGGTGTTATTCTGTCGTAGGTGCAGAATCCAGCACTTGGACTTGTTAAATTTCATGTCCTTGATGATTGCCCAATGCTCCAATCTACCTAGATCCCTGTGCAAGGCGATTCATCCCTCAGGAGAGTGTCAATAGCACCTCCCAGTTTGGTATTGTCAGCAAACTTGCTACCGATGCATTCAACTGCTGCATCCAAATCATTGATAAAAATATTAAACAGAACTGGCCCTAGGACTGAACCCTGAGGAACACTGCTTGTGACTTGTCACCATCCAGATGAGGCCCCATTCACTACAAGCCTTTGAGCCCTGCTGTCCAGCCAGTTCTTCACCCGGCACACCACATAACTTCTCGTCTCAGAGCTGGACAACTTATCCAGAAGGATGTTGTGAGGGACAGCATCAAAAGCCTTACTAAACTCCAAAAAAACTACAGCCACCACTGGGTATAGTCACCCACCTTGTCTAGCTGTGTGCTGGACATTTTGTCCAGAAGAATACTGTGAAAGACAGTATCAAAAGCTTTGCTAATATCCCCCCAAAAAACACATTTACTGGCTTCCCTTGGTCAATTAGATTGCTGAACTTGTCATAAAAGGAAGTAAGTTAGTTAAGCAGCACTTTCCCCTCATGAGCCTGTGCTGCCAATGACTGTATTGACTCTTAAGTGTTTTTCAATAACTCCCAGGATAAGATTTCCATAATTTTACCAGGCACTGAAGTGGGACTGACAGGTCTGTAATCACCAGCATCTTCCTTCTTGCCCTTCTTGAAAACTGGGACAACATTTTCCTGCTTCTAGTTAACCAGGACCACTCCAGACTCCCAAGAAGATTGAAAAACAATGGAGAGAGGTCCCGCATTGACATCAGCCAGCTCTTTCAGTACCCTGGGATGAATCCCATTGGGCCCTATAGACTTATGTGCATCCAGCTGGAGCAGCAAGTCTCAGGCAGGTTCAGGGTCAGATGAGAGTTTATCATACATGCCCCCATTCATGGTCTTCCAACACAGGGCTTAAGGGTTCCACGGCTCATCATCAGTGTCAAAGACAGAGGTGAAGAAGGCATTAAATGTCTGCTTTATATATGTCCCTATTCGGGAAGTGACTGATCTCAAGTAACGGACCGATGTCATCTCTGAACCTCCTTTTGCTGTTAAATTATTTTAAAAAGCCTTTTTTGTTGTCCTTCCCAGTGCTGGCCAGCAGTGATGATCCAAGCTGAAATTATACCTTACAGAAGCCAACTTAAATATTGTCATGTCTTGAGGGGACAAGACCTGCATCTGCGAAGGGTAGGGAATCCCATGACTGCCACAGGAGCAGTGCTGCATAACAGAAAGGGACAGCCCAGAGCAGGGATCTTCCACAGTCTCTTGAGGGATGGTCCCCAGATTCATCCTGACCATCTTCACAACTAAAAATCATGCATATAAAACTCTCTGAAGTCTCTGGAACACCCAAGTATTTTCACAAAAAACAGTTTATTTCCTATGATTTTATGATTTTTGAGCAGCAGCATTTCATGAATAACATAGAAATGCTGCATTTACTTATATTCAGGATCAGCCTAGCCTGATGAATAATGACTGCTCCTTAAATGGAGCTTAAGAAGTTTTCTCTAAAATTAGCTGTCTTCAGTGCCCCACACCCAATATTGTAGTGCTGCAATTTATGATACAATTCCCACAGCTTAAATCTGAGGAGAAAAAAAGAGAAGGAAAAAAAGGCATAAGTGTGACATATTACTGTTTCTTTTCCAGAAGCTGAAGTATTATTTTGCTCATAACTAAATGACAAACAGAAATGCATGAAATAGTGAAAAAATATGAGAAAAAAAAAACAACATGAAAAGATAGATTTATGTTTAACTTTAACTTCCTCTGTATTTTGTAGTCTATTTTGCAAATTTGTATAAGGCATCACAGAAATGAAAGCTCTACATGTAATGAATACCATTACATAGATAAAAAATAATTTAATACATTAAGGCTGAAATAATGAAGGGGAAGGTTTCACACAAGATTCTGGATTTACCTGAAGTAACTCTATTACTTCACCTATAATTACTATTAAATTGACTTTTAGCCACAGCGTAATTGATATCCACAAAAAAAAAGGGCATTTTGCCACTAACCCACTTTAGAAATAATTTGTACTTATCTCTCAGATACATTTGTGTTTGTATTGCATAATTGCCAAAATGTTCTTAATTTCATCTTCAACTTCATATGGCAACTTAAATAAGAAAATTTATGTGTAAGAAATGATCTGTTCTGTTTTAAGTTGGACTGGGCAAATATAGGTGACATTTTTATTTTTAAAAAATTATACTACTTCAGTATCAACCATCCTCCCTGAAATTCACCTGTGATGCTACTCACAAACAAATCCACAGGATTCTTATGAAATCTAAGATTTAGAATCATAGAATGGTTTGGGTTGGAAGGGACCTCAAAGATCATCTAGTTCCAACCCCCCTGCTACGTGCAGGGACACCCTCCACTAGACCAGGTTGCCCAAAGCCCCATCCAGCCTGGCCTTGAACACTTCCAGGGATGGGGCATCCACAACCTCTCTGGACAACCTGTTCCAGTGTCTCACCACCCTCACAGTGAAGAATTTTTTACTTATATCTAATCTAAATTTACCCTCTTTTAGTTTAAAACCATTACCCCTTGTTCTATCACTAGTTGCCCTTGTAAACAGTCACTTTCCAGCTTTCCTGTAGGCCCCTTCAAGTACTGGAAGGCTGCTATAAGGTCTCCCCGGAGCCTTCTCTTCTCCAGGCTGAACAACCCCAGCCCTGTCAGCCTGTCTTCATGGGAGAGGTGCTCCAGCCCTCTGATCATCTTCACGGTGCTCCTCTAGACTCACTCCAACAGCTCCATGTTCTTCTTGTGTTGGGGTCTCCAGAGCTGGACGTAGTACTCCAGGTGAGGTCTCACCAGAGCAGAGTAGAGGGGCAGAATCACCTCCCTTGACCTGCTGGTCACACTGCTTTTGATGCTGCCCAGGATACAGTTGTCTTTCTGGGCTGCAAGCACGCATAGTCAGCTCATGTTGAGCTTTTCATCCACCAACACCCCTAAGTCTTTCTCCTCAGGGCTGCTCTCAACGTAGACTTTGTACAATTGCTTAATTTGTACAATTGCTATTCCTATTGTCACAAGTGGGGCACCGAACCAGGTTACAGAGAGCAACAGAGCACTGTCAAGTTGTGGCATTCTACCTCCATCAGCTGTGACAGTACTGACTCCAACAGTCACCAGGTTTCTCCATCTGCAGCAACTGCACAACTGATGTTATGCTTGGTTGGAGTCCACTGCATACCTTGCAGACTTAATTGTCCCCTCTTCATCTTTATATGGCCCTGACATGAGCCACTTCCAGTCTCTAGCTTCAGAAATACTTCTAGAAGTCCTGCATGAACACGGATAGGATTTGTAAAAGTACTGCAGTCTTTGCATACCGGTTTCACTTTCTCTCAGTCTACCATAACTCTAGGGTTTTCTGCCAGCTCATGTTTTGCTTGCACTTCTGCAGCTAGCGTAATAGCAGTTTAAAAGCATAACCTTGGCAAATTTCCTATTATGTACACTGGCTAATTTGACAGAAGTATGATTGTGTGCCTGCTCCTGATGCGTTTACAGGTCTCACTGCGTGAATGTCACTTATCAATTCTTGTGAAATCATGGCTTAGATCTCAAAATCTTGTGTTAGCAAATGTTGTGAATACTAGGGAGAACGTGGCATGGTCATTCTCTTCTGGGAAAATATTTGAACAAATCAGAAGGACTTTGAATTAAATATTTTTAGCAAAAGCAAAGGTGGACCAATAATGACATAGAAGAATGTGGCTGAGTAACAGCAAAAATTGTGTCTTGATTCTTGTAAAACAAGGACTCAAAATCTCAATTGGGAAAAACACTTTTTTAAAAAACAGATCTAAAGGAAATTCTCAGTATCTTCTCCTGAAATAATATGAAATTGCCGGAAATATAGTTCCTATTTTTTGCTTCATTGTTCAGAAGTTATGGCCTTAGCATAACAGCATAAGGGTGAGATACAGGAAAGTGCAGAGTGATATCTGATGGAACAGTACCTAGCTGCAGGGAAAGATCTTCTGACTTTGAAAATGAGGAATTGATACAATGAAAGTAGCTGAAGGAGAATGGAATAAGCGCAGGAATCTGTCTTGAGTTCTGTGCTGTATAGGGGTTTTTTGCTATGAATGAGCAGAGAGAAAACAAAAGAAAATTAAGTCACACAGTGTCCAGGATGATTATGATTATCTTGCCTTTCTAATGGGAATTTCTTCAAGAAGATGAGACTTCAAATCTAAGCAGAGTTCTGAATAAATATTACTCATGAGGACACACAAATATAGCAGGAAGGAAAAGCAAAGATCTGCAATCTCTTGTCTGGAAGCACTTCAAATGATGACAGCCCTGTCAGAGGCATCATATGCACTTATTTTCTAGGATGAGGCAGCAGATGTTTAAGAAGATGCTTGAAAGGAAGACAACAAGTAGTTCTCTCTGTGCTACATTAGAAAATAATACTTAATTGCTCAATTTATTGCCAAGAACCTGTGGACATTCTCTGTCCTGAATAATACATGGATTTTTCAGTTTTTCATATCTCTGCATCAAGACCCTGTTATAAGCACCCATCGTCTCTGAGGTTGTTCACTGTGTCAAAAACACCACCAAGCCACTAATACAGGAAATGACCCCAACACGCAACACAAAGATCAGCAAGCGACTGCAGAATGTGGTCAACAACTTTGCTCTTCTGCAAGTTGCTGAGAGATGTTACAGGCACCATCAACTTGGCTACAATACCACTCATTTTAAAAACACATCACATTTTTTACTCTCACCGAATGCCACTGGCAGAAGAAACATTTCTATTCCTGACTACGTACTTTGTTCAGTCTAAATGAGGAGCCACTGATGTGGGCACCACTTCCCATTCTTTTCCTAAGGGCCTTCTTTTTCAGATGAGCCTCCGCTAGTAAGGAAAGTGACAGACATAACGTAAGAATCAAAAGGAGACAGAATCTTTTCCAGTTTTCTTAACTTTTCCACAATCTTTTTGCTTGTAGAACCTGTTGCTTATCAGCATCCCTGAGACAGCTCACTTAGAAAGAGAGGCATAGAGCCTGTCTGTCCAAATGTCAGTGTGTCGTGGTTTAGGCCCAGCCGGTAGCTGGGTGCCACGCGGCCGCTCACTCACCCCTCCCCCAGCGGGACGGGGAAAACGGGAAAACAACGGCAAAGCCTCGAGGGTTGGGATAAGGGCAGTTTACTGGAACAGCAAGGGAGAGGGAAACAGTCAACAACAGTACTGATAACAGATATTCACAATGGGTAACAACAGATAACAATTTACCGAGCCAACGACCGACCGACCGCACACTCAGCCCGTCCCAGAACCGCGCCGAAAAGAAAGAAGGAAAAAAAAAAAACCGTGCCGCCCCCTTTTATGGTAAGCATGATGTCACATGGTATGGAATAGCCCCCGGCCAGCCTGGGTCACCTGCCCTGGCTCCTTGTGAAATTAACTCTGTCCTTGCCAGAACCAGGACACAGTGTCTACAATAAAGAACTCTGCATGTGAACCAGTTGTCAAGACTTCTTTTGTAGCCAGCAAAAACTAAATGGCACATTTAAGGCATATCTCATCCTAGAGCAATGTCCACAGTAAGTCAGATTATTCTTGAAGAAGTTTTTCTGCAACAGCTATGAGTTGAGGCAGTAACTAAGACAATGAGAAGGGCTGTCATTCATAGATCAAGGTCTATTTATAAAAGTGTTGCTCCTACAGAGACCAGTAATGGAATTAATTGTAGGCAAAAGCCCAGAGAAGCAGTGTAGGCTGTTTTTATCATAGGATGAAGTATGATTTGAAGGACACAAACTAGACCTGGCAACCTGGAAAAGACCAATCTTGAGAAACCAAACACCATATTTTTTATTAGCCTTACATTACAAACTGAGTCAACTCAAAACCTGAGTAGAAATAGTAAGCAGCTGTTCTTTGAGGGTCGCTGCCGGGAGACAGCAGCAGCACAGAGGCTCGTCGTCTCCTGCCTGCAGCTCTATGGCCTGGACGAGGAAAGCCTGGTCCGGATGCTGCAGGGCACCCTGGGCCCGTACGCAAGCGAGTTTGTGTGCCAGCTGATTGACATCATCGTGGCGCGGTGCGGCAGGGAGGCGCGAGGTCGCATGGGCCTGGAGGACGCCCCCAGTGCCGAGGAGGAGCGGGAGGGCAGCCCCGCAGCTGCCCCCAGCCCCGCTGCCTCCCGAGGGCGGTCTCCTGCCCCCAGCCCAGCCCCCTCCAACAGCCCTGACCCGTCTGAGGCAGAAGAGCTGCCCAGCACCTCATCGGCTGCCCTTCGTGGGGGTCCCGGTAGCCCCCCCGCTGCCCCCATTCCCACCCACGGGGAGCGAGAAGAGCCGCAGGAGGAGCCGGCTGTGCAGGAGGAGGCTGTGCCCGGGCCCTCCGCTCCCAGCCCGGGCAGGGAACACTCCCCTGGGGGCCCCCGGCGAGCCCCGAAGAGGACGGCCGGCAGCCCTGAGGGCACTTCACCGCCCAGCAAGAGGTCACCCTGCCGGCAACAGTAGGAGGTTGCCCCAGGAGCTGGCAAAACCGGGGCTGGGCTGGCGGCTGGGGCACCCGACAGCCCCCAACAAGGCCGGGAGGCTCTCACTGTTAGTCTAGCTCGGGTGCTCAAATCATACAATAAATGTATGACATCTGCAGAAATCGCCTTGGTATCGCTAACAATGCCGTTGGCACTGCTATCCCCACCCGTGTTGGTTTCTCACGTGGCCAGAAATGGCTACCAAGAGGACTCCGTCCATCCCTTCCCCGGGGGCAGAAGCGGGGATGACTGTCCTGGAGTTCCTCCGGTCATCCTCTTGCCTTTTTTCAAGATGGGGTGTAATATTCGGCACTCTCTAGTCTTTGGTGCCTTCCCCAAGCTCCACAGCCTTTCAAACATGACAGAGAGCGGCCACACAGGGACATCACAGCCAGCTCTCTCAACACCCTCCGCAAACGCCATCCAGGTTGGTGGACAAGATTTCCTAGGAGACCCCCCGAGTTGAATGTCCTCTGATACCGGAATTCCTCTGCTCCTTCATCCCTGACGCTGGGCTAAAACGCCTGGGAACAGGGACAGCAAAGACCGAGGTGAAGGCGGCACCGAGTACCTCACTCAGCTTGGCCTGCTTTTGCTGTTACTCTGTCGCTCAAGCCTTTTGGCAAGCAGGCACGTACTTGCCTTGCCTGAAGTACTGTTTACGTAGCAGCAGAAGCCCTTCTTGCTGCTTTTCACATCCCTTGCTAAGCCTGGCTTAGCTTTGGTTCTCCTGATCACCTCTCTGCACCCCTCAGCGGTGTTTCCATACCCTCTTTCATAACCTGTCCTAACTCCCACCACCCATCTACAGCCTTTTCTGCTTTGCTCTGCCATGAATTCCCTCTTCAGCCTCCTGATACCTCTGCTGTGTTTCCTTCTCAACCCTCAGTGTGGACTTTTCTTCTGTTTGCAGAAGATTATCTTCAAAGATAACCCATCCTGAAACCGGGCCGTCCCCGCGCCGCACCGCCCCTCCCCTCCCAGCAGCCCCCTTTTATGCTGAGCATGACGTCATATGGTGTGGAATACCCCTTTGGCTACTTTGGGTCTCCTGTCCTGGCTGTGTCCCGGTAAAAATTAACTCTATCCTAGCCGAACCCAGGATGTTATCCACCCCTTGTTCCACACCATCTATGTCACGCCCAGATCCTACACTTCCCAATTAATCACCACCATTTTCCCTGTCTTTGACGGAGAGACAGACAGACAGACAGACAGACAGATAGACAGACACGGATATCATTCCCTTAGTCTATAAGCCATCCCTCTAAAATGTCCATTGAGCTCATTTAATCCATGACTTTGGGCTCCATCTGTCATAACAGTCTCTCAGGGTGGGAGCAACGGTGTGCGCTGTGGGACTGTTGCATGCTGCATCCGGAGCTCACCGCTGGTGTATCTGGCGCGGCCCACGCTCGCGGTCTGCAGGTTGAAGGTGTTGATTTCAAGGAAGTCGCTGGGTACCGGCTGCAGAGGCCAGTTCTAGTTCCATCATCGCGGCACTTTGCTCGGTTTCATCAAAGTTCATCCTTCATTAATTTGGGTGATTCTTACTGTAATACCATTGATACAGCCTATAGCAATTGTAGCAATGATAACATACGACAGGGTTATTTAGCAATTAACATCACAGAATTTAATTTATGGGCTATTCTCACCCAAAATCAGATCCCCTTGAGGTACACATCAGACTTCCCCGTCCTTCCGCATCACCCTCCGAGTGCAACCAGGTCCCTGAGCAAAAGCAGTCCCACGGATGGGTTTGCCTTTGCCCGAAGCAGGGCTAACCCAGACCGTCTTCCCCAACACAGTCTTCACACACACTATGGGGACTTTATCCCCTCCTACAGTACGTGGAAGTTTTGACTGGGCAGGGCCAGCTCCGCTGGTAGACGCCCTACTGTTGACTAACCGGGAGGCCTTTGCTAAATGTGTATCCCAATGTTTGAGGGACCCACAGCCCATTGCTCTCAGGGTAGTCTTTAACAGTCCACTGTATCGTTCCATTTTCCCGGAGGCTGGGGACGTGATACACCCACGCAATGCCATGCTCTTTGGCCCAGCTCTCTGTGAGGCTATTTTGGAAAGGAGTCCTGTTGTCTGACTCAATTCTTTCTGGGGTGCCACAGGACTTGGTTTTCACGACCCAGCATAGTGTTCCAGGCAGTGGCATGGGGCACGGGATATGTTTCCAGCCACCCGGTGGCTGCTGCCACCATGGTAAGCACATAGCGCTTGCCTTGGCGGGTTTGTGGGAGTGTGAAGTCATCAGTCTGCCAGGCCTCCCCATATTGATATTTCAGCCGTGGTCCTCCACACCAGAGAGCCTTTAACCGCTTGGCTTGCTTGATTGCAGCGCGCGTTTCACCAGTCACTGCCACGAAGCCTCACGAGGGCCAGTGTCAGCTCCAGAGGAGAGGCCACAGAGTTCAGCAGCAGCTCTGTGTGGAAGCTGCTGTACACAAGAGTTCTGACTTTTCTGAGGGGAGGTGCTGGGTGAAAGGCGCTGTAATTAGTTGCTTTACATTGAGGAGGGCCGCTTGGTTTGTCTTGGTTTTGAACTGGCAGGAACAGAAATGGCTGAGCTGGTGAAACTCAAAGAGACTGAAGCACCGCAACCATTTAAAGGGCGTCCTTTTGGCACTCCAGGTTACGAGTCCACTCTGACAGCCTAAACCAAATGGCAATAAAGTCATCGTTAAAATTCCTTGAACTGACTTTGGAACAGAATGAAAAAACCATGGAACATGCCCTGCCATCTGGGAGTCCCTGCTGAAATTTAAAGTTGACATGACGCCAAACTGGGAAGACTGGTTGATGCATGCTGCCATCCGGAGGAACTTCCGCAGGCTGGAGAAATGGGCTGATGGGAACCTCATGACGTTCAACAAGGGTGTGGGGAGAGCCTGTGCGACTTTGTCCTGCAGCCTCCCAGGGAGGCCCCAGGCGTTACCGAGGGAACCCGCTTGCTGCATGTGCCCGGAGACGTCTGCCCCGCCCAAAGCGACCTGATGGGGCCCTGGGAAGGCACGGCCCAGGCCTCGGTGACTGCCGTGAAACACCAATGCCGAGCACAAGACAAGAGGTGGGGGATGGAGCGGGCACTGGTGTTGGGGTAACTCCAAACGCGCGTGCTGGGGCTGCAGTGCTGCCGGGCTGAGCGCCATGGGCAAGAATGGCCTGCTGTGATGTCCCCAGGCACTGGACGGTGATGTCACCTAGCGATGAATTATGACGTCCCCGAGCGATGCATTGTGACCAGGCGTTCCTCGCTGCTTATAGTCGGGCACCGAGCCTCACGTAGCCGGCTCGTGCCTGCACTCCAGCTGAGCAACTTGGCAAGGTTGGAGTGCCGTGCAAGGCTGTGGTTGGTGCTGGTGTTGTGTGCGGGGAGTTGCTTCTTGCAGCTCTCAGTGCCCGACCCCAGAGCCTCTGACAGAGGATTTTCCCCGGCCCTGCCAGGCTCGGGCAGCCGGGGCACCCCGGAAGCGTGCTCGCAGCAGCAGAGGTGAGCTGGGAGGTAAACCCTCACCCTGGGCAGCTGGGAGGGTTTCCTCCTTGAGGGACCTGGGCATTTCTTCCACCCATCCTGGGGCCAGCCAATGACTGTGGCCTCTCTTCCCCTTCTAGCGCGACACCGGCTGCTGCAGCGCCGGTCAGGAGGAGCGGCTCGACATCCCCAGCTCCCCCCAGCCCACCTCAGCGAGTAGGCAGCATGGCTGCCGAGCTGGACAGCCGCTGTCCCATATGCCTGGACAGCTGGGAGGAGGCCAGCTACGTGATGCCGTGCCTCCACAAATTCTGCTATGTGTGCATCCTGCGGTGGGCTGAAAGCAAGCCCGAGTGCCCCCTCTGCAAGGGGAGGGTGACCTCCATCTTGCACTCGGTGCGGGGGGATGATGATTTTGAGGAGCACCTCATCCCTCCACCAGCAGCACCATCAGCCGACGGCCACCTGCCTGAAGGAGTTCCTGGACACCCAGGCGCCCAGGATCTCCATCACCCTGCAGCATCCCAGCCATCAGCTGCGAGGCTGGTGCCTGAGGCTCCTGTGGGCGGCCTCCAACCCCGCGTCTGGGCGTCCCTCCTCCAACAGGACTGCACGCTGCTCCGGCCCGTTCTGCTCTGGCTGCGACAGGAGCTGTGGATGTTCTTTGAGGGTCGCCGCCGGGAGACAGCAGCAGCACAGAGGCTCATCGTCTCCTGCCTGCAGCTCTATGGCCTGGACGAGGAAAGCCTGGTCCGGATGCTGCAGGGCACCCTGGGCCCGTACGCAAGCGAGTTTGTGTGCCAGCTGATTGACATCATCGTGGCGCGGTGCGGCAGGGAGGCGCGAGGTCGCATGGGCCTGGAGGACGCCCCCAGTGCCGAGGAGGAGCGGGAGGGCAGCCCCGCAGCTGCCCCCAGCCCCGCTGCCTCCCGAGGGCGGTCTCCTGCCCCCAGCCCAGCCCCCTCCAACAGCCCTGACCCGTCTGAGGCAGAAGAGCTGCCCAGCACCTCATCGGCTGCCCTTCGTGGGGGTCCCGGTAGCCCCCCCGCTGCCCCCATTCCCACCCACGGGGAGCGAGAAGAGCCGCAGGAGGAGCCGGCTGTGCAGGAGGAGGCTGTGCCCGGGCCCTCCGCTCCCAGCCCGGGCAGGGAACACTCCCCTGGGGGCCCCCGGCGAGCCCCGAAGAGGACGGCCGGCAGCCCTGAGGGCACTTCACCGCCCAGCAAGAGGTCACCCTGCCGGCAACAGTAGGAGGTTGCCCCAGGAGCTGGCAAAACCGGGGCTGGGCTGGCGGCTGGGGCACCCGACAGCCCCCAACAAGGCCGGGAGGCTCTCACTGTTAGTCTAGCTCGGGTGCTCAAATCATACAATAAATGTATGACATCTGCAGAAATCGCCTTGGTATCGCTAACAATGCCGTTGGCACTGCTATCCCCACCCGTGTTGGTTTCTCACGTGGCCAGAAATGGCTACCAAGAGGACTCCGTCCATCCCTTCCCCGGGGGCAGAAGCGGGGATGACTGTCCTGGAGTTCCTCCGGTCATCCTCTTGCCTTTTTTCAAGATGGGGTGCAATATTCGGCACTCTCTAGTCTTTGGTGCCTTCCCCAAGTTCCACAGCCTTTCAAACATGACAGAGAGCGGCCACACAGGGACATCACAGCCAGCTCTCTCAACACCCTCCGCAAACGCCATCCAGGTCGGTGGACAAGATTTCCTAGGAGACCCCCCGAGTTGAACGTCCTCTGATACCGGAATTCCTCTGCTCCTTCATCCCTGACGCTGGGCTATAATGTCAGCATCTATAGATCTTTAAAGTACTGGAGATACACAAAGAAGAAACGACACTGAAAAAAAGCATTTGTGGTCACCAATAGTTGTGCTATCTCTTAAGTTATCCGTATGCAAAATGAGTTGGTCAAGTCCATCAGTGACCACCTGAAGATGCCATAAATGTTGTTTAGAAAAATGAAACCACCATCAGGAAGTTATGTATCCATTACAGTAATTCAGCTGTTCTCAATTTGTCCTCCTTCAGGTTTGTTCTGTGAGCATATTTTAAAAGTCTGTAAATTATTTTACTTTTTTTAAATTAAAAATGTAGACCAGAACATTTGACTTTTTATCAGCTGATAAGAAAAGTCATCAACAATCTGATAGGTATATATTCTCAAATTCCCATGAATATCATTTGTGCTCTCAAGGGAAATGCTGTCTGGAAATCTAATCATTTGACTGACTCTTCATAATTTCTCCAGTCAAAGGCATTTAAATTCTATCTTTGGAACAGCAAAATTCAGCAAGTCCATGTCCCTTTGGCTCATCCCAAATTTAGTTGGACAGATACGTTCTTCACTGAGAAAATTCCTGTTTCCTTCCTTTACTTTGCAAGATATTACCATCTTTTTAATTAGTTTTCTCTACTTCTGTTTCTGCACCTTCTTTCATTTGCATGTATGTAACTCATCATACCTGTGTGTGAGGATAAGGATGTGGATCTCTTCATGTCTCTTCCAGATTTTGTCAAAGCCAAAACCTAGCTATCTTCAGATGGATGCACTTTCCTTGAGCCCAATATCAAGAAAGAAAATCCATTCTTCTAAGATCTTCCGATTTCTCATGCTTCCATCTGCTCACAAGCAAAGATGTCCATTAGAGCAGAGACTCCATCTTCTATATTTTATACACAGACCCTCCCCTAGGCACTTAATAACAAACACAAAGATTATATTTTTTAAATTATCCTTTTCCTCAAACATAAACAATTTTTCATGTCAGTCTCTCAAGGAGAACGTCAGTAGCCACTGCTGGCATAGTCATAGCTGGCTGTACTGGCTTCAGATTCACTTGTATGAGACTCTCTTATGTCAGCTGGAAATGCATCCTCACCGGCCCAGGGATACAAGTCACCTTGCAGCTCCTAAAAATCACTTCTAATGAGATGCAAAACTAAGATGAGGATTAAAAAAAGCTGAATCTTCAAAAAGCCCAATAGGATCAGGTCAGGCCTTTCAAAATAAGTTCAATGACTCTAAAGAAACTATATACCACCCGAAAAATGGAGGGATTAATTCTACATAAACAATTCTGTTACTATTCATTGGCCTTGAAATCAAGCTCCTGCAATCAAATTCTCTGTTAAGAATTTGATAGACAATCACAAACTCCTCCAGAAAATATTACTGATATTGCCAGTGTTTACCCAGAACAGCCTCATCCTGGGTTTTTGCTTTAAGGGCAAGAATGTTAGTGTCAAGAAAATAGGACAGTTAAGCTTGAGGAAAAGTAATTAAATTTTATCACCTTTTTGTGATTGCTTTGAGTTTTTTCCTTCCTAACATTATTCTAAGCAGTACTTGAAAAATGCCTGAAAGCTTTTAAAATGCTCATATGCTTCCTTGCTAGGAGCATCACTTGCCTTTTTTTTAACTTGCTAATTACTTTCCTACCAAGATCTTAAGACCCCAAATACTTGTATTCTCTGCATTTTACTTTGTACCATTGGAGTTTCATTAAATAAACCCAGGTGAGCACAGTCTTTCAGCCTGATATGACTACAGAGAGAATTAAAAGAAAACTCAAAGACTTAAGAAAATCTTTCTAGCATTCAGGTAGAAAAGGCACAGGTCATCAGATAAGGGAATTAGTTTGTTCTTTTTATTTTACAGTTGAAATAACTCTGCATCAGCAAGCAAAAAGTTGACCTTATGCAAGCCCATCCTTCTTCCTCCGCACCTTTTCAAGAAAGAAATCACACAGACACCATTACAGTCAACGTAATTATCCATAATATACTTGCATTTTAACACATCATGCTCCTGCCCAGTGCTGTTGTTGCCACTGAATTTATACCATACATAAATGAACATATTGAGAAACAGACAAATAAATAAAACCATAAATGTGAACATAACAGACACTACCTACTAGCTCCTATGTCATTTGTTTGGGGAATCAGTTTTTCTGTCTTGTTGCACAGTAGTTACATCACTTCTGGAAATAAGAAGCCAACCAAATATACATGTTCAAGGCCTTTAAAATTGTGAAGAACATTGATCTGAGTCTGCAGACCTGATTCACATGACAAGTATCGTGGGATGTTGTCAGTGGGATATGAAGCGGGCAGGAGGATTGCTTTGACTTTGAGGCCTTAAAATGGTCCTGATTGTTCTCACCTCACTAAATTTGGTTATTATATTACTACTTTTCATAGTAATGTAATATTTTTTTTTCCTTACCTAACTGCACCATCATGTTATGGATATAGACACCCTACTCAAGGTCGGAATTTAATTGTAGACAGGCTGATAAGATGTTGCAGTAGTGTAACCGTGGAATAGGGGCCGTGAAACAGGAACTATAGAATCAGGTTGAGATAATTAGTTTGTAACCAAGGTAATAGGTAATGAAGCTAACTGACCATGGCAAGGTACAATGCTGCTATGTTCCATGTACAGTCCCTACCAAACTGAACAATAGGTTCAGAGATATTAATCTTATGAAGTAAGTCGTTATGGACAGGTGCATCCACAGCAAGGATACTGCGCATACCCGCAAGAAGAGGGTCACGCAGCGGACGCGGGTGCGAGACCACTGACGACCACCAGAGACCCTTGAGGACCACCGACTCAAATCACTGAGCATGCGTGACGGGGAGGAGAATATGGAAATGGATTCTAAGAAATGATTATCATAGGACTGCCCTTTCTGAGAAAAACGATGAATACATATGTTTTGATCCTACATAACCTGTGTGTTGGTGATCACCTGGCATGCACGTTGGGTGGAGCTATCCCCCGTGCATCCAGCGCTGCAATAAAGAATGCCTGCCTTTTAACACTACATTGGTGTTACGAGGTTTATTCCCAGATTTCTTTTGAACCTTGACAGATCCGTGGGATCGCAGGACCTCCAGCCGGCACCGAGGAATTCTCAGGGAGAACCTCCGATCCCCAGACCGAAAAGCTCTGAGCAAGACCCCTGGGAGAAGTAAAGGCATTCTTATTTGATCTGAATATTTGCACGAGTTGAAGGCCTTATTCAAGGAGCCCCATGGCTCTCACCACCGCGACAGGACAGGCCCGCACTGGGACAGGCCCGCACCAGGAGCACGGGAGGCCTGCTCATAAGGCACGGTGAAAGCTGTGCAGAGTTGGGCTAGGGAGACGTCTCAGGTAAAAGCCTCTGCTAGGCGAAAGCCTGTGGAGCAGGGCCCACCAGGGAGGGGAAGCCTCCAAAATTGGAATTTCCGGTGGCAGGGGAAATCCCTGAGGGAGCTCTAACATGGGTTGGGGTCCCTCTGACTAAGTGCTTGTGATAGTGCACAACCACAACCACTAAGTCCCTGGGAGATGGGTACTTTTCCGAGGAAGAAACCAATCCCACGAAAAACACCACTGGGATGTATTTTAGATCATTGGAAAGATCTGGGAAGAATTGATCCTTTGACTCAGAAATGATTGAATATTATAATCAGTGGTGGCCACTGTATACTTTAGAGAGTGGGGAAAAGTGGCCTGAAAATGGGACATTGCAATATAACACAATTTTGCAATTGATGCTATTTTGTAAGAGGGAAGGTAAATGGAATGAAATGGCATATGTAGATTTGTTTTTCACAGTGCGAAATCATCCGGAATGGCAAAGGCAATGTGAATTGGTTTCACC
The DNA here is from genome assembly GCF_028858705.1 of Grus americana. Classification (NCBI taxonomy): domain Eukaryota; kingdom Metazoa; phylum Chordata; class Aves; order Gruiformes; family Gruidae; genus Grus; species Grus americana. Next base: position 74,313,860 of record NC_072891.1, on the reverse strand, counting down.
TAGTTCTGTGGTAATGGCATTAAAGGGGCAGGAACCTGATAAAAATTTGGAAAAGGTTGCTCAGCTTATGATATTGGTAAACAGTGTTTTAAATGTGAATTTGAAGAAGATGATGTTGAATTATTGGTTGCACCTCGTAGAAGGCTAGAAAATGATCAGGGGGATCAAAATCTGGAGGTTAATAATGCTTCCGCCCCTCCTGTGGAAGGGGAGGCAGAAGGATTCAGCCCGATTGCTGGGAAGGCAAGGGGAAGAGGGGGAGGAGACGGATTAACTCCCCTCCAGGCCCCTCTTCGACAGGCAGTTGGTAATGAGGGTCCAGTAATGGTAAAAGTTCCCTTCTCAATAATTGATTTAAGAGCATGGAAAGAAACTGCAGGCATTTATCGGGATGATCCTGAAAGGGTTGCCAAAGTAGTTGAAACAATAATCAGAACCCAAAACCCCGACTGGGAGGATTTGCAAGTAATATTGGATACTTTGTTGGAAGACACTGAAAAGAAAATGGTATTAAATTGTGCCGGGTTTGCGTGGCAAGGTTGGGGGGGGCGGGGGGGGGCCTACAGCGGTGGCTTCTGTGAGAAGCTGCTAGAAGCTTCCCCTGTGTCTGACAGAGCCAATGCCAGCCGGCTACAAGATGGACCCGCCCCTGGCCAAGGCCGAGCCCATCAGCGCCTCTGTGATAACATAGTTAAGAAGGAAAACAAAACAGTGAGAGGGACCTTTTGCAACTGGAGAGAGGAGTGGGGAGATGTAAGAAACTCTGCAGACACCAAGGTCAGTGCAGGAGGGGGAAGAGGTGCTCCAGGCACCAGGGCAGAGATTCCCCTGTAGCCCGTGGTGAAGACCATGGTGAGGCAGGCTGTCCCCCTGCAGCCCATGGAGGAAGGATGAGGGGGTGTAGAGATTCCACCTGCAGCCCGTGGAGGACCCCACGCTGGAGCAGGTGGAGGCACCTGAAGGAGGCTGTGGCCCGTGGGAAGCCCACGCTGGAGCAAGTGTCTGGCAGGACTGGTGGACCCGTGGAGAGGGGAGCCCACGCCAGGGCAGGTTTGCTGGCAGGACTTGTGACTCCGTGGGGGACCCACGCTGGAGCAGTTTGCTCCTGAAGGTCTGCACCCCATGGGAGAGACCCACGCTGGAGCAGTTCGTGAAGGACTGCCTCCCGTGGGAGAGACTCCGTGCTGGAGCAGGGGAATGATGAGAGGAGTCCTCCCCCTGAGGACAAAGAAGCAGCAGAGACAATGTGTGCTGAACTGACCGCAACCCCCATTCCCTGCCCCCTGTGCCGCTGAGGGGGGAGGAGGTTGAAGCCGGGAGTGAAGTTGAGCCCGGGAAGATGGGAGGGGTGGGGGGAGGTGTTTTAAGACTTGATTTTATTTCTTATCCCTCTACTCTGTTTTGCTTGGTAATAAATTAGATGAATTCCCTCTCTAAGTTCAGTCTGTTTTGCTCGTGACGGTAATTAGTGAGTGATCTCTCCCTGTCCTTACCTCGACCCAAGCCTTTTGTTACACTTCTCCTCCCCATCCCGCTGGCGTGGCCCTTAGCTGCCGGCTGGGCCTAAACCACGACATAAATAGGGCCAGAAAACAAGTAGAAGGAGCTCATGCTAATGGGATTATACAGGGGACAGTGGACCAGAATTTTCCATCCACAAATCCTGAGTGGGACCCTAATCAACTGGGGCCCAGAGGGATGCTGACTAGATATCAGAAGTGGATTTTGTCTGGTGTTAGACATGCAATGCCAAAAGCAAGTAATTGGTCTAAACTTTATAAAGTGAGACAAGAATTAAATGAGTCCCTTTCAGCCTTTATGGAAAGACTAAAGGTGACTGTTAGAATATACACTAATTTGGACCCAGAGAAAAAAAAAACCACAAGCAAACAAAAAAAAGACACGGAAGAAGTTATACAATTTGCCTCTATATTTATGGGACAATCAGCCCTAGAAAAAAACTGCAGAAACTGGAAGGGGCTGAGTCCAGAGACTTAGGTAAAATGCTTGAAGTAGCCTGGATGGCGTATAACAACAGAGAAAAAGAAGTCAGACAAATGCAAAGGGATGGAAAAATTCTGGCAATCTTGACTGAGAATAATAAACATGAAAAGCGAAACTCAGCCATAAATCAGCAGAGGGTGTTGGTGTGACGGGGTGAAAAGAGAACTGGGCTTTCTTGAAACTGTTAAAATTTTAGCCGGGAAAACAGTGGGTAACACATCAATTTTTATACACGCGCGAATGCCCATTGCCTTTATTGGGACAAGATTTATTAAGCAAATTAGATGCACAAATAATTTTTAAAGATGGAGAAATCAGATTACTAATACCAGAATCAAAAGCCATAGAGGCGAGAGTGTTTATGTTACAGGATTCCTCCAAGGAGGAACAGATTCCAGAAGTGGTGGACAATGCAGTAACCCCTTTGGTATGTGCAAGTGAGGTTCCGGGATGATCCAAACTGGCAGAACCGGTAAAGGTGACTTTAAAACCTGGGGCCAAGCCGGTAAGACAAAAACAGTATCCTATTAAGTGGGAGGCTCGAAAGGGATTAGAGGGATTAATTAAAAAATTTTTACAATATGGGCTGTTAGTAGAATGTGAATCAGAATACAGTACCCCTATATTACCAGTAAGGAAATCAGGAGGCAAGGAATACCAATTGGTTCAGGATCTGAGGGCCGTAAATCAAATAGTTCAGGATATACACCCAGTAGCAGCCAATCCATACACTTTACTGACCTCTTTGAAAGAGGAACATAAATGGTTTACTGTGCTGGATTTAAAGGATGCCTTCTTTTGCGTACCTCTGGATACAAAAAGTCAAAGCATGTTTGCTTTTGAATGGCAAAGTCCTGCTACAGGACAAAAAACGCAACTAACATGGACTGTACTTCCACAAGGATTTAAGAATAGCCTCACAATATTTGGAAATCGATTGGCAAAAGAGTTAGAAATGTGGAAGAAACAGAATCAAGGAGAAGGTATGTTATTACAGTATGTGGATGACATCCCGATAGCAGCAGAAAGCAGAGAAATACGTTTTGAAATGACCATCAGTTTATTGAATTTCCTGGGCCAAGGAGGATACAGAGTTTCTAGAAACAAGGCCCAGACAGGGAAAGAAGCAGTGATTTATTTGGGATTTGAGATATCTCAAGGACAGAGACAATTGGGAAACAAAGGAAGCCATTTGTCAGATTCCCGAACCTAACAGTCCAAAGGAGCTGAGAGCCTTTCTGGGAATAATTGGGTGGTGTCGACTCTGGATTCTAAATTATGGACTGTATGTGAAACCCCTATATGAAGCCCTGAAGGAATCCAAAGACCAATACTTGACTTGGACACCTGAATGCCACAAATCATTTAAAGAACTCAAAAAGGCATTGATGATGGCCCCTGCATTGGGTTTACCTGATCTAACCAAACCTTTTGAGCTGTTTGTGCATGAAAGGCAAAATCTGGCCCTTGGAGTGCTGGCGCAACGGCTGGGATCCTGGAAGCGGCCAGTGGGGTACTTCTCCAAACAACTTGACAACAAAATCCTACCGAGAAATTGGAACATGATTGCCTGCTGACCGTTGAACGAGTTTATTCCAGCAGACCGGACCTGAAGGATGAACCTTTGAAGGATCCAGATCTGGAACTGTTTACGGATGGAAGCAGTTTCATGCAAGAAGGAGGGTGAATGGCCGGATATGCTGTTGTTACCACCGACAAGGTTTTGGAGTCAGGGACGCTACCTGCAAATATATCAGCGCAGAAAGCAGAATTGGTGGCGTTAAAGCAGGCTTTATGGATGGCAGAGGGGAAAAGGGTAAACATACAGACGGATTCCAAATATGCATTTGGTGTGATCCATGCTCATGGAGCCATCTGGAAAGAAAGAGGACTGTTATCAGCCCAAGGATCACCAACAAGGCATAAGGAGGAAGTTCTTCAACTCCTACAAGATGTGCAGAAACTGAAGGAAGTGGCTGTAATGCGTTGCAAGGCTCATCAGTTTGGTCAGACGGTAATCGACTGGCAGATAAAGCTGCAAAGGAGGCTGCAGGACAAAGTATCCTTGCACTAGTACCAGTAAAACAGATGAAAATTCCAAATTTAAAAGCAAGATACAGCAAACTAGATGAACAATTGGCAGAGCACTTAAAAGCATCTCAGAATACGGAAGGATGGTGGGTAACACCAGAAAATCAGGTAATAGTGACTCCACAAGTTATGTTAGAACTTGCAAAAGAGAAACATGAGCAGACACACTGGGGTGTAGATGCTATGGTTACAAGTTTAAGAACATCTGTAATGTGTCTAGGATAGGAAAATATGAGTGGCAGTATTGAAAAGTTATTATTTCAAAACTTCCAAAGGGGGGAAATGTAACCGTGGGATAGGGGCCGTGAGACAGAAACTATAGAATCAGATTGAGATAATTAGTTTGTAACCAAGGTAATAGGTAATGAAGCTAACTGACCATGGCAAGGTACAATGCTGCTATGTTCCTTGTACAGTCCCTACCAAACTGAACAATAGGTTTGGAGATATTAATCTTATGAAGTAAGTCGTTATGGACAGGTGCATCCACAGCAAGGATACTGCGCATACCCGCAAGAAGAGGGTCACGCAGTGGACGCGGGTGCGAGACCACTGACGACCACCAGAGACCCTTGAGGACCACCGACTCAAATCACTGAGCATGCGTGACGGGGAGGAGAATATGGAAATGGATTCTAAGAAATGATTATCATAGGACTGCCCTTTCTGAGAAAAACGATGAATATGTATGTTTTGATCCTACATAACCTGTGTGTTGGTGATCACCTGGCATGCACGTTGGGCGGAGCTATCCCCCGTGCATCCAGCGCTGCAATAAAGAATGCCTGCCTTTTAACACTACATTGGTGTTACGAGGTTTATTCCCAGATTTCAGTGACAGTAGGACAGTCAGCTAACCTAGACCATAAATGGTATTCATTTGAAGGGGAGAGGGGGAGAGAAAAAAATATAACAAGATGGTCTAGTACCTACACTATCAAAGGCAACAGGACAATTTCCCAATAACTAGAGTAAAATCTGAATAATTTTGAGACCGTGGGACTGTGCGACTTGGGAATGTCCACAGAGGAAACCGTTGACTCAATACATTAAATACTTCAGATTTCAGTCTCAGTCCCTCTTAGTGTCACACATTCATCAGACAATTTTATTGTCTCTTGATCCACCTACTGCATCCAGATTTCCATTTCATTATTATGAGGGTGTCTATTTTCTGCTACTCCTGGCTGAGGTGCTCAGCAGCCCAGGTTTATTTCACCCTGTCTCTATGAGTTTGTACAGTTAATAGAAAATGATCCTGACTGAAGGGCACGTATAACTCAGTTAATTGCTTCACACTACAGTACATTGCCATTTAGAACTGGTCTGTTTCTTTTCATTGTAACAGCATGGAAGTAAATAAGCGATTTTCATACATATTACAAAAAATAAGCATGTCAGAGTTTAATTCATACTCTTGTGATTAATAGTCCAGAGTGCCTGGATAAAATACACCTTCCCTTATAAACACCATTCCATTAGTCCACTCATTTAGGTGTGAAATATATCTGTAATGTGGCTTACTTGACATCTGGGAAAAAAAATAACTAAATAAGATATGAGAGGAAATGTTGAAATAGTCTGCTTGGATCAAAATACCAGGTGAGAGGGACCCAAAACGATGTCTGTGTTCATTATTTCAGGTGATACTCATCTTAAAGGAGCTATGAGCACATCACATTACTCCAAAAAGTGTATTTTCTATGCCTTGTTTATCAATGGACAGAGAAGTCAGGCTGAAAACATGAAATTGATTTTATTTACTTAGGGTTTCATACTCCATTGCACAACCACCACCTAGCAAATACTTCATTAAGAGATGATTAATGAAGATTAAGTATAATTTAAAGTTCACATTCATCTTTATCTACCTAATGCAGGTCTGAACTAAGCCTAAAATGGGTGTTCTTCAGTGAGATCTTGCCTTCCACGGTCCCACTGTCGTCTTTGGTTTCTTTCCTCCTCTTTTATACCACATTCATCAATGCCTTTCACATTGACCTCAAACTAAGAATTTCCACTGCTCAGTTAACACAGCTTTTCTGATTCCCACTTACACAAGTTGTTTGTGCACACAGCTGTTTAGAAAAAAGCTCTCCAGATCACTGCTAAGGTAGATCTGCGAGTAAGAACATACTCAGACTTCCCTATTGACTTTTTTTTTCCACATAGTTTTGTACATGCAGCAACTGCTGAACAAAGAGTAGATCAAGAAGAAACGAAATTTAAGTAGCAATCAGAAATACAAAATAAAAACAATCGTAGAGGTGTTTTAATCACTTTCAAATAAGCATTAGGCACAGGTATTAGGGTGAAATATAGGAAATGTAAATATGTGGCAGGAAAATGTACATTTGAGATATGCAGACAATGCAATTAAAATTGATAACTTCGTTGAATGCAATTCCAAGTCCAATTAAACTGATGCTGAAAAAACTCTGTTATATTTCCTCATTATTTTTACTTCTTGTCTTTCTCTATACTAGTATTGGAGCTCTTGAAGGAACTTTAACTTTTTTCTTTTTCTTCACTGAAATCATTCTGACTTCTTAGCTCGCGTCAAAAAGTCCTTTCCTCCAGTAAATCAATGCAATAATTCCTTTCCCCAAATGACCACCAGAACCCAGGTGAGAGAAGCTGTTCATTTTCAAAAGGAGTTAGCCCAACCTTCTCTAACGCCCAGGGAAGACAAGGACTCCTATGCTTGCTTTCTGGTGTGAAATGCAAAATTTTATTCTGATACAAGAGATCTGGCATTTGTGCAACAATCCTATTTTGGAATATAGTAATGACTAGGTAGGGTTTCATTACTGAAGGTGTTTAACTAAGACCAACTAATAACAGAAAATTTGGGAGAAACGCATCACATACAAATGCCAGGTCATATTGATAATCTGTGGTAAATCTCCATAATTAATTATAATTTGGGGGTTTGTTTTCATTTTTGTTTCTCTTTTAACTTCCATACTGGTGTCTGAGCCACAAGATTTTGCACCAGTACGTTAATCTGAATTTAGGATTAACAACTGCCTAATCAGTCAGTGCGGGAGACTGCTACATACACATTGCAAAGCACCTAATTTCTGCTTTTAACCCACTGCATTTTACAGATGGCAGGTCACTGTTTACAACAGCATTGGGTTCGGTTTTTCTTTCACTGATCCACAAAAAAACCCCAAATGATGGAAGATCTGGAGAATACTTACTAAACTGTATGCCTACTGACAATTTTTGGAATCATTATAGCTAAGACGTCTGATTAAGAAAAGAGCTGATGCAATTTGAGGGCTTGCCTTTCTGAGGCTGGCGCTTTGCCCAGCAGAAACTAGACTGGGGCAATGGATTAAATTTGTGTTTGAATCAATAATGAAGAAGTGAAAGACTCTTTATATTGTATTTCTTATTCTCCAGAACAGAAATATGATTTATACCAATTGTCTTCGTTACTTCTTCGCCTCTTCTCATGCCTTTCAGCTATCCATCATCTCTTCTTTTTTTCATTTCTATCATATGGTGTCTTCTAAACTTTTTTAGTAATCAACTTACATTAAAATTAAAAGCTTTAGAAATAAAACATAATGATATTATGGAACACTTCCTGAAATTAAGCTCATCCTGTAAAGGACTGTCATGGTTCAGCCCCAGCTGGCAGCTGAGCACCATGCGGCTGCTCACTCATGCCTCCATCCCCCTGTTGGGATGGGGAGGAGAATGAGAAGACAAAGGCAAAATCTCGTGGGTTGGGATATGGACAGTTTACTGGGACAGCAAGGGAGAGGGGAATAACAACAACAGTACTGATAATGGAATATACAAACCAGGTGATATACAACGCAGTCTGTCACACGACGGACACTCAGCCCATCCTAGAGCCACCGCTTCTCCCTGGCCAGCGTCCTTTATATGCTGAGCATGACATCATATGGTATGGAATATCCCTTTGGCTAGTTTAGGTCAGCTGTCCTGACTGTGTCCCCTCCTACCTTCTTGTGAAAATTAACTCTATCCTAGCCAAAAAAACACAGGACAAGGAGACTTGCACTTCTTTATTTGACCTTCCTTAAGAGTTATGCTGATGGAGCTGCAGCTAGTGAAGGGTGGGACACTTGGCTTCTCACCCTGATAAGGCCATTGTCAAACTGTGATTACTCAACAGAAGGTGCTTTAGGGAGGATCAGAGAGAGAGTGACATAGTGCCGTCCTTCCTTTAGAAGCACCCACTATGGTTATGCTTTTTCTACTGCATGACAAGTTAGATGCTCTATGGCTGTGCAGGACTTATGCATACAAACAGGTAATTTCACAAGGTAATTTCTCCAAAAATCATTTTCCCCAAATGCAAAATGGAGATACATAACTACCCTAGAAAAAACACCATAAAATGTTGAAATGACATGTATCAAAAGTGTAATGCAATTATCACTATTAATTAGGCTGTTACAAACCATCAACACACCTTTCTTTCACCTAAACTTTTATTTCATTGATTACATCCTGATTTTTTGTAATGCATTTGTTGCCACTGAATGTAAGATTTATCTTTTAATATTAATAGTCATTAATAGTTTGAATTTCTGTGGACAGTGTAAGTTATTTCTACTCTTACAAAATATTGAGCACACATCTTTGTGCCTTTCCTAGACATGCAGCTTCTGCAAGGTGAGCCAGTGCCATGAATAACCTATTTCCAAACTCTTTGCACTCTAAGAATGCTAATTCCTTTCTCTGCAGAACAGAGCCTTTTAATAGGCAGAACAACTTCAATATAAACCTTTTAATTGCCTCCAAAATGCTGATTATCTTCCCATGTCACCTCATGCAGAATGCAAAGATGGTAAGAAAACCATCAACAGAAGACAATATTGAGCATTAAAAACCAAAAAAAACTATAAACTGTCACTAAAAATTACTTATCATGTTCCCATGTGAAGTCAATTCGTGTACTCAAGAACTAGCAAAGCAAACATGCTTGGGCCCATCATCATATGAAAATATCTTCTTTTTTTTATCCAGGTGCTCCAAAATCTATTAAAAAACAAAGAAAAAAAAAAACCCTAATCCTTTGTTATCTTTGTTATTTCTTTGTTATTTCAGAAAGACACAAAACACAGTCCCAAAACCTACACATTCTCTTCTGCTGACAACTTGGTCTTGGCAAATTGTTACTTGAAAGTGTATTAAACCTGCTTGTCAATCCTTCCTCTCACAACTACATCTCAGAAGAATGCAGTACCTGTGACCACTAACAAGAAACTACACCTTCCAAAAGGATAGTTACAGGCAGAAGGCAGATATTCAGCTTTTATATCTCTGACTGTTGCCTGCAAGTTCTAATAACCATGGTCTGTCATCAGTAAATGAGAAAAAGCAAACAAAAAACCCTAACCAATATTGCATCCCTTTATGGACTAAACCTGGAAGATCAATATTTAGACTGCTTCTTAACATTGTCTCTGTGTTTTAATACTTCTCATGCACACTTGTAGCTGCCTTTAATCCCGCCTGTTTACTTTCTGCAGGTATCCTGTGTTACACTTAAAATGGTAGGTGGGGAAGAATAGAAAAAGAAGAAAAGACAGAACTTGGATGCCAGTGTTGGGGAATTAAGCACACATTTGTGCTTAAATATAAAAGCTTTAATGCACAATGCATTGGACAGAGTGCTACCACCACAATCAGTTCCACAGGGAGTCTGCAAAGGTGCCACACGAGCCAATTCCTTATGTACACTTGCGCCAGCACCAGCCCTGTGAGTGTCAGCACGGGGCACCTCAGCCCAGCATTGGGTCCATCCCCCAGTGCGGCTCTGCTGCCCAAGGTGGCCCCTGACCGCTCGCATCCCGTGGCCGATGGATCAGCTACAAGACAACACTGCGGCATTTCCTGTCTCATCACCGAGGGAAACTTCACTCCCTTACGGAGCGTCCTTCTGTCTCTGGCATTCCTGCGTCCAGCCAGTTCCACCCCTTCTGCAGCTGGACCTTCTTGTCCTCCATGCCAGGCCATTCCTTGCTCACAAATTACCAATGCTGAGCAGCTACAATTTGAATTTCCACTTGACCAGGTATTACATATTCCGGGAAAGAAATCATGACAGGTTGAATTACATTGCAAATATTTCATTTTATATTTGGGAAGTACAGGAGAAGACAAGGGAGTAGAAGAAAAGGAGGCAGAACACAAATACTATGGGTTCTTTCCTTCAAGAGGCATAAGTAGTAGTTTTATGTTTGGAAGGAATGGAGGAGTAAGTTTGTTTACAGGGTCACAGTGTTTCATGTTGCTCCTTAGAAAACTTCAATATGCAGTCATGAAGCTCATTCAAACACTTTCCCCCTCCATTTTTTGTTGCATCAAGATGCTGCATGTGTGCATTTTTATCTTCCATAAAAAACAGAATCTAAGTTTCTGCAGGGGCATTACCGTCTCACTCTAACCTGATCACATCATTCAAAACATACGCTAAACTTTGCATGGTTATATTAGAGACTGGTATTTTTCCAGTTATTATCTAAACACTCATTATTTTGCACAAAATTCATGTTAACATTCATTAGGTGAAACTAATTAGTGATATATTCCCTTTCCCACATATTGCTTGGGCAAATTGGGTTAAGCAGGCCACACTATGTCCAATATTGTCTTGATCATAAATGCAACTAAAAGCAGAAGAAAGTAGACAAAGGATCTTTCTGTCCCAGAGTTAGAGGGAAAATAAATAAATAAATAAGAAACTGTAAGTCTTTTCAGTTGTATAACTGCAGGTTTGCAGCTATAAGCATACACAAAATTAGTTTTTATTTAGGATATGTAACATGACTACTTCATCTTTTAAGGAATGGATTGGCATACTTAGAAAGCAAAACAGTCAGTATGAGCAAAAATAGAGCATGCAAGAACACAAAAGACATCCGACAAGGTTCCCACAACTAGTTGCTTGCAATAAAGAAAGAAGGTCTTCCTTTTTTTCTTCTTATCTGCAGCTCTGATCACTGGTTATGTTGCTGGTACGTAATCAAGATGGAAATACAGAGAAATAAAGTGAAACCAACTGCTAGTGCCAGTTCCACAAGGCTTACTGCATCTCAGCTACCTGCAGAAACCTGCCCTACACAGAGATCAGTTCAGAGGCACGTGCCCAAGGCTGCTCTATACCTATACATTTAATACTTTAGCAAGCTACCATGATACATTTATTCTTAAATGGCAGCCCCAGCACATTTAGTCTTCTAAAACAACAAATGTGGTTTTTTGAATTCTCATCTTCGTAAACAGAGTATTCTTTCTAATATAACAGCAAGGCTGAGTTTTGCCTTGGTAGATATCTTATGAAAGCTCACAGAAGCATTTTTGGGCTGGATTTGAAAATAAAATATAGACTGTGTCAGGAACCAACGTGCTGTTTTTAATGGCATACTAAAACGATATTTAAGAGGCAACATTGAACAAGAGACAAACAAGTTCAGGACTGAGTAGGGTTTTTTTCTATACAAGCAGATCTTTCTGGTGAACTGTCACACAGGACAAACCACTCTACCTATGGCATGCAAAGTGACTGGGATGCTCCCTAAGTGTCCTAAGTATTGATGATGTCACCCCTACACACACACACACACACAAAAAAAAGGAGTAGCTAGTGAAAAACTAAAATTAAGCGAAAAATAGTTTTCATACAGATTATGGTTGTTATTTTTGATAGAAAAATATGAATTTAATTGAAAATATTAATTTCAATTTTTAAAATGAGACTTTTTAAATTAATGCAAAAATAGTTCTTTTTTACTAAGCTTTGTTTCCTTTGACTTTATAATAACTATGCATATCAAAATAATATGTCTGCCATAATGACACATTTTTTGAATTACCAATCCAAAATACTGTGACATTTCCAAGACCAAACAAGTGGAATTTGTACAGCACAATAAATTAAAAAATCATTAATTTTACATAGAAATAAAAATGCATTTTGAAATGTGTGGGTTTTTCATATCAGGAAATTCTCTAGGACATAAGAATTACTGTGCTGCACAAATGGTGTGCACTTACCCAGTTTAGTACCCTTTGACAGCAGCCGCATTAGTTTCTTCAGTGAAAGTTTTAACATATACAGGCAAATGCTTAAGTAACTAGGTCTCATGTTTTCTCCTCCTCCTTCTATCCAACCTGTTTATCATCTCTTTCTGTTTCATCATTTCTTCAAGAAAAAAAATAAATAGCAGTATGGGTTGTATCATTGAGTAATTTTTTCACTGTATCTTTTCCTAGAAGTTTGTCTTTTTTGACATTTTAAATATTTATCTTCAATCTATAGACTGAAAATAAATAATATTGTTGTTTGTGCGTGTTACTTTCCTTTACCAGCCGATAAAGTGGATGTGAATCAAAGATACTTATGGTATAGGTCCAATAAGGATTATGCAGCTGGGGATGTTACTCCTGCAATCCAAAGAGGTCAGGCAAAAAGCAATCTGACTTGACCTGCTTCTGGACAGCAAGAACAAATACCATTAAGCTTCTGTTTACTATGGATCCAATTTTGTTTACAAAGGGTTAGAAATAGGAGACAAGGCAGGGCTTCAAACATGTTATGGAACAGAATGATATTAAAGTAACAGGGGGGAAAAACAGTCTGAAGTCTTATTTAACATAAACACAAATTTACTCATGGTTGGGAGTGAATGAAATCCTTTGGGAAATATATACATGTGCCAAATGTTGCAGTTAGAGTCAGAAATACATTACAGTACAAATTGTTGCAAGACTTCAGCTTCCAGTTAGGTAAGGAACTGACTGGATGCATTTTTAATGAAAAATTGAAAAAAAATTAGTCTTGAGTCCTCTGCAAGAGCTGAGCTTTAACTACAGGTGCAGAAGGTTAAAAACATAGCTGTATAACTTTTTGATACAGATTGGGATTTTCAAGGAAGCTTAAGTTATATTCCCACATATAAATCTTCCATCTTCTTTTGAAATCACAGCTAGTAAACAAATGCAAAGCTACAGGTAAACTATACCTATACTGTGCTTTTCTTTTGGAGGAAAACAGATATGGAATCACAGCAATATGTGGTGTCCCCATGAACTTTTAATGGGCAAAGAGAAGAAATTCAAAATACATGTCAGTCATGTCTCATCTCAAGGGAAAAGCGTTTCCACCACTTCAAAATTTAGAGTAAATACATTTTGTTCTTGCTTGCAAGATAAAGTAATCTGAAGAGATACAATTAGAATAGCTGACTTTAATAAATGACCACTTTTTTAAAAATAGCTCTCAATGTTCCTCTATCTATGAAAAATAGAATTTATGTTAAAATAACACACAAAATGAAAATTTTAAGAATATCTAGCATAAAGCAGTATCTTGCAATGAAGAACTCATACTGGCACTCAAGGTAGTCTTCTGGTTTTGTAGCTCAGCAATACAAGAAATACAAGAAATACTATTTTTCAAGGATAAAATCTTATAAAGGTGAGAGCCTCAAAGTATAATTGACTGAAAACAAGGCTCTTGTACCAGAAGACTGATGTCCAGATTCCCAAAACACTGATATTCTTTTCTGATAAGAAGATAGCCACAAAATAATACTCACTGAACTCAGCAACTAATGGAGAACTCAGCAGGGAAAATCCTAAAGACTTCTTCAGAAAAAATTAAGATTTAATAAGTCTGTATTTGAAGTTTTAAGGATCTGAGTTCAGATTCAGTTTGGGCCTTGTCTTCCAATCTTAAGGTCAGTCACCCTTCGCTTAATTACACCAGTAGGAAATACTTACCACAGGTCTCATTACAAATGAGTTTTTCCCCATGTTTTTATGCAGAACAGAAAGGCATAGTGAAAGGCCATAAAAACTTCAAGCTGCAAGTCTTGTGGCTCCCCATTAGTCTGAAGAAGTCTATTCTGGATGTACCCCTCAGTTGCTCTCAATTTCCTAGTAAGTCACACACATTTCTTTCACTCTTTATCTTTATTAAAGTATACATTCCCTCAAAATCAGCTTCAGACCATTTTTCTGAGAAAAAAAAATTATATATGGGATACACTGTGCTGCTAAAACGGCTGCAATCAAGTTTTACTGTGATGACACAGTCCCCATGGAGCTAGAGGAAAGATGGCCCACACCATGCCTCCTCAGCTTAAGTTTAAATATTTTATGCAATGGATGATGAACACAAAATGTTTCAGTTAAGTCAATTTCAAAATTTTATGGAAAAGTGTATTACCAAAGTTTCTGTTTGCTCTATAATCAAATAGGCAAATTGGGGATATCCTTTACTGAATAAAAACCACATGAATTGTCGAAATCCGATTTTATATCAACAATTCTAATCTTAACTGGATTTGTTTAAGACAATCCAGTTGTTTGCTTTCAATAGCATTTTACAGTAAAAAAGAAAAATTCTGCCCAACCTTGAACCAATACAGAGCCAGGAAACAAGCTTGGTCCACTGATTTTAGATTTTCCTATGTAATTAAATGTAATGTACAATTTTATATCAGGTTAACTATTTAAAGGTGTCATTAATTGAGGACTACTATTTTCCTTGTTATAACTTCCAATATGATGTTTGTTATAGGTCTGACTTGCTGATTTGCGTAAGATGGAAACCATTCCTTCACTGGTGATGCTGCAAATTGAGTGAACACACCAAAGATGGCCAGAAATAAGAAGATGATTCATCTGTCAGGAAGATGACACTGCTTTAATAATAGAATGAATAAAGGATATCCACAAACTTTATAAAAGTATTTATCAGAGCCGAGGCTTGACACAGCCTTGTAAATAACGGGCTTTATTGCCTTGTATTTCTCAGCATGTTGCCATAGTAGGTGACATAACAGGAGCCAAAGACCAAGATGTTTCCATCTTTAACAAGGACTACTTATCAATGTCTTACAGGGAGTAATAAATATATTTATAAACATGGTGGAGCTATATAATTTACAATGTATTTAGAGCACAGAGCAGTTATGAGGTAACAGCCACCTCTGCAAATGTATCATATTCTATTTTGAAAGCAGCATGTTTAACTGCATATGGCTGAGATACATTCAAGAAAACATTAATAATGAAAACCCTAACCTTCAAAAAAAATCAATATACTTGGACCAATGTCTGATCTTCTCAAACATTGTCAAAAAATTATGAGTTACCATGTTACAATATGTGTTGTCTATTGGTAAACATATTAATAAATTCTTAAGGTCTAGCTCTGAGGAACTGAGTAAGTTTTTAATGAGAATTACTGCCATAAGGTTTTAAGAGTTAGCAAAGAAGACAGCCAGTCCAACAACACACAGTGTTACTGTAGCCTTGTTGACAGCAATAAAGAATATGATAATAGATTCAACAAAGCCAAGATTTCTTAAGTCTTATTGCTAATAATTTCAAGTCCTGCCTTAGAGAAACAATTTCATTTTCTGTAAAACAACTCTCCCTTATCAGTGAACCTTTACTGATACTGTAAAGGCACGAGAATGTTTATGCTATAAACTGCTCCAAAATCTTTGGATGAAAACATATGTACAGACTTAGCCATAATACCCTATATACGTGTCAGCTTTATTTATCTGACAGATAACTGCAAGAATATCAGCCCCAAACCTGGTGCCTGATCTTTCAGATTTTTGTGAAAGGTCATTCATATATAAATTCATATATAAATCCAGCACTGAACCATCACTAGACCAAACATTTTTGTCTGAGTTTGGATTCCCTTCATTTACTACAGCACAGCACAATTGGAGTTGAAATCATCAACAGTAAACTGTTACCTCCGAGCAACTGAGAGTATCAGTCCCTGAACACACTGGTCTAAATAGAGCACATGCGTATACTATAGATCATATCACCAAAAGTCATGAGAATTATACACACTGGTGTCACAGCCTTGAAGTAGCAAGCTGTCATCTTGGGGGACTCTGTAAAACACACAACACCAAAAATAGTATGTGAACATAATAAAATACAGAGAATTGTATGTGTGATTATTCTATATCTAATGCATCTACATTATTCTGGATCTCATAATGCACAACAAAAATCTGTCTGTAACAGCACAGGCAGAATTATATACATGTGCATACCTACACATGGCCATGTATGAACTATATTAACACTTTGCAGTTTAAATGGTGTACTGGAGTTTCAGGTGGAAACTGCCATGCGTTCCAGCTGCCTCAATGTATTAGAAGATAAGCTAGTCAAATGTCTTAACTCAGGAGTGCCTTGTTGGGAATTGGTAGGTAGGAAGAACTGTTGATAGCCTCTTCCTGCTTCCTGGGTCCTACAAAGAGCACTAATTTTCTCACACTGATAATAATTTATGAGCACCATCATGTCTGTGGAAGGACCCTGACCAATTGTAATGTGGGTTTCTCCAGCAGTCACAAGATTCCTGCAATTTGCCTAGATCATTCTGCTGGAGAAATTTCTCTTAAACTCACCATGGCAAGGGCACATGATTAATAAAAAACAACTAGATATTTTTAAGTGTGATTTCAGAAGGGCAGGATAATTCTGGGGAGGAAAGGAAGAAATATGAACAAATCACACTGGTGAACAAGAGATTTTTTAGCTAGTAGCTTGCTCTCAAGATAGACACACTAGATTTCACACATGAAAATCAAACCTCAAAGTGAACACCTCTCTTTCCCTGGAAATCTGTCTGAGAAAGAGGCAAGCATTTCCTTCTCTCCCTACTTTAAAACTCTTACCACTAGAGAAGTTCTTACAAAAGAGGACAAAAGAAGAAAACCACTATGCTTCTGGGTAAGCCGGGTCAAATGCAGTAGGTGGTTATGCCTTGTAAGGAACTAATAATATATTTTACTCTCCTCTGAAATAGTTCTAGGTCTATCAAAGCTAATGTAGTGGACTGTCATGCAAAATCAGGTAAAAACATCAGCAGAGAAACATTACTAGATATGGTTATAATTATCTTTGACTACAGAAGTTTTGAGAAGTCAGACCTGACAAAAATTACACATTCTTTTTTCTGTTACCAACTGGAAAAACAGCTAGAGGTGGAAAATGTGAAAATAAGAAAAGGAAACAGGCAAGAAAACTGTAATCATTCTATTGTATTTCAAAGCAAAAAAGAAGAATGGGAGAAAAATTATTGAAAGATAGTGTCAGCTTGAATTGAAATGTCCATTTCAAAAGAAAAATTGCTTTAATACTAAATTCAGAAAAAAATTACTGAGGGAAAAAACAAACAAGAAAAAAAATTTTGAAAGGAAAAAAGTAGAGAACCCACTGCTGAAGACAGGGCTTGAGTCTAAGCTTTTAGATTCAGTTTTAACAAAGGCAGTGACTCTTTTCCTAGCTGCTCCTTCTAATTTGGGCTAAAATGCTGTGGATGATCTGAAGAATATATATTTTAAGAAATACCTGAATGATGTCTGAGCACCTACTTGAACAAAGCACCTCGATAGGTGTAGTATATACCTCCTTTTAGGAGCATTGATAGTCCCTCCTAAACAGGTCATTTTAACTCAACTTCTGCTGGTGGTAAGATTCAAAAGAATGAAAAGAAGATGTCCCTGCAGCTGGCATGCAATGGATTCCCTCACTAAAAGTTGTTTTGAAGACTAAACCTTATATCGGTTAAAAATAACTGGGCAAATTAATGGAAAGAAGTCCTCAGCATGCTCCTAAGTACAAAAAACCATTTCTGGCTCAGTAATTCCCTGATCTCAACACCCTTAGCAGCTGGAGGAAAGCATCTGTATGTTCTTACTATGCTCTTGTAGTTTTAAAAGTTTGATACAATTAGCAAGATGATCTTCCCAATTTAATGCAAGCAGCTTGTTCTCATACACTGAGTTAAAAATCTTCACAGCGGCTGGTACCTCATACAGACAAAAGAGTGTGAGGTCAAAGCCTGGTCACGGTTGTGCTAAATTACTTACTTTTGCTTTTAGTTTCAGATACCTAGTTTCCTGAAATACTTACTCAAAATATTAAAATGACCTCTATACCACCCCATTCACTTAGGGGAAAACAGAAACAGAAAATTACATGGAATTGACCATTACAAAAATTACTTGCAAGGCATTTTCATTTGATAGCTGTATTTTCCATCATATTATAATTCTTTTTGTTGACAAGTTTCTTAGATTTTAATCTTGGATTGCAATGTTACTCTATCAGAAAAGGCTTATATTTTCCCAGCAGGTACAGTGGCAGAATGCAGAATCATTTACAGGAGGAACTGTTGTATTGAAAAATGTACCTTTGCTTGAAAAGGCATTTAGTTTGCCAGTCTGCTTGGCCATAAATCATTGTGTATGTGCTCAGGGCTCCCAGACAGCAGATTGAAATCTCCTTTGCTTCTTTTATTAGAATAGTAACATTTGCATTGCTGTTGTTGAGTTGAATCAGCATTTCTAGGATAAGCCCATATTTTCAGTTAAGGGACTTATAACTCTGGTATTAATATTCAAACTGGACTGAAGTCCAACATAAAAATGTGCTGGTTGAGAACATTACTTTCAACACTTCTGCATGTGAGAGTATATTGTTATGCTAGCTAGTCACGAAAAGTCCAGTCTAGCTGATGTTCAAGAACACTTTGCTTTATTCGTATGCTAGATATATTTCCAGCCAGGACCAGCTTCCCAGAAGCATATTTCAAACCTTAAAGTAGAGGAACATTGCAACAGAGAGAGTGTTTTCTGTATTTTTTTCCAAAAGAAAGAAGAAACTTAATTGTGCTGGTTAGCACTGTTCTCAGTTTAAGCTGCAGAGTCATTAATGGCTTGTAGACGCAGTTTTTTATAATCATTATTGCATAAATATTTTATTTCAACAGGACCAGAAAAATAGAGAGCTTAAACTGTTCAGAAAACTGGCAGACACAGAAAAGAGACAGAGAAATAATCTCTAGTCCTTATTAGTGCATTATACTAACTTGCAACAACTGTGTAATCAGGGCCATTTTTTCTGAACCATATTCATTTGGATTCAATTCTAATTCAGATTTGCTTTGTAAGGGGCTGTATTTCTCCTTTATTAACATAACAAGCAGGCATGTTTTGACAGCCATGATTAACTTTTTGTTTAAAAGGAACAAGATAAAAAGAACAAGGGTGTGTGTGCGTATAAATATAGGTGTATACAGATTATTAAACATATCTAAACAAATGGAAAAGAGACTATCCTTATACAGGTACAACCATTATCCCACCCATATGAAACATGTTATATCTCAAAGCTGATGAATATTACGGTTTTGAAAAGCACTCTTAGCTTATGATCAAACGTTATATGGTGAATCAAATATTAGAAGCATATTTTGACCCCCTGTGTACTTTTCTACTTTAAAAGTCTAGAAAGACATTTTCATTTGCATTAGCAGACTGAAACATTAAAGTCCCAAGCTAACAGCATGATTTTCTCAAAGGAAAACACCAGTTCCATTAACTATACAAATTATAATCTGATCCTACAATTTATGTTTATTATTTTTATTTCTGAACATCTCACTCTGTCACAGGCTTTAGCACAGACCTTTAAAGAACTTCTCTAATGCCCGTATTGTTTTTCTCTCTCTAAAAATGTGCTTTGATCCCGTGTCATCTCTGTCCCAGATGTCAGGCAAGTAAACCTATTTGAGGCCTACTTTGACTGAAATCAGTGGCAAAGTCCTGGATTTCACCCAAGGCTGCAAAGTTTTCATAGGGAAATATGAGAGATCAGAAAATGCATCTTCAGGTTTTTTTTTAAAAATAATTTTTCTTTTTAATTTTAATTTTTAATTTTAATTTTTAATTTTAATTTTTAATTTTATTTTAAAGTAAAACAACATATACCATTTCAGCAAATGAGCAGGTATAATTCTAGAACAGAAATGATAATTCACATTCAAGGTGTATTTCAATTTATTTGAATACAGAGTGAATATGTTACAAACTTTTTCATCTCACAAATGAAACAATTTCAGCCTAAACTGAATGAAAATGTTTAATGAAGAGCAGTATGGAAACAACCTTTGTCTGAGCTTTATGAATTCATTAGTGGGTAACTCCTTTTTTGCACTATAAATGGACTTTGGCAGTGCCATAAAACCCTCATGGTCTCACCTATAGGAAGCCAACAAATTAAAGAACAAAATCTCCAGAGTAAAAAGGGCCAATAATTTTTTTCTGCTACTTCTCAGTCTGAGGAATCCAACACCACTCCATCAAACAAAGAAAAGCAAGAAAATAGAGGCCACTCTGCATTGTTATGCAGAGGTATGCACAATAAATACTATCTGAAAAAGAAACTGAGCACAAAAGATCAGTCTGAAGAATGGAGATAGAGAGGTATTAAAAGAATTTGCTTTATGTAAGAAAACAGCATGAAAGAACGGATATTTAAGATGACAGTTCTTGAAAATCTAAACTTCAATTAAGACACATATTATGAGAATTAGTAGAAAGTAGAAACTGTATTGGTATTTAGCACATTTTCAGGGAAACTATGGCCTAAAAAATTCAATTTAAGAGTAACAGATAATGCAGTCTTCCTGAGAGGAATCCTAAAGATTACCTCACATAAGCAATATTTTTTCTGCTTTGCACAGGACACATGAAAAACAATATTCTACATCATTCATTTAGGAAAGGTGCTTCAATGTGTTTTCCAAAAGAAGGGGACTTCTATCATTAACTAATCTGTGGATCTTCAGATTGTTGCCCAAATACAATCATATGATCACATATCATTGCCTGAAGACTTTCATGTTCAGATCCAAGGATTTCTTCCTCAGAATTACTCTGCTGACCAACAAGCATTTCTCTCAGGATCTGAAGAAGAGAGAAAGGTAAGGGGGCAGGGAAAGTGGGAAGACTGGTTAGGAGGGCTTTGTAAGTGGAAACAAAAGAGAGTTCAAAGGTTAAATCTTAACACATCTCTACAAAAAGAAATACCACTGAGGTTTAGCTCTGCTGGCTTGGTCCCATCAGCTTTGCCAGTTAGACCCACTTCTGCACAATGTATACCATACCTGTACCTTAGAGTGTTGCATGGGCAAGAAATGAGTGAGGAGACCAATGTTAACAGAGAAAATATAGGACAAACAAAAGTGAAAGTCCCCAAAAACCTCATAAAACAGAATATCCACAGGCAATTGTCCATCAAAACATGGCATTAATTTTTTTAGTGGATTTTGTGTATTACTTCAGGCAATCAAGTTCAAACAGTAATTTTGTTGTTCTTGCAATCCACACCAGATTTACTGAAGCCAAAGTCTCAGTATTATAAAAGCACATAATTTATTTTATAATCTTACTATGTCACAAATATGCATCTTCCCTACCTATAAGACTCATTTGCACCATCTCGTGGGGTTTTTTTTCTTCCCTAAATGTCTATGCACTGTTATTGCTTCAGGGTGATAAGAATGCATTTCCTTCTGAGCA
Source organism: Grus americana (assembly GCF_028858705.1). NCBI lineage: Eukaryota > Metazoa > Chordata > Aves > Gruiformes > Gruidae > Grus > Grus americana. Next base: position 74,292,357 of record NC_072891.1, on the reverse strand, counting down.
TGAACTTCTACCATGGAAGCTGGTGCAAATTTTACGATTTGCTTCAATAAGGACAAAATTCAAGTTGATTTAAAGAATGACTCAGGGGCTGCCACACTTTATGCTTTCCAATAGACATTCAATGTACCTTGAGCAAATCCCAGAGGTACAGATCCTTAAAAGCTACTTTGCACATAACTCCCCCAAAGTCAGTCTTGGGACCTGCTCATCAATGGGATCAAGGTCTTGAATTGTTAATAGCTCATATTTAATTTGTAAGGTGATAATGGCAGGTCATGGAAAAAGTTTAAATATTTAGAGACAATGGGAACAAGAGCCATATATTAATATGTAAGCCTATAAATTGATATTTCAAAAAATAAAGTACATGCTTTGAAAATAATTTTAGGAATGTCACCTGTTTGAAACCAATGGAACTAAATCACATTAATAAAGTGATACTGAAGCTTACACAATTCCTGAATTAGTCTCGCAGGAGTGACTGTTCTCTTTGAAAAATTAAGCTTTATTTAATTCCTGAAGTATCAAAGCCCTGCCAAATTATACTGAAGAGGAAAAAAGTAAATAATTTGTCAACAGTTATTTTTCGTTATCTTCATCAACATATTAAAGACAGGCCTGTTTTCACATAATTTCATAATAACAAGTTGTCTGCTTCCTAACACAAGCACTAACAAGAAAAAACTGAGGTTATTATCAGTATATCACAGCCACACAAGTGCAGATCACACTAAATACGAACTAGGACTCAATCAACTGCAAAGTCTGACGGAAGCTAGTGGGGAAAAAAAAAAATTGACAGGGCCTGGAATAGCTTCCAAAGTCAAAAGTATGGATCAGCTCTCTCCTACCAGCCAAGTTTGATACTCATCTAGACAATCACAGAGCTTCGCCAGGCTTATCACTTGCTGGCTTTTGAAGGTTACTCTTTCTCAGCTTCTTTTGAGGGAGAGAAAATTGGTGAAGTATGCAAAAATAAACTATATTTCAGAAAAGAGACTCTGGTTTGTTAATTATAGCAACACTGTAGACTACAGAGCCATATATTTAAAGGCACTTCAGCTCTACACTCTACTGGAAGTCACCTCCGTGAAAAGTCTTAAAAATCAATGGGAACAAGATCCCCAGCCACCTTTATGGAAGCTGTTCCTCTTTTTATTCACCAGCATTTGCAGGCTACTTTTCTTACTCCAGTGTTTCTCTTTCCTTTCCAACTTTCTTCCACTGCTTCTGTTATGCTTAAGATCCTGTTGTCTTATTTATTCCTGACTCTTCATGGATAGACTGTGAGCACCGATTCTTAAATGATCACTGATAAGGACCCTTTCAATGAACAAGTGTTAAGTACCTCAAAAGCCACAAAGTGACATCGCAAATACCTGCTGTCGCATAAAGGGTGTGAGTCTGATGTGTGGCTGAGGCAGGCCCTCCCGTTGAGTCGCAAGATTCAGAAAGGACCCCCTTGCTTTCTAAACTCCTTCTCAGAGAGGAGCCCAGGTGCAGCTAGGTCCGATCTTAGTCCCAGACTTGGTCAACAGCTTATGTCTAAAGGATTACGTATAAAGCCACATATCAGAGTCAACGCTTGCCTGTCAGAGCCCCCTAAAGGGCTTTCACTGAGACAGTTTTGCGAAGTTGAGACAGAACATGTATTAAAGCGACAGATATAAAGAGTTCAGAATTGCTGTTGATAAATGCACTTACTGCAACAGTGCTAACATACCGTTATAATGCCAGCAAAATGCTATCCCAGGTATTCTTCATGAAAGGGTGAAGCAGCAATGCTTACCAAGAACGCGTCCCTATCTTGGGTGGAGGAGAAGGAGCACAGCCCATCGACTGCCTCTTCGGGGTCTTCATTTTCTTCTCTTCCCCCCGCCGGAGGTACCTTCCTCAATATCCTTTATACCCCAACCTTAGCTGTGCCCTTCCTGGGGTGACATGTAACATGATTTGGGTGGAGTCGAGTACTATAGTCACATATGTTTAGCATGTACTTCTTTTAGTTCATTATCATACTTAGGGGTGTCAATTTTAATACTCCTTTCACAGATAATTAAGCAAAAGTTCTCACTGCGGGCACCGTGGCCTTCAAGATTCTGTGTAGAAACCATCCATCTGTTTATTCCACATTCTCTAGCCAAAACAGGGCCGTCTTGCTGCCTTAAGACTCCCTCCTTCGGATGCTTTTCATACCAACCTTGCAGATCTCCATCCAGAATGTTTGCATAAGAGATAAGTAGACACCAGTGCTTTTAACATCTTATGTGCAATTCTCACACCTGCATATGCTTTACTTAATGGGAGTAAGTGCCAGGTTTGATCCAGGATATAGTTGCAAATGTATGTGCTGATACCTTAAACCAGAAGGTAGTTGCTTATAAGATGACAGCAGCTATCAGAACAGTTAACACTGGCCAATAAAAATAAATTTTTTTTCAACAGATTAATAAATGATCCTTAGATCACAATAGCACTAAATAACTAAAAAGCACAGAATAAAGACAGAGCCTGTCACGACTTCTGTGGTATTCTTGCTTGTCCACGTTAACATTTTGTTTCTGTGTGACACGTGTCTACCTGTCTTCCATGGTGCATCTCATTGTATTTTTAAAAGATGCTTTCTCCGAGAGCTAATTGAGCTTCATTTATGTGACTGAGCTGGTGTCTGACACTGACAGCCTGCAGAAGGCCATTTCTTCAATTGCTTGAAAAGCCTAAGGAATCAGACATGACAAACTGCAGCCTGGAATACCTGGCAGCAAGCCTATTAGTGCTGCAACGCCAAAGATGCACAAATAAATTACTTATGTAATGTACACTCACTTCATTTCTGTCATGATACTTGCTGTCCTGAAACAAAAGTTGATGCTTTAATTTTTTCACCCATCACAGCTTGTCAGAGCTTTTGAAAGTTAAATATGTTATTTATTCTGTCTGAGACATAATTACTACCATTCTTACTCTACTTTGTGAAGTAAGCTTCCTTTTCATTCCTGATGCAATTTCCTCAAGACAAGACCTCAGCATCTCACAAGACACACTTCTTCTCGGCAACTGTTACACTTCATATGCAAGATTGTGAAGGGAGGAGAAAACCAGTTCTACTTCCTTCTACAAGGCAATCTATCTGGTTTAATTTCTGACCCTGGATATACTGCTCTTGAGTGACAGTGATGAGACTGAACTCTCATCCAAAACCACCACAAAATGGCTCAGGCAAGTAGTAATGAAATATAAAACCTTTTACGTAGAGGCTACAAACAAATCCTGCCAGGCTGATACTGCCAAGAACAGGTATATTGGGAGGTTTATGCAAAAAAAAAGCCACTTCATTTTGTTGAAAAATTTTTTTCTCAGGGGCAATTGACACCCTACTGGTATATTCCAACTATGCATATTCAAGAGAACAGACAAACCCAAACTGCGTTTCAATGCCAGTACAGTAGTTTCACTAAAGAAAAGCTAAGGCATTTCCAAGACATTCTGAGTATCATTCATGCTGTAAGGTCAGCCCTCACCTGTGCCTAAAATGTTACTCCGTAACATCCTTGTGCCTTAGGGATCAACTTTGGCTTTCTGAGGATAAGGAGACCTTAAAAATATTAGGTACTGACTGCAGTGATCTGGAAAACATCGCTATTTTGTACCATGTTTAAATACAGGATCAGTTTCTGCTGAATTAATTCATATGCCTTATAGCTTTGTTCAGGTGGGGCCAAACAGCTTTAAGAGCCTTCAAAGCTTTATGTAAAATATCAGCTAATGTCACAACATAACAAGAAGCTTAGTTACATATAAAATATTTACAGATTTAGTTTACAAGCTTTAAGACTTTCATCTCTAAACTTGTCAGTCCAGCATTTCACAGAAGTATTCCAAGGTCATTCACAAAGCTGAAGTAAAGAAGCCCACAGAAAAAATGACATGATTGAAATATGTACACCTGGAGGTGGAATGGATGGAGATCTTTGGCTTGACGGATGAATGTAACTTTACTTATCCATTGCTTTTTCTAAAGACAGAAAGAATGAGTAGAACTTAAGAATTCCTCTTCCATGGAGAACTTTAGAGGGAAAATACTTGAAAGCCTTACAGACACATCCATGAGTTGTGTAGCATCACCCTTTCTACTTGTGGTGGGTTGACCCTGGCTGGAGGCCAGGTGCCCACCAGAGCCGCTCTGTCACTGCCCTCGTTCACTAAACAGGGGAGAAAAAGTACAACGAAACGCTTGTGGGTCGAGATAAGGACAGGGAGAGATCACTCACTAATTGTTGTCACGAGCAAAACAGACTGAACTGAGAGAGGGAATTCATCTAATTTATTACCAAGCAAAACAGAGTAGAGGAATGAGAAATAAAATCAAATCTTAAAACACTTCCCCCCACCCCTCCCATCTTCCCGGGCTTGACTTCACTCCCAGCTTCAACCTCCTCCCCCACCAGCAGCACAAGGGGACGGGGAATGGGGGTTACGGTCAGTTCATCACACGATGTTTCTGCCGCTTCTTCATCCTCAGGGGGAGGACTCCTCTCATCGTTCCCCTGCTGCAGCATGGAGTCCCTCCCACGGGAGACAGTCCTTCACGAACTGCTCCAACGTGAGTCTCTTCCACAGGCTGCAGTCCTTCACGAACTGCTCCAGCATGGGTGCCCCACAGGGTCACAAGTCCTGCCAGCAAACCTGCCCTGGCGTGGGCTCCTCTCTCCACGGGTCCACAGGTCCTGCCAGGAACTTGCTCCAGCGTGGGCTTCCCACGGGGTCACAGCCTCCTTCAGGTGCCTCCACCTGCTCCGGCGTGGAGTCTTCCACGGGCTGCAGGTGGAATCGCTACACCCCCTCATCCTTCCTCCATGGGCTGCAGGGGGACAGCCTGCCTCACCATGGTCTTCTCCAGGGGCTGCAGGGGAATCTCTGCTCTGGTGCCTGGAGCTCCTCCTCCTTCTGCACTGACCTTGGTGTCTGCAGAGTTTCTTATACCTTCTCACTCCCCTCTCCGGCTGCAAAAGCTCTCTCTAGATGTTTCTCTTCTTCTTAAAGATGTTATCACAGAGGCGCTGATGGGCTTGGCCTTGGCCAGGGGCAGATCCATCTTGTAGCCGGCTGGCATTGGCTCTATCAGACACAGGGGAAGCTTCTAGCAGCTTCTCACAGAAGCCACCTCTGTAGCCCCTCCCGCTACCAAAACCTTGCCACGCAAACCCAGCACACTACTATACCTTCTTTGTGGATCCATCTCCAGATTTACCATTGACCTTCCTAATCCTTGTAATCTTAAACAACTCATCTTTCAGCTTCCCACTCCAAATCTGATCATTATCTGGATTCAGTAACCAGCCAGAAATTTCTGCTATTCTACAACCAGATAAGCATTCTATGAACTTTTTAATGTCAGACTAAGCCAGCAACATTATTTTATTGTTGTTGGCTGAATGGCATAAGTTAGAAGTGGAAAGCTTGCTGTATACTTTGGTATGAAATCAAATGCTGTGCTCTGGAATACAAATTAGAACACATACTGAGTCATTTTCACTCAGAGTAATATCCCATTGGCATCAATAAACTTATGCCCAGGTAAAACAGCAGAAGATCAGGGTCTAGATGTTCTTATTTTTCCAATTGACCTATGGAAAAAAAGAAATTTAGTAGGTCTGGAGTGACAACCTATGCACTGGACCATATGGGTTTAATATGAAGAAGTTTTAAGCTCATCTACAGCTAATGAAAATGCAAGAATTCACACAGCATAATTAGCTGTCAGGTTATTTCACTTACCTGTGAGGAAGGCAGCCTGACAAGAGAAAAAGCAGCTCTCTCACTGACAGAAGGAGTCACACCACAGTGAGAGATGCAGTTTGTCTCCGGGGGCTCTATTTCACAGTCAAATCAGAGAAGAGGAAGCCTCAAATTCGTGTACACAGGATATAAGTGGTCCTGCCAGTATCTTTGTGTAGCACGTTCAGCTGTCACAGTTCCGTTTGTGCATAAGGTTTCAGGGTTAAGGATGCAGTGGGAGTGTCATGGTTTAACCCCAGCCAGCAACTAAGCACCCCACAGCCGCTCGCTTACTCCCCTCCCATGGGATGGGGGAGAGAATCGGAACGGTAAAAGAGAGAAAACTCATGGGTTGAGTTTTATAGGTAATAGGTTTAATAGGTAAAGCAAAAGCTGTGCACAGAAGCAAAACCAGGGATTCATTCCCCACTTCCCATGGGCAGGCAGGTGTTCAGCCATCTCCAGGAAAGCAGGGCTCCATCACACGTAGCAGTGACTTGGGAAGACAAATGCCATCACTCCAGATGTCTCCCTCTTCTTTCTTCTTCCCCCAGATTTTTATTGCTGAGTATGACATCAATGAACATTTTATGGATATTTATGGACATTTCATAAACATTTTACAGTGGAAGGGATGGTTGATGAGGATGAATTGCAATAGGATGGGACCTGAACATGATGAAAATTGTGTGGAATAAGAGGTGGAGAATGTGCTGGTTTTGGCTGGGATAGAGTTACCTTTCTTCATAGCAGCTGGTATGGGGCTATGGTTTGGATTTGTGCTGACAACAGTGTTGACAACACAGGGATGTTTTCGTTCCTGCTGAGCAGTGGTCACACAGATCCAAGGCCTTTTCTGCTCCTCACACCACCCCACCAGCGAGTGGGCTGGGGGGGCACAAGGAGTTGGGAGGGGACACAGCCGGGATGGCTGACCCCAACTGACCACAGCGATATTCCATGCCATATGACGTCATGCTCAGCACATAAGGCTGTGGGAAGAGGATGTCAGGAGGGCACTGCTCAGGGACTGGCTGAACATTGGTCTGTGGATAATGAACAATTGGGTGGTTTTGCATCACTTGTCTGTCTTGGATTTTATTTTCCTCTCTCTTCGGTTGGGTTTTGTGTGTGTGTGTGTGTGGTCTTTTTTCTCTTTTCCTTACTTTTTTTTTTTTTTTAAATTACACTGTTGTTATCTCAGCCCATGAGTTTTTTTCTTACTTTTATCCTTCGAATTCTTCCCCCATCCCATCAGGGGGGAGGGGAAATGAGTGAGCAGCTGTGTGGTGCTTAGTTGCCAATTGGGGTTAAACCATGACAAACTGTGACTAGCAAATCTATATATTCTGTTGGAAAGACCTTTTTCCACACAACTCAATGAATTCTTTACCTGTTTAAAACATATTTTCCTATTTAAAATGAACTGCTATTGGTATAGACTCATCCAGGTTGGATGGGGCTTTGGGAAACTTGGTCTAGTGGAGGGTGTCCCTGCCCATGGCAGGGGAGTTGGAACTGCGTGATCTTTAAAATCCTTTCCAACTCAAACCATTCTGTGATTCCATGATTCTATATTCGGTTTATAAAATATTTCCAATAAAACTAATAGTAATCTTCAAATAGATTACAGTTCACTTAAAAACTGAGAGTCAAGTGAGACTCAAATTAAAACTAGTTGGAAAAAAGAAGGAAATTGTTAAGCGTTTACAGCATCCATAAAACTAACCCTTGTATTCTAGCTAGGTACTTTATAGTTTTCCAATTTACTTCTTAATTGAATTTTTTAACATGTTTATAAGATATAACACTATCCTACAAAACAATATTACTTTAGGTCCCTGCAACCGATTTGTACTTGTATTTATTATTTGCATATTAAGTATGCATCAGTGGGCTTTTCTTCAGCATAAAACATAGATTGCCATACATCAAGCCATTTATCCAACAGAACAGTTTCATTTTATATTCAATCAGCTGCAGTCAACAATGACCACTGTTAAAGGGCAGTAAAATGTTTGCAGCTATCCAGACAACAACATCTGAAATATTGCACATTCTTCAAAATCTGTTTGTGCAGAAAAGTGAACAGTTGTAAAACTCCAGGTAGGAATATGGGTAACTCTTTTTAAAACACATTTCTATTAGTGACTAGTTCATCTATCTGTGTTTATTGGTATCCTGGCTTTTTACTACCAATCACTCACATAGTTTATGTAACGAGCAGTCTCACTCAAAGCCACTTACCAAGCAGAATACAGAGGATACTGGTTCACAAAAATCCTTTGATGTTACACATATACTTTATTGCTTTCACAAATTAACTTGTGAAAATAAACTGGGATATATCTGTCTTGTTATTTGCCCTGCTCCAGGCTTACAAAGAGATAAGCCAAAGTGTTTGATTAGATACCTGATAAATTAGGGGAATTTCCAATTTTGTTGTGAGATACTTTTGTATGTCAAAGAATGTGGTGATTCTCTGATGACAGAATGGGTCACTGGAACCATATAGGGTAGGGACAAACAAAAAGAACTGTGTCACCTTTCCAAATTGTCCTTGTAGAGCAAAGCCTGAAATACAAGCTTCTTGAACCTATCAGGTCCTCACACCTATCTTCTACAGACAGCATTTTAACCAAGTATTGTGGCTTGCTCACTAAACTAAGAAAACTTTGTACTAGTGTACAACACAAATGAAACATTGATATCCTGGTAATTTTCTGGATGCTTCTTTTAACTAAATAGGAAAAAAAAAAAAATCAATCCTCCATAATGAGCATCATTTGCCTAGACAGATTTGGTTTTCTGCCCTTTAAAACCCCAGTAAGCAACCATCTGGCCCTAAAATCCATATTGTTTTGACTTTAAACCTGCTTTGATTTTCTAAATACATCTGCCTTGCTCTTGCTGAAGTTATCTATAGTGACAGATCAAGTCACACCTTTTTTTTGTCTTCTGTCCAGAAAAGGCTTAACAGTGTAAATCTGATGATGAGAAAGGTTTCAAAGTAGGGTACAAATCCTATTAAATATCAAACACTAACATATTTTCTCATGATCGCAGGGAGCTCAAAAGCCAAATCCCATCAGTGAAGATGTGATTTTCCCACTAATACCCATTCCCTTGCTCTCCTCCCTCAAAATCACGTGAACAACTTCAAAAAGCAAGCTGAGTAGAAGTTAATGCTGCTGTGTTTTTCTTCGTTGTGTGAAGAGGAGGATAGGTGAATATTGCAGTTAGGATCTCTTTAAAAATTAATCTAACTACTCACTAGGAATTTAATTTTCTTTCTGGCCTGATATCCAGTGCCATAATAAAATGAAGAAAATACCATATCCAATCAGGACAATAATCTAGCTAAGGTAACATGACATCTCAGCCAATTTATCATCAAAATCTCTTAACCATTTTATGGAAAAACCCAAAATGTTAGAGTTGTGCCATTATTCAATGTAGATGAACTCACTTATTTTCTTTAGACTTACTTCTTCTCCCATTCCTATAATTTGACAGGAAGTAACAAATGCAGAAACTCATTTATCAATCAGGTGACAGATTGGGCCAACTTGTCACAAATTTACTAGATTTCTGAATATCTTGTCATGATGAAACATATGTCAGCAAAATCCAGCCAAATTCAGCAATAGTATCAAAGCTGTGATTCCACATAACAAGGTGTTAAACATATGTGTCAATACTAATTGTTTCCTGAAATTTAATGGTTCTATTGCCATAAGGTCCTTTCCAGATATTTTTTACAGCAACTAGCTACGCTTTTTAGAGCAACAAATCACATTATTTCTGTGGCAAAATTCCTCATGCTTCTTTTCTAGTTCTGGTAAATTAAAAGCAAAAATATGCGTATTAAGAAGGAATTTGTTTTCAAAGAGCATCCTAAACTTAAAACTGTATTGTGATTTCTTTTCAGATTTTTGATGATAAAGTAAGTTCATAATCTAAATTTTAAAAATAAATAAGCTATAAGAAAGTAAATAAACATGCACAATACTTGTAGCTGTCTAGACACATTTTGCAAGGCAGTAAATAAACTAATGTTACTGAAATATTAATTAAAGTGTTATTTGCATTTATAGCAAACTCTTCACTGCAAAAAGAAAAGAACAAAAAGAAAAAAAGAGAAACTGCTATTCATTTATTTTAAATATCTGATAGGTAGGTTTTCAAGGTATCCAGCCACTTCAAAAGATGCAAAATGGCACATGGTGGGATTTTAATTGTATTGGAGAGGAGACACTCAGGTGCTTTTGGAAAGCTATGCCTAAATACCACTACAAATTGACTCTGCATGACTATTATGAAAGGAACGATATATGAACCTGAACTGCAAGACAGCTATAAGTTTGACTGAAATTAGTGAGAATTTTCTTTAGTAGGAAACGTTTCAATAATTATCACTCAGGCCATCATTAACAATCTCTCCTTTGTGTTTTAATATCCACAGCTAATTCCCAGACAGCCCCTGCTTCATTGCAATTTCTGGGGTCACTGCCCCTCCGTGAACCTGGAGGTACTGCACCTCCTTGACAGGCAGCCTTCTGGTAAGGGAGAAGACAAAGCAGCTGCGGAGAGGAAAGCGCAACCATGAAAGCACCACTGTGGATGAGAAAGGACTGCAGGTGATTTGGTGACATTTCTCTGGAAAAGGGTATAACATTTAAATCAGCCTCCTGAGACCTTCCTGACCATGCATTTATGACATGCTGCAATTGCTAAGGCAGAACACTGACATCAGGATAAAGCCTGCAGTGGAGGGAGCGTTGCCATGAGCATCTCCACTGGCTCTGTTCAGAAGCTGTTAGACAGGCAGACACAAAAGGAAGAACAATTTGGAGGGCTGAGAAAGCTCTGGAAAAGGAGTTGATGTAAATTATAAGAGTTGGAGGTATGGAATAAACTGGGCAGATAAAGCTCCACAATCACAGAAGAATTTAGCCACAGTCAATGGGAAAAGAGGTACAGCATAAAAGAATGACTGCTTTGACACAGTACACAGGCCAGCAGCAGCAGATAGGGCTGAGATACAGAGCAGCACAGTACAAGGACAGTGGAGGCACTGGAGAATGAACCAGAAGATTCAGACCCACCTTATCCACCGCAGGAGGCATAATCAAGGCTGCAGCCAGTAACAGGACACGTGAGACAGCAAGGAAAGGGAGAAGCAGTTCAAGGCTGGTGCCTTGCAGCACTCCACGGGAGAAAGGTGAGAAAGAAAACAGCATTAATTTTATTAATCATGAAAAACAAGCGGTGAGAGAAGGAGAATGTAAAACCTGGAGACAGCAGCAATGAATACCACAACTCCTTGCCGTAGGCACTCAGAGAGCAGAGAGTGATTGATCACATCAGGACTAACACTGAGATCAAATGAGATGAATTGCAAGTTTCAAGCAAGCAAACAAAGCGCTGGAGATACTTGTTTCTTGTTCTGGGGTCATAGGAAGAATTGAGTGATTGATAGGGTCAATTCCAGCACTGAATTCATGTACGAAGAACAGCAGCAGAGAAGCGTGATAGGCAGTGCTTTACACAGCTTCGCTTACATTGTTTCCATTGGTACTTTTAATAAACTGGTGTAAATTCCAATTAACAGGTCAAATCAACTATCCGTCTCTGAAAGGAACAATTGTATCCTCTCTGTGTTTGTAAAGTCAAAGCCATTTCCAGAGACTGTGTTCCCATGGCACTGTTAACACCACTGAAAATTACCTTGTGCAGTCAATACAATAGGTGATACTGCACTGCTCAGCTGGTAACTTTTATGTTTATTGTTTCTTTTAGATCCATCATCATGGGTCAAGAGGAGGCAAAAAAATATAATGGCAAAGAAGCAATTCTTGTGTTGTCCCAAAAGTGGGGGTTCGTATACCCGGTGTGCAATATGCCAATATACACACAAAGCAGAGGTATTTCATTGCATATTTGAGCAGATATGGGTGTCTATCCCGAGGCAGCACACCTCAAAGCTCCAAATCAATGGTCATTTATACACTTAGTATTAACATATTCATCTTTCTAATACATATGCATTGTTATTCTCTTCAATGATTGGGTTAGATTTCTTCACCTAGCACACAAAGTAGAACGCATGGTCAGCTCTTTTCTCCGCCTTTATCTTTTGAGTAGGTGGTATAACTGGGGTAGGTGGTCCATGGGTTGGTGGTCGCAGTTCCCCCTGCCAGAATTACCTTTCCCCTAGTTTCCCATTTCTCTTGGCAGGTCTAAATGGTTCTTCATGGTTTACTGAGTGAACTAATAATATATCAGTTAAACTTCAGCTTTCAACAACCACCACCTGTTTCTCAGACAAAGGTGCATTATTTAGCTATTTCTTGCCTGGCCTTAGACCAGCAGGGGTAGGGCTACACAATGGACTTTTGCAGCAGCTCGACAACTGGATTCATATCACATTTTACATTTGGTTTTACTGTAACACTTTGAAATAAAAATATTTGTAAACAACAAATAGTCATTAAGGCCTTTTTCTCTGAACTGATGAAAAAAAGTATCTATGAATAATCTTACTCCTGCAAGCGGACTTTCCCTTCCCTTGTATAATACAGCCCAGTCTGCATTATGAATTACTTATATTAATTAAGAGGACTATGGAACTGGGAATAGTATAGGAAGCACTGAAGTGGCTAAAAAGTATTAGCAAACTCATTTACTATTGTCAGCCAAAGAGGATTCCTGTTATCCTGAATCGCCCAACTTTGGTGGTTCTGTTTTCATTTTCTTGATGGATAGTCCACCAGGTCCTTTTGCTTTATCTTCAGTAGATAAGAAATTGTAGATCAAGCCTAAGTAAACTCAGGACTAACCACTCCCATTTTACATAGGAATAGCTGTCCTACCCACTGAACTATACTTGCTAATGTGATCCTTTTTCTTTATTTGGGCTTGAAAAATATCTGAAATGCAAAGCATATTTCCCCCAGCCCAACTCTTCATTTACCAAGTGTGAAAGGTGAGCCTGCTATAAACTCAGGTGATAGTTCTACTTCAAATAAGGGTCTGACCACTGTAATGATTATAAATGTAAGGTAAAAGAAATAATAAAAAAAAATTTACACTTTAAAAGACAGAACATCCCTAACTTTAGCAGGGAGAGAGAGAAGAATATGAAACAATGTGGGAGTCACTTCATTACAGTCGCATACAATTTTCATTATTATTTCTGATGAGTTCATGATAATAAATGCTGGCAGATCAATGTGGAACACAGTAAAATTTGAGTCTAAAAAAATTCCACTGTTCTGCTATTAACTGAGTGGTGTTTAGAAATATCATGAGGCACCACACCTGGAAAAAAAAGAGTCCCACCATGGTAAATTATGTGTCGAAGAATTATTGGAAGTTGATGTAGTGGAACCAACCGTGACACCACTACCTATAGATTGTTTTTATTCTGTTGCCCATCTTTTTTTTTTTTTTTGTTTGTGCAATCCTAGCCTATAGCATGGGGTTTTTTAGCTCGTCACAGTAACAGCCAGCAAGATGCCAAAGGGTAAAAAGGAATCAACAGGAATTAGGACCAATGTCCTCATGCCATATTACATAACTAATTTTTAGACAGATTTCATTGCTGATTTCAGTTTGGAGTTTCAGTTAGGGTCTGGCATCACTTGATAGCATGATAAAGACCTTTGTATTTGCATATTATTGTTCCAAATCCATTTCTGATCATAAGACACAATCATTACGTATGACAACATGATGTGATGGAGCAGAAGTCTATGGGCTGTGCTGTCTCTGGAATACTGACAATGGCAGTGCCCAACAATACACACAATGAGACGTTGTGGCACCTTGTATGAGACAAAACACAATCATCAAAGGTTTTTGGTTTGTTTTTTTTTTCCAAATCTTTCTCCATTCCCTTTTTCAGTGGAGATAGCCATCACAGTTAGAAACATGAGCTGCATTTATAATGGAAACTACAAATTGCCTAAGAAAGAAACGGCTATACTACCAAAACAGGTGTAATTGATTTGATACCTTTTAATTGAGATTAAAAACACTCACACAAACTGCTGCTTTTTGGTTCAAATCTCACTATATTTTAATTGTTTTTTACAGTATAGAGGTTGTGTTGAACAGGATAATTACTGTTCCTGCTGAAATCGACTGAGTTAACAGGCTTCTGGGTCACATATAAGAAGGGGCAGCTTTTTTAATTGTTTCACAACCCGATTAACATTTCTCAATAATGGTGTTCTGTCTAAATTTCAGCAGGGGTAACAAGAACCCGTTTTCCCAGTTTAATCCAATTTTTCCTGTTAATAACTGATTCACCCTCCCAACCTGCCGTGCAGCATTGGTTTGAGTCGCACAGCAGGTTCTGTACTTCACCCCAGCCTAGAAGACTTCTTTCCCCCTTGCTCCCTGCATAACAGCATTGCAGGATCAGCTAGTGTTTGCCCAGATGTCCACTTGAGCCCTGAAGACTCAATGAGCAGCATGGCAATACGATGGCTGGGTTCCCCTGCCTGGTAAGGAACCTTGTTCTGAAAAGTTCCCAGATTTTAGGGTGACCGGAAAATTTTGTGCCATGGGAATACAGGATAGTGTCAGGTACTCCAACCTCTTTTCCCCCATTTGACCTACCATGTGCACAACCCGATGCCCACACCAGCATTCGGGAAACGCTTGCTGCTCTATTGCTGTGACAAAGGTGGCTTCTATACCACTATCTTCCTTGGTTTTAGAGACTCCTGGTGTGTTTCATGGACATCAATCCCATGAAAGACTAAACATGCAGGTGTACCACCTAAACCTCCAGATTCCAGTTCAGTAATATTCCTTTCCATAGATCATCCCATTGGTCTTAGTAACCAGTCAACACAGACTGAGACACATGCTTGAATTTTACAGTGTTCTAGTCAAAGGAAAAAAAAAAAAAAACTCTTATAAAATATATACAGTAAATATGTGATTATATTTTAAGAGATATAAATTTTTGCATTTGCTAATGTTAATATGTGCCTAAGAATCAGGTGGAAATCGATCAAGTTTCAGAAATTCCATTTAAAAACTTGCCTAAATCTTTTGCCCACCAGAATTGCTTGTTTCATCAAGTTGTAGTGGAAGTTTAAAAATTAAAAATTAAATTAAAATTTGAATGTGATATTGAGACAAGTTGACTTAGATATATCATTCAAAACGATCCATCTAGCCTTCATTTCTATCGATGTGCAGAAGGCAAGGTCCTTCCTTTTTAACATAAATTTATAAGCAGAGTGATATGACTAGAAAAATATCACCATATATAGCAAGACTCACCACTGTGCCTTTGAAATCAGCAGATACCTGAATGCTGCAAAGTATAAGGTGTTCTGCCAACACTCTATTCTGTCCACATGTGCAGTCAGATAGGAGCTGACTCAACCTTTAAAAAATCTCTGCTAACAGTGGAGAAAAACACAAGTGAAATCTTACTCTTTTACATTACCATGTTCTCAGGAGCCAGCAAATGCTCAAATGGACTTGTGAAAAAACTCGCTCTTATCTATTAATGACCTTAAACTTACTGGGATTTTGGTAGTGCAAGGTACAGCTACAGCTTTATAAAAAGAGGTGAGAAGGACAGGATCAGCTTTAACTCCTGAAAAGGCTTTATATACTTTAAAATACTTCTACAAAGTTGCATGGTCATTTTATAGAGCAATTTACATAAGCTGAGGATCTTTTCCAATTTTCTACTGGAATTGGAATGCTAGTTTCATACCAGAAAGATTTGGCTGATATCAGACCCCTGACAAATAAGCCAAAACAAGCATAAAGGTTTATATCAGAACCACTGAGTCTTGTAAGGGGGAAAAAACAGCAGTCTTACAGTACATATACAAACCCAGTTATAACTGAATCAAATCCCACATGTTCAGTACTAACTATGCTTTCTTTGCTGGAGCAAGCATTCTCAAATGTTTGCAGGCAATTTAAAAACCTTTGGTAATATATGGACACTGAACACACCAGGAAGGCAAAGAAATTTCTATCTTCGGGCTCTAAAGACAGCTAAGCAAAAATTTTTCCAGGCCTTTTTGTCCCATGCTTACAGTACCAGAAAATTACTGTCTCTATTAACAAAGCCTGATAGAAACTCAGTGTGCAGAAACTCAACATGAGCTTATCAGAACTTCGATTTCCATTCTTTGTTCTTCCAGAGGGAAAGAATCTACTTCTTTTGGTTTCAAATCAGAATAGCTGCATGTGGACTAGTTCTGTTGATTATATAAATTTTTGAATAGTCTTTCCACCAATATCCTAAGTGTTGACATTCTTATGGCATAGTGCAATGAGAAATACTAGTTTAAATAACCCGAGAAATTTTGAGCCAGACAAAAGGATAATTGTCAGGTAGTTTCGGTGTTGAGTACAGCACAATTTTGGCTTTGAAGGCATCTAGATGCTCTACAATGCCAATAATAATGGGATAAAATATGCATAATTTGTGTTTGTGTTACCCCTTAACACCATGTTCTCACCCCAAAAAACAATGTAAAATTCCCTTGAGGGATTCCTTCTTGGAAACCAAGGTTATTTTACATTTATTTCCAAAGGCATTTTGGCTCATGTTTTAGAATATTTTGTGGTGTTTCTTTCTGACCCTGACAAATGTTTCCTTCACTGTTGAAAATAATTCAGGCTAACAAAGAAGCCAATGTATGGAGCTTTTGCAAATGCATATATCTATGTAAAGTTGGGTTTAATCACTTATTGATTCATCCAGGTTGCTCTACACTGCCTGCCAAAGCAGTTTTAATACTGAAAAGGAAAGAAAAATACCAAAGCTATGGTCCTAATGGCAAAGTCATTTGCAGTGATCAACTACCATTCATATGGTTTTGATGAAAAATGACTTATAAATGGTGATTTTGTCAAGAAGATAAAGTACTCGTAGTTACATTTTGACATGCAGAAAAAATTACAATGTGTTTGTGGTTTCCATAATGCTTACCCAAGTTTCTGAAGCAGACTTTTAGATTCCTCTTCTGCACAATTTCCTCCTCATACTAGGTACATTTTGCGCATTAAGAAATATGCTATCTATATCTTCTTTGCTATCAAACAAAACACTTCTGTCAAGCCAAACACTGAAACTACCCATAATGTGGCTCATTCTTGTTTACTAGCTAAAAAAATAAATAAATAAATCACCAAAGTCATGGGCAGCCACATGCATTTAAATGTTGAGGAAAGAGGTAAATTGGGCTGACTTGCACATTGGAAACTAAGTTCTTAGCAATTCAGCTATCACAGTTACACTAATTTACCTGAGAAGTGAGCCTGCTTTGTGATTTCCTGAAACATTAAGGAATTAAAGGATTAATCCTCCTTGATGCTGTGTTTTCTGCAGCCAGGGAGAGATGTATGAATGCAGCACACTACAGGATCAGACCCTCAGCTTCTCAGTCAGCCTGTAGACAAAGGTTGTGGGTGTGAAGGAAAGGAAAATAATCAAAGTAGTTTATCTTGAACTGAATGTGCTTCAAACATAAAAAATGACTATTGCATGCAGTATATTTGACATCTGAAACAATACAGAACTTTTTCCCCATTTAATAAACTCCCTGAAAAAGATCCAATTGCTTGCTAAAACCTGTTAGGTATCAGCTTATTGTATAATAAGTATACATGATCCTGTAAGCCATCATGAAAGTAAATGAGATGGGCAGAGAAAAGGGAGAGAGGTATCAGGGAGATGACTGATGTGACAGTTCTGTGCAGCACACTAGAGCATAGCTGATTTTTTGAAAACTTTTATTACCGTTGGCAAAGTCAGTTCAAACACTTCGAATATTTTGCACGTAAGAAAAGGTCGGTCCACGCCCAAACAAGGAAAAATTATTAAAAATTACCTTCACTCAGCAACTACTCTGAAGAAAGTAGGCATGGCAACAAAAACTTGACGTTTCATGGATTTTCATAATGTTTTTAAGAAGTTGTCAAGGAAGGGCAGCAGGATGAAACTGTAACTCAGTGCAACTTTATTTCTCACTTCATTTCTATCCATGGTGACTTAGGAGAAGAGCATAATTTCTCTCCAAGAACACGCCACAGGGTCACCTAGCCTGCACATGGGCTAAGAAGCCCTGAGAACACGGTCTAGGATGAGCACACTAAAATGGGCATTGTTTGTTCTTACGCACACATCCCTAATTTTTGCTAACTTTATGACTGAAAAGTACTTTCTGTGTGCTTTAGAGACCCATTCAGCTAGGCTCTGAACAAGACATTTTTTGTGGGTGTGTGAGTGGCATCACTAGCCAGATCAGACTTGCATTAAAAAGAGGGAAAGAGTAGAGAAAGAGAAGGAGAGAGAAAGAAGAAGAAAAGAGTAAAATATTTGCTGACTGCATTATCAAATTGAACTATCAGGTGGTGACCTTTCATTCACTAAAAATAAACAAATAAACCAAAGAAAACTTTGCTGGTGTAGTAGCCAGGCCTCAGAACATAGGAAAGCTTCTGCTGCCTGCCTCCAAAAGCAACAGGTAATTCCCAAATGTGCCAGTGTTGACAGTAATTTAGCGGACACCATCTGGCATAGGTGTCACAGCCCAGCCTTGCAGGGACTGGATCGTAAATCTTAAAGCTGTGATGTACCTTAGGGAGCCATGACTGTTCCGTCATGAAGGAAATAAAACAAAAATCATGTTGAGATGAAACTGCTTCAGATTCTGTTTTGTTGTCTCCAAGTCTGAGGAAAGAAAGATCCTCCCTTTCTCTGAGGGATTTCTGCTTATAAACAATGGTCAGCGCTGTTATACAGTTGTGAGAGCTGCATGCTCCCTTTTTCGTGACTGACTGCAGAGGTGAATAGCTGCAAGTTATTTTCAGTGTGAACTAGACTTATTGAGTCCATGCATGCACAGATCTTCTCAATGCATTGATGTACATGAAGGCACTACCTCACATCCTACAGAAGGCAGCAATGGATGTAGTTTCAGTGCATCTGAAGCAATTAAACCTGGTGCATTTAGGAAAGGGAGCACTAATCCATAGATTTAGCTTTTCTACTCCTTTTCAGGGCACTTAATTATTTATTATGAAGTTACTAAGCCATGGTACAATTTTTGCCATTTCAAACATAGTAACATTAGTTAGAAAGACTGTTATGCCAAAGGCTCATGACGTGTAGCCTTGCACTGCTACAGAACTGCCCTTCTGACCCATGGTCTAGCACCATAAACTATAAAGAAACAGCTAGAAATTAACTTCTGGTTCTTTTCAGGACTCCCTTCCTCCAATCTCATCTTCCCACAGTCTTTGAAGGACAACTTACTTTCCAATACATATGGTTTGAAGCCTGTCACTTTCTGACAATGGGGTATCTTGAGCCAAAGCTGCATAAAAGCATATTCTAATACAGTGACCAGAAATCCACTTCAGAGAAATTGGGGTTTAGAAACATTTCATCTTCACGGTCTTCAACTGAAGTTGCAGATTTTTTAGCACTTCTGAAAAAAGGCCCAAACTGTAACATAACTGCTGAAGGAAATTATGACCAACAGTAGGTCTCAGTTTATCTGCTGAAACTGTTGCTATTTAAGCAAAGAATAGAGTTTCAGGCACATCACAAGCTCTCATTATCTACTGGTTAATAGTCAATATGAGGAAAGATGATAATATTTCAGAAGATATGAAGAATATATACCTGCACAAAAAGTCAGGAAAACACATCTGTGCTTATGAAGAGATGGGCCTTCAGCTGCTTTAAGCAGAAATGGAACCCACACTAGAGGAAAAGATCTTGTGCATGTCAGTTTTCCAGCTTCCTAAAGACTTTCTTGGACAATTTAACACCTTGCTCTGAGCATCTTTTCTGCATCTGTGAAACGTATAAATCTTCCTTGCTGCCACTCTTTGTCTGCTGTCTGCCCTAAGACTCTAAGCTTTTCAGGGTACAGCCTAGCCTTTTCTGTGTGTAACCCAAGAAGACTCCAGTCATTGCACCCTGCCTCTTGTTTCACATTGCTGTTAGAACAAGTGTTGTTCTTTTGATAAATAACATGTCATGCCTTTCTGCAGGTCTTCATGACAGCAGAGAAAAGTAGCTGGTGGACACTTCAAGGACAAAGCAAAGCAGTTCCTGAGCAGTGGTTGGTCTAGAAAAGAATAAACACACACAGGTGGGATGCGAGAATGCCAGTGTGGCAGAGAACCCTGCAGGTTATTACAAGAGTTTATGAAACACTCAACAGTATACTACAGGCTAATTGTGAACTAAAAATCCATCCAAATTATACAGACCAAAAGCAAAATTTAAATGAAAACAAATAGCTCACCCTCATTGTATTAAGACCCAGCAACAACGATATTCTGCTCAGAGCACTCTGTCTCCATGTTTTACCTTAATCTGCACTCATTAGGCTACTCACTCGTCAGTGGCTTGTTACTTGGATACTGTAGGACAATAAGTGTTTTATAATCAGAGGTTTTCTGAGTTCTCGTAGAGTGATTAAATTACATTGTATAAATAAACAAAATAGCAATCTATTTTCTACTTATGGATAAATAACATTTGTTTACAGCACACAGACTTTAATTCAGGCAGATGTACAAACAGCATATTTTGGCAGTTCACGTTTGTTTCTTCCTCTTTTTTCCCCCAGCTCCATATTACAAAATTGACAAAATTTCTGTGAAAGCCAAAAATCCCTCAAACCTATAACTTACGTTACAAGAGATGGGGACTGAGAGCTGGCTTGTTTTATTAGAGCAACACTAGAGAAGCTAGAAGGAATATGAGATGAGAAAGGTCAATGCTGGCAAGTTTGATACTGACCATAGTCCACAACAAATGTTAGCAGCTAGATTCAACCTCTGAGCAACATGCTACAGTATTTTCATGGTGCCTTAAGCACTCTGGATCCTTTAAATCTTGTTAAAATACTCTGGCTTCATGCTAACAGTCCAACTCTGGCAATTTCTGGGTTTCCTTAATGGCCTTATTTATGCAGAAATTACTAGGCTCCCCCTGGAGCTGTCGCTTCAGGCTAATGAATTCTCCAGAGCTGCTGTGATTTTTCCCTCTACCACCAATTCAAACCAGGAGAGTTCTCTAAACTGCAGAGGACTCCCTCCACTTACTTTGGTTTATGTCAGCGGATGTCATATTCAGATGAGGCTCACTCAAACCAGAGGACAGCAATAGGACTCAGGCAAAATTGCACTTGCAGGACAGGGTTGTTTACCCTTAGTTTCCTTAGCCTTCAACACCTTGAGACCCTCCTTGTTCTTGGATGACTGCTAGTCAATAATGCAACAAAGATGACCACTATAAATTAGCAATGATTACCAGTGCCAACACAACTATTATGCAGGGATATACAAGGAAATGACCCATATTAAAAATGAAGAATAAATCAGAGCATTGTTAGGAAGCAACGATAAATCCTTCCTGTTACAAACCATCTGTTCCACACATCAGCATTTTCAGAAGCTTCCTAACGTGTTCACTACTGCACTGATAGTGACAAATTTTACAGTTGCTTCTTGGGATTTAGGCAAGTTTTCACTTCTCTCTGCTTTGATAAGAGAGTAGTGTCTGTACTCTGATGTGGATAAGAGCTGAAGCTTGAGGTGGTAAATAGGAAAACCTGCTTCAGCACAAAGCTATTCGACGTAGTTACTTCCTCAAGAGGATTCCTCCTCCAGCAACTTGACAACTTCCACACCAACATGATCAATGCAAAGACATGGAAAATTTACCATGGAATAGATAGAAAAAATTACATCTTTCAGAAATGGAGCAAGTACAGAAATCATACAATAAGGATAGGAGATGAAACAGGGAACAGCAAGTAAATGCAAACACATTTCAGCTGCAGAAGGAGGACATCTATTCATCGCCTGATTCAATGTCACACATAGGGAATTAATGCTGCCTTTAGTAGTGGCAATTCATTCAGGGATCTGGGAGCTCGCTCCACCATGAAAGCTCATTTTGGGCATTGCTCTTGCAGCAGGTGGCCATATTTCAAGCTTTGCTATGCAGGAAAGATCATCATTGCACAGGGAAGGGGGAATATACTATCACAACCTCTGCTGTTTCAGAGCTAAACAGTAGCCATTATATTAGAAGGAAAAGCAGTTCTTCCACAGCACAGACAAGTTACATCACATAATAGTCACAGGACCAAGTGGCACAAGCCCCAAGCTGCTTTTTTTCAAAGCTACAGGCTGGGGAGAAAACTGAGTAGCAAAGAACTACATTAACACTAATAGCTGAAAACAGCCAGCCTCTAAAAAGAGAATGAGATTTCTTCTGTTTGGGAAAGAACCCTATGCCTCCCATGGGAGACGTCACAAACTCCAGGAAGACATTTAGTCCTTGTCCCCAGTAACAATAAGAACTTTTGAATAGTGGAAATTGTTTTCCCCTGACTGCACAAAAATCATTGAAAGGAAGACAGCAGACATACATGTGAAATCCTATGCAAAAAAAAACCCCAAAAACTCCAAACCTTTCTAGTGTGACAATGTTTTCCATGGATTCCAGGTCTCCCAAGTACAAGGAGTCTAATTTCCTTAGATTGATAAAAACATGAACCTATAATTCAAAGAAGCCATTTTCTTTCTGTTCACCAAACCTCCTAAGTTAGGCTATGAGCCATAAAGGACTCATTCACACAAACAAACAAAAAGTAGTGTCCAAGCTGCTTGACAGCAGCTGCTTATCACCAACTCCGAACAATGCTTTAGAGGACCCTCTATATGGTGGTGTTAGAAGATGCAGGCAGAATATTATTTGGGAAGAAGGAAAAAAGAAGCAGCTCTTCTGGATATTTTGGAAAACAAACTGTTGTGTGAGTGTGAAGTCTGATGGCAAAGCCTTTATTCTTATCTACCATGATATCCAAGAGTGCACAAGTAACAGAATGACTCAGGGAAGAAGATCACAAGACACAAGTTACGGAAAGTCATGTTCAACCTACAGTTATGGACATCCCATTTGCCATGTAAGGTAAAGGACAAATTACGGTAGGACAGACTCAGCTGCCAAACACTTTTCAAAGCCTGTCTCAGTGTTGGCAGAAAACCCAGTAAGATTTGAAATTGTAATGTTGCCAATGGCTTGGCTCAGCTATCAACTGCTTTTAAAGTCTGAATGCGCAACTGAATATGCAACTAATGTATAATTAATTATGGAATATTTGGGTTTAGTTTCAGTTAAGAGAAAATGAAACCCTAGGCACCACCTAGGGTCATGTGTATCAGACTGGGAGCCAAGGCCTCACAAATTCAAATCCTTGCATCAGCCTTAGTAAATCGCTTAACTTGCCCGCTTCTTTCTCTTCAATCAGTTATTTACTCTTCTCATCTCCTTCAATGTCATTCTTATTAGTAACTTTAAATATTATTTTTAGGTTGTATTTATGGATTGCACACCTAATCGCATCTGAGATCACTAATAAACTCATATATTAGAAAAATGTCCGTTCTTTAGATAAGCTTATAAAGGTGAAACTTCACATAGCACATAGCAATGTGTGTGGACCATAAAACACTGCAGTCAGTCCAGAAATATTTCTTTTGATGTAAAAGGTCAATGTAAGCAGGTCCTTCCTTGCAGGGCCTGAGATAGATTTGCATGATAGAGGCAGTATGTTCTTAGCATTTAGTAATACATTAAATTGCAGCTGCAAAACTGTTTATAATACTTTGTAGTAAAGTAGAGCAGGCCACAAGATGGGAAAAGAATATTCCAGACTTCCTTCTAAAATTGGTCACAACAAACACAGAAAACAATGCAAGAATAAAGGTATACTACACTGTGGTGACAAAATCTAATTAAATGAATAATCCAGACTGAAAAAATAGATTAATAAAAATTACAAGTATGATGTGTACCTGAAGTTTTAGAAATGTGGAAGTTCTGCTGACATTTTTAAGAAATATTGTGTAATCCCAAAATGAGATATTTTCTGCAATGATCATACTTAGAAAGAAGGAATAAAGGTTGTAGAATCAGCCTTCTACATTTGCGAACTTCTGAATGCACAACCAGGCAACGTTAGCATTTTCTTAATAGACTTTTTCATCAGAGATGCACAGTATATGAACCAAAATAGAGTCACAATAGGGATTTCTGCTGCCAAGCATTAGCATACAGTATGCTTTCCGGTTCACTTTTCTCTCTTAATAGTACTATCTAGCCATGATTGGTATCATTTCCACTGCAACCTCTTTTTGCGGTATGATTGCTTCACTGGGAACTTGCCATGTTATTTTGATGAAGAAAATAAATGCTTTATTACACAAGAAAGATGGGTCATTTGAAAAGATAATATGGCATGACTTTCTTCAGGCTAGAGAAGGCAAAGGTCCCTGTAACAGCCAAAATGTCCATATGTTTTTTCCACAAAGCAGATATAGTAATGGATTAGACATCACAAGCTGTTTATATGGTGCAAATAGAAACTATATTTTTATGATTCCCAGTAGGTACTGGACAGACCCGTTTTCCTTTGTTTGGGGGTGGGAGGATTGTTTCCTTGTTTCCCTGAAGAGCTGATTCCAAGTTGCACAGAGACATCACATATAAATTAGCCAGAGTATTATCCAAATTGGAAACAGGTGTTTGATAAACATCTTTCTATTTGGAAGTTGTAAACATCACCCCTTGTGACTATCAAAATATTAAAATACATCTACGCCAAATCTACAAAGTCTGTTTTAACCAATATGACTCTGGAGCACATAAAGTCTTCACTCGCCAGGCATGCACAACTGAACGATGCTGTGGAATTCAGAAAAAAATTATGGTTCCTAAGTAATTCAAAGCATCAATTTTCCTTAGGTAAAACATAAGGATTCATGAAAAGGACACCTGTAATTTCATATCTAAGCTGGATTCCACCACTCATAATGATTGAGGAATGAAAAACAACCACAATATTGTTAAGAAAAAAGATGCCCCTAGATTGTGTCTTCATACTTTTCATGCTCATAGCCATTACGATTACACACTTTCTTTAAAAAGCTATGGCTGAGTTCTCCGTGCAATTCCCTGAATTGAGAAGCTATGGGTTTCAGTAAAACTCCAAATGCAGCAAGAGCTACTTTCAGGTGTTACTTTTCCTTGTTGCAGCTCAGCCAGATTGTTTTGTTAATCTACCCTGTCAAAATATGCTAAATTCCCAGAGAGTTAACTGTTGATTTAATGGATGAAGAAAGGTTAGTTTAATCAGAGGATGGATGACAGTACACCACAGAAAGTGTAGTCTAGTCCTAGTCAAAGGGATCAGTTTTAGGAAAGCACTGGGACATAGTATAACTAAGTTATAATTCCCATGGACACTGCAGAACCTCAGACAGCTGCAGTTTCTTAATAAGCTGGTTGGAGATTAAAAGTTAACTGAATGTAATGATGGTTTGTCCTGATTGTTCAAAAAATGTCAAGTCTTGACAATATTAAACATTTCTTCCACTGACAACGGAAGACAATGTTAAATATTTTACACCAGAAAAACCAAGAAATCTATGGGAAATTCCTGGCCAATATTAAGAGCAAATTAGGCTAGGATTAATGATTTTATTTTCCTTTTGATTCCCCCCCCCCCCCACACACACACACAGAAATAGAATATGATGAAATTACTTCTGGTACTATATGAGTATCTAATTTATTGTCAGTCAACTACAATGTTTTCTTCCACCTCCCACTGCACAAGTATCTTCACCTCATTTCCTCGTATCCCCTGAAAACACAACCACCCTCCTCTGCAGGACTGAACTACCAGCACTACTAAAGAAATTAATACAGTTTCTGAATTTACGATTTAAAGATATTCTAGTATGTCATTTAGCCACATTTTGTTGTTTGATTAGGTCATTATCAGAATTTCCATCAAATTCTTTTGCACCAATATTTTCTGTCAATATCCACTTCCGAGACTATTGTAAATGAAATAAAGTAAAATAAAATCGTAAACATAAAAGCAAAAATAAAATAAAATAAAATAAAAATAAAATAAAATAAAATAATAATAAGCAGAAAATGAGGGAGGAGGAAAAGCTATAGACAATAGAGAAAAGTGATTAACAGGATTAGAGATTCATAATGCTACGTGGTTTTACTGTGTAGATGAAAAACATCATAATTACATTACCGGGAAACTAAAAATATTCTAGAATATTTCAGGAGTGCAACATTAAAATGTTAAGAACAGGTAACACTGCTTCGCTTAAACCACTTCTCACTACAGCGTAAGAAGAAAGATCCAGAGGCTGCAAAAACCATCATGTACCCTTCATCAGAACAGGCTGCTCCCTCTGTGCAGTAGTTGACCCTGTCACAGGACAGCAGCCAGTCACAAAAGCACCACCTGAAACCACAGCTGAGACGGACTGTGCCATCAGCACTGTTAACAAGCAATTATAATTTCTGAAGAATAACATCTCTATTTTTACCCTTATTTCAGCATCCTTCCCTGCCTCCTCAAGTGCCCTGCATTAAGAACTGCTATCATGCTTGCTAGCAGCTTGTACCAAACTGCTTACGGGCATGACCTTAGAAAACCTTATGCTACCTCCCACCAGAGTTGCTAGGAATAGGTACAACTTGACCAAATATATGTAGTTCTTGCTGTTAAAAAAGGGGGAAGAAAGTAATAAAAAAATATAGGATAGTACTGTGGAACAGGTAGGGTTCATCCTGCAGATGATTTTACCCCTCTTTAAGCCTCAGGTGTTATCCATTGCTGGAGACAGGACAGCAAGCTCACAGGAAAATGAAGAGATCCAGTTTGTCAGGAGTGATGTTCTCTTTCAGTTCCACCTCTGGGTATTGGTGACATTATCAAATTTCTTGGGTTGTGTGCCTGTATCTCATGTCACTAAAATATCCCAACTGAATTATAGCTTTATAACATACAGCTGGATGAACAGAATTCTAAATGTAACACATACATACTTATTACTTAGTTGTTAAGCCTTTCAGCAACTGATGCTTAAATAACATTCGAGTAACTGGCTACCTTATTCAAAATTCAATTTTTATTTGAAGAGTTTTAAACCTTTTCCTTGATTCCTCCCTCTTTTTGCTTCAATGATTATAGTGTAAGTTATTTTCATATTGATTTTATTCCTCAATAAGTCTGCACCCTCTTATCATATGTGACATATTGAAACTGTAACAATAGCAAATTTTGTTTCTTCAGCTAATCCATTGTCTATTACCTTGTTTTCCAGTGAAACAGAAAACTGATAGCTCTCGTTCCTCACCTTGCCATAAGCTCCACACACTGCCACCAAAGCAGACTAGGAAACAGGGTGCAACCATGATTAGGTATCTGTATGTGTAGAGACTCCTCCCTTGTGTCAAGACATCAGACCTGTCTTTAAATTACCTCAGCTATGGGGAGCACCCAAGCAGCCATAGCCTGGATTTTGAGATGGGTGAATTTTTCCTACCCCACAGCTGGGCTACCGTTTCCTATCTAAACTAGGTAGTATGGTAGCCCTCACGCTATGCTCATTTCACACCTAAGCATCACAGAGTTATTTCTGGCATCATACGGTTTTGGGCTCCTATGGGAAGAACAGTCCAGTCTGACTCCACAGCTCACTTCTCATAGCCTTTTGCTGTGGGTACCTTTGCTTTGGTGTTGGAAACCAATGACAAAGAAAAGCCATTAAAAAGGTGTCACTCCTTTCTCTATCCACATTCCAGTGTTAATAGCCTGCACCCAGATGTAACGAAAGTGACATCAGCTCTCACTTGCCTTGCAAGGGTAGCACACACCTGAACCCAAGGGCATTGAAAGCTTTGCATCTTTACTTTTTTCAGATGGTAAAAGCTCGTGCTGAGTGTGAACACACTCACCCGTTAGCAGGTGTATGTTCCCTTATAGCAGAACTACTGGCCTGAAAAATGCTTCTTCTGGAGAGCTGAGAGACACCTCTAGATCATAAGGCGGTGAGGTGCATCCAGCCAGGCTTTCAGTAAGAATACATCAGCATGACTGCCTAGGCCACAACCCCTAGCTGACTTTTTGTACAGAGACTCATCTAATACACTCCGACATCACGATAACAGTCATCCCCTATGCACTCCTTCTTTGAGGGATTTGTGATGGGAGCCCAGTCACACAGTTCTCAGAGCTCTAAAGAAGGCTAAAAGGCTTTATTACTCAAAGAACCTATGCATTATTCTAGTGCAAACTAACATTTACTTTTTAAAAAGCAAAACTCTGAGCAACTTAGACAGGGGAGAAGCAAAGTATTCATTTATAAACAACTCTGCCAACAATCCCAGGCAGATTCTTGCTCCAAGCATTGCTCCCAGACAGCCCAGTGGCATACAAGCTGTTGCAGCAAGCACTATACCTTCCCTGATTAGTGCAAGGACATTCTCTTTGCCTTACCCTTCAAACCCTGGCTGACTGCTATTTCCTCCCTGCGGTCTCTTTGCAGAAGCAACAGGTTTCTACATCCTTGCTGGAAATTCAACTACTCTGTCTCTCAATGCAACAATCTCCCAGCTGATCATAATAGCTCTTCTCCTAAGTTTGCTCAACAGAAACAGTTTCCTTTCCTCTGAAGGGATTTAACTGAGCTGCTCTTTTTGTAAAGGCACACAGCATGTTGCAGAGGATAAGTAAATAAAAGAGGAAATGAGCTACCCCAGAGATGCCCAGGTACCACAGAGACAGCTGCCTCCTCCACCTGCGGTGGGTAGTGCCCAGCATGAGGTTTAACAAGGCCAAGTGCAAGGTCTTGCACATGGGTCAGGGCAGCCCCCAGTATCAATACAGGCTGGGGGATGAAGGGATTGAGAGCAGCCCTGCAGAGAAGGACTTAGGGGTGCTGGTGGATGAAAAGCTGGACGTGACCCAGCAATATGCACTTGCAGCCCAGAAGGCTGGGCTTACAATTCACATAGATAAAATCAAAGCAAAGTAGTAACTCCCATCAATGGCAAAGTTTGCTTGTGAACACTTCGTGCCTTTAGAAGCTTTCCTTTGGAGTCATGTAGAAATAGGTTTCACTTTCCTAATGATGTCCTATTTTCTGTTCCGTTCCAAAATAGTACATCAAAACCAGAAGTTCTCAAAATTTTCATTAAAATACAGAACATTTCAAATGTGTTAGGAGGTTAAACAGAGGTTCATGAATAGTTTTGGTACATTAGAAACCTTTTAACAGTGACAGATAAATTCGCTGATTTTAAAATGAGTTCATAAGTACATGATTTTGATGATTAAGCAAAGGAAACTTTATTTTATGTTTGATTCTTTAGATTTCTGCAGAACAAAAATGTGAATGAAGCCCATACTGTCCCTTGCTACAAATACTTTGGTGACTTCCAGCAAGCTGGAATCACTGGCAGGCTCAGCATTTTTGTGCTGCGGAACACTGCTCTTTTTGTCAGAGAAAGAGAGGATAATAAATGGAAAGGAACTTTTTTTAAAGGGACCAGGCTAAAGTTCTTCAATCAGGAAAAAATGGAGTTTAATCCAGATGTCTTTTCAAGGAAAAAAACCCAAGAAACAGGTTTTGTACCACATTTTGTGGGCCATATCCATATGCCCACTAGGTTCAGCAGACTTTATGTGTTTCTGCCTTAATATTATTGCTATCCTGCCTTTCAACCTTCCCTTTTTGTTTTAGGACCCTCTAACTCACCTAGTCTCCAGTTTCATGACTCATGACTTTGTTTTCTCATCCCTTTTCATCCAGATGAAGCCGTTCCCCTGGGGGCTCAGCTGCCTGCATCTCAGGGAGCAATGTCCAGATGTAAGGTGGCCACACTGTGCAGAGGACAGGCAGCACTACACAGAAAAGCCAATCTAGTTCTTGCATATGCTGTGTCCTTTTGTTTTCTCTCCACTGCCTCTGCTGCTTTTGACTGAAACAAAAGGGAACGTCTGTACAGCTCAGACACATGGGACACGCTGACAATTTTGGTCTTGCTTTCCAAGATGATAAAATAAGCACTAGCCCTAATGAAAAACTGCTTCTCTAAAGCTGATTAGAGTCAAGAATAATCTTGCCACTGACCTGGACAGATTTTGAGTCAGAGCTTTTAGTGCCCAGTGCAGAATGCAATGGACCCACAAAGCAATCTGACTACAGACATGCAGCTGCATAGAGCAATTGCACAAGCTAGAGCAAGGGAATGGTCACATTTTTCAAATACATCAGTATCTAGAGTGAAAGGAGGGAACGCAACAAAATTAAAGTTAGATATTTTTTGTTTCTAAATGAATTTTATTGACTTTTTCAAATGTTATGCTCTTCCCCTTGCAACATTTTTGTCCTCTCTGTCCTTTATCCATTAAATGATCCCTTTTGATATTATGGCATTGATTTACAGTTGATAATTATCTTGGTTTAATGGGTTTAAGGTATTTCTTCTTTTAGTGTTTGTCTTCAACAGGGTCTGTCTGTACAATATGCCTTTGGCTGAAAAAGAGTTTATTACCCCATAAAAATGTCCTCAGGTAAATAATAAATAAATTCAAACCCCCATTCTTTTATGATTCTGGTTTTATAAATTTGGGGTGAATATTTATGTTCCAGAAAGAAGAAAGGCTGCTGTCATAAAACCTTTAGGTCTCCCTGCAGATACAATATCGTCATTTATAAAATGCATTTGGCCACGGTGACCCACTAGTGACCTAGTACTACTTATGATTAAAGCCAAGATTGCTAAGTGAGTTTGCCTTCTGAGGTGGTAGTAAGGTCCCTTTTGTACATTCGTGTCAAGGTTATCTAAAATAACAGAAGAACAAACCTAACATTCATCCCCAAAGGGAAGGAGATATACAGTTGTATGTATATGTGTGTGTATGGGAAGGAAATTGTTTACACATTACAAAAAACTCAGTCCTATTTCTTTTTCTCATCCAAAATCACTACTAAAACCAGTCCAAATTTATATTATAGGACCGAACAGTTTGGCCTAAAATGAATGTCAATAAAAGAAATAATCTGAGCCAGATAATCAGCTCATTCTAGACTCCATCCTCTCTGTAAGTTCAGAACTTCATACTAACTAGGGTGAGCTGCAAATATGGTTAAATTGGCTGCTGCAGGACTCATGGCCAACTTCTGCAAGGATCTGCAAAAAAATAAGTCTCTCAGTAATGCCATAAAAGCAAGACTTATTCTCTTCTCTATCTAATTTCCACAACTTTTGGCTCTTCCAACCACAAAATGGTGCTGTACCAGTGGCACACATACCAGGAGCTTCCAGACTCTTGCCAGTCATTGTGGACGCAGACCATCAGATCAAACATAGCAATAGCCAATTAGTATATCACTACACATAAGGGTATGGCTTATGTGCTCTGATTAATGCAGCTGCTGTAGTACATAGGCTACTTAATGGATCAGCTTTTTACTCTCTTTATTCCAAGTACTGTTGTCCACACAGGCTCTGGACATCTGGGGAAACTTCTAGGTCAGAATCGAGAGATGTCTACGTCAAACCAAACTTTAACCAGCTGCTAACTCCTCCACTGAAAAGTGACTCCAATTTATTCTCCGGTATGCGTAAATATTATGATTACTTCCTCAAGCCCAGTGTCAATGATACCATAATTTTGAAATGCCTTTCTTCTGATGTTAGGATTTTCCCTCTATGCACAAAAATACACCTAAAAGCAAAGCTCAACTCCTGTATTAACAGTAACATTGCCTAGTGTATCACTATACCTTATGCTTGCTGAGCCAGGCCAAATATCATTTGCCTTATCCTGGATAAAACAAAGCATGGCCTTGACAGCAATAAAATGACAGTCACATTTTTAATCAAACTGTCATAACATTTTTCTGTTGCCCCTGTGCAATTTTCCTAACAGAAAAGTACCCTGGCTGGATTATTTGCTGAAATGCTATGTTTCAAATAAAGATTGCTGAGGGAAAGTTAAAATCAGCAACTTACAAAGAAAACATCTATCTACAAAGTAAAGAGCTGATTTTAATAGTGGTATCCATCCCATACCAAACACCAAAAAAATGTCTATGACCAGCTCCCTAGATCAGGGATGCTCTGAGTAAATCAAATGTGTTTCAGTTGAGAACAGTCCTCTTTTCCACAGATATGAAGGAAAAATGATTTCTAAGGGAGTCTCTGGACCACTTACACAAAAATCAGCATAAACATGGACTATGAGATGTTTGCTTTGTCTTTATCAGAAAAAAAGCTATAGTAGATTGTCATGGTTTAACCCAGCCAGTAACCAAACACCATGCAGCAGCTCGCTCACCCCTCACCCCACAAGGGGATGAGGAGGAGAATGGAAAAAAAAATCAAAAGACATTTTGATATCAGAAATGAAACTAGTACGAGTTGCCTACGCAGAGAAGAGGGCACAGCAGTGTTTCACGACATGCAGCACACCTGCCGCTGCAAAGAAAAGCCTCTCAAATACTGCATTGTCCAATGGGACATGACACAGTAACATGTCACAGAGAGCCCCTTTTAAATTCATTAGTATGCTAAAGCAAATAAATCTTTCCTTACTATGAGGAATTAAATTCTTACCCAAAGCTCTTGAATTGAGTATAAAGTATTCAGGTTTTAGGATGGGGAGCCATATAGCACATCTAACCCCCATCCAAAGAGCTGTCTTCTATACTGACCCCTAAGACAACAGAGATTTTGTTGTATTTTCTATTTTTAGCAATACAGTGATCCAATACAAGTCACTAATGCCTTTGAGTTACCTAAACAGGCATGTGCATCATTTAGTGATATACTCCAGTTCATGTGCATGGTTTGACCCTGAATCCCCTGAAGCCAGTAAAATTCTCATATGCAGCCCTTTCTGCCTTGATTCCCAGCAATCCTACCAGTCTTGATCTTTACAAGGATGCACAGACAAGTAGGAGGTGGATGTAAAATATAACAAAGAGTATTCTGTAAAGTTGTTGAAATCTCTGCATATAAAAAAGCATTTCACCAAAGGCTGTACAAGCTCACTATGGAATTCCAGGTGTACTTTTGGACAGCTTTGGTCAGATGTGATATCTGATATGCTGCTGATATCTTCTTTCCTCTTCTCACCTGAAATATGACCATCTTCCCACTGACTTGTGTTTCAATACACTTTATTCCCAGACTCAGTTATGAAACATGTTAAAATGGATAAAACTCCATTTTCTTTTAAAACACCTAATTTAAGCACTCTGATAGCTTTCATTTTCATGTCCTTCTGTTAACAGTTTTTAAAAGTTTCCTTTTAACAACTGAACAATAATTGTATTAGCAGAACACGCTGTGCAAGGCTTTTTTTCCTAGGATCTGCAAATTGGATATACTAGCTAAATCTTCTTAGGATAATGTACTGACATTTCAGATTATATTATAGGATTGTAGAGACAAAGCTTTGTAAGAAGCTTTGCAATAGCTACAAGATTTAGAGTGAAGCTGTTTTATTTGTTTTATTTGGCCTATATTAATACTCTGTACTCATATGTATACTTTATGCACATAAGCACTCACACCCCTTTCAAAGATTACCTGTGCTATACTCCTTTTTCAATAGCTCACATTTCCCATAACGAAATTATTCTCTTACTGCATTCATTTCATTCGAGAAGAAGGACGACTAAAGCATTGCACTGGAACTCAGAAAACTCATTTTCAGTTAGGTGTTTCAGCAGGTGCCTTGCACCTTTGGATAAGTTGGAGTCTCCATGTACCACTCACCTACATGTATACAATAACAGAATTCTAGCTCTTTTCCTTTTTTTTTTTTTTTAATCTTTTGTGATCTTATGCTTTTTGGTCCAGTTCTGACCCATCATTTGTACTAGGCTTATGTGGCAAGGCTTTAGTACTGGTGGTGGGACTGCAGCGATGGTCTCTGTGAGATCAGGAGCTGTCCCCATGTCAGATGGAGCCAATGCCAGCTGGCTCCCAGACAGATCCACCACTGGCCAAATCTGAGCCCATCAGCAACATTGGTAGCACCTCTGTAATAACATATTTAAGAAAGGGTAAAAACTGCTGCACAACAGCAGCTGGGAGAGAGGAGTGAGAAGATGTGAGAGGAACAACTCTACAGACACCAAGGTCAGTGCAGAACGAGGGGGAGGAGGTGCTCCAGGCACCAGAGCAGCGATTCAGCCCCTGGAGAAGACCATGGTGAGGCAGGCTGTCCCCCTGCAGCCCGTAGAGGACCGTGGTGGAGCAGACATCCACCTGCAACCCATGGAAGACCCCATGCAGCATTAGGTGGACATATCCTGAAGGAAACTGCAGCCTGTGGAGAGGAGCCCACGCCAGGGCAGGTTTGCTGGCAGGACTTGTGGCCCTGCGGGGGATCCACGCTGGATCAGTCTGCTCCTGAAGGTCTGCAGCCCATGGAAAAGAGCCACACTGGAGAAGTTTTGTGAAGAAATGAAGCCCATAGGAAGGACCCATGCTGGAGAAGTTCCTGAATGACTGTATCCCGTGGGAGATACCCCACACTGGAGCAGGGGAAGAGCAAGAAGAGGAAGAAGCAGCAGAGACAATGCATGATGAACTAACTGCAATCCCTATTCCCCATCCCCTTGCACTGGTCAGGAGGAGAAGGTAGAGAAGTCAGGAGTGAAGTTGAGCCCAGGAAGAAGGAAGAAGGGTGAGTGGAAAATGTTTTAAGATTGTTCTTATTTCTCATTATCCTACTCCATCTAACTGGCAATAAATTAAATTAATTTCCCCAAGTTGAGTCTGTTTTCCCCATGATGGTAATTGGTAGGTGATCTCCCTGTTCTTATCTCAACCCCTGCGTTTTTTCATTGTATTTTCTCCCCTTGTTCTGCTGAGGAGTGGGAGTGAAAGCGTGACTTGGTTGGCACCTGTTGGCCAGCAAAGGTTAACCCACCACATCATTATACAATGCTTAGAAGCTCCCAGAGTAATTATAATGTTAGGAAAAAAATCTGCAATAGTATTTTAAAGCTATAATCTCACAAACTGCATCTTTTTATTACCTTGCAAGCCAATTTATAAATAAGACTTCAGCCCAATCTCCAAATGTTCATCTTCAGGTGTCTTCATCAGTGTCAGATTAGAAGAAATTGCTCACTGAAAAAGGAAAGTGGTACTTACTACATAAGTGGGAATTTTGTGTGCTTAGCAATTGACACACTAAATTCCCAAAGTATGTCCAAGCACTTTATTAAATTTAAGTGCCTGCTTAAGTATTATCTTGAATTAGGGACAGCAGATAGTTTTGTAAGAAGGCTTTGTTTCCCATTTAAGTTGCTGGCATATGGATGTAGCTATCCTGGGATCAGGACTTTGGAAAGGATGAGAAAGAGAAAAGGGGAAAGAAACAGTGATTGGCAAATGTGTGCTCACCAGATAAAAGGGAAGAGGATGGAAGTGTCAGAGCTTAAGATGAGGAGTTAGGAGAGTAAGAACGAGTTCTTGAATAAACTGTTACTGTGAGAACAAAGCAACCTTTACCCTGCACCTGAGCTCCCACCAGTTTTGATTCAAAGATTTACACATTCAGTTTAATGGTGTTCAAAGTATACCAGAAAGTGTCAGAAAACTAAGCAAGCACAGTTCAGATGATATTTTGATTTTTAAAGAGTTATTAAAAAAAACTTTAAAAAAATTACTTAAAACTCAGCTTATTAATTTTATTTATTTTGCAGCCTATTATGGCTTTGCAATAGTACAGGTACATGTCACAGAATGCACAAGAACTATGAAGCCTACCATTGCAACACAATGACCCCATGTTTAGAGAAGATGACAAACTTAACAACCTTTTACATTAAAATGCTATAAAAATGCCCCTTATCTTACAACTTGCCTTAGACTGATAGAGCCCTGGCCTACATGCACCAGCTTTCAGGAAAGGGAAATTGAGATTTGCATGTTTTCCTGAATCACAGCCAAGTGAAATCATTATCCTCCTTTCCTTTCTGCTTGCTATTAGAGAAACACAATTGCAGTATGCGCTACTTATTTTGTAGTACTGTAGGAAGTTGGCTGGTTTGGATTGATTTGAAGATCCTTTTATAGATTCTTCCACTCTAACCGACCCAAATTCTTTCAAAGCTAAATGTCATTTAAACTTGCAGCACATGAAGCTGCACAGTATTTATACTTATCCAACACAACTGTGGTTGACTGCTTTATGTGAAATCTAGTGAAAGAAGGAACAAAACCTAAGAAATATTGCTATAGTGATGACAGAAAAACATTAATGGAATTCAGGGCCAATGCAGAGCTGTCTAAATCTATTGTTTATACGTGGGCTAATTTTGCCTCAGCTTAACATAAATAAAAAAATATTTAAAAATAAAAAATAAAAAAGGCAACCTCCACCCAAAGGAAATACGAATCAGAATTCATTGGCGTGGCAAAAAACAAAGTTATGACCTCGTTCATCTCCATGAGCAAAGGTACTATGTGAAGTTTCTCTTCCATTCACTGTGTCTGTTCATGATGATGGCAAAGAGTGAAAAGAAGTTCCCTTTTCCCTGTAAAAATTCAAAATTCAAACACCTGGAGAATAGAAGGGCACTCAGCAGCTATATTTTTAACCTTCAAAGAGCTACTTGATTACTTACCAGTCAAAGAAATGGTTTCCTTCAAAACTGGCAATTATTTGAAAGACAGAAAACAGTAGAAAAATCCTTTATGCTGTTTTTCGGTGTTCTTTCCTCAATGCTATTTTGCCCAGTGTATTATCCTGTGCAGTTCATTACCTGTGTGCCCTTCAGTGCTTCTAGATTGTATATGTGATATCGTGGCAGTTTTCAACAGGTCATTTTAAAACAAAAAAAAGTCACAAAATACATCACACAG
The DNA here is from genome assembly GCF_028858705.1 of Grus americana. Taxonomy (NCBI): domain Eukaryota; kingdom Metazoa; phylum Chordata; class Aves; order Gruiformes; family Gruidae; genus Grus; species Grus americana. The sequence continues at coordinate 74,255,783 of NC_072891.1, read as the reverse complement.
AGTCAAGGGAAGATATGTTCAAAAGATGTTTTTGGTTTGGGAAGGAGGCATTTTGATTTTCCAGAAAACATTGTCACTGTTGAACACAGCCAAAGACAAAAAGCAAGCAGCATTGCCAGTTTATTTGCAGTCATGTCAAAAGCACAGATATTCTAGTTAGAAAGAAAAAAAAAAAGGACAACGATTTTTTCTTTGCTGACACCCTCCTGCCAAATCACTGTGTTCATAACAATAGTAAAGCAATGAAGGAGACAAGAACCGGGCAAAAGAAATACAGATTGTAATGCGAGGTCCACTCTGCTGAGCCTTTTGTTTAGAGCACTGGACTGGCCTGTTGGAGACCCTGATTTCACTTCAGGTTCTGCTACCAGTGCTAAGCAATGCTGTTTTCACATTTACATCAAGGAGGAAGTAATATATTAATATAAAATTATAAAGATATAATTATAAAAATAATTATCTAAGAAATATATAAATAAATATTATTTTCAAGTATTTTATGCAATGACCATCTTGTTTCCTTTGGGTACCAAAAATAGGTATCACAATGCTTTCTACTTGTATATTCATGTCAGAATCTGCCCTTAAAATATTTACTTAGGCAAACCTCTTATTGAAATCACCAAGCTATGATTATTTGCAGTATATTCACATTTGACTAGATTTTTAATACTCCTTCCAATACAATACAGTATATGGGATGCTTAACCTCCTACTTCTTGACTTCAGTGCATTTAAATGCTACGTTATGGTCAAGAATTAACAAAGATTTTTGCATTGACTTCTTTTGGGTTATTTCTGAGAGCTTGGAAAATCTGCATTTAAATTAACTTCATAAACCCATTGTTAGGTGAGAGCAAAGCAATCCATGTTATAAAGCCATACCTTTTCACAACATATCCCTTTCATATTTTCAAAAGTATGATCACAGGTCATGTCTCCACAAAATAAATTCCACCATGATCTCTGACAGCTTACACCACAACAATGTTCCTGAGTGAACATTTTGTCTCAGTTTCTTAGGCTGTGCACTGTACTCATTACATATTCTAGGGCAACTTCAATGCCCTGAAGTGATGTGTTTTTCAGCGACACATCAGTGTCTCAGTAGATACACCACAGAGTGCCTGTGGGAACACTGACAGACTCAAATATAGCAGATGCCACTATCATGCAATCTCATTCATTACGTTTTCTGTCTATCTCACATTGCACTCATCATGGTAGTTTCTGAGCACCTAATGTGATCAAGAAAATATAACAAATATACTTGACACATTTTCCTAAAGACCCTGGAAGGACTTTCAGAGAAAATGGACAGTTTCTGAAAGGGCCAGAAGAAAATTTCTGGTTAAGTAAACTTTTTGTCCTTGCTTGACATCCACACCTTCTGCATAAAATTCTGTTCCTTAGACTGAAGGAAACTGTGTACTTCAGATAACGAAGTGCATTTCTAAAGGGGCAAGGGGACACCTGTAATGGGATTCTGTTCAGCAGGGAATTGTATATATATTAAAGGTGAGCTTATACCTCAGCACCATACTTTGAATGTAACTGTACTCATTGAATGATTTCCTATCAAAAATGATAAATTTTTTGAGCTTCATCTTAGATCCTAAATCCAGATTTGTTGAGTGTTTATGTGATAACAGAAGATTAATGTTTTCTGCATAGACCATCCAGAATTTAGTTCCTTGTGTGATATCAAACTATTTACCCCTTTTTCTTTTGAGTTTATCAAAGCCAAAAGACATAATCCATTCTGTACTTGAGGAAGTGAGATATAGTGATCAGTCATAGAATACACTTCTCTTACAAATGTCCAGACCTATTTTATTATTATCTATGTTTATGACAACATACTATGAATCATCAGCTGAGTTACGTATGAGCAAAAATTGAATTCACAGATACCACAAGTTGAAAATTGTAAGGATGTATTTGTGGGGGGCAATCATGTTTATGTTTTAATAATCCTGTGCAGTTGGATATAAAAATATGCTCAAGTTTCTAGTTATTTTTTAATGGAATCTTTGACTGTTACAAACAATAAGCTGTAGTTACTCTCTCATTTTTAACTCCTATTCTCTTAATCTGCTGTGCCGCTAGAAGGAAGGACAATACAAGACTGGCTTCTAAGACCAAGTAGATGATCTGTATTGACTTTTTCTGTTCAATAAACCAGAACTCTTTTTTCCTCCTAGAACATGTCTACAAATGGCTAATGATTTTTCTTTTCCACCTGCATTTGTTATCTCAAGTTATGTTGTGAAAAATTCCTGCAATTAATTCTTGTAATGTGACTCTGAAAGAAACAAGGAATCAGTGACCGCCCTACTATGTTGAGAATTTCACATCCAAACAGGTCATGGAAAGATATGTCCCACCTCTCTCTGTGGAGTCCCTCTAATGAGGAATTCTCTAGTACAGCCTTTATAGTTACCCTAGAGACCTGAGGCAAGGAATTTTACATAAAATCATCTTTTCTCACTCATTTCATTGTTACCAGTTCTCTCTTTTCCATTCAGTAGATTGTTCCTGTGTTGATCATTCTGGGCATTTAGCCCCTTTTATAAAAAGCACCATTTATGCATTTTATACAGCATGCCAGACAAAGTCGTAAGGGGATTATTTTACAAATTAATAACTACAAATTCATCCACAGAAATTTGAATAACGGTGGAAAATGCCTGAATGCAGATGTTCAGCACTCCCTGAAAAATAAGCCTGTTCTAGGTGCGTCAGATTAGGAATCCAAAGATTTAAAGGGCTTTCGATTTACCTGTTACATACGAAAATTGAGAGGAATTCATCCTGCCCTTTATCCACCTTGCCAAATCATAGAGTAGAACAACCCACATGGTGTCTGAAGAAGCAAACATAGCAAGAAGTAAGCAGCATTTTGCCATGGTCAGAGGACCTTACTGCACTGACTGGGTTTGGCATATTAGGCAATTTATATTTCACAGCAGACAATCAGCAGGAACTAGATATGTTTTCAGATGGCTCTCCAATTTGTAAGTAACAAGGGATCTTCTCCTTCAGTCACTTCTTCATGGGGTCATAGATGAAGTTTAGCTATCTCACCTCTTTTTTCAGAAGCAAGAGCTGAGAAGTAAGCCCCATTATCATCATCGTCAGGTTCAAAAGAGGAACAATTTTAATGGGACACAGTTATTTTACTTTCTCTTAAGTATCTTGCCATTTCTTCAGCTTATAATTTTTGAAATCAATTTGGTTCCTGAGTGTTTGGTTCTGCAGCTACCAACAATGAAAAAATTCACTTTTCAACAAGCACAAAACAAGGTTTCTGTTAACACCTTTTAGTAAAGGAAAGAAAAGTTTAAGTAGGTTTTGTCAGCTACTTCTTATAGAAACAAGGCAAGGTTCAGAGGGAAGTTCAGGATCTTTCTAATCACATGTTGTTAATGGTTCTGCTGAGATCTCATTCTGGTAGAATAACTGTGAATTAATTTTCTCCCCTACTTCCACTTTTCTACTCCTAGTTTTTCTCACCTCTTCTGTGAAAGGTTTTTCTCACCTCTTCTCTACTCTGAGTGCATATTTTCCCCATATTGTCACCTACTCATCCCTCCATTTATATCTCCCTTTTCCCTTTTTATTTTCCAAACCTAATGTGTATGAATGGCTTAGTAAAGAAACTTGACTGGAACAACGTTCTCTGCGCTGTAAGACTGGACAATGTATTTGAGACCAATTGTAGACGCTGAGCAACAGTTACAAAGCTCCAAAATGTACAGAATAATTTGTAAAACCATATTAGTAGAAGACAAGAAACCTAAGCAAATGTGTTCCACGGCTTTAGCACTTGAAAGTCTTGGGTAGTCAGTGCGTCCCACTATCCGCAGTTTTTTTCTAAATACGGTTTTCTTTTTTCCAACTGGACCACAACACTAATCCAGTATTTCCATATCATTCCACATCTTCCCCTCTGGTGTTTGTATCACCCCCACACCGGACACACTTCTAGTGTCTGTATTCCTCAGTTCCCCAGCTAACTTGATCTCATCTATCATTCTCATTGGCTTTTAACAATGGCGCTTCTATATTCTGCTTATATTGTGGATTTATGTGCATCTGATAGTCTAACACAGAAATCTGTCAGCTGTTTTAAGAAGGCTTATGGCCTTGACGTAAGAACTGAGAAAAATATAGAAGACAGAGGATTCCCCTTTGTTACCTTTCCTAAAAAGACAACAGTCTATTTCAACTTCAGCATAAATGTGCCTTTGTCATTAACCTAAATTCACCTACAACGTCTTCTGTGTTCTTACCAACCTCTTAGTTTTTCACACAAACATGGAATAAAAACATGAATATGTATTTTTGGTCCTAAGAACCCAGTTCTGCTTTTGCCTCCAAATGTCTCCTACCATTAATACCTTGTTCACTTACTAATATGCCTTTCCGAAAGCTTGCTATAGCATATCTGCATATGCTGCCTCAAGGCAAATTTTCTCCAACTTCACTGGAATTTCCTAGAATTGCACAAAGTTCTACTCTTGACCATTTGTCCTAATGAGACTTGAATGTCAAAGCTGAAATGGCTGAGACATTTAAATACATCTCACTTTTGCATTTTCCTGTGGAACTTTACGAATTCAGTGAGTGGCTGACAAAGAGTACCCAAGGTTTTAAGTCCCTTCTGCACCTTGAATCCAGAAGATCAAATAAACCAAGAACACTTGCCCAACTAACGTTTGAAGTCTGCATAAAATGCACTCTGCCATCAAGTGGGGAATTCTGAAAATTGGTTGTCAGTTCTAACTTTGATGTGTGTCAAACTTTGTGGTGGTACATTGAAAGATACAGTCCTGAGGAGAAAATCAGCTTTCACGTGAAAGTCCGTAATTGTTTCATTGCATTCATCTTGGTTGTTCACCTGGCTGGCCGGTGTGATACATGTACACTTGGAATGAGCAGTCTGTGTATTAAGGAAAAAATTTACCCTGGGATATTGAGCAATGTCATAGCTTAAATTGGAAGGAACTCTGGTGCTTCATAATACGCCAACAATCTTAAGGGCTTGACAAAGAATGCAAGAAGTCATTAGCTGTGTATGTGGGCAGCTGAGTGTCATTAGGGCTGTGCTCAAATGATCACAGGCTAATTTAGAAGGAGCCTCTGGAAGCGATCTAGTTCAACTCTGGACTTAAAGCAGGGATATCTTTGAAGTGAGATCAGATGCTCAGAGCCTGGTCCAGCTGAGCCCCGTGAATCTCCAATCTCCCTGTGAATCTCCAATAGCCCAAACTACTCAGTATTCATTAACACAAGTGGAAAAGAGAATAATCTGAATAGCTGCTAAATGGATATGGACTACAAAAACAGTAGAGATCACACAGGTACAGTCTCTGAAGACAGAAGAAACAAAATAATCATCCATGAATGTTGTGAAGTGTCTGTTAGCTTCCTAACAGCACTACAGGGAGTCACAGAGCATTTTAAGTAGCAAAATAGATATGATCATGGTTGGAGTTTTTCTGTTCATTTCCATTCACCTATTTTTGTGGACTTCACAAAATCTTAGACAACCTATTTCAAACTAGGACATTTTGTTTTCTCTCTGCTTAATCAGGCTTGTTTAAAGAGCATTTTCAGAGTAACCCTCTGAATCCTAATTAATTCTACTCCTTTGAGATGGTAAATCTGAAAATAAGTCTAACAGATTCTTTTGAAAGGACTGACCCTTCCATGTATGTCCCACAGGTTATATCATAAGAATTGGGAGTTAAAGTTGTATGTCAAACTGTTTTAATTAATGTAGAAAAGTTGTTTTAATGTGTGTCCCAAAGGGTTACAAGATGATTCACTGCAGGAGAATGGGGGGAAAAAAAAAAAGTTTCCCTGTGACCATCCATTAGTGTTCTGAGATCTAGTGAACCAGTGGGGAACACGCCAAGCCCTAACTGTTCTGAAAAGACCTGCTTCAAAAGGGTTGGCAAGATATGCATCTTGAGGAATGTTTATTCCCCGTAAGGCAATGCTAAAATTACAATTATTATTGCAATATCCATTAGGAATAATTTGTAGATTTATAAAAGTAAGCCATTTAATTGGCTGCCCTAACATCTTACTAATATAGATTTCATTAGCTAAATGAGTTACATATTGCATTTCTATTTTAGCTTTTTGTTTTGTCTTGAACTTAATTAACTTTTTATCTTAATACCTTGTCTGAAGACACAGCTAACTCAGAAAAACCAAAGACTTCCATTCTTACAAGAATGGTGATGACTGTACTGGTACAACAGACAATGCATTGTCAACATAACAATAGTTCCAAACCCTTCCAGGGATTCAAAAGTAACTAGTTTTTTTATCACTGTAAGTCTTGTGGGCTCCTTGAAATCTGGGGACACAAAGGCATAAGAGAATGTAGCACCTCCTATTGACTCACACCAGCTGGCATTGAACAAGGCAGTTAAAAAACATTTCTAAACTTGCATTATAACAGATGGGCATCAGGATCTAAGACAGTGAGTGTGAGACTGAAGCTGAATTATCCTACACTTTAATTCTCCTTTGCTCGTACATAACATATTTCGCTTGTGCAGATCAAGGATGTTGATGGAATGACTAGGGGATCTGATCACGCATTTTTCACTCAACTAATTCCAAGGTCTCCCAAGAATGGCTAAGTACGTAAACCTCTTGCCATTCTGAGTATGGTTCCAAGCAGTTCAATGAACCTTATTCCAAAAAGTTGCCTAACCTTGGAATTTCAGATAAACTGCTACAAATAAACAAAAAGTTTGGAATAACTTACAAGCAGAAAACTAATTTGCTTTATCAGTTCTTACCCACTGTTCCTGATCTTCAGGATAATTTGGAAGTCACTGTAGCAGCCTCACATGTGTTGTCCTCCTTTATCATATGAATGGGAGACATATTTCTTGCTGTCAACTTTAATCAAAGAATCTAAAGGAAAGCAAAGAACCTCATTTACTTACAGAGACACCACAGAAAAAGCATTTTCTTTTTTATGCATCTAGAGAATAATTGGGCTATTTCAGTGTTGCATGTTTGTGCTTAAACTGGCTGCATCTCTTCATCTAACAGATCTGCCTGAACTGTTTGTTTAAAAAATGAAACTGAATCAGAAGCCAATAGGAATGGATACTGTATCATTAGGAATCTAAACCAATATATAATGTTTTCCAATATGGAACAATGGGAAAACCCAAGCGCCATAATCATGTTTGGTAAACAGAGAAGAAAATATATGTAAAACTTTAAGACTACAGGAAAAAAAGAAGCATAGAGGGATGATGTCAAGGAACCTGCCAAACACAGAGGATCTCACTGAAATTTAAGATGAGACCAGGAGGGAAAAGAATGTTTAATTTTAATGTTTCCAAAGGTTGACTTTGCCTGTAACATTTATAAAATATTGAAAGAGAAGAAAGTAAGTGATATGGATATGAATTCTTTGGCTGGTTTTAGTTGTCTTTGAAAGCAGCCACCATAAATCTTGGATGAAGCCAAATAAGGCTGATGATTTTGATCTTCCATTCATTCTTTCCTATCCTTCAAAACATAAATGATCCTGATGGAATTAGAGCTAAGCAGAATGTATTTCTTCTGTGATTTGCATACCCAATGATCTACACATTTACATCAGCAAGATTAAGCCAGTTTTCCCCTCCCATTCTGGAGAGCCTGTTTGTGTGTGTGTGTGTGTGCGCGCGCACACGTATGCATGTGTGCTTGTACACATGTGTGTATCCACTCTCATGCCTGAACAGCCACTTGAAATTTCAGGAAAAGTTAAAACTTAGGGCCTAATAGGAATGGAAAAGCAAAAGAAAAAGCTATTCATATATTAACTTCTTTTTTCTATATCTGTCACACTGGAAACTAAGAGGCAAAATGAATGAATGAGAAAAAGGACACCAAAACAAAAGTTCTTAGCCAAAGTCAAAGTTGACACTTACTTACTCATAATATTCTTCACAGATCTCCTACATAGCTTTCAAATTCTGATTAGAACAAGTACCTGGGACTGGAAATGAAAATTCCTGCTTCTTCTCAGCGAAAAATTTCAGCATAAGCACACAGGTTATGGAAGAAATACATTGTCCCTTTTCAGAGACTCAGCATTGTTATCAGAAGAGTCATATAAAAGACATCATACCTTAACACTGAGCGGCTATGGTAAACAAAATATTATGGATATGTAGTTTCACCTCTACTGCACGAGGCAAACCCTGCTGCACGACAATATACATTTCCATCTATCGTGTATTCATTAACGTACCAGAGTAAATAAAATCACTGATTGGGAGCCACCTGATCTGATAAGAAGCAACTCCAGAGATATTCCACATATGAAAACAGAAAAGCTAGATGATTTTGGCTTCTAAATGGTGAATTTCACAACAGTTTTAACTGACAAAAAATTATCTCCAAATCATAGATATATTACTATATTATAACCTGTGGCAGAGAACTGCAAGAGTCTGGAGGGGAGCAACAAGGAGAAAAGCAAAAGGACAGTCCTGGGGATAAATGGCATAGTCATTCATGGTATTTGGGATGAATTACTTCAGAAACTTTTCAAGTGACATGCCTCAGAAAAGGAATACTGGGATTTCTGCTACCTTGCAAAGAAAGAAAAAAAATGGATGGCAAATGTTGCAGCCAGAAGAAAAGCAGAGGAGTTCAGTCTGGACAATTTTCTTTTTCATCGTAACAGCCTTGTAGATATTTTTAGTCTGGTAAAGAGGCAACTGAGGAAATTCTTTTGGGGTGGTTCTTGAATACTTCTTGATGGGTGCTGTCACATCACAGAACTAATCAAATCACACGCCACTATCCTACAAATGAGTGGACCTGAGAAAAGGCTGACTAATGAAAAACAGATAACAGATACTGCAGTGGAGCTGCATGTAATGCTGAGCAATTGTGATCAAGAAGACAAAACACTGAATCTGTTAGCTGATTATCTACTTTGTCAGGAAAAAAAGGTTAAATTTATTGAAGAATTGTGAAAGCAATATTTTCCAAAGAGAAAACAGTATACTATATAGTTGTTATTTTGTCATTTAAATATGTTGATTGCATCAAGATCAAAGGCAAATGTTCACATTAATTCAAGATAGAGCATATTGCAGCTTATTTCTATTGAAATTTACGTTTTCTTTTTTATTCCAGTGTTCTAGTTTAATTTATCTTATTAAATAGCGTCTCCAATGTTTCATATTAAAGTGACTTAATGTAGAGAAAACAAAAATAAATAAAATTAAACATTTCATTGAAATCACACCTATTCCGCTCTTTTTTTGTAATTTTTGTTCTGTTCCCTCTTTCTTGGTTTTTAGATTCAGTTGATCATGATAATAATTTTTTAAATGCTACAATTTATTGCAGGGGTGAAACTCCATTTTAATATCAATTTTAGTGAGGAAAGAATTTTGAAAATAGATTCACTCAATGCCTCTATAATTATTCTTTAATAATTAATATTGTCCACAAGGGTCTTTAGCTGCTCAGAATTCAAAAGTCAAGATGAGTTCATTTTCATTGGCCAGAAATATTACATAGGGGACTATTTGCTCCCTGATTATAGTGAATATATATCTTACAATTATGTCCACAGATTCAGAATTACACCCCTGTAAATACTTCCTAAAATTGGTTCATTATTTTCACTTTAAATCCTACCATTTATTTCCTAAATGAATATCCATGACAAAATGAATATTCCTCCAACTAAAAAAATGAAGACTTTTTTTAAGAAATATTACAGAATTTTTCACGTTTTTATTTGTGTCAATGTTGTGTTTAATTACTTTTATTTAGTTGTCTTAATAAAAATGATTATTTAGAACATAAAATTAAAAAGGTATTCTGCTTCATGAGAAGTAACTTTTCAAAATGAGTATAAAACTCTCCTAATTTTTTTGCTGTTCTACTCCAAAACTATTTTTAAATAATCTTGTTGGGGGAGAAGAGAGGGCGGTGATTCTTCTCTACAGTCCCTAGGAATAGAAGTCACCTGTGTCAGCTCTCCTAGTCCATTTGAAGTCAGTGCAGCCACGGTGAGTTATTCCAATCAGTAATCTGCCTTGTGAGTTCCATATAAATTACATGGATTAGGTCATCTGACCCAAGATAGTCCAACACAGAACTCAAGAGTTTTGCGCTCTGAACCCTCAGGGAACAGGCTAAATCTTAGCACAGTGTCCTCAGGGAAGTTAATCATGAGAACCTGAATATTTGCCCTGGCCAGCCTGGAACATGTCACCCTGTAGTAAATATGGCAGCAGTACTTACTATAATTCACACATTAACAGGCAGCCACACAGTGACTTAAACTTTCTGAAGCTGCAAAACCTGATTCCTCCAGGACATACAGTGCCAGTGACTTATTGTTCAGTTCTCCCAGCAAACATTAGAAATACTTCCAGCAAAATATCCATTAAAGAGGTATAATTTGCAAGTCAGTGTCTTTACAGTATTTACAACTTCTTTCTTAAAGCCATCAGCTTCACAAGTTGTCCCTTTTCTTACATTCCGTGCCCTGCAATAAAAGAAAACTCAACTAGAGCAAAACACCACGGGAACACAGTAAGAGTACACAACATATCTGAATCTTTCTGCCACTGGTGGGACAGGATTGCTAGCCAGTTTCACCAAAGCAGACTACAAATCCCAAAGTTAAAAATTCCTAAGATTTCCTCCTCCTCAGAAGACGAATTCCCTCCTCCCCTGTTTAGTTCTACAGCCGCTCATGGAAAAGAGGGACCTGCATCCCCCAAGGGAGCAGGCTCCAGTCATCATGGGCTGTTTCTGTATTTCTCTACTTCATTGTCACAGCAATAAAGGGCAGAAAATTAGTATTAACCAAACCCTACATCATACACATTTTATTCCTTCTGTTTGTGTTCCTACAGACCTCCGTTGTATGAGAAGATACTTTCAAACTGTGCCAGCAAATCTAACAACAAACAGCCGTATGTCCAGACAGTACTACATCCAGTAAATATAAGAACTTTCCATCTTGTATCTCTTCCTTGAATTTGTTTTCCGGTAATCATGTGTTCAAGCCTTTGTAAGCTTCAGTCACAAGTGATCGATTTGATTCAAGGTGCTTAATTTCAGGCCAGGACAAGTCATCTGTCTCCCCTCCCCCCATCCTTCTCCTTTTATTTTTTATTTTTTAAACCCTGCTGGGAAGAAAAAGAAAATGCTTTAATTCTTCTCTGATCTTTAAATGAAATGTTCAGAGATCTCTGGCAAACAATAAGTCATAAAGCCAGCACAGTAATTCAAACAGTAATCTATGGGCATATATATCATCCTGCAATGGTACATTAATCATTACCCTTAAAGACAGCACAAGAGTGATGAAGTTTTTTCCAATTGTGTCTATTGCAACTCAGCTATATTCAAGTGTTTTTAATCTGTGCCATTACATCAAAAGATAATAACTGTATTTTAATCTAGAAATCTTTTCTATCCCCTTCCCAAGTATGATTGGAAAAGAATCGTAAGCAAAGGAGAGGTGACTTTTGAATTCAGCATGCATGTGAATGCACAAACACTGGCATGCACACAGAAAAGTTATCTACAGAATATAAAATTAACATTGCTTCTAAAGGAGAAATTCATTCAGGACACTGAAGATAAAACTTCCTGTTAAAAAAGAAAGAGGGCAGGAGGGAAGGATGCATTTTTAGGCCACTTGCAATCCTGAAATCTATTGCATCTTGTGTCACTAGACTGCAACTGGTTCAATGTACTGCAGTAAGAAAAGGTCAAAGAAAGAGATGAGAATTTAACTGTTTGGTAGGGAGACATGTTTAAAAAAAACAGGATAGCTGGACTCATAAAACACCTTTCTTATTCAGAGAAGCCCAAAATAGTTTCAAAGATTAGAATGTTGTAGTAGTGCAAACAAATGTAAAACATATCAGCTTTTCAATATTCATGACAACTTGTATACCTCTTGGAAAGCAGGATTCATCTGAAGAAAAAATGTCAGCCCTGACAAAAAGTTTTTCCCCAAATTCCTTCAAGAAGTTTACTGCAGAAAAGAGAATCTACATTAAGGTTTCAATAAAAGAACACCATGTCTTACTGCAGTTACCTCTGAACATTTGATGTCATTTTTGTAGTCTCATATGAGTTGTGGTTATGAGCCAGCCCAAGTCTACAAAACACACAGATACATAGTTTACAAGTCCAAAGAAAGACAAAAAGGAACCGGAGATGTTGTTTGGAGTCTGGGGTGGGTTTTTTTTTCAATGCAATCTTAATTCAGGCATAAGACTGGTTCTCAATTAATCTACACGGCACAGCACGGACAACTTCTGCTGAGGTCTGCTGCTTAAATCAGCTGAGAATCTCATAACAGGGCCTGCAAGGAAATCTCCAAGCTAAATTTGGCCCTGATAAAAAGCAAGTATAAGTTACACTGGGGCCAGATGTAGTCTGAGTGATGGGAACTGGATAGCTGCCAGAGGATATGCGTTCCAATAAGACAGTCCTAATTTACGGGCAGGGAGACAGTCACAGGACTCATAAATCTCCCATTAAACACATATCTGGATACCAAGTGCACAGGTGTGATGATGTGTGAGTAAAAGGGTGTTATAATAGTTAGTTGGGTCTTCATATCTTTTTGGATTGCAAACTGAGTCCTGTAGTCCCCAGGGGAGAAAGGTTGCTGAAGCACAGTCAGAAAGCAACACTACTGAACATTTACATTTCCCTTTCCACAAGGATTAGACTATTTTCCTTCTTAAATTATCCTCCACCTGGAAAGTGGCCTTTTATTCCTACCTAACAAATATCAAGTTCATGGAAATTATACCACTACATCAAATTTCCTTCTCTTCTTAACATCTTGAGATCTTATCACTCTCTACAACTGCCTGAAAGGAGGTTGTAGCCAGGTGGGGGTTGGTCTCTTTCTCAAGTAACAAGCAATAGGACAAGAGGAAACGACCTTAAGTTGCACGAGGGGAGGCTTAGATTGGATATTAGGAAGGACTTCTTCCCCAGAGGGTTGTCAAGCACTGGCAACATCCATCACACGTGCAAAAGCAACAAACTTCTTTGTTGCCAGATGCACAAATTATTTTGATTCGTTGTCCCTGAGTGGGAGAATAGAACAAAAGTGCAAAAAAGCCCAACAGCACAAAGGAGAAAAATGGAAAAACATCACCCAAATTGGGGTCATGTCATTTATCTTCCCATTTGTCTTCTGCATATGTTTTCATATAAAGGAAAGAGAATTAGATAGAACGTTATTATGATGTCCCAGCTGAAGACATTCCATCAAGAGTGTCCACAAACTTTCCCTGCCCCTGCTCTTCTGCTTCATAATTTTTATTCCTGCTGTAAAATCCCAGATGGAAGAATGGCATTGTAATCAATCATCTCCCACGATTACATCCTTAATCTTTCTCCCTCACTTTTATTATTTTTTATCTCCTATGTATCATTGGCTGACACATCTGTAAGTATTCTACTTTGTGAGTTTTAGATAAAGAAATTATTTACACAGAAATATAAAAAGTATATCAACAATTCTACTGTCTCTTGAACATTGAGTCATGCAGCCAAGTTGAAACTCTTCACAAAAATTTGTCCATTACCATTTTACCGTAGGGCAGATGTCCTCAAGAAATAAGCACTTAACTTCTACAACATCCTTTCAAGCACCTAATGCCCCTTTTCAGTACAGTTTTCTACTTCATGTCATGCACCCAAATACAGGTAGATGACGGAGAAGCTGACCCTATTCACCAGTGTGCTTTTAGCAGTTCAAGTTGTAGAGATAAATTCAATTCCATCCTCCTGCGGCTGGCAGGCAAGTTGGACCGCCTCACTGAGGACCACAGGGTCTTTCCACCTATTCCCTCTGAACAGAAGCTGTTCCCTCATCTCAAGTACATGAAGCCAGAGACATCTTCTACCCACCCCAACATATCAGCAAATCATGGCTAACTAGCACCTTGACTAGCACAATTTGGTTCACTGATGGAGAAGTACCCAACACGTGTAACGTCTTAATTTCACAGCCAGCAGGAGGGGGAATGGCCCTGTGAAGGACTGAACTCAATGAGCTCCATCAAGAGCAGCCTGAGTCAGGTTTACTCCAGTAAATAGTATAGTTCAGGGCCCAGTGTGTACCGAGGATACTCACCCCTAAACCCTAGCACTAGCGTGGGGGGATTCAGAGGCATCTGCTGCCTGCCTGCCAGGAGGTGCCCGATGAGCAAAGGGCCCTGCAAATCCTGTAGGAAGCATGCGTGAATTTCCTCCATTAAGAGCCAAAAGAAGACAGATAATGGTTATCCTTGTTACTTTTGTGGTCGTTTGCTGAATAAACTGAAAATTCTCTCACTGTCTCTCTAATGCTTTATTCAAAATAGTCTTTTTGGCCTATCCAGCAGAAAAGGAGAGCAAAGACAGATTCGGTTTAGATCCAGAGTGAGACTGTTAATAAAAAAACCACAAATACCATTTTTTTCCCTGAAATGAGTAATATTCATATAGTTATGAAAGTGTCCTTACTAACCACACTACATTGAAAAGCCCATTTCAAAAATTATAATGGAAATAAGGAATCAATTAAGTAAGTTACACAAAATTTCACTCATCTAAATGTATTACCTGTAAATAAAGCTAAGGATGTGCTTTTGGTAAGCACAAAAATATGTCTAATTACAACAAAACTATTTTATTTGAAACTTACTGCTGATTAAAGAATCTCAGAACATGACAATTTTATCCCATTTGAACAAGAAAGGAATGCTGTAATCCCACAAAAACATGGCTTGTCCACAAGCTGCCCACAATTAAAGTTGATGTCAGAACCAAAACTTATTTCAGCTTTTTTGTTCTCTTTTTTGAACATAACTACTTCTGCTATACAGACATTTATAAGAAATTCACCATTAAAATAGAATAATTTTTTTCTGGTGAAATATTTCTCAAATAGAAAAAAAAATTCAACAACTATTAATCAATGCAGAAAATATGTTGCTTTGAAAAAGTCTGGAAT
This sequence comes from Grus americana, assembly GCF_028858705.1. Taxonomy (NCBI): domain Eukaryota; kingdom Metazoa; phylum Chordata; class Aves; order Gruiformes; family Gruidae; genus Grus; species Grus americana. The sequence goes on along the minus strand of NC_072891.1, from coordinate 74,240,743 downwards.
AAGGTTTTCTATATGGCTCAGCTGAAAAATCCCAGTGCATTTTTTGAAGCTACTTTACATGTTTATTTCATATGTAAAATATGATATTAAAATGAAGTATGCTTTTGTTCCACAGAAAAGGAAACTTTTGATTGATTGAAATAAATAACACCACCACCACCAAACAAATGCTCAGCAGGTTCAGTGGTGTGAAATTTTTACACGTGATTGCTCTGTTCTGATCCAGAACCCGTTTTCAAAAGTTTGGGTTTTGCACAGCAGCCATATGGCATAACATTATCCCATACCACATCATGCCAAAAATCAATCTGAATTACTCTTTTTCTGTGATTTTGGCCAGCAGGTGAAGACAGGGTAAGAAATTTATACTGGGGCAAACACAACACTGATGCCTTACTGGTGTACTCTCCCAGCACCATTGATCTATGACTAAGGAGAGGACTAGAAGAGGAACAGACCTCTTCAAGATAAAGTTTTCCTGAATACATTAATTTTCTACACCTTGATGTGAAAAAAGAGATTTCCACAACAAGGGCTGATACATAGATAAACCTCATGTGCTTTGAATCACTGAGCTTTGTTTCACATCTGAAGCAACACAAAAAAGTCAAAAGATAATACTGGTCCTGTTCATTTCAGTAATGGCCCCTGAAGGTCATGCAACGTTTTTCAAAGATAACTTGCAGCACAACCACTGAATACTTTGCAAATTTCATCACTTTTCCCCATGGAAAGAGTTGTTACATTTTTGTAAACTTTACTAAATAACAACCCAGAATTAAGATGATAGACTCTCAGGCCCAGCCCAGCCCAGTACAGATTTTAGGGAAGGAACCTCAAGGTCTGAAAGGAACATGATTTATTAAGTTTCATTATCTGCAGCAACTCTTAACAGTGCTTCTAAAGGCAGCATAGAAAAAGGAGATGGGCTTCAGTCCTGACAGCCTGTAGCACTATGGAAATAATAGTTTTGGAAGGGACTTTTTGAGTGGTGGACAAATTTCCTTCTCACACTGAGGGTGACGACTGATGCTTGTGTTGCATTGACAGGCTCCTTTAGCTGCACCTCATTAGGAGCATGCCTCTTCTTAGAAAGCAAGTTTTTGCTGGACCAAACTACACCCAAGATATTTCCCCAGTTGCTTGCAAATTTGAGGGATCCACCGGAAGACATAATGTTATAGTTCTACCTACTGTAGGAGTTCTGGTCCAGGCAATCCAGGCTTCATCTTATCCTTAGCTATAGTAAACCCTGGCTTTTCACATAGTTTGATATAATTTGAGCAAATTTTAAACCTTCACAATTACAGGAGAGGTCCAGAACAGACCGTGTAAAAGTTGCTTAAAGATAGCTTTACATCTCCCTTGTGTCTTTTTAATCAAGCCTAGAGCAGAAAATCTGTATTGCTTGGTGTAAGAAAGGCTGTGGAGGGCCATGCTTCTTGACTTGAAAGTATCATTACTAGGCTGGTGAAGAAGGATGCCTGTTAAATTTCACAGAGTACAAGGCAACCAGGGCGCTGAGGAAGTGTTCGGAATGACAAGCACATCCAGCATTTCTTAGAGACACGGTGCTGGCATCAGAGACTGATTAGTTCCTATTCATAATATATTCCTGCAGGACTTAAGGGAAAGTATGTTTTCCAAAATAATACAGAAGAGGAATAGTACTGTGGTAATCTGCCGCTAGAGATAGCTCAAAATACACTGAGGTACCCTACTATTTCAGAAAACAATCTGAGCAAAAGGTTGTTACACAACAGCATTTCTGTCTGGAGGGATGCATGGCTGTTTTGACTGGAAGAGGTAAACCACCACCTGCAAATATTACTGTTGTTTTCCTGCTTTTGAACTGGTCAGCTCTATTCAAAACATAGACTTTTCCTCATCTAAGGTCACCAAGAGATCAAAGAGCCCACAGGCCACATACAGCACTCTGTAGCTGGAGCTACAGGTTATATCACGCAGTCACAGGAGAGGAGGTTGCAACAGGCCAAGACACTGTGCGGTCCTCCTCTTCTCCCCAAAGCCTGATCTGAGCGACCTGTTAACGCAGAGACTGGGTACCACAGTTTGTCTTTGGCAGGCTTATTATTCTTCAATTCTAAAAAGCGAAGTCCAAAGATGAAAAAATTGCTTGACCGCTGTACTGTATTTCTTATGCTGAAACTGCCAAATGCAGTGGTGACTTCTGAGATTTGGGCGTATGAGTTTGCTAGGGAGCAGACGGGGAAGCACTCCCTTCAGCCAAGCGATCGCAGAGCGAACAGTATTACTCTTGGCAACAGCAACCCATCAGGAACAGGAACATACCTGTGACCCAAACGACGCAATCCCAGTCTCACAGCAGTCGGCAGGGGTCTGATGTTAACTGCAGCGCAGTCAGGATTTCACCCAGGAGGCACAGGAGCCTCTGTCACAGTTCCCTCCCGCCAGGGCAGTTGTACTCCCTGCGCATACCAACGACCGTTTATTTCTGTTACCAATCCAGTGCAAAGTTGTTGTTCTTCAAATGTAATCAGCATCACAGAGGGGAAAAGGCCCTGTGCCCCAAAGCCAGCGCTGAAAAGATACATCTGTTCCATTTGGTGGGAAATGACACAACTTCATGTTTCAGGTTTCAGTAAGAAGAGAGCTTTGTCAGTGTAAGAGCAGCTACGCACAAAGTACCAAAAGGAAAATAAGGAGGAAAGCTCAGAGATTAGTAGAATGGAGGTGAGAATAGTCTCACAGTTAAACAGTTTACTTTTCAAAGGCAACACAAGGACAAATTGCTTTGTGCAAAGAGAAAATTAGTTTCCAAGGTGTGTGCTTTCCACAGAGTCAAGTTAATTATTCAAAGCAGAGGCCCATGAATTCTCACAATTTAGTCATTCTGTTCTGACACACTCAGGCCCAGTGAGCTGCTTCTTATCACCAAGACTTTGATAATTAGCTTAGACATATCAAATAAACTTTCTGGAGAATTCAGTAGTAAGCAGGTATGACATCCTAATAGGGGTTTTATTAGGCATTTTTCTGTGCGGTAATGTATTAGCAATCACTGTGACATTTTCTGCTCTTAGGGGTTTTGGCCTTGCTCATTTTTTACACTTACTGGGAAATAAATTTATTCACGGCAGAGATCTAATCCAATACATGACTCTGTTTACTCTGGTTTCTAAAGTAGCAGGTCTCTCAGAATTAATGAGAAGTGACATATACATCATAGAAGAAAATGCAGTGTCTTCAGCCTGGCATGACTGAATAGCAATGATCTCTTCTGAGCCTGTGGCCAGTGGGAATTCAGTCCTAACTGCCCTGGTCCTCGCATCACAGCTGACATCAGCACAAGAGAGCAAAAAGATTTTTGCTACCTCCTTCCCAACAAGCCAAAATTCTGAAAGACAGAAGAACCAACTAATAAATTCCTTTAATACAGCTCCCTACCTTCAGGAGAACACTCAATATATCCCCAGGGAAAAAAAAAAAAAAAGGCTCAACACTAACCATATGATGTGAATTTCAGTGCTTTTCTTGCTCTTCAGGATGTGAATTACCATATGGTTAATCTTGTACTCCTTACAGGGAGACTTATGCTGAAGAACCTAAAGTCTTTTTTAGATGATCCACAACCTGGAAGTGGCCTGAGGCACAGGTTTGGTTCAACATTTCACAAAGTCTCTCTTACAACTGTACTTAAAAGAGAGTGAACACACCCCACAATTTTTATAATGACAGCTTGCTCTTTGGGATAAGATTCTCCTGAAGAAGACAAAAGAGCGATACCTGATTATCTTCTCATTTCACAAAGGAGACATTTTCATCAAAAGACAAAACCCTAGCTGACTTAGCAGAACAATATTGCCCTACAGAGCCTTACACTTGTAGGCTACCAGTGGGCATTCAGGAAGGTCTTATGCATTCTTGTCCCATATTGTTCATTCATTGTAGCTCATGCCAAGTGAAATGAACTCACAACTGTAGACCTGCCAGCCAGGTAATTTACTGCTTTACCAGTTCCAGAAATATTTTACTGGCAGCAAGACATTCAGCTGTAAGTACACAGCATGCAGCTGAACACACTTCTTCTGCACATGTAAAGTACAATCAATCTGCACATATTCAGTAGGTCTCATAAAGGATCTTTTCAACTGTTGTTTTATGGTGCTCTGCACCCAGCTGAACATTGGGACTTATATTTCTGAGACTCCCTATGGTTATGTTAAAATTCTGCTATGTTCTTTACCACACCAGGTAAGACAGTCTGTCCTTGAAGAACATCTTTGCCATTATTCCTCAGCAAGTGGGGAAAACCAAACCGATGCACCAGTTCGGTTCTATAAAAGATTGCCAGGTCAGGGCTAAGGGAAGAAGTAGGAAAGTTTGTATTGTATTTACACTGGTGAATCTGACATCTCAGGCAAGACATTTAAATTTAAGACAGGGCCAAAGGAACAAAACACACAATCATAAACACTGTGAAAATCCTCCCTAAAAGTTAACACTTTAATATCTCTTATACATAAAGCTGTATATTGCTACAAAAAACTGCGTAGAATCTGAAATTTTTGTCTAACCAGACCTAGATGGAGTTCACTTCTATGTTGCATTTGGAGAGGGAAAGCAATTCATATCACTAGTAAGGATGGTATTAATACAGATCTGTAATAGGATCAAAGTGGGTTTAGCACTGGCTCTAATACCATTTTGCCATTCAAATAACACTGTTCCCACTGAAGATTTTCAGATGTGCTTTGCTGGGGTTTTGACTGAGATTTCAGTGATAAAATTGTACCCTGGTGACCCTATCAAAGACATTATAATGTTTTTGGCATTCATTGCAGTGATACTTTTTACTAGATTTACAACAATGATGGTATCTCTGAAGCCGCTTTCACACTAACTTTACAAAAACTCTCTAGCCTGGATGGCATATCTATCCATGGGCCTGTTCCCATGAATAATAAGGATTATGTTAATTGTATTGTATTCACCCTTCATGATAACCTTAGTTGGTCTTGAGAACAGACCCATACTAGGACACACTGCATCACAGTATTGGCAACGCTTACCATCTCATGTGTGAATCCATTATTTCCACTTCTGCTATTTGTTATGTCTTCCCCAGCTTCTTTCCTGGGTGCTTCATTTATTTGGAAGCTTTCCCTTCTAGCTGAAGGGCAAACAATGTACAGTCTCCAGAATCAGCTGATCCAGAATTAGCAAGTGGGAGATATTTGGAAATCTCACTGTGGAGAGATTGTCACAGAAAGTGCTCTTTCTCTAGTGACTTGCAGAATGGGGACAGTTAGGTTACAGCTTCTCATATCAGAGTCTTTGCATTGAATAAAGCCTTCAGAAACCTTGTGCTTTTTTTTCCTCCAGTATTCTGGTCCTATATCAAATATGAACAATATTTAGAATATAATTCATTATTCACTAGCTACTTATGTTAAGGCATTGTTGCACCTCCACTAAAGAAGCTCTTAATGCACCCAAGCACCCTGGAGGATGTCATTCTTGTTCAAAACAGATATTCTACAACTTCAAATTCTTGGACTTTGCAAGATTGATATTCATTTCTTTCTGATCCACACACAAAGGAGTCACGAGTGCTGGCTTTGAACCTGCACAAAAAAAGTACTTCAGAGGTTGCAGTGGAAGGGGAGATAGATCACGCTGATGTTTTAAAAACAATTAACACAAGCAGAATGCCAATTTCTAATGTGTTTGACTTATGGACAAGTTAATATCTTGGCACAGACTTGAAGGCTGGGACCTAGGGACCTAGTTTAATGCAACATATGTAGACGAGCAGTAATTATTCAGTAATACTTTCTGACTGTACGTAAGATGGGTACAGACCTGGCAATCAAAAAACCTGCTACATTACAATATATGGTTGAGATCACAGCATTTGCTTTACTGATATTATACAAAGGCCATTTTTCCAGCTTTTAAGACAAGAAGTAACAGATTTCTCAAGAAATGGGGATGAAACCTCATTTTAATAATAAATTCAGTGAAACAATAGCTGACAACAATTAAGCTAACCAAGGCCCTGACAGTGGCAACTGTCTAGTATGCTAACTGAAATACATCTCTCTTGCTTTCTCTTAGCTTTCTACCTGGTCCAAAAGATTCCTAGGACAAGGGCCATCCTTTTGGTGTAAGCATATACAGCATTTCTGTCACAATGGGCACATGACTACAAATGTAATAACAAACATAAATAACTGCAGTGCTGCTGTCAATCAAGTGCACAGCACATTATTTCCTTGTCAAAGGCAGAAAATAGTTAGTTCTATAGCTATTCTTAGGTCATATGAGGCTATCTAATCTTTTTTTATATATAATCTCCTCTATAGGATCACCCGCTCAATACTCCTAGGTTGCTATGTGTGGGTTATTCTAAAATTCCAATCCAGACAGATAAGGATCACTTCAGTGTGGATTGTGCTTAGCACTTATCTAGAATCATGCTGTGATTAGGCTTTTCTGCCTTTTGTATAGGACTACCTGGAATCTCCATAATATAATCCGAATATCAGGCACTGGACTCAACTTGATGCTTGGAAGAGAACTAGCTTCCAGTGTTAAGCCAGCAGTCACATATTATACAGGTTCAAAAGGGGAAAGCTGAAGCTATAATGCTGTATTTGAAAGGTGAGTGATAGAGCATGTAAAATACTCATTTACTTGGCTGTCCCTGCTGCTGATTAAAGACATGGCTTTGTTTAGCACTGTCTTAAGATAAACACCAGACTTCAATGGGTACCCACCCAGGTGCTCTGCACTTAGAGAGGTGAGATAATCTTTTTGTAGATAATGGTGCTTTGAAGATGAAAATCAACTCTCACATAGGTTGTGTGGGAACACTCAGGATTATACCAAAACTCAAATTTCTAGTGATTACCACAAAATAATATTTATTAGATAACTTTGTGGCATAAGTTGAAAGTGGCAGTGGCAGTGCTTTTTGGCACAGTGTGAGGCTAATATCTGTAATTAGCAAGCATTTGTAAAGTACTTATCCTGACTGTTCTTACAAAAGTAGACACATTAGCTTGATTATTTGTTCCTGTTTATTTATTTATTTGTTTACTTATTGCCCTATTTTAAAGGTGTGTTTCCTTCCCTTTGGCTTGTATGCAGTTTGAGAAATTGCACACATTGTTTACATGAAGCAGCAGCAAAAGTGGGTAAATTAAAAAAAAACCTGTATGTCTTCACTTCTTCACATCGTGGGGGATTGAATTCATGGACAATGGCTCAATTCCCTTCTGTCCTGAAACCAGAAGTTTCAGCACTAGCTGTGAGCTGCTCCCAGCTGGGATCCCAGGTCATTTTTAATACAGAGCATTGCTTCACTGTGTGGAAGGTTTGGCAGGTGTTTGCTATGAAGATTCCTGACATTGACACACCCTAGCACATCTATTTTTAGATAAATACCATAAAAAGTTTATAAAGGGGCAAAAGGAGCATGCTCCTCACAAGGAGTGAGGCAAGGCGTATTTGTGACATTTTACTATGGCATGTCCAGAAATCAATTCCCTAGTCCTTCTCTGTCCTCATTAAAACTATATAGAGAAATCTGGCTCCTCACTTCAGATGCTCTGAGTCTCACCTAAGCCTGTTGTAGACCATATGTTCATATGCTGTGCGACGTGGGACATCCACCAGCAGTTTGATCCTGTCATGGAGCTGGAATTGCCCTTGAAAAACATCAAGTCCGTGGGCAAAGCAACTTAGCCTAGAAGGGGTGATATAAACATCTGTCATTTCATCCTGACTGCCCTCATACCTTTTCTGAATGAGGTGTTCAGTTCCTTAGCTCCTTACTGCTATGTCCAACAATGGTGTGTGTTAAAGCAAAATGTCTGTGAATACCTGTCAGTCTCCATTTTTAAACAAAAAAGGGTCATTTGGGAAAATGTACAGTGCTTGTGGACATACAACAGCAGGAGGTTAAAAAGCAAAGAAGTGAAGGATCAGATCCAAGGAGGTACTTAAATGATAAAAATCTTCATAAATCTCACTCTATGTGACTTTCCCAAGGTAACACAGGAATTTAGTAGCAGAGGAAGAACTGAATTTTTATTTCCCAAGTCCTGAATTATCACCCAGTCACTGAATTTTAATGATTTTTTAAATGATCCTTAGATAGACTAGATTCAAACTACTGACCCCAAAGTGAAAATTTCTTCATCCCATTACCACAGCGTTATCTCATTACTGGTCTCCTGAGCCATCCAGTACCTACAAAACTATTCAGGAAAAGCAAATTATTTGTGAATATTGCTGTACAATAAAAAACTTCTCATCTGCACCTACAAAATTGCATAGTAAAATCTATGTACTGTAACCCGGTAAGGAGAAGTTTCTCTTGACCAATATATTTCCTGCTGCAGATGACACAAGAAAGCTTTCTCGTCAGAATGTTTCTTCCTCTGTTGCTGCAACATTTATGTATGGAAATGAGAGAACCGGTAAATACATTCTCATTTTGGAGAGCCCAAATAAAGGCAGAAGCATCCCTGAAACTGAAAAAAATGAGTTAAAAGGAAAAGCAGAATATGAGAGGACAAACAAAAACCAAGAAAGTCCTTATTTGAGCATTTAGAGTTCAAAGTAAATTACTCTGACTTATTTATAGCACAGACAGATTGTAATATTACAAAACACTTGAGTGTAATCAAAAGCCAACAGGACTAGCAATTGTTTGTAATAATTTTATTTTACACTATAATAATTATGACAAGTCTAGGATGTTTTTTATTCCAAGCATAAAATGAGATCTTATTACATTCTGCTACATTCTGCAAACACAGAAGAATGCATTATGGATCTTGAAAAGTACTAATAAAAATGTTCCTTATACTTCACAGGTTAAAAAACAAAAAAAAAAAAAGAGTCTAATCCTGTATAATTACCGTGTACAAAACCTCTGTTAAAATTGATTGGAGTTTGGTCTGAATCAAGATTGAAGGAGCTAGAGTCACAGTTTGGACATTTCAAGCAGCTGAGAAGATCTATAGTTACAGAAAATATTCACCTTTTACCAAGAAGAGACTAAGAGGTTTGGTTTATTAGTTTATTCAGATCTGATGAGCAAACATCTGCTTAATGCCTTATGTGCATCTTTTCTGTCAATAGGTAAACTGAGAAAATAAGACTTGGAATTTTCAAGCATCTTCATGAATGCTTACTTGTTACTACATTTTTAGGAAATATTTAATCTCTCTCTGGGTTGAAATTACAGCTTCAAACAGGTCAAGGAACCGTTCAAGTAAGCTCAAAGGCAGTCATGATCACAATCACCTTAGGAAATTAGCAGAAACCAGATATTTTGCACCACCCTTGCACAGATTCACGCAGAAAGATGCCTGTCTCCATCTTGGGGACCTATACCTTCAGTGATGTTCTGGAATAAGCAATTTGTCTTATTAACAAGCTCAACTTACAAGCCTTAATAGAAAACACATAAATAATAGTGTGAGATTATGCTGGACTCCTTTGCTCTGAGTGATCACTGAGCAGCGTACACTAGCATGCATAAGGCAAATTTAAAAGGGTACAACCAAAAAAGCTAAAAGTCCTCTGGACCTGGAACTCCTGGGGAATGCAGAAGGCAAAACGGATAAGATAAGCAAGACTTTCACAAGTCAATGAGCAAATGCCAGTCAGGCAAACTGGAAAGTAATACAATACAACAGATTTTAAGTCTCTGAAGCTCTTGATATTCTAGCTAGTTGTGAGTTAATTTGGGTGGAAGATACTACCTCTGAAACTTTTGTAATACTGTGGAGTGTGGAGTACTGCATTCCACCTAAACACAGAGCAAGCACAGGGATGTATTTAAAAACAGAACACACAACATGGTGTGGCAAGTGATCTACAGCAGGAAAGCCAGTCTCACTGCCCAGTTCAGCTGGATGTATGAGAGCAGGCTGGACTTACATTGTGCTTTGCAACAAAAATCATTCAGAAATACAGGCTCCTGGAAGGTACAGAGTAGCAGGTAATGAAGCAATCCAAAATTGTAAGCAAAGGGAGATTCCTGGTCCAGAAACACACTTACAAGTGCATACCCTAAGTGTATTATGAATCAGAGTCACAGACACATGTACATTTGTAATACAGCAGAATAATAAAACCTGGAGGAAATGCTTTCTTGTCAGTAGTATAAATGTTGTAAATACAGAGAAAGTGTGCTGTGCCTGGTGCTACTCATGCATAATACATGCCTACCTATCACAATCATCTGAGGATGAAAAAAGATGCAAAATCTTCATGTTTTTCTTGCAGGAATACGCACATAAAGGTATATTTGCTGCTCTGTCTATGAAACTTTTCACGTATAATTTTTCGCCCAGACGAATATGCCATGTTTATGGAAAATTAGTAATAAATGTGCAGTACATTTGTGGATTATGTTTGGATGTCCATAAATACTTTTTTTCTTTCTCTTTCCAGCATTCTTCAGTTCAACTTCTTCAACTGACTATGTTGCAGGAAAATAAAGGGGAATTGGTGCACTACCAAAATTAATTCCAACAGCACACAAGTAGTATTTTCACAGTTTTTCTGTTGATGCTGTAGTTCAAACACACTGTTTAGGCAACAAGGAACTTTTTCCACTATAATAAATAGTTCTGTTTAGTTACCAACAACTAAAATTACAATATGCAGCAAATATATTGTAGTTCATTCTGTCACCAACATTTTTCAGTGTTCAGATAAGGGATAAAGGTTAAATTCCTTATATTTTGAGTTGCAGTTTTGTTGCCAACTGTAAAATATTTAACCATTAAGGCAGTCATTATTCTCCTGCTGTTCTGCTCTGATTAATTCTTATAATATTAAACAACAATTCATTTTATCCCTCCATATCACAAGTCCAGCTGAAGGAGATAAGTGGCTGATAAAAGATCTCTGAGAACAGTTATAAATTATTCACTTTAAAAGAATAATAAAGCAGCTATGCAGAGCTGAGTAAATCCTCCATATATTGCACATAACTTACTTAAAAAAACTTCAGCAAGCTACAGTCAATAATCTTCACTGTCAACGTACTGTTCCCCAAACTTTTGCACAGAAACTTACCTCTGAAATGCAAACATTTAATTAGTTTTTAATGGAGAGGTTTATTTTTACTAAATCTGATCATCTGTCTCAATTATTTTCTCCATTTTTTATAGTTAACAAGTAATTGTCATTTCAGGAGCTTTCTTTCTCCTTCCTTCTGTTTTGTATTTCCTTCTTTGAAAATGCAGACTTCAGTAAAAATGGTTAGCACATGTCACCTGAGTAGGAACCCACTATAGGGACCCACCCTCGGTCATTTCTTCTTGGGACAGATATTCCAAGTTCAAGAGCTCAAGTATGAGGTAGGAAGCCAGTACTAAGCTGGGTCTATGGGGCATTTTTTAAATATATGCATGACTGAAAGCAATCTATCTTGCTTAATTTTGATGTAAATAACTGACGGTAGGGAATGGGAACCATTGGCATAATACGAATTTAGATATGTTATGGCCTTTACATCTGACCTGTGATGCACATGCTGTCCTGGGGAAAAAAAGAAAAAAAACGCAAAACCAAAATACCCACCACACCAACTTTGATAACTCTGAACAGCAATGGTCTCTGTATTTGGTTCTTACACTGTGCTGAAAATATCATTCAAATTTAATAATAATATTACAGATATTTTTTCATACTACACATATTTGCCTCCTTTGAGTATCTAAGGAGTATGATACCTGTGAAAAGTTCACAAAAATTTATTCAATTACTTATTTCTTTTTCTCTAAGCCAGCAACATTTGAAAGCAATGTAATTGCTTTCTCCCATTAAATTAGGTCTAAATAGTAGAAGTATTGCAGCATTGCGTATTGAATTGTTCTCTTACATACAGTAGTTCATCATCAGGCAGGTAGACTGTCATGGCCTATGTTTGAGTAATCATACTTATGAAATTTAATTTTTAATGATGCAAACGTTACGTGTGGTACATGGCATTATCTCCTAAACCGAGAGTCTCAGATCAGAGAGCTACAAAGTTTTCTCTAATCTCTAGATCACCTTTTTTTTTTACATAACTGTTTGAGTGAATTTCTTTTTAACCCTACTGGCATCAGTAGCCTGGACAAACTAATAGAAAAGCTCTCTGCACCGAGGACCACTCAGATGCTCCTGGGGCCAGAAGGAGTGGCAAGTAATTTGGAAGACTGTGATTCATTTGAAAGCCTCTGGTTCTCCTGGATATGTGCAGTCCTTTTCACCTGTTGGTGCCAACTAGAAGGACCTTGTGGTCTTTATAACACATGAAGCCTCCTTGTCAATTGCTCATATGGCAACCAGGATGGATAGGTAGACTCAAGGAGTATTGTTAGAGGGGAAATGTGGGATATGAGCAGGCCACATTGCACCAAGGTTCTTGGCCCTACTATAGCTATCTTATACTCTTTCTGAGCAATAAATGTGTACTGTATGAAACCTCTTCCTGAAAGAAAAACAAAGGATCTAATGACGAAACTTATGTGGGTGAGCATATGAGCATTAGTTGCCAAACCAAATGATAAAAGATTGCAAGGTTATGTTAGTTAAATTGGGTCATTTAAGTGATTGGATCCCACATCTTCCATAGCTGCAACCAATGACAACCAAACACCACACTCTGGAGCCTGGGTAAGGAAAGCACGTGTGCCTCGTCGAGCAGCACTCCTGCTCAGACTGGCTGCCACGCAGGCAGAGGATCCTTAGAGGAGCAGGCTGTGGTAGAGGAACTGTCAAACACCTGAAAACAGTTGCTAACACTAACGACAGTGGGACACATCTTGCTCTGTCGCCAGCTGCGACCATTGTTCTGGTCACAGGAGCCAACTTACCCATGATGGCGAAGAGTTTGAAGAAAGCAAATGGAAGACTAAGCACTTGACTCTATGGTTAAGTGGTCTCATTCTTTAAGAGAACATTATTACAGTGTCGTACTCAGTGACAGATTTGGCTTAGTCCCTCAGTATAAAATGAACATTTGCTGAAAATATGATGAAAACAATGGTTAATGGGGAAACACACCATAATTAACAATTGCTTGCAAAGGTTGTGATTTAGATACCAAGTTGAAGCCATGGAAAACCTGTAACAAAGCAATTATCTGACACAGTTTAGCAGATCCTATGTCTATTTTGTGCATTAGGAAGGAAGAATTACTGCACCATTTGTCACAAACGAGCACCAAATAGGAGATCACCTCCCTTTCACATCAAGCTTGGTTAAGAGACAATCGAAATTTTGCTACCAGCAGATACATGTGATCCTCGGCACAATAGTCAGTTGCCATGGGGATGGGTTGTACAGAAAAGAAATTGCTTGTAAAAATGAGTTGGTGGCCAATCTCATTATAAAGATGTCCTGTATTGGCACCTGCTGTGAATCTCACTGCACAAGCTGACGAGGTTTGTGTCCCTAATAGCAGCAGTACGCATGTGCTGGGCAGCGGGGTACTTTGTTACACTTGATTTCAAGAAGTCAAAAGCCTGCCATCTAGCTAAGTCCAATGGACAAAATCCCAAGTAGAGGTTGAGGAGTGGGCAGTCTTCTTTCTGCCCATCTTAGTGACAGAACACACCGATCACATCAGATCCCCAAGGGTCTCTTGCTTGAGACCTGCACAAGCTGAATGGAAAGATAAACTTTCAGATTTGTTGTTCTTAAACAAAACAAGATAAAATACCACCCTGCTGATGAGCATTTCTGGAGTCCTATACCCCATTGACTGACTGGTGCTCCTAAACTATGGCAAACAAATTATTAACCTTGAGAATCATGCACTCAGAAGGAATTTCTTTGCAAAGAATGAATGGGTGATGAAGCTGGACTTGCTGCTTTAAACAGTGATTGTTGAAGCGGAAAATTTAAAGTTCAGTATACCTGTTTGTGAGGAAACTGACTTAAAGTATCTTTTTGAAACCAAGTTCTGAAATTTCTGGATTCCTGAACTGGTGACACTTTTAAGGGGTCTTACTGTCAGAGGGTTGTTTGTGTTGATTGCAGAATAAACTTTTGCTCCTTGCTCTTTCCATCACTTCTCTTTTAATGCAACAATCATAATAAACACAGACAACATTTTATGAGGGTTCCTGATATATAACATTTAATATCCCACAAACATGTTATCACAAAGCAGTTTATGGAGCAATGCATTATGTTCTTGAAGTGCACTGACTTGCAAGTATACACGCTAGCCCTATTGTGAAAAGAGCAAGGCTATCATGAATTCTTGTACTACTGGCATTTAAATGGCAATGATTTACTGAGTGAAGGTATATTAGTCAGGGCACTGAGCCCACGCTCCTTTCCTTTGTTGACTTGTCTCATGGGGCCTTTCAAATCCTTTACATGAACATATAAATAAAAAAGGAGCAAGGAGATTAAACATCTGTCTTTATGCTTTTTCCTCTCAGGTATTCAGCTGTTTCCAGGGAAGACGAGAATAAAAGTCCCATACAGTAGATATCTTGCAAAAGTATAGTAAGATAAGGGAATTCAAACATCACAAGAGAAAAAAAACATTAGTTTTCTTCAACTGGTAAATATCCCCAGATGCTCTTGAGTTAATTGGGTAGCAATGACCCTCAGTGCTGCACAGAAATGTATTCTTCTTAAGTTTAACAGTGAAGCAATACAACATAGAAACAAGAATAAATTTTTTCCAATACAAATGACGAATCAGACAAAGCATGACCCTTTCCAGAACATTATGCCTCAGTTTTTGCCATGCTGTATGGTGATGTGAATTTGCAGCTAATCTTTATCTTTGTATATATGCACAGACACAAATGAAAATACGGTTTTTGTTAATCTGCCAGAGGCAAAGAAAATTAAGGGACACTAATGATATGAAATTTGCACTACAGAACAGGCACTCTAAAAATAGGTCTACCCACATTCCTCCATTTCCTGCAAATACTCTTCACCAGACTAATATTCTTTCCCCAACATTAGCAGCAGGAGAAAGCTTATGTGATGTTGGCTGCATGTAGAGAGATATTGAAAGAGAGAAAGGGTGTAGCTGGATAGGAGTCATGTAAAGAGGTACAGGTGAGCAGGCAAGATACCCTAGATTAGAACTGAGGTCTCAGGGATTAGACTTGAGTTGCTAAATTACCTTTATAGATCTGAAGTTCAACAGTGACAGGCTATGCACATTGTAGAGGAAAATTAACTTTGCTTTGATGTTTAAACATGAAGCTAACAATAGAGCTGCAACCAGATCCCTCAGTTGTAAGGAACAAATTCCAAGTACCAAATGGAAACAAGCTTCACTGACCCAGGGAAATCTGTATATTCCCAGGTCACACGCATATTTTGTGACCTGTGCCTGTCTCTGTTGATGACTGGCCGACATGGAGATGTGCTGAATTTGTCCTTTTACATTAATGACTTCTACTGATAAGCACCCTGCTTCTCTTCTCTGATTATTTCCAAAGGCAATGAACAGGTTCAAAGCCTTATATTATTGAACTTTAATTAGGAGACTAGTTTGCATACATTTTAAATGTTAATCACTGTTCAGTGAGCTGGTGAACTTTGATGGGTCACAACCTGCTCACCACTGGAATAGTTTGTAGCTCTCACTGCGTGTTGGCATTGATGCCAGAAGCCAAACAGGGTAGGACATGTTTGGACAGCATATAATCTGCTTCTGAAATGTAGGTTCATTACAGAGGTAAAGGTATTAAGCAGAGAATTTGAGCTGATTCAAAAATTACTTGTGCCTTGGTCCCTATGTTTCTTCAGGCCTTTTCTACTATAATTTCAGATACAAGTTTTAAATGGTAAGTTGCAGCAGATTAATTGCACAGAAATTATGTTTATTATGCTATGCTTACAATGAGTAGCAATGTACTAAATAGATATTGTAACTCAAATTATGGAGTAAAAACTGAAGAAATTCAGTATCATAATAATAATAATAATAATCATTTGCAGCTTCAGCTCTTCTCACTTGTTTTTTATATTGAAAAAAAAATAGTATTTTGGAGGACATGTTTCTCTATTTCAGTGCAGCCAGGCTGATGAAGGGCAAACACTCAGAAAGTACAGTTACACAAGGTGCTTGAAGATAGAAATTATTTCCTTAAAGTGTTTAATCATGCTTTCCAAAACCACTTCCTCTGGTGACCTAATCACATAAATCATAGTAAAAGGTTAAAGACAAAGTTCAATTGCACCAAATTATATGTGATAGTTTCTCTGAAATGGATTACTTTCCATTAAAGAGTGAACTCATTCCACTAAATAACCAAATTCTTTGCAGGACCTCTGGACTGAAAGCCAATACTCTGTCACACACATATGGATGGACTTTTTGTTTCCTTAAAACTCTGCTACATGGGAAAATAACAACCAATCATATAGCCACTTTGTTCTAGAAAGTAATTGCTTCACTACTGCTTTATTCTATATAACGAAAATGTTATGTGTGACATAATTTCTGCAGAAATTCCTTGAAACTCTGCTTATTTCACAGCAGGGGAAACCAAAGCATAGAAGTACAATTGGGAGAGCATGGAGGTGGGAGATGTCCCACTCCTAGACTTATGCACTGCACTCTTATTCCTCCCGTCCCCCTAAAGAGAGGTTTCTATTGCAAACTTCTTCCTCTCATGTATTTATTTAGGGTGACATCAATGTGTTTGCTGGGTTAAAGTTTGGAGAGCTAAGGTCACCATGCCTCCAAGGAACAGGTGAAAGACAGCCACCATGTTGTGCTGGCTGTAGACAATACCAAACAAGTGTCAGTCCAACTGCCATCTCTGAAAGCCAAAAAAATTGCCCTGACTAGAGAATAATCAAAGAAGAAAAGATGCCGTTTATTTAAAAGTTGATAATGCAGTAAGAATTGAGGGGAAACAATAAACCAGATCCGGCAAAGTTATTACACTGCTCCTACATTTAAGGGCAGCAGCAACATAAGCCTGAAGAAACTTTCGCTGCATACATCTTAGAAGATATTGGATACCGGCCAAAGGTTTTGGCAGCTGCAGAGTAGATGGCAGGCACACAAAAGCTGGCAGAAATCGTGTAATGTTATGGCAGAAATACATCAGCTAGACAGATCTTGTATAAGATCATACCCAAGAGTGACTTAACAATCTTAATATTCAAAATATAATCTCTAGATTTAAGGGTCTGCATTCAGTCCAAGAAAACTGGACAGGGTTCATACCTCTGATAAATGCTCTAATTTCAGGTTGTCCTCTCATGAGGTAAACAGCATTTTATCAGTTCAGATAATGGTGTACACTTTAAAACGTTATCCTTTAAACATATCCCTTAAAGAAGTCCATGCACCTTAACATATATTTTAAACAAACAAGGCCAGTTTAAGGCATTAATGAGGCACTTGAAGTAATATTTTTTATAACAAACTTCCCTAAATTTCCACACCATAAGTTACTACATAAAACAATCCTAGGCCAATCTTTCTGAAAAATCAGTACCAGATAACTGCAATATATAGGAAAAAAATGACTCACACAACCACAATTTGTTCAGGCCCAGTTGCAGCTCAAATTTTTGCCATCCAAACAACACAGAGAAGCTCCAGTACATGTGAATATCCAGGCAACACACTGGCAGGCAACCAGTTCTCTGCTGGTAGCCTGCTAATTACAAAGTAGTTTCAGTAGAATATTGTGATTCTTAACAGTTAATTAGGACTTTATAATGTAGCTTTGATAGCACTACTTGAACTTAATTATGAAAGAGGTAACAAGCTTGTCCCCACAGTAAAGAGAGTAAATACATCATTACAGAGGAAATCATATTAAGAAATAAAATAGATTTAATTGTCATGCAGGTAGTAAAATTAATACCAAATGACAATAAAGGTCATTCATACCAAATTAATAATATTTTTAAAAGGCATTACATCTAGTAAGATATTTGAACTGTCCACAACTGAAAATACACTAGGCTTAGGAAAAAAGCCTGAGCAGAACAAAAGAGAAGGGAAGGGAAGGGAAAAAGAAAAAATCTCAGCCCCAAAGCAGGTAGAGTAGAGATTTGAACCAGGTCTCTGAAAAAGTGATTAGCCTTGAACTGGCAGGTTCAAGGGCTGAAAACAGACATTTTGGTAAAATTCCATAGTTCTGAAAGATTTTAAAGTCTTAGGTTTTGACTAGTGCAGGAAAAAAAATTGTTGATTAACTCTGAGTATTTTTAAAGCCCACTCTCTCTCATTCTGTTGTCAGACCTAATGAGTTTACCAGTCCTTTTATTCTAGTAAAAGTCAGGATTTAATTCACCTTCAACATAAACCAGCCACACAAAAGAAATGCCAATATAAACGTGTCTCTGAGTAAGGTGGCAAATACATCTTTCCCTTCTCTGTTCAACATTTTCCAGCGTAACTAAAACAAGCAGACTTAATGAATTACGAGTCTTATTTTTCTTTGATACAGAGCTCCTCTTTGAGCTCTTTCTGCTTCATTCTCGGCATTTTCAGTGGGATTCTCATATAGTGTTATTTAAATGCATACGCATCTTTTAAAAGGGAGGGCAGTCAATATCCACTGAAAGCAGTTCTGCTGTTGTGGCTGGCTGGGGTCGGTTGCCTGTGCACAAACTCATCTTTTAACATACACTTTAATACCTCCAGTGATCCGCATCATTTTCCAAGAGGCTTTCCAATTATAACAAGCACTTTTGACATAAATTCTGTGTGGGCCTGTTTTGGCTGTAGAAGTATTACTTCAAGTGTCAAGAGATGTACTCGAGTATAAGAAAGCATGTTGGAACTGGTTAGCATCACTACAAAGGTTATTTCTGGAGATGAGTTTCCTGCAGCATTACAAAATCTGTACACATAAGCCATGTTTCCTTGGTGGTTATACTTTATGGCATGAACTTGACCTACTATAAAGTAGGCAACATGCCATTCAAATGACCACCAAGAGATCATAAGCAAGTAGATGTACCATAAGAGGTTAAAAGTAAAATTTGTATCCGTTAATATCTCAGCAACTGAACATCCTGATCTTTACGGTCCCTAATTAAAAGATGGCCTCCCCACAAGTATTTAAGCTGGGATGCATAGTCTTAAAAAACAAAGAAACCTTTTCATGCTCATTTGAGGAAAAGTTTATACAACTTCAGTCAGGAAGAGCGAGTTGAATACAGACTCCTTTTCCAACATGTCTGTAGATACTAACCAAATCAAACCATTGTACCTTCTCTTCAGTTTAGCTGAGCAGGCTCCAGAACACTTCACAAGGTTGTGGGGCTCAGCACGTGGAGAAAAAGTGGACAAGGTTTGTTTAGAGAGCACTCTTGGCTGATTATTGGCATTAAAATTAAGCATAATGTCAACATTAATTAAGATATGACAGAGAACACTTCCAGTCCTGCTAGCCAAGGGTCCTGGACTCAAACTAGACAGCTGCAAGCTTCTGCAATAGACTAAATACAGCACAGCCAGAGGCACTGAATCCTGGCCCTGCTAAAACAATATGACACTGTGATCATTTCAGTGGGCACTGAATTTCTTAGCTGAGTTCAGGTATTTTAAGATTGGTTTTGAATCTGGAATTTCCCATATTCACAGCCATGCAGGTGCAGCTGAGCAGATTAGAGGTCACTTTTCAGAGAGAGACCTTTTCCTCCCTGGTTGATGAAACAGGTTTTTTCAGTGTCAGTATGACAATGAAACCCTTGGACAGTAAGTCACTCTGATCAGGTTGATAACTCATACTGTAAAACAAGTACTACTACAGAAAGCTGTAAATATTGCATTTGATCCAACTATAGCTGCCTTCACATAAGGGTTACAACCCTGAATTTGCCCTCCATTCCAAGTAGACAAATTGGAGATATCAGTGCATAGTGAGCAGCCAGGCTTCTCCATTGACATTGTACATCTGATATATTTGCACAGCCTTTGCAGACAAACCTGCACTCACATTTTCTTTTGCAGACAAATATGCTCTTGTTATGCTCCAATATTGTTAGGCGCTAAAACTACTGTGTTTAAGGTAATGCAGAAAATCCTGCCAAGAACACAATGTCAGGCTAATGTAGTGGCATGGCTTTCAAACTGATGTTTGTTTCTATTAGTTGGCTTTGAAAGTAACCAGAGACAGCAAGAGAGACTTCATCTTCCAGGGAGGGAGGTTGCTGTCAGCTCACGCAGCAAGCATGACTGACAGGCACACCCTCATTTTTGAAACAGACCTTGAACAAGTCAACGGGGCAGGCACTGGCCTTCCACACCATGTACTCTGCTGTGACTACCAGTGAGACTCTCTTCATTGCATTCAGAGCCTCCCTTTGCAACTAAAAACTTTTGAGCTTCCAGGATATTAAAGGAGACAACTTGAAAATTGGGCTAAACACCCTCTTTTCCGAAGAGCCTCAGGTTCCTCTACCCCTAATTCAAAGTGAAGCAAGCAGATAGTGAGAAGCACAATATGCACTCGGCACGTTTCTCTTAAGGCTATTATAAGGTCAAGAAGGGACAAAACAAATGAATGAACCTCAGGAAAAGGATTCAGAAGGATATTGATGGTAAGTAGTTACCCGCCTACACACTGTGCTAGACTGTGATCCCTGGCCTTTTTTTCGTGCTTCCAGTGTAGTTTCTCTGTAGGTGTGGCTCAGGTAGTAGCTTAAAGATGAGGGAAGTTAAAATTTCAGGCCCTGCTACTGGAACCCTTTTCATTGCAATTCCCTCTACTCCATTCACATGTGAGTAAATTTCTCTGAATATTTGGAAAGGACTTCACAGCCTCACAAGATCTGCAGGAAGGGCTCAAGGATTCAAAATTCACATGCACTGAGGCTGAGACACACACACCTGTGCACTCACATATCCCAGTCATGCAAGAGGATAATGCGATTCCTCCACCTGTACAGCTCTATTCCTACATCATCAGGTCCTGCATTCTAATCTTCCAGTGTAAATACAACTTTCAGCTTCTCCAGTGGCATCATCCCCATGTAGAACAGGAGAGTTGGCTCTAAATGGGTTGTGTTCCCTTCAAAAAGAAAGGAAGAAGAGGTTTGTCCTTTGCTTACCACTCCGTTAAGTCCTTGTTCATCAGTTTTGCCTGAATGGGTAATTCTCCAGACCCACCAACCTCAACAGCATTGGCAGCAGAATATAATTTTTGACTGTTGGTTCATTGCTACGTTGCCACTTTGGAGTGGGGGGTGGATCTTACCAGGTTTCTATATGCCAGGCAGAATGCCCAGAAATGGCCACTGCACACATAAGAGCTCTTCTGCACATGTGATATTCTGCCCTGGCCTACTGCTGCTCTGTACGCATTGTGATCTACCCACAGAAAGTCCAGGGTGCTCGGGGTTCATCAGACCAAACTGGACTCTTAGAGAGATTCACACGTGTACACTGATCCTAAGCTATCGGTTATATATGTGCACATTCAGTAGGTCCGTGATGGGAATATATGGAGCCTATTGCTTTCAAATCAGGTAGCTGGGACTGGTCTTTACACTTTGTGTACAACGCTGTGATGTGCTCAAAATCTAAAATCACAAAAGCTGCAAAAGTAGTGTACAAATTCTAGCACAACAGGAAAAAGAAGTTCTTGGCAAAGCTGTTTGTGGGAATAACTGCTTGAGGAAGCATGTAGTATAATACTTGCCAAGTTCTGCCCACCCCAGCTTTATAATCTGGTAAGCATTTTTGTACTACATCCTTTCTGCTGTTGTCTTATCTTATGCTTGGCTTGCAAACCCTTCACCACAGTTTTTTTCTTTTTCTTCTGAGTCATCATAACACCTAACACAATGAGTACAGATGTTTACTAAGCTGGCAAGATGCTATTTGCTGTAACACTAAGTGACAATTTGTTGTTAGGTCTAATACAAGCTGAGCCTCAAAACAAAGTGCATACCTATGTGTTAATTCCAGTTCTCTACTGATTTATAGCAGCATAAAGCTAGAGTCAGCTTGAAAACACTGGACCCATTTATATCACCTCAGGAAACAAGGTTTAAGACAATGCTTCATACCTCTTCCAGTGCTGTCTGGCTTGGCAGTTCAGCATGTTGTGTAAGATTTTTATTCCCATATCTCTGCTGTGGTTACATCTGAAACATTTTTTTTCTCCGTTACATGTGTCTGTCAGCTCTACAATGCTACATGCTACGATGCTGCCGAAAGGATATTCGCTACGGTGCAGGGCAGCAGGAAAAAAACTGTGTATCTTTTAAATCACCACCATAGATCTTAATTAGGTCGCTATTACATTGAGCAAATACTCATCTTTAATTCTGATTGATTGGAATGGAAGATAAGGCCACTTAGCATTAATTTGAAGTACTCAATAAGATGGAAGGACTGGACCCTACAGGCTTCATGCTACTGCAGGAGTCAAGGACCCTCCAAGGTCATCTAGACCTGGAAATCACTTCTTTCGTATCTCCACCTTGAGGTGCAACCAACTTCAAAAAAACAAGTTTGCTGTCCAGTGAAAAAACCCTACATAAGTGAATTCAAATCAAAGCACCGTAACTGAAACATATGGGGATAAAGTGGGTCAAAACATAACCCAGATAACACAGCTTGTTTCCACACTCTCCAGAGGATTTCAACAAAACGTTTGCCTTTTGGAGATACATAGTTGCTAATATTTGAGTGGGTGTACCAATAAGTATGGACATAATTTTTTAAATCATTACGTACTGCTTCAGAAACTAATACTTTCTGTTCAGCTGAGGGTAATAAATTTATTATAAAAGAGGTGTGTGCTTTTCTTACTCCAAAATGTTACATTCCATTACATTTCAAAAAGAAAAAAGGTAAGAGATTACCCTATAGGTATATCTTAGTCTCCAAAGAAGAATGTCATGCCAACTCATTATTCCTGGTGTTATTAGGTTAGGAGAGAGTTTCTAGGTGAATGACATCCACCTATAATGATCACATTAAGGCAGAATTCATTAATTAAAGATGAGGTCTAGTTTTATTCACTTCTGGTGTTAGTTGAATAACCTGTGGCATTTCTTTAACAAGAAAAACGTATTTCTTGCCTCTTCTAGTAAAACAAGAAAAAATGTACATGCTGTATTCTTATATAACCATAAAATCAGAGTAGCTCCACGGATATCCAATAGAGTATAACTATTTCTAACTAAGAACAATATGCACCAAAACATAGAATAGCCATGTACAATCACAGACTTTCTACTTGCTGCACTGAACAACTCAAGAAGTACTTTTTTCCATGCAAAACAACTAATTTTCAACTTGTCATGTTGGAAAAGACTTCCCCTAGACCAATTTTTTTAAAAGCAGAGACCAATTTGCAGATCCGCGAAAGAATTTAGACTTTCAGTTCTATGAGAGATAGAGTATTTTGCCCCTATTTTCCATAAGTAAATATTAGTAATTTAAACATGTTTTCAGCCTCATTTTAAACTGTATCAGCACACATTTTGTCCCACAGAGATCCTGACTTAAAAATCTCTGTTGGTACTATAGATAAATAATACTCATAGACAAATTCAAAGACAATTTCATGGTTAATTAGTTTCTCTGAAGGAAAGAAGTATATTTGGTAGACTTGGCAGGTCAGATTCCACTCTTGTTGATCTCAATGCACAGTAATTCAATGAAACCAATGGCTTTTTTTTTAATTTATAGCAGCATCCATTCAATCAGTGTCTGGCTCAATTTTACTACTACTCTTTAAGCAAGACTAAGTATAAATATAAAACCAGATCAAAAATCTCACCAACTGTATCTTCTAACCAAATTAAATAGTTTATGTGTCTTAATAGGGGAAAGCCCACCTCCACAATACAAATTCTACACCCTGAATTCTACAGAAGTTTTGCAATTTTGGTTTGATCTCTGTGGCTTAACCTTAGCTGTCATTTTAAACACAGACTTTGTAACAGTCTCGTTTTTCCACGGACAAAGGGTTCATTACTAAATTTGTTCACCACCTACTTACTTTATTTTACAACAGCACACTGCTCCCTAGCTGCCTCCTCCAGTAACAGTCAACTTTTAATTATAAACAGATATAATTGATATTACTGTGAGATCCATAAATTAAATGGAGCATTACCTTTTTCTGGCTTTGGTAAAATATGTTTCAGAACCAAATGGGAGGAACTTTACTGACTGCCTTCCCAATCCTGCAATGGGATTACCCTGGTGGTGTATTTTGTTACCTAATACTTCATTCATTTTGTCACCAGCACATCATCATTTGAAAAAACCCCACACCTTCAAACATTTGTAGACCGCTGCAAAAAATCCAATAGCAGGATCTATTAACATAATTCCACCATTTGACATAACAATAAAATCTATGTTAAGTAAGTGGATTACATATATATGCACATAAGTAGGAAAGCAGGTAGATGGGTAGGTACATAGATTGATAGATAGGTATATGGGTAGATAAATATATATATACTCATTCAGCATTTCTATTTTGCAACAAATCAGCTGAGAATTGTCTATATTTAATAGTTTAATGCATCTGGTAGTTACTCATATAGAGAAATTAATGTAAATGAAAATAAATTGCTTATTATACCCAGTAGAAAAAGCACCTCAGATTATATATATCTCATCTGATTTACTACTCCAAAGAAAGTGCAACATTAGTGTTCGAATCTGACAGGCACTTTGGTGAGGGGATGTGTGATTTCACTTCAGTCCCTCGCAATCAGTATCCTCCAAATACTTTTTTAGATCAGTACCTTACGGGGTTTCAGAAGAAAGTGTTTTAAGAAACTGCATGGTACTTTGCAATTTTCAAGACACCATTTTCTGTTAGCTTTCAGTCAGGCCCATCACATCTTTCCTTTCTCTGCTGTTTTTGTTTGTTGAAAGGCTGCCACTACTGGGGTGGGAGGGGGTGGGATGGGGGGAGTGGGGTGTAACTGTAGTTGTTCACCAGACGAGAAAATGAAGTTTTCTAACCTTGAAATTGGGATGCAGCTGAAATGGACCTGACTTTTATGTTCCCTCTTTTTTTTTAAACCTGTGGTGCTCTCCTGTCTAAAAGGACAGGTTCAATTTCCCTTCAATTCAGCCCTGTTAACATGGCCCTGAGCAGAATTAATAAATCCACCTATAATTTATTAAAGTCTTTCACAGTTCCCCACTCAACCAGCTCACATGGCATGTACTTTTAAAAATGATTCTGTCACCTGGAATGAGAGGATACAAATAATGGACAAAACAGGATCAGAGTGACCGTGTTTAATGACTAAACTCCCAAGAAGCTTTATGGCGGGCATCACAAATACCCTCATGTTTCACTACAGCTAAAATAAAGCACTGACTCATATGTGACTGCTGATTCTCACCTTAATTAGTAACATTTTTAAATCAGAAAAGCTTTGTGAAACAAGGGGTCTGCACCTTGGTGAATTACAGGGCATAGCTCTTGAGAAAAATCAAGGTATCACTATGAACCTGAATTTCTTACAGGATTCAGAAAAGGAGTAGCAGCACAAACAATATCATACTACTGTCTAATGCTGTATCACAAGTCTGCTGTGGAGATTATTCTTGGGCTACATCTTCTGTGGCACTTTGGACCAGCAATGATTGTCTCCTTGGAATTAGTCACTTGTCAGTATGAGGAGTAGGAATATGGCCTCCAGCTTATTTGGCTCTTACATTGCCAAGAAAAGAAAAAAGAAAAAAAAAAAAAAAAAAGATCAGGATGGAGTGAATGAAAACTTAACATAAGTGTGTAGTAAAATGCCATGACATACGATATTCATGCAGGATCAGATGCTTTTCCCATGCAGTAGCATTAAAGGCATGAAAGGAAGCACTGAAAGAAGGGAGAAGGCTTGGAGAGGTATCCAAATCAGAAATAACCACAATTACCTTGTATTTCAGTTACTTCACAGTGATGGTAAGGTTAATTTATTGCTTGATCAGTGGCTATAATTCACATTCTGCATAATTGACCTGGCTGTCTTTGTGCTGCATGCCATAAAAACAAATAACAAAAGGAAGACCTTGCTGCAGAGAAAAAGGCGTTACACTGCTTGTTTGAAAAGGAGGTAATACCCCTGTGGATGAAACAGAGGGGGTGTTGTGCCTGGCAGATTCAGGAATAAGAAGATAAAACTTGAAAGCACTTTCCAAATACACTTTCTGTCTAGTTGATCTGATTTTAAATTCAATACTACAGAAAAGTTGAATTAATTAAATCAAAACTAAGAAAATTATAGAAGTGCTCATTGTGTCCCTGCAACCAAAATGTGCTGAAAACAGACCAGGGTTGAATTGGCTTGAATTGGCTTTCACAAGAATGAAACATGTCCACCAGTCCTACAACGAAAAACAGAACGTAAGTGCTACATTGTGAACTTTTAAATTTTCTTCTTGAATAACTGAATGAAATGACATCTACATGTTCTTCATGCTTGCTTAGACTACTCAGAGTTAAAGGTAAAATCAGCTTTAACTGCAGAGTCTCCCTGAAATCTACAGTTAAAATAAATACAAGCCTCTTGCATCTAGTTAAAAATAGATGCTGTTTGGAACCTGTTCATTAAAGAGATTTATTTGCATATGTGCTTGATCTCTATTTATCATGGAAATTTCAGGAATAAATGTATATACCCCTTTTTAGAAACTTTTTTTTTCCTGTTAAGAAATTACACCTCAGTTCCAAAAGAAATTTTACTGTTAGGTTTTTTTGATGTTTTTATTCTGTTAGGATTTGGGGAGTTTTGCTGTATGTGATTTCTTTTAATTAAAAAAATCATCAAGATTCAATCATGCACTTCTTTTTATAGGCAAGTAAAAACTGAATCACAGGTTGAGAATCACAGAATCACAGAATGGCAGAGGTTGGAGACACCTCTGGAGATCATCTAGAATGATAAGAAGAGTCTGGCTCCATCCTCTTTGCTCCTCCATCAGATATTTATATTACGGATAAGATCCCCCTGAGCCTTTGCTCCTGAACAGTTCCAGCTTCTCAGTCTCTTCTCACTTCAGAGATGCTTCTGTTCCTTCATCATAGTTGTGGCCCTGGTCTCACTTGCACTGCGGAGCCCAGAACTGAACCCAGCATTCCAGAGCAGATCATCTTCCTCGACCTCCTGGCATCAGTCCTCCCAGGGCAGCCCTGGATGTTGTCGGCACATTGCTAGCTCATGGTTAACTTAGTGTCTACCATGAGCTCACCAGGACCCAGGAATATTTGATGCATTGTTCTTAATTTTATTCCTCCACTCCTCCCTGTTAAAAATGTTTTCTCCCCTCCTCATTGTACTTTGGAAAATATATTGAGAGAGAAAATATAGAGAGAGTTAGCAGAACTAAAAGGAAGAATTTTTGTGAAATAAAGGATTTTTTTATGAATGCAGGCTGGTGTAATTAGTCTCTTCACTGTCTCCATGGACAAGACTTTAGACTTCATTTTCTTCAGCTGTTACTGCAGGTCTCCAAGATTAACTAAAATACCTTCACCTCTCTAAATATTCTTGCTAAGTTATGAGAGAAACAGCTTGGAGAAGGCAGATACACACAGGCACTATGAAAGCCAAAATAAATATGTTCACAATTTCTATAAAGTATGTGAATGTTTTTGGTTTGGGGTCCCCCCCATAAGCACATACTTTCCTACTGTGACATCACAATACACATCTTTAAGGCCAAGTTGGATAAGGCTTTGGGCAACCTGGGCTAGTGGAAGGTGTCCCGGCCCGTGGCAGGGGGGTTGGAACTAGATGGTCTTTGAGGTCCCTTCCAACCCAAACCATTCTAGGATTCTATGATTCTATGGTCTTGAATTAGAGATACAAAGATACTCAGGAACTTTGAAATTTTGAACGTCTCCTGAGGCTCAATTCACAACAGAAAATTAAAGAACCTTAGGTTTATAGTCCTGCAACAGGGGGTTTGGATTTGGCTTAGCATCCATGTTTAGAGAAAAACTAGGGAATTATTTTGGAATTTGATTCCAATGTCCCTAGCGTTTGGAAGAAAAAGAACAGAAAGTTGAGGTATAGAGCTTTCACTTTGACCTGTATCTTTTCTCTTTCTGCATCTTACTCTGTGCTACATCATCCCCAATGGGGTTAACAGGTTTATAAACCCAAGTACTAATTTATATTATTCTTTGCTGCATGCTCGGCTGTGCCTATCAGCCCATTAAGAAATTAATAGGGTCTCAGTATCTGTCATTGCTAATTTTAAATAGGAACAAGGACATGCCAAGCCATAATATTGATGCATTTGAAAATATGTTAATTGTCTTTCTCATTATTCAGCCTACTTAGCTACTTTGCAATACTACTTTCTTGAACACAAGTCATGAGAGATATTTTAACATTTTATAAAACATATCTGAGTTCCTTTGAAATGCCAGAGTTTTCCTACTAGTTGAAAAATAGTTTTCATGAGGATTTTTGTAGTGAAATCACCAGAGATAGAGGTTAATGTACATTTGATACACACTATCTGGTTGCTTTTCAACCTCAATCACTAATTGAAAATTAGCTATGTGAACTCAGCAGAAGTGCTAACTAGCTTTCAGTACCAGTCGTTCTCAACCTCAGTTCGGAACAGCTGCAAACAGTTCAGTCACACTTCTGTTGCAAAATATCTGTGGTAGTTGTAAAATGGGAAGTAAGCAAGGGAGTATCTTTTTCACCCTGGCAATAATAGGCATGCCTGTGCAATAATGACTCTATATTCCCCTCAGATTGAAAATTGACAGTCTTACAGCATACCGGTGTGTATTAGAAAGCATAATGAATATTAACCATGATTTAATGCATCATTTTCCAATTTCTCTGTGGAAACCTGGAATGCTGTATGGTCCTACTCCATTTCAGCTTTTGGAAGGACACTTCCAAAAGTGGGGTTTTTTTGGATGTGTATAGAGTAATAGCTCTTTTGACATTTAGATGTCAAGTTCCCCATTCTGATATTTCATTCATGGGCTGTAATATCTTTTGAACTGCCAGAGATCTTATCTTCATGCTTCTTTTTTTTTAAAAAAAAAAGTTCCCTAGCAAGTGATGAAGAGAGATGGCAGCCTTTCTAGTAATAAATCAGGAAATATCTCCCTGATAGTAAATGTGAGCGAGAGGGATGAAGGGGTGGGGATGTGAGGGGGTGGTGTGTGCATGCGCATGCAAAAGCTGAACATTTTTACCATATCTGTTCTCTTTAAAATGGCTGACAATCATCTTAAGGGCTATAACTCCTTTGTCTCTACTCCTCACCAGGTTTCTGTACCTCATCCTTCTCTGACACTGCAGGAAATGATTATCCAAGAAATGCAGATAAATCTCACTTCTTAGCACACCAAATCACACTCATTTTGCACATATTCATGCACATAATACTCCAGACCACAAGACAAAGAAGAAGAAGAAAATCACCTGAGGAAGAGACAGAAGAGGAGGATATGGGTTCAGAATTTCAAGAGGGGGGGAATTTTACTCCTGTAAGTTGTTCTCAAAGGAAATCGGTATCTGTAACCTAGAAATCCTCTGTGACTTAAGCATTTAGGCTCAGATTTTCAAAGAAACCTTTGAGTGATGTGGCACTCAAATCCTACCAAGCTGTATGTAAGATATTCAATAACCTTTCAATAACTCTCAGTGCTGTGAGAGACAAGGGATGCTCTGATATGCATCCTCACAGCATTATGTGGTACTGACCTGGAGGAAGAAGAAATTCCTAAAAAGCAGGATTAAAAAGAGGGAATTAGCCATTTTGCCTGTGATTTTAAACTAGCAGCAATCCCAGCAGAATGAGACAGTTCAGTCTGAAGCCTTGAGATAATGAATTTACAACTTCTGCACAGCGTTCAGGGGCACTCCCAAGCCCAACCAGACAGTACTGGTGACTTATATCTGAAAAGCCGTGGCATCCTTCTGTTCATAGAATCATAGAATCATAGACTGGTTTGGGTTGGAAGGGACCTCAAAGACCATCTAGTTCCAACCCCCCTGCCGTGGGCAGGGACACCCTTCACTAGACCACGTTGCCCAAAGCCCCATCCAGCCTGGCCTTGAACACTTCCAGGGAGGGGGCATCCACAACCTCTCTGGGCAACCTGTGCCAGTGCCTCACCACCCTCACAGTAAAGAATTTCTTCCTGATGTCTGATCTAAATCGACCCTCTTCCAGTTTAAAGCCATTACCCCTTGTCCTGTCACTACCCGCCCTTGTAAACAGCCCCTCTCCACCTTTCTTGTAGGCCCCTTTCAGGTACTGGAAGGCTGCTATAAGGTCTCCTCAGAGCCTTCTCTTCTCCAGGCTGTCTTCATAGGAGAGGTGCTCCAGCCCTATTTACCTTTAAAAGGTCAAGGAGGAGGCAAGGGAGAGAGGAGGAGAGAGAAACATGCTCCTAACATTATTTTTTGGGTGCTACTCCAGCACCTGTGTTAATTTGCTATTGACAGAGACACAGAAATACTGGAGGATCAGCAATGTCCCACCTCCCTAGAGCACCAGCTCTCCCGTCATGTTGCCTGATAAATATTGTTTGTGTTACAGTAACTGCAGGACGCCCCAAAGGAGACCAGGGTCCCGCTGAGTGTAGTGGGATGCACAAGTGAAGGCTTCCACAGACCATTCATCCGGGGGTTGCCAGATAGTAAAAACCCCTTTCAGTTTCCACTAATTCTCCAGTAGCCAGGACAGATCCCAAAGCACTGGCGGCAGCTGCAGAGACAGAGGACAGAGACTGATGTGCAACTGTGCACAGACTGCAGAAGGGCTGCTTGGCTCAGTTTACTGCAATCATTAGGAGGAGCTGGGCTTCTTCCTTGACTGTGTAATTTGTTGTTGTTTTCTCACTCTGGGAGAAAAAGATAAAAAGCTAGTGTTTTTCCACTTAAAGAGACGCAGCACAGGAAGAGTTAAAATAAGAAAGCCTGAATGTTTAATCTGCCAGAAACATATGAGAAGAGCAATCAAATCTGGGATAAGTAGCTCCGAATGAGGTATGCCTGATTGCTTTAGGCCATGCTGTTTGTCAGTCTTTTAAAATTCAAGTCATTACCAGATGCTGATCTGCTATAATATTGTGATATTTTATCTGATTACACTTATCTGATTGTGCCATATCTGCTATTTGCCTTCCCATTTTTCCATGTATATTAAATGCAGGTGGTTTTATTATTCAGAGAGCTAGAAAGTGTTGACTGCTCTGAATATAAATGGGAATATTATATCATTACCTTGCTCTGAAAGCAGAGTCATTGAATGTGTAAATCATATGCAAGGTACCTAGTGGAGACACAATAAACCGTAATGTCTTGAGAGAGAAAGCAATGAGGAAGGGATAAGGAGATAAAAATTTAAGGCATTGTTAAAGAAGGATAATCTTCATAATCCTATTTAGTTCTTTCAAACCACCATTTGTTGATAATATAACCTTTATATTCAAAACTTTTTTAAGTTCATTAAGTATCTCTTGGTGAAGTTATTGCCACATGGAACATTATCAATAATGGGACTGAATAAACAACAAGATCACCAGCCAACCAAGCATTTTAGCTGCTTTCAGCAGGATGCAGAAGGGACCCACACATTTCTGTAACAGCTCTGTGGACCCTTCCCCTCCTCACCACTAGGCTTAGTGTGGGTAAAGGGCTTCAAGATTCTCTGGAGAAATGTGCAGGAATCACTTAGGGCACATCTGAACAGCAGATCAGGGTAGCAGGGCAAAGAGACTTCATCTGAGATCAATATGCAGATATAATAAAGTTAATTCGGGAACCCCTTATTGCTTGTAAGCAAAATTCTTTGATGATTTCACTGTGATAAATTGAGAGCATGATAAATCCCACTGTGAGGATGCTTAGAGATGTTACTAAATCACAGAAAGGCATGTCTGGAAATCACCTAGCCCAACTCCCTTGCTGAGCTAGAACAGGTTGCTCAGGACAGTGTACAGTTAGGTTTTGGATATCTCCAGGGATGGAGACTCCACAGCCTCTCTGGGAAATTTGTTCTTGTGCTCAAAAACCCAAACATAAAAAAAAAAGGTGGTTTCTTATGTTTAAATGGACTTTCCTGTCTTTCTGTTTGTGGTCACTGGCTCTTGTCACTAGGCACCTCTGAGGAGTGTCTGGATCCATCTTCTCTACTTTCCCCCATAAGGTATTTATACATATCGATAAAGTGACCCCCAAGACTTCTCTCCTCCAGGCTGAACAGTCCCAGGTCTCTCAGCCTGTCCTCATAGGAGAGATGCTCCAGTTCCTTCATCATTTTTGCGGCTCTGCTCTGGACTCACTCCAGTATATCCATATCACTTTTTTACAGGGGAGTCCAGGACGGGGCATGGCACCCCAGATGTGGTCACCTCTCTATGTTGTTCCTCTCCTTCAGCTGTTTTAGTGCAACATCTTGTGATCCTCAAACTCCAACAGCCCTAACTTGACAGGTGCAGGTAAATGCTCAACAAACAAGTACAAGCATAAAATAGCTACTGTCTCCCCATCCCTGCCCCCATCAGTTCCGTTTGCAACAGCCAGAGGGACACCAAGGATGTCAAGTTCTCCAAACAGACTGCAGCACAAAGCAACCCCACCACACCTCTATTTACAAGAATGATTTCAGAGAACGTGACTAGGAGTCCAGATACAGATGGAGTTGGTCAAGTGGACAATAACTATAAGTAAAGCAAGATAATGTTATGTAGACACTGGTAGGAGGTGGAGGGGAGCAGGGTGTGCAGAAGGCAGCTGGGGGAAACTTCTTTAAAAGAAGAAAAAGAAGCAAATAATAATAAAACCCCCACCTAATGTGGAGAAAGAGCCACAACTATTGAAGGTTAGTTTAAGCTTGCAGGGAAAAGCGTAAGGGCAACAAAACAAAAGCAAGGATTAGTGTAAGGTGACAAGAGTAAAGCTGGCTTGAAATCTGAACTGGGGTTCAGGTACATTATTGTCTTGGGACCACAACGTACAGTGTCAAGCTCTTAAGTGTGTCTTTCATACAAGTGCACAGGTAGTCCATGTAATCCAGAGATAAAAGCAGCAGCAATGCTCTCCTCCCTGTGAAATGCACCTTCAGCAAACACAAACAAAGAAAACTGTGAGAAGGAGAAAAAAGATAGAGACAGCCATCAAAATGGCGGTAAGAGACAGATGGACAAACCACTGCCTTAAATGCCTCTCTCCTGAATCTTCAGTGACTTTATCTGCCCAGTTGATTTTCAGCACAAGGCAACAGCCTAGTAATATTGATACACAAGTCTAGACACTAAGGGAATTAACTGCCAGGCTTGCCAGAATATATGATTTTATCACAAACATCACAAAATATGTTGTTCATAAAGCCTCTGCTCCTGGAGCCATGTGACACAGGGAAATTCTTGGTTTGTGTCATATTTCAAAAGTAAGCTTTTCGCCTTCCCATCTGTGGAGAAAAGATTGAAGACATCAGCCCAAGGAGGTTAAAAGAGCAGAAAGCAAATAAAAAGAACTTCATGTTTAAAAAAATATTTTTAAACATTTTAAAGAATGTCACTTTCAAAATTTTTGAAATCTTGATTCATCGTGCTTGAGCTCAGTTTCACTTCTGTTTCAAATCTCCTGGACAGCAAAGCTGACAAGTGCCATACTGCTTTTCCAGGATAAAAAATTGCCTTGCCAATCACCATCTCATATGTACAGATCTGACCAATGGAACAAGCCAGAGGAAAAAAAAAAAATTATGCAGAAAGTTCCAAAACTTCAAGAACTGATGGTTAAAAAGCAAGGTCGTGGTTCACAGTATGGAGGCTTCTCTGTGCAAAATACTTGTTGGTAGCATTGAAATAGGAGATTTCTAGAACTTTTTATTTCCTTGTATTAGCAGTTCTTCAGAGAAGGGACACTGGTTTTGCTCTGCTTTCAGAAAGCAGCTGGTTGCACTAGTGCAGAGGTTCACGTCCATGTCTCCTTGGTTCTAGCACCAAGCAGAGGATTTAAAGATCAAATATGATCAAAAAACCAAACTGTTTTTTCCTGTTATTTGACTTCTAAGATTAGAGGATAAAGGGAACATGGGACTAGATGAACTGTACTTGAATGCTGGTACAGCTTTTGCCATTTTAATGAAAACTTACCTCAAAATTCACTCAAATATGTCTGGATAAAAGACAAACTTTTACAGAGACTGAATGTCAGAGTCAAAAGTAAAAGACAGTGATGTAAATTTTCAAAGGCACACATATTCAGGGAAAGGGAACTGTGTCAGGCTTGGTTTTATTTAAAGCCTCCCTTGTACAGTTTTTTAGAGATAATAAATATTAGGTTTGTGAAAGCTGCAAATTATACTAAATATAGAGAAGCTGCAAACACCAGTTAAAGCAAAATAGTCAAGTCCCTTCAAGACATTATAAAAGCAGATTGATAAAAATAACAAAATGAAGCCATTTTCCCAAGAGACCCGTTTAGTATAAAGCTCCTTACACGCTGTATTTCTGCAGAGCAGTGCACCAAGGGTCACAGGTTTTCATGGGCTGCAAATGTGCCACCACAAAGACCTGAGAAGCCACCTCAGTTAATCTGGTCATGGGTGGACTGATCTCGGACTTATGGGTGGGAAGAAGACATTTGACTTCTGTGTGTTTTGGATTCCGTTCTCAACAAGTATTTCTCTTGGTGTGTAAGGAGGAAGGTATAAGGTGTATAAGGACAGGAAAAGGAAGCCGGACATTTCTTAAATGACTGTCACAGGCACAGAACAGTTTGTTGGTTCTCACTGGTGTTAGTACGTTAATTATTTGCTTTCCTCTGGAGCCAATATGCTTCTTAGGCGTGGGCATGAATAAATGCCACGTGATCATACAGTTCAGCCAGAAGTCATGCAAGAAGGAAAATAAAGCAAAAATCAAAAAATCACCTTTGCTGGGGTGCCACGGGGGTTGCGGGCTGCTGGGGCAGGAATATTGTGACCTCCCCTGGGGGTGGCAGGGCAGGACCTGACAGCCAGGACCGTATCACCACCCCACCAGGCAGCAGGGCAGCTGGGGGGGCAGCAGGGGCAGCCCCAGCCCCGAGCATTGGGTACCTCCCTGGGCACAGTTAGGGCCAGGACATCGGCCTGTGGGTAGGACCCAGGGTCAGACACAGCCCCAGGACTGGAGTTTGAAGTCAATTCTTTTGAGAAAATTATATCAGAAGCAAAACAGCTTGTACAAGTTTTTGTCTTTCTCCTGCATTTGTTTATATGCTAATTCCTGTAATGCTTCTGCTAAAAATACAACTTTGTTTTGATTGTTAGTGCTTAAGGAGCATCACTACAAATAGAGCCTGCAAAGTCTCTCAGTGAATCCTGCAACAGTACAATAAAGCCCCTCAGGCATAGTGTTGCAAGGCCCAGATGGGCTCCCAGTCAATATCAATGTATGTTTTCTAGCTATGCACTGTGGATAGCCTAAACCCTGCATTTGGCTGCCTAACACGCAGCCGGCGCTCACAGCTGGCTTGTGCCTGCCGTCCCCTGCTGCTGGAGATGAGAGCTCCCCACCCCTGCAGCGGGGCTGGCCAGCGCGGTTGTAACAACTCTGTATGCAGTTCAGCATCTCTGGGTCCCAGCCACCTGCCTGCCCTTCTCACCATTTTTCTCTCCCTGTTGTTAATTCCATTTCCGCTGCTGCCATTTTTCAGTTAATGAGAAAGCTCGGTCAGTTCCTTACAGAGACACCTTTGGACTGCTATGCAAATTTCACCAAGACTTGACTTGGTTAATGTACAGCCAGGAGTATCATTTTCCAGAGACCTCAATTACCTCTGCATTTTCACAAAAGTGATTTTGTGGCTTTTGTCACTCAGGTCACCCTAGCAAGGAATTACTTCAGGAACTTTACCCATAATTTAGCAACTTGGTGTGTTACAGAAATGATATGTGCAAGAAATGGACTAACAATTCCTCCATAAAAAGCTGTCGTTGGGTAAGATAGATGCATGTATGTGTTTCATGAAGTACATCTATATTAATAGAGCTTTGCAGATGTTAGGACACAGTGTCATGGGCTTTTGTCCCAGAGAAAATGTCAGTTTAAGGAGTTCCTGCCCCAGACGTTGAGTCTTATTCTTCCTCCTGTGCTGCCCCTCAGTTACACTGACACAACTGTTCAGTAAAGCTGTGCAGTGAGTAGCACCTGGGTTAAATGCAACCCTGTGAAAAGAGAAAATCTGTTGTTTTCCAGTTATTCTTTTCCCAGGGATGGCCTTTGTTACCTCTATCTGCTGGTGAAAAAAGAAAGAGAGTCTTCTTATTTATGTACATACATACATACATGCTGCATACATATGCACACACAGGAAATAGTAGTAGGGTGTTTTTACTTCTCTTTATTCACATGGAATCAGCCTACTATACATAGTAAAACCTTCACAAGTCAACAGTTTTACTGCATTTCTGAGTCAGAAAACTTGCAGCCCTGCAATAACAGCAGGCGTAAAACTTGACAAAAGAAATCACCCCTCAGTTAAATTTTCCAGTATAACTAGCATACAAATTTAGGCAGTCTAAGAAACTATTTAGAGACTTGTTCATCATTCCTTGCAGATGGCCCCTGAAAATCATATCCAGCTATGACAACAGTGCATTCATTAGCAGCATTAGCAAAATAAATATTTTCAGTAACAAAAGTACATAAAATGAAAAGGAAATATTGAGTCAGAGCATCATATGGTGTAAACAAGCACAACACTGTTCAGGCAATTCTTTTATTTTTATTTAATAATCTATAAATGTATGTTATACATACAGGATGGAGAATGATAGGCTACTCATTTCGTAACACACGGTCTCATGTGGAATAAGAGGACATGCTACTGTGGGGTGACATAATACAAAGACTCTAAAGTGGAACATACAGTTCTTCAAAAAAGAAAGGTACCAAGCTGTTGTAAACACTCTCTCTCATTTTCCATTCTTTACTAGTAGTAATGTAGACCCTTCAGTAATGAAGAGATTTTTAATGTTATTCATTACTTATGCACTCCACGAGCAGCTTTTCTCTTAGCTTGGAACTTTGCACCATCTGGGTACTGAAACATGTTTTGAACACTATGGAGTCAGATATCTACTG
The DNA here is from genome assembly GCF_028858705.1 of Grus americana. NCBI lineage: Eukaryota > Metazoa > Chordata > Aves > Gruiformes > Gruidae > Grus > Grus americana. The sequence goes on along the minus strand of NC_072891.1, from coordinate 74,203,679 downwards.
CAGAAAACCTTTCTATACTCGACTTTGAGAAAAGCTCTGTCACCCTAAGAACTATGAAAGCATATTTTTTCCAAAGGTAAATGCATATTGGATTTTGTCTGTTTTGTTTTAAGGACAGCGTTATATCAGAACACTAAGAAATCAGATTACCAATTTCATTGGATTTAACAACCTAGGTCACGGAACCAACCAATTCTCTGCATAAAATAATATGTCCTCCCTCCCTCTGTCTTTTCATAATATATATAAAGCACCTGTTCAATACTTTTTTCCCCACAGACCAAAAAGTATGTTAACAACCTCTAGTTGCTGCCAATAAACCACTTGTTGGCTGTGAACAACACAAATCCTTTCTGTTCTCATTAGCTGAGGGAAAGAGTGGGCTCATTAAAACTATACTGTGCTTCACAAACAGAGAAGGAAGAAAGGATATGAAAGAGACAGGGTCAGGGAAAGTGTCTGGCAAATAAAGATGCTATTTGTAGTTGTTTTCCTCCATATAAGCCTCAGGATTACTCCAAGAACTGGCTGTACTTTTAAAGACAAAAGAGAAATTTCTAGTTATCTGGGAAGGCCCACGGGGTGGTCCAAGAGAGCAAAACACTGCCAGCAGAAACCTTCACAGGGAGACTGAGACACAGCCTAAACCCAGAGACAGGAGCAAGGAGGCATGATAAACAGGTGCAGGAAAAGTTAAAAAAAAAGAAAAATTTGAACATGAGTGCAGAGACAACCACTCTATGAACATGCACGAGCTCTGTCTTTATGAAAACCTCATTAGTATTTACTGTAACTGCACAACAGCTCTAGCCTTGGAAGTAAGTCTACAGGACCAAAATTAATGTGCTGAACCAAGAAGTTTTATAGATTATCAGAGTTTGCCCATAAGACAGCATCATTTTCTCAAATAGATATGAAAGAGGTACGTCTACCGCTACCAAACGCTAGACTGAGAGCAGAGCAAGAGATCACACAAGGAACAGTGAAGAGGATGCCTGATGCTCATTTTGTCGGGAAAATAAAGAGTAAGATGGGAACCTTAAGCCTAAATCAGAGAAGCAGCTAAAAAAGGTAGTCACTCCAACAGTCAGCACGACAACAGCCAAGGGGCTTTGTGGACTGAACTTCAAATCTCTCTGCCTTGGTTGCCCACCCCAGTAAAGTAGATCATAGGATTGCCCTGCTGCACAGGGCAGTTCGTTTAGATTCTCATTCATTCTAAATGAAGAGGCTGGAATTAGGTAGGGTGAGTTTTTTCACCATGGGCACCCAGAAGAAAGATGAAAAAGATGATAAAAAATGTTAGTGATCCCACATCCAGGACAGCTGTAATTCAGAATGTGGGACACTGCTGCAGGAGGAGGTATCTGAGTAGTAAAATCAAGAAATTATCAAGGAGTGGAGAAAGGAGATGTACTCTCTAGTTGGCATGAGTGCTAATGATAATAAAATAATTTTTCTAGTCCTGATGTCCCTCCCAGAGGGACTGGGATCGGTGGGAGGAAGGGTTCACCAGGACCCCCATGCACCTGGGACAGCAGCACTGTGTAGCCCTGACCCATGCAGGCAAAGCCCCAGCAGCAATGCCTGTGGGGCTGGGGACAACTCTGGGGAGAAGGTCCTGGGCCCTGTCCAGCAGCCAGCTGAGCAGGGCCAGAGAGGCTGGAGATAAGGAAAGGATTTTGTCCCATGAGGACAGCTGGGCAGTGGGGCTTGGCCCAGGGAGATGGTGCCATCTCTCTCCTTGGAGGGTCTCCAGCCCCTGTGGGATAACACCCTTGAGCCCTGGTCCGCCCCACAGCTGAGCCTGCTCAGGGCAGGTGGTTGGAGTGGAAACCACCTGAGGTCCCTGCTGGCCTGAAGTATCTTATGATGATCCAATGTCCTCAATTCAAGAAGGACATCAGAATGCTGGAGAGGATTCCTGGAAGACCTAATTGAGGATGAATTAAGTAACTGGAAAAGGTACAGCACACAGGAAGATTTTAAGTATCTCAATCTTTTTACCTCATTAGAAATAGGTTAGTGGACGCATTGATCACTGTCCCTAGGTTCCACTTAGGAAGCACAAACATGATAACAGGGGTCTCTTCAGTCGACAAGGAGAAGGTATAACAGGATCCAATGACTGAGACAAAGAAAGTCTCAGAAAGAAAACAAACATGGACATTTTTTAAAATAAACATAATTAAGTATTTATTTTGTGGAAATCCTCTAGTGTCAACAGGATGTAAGTAGGCTCAATTGTAGTTGGCATTTGGCCTGTTTCTGGGAACACTGAGTGTTGAATAACATTTCTTTTTCAAAAAGGATCAAGAGAGGATAGTTTTTTCTGACCAAAAAAATGAAAGATGCATATCAGCTGTTGACTGAGAAGGTGCAAAAATAAAGTTTAGGAAAAGATCCTGTGGAGGGAAAGAAACGTAAGTCCAAAGGAAACAAAAGCACGGAGTTGCACAGGTCATGACCACAAGCTGACACTGTATGGAAGGCTGAAAAAAGAGAGACTTGGACTAATTCAATTCATTCTGGCTTTCTTGTAATAGCTCTGTGGGGTTAACAAAAACACAGATCATAAACAAATCAGGCCTTAGGTCTATAACTTTGCAGCACATAATGAGAAGGAAATTTATGTGGGGCAGGAGCCATCTTTCTGTGTTGAGAAGGTGTTATGCCACTTGTATTGCCACTGGCCAGTACCATTAGAGGAGAACAATTTACGGCTGTTGTCAAGGCATAACAGCAGCATACCTGACTCTGGATGTGCACACAGAGCAGTTCTTTATTGTGTCCCGGACTTAAACCAACGCTGTGCAGGGCAGAATTGCACTTTAAAGTTCCACGACAACTGGATGGAAAGGTGAATCAGAAGGTTAGATAAATGACAGAGGCAGATAACAGCCTGCACATGGTTAATATTTATTTCTAAGTATTACAAACACAACAGAAGAGAGCAATAATTAGCTGAAAATGCACGAACAATACTTGTGGGTATAAAGCTCAGGCATTTGGAAGAAATGTCATAATTAATGAGGAATTTCTATAAGGCATGGAGAAGCTACAGTAAGCACCTGTCCTAATACCATATTAGCATTAATAATATATTACAAACAGTGAGTTTTCAGTGTGATCAGGAGTGTGCTTCCTGATTAAATCAGATTCACTCTCTTAAAAGACCTAAGAAATAACTAGCAAATGTTCTTCTTTGTATTATATTCTATGTTGGATGTTACTTTAGTTATAGTAAGGGGTGTTAGTATGGTAAGTGAGTGGAGAAAAGAGCTCTGACAGCGGAAAATATAGAGCTGATAAAAAAAAATTAATTCCTAGTAGGCATGATTTCTGGTGTGAAAAAGTTTGTGGATGTCTTCTGGGCATTGAAAATGCCTTTCATAACACTTAAGCAGCCAACTGGCAAGATTCATTATATCTAAAAAGCCTAGTACATTTTAATTGTCTCCTTTTCATGAATGTTTCCTGTTTCATAAGTGCTGCATGGATATGTAGTGGGCCAGAGGCTGAGCTGTTGGAGATGCCATGCTGTACCACATCAGTCACATACCATGCCGTGCAGATGGTCAACGTAAGTTTCCTGACCGAGAGCCAAGCAAGAAAGAAGCCTGCCATATAAGCAACTCTTGAACTGCCACCGTCTCCTCTATAAACATATTCTCCCAGCTTCCCCAATTATCTTTGATGGAGAATGGTCTTTTGACCAGCTAGGCTCTTCAGACCCAAAATCCTGAAAGGAATCCAGTTAAAGAAATGAGCAGAGTATCAGTACAACAAATGCAGTGACTTCCTCAGTCTCGCTCACATGTGCAAGTTACTGTAGCCCATAAATTTCACCCTGGCAGTATCCCTCCAAGGCTGCTCCTACTGTTGGACTATGTGATGGGAAAGTCCCAAAAGCTGATTGTTAGTTTTTCTGTTTGGTTTCTTGTTTTCCAGTCTCCATAGCAATGACTCCATATAAGGTTAGCAAAACCATGTGATACATTAAGCTACTAGAAAATATTCCAAATGGTGCACACTTAAAGAACCAATCAATCTGTTTCATAAGTAGGTATAGGTCTGACAGCAAAGAATTTTTGCAAGAACATGGTCTGTATTTATACTATTCTTGAATGATGAGTGCTTAGCAGAAGCCGACTAAGATCAGGGACTTTATCCATGATTCAATACCAACAATCCTTTTTCTGCAGAAGTACAAGAACCTTGCCTATCAGCAGTGTTTCCTTCCTGCAAAGTGCACTGAGTCACTGCAAGATGTTTTCTTGGTAACTGATTCTGCAGGGATTTTTTTTTTTTTTTGTAAGTCAAGGAGCAGCCCAAGTTTTGTTTAATTGCTGCATTTTCATTTATATTAATTCAATGCATTTAAAAGGCTGCTCTGGCTGGAATGGAAAGGAGGTCGTTACACTATCAAATATTCCTCCTATAGGCTGACAAAAAGAAGCTGTCTCTTAACCTGATGGCAATGAAAGACAGCAAATGAATCATTGCTTGAGGAAACCAATTTATTTAGTCACTGTGTCGCCATTATTTATTACTTGTCAGCACATGCTGTTAGTTCAATTAAATACAAAAACCTGAAGTTCTCTTCCAGCCCTCCCCCCACCCCAATTTTTAAAAACACACAGCAAACAAGAAAAATGACATGAATCTGCAGTGCTAAAGCAGAACCCTTTGGGTTTATTGTGCTTCTCTTGTTTTAATTAAGCTTTGTTTATTAAACTTCTGCAGCTAAGGTATGGGGATTATTAATCTTCTTCAGCAGCTAAAGATAAAAGTTAGCAGAGAGAGAGGACATTATAAAAGTACAGTTTAGAGTTCCCCACTGAGATACACATAAAAAAGATGAAATGAAGTAGTGAGACAAAGTGTTGATTGCAACATTTTATCAATAAAAATACAGGGAGCTGCAAACAGCGAACATTTTCTCCCTTTTGCATACAAAGGAATAAGGAATGAAAACTAATTTTTATACATGGGCACATTTGTCTGTTATAATATTAGCAGTAAATGTACATGCCATCTCACAATATAATCACAGATGTTCAAAAAACTCACATATGTTTCAGCACTGCCTTTCCTCTTGCACCCATGTCCTTTGTTTAAGACATGAGGGTAGATAATAGAATTTTTGTTCCTCATGAGAGGATTCACTTTGCTTTGCTTAATGGTACAATTAAAATGGAAAGCCTTCCTTATAAATATAAAACGTAAAATAAATAATATAAATATAAAATCTACTGGTCCATAGAAAATATGGTATTTGGAGATTTGCTTATTATGTGTCATTGCTAAAGTAATGGTAAATTAAAGCTACTCTACCCAAGACCCTTTACCAACATTAAAGGGATAGTCTAAATTGCAATTCTAACCAGGTTTACATGTTGCCCATGTCAAACATTGCCTGCTGATTCCTGACTCTGCTTCCAGTTTTCAATAATGAGCATGTATTATACTCCAACAGCTTTAGAAGCTGCCATTCTTCACTTTACCACAGCTCCCACTGCAGTCAAAAACATTCCCTTTGGCCTGTTGGTATTTAGTGAAGAACAGTGGCAATGTTACCTTTTTCTGCAGCAAGCGGAGGTATAATTAGGGGCCCAGTGGCTCCCAGTTCTCCTGATAAAATTTCAGTGTTAATTTAGGGCTGTGGCAGTGAAGTAACACATTTTCAAAAACTGGTCAACTAAAAAGATTTTCAGTCATTCACATCTTTGACATGTCATACTTTCCATGAGACAATAAATCTTAGTAAATTCCATTTCTCAGTTCTCAGACAGTCAAAGTAGCAATAGTGCAAGGAACAGGATCCACCAGACTGGAACGACCCCAGCAGCAAACTGACATAGATGCCTGCAGAGCCTCATCTTTCTTGCTACGGGACAGATTTACCAACTGGAGATTTAGTAAAACCATGATCTACCAATTCCTGTATCAGTTTATTTCATCAAGTGAGTAATTTACTGATGATAAACTTCATCATGCCAAGACATATAGAGGCATACTTTTAAAACAATGAAAGCACAGAAATTGTCATAATGGGTTCTCCTGCAAAGTCAATGTGACTGTTGTATTTTTTTAAAAAATATGCAGATTAGTGAAACAACCAATGAAGCTCTAGTATTATGTGACCTGACACCAATATTTGGCAAGAAGAGACATATTTGAATGGCCTCAATTCTACCTAAATCTTAATACCTATTTCGATTAGTAGGTTCTAGCTCTTCAGAGGTGCCCCCACAATATGAGACAATAGGCTCAGGAATTCAAAGGGAACTTAAATTGTCTAAATAGGGCCTTACTATGGTAGATGCAACCTATTTTAACTTCCTGGGAACAATATTAAGAGCTCTGTGGCATTTTAGTACAAAGGTAAATTCCATAAGAAACCTGTTTCCTTAAAATACCCTTTTTTACACAGTTAGACAAGAAGGCAATCCATTAATAGAGTTGCTTAGATCCACTGAGTACTTAAAAGGGTTAGTAGAAATTGAAGATAGAAATTATATTACCAGCCTTTACAATGGCAGGAGGTCCCTTCAGTTAATTTTCCAATACTGCATCCACTCGAGTTTCAGTATACCTTCATGTCAATGTCCTGATGAGTCCTGGAAAACAAGTTGGAGAAGATATCAATTAATCTGAATTTTGCTTGGGATATAGAGCAGATGGCTTCACAAAAAGATAGTTTGAGGAGTGCCTGTATTTGTAACAAAGCAATCCTACAACCTGTAGCACAGAAACTGGTGCAGCCAAAGAAATAGGACACTAAAGCAGAAGCACTGGGATATGCAGCATATAGAAATTTTGCTTTTTGGAGGAGAAAACACTATGGTTGCTGAATCTTGATGAAGAGCAACCTGCCAGTCCCCAGTTCCAGCAAACTGGGTTATGCATCCTAGGTCTGAAGCACCACATTAGCACTGAAGTAACCAGGGTGCTGGTCTGAGCCTTTCCACTCATCTCAAGGCAATGAAAGCATCACTTCATCCTTAAACTTCAACATTTCATCTAAGTGTGTGTGTGTGTGTGTAAATATATATATATATATATATAAAATTTTCCTTGTTCCTACCTTGTATTTGTCTAAAATGCAAGTCATTCCCCTTTACTATTCTCCCATCCTCTTTTTTATGTAGGGAAAAGTAATGCTTTCAACTTGTTTATACAGTTTGGGCTCTGCTCTTAGTATACGGCTCTCTGAAACAGACATTGTTAAAGCAACACAGCCCCCTAGTGTGGATGCAATTCAAAAGTTTAATTTCCATCCAATTATGAGACACTAACTTTGACCAGGCTACACATGGTAACAATGACAATGACTTTGCGTAAAAAAAAATACTAATAATCAGAAAATATGTAGATTGAGAAATTTCATGTCTAAAATACTTCAAATTTGGAGCAGTTCAGCTACCATTTTTGAGTGAAGATCTGCATCACTCCAACAGGATGGAATTAAATCATGGACCTTAATTCTGATGCCTCACATCTCAAGGACTGGAATAACCCGGAGTATCGCTTGTGTGAGATAAACCAGTGCCATTTTCAGCAGTTAGGTTTTCACTTCTCATTCTGTTGTGCTGACACAGCAAATTCGATCAGGATGCTGATCCAGGTGGGGAGATGCAAATGGGCAGGACTTCCTGCTCGAATGAGCTTTCGGATGCGGTTCTCTACATGCCCACATAAACACCAGCTGCACAACAGTGGTACGGGTCAGGCAAGTCAAGAAGGCAGCCTGGGAACAAGTAACCTAACCAAAATGTATTTATAGTTCCTCACCAGTATTCATATTCAGCTTAAAAGTCTTTCCCAGTACTCTCTTTCTGCCTGTCTTTACAGGCACGTTTCAACATGTTTAGACTAAACAAGGTTTCCAGTCATGTCTCATGTCCTCGCTTCCTCTGGTGACCTCAGAAGTCTTTGTCTGCATTTGTTCCATTCCCAGCAGATATGTCTTCAATACAGACATGCAGAACTGCACACAGTATTCCAGGGAAATAAAGCTGAGATTTTGTAAGTAAAGCAAGTTTGACTGGAGTCTGAAAATGGAAGATGGGATGCAAGATCATAGATTCGACAATTCACGGTACAAGATACTCATCTAGAACAACTTTGCACAACCATTAGATACAAAAGATGAAAATCCAGTTTTGAGTCTGACAATAATCAAGACAGATCCCATGAAAAAGCACGACATTCTCTTGTGCTCTACAATTTAATAGGCATGCCATATTTACATTGATGCTTTTGGGATCTCTCCCTGTCTGACTACAGAGTTGGTTTGATTAACTGGTATGTGGCTAAACCTTTTTACAAGCTTCAGATATTTCTTTACCTTTTATGTATTGTTTACTTATTTTAATATTAATGCCAAGAAAGGGCTGTGAAACATGAGATTTGAGAAAAAAAATTCCATTTAACATTTAAATTTGGCCATAAATAAGGTGAACAAACATTTTTCTCTCTCCATATATTGCAGATTGACTTAGCAATAAACACGAAGGTTTATATTACTGGGACTAAATTGCAGGAGTTCATAATCAGTTTTTAATTTGGTGTCTATGCTCCTAAAATTTTGCTATTCTTCTTTACGTTTCTGCATCAATTAACCACCTCATCTTCCTTCCTGACTAAAGGACCTATTCCACAATTAATCTTCAATTACCTTCTGTGAAAAGGGCACATTTACCAATGTCAGTGATCTCATAAAGCTAAATCAGTGTTTATAATTTTAAGATGGACATGTAAAATGCCATATAACAACTTACTATGCATTCATGTGCACAAAACCTTTTTTCAGTTGCTGCTTTTTAGAAAACCCTTGACATGCTTTATCCACAGATGAAAAATGAAGTAACTTTAGCTAAGTGCTTTTGTAGACTAATATTTAAAAAGTAATAGTAATAACCAAGCAACCATTTATGATCTTTAAAGCTCTGACCATGTAAGGAATCAGCTGGTTCCCCTGCAGTTGCTGCTGTTTGTGACGCTGTGCTCCCTCAAATACAGACAATGCTATCCAGCTGCCTCGCTTGGCGAGACTCACTCTGCAGTGCCATGCTGCTCATGTTTAACGTGGCGTTTCAACAGTATCCGGTTAGAACAGCAGCATCTTAAATCAGCTACGCAGATGGTTCGATTCCCTGCATGCTACCTTTGTATCTACTTAGAAGCAACCTGAAGGCGGTGATCAAAACTTCCATTCACTGAGATTAATAATTACAATAATTTTAAACAGCAGAGAACATATTTTATAACATAGCTTTAAAAAAAAAAAAAAGTTACACAAGGCACTAAGTCTCTTAGGCAAAATATTTTTCTGAGAGCAAATACTGTAATGAAAAGTGTTACAAACTGAACTAATTCTTTTCTGAGGAAGTGCCTGTGATTTGTCTCTCAAAAGTGGCATCTTGATGTCTAATTATTATTCTCTATGAAACCATCATAAAAATAACATCAAAGCCTCTAAACAGAAATAATAGATACTTTCAGCTCTCTGGGGAGTCACGCATTTTTATTTACCTAATACAAACACAATCAACCCTCCTCCTCAAAAAAGCACTGTGCTTCATCTGTAAGGACAGCCAAAATTCATTAGAAATATTTCTGTTGCAGTCCAGAATATAATCAGGATCTTTTTCCTCATGCTGACCAATGCCCAGTGTATAATGTATTTTCCCAACAAAGTGGTTGATCAAAACCCAGTAAAATTATTTTAAGGTTTCATAAATAATTCATGACTGTATTTTACATACCAATTGCCTCTTCCTCCAAGTGAAATATTAAATTGATTTTTCAAGGAAAAAATCAAAAATATATTTAAAAGTGAACAACAACACAGTTGCATAGTAAATACCTTAAATATACTGGATTTTTTTTAACTGAGCAGTGATATGAATCAATGCAGGAACTCATATAATTTAGCTGATAAGTTTTTAAGCAGCAATAGTACAATATCCTAAAAATTAATTAGCACTTGTGTAATCAATCATATGAAGTCTCTCCTATGATATATGTACATTTTGTTTCATTTTTGTAAACAGCTTGATTTAATTTCCTCGGAATTCTTCTCCTCTTTTAATTTCAAATTTAATTGGGCTGTAATTACAAATATTCTCTGTCATATGCATAGTAAACCTGTTTCATCTTTGTCACACTACATATTAAAGTTAGCATATGCAACTTCTTGATACAGACCTTGAAATAATAACCTATGACAGTTCAACACACTACAAAATGAACTTTTAAAGGTGACCTGGAAGACCAATAGGAAAATGAAGCTCAGTTCCAAAATAAATGTCATATACCTCCAGCAAGTAGAGAGTAGAACTATGTTCTAGTTTACCATTACTTCTAGCAGTAATTCCTTGTTGCCAAACAACTGCAAATGTATCATTCTGCGACATCACTGAATGGACTTTGTACATTTGACTGCATCTATTCTTCTGGTGGCATAGGTGTCCTGCTTTCGGCTGGGATAATTTTCTTCCTAGCAGTGGGTATAGTGCTGTGGTTTGGATTTAGGATGAGAATAACATTGATAACACACGGATGTTTTGGTTGTTGCTAGGCAATGTTTGCACCAAGTCAAAGACTTTTCAGCTTCCCATGCTTTGCCAGTGAGGAGGTGCACAAGAAGCTGGGAGGGGACACAGCCAGGACAGCTGACCCCAACTGGGCAAAGGGATATTCCATACCATATGACATCATGTTCAGTGTATAAACTGGGGGAGTTGGCTGGGGGGCGTGGGCACTGTGGCTCAGGAACTAGCTAGGCATCAGTCAGCAGGTGGTGAGCAATTGTATTCTGCATCACTTGTATGTTCTTTTGTTGTTGTTGTTGTTGTTGTTATTATTACTACTACTACTATTATCATCATCATCCTTTTCTGTCCTATTAAACTATCTTTATCTCAAGCCATGAGTTTCCCTTTTTTTCCGATTCTCCTCCACATGGCGGAGGGGAGTAAGCGAGCGGCCGCGTGGTGCTTAATGGCTGGCTGGAACTAAACCATGACAGTAGGAAACATATTTCTAATTAAACCTGATTTGCATTCAGCTTTCCTAAGACACCTTAAGTTATGCCTTACCAAGGCATGGCCTCTGCATGGCATAACCTTTTGCTGTTCAGTGGTTTGCAGAAATACACGGGAGCCACACAGGAGTATGCAGTCAGCAAGGAATCACCTTTGTGGGTGATAAAAGCACGGGTGCTGGGAGTACTAGTAAAAAAGGAAAGATATAGGTCTAGAAACATTTGTCCTATCAATCAGTTATTACTGTATTGTACATTTTTCTTCAATATTAAGGATTGATTTTTGTCTATTCATATTGCTTGGGATTTTGCAAGCCTCATCGACGCTATGGCAGAGTGCAGAACTGGCAAATGAACCTTGACATGAAAGACAAGAGGCAAACAATCAGGAACAAGTTTTCCTATTGCTTGAGATATATAGGATTGCACAGTAGGACTAGGAACCCAGTGTCGGATTTTTCGTTTCCTCAACAGGCAAAGTGAAGTATTTAGTGCCTTAAGGATCTAACTATAGCAGCAGTAAAACTTATTTTTACAGTCTAACATAGTTCCACTAGCCTACGACTTTACAAAGAACACGACAGTACATCTAGGTTTTGCCAGCTGTCTTTCTCTCATTATATGCTTTTGCTTCTCCGTACTCAAATAAATCACAAGTTCATAAAACAGGCGAGTAAAATGAACTGAAGACAACACACATATTCCAAGACAGTTAAGTCACCTTTTGCGTTGGATATATATTCTAACTTACATCCTCCATTTGCTAATAAATAATAGAAAAATGTTGTTGCCGCCGATAACAGTCAGGTGAGTTCACCTGATTACAGTCAGGTGAAATTTACTCAGGTCACTGCCATCATTTAGTGAATACACATTGTAATTTTCTCAGATGTATTTAATGAACGTTTTAGTTTATAATCAAATTTACACTGCACTATTTTGCTACCATTTTACTCATAATACTGTTGATTCTAAAGGAAATCAATCATACTTTAAGAAATATATAAGAAGCTTGCTACTAAAGACAATGCACTTGACTACCAACAAAGAAAGGGAAAAGGGTAGAAAAGGGGTTAAGACGAAAGGGGAAAAAAGGTGGAGGGGGGAAAAAAAAGGAAAAAAGAGAATAAAGGGAAAAAAAGGAAAGGAAAAAAAAGGAAGGAGAAAAAAGAAAATTATAAACCTTGCAAGAGAGTTCAAGACATAGTATTTGAATGGCACAAGGTCTGCAGTAATATTACAACATAGCATCTGGAAATTATCTATGCTACTGTTGCAAAGTATCTAAATTGGTTTCTAAGTAACAACCATGGGAAAATCAGAACATTTTACTTAACAAGGACACCATTCATAAACTTCATATTTAAAAAAAAAAAAGTATGTGTGTGTATGTAAACAAATACACACAGAAATATTTTAATATGCATTTGATTAGCAGCCAAGTATAAAACCAGCACTAATTCTAAACAAAATCAGAATCATTCTAATATTTGTAAGAAATCATAGCAGGAAAATTAATCCTATAATACAATTTACTTACAAAGAAATACCCTTGAAATGGATAAAAGTAGAATTATGATTTTTAAAATCTTATGTAATAGATATAAATAAATTAAGTGCCTTTTCTAAAAAAAACATTTATACTGAAATTAGGTGGATTTTTCCTATTTACAGGGGATATGAAATGACCGTATCAGTGAAATGTTAAAAACTCAAGGTCTTCTAAATAGTCTGATTTGCTGCATTGCCCTAAATATTATGCCAAATATTCAACAAAACAGCTTCATAGTCAAGAAAAAACTCTATTTTCTTTATTTCAGTTATGACACAGAAGATAAGCAACAGGGAAAGTGACAAAATTAAATGACCAACAGTATAAAAACTCTGGTATTCGTCACTTTCAGGCACTTTCATAACTCTGAAAATAACATGGTTCAACTGTTTATTTGAAAGGAAAAAAGCCCTCCCTTAGGAATTCAACTTTCTAAAAACTAAGTATGCTTTTAAGTGAATCATCATTCATTTTAACTAGACTAGCTACATTATGATGAGCTGGGCCCAAAGGAGAAATAAGCAATCTCAAATCCCATCACAGAATTCTAAAGGCAGTCACACGACAAAAGACCTCTTCAAAATGGTATTTTTAATGAAGTACATATAAATCAAGTTTCTCAAGTAGTTTAACAAGTTACTAATAAATAAAATAGCTGTTAATTTCTAACTACGTGGTTATAAAGAATTTGATTCTCCTAACCTTTCTGGAAGGCACCAGGTTCCTGGCATAGCTCTACACATTGTATGACTCCTTGAGGAGATAACCCAGCACAAAGAGACTTGATCTCAGCGAAGCATCAAACCATTCTGTGCACGTCATGGAAGAGCAGACTAAAGGCAATGAAACCAACCATCAACAGCTTAAGCCATAGGTCAGGATACACAGTCATGTTTGAATGAGGAATGCCATACCCAATCCAAATATACTTTAGCACTGAAGAGAACAGACATCACATCCTTCAAAACAAATACTGAAATTCAAATCTAAACAATCTCAGTGCTGATTTTTTGCATCACCAGCTTTCATCAGAGCCTTAATAGCTCTGGCCCTCATCTCAAGCTCCAGAAGCTCCAGCTGCTGTGCTGATGGCTGAACATCTTCTGATGGAGGAACGGCTAAAGTTGCTGATTTGGGCTCCTTTGGGCTGGACTCTGCCAACCCCAGTATCTCATTCACGCTTTTCTCAATGTCCTTCTGAAGGTCATCTATCTGACCAGCTCCACTTCTGACAGTGTTTTCTTGCACATCTGGGCCATCTTCTTCATTGCACGGGCCTTCTATGTCACTATCATATGCATCTGCATTTATGCTGAGGACATCACTATCTTCTCCCTTGCCTGTAACACAAATGTAACAATCACAGTCACTTGACAGAACAATTTTTCTTTTAACTTAGAAAATCACTTCTGCTTACAGTGTTTCTCTGCAGATTAAGAGAGTGGGGAAAAGATCTATGAATTTAAGACAACTAATTCCTCTTCTTTTTCTCTTCAAACTTTTAAGACTGATCTAATTTAGACAAGTGTTAATACATTTTTATGCCAATTTAGAAGAACATGCAGTATAGCAAAGCAGCAGTACCAGGAAAATTTATTCCCTCCTATGGAGTTACATGATCTCTTTTCCTTGTTAAAATATCACAAGGTTTTATATCACAAGGAAGCCTCTGCAGGGCAAAATTGATTATTGTTTATTATCTTTAAAGTAAACCTAGTTTTCAAAATGTTATTTTAAAAATGACACTTTAGAACTACTTTATGTATTTTAAAAGGAGTCGGACACAATAGTCAGGTCCAGTACTAAAAATTCAGAACCATTCAGAATCAGTGTTTCAGACGTATTTAACTCCATAAAAACATGGGGAAAGTTATGGCATTGGCTTTTAGTGCTGGCTCAAAGTTGGAATTTATTTTAAAAAACTAATTAGAAGAAGCAGTGCAATAAAATAAAAGCAAAACTCTAACAGAACCTGAGTAACTGTTCTCACAATTTGGCTACAGAGAGACTATTGCTTTTGACGCACTGGCTTCAGAAATTATTAGTCCTTCACCAACCTTTGTATCTGTGGAAACTTACAATAGGTTTGGTTCCTGCTTAAAATGAACAATTTATAGTCAGATGATGGCAAAGTTACCAATTCTGAAGGCTTTATAATTGCTCTTTATCCAGAGCTATGGCTGTGTTCCTTGTTAATAACGAGGTTTTAGAACTAAAGATCTGTGGTTTTGAAATACATATAATGTCTTACCATGAAGATTCACAGGCAGTTTACATTCCTATGTAAGCTACTTTATAGTGATCCTCTATAGGTCAAAAATATTCTTCATTTAATATATATTCAGACAGTATTGCAAACATTTTTCTTAAATTTTCTTTAATTCTCCTTTAAAAATATGGGAGAGCATGAAGACAAGGGAGCCAAACTCTTCTCACTACTGCACACTGACAGGACTAGCAGCAATGGGCAAAAATTAAAACACATGAAATTCCATCTGAACACATGTAAAAACTTGTTTATTGTAAGGGTGGTAAAACACTGGAGCAGGCTTCCCAGAGAGGTTGTGGCATCTCCATCCTTGCACATATTCAAAACTCGACAGCACGTGGTGCTGAGCAATCTGTGCTAGCTGACCTGCTTGAGCAGGCGGATTGGGTTCGATGAGCTCCAAAGAGCCCTTCTAACCTAAACCATTCTGTGACTCTCTGATTCTTAAAATTAGTATACTGACATATGGCTTTAAAAGATTCTCTTTCACCAATCCATCCATCCATCCATTTGGTTCCTGAACCTCAAATCCACAGGGCTAGAAGTACTGATTTGCAAGGATTGCTCATCAACAACAAACCAACCAATATGCTGGAAACCCAAGCAAGCACTCTCTCTGTGAATTGCTCTGGTTTTATATCAGGCAATCAGAATCTTAAGAGACATTCAAACTATAACACAAAACAAAACAAACAAACAAAACACCAACATTGATAATGCAGTCTAACACAGCAGAGACCTATGACTAATACCTTTATAAAAATATTACCCTTTTTATAAAACGTTTTAAAACACCTTTTGGTACATGCATGCATCTGGTTTTAATTTATGAACACTGCAGAAAAACCTTAGGAAAGACCTGTTTTTCTGGGGTTTTAAAACATTCCTGCTATCCTGAGGGTGTGGGAAAAAATCAATAATGACTACTTAAAAAGCTATAAATGCATTTTCTCTGCTTCGAAAACAAAAAACAAAGACAAAAGAGAGGAAGAGAGGAAGAGAAGAAGAAAATTATTTTTTTCTTCATCAGACTACCTGGTAAAAAAAATCTCAGACTGGTTTTATTAACAATAGTAACATTTTAAAACATAACTCCGAAGGTTTTACTGATTCAGGATTAAAGATTTTTTTACTATACACATTTAAAAAAAGATACTTGGATATTCACTCCTGATCACAGGCTATGATTTGTCACAGCATTTAAGCCTCAATTTAGGAATACTGCAAATTACCCTGACTGAGAATGCACTCCTGATTTAGTATCTTACATAGTTACCAATCCAGTACCTCATAACACTGGTTTACGGGTAAATACAGCACATATGGGAACATATACAGCCAACGTATGTGGCACCTTCAACTTTCTAATCAAAGCTGACAAGAAAGCAAATTCACCTCTGCAAAATATAAGATAAGCCATACAGATGAAGTTTACAGAGAACTTTTGGTCTTTGTTTTTTTAAGATAACTAACAATTTTCAAGCCATAAAAAGTGAAAGCCTGAAACATAAATGATTCTGAAGGTATACAAAATCCTCCTCACAGCAGTATGCATAAAAAGTACCCATAAGAGATGAACATACCAGGGTCGTCTTCATTCCCAAGTAGTTTTGCCCTGTTCGTATTGTAACAATAACTTCAAGATTAATATTTCAGTTTCAGTGTGGTTTTTCCTATTTCTCATACTATCAAATCAACTTTGAATACTATCTTTTCAACTTTACCTTGCAAGACATAAAGCATATGAAAGATCAAAAGCAATGGGAATGAACAGGTTTAAGAAATGGAAATTCTTCTGTTTTGCTGCATGGCATCAGTCAGTATTTACCTAACATGTTGCTCACCCAAGCAGCATTTCCATGGATCAAAAAAATAAGCGCATTAATGGATCATAATTAATGGATTGAAGTTAACTTCTAAGCATACTCATCCTAATTCACTCCCAAAAAGAAAGTGACTTTGTACTAGGTCTGGCTGGGATGGAGTTAATTTTCTTCACAGCAGCCTGCACAGTGCTGTGTTTTGGATTTGTTTCTGAAACAGTGTTGGTAACACACCAGTGGTTCCGCTACTGTTGAGCAGTGCTTGCACAGCCTCAGGGCTTTCTCTGTTTCTCACTCGGACCCCATAGCAAGAGGCTGGGCATGGGCAAGAGTAGAGAGAGACACACAGCCAGGGCTGCTGAGCCCAACTTACCAAAGGGATATTCGCTACCATGTGATGTTGTGCTCAGCAATAAAAGTTCAAGAAAGAAAGAGGAAGGGGGGATGTTCATGGTTACGGCATTTGTCTTCCCAAGTAACTGTTATGCATGTTGAGGCTCTGCTTTCCAGCAAATAGCTAAAAATCTGGCTGCCAAAGGGAAGTAGTGAATAAATCCCTTATTTTGCTTTGTTTCAGTGCACAACCTTTGCTTCACTTATTAAACTATTTTTATCTTGACCCCTAAGTTTTTCTCACTTTTGCTGTTCTGATCTTCTCCCCCACCTCAATGCAGGAGGAGTAACCAAGTGGCTGGTGGGTGCCTGCTGCTGGCTGGGGTCAACCCACCACAGGATTCCTCTTGGTATTGGTCTCATATTAAGCAGAAAGAAAATATTAACAGTCATTCATGTCTGTCCCAGCATTAGTATGAACCAGGAAGCTGCGTAAAGTTGCCTTGGGTTCCATTCAGAATTTGGAGCGTCCAAAACTGTATAATACAGTATTCATACAAGCTCATTGGCCTATATATGTTTAAGTAGCTGATGGGCTTTATTTCCCTCTTTTGCAGTTGTAATTTTATCCAGTAATAAAGATCATGGTTGGCATTTCTCATTATCTTTTTCAGTTTGATAACTTTTACTTTTTCCTTCAGCTACAGTTGTGAAATTCATTTTAGCACACTTTATTTTATCCACTTTTGTTTATCCTCTTATTCTCTCTTTTTGTCCCCATAGCATTTGCAGGCTGCAGCTCAGCAGAATGATTAGAGTTATATTTTTAAATTTATATTGATATTCTCAAAAGCTCTTTAAAGCTAACATCTTGAGTGAAGCCACTGCTATAGCCCAAAGCCATCATGATACTCTGGTTGATTAAGTCATAAAAAACAACTATGAAGCAATCACCTGTAACAGTCATCAATTCCCTTTGATAATACAAAAGTGGAAGAGATCTGCAGGAAATCTGTCGGTTCTAAGGTCACTCCATATAGTAAAACAAGCAACTTTTAAAGTGTTCCTCACAAAGCCATACCAACCTGCTCCTAAAAGTTTTGATGCTTTTATTATGACTCTTTCCTTCTCACCAATTACTTCAGAAAAATACATCTTTCACAAAGTTATTCCAAGAGACTTCTTTCAGACAACATTCTGAATTGTGAAATAGGAGTTGCAGGAAGCAAATAATGTTAGATTTTCACAGGAGAGAAATATAGCTTATAACAATTTGCAACATTTTGATTGGAAAAGCTATTTCTGATATTACTGCATACAGCTAGTCCAAATGAAGTCTAGTCCAGAGTCAGAAACATCTACATTTCTAGTGCTTCATGCACAAAACAATACTGGCAGTTGTTATTTGATGCTCATTTAATGATTGAAATAAAACGAATATTGCTGCAGGTTAAGAAAACTGTTTCCTTATGCAGCAGGTACTCAAATGTGTACCACTAACTTACCTGCCTTTGCATTTTCTATTCTGCTAATCACTGTAGTACCTCAATGTCTCATCCACTACATTTTTGCATTTAAAAAGATAAAATAAACAAGACAAAACATCTGTCCTCAGAGATTCAAAGATTTGAGTGTGTACTTCTACCGGCACTCACTTCCACTCACTTCACGTAAAATACGCTAGTTATCAGGAGTGGTGGGTGTTAAGCACCATCCCCTTGGACCTCAGCTCTGCACAAACAAAGCAAGGTTTTGTATATCAAGACTGATCAAAATTATTAAATTACAAGCAGTCCTTTGGCAAACAATTATTATAATGGGTTTCTATTGATGTCAAAACAGAGCACTGTGGACTCTTATGATCATCGCAACAGAAATTAAAACTGAATGATGAAGAATTCAGCAAACAGTAATAGCAGTATTAGCAATCACCTATATACCAAGAAATTGAAATGATTCGAAGTTCCTTTTCAGCTGAAAAACTAGACAGGAAGAGCCAAATGAGCCTTGCAAGAGCTTCAGTCACATTCCAGAAGCTAAACTAGCAAACTTTGAAGAGCTGCAATTAGCTTTTAGCCACAAAAAACCCTCTCCAATCTCACAGAATTAAGAAGTCAAAGTTCCTACAATGTCTTCTTCAATGTTCCCCTCTCCTTTTCTGGAACCGGGCCTGAGGGAGAGGTTGTAACCCTACACCAGCTGATTTCTAAGAGGATGCTTCTCTGTGATTGAAGCTACTGTTCAAAAGAGAGCTGTAAGTTATCTGAAATTAGTCACTGCCCAACATCAAGAAAACAAAATTTCAGCTTTCTCTACTACATACCTTGTTTTGATTCCTGACCTTCCAGCTTGTTGTCTTCTCTCAGAGAAGAAGTAGAGTCTATACTGTTATCCTGTCTGGAAACAAATAAGAAGACATTTTAATCTACATCTTTTACAATTTAGGAGAACTTTTCTAAGAAACATTTACTTTAACTAAAGAAATTATGTTGTGGTAAGCCAATAGGCCAGCTACAGTATGAGTAAAGGCAAAAAGAACGCACAGAATGCTAATCTAAGCACTTAAGTTTTTTGGGTGGGTGGTGGGGGTTTTTTTGTTGTTGTTTTGACTAGTGATACACCAGGATGAAGTAATTATTTCACTACACCCTAGCCTTTCAGAATAACAAACCTCACTTGTAGCCCCTCCTTAATATTAGGAGCCTTTTCTCTAAAACTCAGAATAAATTGTCACACAGTTAAATGATTTGAAAAAACTATAGTTTCAGTTGCATTGAAATACTTCTGTTTTCTTTTGAAATTAAGAAGATATTTTCATGAAGTTAACCATCACCCCACCACCATCCGCCTCTCCTACATGACAATCTCATAGTTTCACAAAGGGTCACTTTTTAAAAGGAAATGCAACTCAGCTGTTAAACTGTATTCAGTATCTGCATTTCTCTATTTCTTCTATTTAAAGATTTCTACCTCTGACCTGTAAAGTTTCAACTGTTTTATACAAAGAGGAGATACTTTTGTGAAATATTCATGTCCTTCACACATTTTTCACATACTAGTTACACAAACTGTGAAAACACTGTGAAATATACAGGAAGAAGGAAGGACAGCACTCACAGAAGGACCCAGAGTCACAGGAAAAGTTCAATTGCCATGTTTAGCAAGCATTTTGACAGTTGAATTGCCAATTTCTTACTCTGAATGTCAGTGTGGCATTAGTTTCATACACATTAATATGGAATCAATGTAACTATCCTGCCTGTAGGAGCTAAACAGCACTATAAAAAGGATAGCAGTATTCTGGTATCACACATGTAAATATAATGACTTTAACAACTTGCTTTTCAGTAATGGCCTGAAGGCTTTTCCTAAAATTGAATACAGATTTATTTTCCCCATGCTCTCAAAGATATATTTTTTTTCAGGTGTCCAATGCCTATGTCAGGAGGGAGAACACCATAATACTTCTAGCCATATTGGTATGACAGACAGTTATTTTGATTGTTATTTCCTTTTCTATAGTAGCAAAGGTTACAAATCAATACTCTTCTGTTTCTCCCGCTTTTTGCACCCATTGCAACATAAATGTGTATGGTAGCACACAATACTTGATTAAGGACAATATGTAACTGTTTTCATATGCACACAGCACCTGAAAAAAAAGATTTTTAAATGTTTTGCACCTTAAATAAGGAAACCTCAGAAGAAATATACTGTCCAATGTCATTATAATAAACTAGGAATAGACTATTTACTGTGATGCATTTTTCTCAGAACTCACTTGTATGTATCCTCTCAGTTTGCTTTCCTACTTGGTCAACTCAAGAAGTATTCTCCTAACCTTTTAATTTCTGCTGGACTTTACATTCCTAGGCAGGGCTGAAAGAGAAGGAATGGATACAAACTAGATGTTCAAACAGCTATGCTGAGCAGAAAGTTCTGTATATACAGCTAACCCCTTCAGAAAAGTATTTAAACACAAACAGAGTTTGCTCATTTATTTTCTGTTCCAGTCATCAGTCTTGTACTACAAAGGCCAGAGGTGTTGCAAAATGGATTACAGCCCTCACCTGTTAGGTGTAAAATAAGCCCAGGAATTCAACAAATAAAATTAGGTCCGCTCTATATTATAGTTTAGACATGTTAACCAGAGTCTCAATCTTCTGGTTGCCATGAGGAAAAAGGAACATCAGACAACAGGACATTACCATGTTCAATTCAAGTGGATTGAGCAGAGGATAGGCTGTGAGGAAAAGTTTTGCACTTGCACACTCCCATACGGTTAGAGTGAACTGAAACCCACCCCAATTACTGCTACAGTGAGTGCTTTGAGACAGTGCCAGACTCCTGGGTCCCAACATTTCCCACCCATCTCCATCACTCGGTGGGGTTAGGCCAGATGCCAGCACAGACCACCAGCTAAATCTGTCCATGATGCTGTTACACCACACTTTCCCAGAAATCGCAGGTTTTGCTCCCCTGTCACTTGCCAAGGCTTATCACACTCAGTTCTCTGTTGTATTGTCCTGCCCATTAGGTTATGCATTTAATGGTGAGTCACCATAAGCACAAAGGCCCTGTGAGGAGCAGAGGAAAATGGCAAGCAGAGGAACCATAGTAATTTCACCAGTGCAGTGGGATCACCCTGCCTGAGTTCCTCCTACAGTTGTGAAAAGAGAGCAACCAGCCCATTTTCTAGGAATGAAACCTAGTAAGAGCAGTCATCTAGAGAAATCACCTTATAGGCTGAAAGGTGTTACTGTCTAGAGGAGCAAGGGGGACTGTATAGGATGCTGGGGAAGAGCATTTCACACTTGTATAAAATGTACTGGTGGATGTTATTAAGGGGAAGTGTGGGAACGCATAAGGCAGCAAGGGGTGTTCAGATGAAAAAACAAAAGTGGGAAAAGGCAGAGACCAAGGCAAACCGAGAAAGAACAAGCATGGGAGAAAAAAGAGGAAGAAAGAGGATAAAGGGCCAACAGAGCATGAACAGGTTGCTGGTCAGTACACTTGTGTGGCCAAGCCCTGGACCTGATCACTACGGTCTGTCCTGCCTTGTTATTGAACTCTATTGCTATACTATTTTTCCAAATGAGAGGACACTGTTCTCTGTATATATGTGCGTATGTGTGCGCGCCAGCAACTGCAGAGGGGACCAGATGTCATAGGGGCCTGGGGGACTGTGCTGCCAGAAACTAGAC
The DNA here is from genome assembly GCF_028858705.1 of Grus americana. Taxonomy (NCBI): domain Eukaryota; kingdom Metazoa; phylum Chordata; class Aves; order Gruiformes; family Gruidae; genus Grus; species Grus americana. The sequence goes on along the minus strand of NC_072891.1, from coordinate 74,181,445 downwards.
AGAATGAAAAATACACACCCTTCCTCGGGGAACTTCAACGTCATGCATCAGTGTGTAAGCAGATGCTTGTAACTCACCATCCAACCTCAGGCTAGTCTAGCCAGCAAGCAGGGTGAGAGGTTTGGGAGTCAGGTACCAGACAGACTGTAAGATCAGAGGCCAAATTCCTGAAAGAGACCAGGGTCTCCAAGTAGGCAAACTGAGGGACCATAGCTCTGCTAGATACCTGAAAGATGAACAGTCTGAGTGTCAGCTGCTGGGGATGATCATGGGTCTGCACCAGCTATCAGAGATGCCTGTGTACGTAAGGAGGTCTGAGCAGCAATGGCAGTGGGGATGCAAACCTTGCGGGCTTGTATGTCCAACGGCCAGCAACTGGGGAGAACAGTGGATCTGGGACCAGCTGCTCATCAACAGATCTGGAAGGATCCAGTTTTGGGGGGTTTTTTTAAACAACTCCTAACAATTCGTTATACTTAATCACTCAAATCTTGACGAAATAAAGTTGTGATACACACTGCTCATCACTAAGAGCAAAACTGCTTAGGCTGCCCTTACCCCATCCTACCTCACACACACACTTGAAATGAGTAGTTATCCCTGCACTGGGCAGCAATGCATGTCGCTTGGGAAAGTCTGGTCTTGCACAAATAGTATCCAGGCAAGAAATTTCACATCTCTGGTATCATCCTGAGCTCTGACACCAAATTTTATTGAGGAATTACAATCAGCCCCTTGACAGAAAACTCAGAGTGACCTTTATGGTTCAAACACTGGATCTGAAATTACGTACACCTACTTTAACTTTTCTTTCTAAAAAGAAATTATCAATTGGAAAAAATCACACACTAAAACTTGTAAAGTTTCCTCCTGTTGTCTTGACAGTATCACTGATTACATCAAAACCACACTCCTTTAAAGACTACCTACTGTCAGTAAAAGAATTTTTAGAACCTGAAAGTACCTTTACAGCACGTTTTACTTTCAGGATTGATTGAATGGAACTGTATTGTTAGTGAACAGTCACTACTTCACTTCATAGGTGGGCATTTTGCACCATCATGTGGCAAAGCAGAAGCATTTCAGTTCACAGTTCAGTTTTGCTCTCAGTTTGTTAACCTTGTTTAATTTGTTTGTTAGCAAGAAATATTTTTTTCCTTATTATCTATACTGCAGTATAGATTTAAGAAAGGATAGCACAACAATAGTCTCCAAACAATTGAAGCAGAAGATATGGTAATCGAAAACTAAGGCACAGTATACAAATTTAATATCCTCTTCTTTCATGCTATGCTAGTAAGTGACCACAGTAATTTGGAGTTCCCTCTTTTTATCAGTCTTTAAAGATACTTCCCCCTCAGGATGACAGTTAAGTTTAAAGTCACTCTTCCAAGACATAAACTCAGCTTTTTTTTTTTTTTTTTAAACAGAACAACATTATTTGCACAGTATGCTCTTCTCAGCAGAAAGGAGCTATTACAGTTTGTTGGTGACAAATGCTGTAAATTTAAATTTAATGCTATTTTTTCATGTTGGCATGCTCCATGGTAGCACAATGCTTAACTGGGCTCACACATGTGGATTCTGTACAGAACCTATTACTTTCAGGAATCTGCATAGCTGTCAAAGAAATCTGGTTTTGAGGGTGATATGGTACACAATGCCAGCAGGTTATGCAGAGTGCAGTAAGACAGCAGCACAGGTAAGGAAAAGGGGTGAGAGTCATCGACAGCTATGACTAAGACCATAGCACTGCAATACAGGCAGCTGGGATTCCAAGCATCAGCTGTAACTGGGGTTGGAGACCAGCAGGAAAAGTTTTGTGACAGAAAAAAATATCTTCATATGCTGGACTAGAAGACAGTCTGACAACACAACTATCAACAGTCATGCTGATACTTTCCTTACAGGGCTTTTAATTGTCATTAAGAAACATTCACCTAAATCTCTAGATGAGGCTTGAGATCCCTACTTATGCTACTACTCTGACATAAAGATGATGTACCTTCCTAAATTAAAGTTTGCCTTTGCAGTTCCAGTATTTCTAGAAGTCCCAAGTCCTTGTAAGCTCCCTGAAAATTTTTGTTCCAAGGGTAGTTTTCCATGACAAATGAGAACTAAAACAAATATCAGGAAGTAATCCAAAAAAAAGGGAAAAATCCATACGAAGTACTGCTTCTCAGGAAAGGTTTCCCAAATGGCAGATGCTAATCAAATAGTTTAATCTGCTATTAAACTATTATAGGTGAAATCTGAAGACACCACAAGAACAGAAGACAGTGAACAGATGCCAAGTATCTGCTAATGTATCTGTTCAGTGACTCAAGTAGCCTGCTCTTTCAGTGATTCCAGCTGGTGAAGATAACCAAATTGTCCTAGAGCAGTAAATATCAGGTAGCAATTGCATGCTTGTGAACAGCTCAATACCCGGGAGCAAAACATGTTAAACCAAGGCAGCTTTGAAACTGCTAACCTTGCTAACACAAAACAACCAAAAACTGCACTCATGACTGCAAAGCAGTAGAGATCCTATAAATTCTTGAAAGAGCAAATATTAAACTGCAAATTTTCATACAGTGAAAAAAATAAGCACATTAGATTTTTCAAAGCAAAAGATCATTTACATTATACATATGAACTATATGATCACTATAATGATATTAGCATGCTTGTTCATTTAATACAAGTCTTATTACCACAGCAAATAATTTACTTTCAGTCCTTCTGTTGAAGGATATCTAAAATGCCAGTTCAGGAAACAGGAAAGAAATAGCTCAAGAACATGTTAATAATACCTTTTGAATAAGATGGGGAAAATGCCTGCTTGGTTTTGCAGGACATTAAGTGGCTAGTTCCTTTCAACTCTGTCATTTAGATGGAAGGCTGGTATACAGCAATTTTCTTGGTTTAACCATATACCATTGCAGACAGTAACACAGAAACAATAACAAAAATCTGACAACTAACATAGAAATAGTTACAAAAATCTGAGAACTGCATAGTTAAAAACCTAGACAGAGCTCACAAATAGTGAAGCCTATGTATTGTACAAGCAATTTCCAGTTATTGGCAAACATAGGCCCTGCCTTCTTCAGTTCTTCTGCATGTGTATTCCAGGATTTCTAGTGTTTAAACTCAGACAAAGCTGGTGACAAAATAACAAAGCAAGTGTTTTACATGCTAATGGAAGCATCTGAAGTTTTTACAGAGCTGAAATTTAGGAAAAGCCTCAGGACATCTGGTTCTGATGGCAGAATGAGGACTTTATATGTGCATGAGAAAAAGGAAGGTTCAATTTACAATTACAGCTGCAATACTATACAAAAGCTTCAGATAAAGATCTGAATTTTGTAATCTTCCCTGTACCTGAAAAAACTTGTCTAAATCCCTGCCACTTTTAGATGGTATAGACAAGAAGCAGGTCTTTAGAGACAAATAAGTATTTGCATATTTGGGGGAAAAAAAAGACATAGTACAAACTATACCCTTCTAAGAAAGTCTGTATATTTTGATACACTTTCAATTTCTTCAGATGTATTGATTTAAACTTTCTGGATTTCTAGTGACATATGGATGTTGCTGAAGGTATAAGTTTGTCAAATTTTTTTTTTTTTTTTAAAAAACAAGGATGAAAGAAACAAGCTGATGTTTCCAATCAGTTAAATTTTTGACTAGAGTAAGACTTGCTATTCACATTTTCACTGCCCATGAAAACAACTAAGACAAGTCGGATTTAAAGCAAAAAAGCTTTAGTATTGCATCATTAATAGAATGCAGAAAAAAGTAGCCCTTTACAAGAAAACCACAAGTAATGAAGACAAACTATGAAGAATGATCAGTGAGAATACAAACAAATTGCCTTTTTCATTCTGAAAAGTCTCTTCTCTTCCCAGGGCAAATAAATTCACCCATTTAAACTCAGACAATAATTAAACACATATTAATGATCACAAACAACCAAAGTTTAGCTCAGCAATACAATTTTCACTATTTCTTCACTGTTGCATCATTAACCTCCCTACCTACTGACTTGTTGCTGTTCAAGCTGAAATACAGTTTTCTGAAGTTTTGCAAAATTGCATTTATATTTATTTACACACGAGTTGCAAAAAAGAATCTAAATGCCCAAAGATTAGATGTATTTACTAAAAAGGGCTGGTGACATTTTGTAAATACATAATATGGCTCTATTTACTGAGCACTGGGTTTAATGATTCATATGAAACCTTAATTTTCCTCCTTTCACCTATTTCTTCTTATCCCTTTATTTCTCTATCATCCAAACAGCTTTCCCTTTTTGGTTTGTTTTTTTTTTTTTTTTAAAGCTAGCACACAGCTGAACCTATGAGCCAAGGTTTCAAGATAGCACCCATGTATGTGGCATACTATTTTTTAACACACTGCATTAAAAGGAGAAGAAAAGCCACAGTTCCTACACAACACACCTTGCCTGGCCAGTTTGGAGGGGTCTTAAATATTAAACTATCAGGATGGAGACAAAGAACCAAGGGCACCTCCTTCATTCTGATCGTCAAAGGAAACAATCTGCTCTGTAACTTTGATCAACATCTCTCAGTTTCTTTTACTTTTTTTATACACAATTTCTTCTTGATTTTGCTGTCAATTACTGCTCACATCTTTCTCATCAGCAATGTAAGGTGATCTAGCTTTGTCAGTTTTTGGTAACTGCAGCAATGGTTAAAGAACTGGGTCAGTTTTAATTCTGCTGTACTTTAACACAGCTATGAAAAAAGGAGGACAACACCAATTCACTTTGGTTTAGTCACTGCTTATTCCCGGAATATTACCTGTACAGTGTAAAAACAGTAAACTTTCAAACAGCAATTTAGATCCTATAGATACTGTTTTCCTGAAACTTTCCTACTTGCCATGGGCAAATGGGTTGGTAAGTGTCTTCAGATACGTGCTGTTTAAAAAACGGTAAATCCTGCTCGCCTTCCTTATTTTGTTTTTTTCATTAAATGATGAAAACAATTTCCCCTGTTTTGTCAGCTCAAATCATTACATTATTTGCATATAAGCAAGACTTTACTCAATCTACTGTAGCTGAGGGCCATAAATACATGTCTCAACAGTAGCTTTGAAACACCTTGGAGCCGCAAAACTATTTTCCTGAAATCAAGCAGCACTAATCCTGCAATACCTCTAAACCGAAGAACATTTCATATATTTTGCAATAGTAAAGCACTTGTGAATTAGGCCTTAAAAAAAAAAAATCATATAATTTCTTCAGACATCAAAATCCTGAGGCATTTTTCATGGTTTTCTTAGCAAACAAGTTTGTCTTCTCATTCTATTTAGAAGTTCACTGGGAAAAATCACTTCACAGAGACTCCTTTACATAAAGAGATCTGATTTTTAGTGTATTTTGTAGCTTTTTATTTTTTTATTTTGCCTTTTTTAAATAACCAGTAGAGGGCAATGTCCAAAATAAGAAAATTAGTCCACATAAATGGACGTACTGACACTACTCACAGATCATGTAAGTAACAAAAAGCAAAGGGGGAGCTAGTCACTAATCAGCTCCAAATGAAACCCTAGAAGAAACAGTGTCAGAGGGTATTAAAACTGTATCACATAACAAAAACTGAAACATCACTGAAGTTAGTATCACTCCATTTTCTTGTATATTTCTATGATGAGATGTGATCAAAGAAAATTACTTCATTCAATAACTTCACAACTTGTTCTGAATCAGACAGGATCATAAACCAGGTCTGTGTTAAATCAAAAATACTGACCACAATGTGAAATCTGGATTACTATCACTACTTTTACGATACATTTGTTCCTATTTAGTAAGTGTCCTGGTTTCAGCTGAGTCAATTTTCTTCCTATTAGCTGGTACAGTGCTGTGTTTTAGATTTAGTATGAGAACAATGTTCTTAACACACGGATGTCTTCAGTTGTTGCTGGGTAGTTGTTGTGTCTACACTAAGTCCAGGACTTTTCAGCTTCCTACACCCTGCCAGGTGCATGAGAAGCTGGGAGAGCACAGCCAGGGCAGCTGGCCCAGACTGGCCAGAGGGATGCTCCCCACCATAGAACATCACGCTCCAGATAGAACTGGGGAAATGAGCTGGGAGGTGGGATCGCTGCTCGGAAACAGACTGGGCATTGGGTTTTTTTTCCCTTCTGCATGTGGAGAGCAATTGCATTTGTGCATCACTTGTTTTATTATTATTGTTGCTGTTATTATTGTCATTACTATTATTATTTTCTTCCTTTGTTATGCTATTAAACTGCTTTTATCTCAACCCATGAGGTGTGGGGGGGTTTCCATTCTACTCCCCTTCCCCTTGGGGTGTGAGGGGTGAGCAGGCAGCTATGTGGTGCTCAGTTACCGGCCGGGGTTAAACCACAACAGTAAGTCTACATGAACTAACTAAACCGGCAACTAAGAGGTACTTTAATCTGGCCAACACCAGTGTATTGTCTCAGAGGTTTACTACGTTTGTGCACTGAATCTGTAGACCAGCTGCAATCAGGTCAGCAAACAAAACAGAAAAGCTTTTTATCTTGTCTTCTACAAGCAAGACCCATAAAGTTTGATACATTGTGGGTGGTAACTATTTTTTGCCCTTCACTACTTCCATAGAAAACTGTCAGAAGGAGTTCACCCATTCAATGAAGAAGTGACTTAGTAATATACTACATAAGACTTGTCTTTAAAAGACAGGCAAGTATTTTAAGAAAAGGTTAAAAAGCCTTGGCCTTTACAAAACTGACAGATGCCATCCTCAGAATAAGAAAACAGAAGCCTCTGTTCTTAAACCTCCAGACATTCTACAACATCCTAACAGAGAACATGGGAACAAGTGAGTGCAGGGCCCTTCAACTGGGGCAGGAATGAAGGACTTCAAAGGGTGGAAGAGAAGGGATACACCTCAGCTGAACTGAAAATACGTTTAACACACTTCTCTGATCTAAGCGGGAAGGGGTTACTCCACCTGCTCTAGCTCACTCAACAAGGCTTAAGCTAAATCATGGTACTTCACTTCTGCTCCAGGCTAGGAGTGTTTGTATGTTCAATTACTACAGCTCAACTGATGGGTGGTAACACCACTGTGAAATTCAGTTATGTGCTCAAGACACATTTAATGTTATAAAGTGACAAAGCCATATAAGTTTAGTGCTTGCTAGCAGTCACAGCTCACTGTCATTCAACTAAAGTAATCACATAACTAAGGATACAGCGATTGGGTCTTTCAACATTATATTTGATCATATCCCTGTATTGCTCAGTATTCTTAAATTAAGTTTTTAAGTGTTTTGTCTTTTACTCACTGACTGACTGATTCACCTCCAGTCTTGACTCCTCCATCTGCCTCCTCGTCAGTATCAGAATCAGCTCCAACCTTGCCTAGATATACACAGTTTCAAACATGAAAATTTAGGCAGGTAATATAATTAATACTATATAGTTAGGTTTACTCTTAATGATTAACTCTACTGCAACCAGCAGAAGAGGGGTTTTTTTCCCAGGTTAAAGCAGATGTTCTAAAATTAGACTTAATAAAAACCAAAAACCTTATTTGTGACTTTTCTGCTAGCCACATGGTTGGCATTTTTCAGCTAGATTGTATTACAGAAAACAAACCAGAACAGCTATTACTAGTACAATACTATAGGCTCTAAAAATAAAGCACAGGAGACAGAATTAATACAAGGTAGTCCGCAGCATTCAAGTCTTGAATGCTCTCATTTAATTGAAAAGACAGCAATGTGTTTACAAATAAAATCTATAGTACTTAAATATCAAGTGGAAGTTCAATAAGATACTGAAAAGCTGGAATGTCATATCCTTAACCAAAGTATGTGAACTGTGTGTCTCAGCAGAGCAGAGGGATCCAGCAAGAATCCTTTAACTACACAAAATACTCCAGTGCAATTGCTAATACAACTGAACTGGTATTGCGGTATGTCAGGCTTCCCCTGCAGAAAACCAGGAGGCAACTGAATATCAGCTTACCTAAAATAATGGATTTCAAACAACACTTCTACACTCCTAGCTTTGTTTTTTCCACCAAGTCAAAAGCTTCATTTGGGTACTAAGGAAAAGAAGCTTATATTACAGTTTTCTGAATGTGTCCCTAATTGCTTCTAAATCAGTGGATGATTTCATCCAAGCTTAAAAGATCAAAACTAGCATATATTTTTTTATATATATATACACACACACTATATATACTATTAACATGTGTATATATGTAGTACTAATATATATACTAATACATATACACATATATACACACATACATATATATTTGTGTGTGTGTGTATACTTATATATATATAAAAAGTAGGCAGAAACTGAGTGAAAAATCCAGTTTAGAGGCAGACTACTCTCTGGTGTGCAGTGGGGCCTAGAAGTTTCATTCATACCTTCAAGTATCTTCAACAGTTTTTTTTCAGATAACAGCTCCAACTGCTCCAAGCAAAGCCTTTTGATTTCGTCCATGGAACAGTTCTAAGAAGACAGATAAGACAGACCACGAGCTACTAAAAATTTCTGAGGACAGAGTAATTATGAACGGTAAGTAGTACTCCAACTGTACTGAATGAAGAGTTAACTCAGATTGCAAGTCCCCTCCCTATTCTGACCTGCACTGACGCAATTATTGAAGAACACCAAGTAGGTGTTTCAGTTTTGACAACTACCAAAACCAGTGTGCGTGTTGTTTTCTGAAAAATTAAGCCATACACACTATCAGTCACTTGACCTATGGCTTGGAGTTTTCACTGCAGCTGTAACACTGAGGAGTAGAAATACTGGGCCATACGTGTGAAGCATGCAACAGCAAACAACCATAGCCCTGATCACACTCAATTCTCCATCACTCAGGAGCAGGGTGGATTACATAGTTAAGCCTGCAAAGCCACAGCTAACTGTTGAATCCAAGCTCACAAACTGAAGCAAACCTGCTATTAAGAACACACCAACAGTTGTACATCACAATGAAGAAAACATAAGAAATATGTAAATTGTGATCCATTTCTCATGCTTGATACATAGCACACACTGCCACAGATTTTATGGGTATTCTAGTTACCTTTAAATCTTTCATATTACTTGGTGTCCTCTTGGTTAAATAAAGTGATATTCGCACACTTTCAAATGAACTATGATACCACATAAAAGTAGCAAAATAAGAAAGTGCTGAGCATATTGTAACATTCACAACTCTACTGTAGGTTTGGTTCTACACCACCAGGACACTTCCTTTCAAACTCAGTAATGTCTTTGCCTCCAGCTGCTGCAGACCTCTTTTCTTCTCCCAGAGATGAGAAGTGGATAAGGCTGTATGCAATTCACTATGTGTTTAAAATGAAGAAGTCCTGCCTTCACATTAATATGGCTCGTAAAGATGAAATTAAAGACAAAAATGTTAAAACTACTAATGAACATGACACAAATAGCATTTCAACTGCAGCCTCTTCTTCTGTACAGGCTGCTAGCCTAACTTATTTTAACCAAGTCCAGCAGTTCACAAGACTCAAAAAGCATATGTTCTAAGCCAGTAACATTCTAGCAATACTACCACTAAAGTCCACAGAAGTTAGAGCTTCAGAAGCTGAGTATCAAGAAGGGGGTTTATTGCCTTATTTCAGACATTAATTTAACACCATACAAAGAAATTCAGCTGACACAAATAGAAATCAAACTTTTATTAACAAATCAGCATATTTATTAGTGAACAACACTACTGAATTTACTCTGCAATTATGAAAGTCTTTTTGCATGTAACTAACCAGTACAGACAGATGACATAAAAATAAGCAGCCTGCAGTTCAGCAATGGCTGAGCAGTGGAAAAAGGAATAAACTGGAATAACTATATCAAATCTTTAAAAAGTCTCACTTTCAGAGACTTGATATAATCTTTAAGAAATACAGAGGCAGCTTTCAAGCTGGAAGTCCACTAGACTCAAGAGATAGATGTGCTTTGTTACACAAGCATTCAAGCTTGTAAAAAGTATATAAAAGGTAAGTGTATTTCAGTACCTTTAAAATATCAGGCAGCATCTTCTGTAGTTTTTTCTCCCCTATGACACAGAAACATTGTTGAAGCATTTCTTTTTTGTCTGTGATGTAGAAACTGACTGGTTTGAGTGACACGCTGAGATCTAATCCTCCTTCTTCTATATCACTGGGTTGTTCAGCTTCTTCCACTTTTTCTCCAGATGGTACGTTGCATTTTGCTTCCTGAAATCAAGGAGGGCAAGTACAATTTTCACATTTTCTAGTGAACTAGAGTAGAAGGAGACTTACAGCTTATTTTGTGCTTGCAACACTTTTCTCTTCATAACTGCAAAGGATATCTTAAGTTGGACTTCTGAGCTTTCAGATAGTGTTTTGGCTTAAAAGGTAACTGCATTCCAGAAGCTATTTTTGGTTACTGAAACCATTCTAATGCTAGGGGAAATTTTAAAAGCTTCAGGTGGCAAAAAGTACTTTTAAATATTAACTGGAAAATATTATCTGCAAATACCTAGCTTATATACGAAATCATGCTTTAAGGCAGAAGAAATCTGTCTCAGTGATTTGCTGTGCAATTAAGTCACTAATCTTAAAATTTACAGTTATCCTACTAAGGAAACTGGCATACAATTCCCTGCATAGCACAGTCTTCTGAGACTAAAAGTGGGCTTCATATCATTAACTATATCTTCCGTACATCAGCGGGACACCTCTGCAGTTAAGAAAATCCGGCTAGAAATACATTTTGTCAGCCCCACGATTCACCGAGGTGTGCATGCCGTGACTTCTTGTACTCGTGCACCAACACCCCCTAGAACAGACTCACAATCCTGCAAGCAGAGCACCACGACTGTGGTGACCTCTGAGCTTGCGCCCCACATCTGTAACGCCTAGGAAAACACAGATCGGTCTCCCCGGGACACGCACGGGGAACACCGCGGGAGCTGGAGCTCCCCGGGGAGCACCACATTGCTGCACACCCCTCCCGCTGTCCGACCGAGTTTTGTCCTCTATGCAGCTGCACGCTGACGAGTGCTGACTGCCCGTAGCCGGCCCTGTGCTTCTGCCACGGGTCCGGGCAGCAGCCAGCCGCAACCCGCCGGCCGAGGGCACTGCCGCCTCCCCCCCCGCCCCTTCCCGCGGCCAACTCACGGCAGTGACAACGGCCAGGCCTCGCCCGCCAGGGCGCCACGGAAGGCGGGCGCGGCGGTGAGGGGCGGGTGGCGCCCGAGAAGGCGCCGGGCGGGCCCGAGCCCCGTCACTCCCGGGCGGTGGGGGGAAGTGGCCGCCCGCCCCTGCTTCCCGCGCTACCTCCAGGGCACCGTGGCTGGACTCGGTGCTCCGGCGCTTCCTCTCGCTGCCATCCGTCCCGGAGGCTCCGTCCGGACAGCAGGAGCGCGAGCGGCGCCGCTTCTTCTCCTTTGAAGACTTCCTGCCCGGCATCGCCTGCCCAAGGCCCGCCACCGCCCACAACGGTCACATCCGCGCGCCCCGGGGACCGCCCCCGCACCGGCAGACCCGCGCCCAGGGCGAGGCGTGCTTCCGCCGGAGCTCTGATAGGCCGCCTCCCTACGCGTCACCGCCCTTTCCGGCGGGGTGGGCGGGGCGCAGTGGGGAGCCGTTGGGGCGGGTTACTGGCCGTGTGGGGCCCGTTCCGGCCCCGCGGGACCCCGCCGCCCCGGGTGGCGATAGCGGATGGGACCCGGCCTTCGGGCTGGTCCCCCGGGAGTTTTGCGTGGCGCCCCTGCTGGCGGGTCTCTGCCGAGCAGCCGCACGCCTCGGGCTCCGGCTGGGGCCGCCGGATCGGGCCTGTGCCGGGCCGTGGGTGTCGGCGGCCGCGGCTCCGCACCTCGGCTGTGCGGCTGCTGGGTTTGGAGTGGTCTTGGGATGCTTTTTTAATTGCTTTGTTTGTATTTTGTTTCGGGTAGCGAGGTGGGAATAAAGCTGTTTCCAGACGTTGGCAAGCCACCCATTTATACAAATATATTTGGTCCTTCGTAATTACAATTTAATCCTGACCCTTTTTCCCTGGCTTTCAGCCTGCTTCAGCACTGTGAGGACCTTCATTCTCTTCCTTTCGCAGGTCTTCAGAACCAAAGATCCTGTCAGAAGCCTTTCGGAAACCCAAGTAGATGACATAACATCCAAGCGAGCTACATTATCCAGGTCTTTGTGCTCAGCGGCACATGCAAAACATCTGAATAGGTTCGTAAGATGTTCTGCCTGGGGGGAAAGAAAAATCTTTAATGCTGATTTGTCTAGTCTGGTTCTACAGTCAGCTACAGTCCATATACTCTGCCCGGCAGAGAGACATTCAACTTAATTCTCTCTTGTTCCAGAATTCTTACTTGCTTAGAAGTTGTCAGAGCTGCTGTTCTGAGCCCCGGTACGAAACTTGAAGCAGCCGCTGACACATCACAGTAAACCCCGTAGCGTGGTTCTCATTTAACTTTCTGTCCCTAGAAACTTGTTCTTGCTGATTTGGTTGATGTATAGCTAATTTCTACTGAGATACGCTCCATTAAAAATGGTTGAAGCATGGAAATAAAAAAATCAAATATCCCATATCCTATTGATTGCTAATGTGAACAATAAATTCTGTTTTTCTGTGGTATTTCGTGAGTACTGCAGAAGTGTGACACGAACATTTTCCATTATATCCATCATTACACTGAAGGAATTTGCATTGAGGACCTCTTTTTCTGTGCAGAGACATTCAACAATTTTCTTCATTACTTAAAGCACTGGAGCATCCATTCGTCCTTCTGTCTGTTTTTCTTCCCCAGACTCAAACATGTTGGCTTCCACATTGTGTTGGATCTTCAAACAGCATTGGTGGCATTACCTCAGTTAGGTAGAGATCCACTGAATGCAAGTTGTACAAAGCTAATGGTGATCAAAAGTGCTGTGGCTTGGCAATAAAGAGTACTAATACAGTAACACAATGGTGGACATTGTGTTTTCAGAAGGGTTACAAGAATTTATTAAGTATCATCTGTTCTTTTTTCAGTAAGTGTGAGTCCCTGCAGACTTGAGTAATGTACAGTCACAGGGTTAGAGTCGGTCCTGATTAGTCTGTGTTGTTAGATTACCTGGATGGGCAGGAATAGATCTTTGTGTTTATCATCACAAAATGGCAACCTTAATGTACTTTGAAAATGGCAGAGGTAATGTAATTAGGAAATGTTGATGAGGGGTGTATGAGTTTGAGATGAAAGTGGGATCCCTTGAGCAACTATACAGAAAATAAAAGGTTAAGTAGTTGTGTTGGGTTTGCGTGGCAGGGTTTTGGTGGCGGGGGGGCTACAGGGGTGGCTTCTGTGAGAAGCTGCTAGAAGCTTCCCCTGTGTCTGATAGAGCCAATGCCAGCCGGCTACAAGATGGACCCACCGCTGGCCAAGGCCAAGCCAATCAGTGCCTCTGTGATAACATATTTAAGAAGAAGAAAAACACTTAGAGGGAGAGAGCTTTTGCAGCCTGAGAGAGGAGTGAGAAGATGTAAGAAACTCTGCAGACACCAAGGTCAGTGCAGAAGGAGGGGGAGGAGGTGCTCCAGGCACCGGAGCAGAGATCCCCCTGCAGCCTGTGGTGAAGACCATGGTGAGGCAGGCTGTCCTCCTGCAGCCCATGGAGGAAGGATGAGGGGGTGTAGAGATTCCACCTGCAGCCCGTGGAGGACGCCGGAGCAGGTGGAGGCACCTGAAGGAGGCTGTGACCCCGTGGGAAGCCCATGCTGGAGCAAGTTCCTGGCCGGACTGGTGGACCCGTGAAGAGGGGAGCCCATGCCAGGGCAGGTTTGCTGGCAGGACTTGTGACCCCGTGGGGAACCCCACGCTGGAGCAGTTTGCTCCTGAAGGTCTGCACCCCGTGAGAGGGACTCCATGCTGGAGCAGGGGAACGATGAGAGGAGTCCTCCCCCTGAGGATGAAGAAGCAGCAGAAACATCGTGAGATGAACTGACCGTAACCCCCGTTCCCCGTCCCCCTGTGCCGCTGAGGGGGGGAAGGTTGAAGCCGGGAGTGAAGTTGAGCCCGGGAAGATGGGAGGGGTGGGGGGAAGTGTTTTAAGAGTTGATTTTATTTCTCATTGCTCTACTCTGTTTTGCCTGGTAATCAGATGAATTCCCTCTCTCAGTTCAGTCTGTTTTGCTCGTGACAGCAATTAGTGAGTGATCTCTCCCTGTCCTTATCTCAACCTACAAGCATTTCGTTATGCCTTTTCTCCCCTGTTTAGTGAATGAGGGGAGTGACAGAGCGGCTCTGGTGGGCACCTGGCCTCCAGCCAGGGTCAACCCACCACAGTAGTATATGCTTAGGCATGCAAACAGGACAAATGTTAAAGATTAATCAGGAATAATCAAATACCTAATAACCACCTGAGATGCTATTTTTATACAAAACCTGCACCGTTATGTGTGTGGACTGTGTTTTAAATGAATGCAGCATGTATTCACACAGTACAGAAGCTAATTGGGCGTGTTGTTAAAATGATTTCTAACAATATTAGCATTTATGTGGTCACAGTTAGGCTTCAAAAATTACTGTCAAAAAGGGATGTTCATACCTGACACTTGTTTTTTCCATGTGTTTGATACAGATCAACAGTGACTTGGTCTACATTTGCAAATTCATCTTTGCAATTGGTAAGTCTAGAAAAAAAAAAAATTCCCACCATAATCGCAAGGTCAATCTCTACGGCGAATAAACGTCAAAAATCCATTGGACGATTAGGAAATCTGAAGATGCCCAGATATTCCTTTAGGCTTTCAACAGTTGCATATGGCATCTTGTTGCTGAACATTTAATTTCACAGCCTATTCAGTACATATTTGGAAAAGGTGGGAAACGTCTACTGTTCGTAGACTTTGGATTTGTTGATAAAGAGAGGGAGAGGAAAAAAAAAAAGGAAAGTGATCACACTATATAGTAATGGATCAAATTCAGCTAAGGCAGCTTAACAAAGTATTCTTAAAAAAACCACACAATTGGAACCAGCAGGTTATAACATTTCCTAAAGCATTTACAGTTACCTCTTTAGAACTAATCTATGGTACTAGTCTTCTATAGTAGATTACTTTAGCATATTATGTTATAGAGAAGTGACTTCATCCAGCGATTCATGAATGTATAGTTCAATGTAGACTGCTTTTAATGAAATAGGTTTGCAGACTGAAGTTAGTCTATTTCTGTCTGCAACTGAGTCGTTTTAAAATGTCTGCTTAAGATCAGGCCCTGATGAGAGCAAGGTGCATCATAATAATAAACATTACAGAAATCTTCTCCCAGGTTATGTGAGTATATTCTCCATTTGTCTTGGCAAGTATGGCAGTTCGTGCTCCCCTGAGTCAGTTTTGATTCCTCATTCAGTTCCCTAGTAAGACATTTTATATTGTATGCAGACTTCTGGTCTGAGTAGATCCCAAGTCCTTCTACTTTATAAAGTCCAAGACGGGCCTAACTACAAAGGTTTAATGTGAAGTGCTACTTCATGCTGTTTGCTGTTCTAAGAGCTTCCATTCTAGCTTAGAAAAATGCCAAAAGAATGATATAATCCACTGAGCAGCTTTGATTTCTTAGCAGAAGACACAATTTCTCTTCAAGGGGCTCTTGAAATCTCTCAAACATACTTTTAGTCTTCCCTGATGAATCAGATCAGGCGCCCTTAGCACACAGATCAACTTAGCTGAGGTTTATTGCTGTAGACAGCAAGCCAGCTCGAGTTCTGTGTAAGGCACATACTTGTTTTCAGTGTCCTCTAGTCTCAAAAGATTGTACACTGTGGATGTCCTGTCTGGCACATTTCCTACACATAGATTTAACATCCTTTCACTGAAACTTCATCCTGGTGACATCCTTAACTTTTTCTAGTTGTTGATCTCAGCAGCAGATTTTATAGTACACTTAGATGTATTTGTGTTTATGTACACACACACTTACGTGTACCACAATGGAGATTTAGAACAGTGTCATTTTTAGAGCAGTAGCAATTATTCATTTTCAATACTGACAAAAGGAGGATATTTAGTTGTTATATGTCAGAAGACAGAAAAAAATGTCCACTGCTTTGTAGAAGATACCATTTTCCCCTTTTTGCACTCAACCTGTGTTGGCATGTACCCAGTTTTGCTAGCTTGGGAAAACCCTCACTGAAAGCTACTACACAAATGCGTGAAGGCATAAGAACACTGACATGCTTCTGTGTCAATTAAAAAAAACCCCACACTTGTTGTAAGATCTTACAACATACTGTAAGATCCTGCTGTGTGTTGTAACTTTTTTCCATTACCTCCTTTACACATTACCTCCGCTGCCTATGCTGTCACTGCATGTCTCCATTGGGACAGACCCTCCGATGACAATTTCTGTGGGGATGGAATCCGACATCCCCCACTCCCTCTCTCCCCTCAGACAATGCTAAATCATGGGCTGGTCAGGGATCACAGTACCCTGTAGCAGCAGCTGTCCTTCTATCTAAATATTCCTGGCCTGCTCTACGTATCTTGCCTAACATGTAATACTGCAGCCCCCAGATGAAGGATTTTTGGCTCTGCCCCATCATCTCCCTTCAAATTTAAATGAATTTTGTATTATCTCTTAATATACCATTTTTTGGAGTTGCCAGAATATGTTTATTAATATAAACATTAATTTTTGGTCTGGGAAATTCATGACAATTTTCACGTAAAGAGGTAATCTGTAACAGAGCAATCCCGCAATAACAAAACCAAAATGTTGGATGAGTATAGAGTTCTTAAAATAGCACATGTACAAACACAGTTAAAGAGCACAACATTAAAAAGCTAAAGCTTCAAGAACAATTGTATAATAGGCAACCAAATTCAACAGACAGGCACATTATTTCACAGACATGTTTCTAAAGGTAGCTTCTTAGATGTATTCCCAGCAAGGGGTTGATCTATTGTTGAGCACTAAATCCTCAATAATTTCTTGGACTGCCTTATACATGAACCTGCAACAGATCGAATGAGAAAACCTGTGACTAAAGCCATGATCAAGACTGTTTGCGAGGATATGTATCTGGAAATTCATCAGAAGTGTAACAGTAGAAATGTGCAACTAAGCATCTGAGAAAGAAGGTTTGCTAGAAGTAATGTAGTAATTCACACAGTTCAGTTAAAGCGAAAAATGTTTAGAGTTCTTGGTCACAAAATACTTCACATCTGGCACAGATTAGGCAGACAGGTATCACATGATGAAGCTCATTTGCCAGAAAAGCTTGCCTGCTTTTGTTTTTCATGTTTTCCATTCTCTTAGTCTAATGAAAAATGTAACTTAAGCATTGACCAAGTCAAGCTTGACTTCAGCTTAATTCTAAACCAAAATGTAACATTTGCAAGAGTAGTAGGAAATAATATTCCCTTTTTGAGCTGAACATCTTGGATCTGCTGCAATAGCTGTAGAATGTTATTTTCCTTTCTCACAGTCACCACAGTTATTATGTTAAAGCTAATTCATAAAACTTGACTTTACATTTGTACAGTTTAGAATATTTCAGTTGTAAGGAACCTACAACAGTCATTCAGTTCAACTGCCTGACCCCTTCAGGGCTGGCCAAAAGTTAAAGCATGTTAAGGGCATTGTCCAAATGCCTCTTACACACTGACAGGCTGGGGGCATCGACCACCTCTCTAGGAAGCCTCTTCCAGCTTCCATGCTCAATCTGATTTTTACTGCACCTGAATTTCTCTCCTACTCTTCAGGATGATTTTTTTTTTTTTTAAATAATCCATTATCTTACAACATACTCTAAAGTAAGACACTTGCTATCAACTGGTAAGAGTATTCCTGTCATTAAAAGTTCAAAGTCATGTAAAAGCTTTTGTACAAGTTCAAGCCATTTACAAGCTACGAGATATTCACTTACCAGTGAAACACATCTGTACGGCAGTTAAAGATTGTACCCCTCAAAAAGTCACCTAGTTCTAGGTTAAAACAGCTGGGTTTCAAAAAGGAACTGGAAAAAAAGCTGATGGAAAGCTAGGTAAATGCTGTTTCCTTACCAGGATATTTGACAAAGGTTAATATTAACCAATGTTAACTAATAAGCTTGTGAAAAGCAGCATTGAACTTAACAGGTCTCAATGCCCCTTCTCTGCTGTCAAAAAGTACGGTCAAGAAACAGACTCACTGTACTGAAACATAGAAATGGAGTGGGTGTTGGAGTTGACAGTCACTGAATCACAGCCATTTCCTACATTTCCATCTAGATGGCCTTTAAGTACTGAGATGGTTTGACTTCTTGGTGATCTATTTTGATCTGAACTACATCAGAAGGACTTGCAAAGATCTTGTGCACTACAGACTTCAGAAAAGCAGTCAAATGACAGTGTAAAAAGTTTTATTTGCTCTGTATCTTGCAACAAATCAAGCGTAATTAATCCACAGCATTTTCTCAATTATAGTCTGTCACAAAATATGAACAAAAGCATCTTTTTTTTTTTTTCAGCACACATTGTGTCTCCCAAGTGCTAAGAAAAACAAACAATTAGAGCAGATTAACAACAAATCTACAGCATTCCTTTACTTTAGCTGGTTCTGATACAGAGGCATACTTTTTTATTTGAGAGTCAATTCCAAGAGATTTAGCTAATTGCACAGCAGTTGTATCATCACTGATTAGCGTCCCAAGAGCTACAAGCAGTCTAAAAATGGCTTCAAGATCTTGAACAACTTCCATAACTGTGCTGATGACTGATAAACATTGAGCTTTGCCCTCAATGTTGTTGACTTTATGTAAACATACAGCATAGTTCAAGGTCAGTGTGGCAAGTGCAATGTGGATGTTCTTATTATTGCCAGATTTCATTTCTATTGCTTGTGTCATTATTTCATCCCTCTGTTCCATCATAAGCTTCAGGCCTGCTTGGCTGGCAAAACAATTGCAAAGAGTTCTAAGAGCCAACAGCTGGTTTGCTTGCTTTCCTTTAGGGTTCAGAAATTTAAGGAGAAGGACGATAAATTGTACGTGATCCTTTTCACTGCAGAAGTTGTCATTCACAGTGGGATGCCTGACAGACAATCTAAGAATGTCTAGGGCTGGAAAAACAATATCTAAGAAACAAAAAAATATTTTAGCATTAGTATTGCAATATGTGTAAATGTGCTGTGAGTTTCTTTCAGATACAGTCTCAAACCCCTAGCTTTGGGGACAGTACCCGTTTCATGCAGAAAGATTCAGGTAAAGCACAAGCTGTCTTTATGAATTTGAAACAAGTATTGACAAACCAATTCTACTAACACTTTAATTAATCGCAAAAAACATGCTCCTTAATTTAGGATAAACACAGTGCTTTGCAAAATCTTTCCTAAAAGCTCTTATTGGTAACACTGAAGGCAAGCACAACGTATAACTAATCCAGAAAGGTCTCTGAAAGCTTCTCAGTGACTGAACACCCCTATGTGAGCAGCATCTCCCTTTTCCTTCATTCTGTATCTTATAGTTCAGTATAGCTACAAAACTCCTTACAGAAAGAAAAACAAGAAAAAAACCCCAGACTACCTTCAACTCTCAGATACAATTTGCAAAGGGAAAAAAAAAAATCTTCTGAACTGATCAGCTAGAAATCATTGTAAAGAAACTGAACTGAGAGTTTGTTCAGGAGTTCCCCCCACCCTTTCCCAAATTTCAAATACGTCTGTCTCCTTGGGTCTACTATTAGTATTTCATGCTTATAACCAAATCAAAGCTGAACCTGCTTATTAAGCAGTTTTTCCTGCAGATATGCAGAATCTTGAGAATTAATGTTTTGTACAATATAAAGAGTCTGAAAGGTATGAAGACATTGGCCATCACCAGCTCCCAGCTGTGCAAAACACAGTTTAAGTGATGTTATATAATGAACATGAATTTTTTAATACCAAAATATTCTTCCTGTTAATAAATCTTTAACTGCAATTTCAAGAAATCAGCTTATTTTAACTGCACGTTTAGGAATCTGCATATGCAATGTATCCATTTTTTCCAGAATGTGTGGTAACAACCAAAAGAGCCTTTCCAATCCATCAGTACTACCAATGATACATTATCAGATGAAATTATATCACTTCCACTTGCATTCATTCAACATGCCATTTCACTAATGCAGTTCCGACCACATAATCTAACTTCAGTAACTTCTTTTCTACCGTATTAAACAGGAGCTACTTTTGAGATTTTTTTAATAATTTATCTCCATAATTTCATCTCTAACTTGATAACAACTTAGGAGGCCAACCTCACACTACTTTGCTCAATTTCCAAAGAAGCCTCACACTTCTTTCTTGAGGGTGCTCCTGCTAATGAAATAACCATGACTGATGTTTTATCAAGTTTCTCCTTTATGTTTACTATTGTGCCAACAACAAAACCTGACAACCAATTACCGATTTTGCAATTCATGCCACTGCCCCTGCTACTGGTCAGTGCTATTAGCATCTGTTTATTATCTTCTGGTTTCTACTTCGCTAATAAACTCTTTGGGACAGATGCAGCGTAACAGTCAGCATAACAACACTTTTGGTTCACAGTGAAGTAAGTATTGATGAGATGACAGTACAAAAAATAATTGCAAGTGTCTACCTTCTGGCCAGTTAACTGCTTTCCATAAAGTCTGAAGTTGCTGTGCTGTAGGTGTTTCTGCAGAGGTGTTGCATGTTGCAGACAGTAACTTTTCTAGGATTATCAAGTCATCTTCTGTAAGCTTGTGTTCTTCAGTTGCACTACCATTAAGTTCCTTTAATTTGCCTGTAAGACCAATAGAAGAGGCATGGTTTTTTAGAACATCACAAATCCAGATCTTGAATGAAATACTACAAAAGCACTTTACAAACAAGTTACAACTACTGTAATAATTTTGAGGGTTTTTAGATTTTTAAATATTATTTTTCCCAGTTTCACGATTTTCTAATTTTAAGTTTTTAATGATCACAATGATTGCTACTATTAAGCCCCCTTGAATACTGCAACACAAAGACTCAGCATTCACATCTTAACCTACATACAGGCAAAAATGCAGAAAAGAATCACAAGACCATTAGTTTTCATAACTGAAATATGATTTCTTCTTTACTCTTTTCTATTATTAGGTAGTAGAAACAATAAAGAAAATGTATGTTCTTGGTGTGATCACAGTTTTTGTATTTTTACTTATTAAAATGCCATAAGCAAAAAAAAAATTGTACCATGTCCTGTACTCAAATTTCAATGTAATTTAAAAATGAAAGTATTGGA
Source organism: Grus americana (assembly GCF_028858705.1). Lineage (NCBI taxonomy): Eukaryota > Metazoa > Chordata > Aves > Gruiformes > Gruidae > Grus > Grus americana. The sequence continues at coordinate 74,160,214 of NC_072891.1, read as the reverse complement.
AAATGATTTTCATGTACAGCATTTTGCTCAAAATGGATCTAGCATTAAGCACCTGCCAATCATGGTTCTTCCAGAATTGATGAGGCCCTTGCCAATAAACACACAAGCAGACAGCATTACATTAGTACACCCTTTGGAGTTTTATAGTACACACAAAAATCAATTGTAGGCCTCTTATGGAAAAAAACCCAACCACCATACAGCTATTTAATCTATCCCAACCCAGCCATAGTTATGTTTATTTAACAATGCATTGTTACAAAACTACAGGAAACTAAGTAAACCTAGTTTTCAAATTACAACTAATATGGTTGTCCTTGAAGAATATTCATGCAGTTATGTTTTTAATACTAAGTAAAAGTCTCTGCTTTGCTATAACATAGCAGAATGAAAGTCAGCCAGTCTTGCCATTCTCCCTCTTAGGAAGTTCTGGATAAAATTTTGCTGTAAAAATCCATGCAAAACTAAGAGGAGGGTAAAACTATTTACTAGCAACAACCACTAGAAAAAAGCTTGCTAGTTTGTGAATCCCTTACCTTCTCCCTGAACAAATACCAGAGTGCAAAGAATTCAGGGAAACAGGATGAGGCTTACTGAAGATTCTGACTGGTATTTTTAAACAGAAAACGAAACCTGAACAATACGTAGAAGAGCAATACTGCAGACAGAAGGCCCCAGAGAGACCTGCACAGGCATGAGAAGTAGACCCATGTGAACCTCAGGAAGTTCAGTAATGTCATGGTTCAGCCACAGCCGGCAGCTGAGCACCACACAGCAACTCGCTGACCCATTCCCTGGCAGGAGGGGAGGAGAATGGCAAGAGAAAGGCAAACCCCATGGGTTGAGATAAGGACAGTTTAGTGGGACAGCAGAGGGAGAAGGAAATAACAACAGTACTGATAACAGAAGATACACAATGGGTGATAACACAAGGCAATTTACCAACCCAACTACCAACCAGATGCTCAGCCCACACTCAGCTCAGAGCTGCCCCTCCCCGACTTTTATGCTAACCCTTTTATAGTGAGCATGATGTCATATGGTATGGAATACCTCCTTGGCTAGTTTGGGTCAGCTGTCTCGGCTGTGTCCCCTCCCAGCTCCTTGTGAAAATTAACTCTACCCTAGCCAAAACCAGGACAAACAAGGTCAAGTGCAAGGGTCCTGCACAGGGTTGAGGCAATCCCCAGTATCAGTAGAGACTAGGTGATGAATGGGTTAAGAGCAGCCCTGCAGAGAAGGACTTGGGGGTACTGGTGGATCAAAAGCTGGTCACAACCTGTCAGTGTGCGCTTGCAGCCCAGAAGCCAACCGCGTCCTGGGCTGCATCAAAAGCAATGTGACCAACAGGTCGAGGGAGGTGATTCTGCCCCTCTACTCTGCTCTGGTGACACCCCACACGGAATACTGTGTCCAGCTCTGGGGTCCCCAGTTCAAGAGAGACATGGACCTGTTGGAGCGAGTCCAGAGGAGGGCCACAAAAATGATCAGACAGATGGAACACATCTCCGGTGAGAAAAGGCTGAGAGAGTTGGGGTCGTTCAGCCTGGAGAAAAGAAAGCTCTGGGGAGACCTTACTGCAGCCTTTCAATATGTAAAGGAGGCTTATAAGAAAGATGGAGGGAGACATTTTATCAGGGCCTGCAATGATAGGATAAGGAGTAATGGTTTTAAACCAAAAGAGACAGTGGAACAGGTTGCTTGGAAAAGCTGTGGAAGCCCTACCCCTGGAAGTGTTTAAGGCCAGGTTGGATGTGGCTTGCAGCAAGCTGACCTAATGAATGATGTCCCTGCTCATGGCAGGGGGGTTGGACTAGATATGTTTAAAGGTCCCTTCCAACCCAAACCATTCTGTGATTCCATGGCTGTAAGGCCACAAGCTTAAGTTGGATAAAGGTGAAGGTATACTTTTTAGAAAAAACAGAATCTCCCGTTTTAAGTTTCCTCATCAGACTGTCTAGACAACTACATTTTCAAGCTCTCTATATACAGAGGAGGGAAGGAAGCAAGAAAATTTTAATTTTGAGATCTTCAAGGCAGGTATGTTGTGAATACAGACTAGTTTTACAAAACCCTTATATGTACTAAGGCACTCTACAGAAACATCGTGAAATAAACTGGTTACAAATAGGGCAGAGATTCTGTGGAACATTTACAGAAAATATAGAAGAGATAGTAGAATAGGAATAAAGCATGAGAAAAGAGAGGGAAAAGCAAGCCAATAATAACAATTTACCAAAACTGTGTATAATTAATAAATATTGTACACTGTTTCCTTCTGTTATTTAGAATGTTCTGCTTAAATATAGAAGTGACTATTGTAACCTGTGAAACTGGAGAATGCCTTACTTTAAAACTTCATAGATTACATTGTATGGCTCTGGTGAACTAAAATTTTCATGAGCAAAACCAGAAAGAGATTGCACATGACCTGCATACCCAGCCGCCAGGCAAAAAAAAAGTAAAACATTCAAATATACCAGCTTGATAAAAAAGATGCTGAACAATAGCAGATATAAGTCGAGGGGAAAAAAAATGGATATCATGTGTTAAATATAGTTCTTGTGAAATTTACTCATACTCCTAAGCCTTCAAATAATGCATGCACCATTAAAGTGATGAATGCAATTTTAAAAGGTCAAAAACAAGAAACAGCAGGAAAGCTATGGGAAATGACTTATCTTTTTGAAAAGATCAAAAGTGAAGTTACTTCAAACACATAAAAAAATCAAACCACCCTTGAAATCAGAACACTGACCCAGTATCTGCGTATGATTGGCTTGGTCAAAGGTGACAGCATCCTTCTTTGGAAAATAAATATTTTCAACTTTAGCTGCAGCTGATTGGTAGGCGCCCATTCCTACATCAAGAAAACACAAAAAGTTCAACAGTGTACCAAAGTGTCAGACATAGAACAATATCCTACCAGTAAGTCTCTCTTGCTGGACATTACTCAGAAAAGTATCTTTTAAAAAAATTGAATGCTTATGCCAATAGCTGTCATTACATTATTTTTACATTCAAGGGCTAAACCTTAAAGCAATACCTTCACAAACTATTCTCTCCCTGTTTAAAAATTTACTATACAAGTGTAAATTATTAACAGTGATTTCTGAATTATATGAATGATTTTGTATTTAGTTCATAGGAATGGGTATTGCAGTTAAGACATGAAAATGGCAAGGGTCGTTTTAGAACAAAGATCCCTCCTGCCCCTGACATCATATCTTTTGATTATTATCATAATGAATAGCCAAAGTTTTTATATATTGTAAGATCTACAGATATGACCAAGTTATATCACATGCAATAGTAGCCTGAAATCTCTGTAGAAAGTGAGTAATAAAAAGCTTTAATCATGACCTATAATGATTTCCTAGAATCACAGGTGAATTATTGGCTGATATGTGTATTTTCCATTAACTACATATATCAATTTCTTTGAACAACTAGTAGGAAACCAAAAATCCTCTCAAAAACAGGTTACTATCATACATTTTAAAGCTTCTGCACATGATTCCTGCATGTAAGGGAAGGCTCCATTATCCCTATTTTCTGAATAATTTCCAGAGTATAAGCAGCTTCAATCTGCTCCTTAGTTTGAATTAAGTATAAATCTGCATCAGTATAGAATCCATGTCAAAGGAAAAACCAAAGCAAAAGATCAAGGATGCTTTCAGTTGGCAAGCATCATGTCTTACCTGTATATGGATCAACCCCACCCACTGGAGCTGCCGCATTTGATGCTGAACCAGGAACATAGCGACCAGTACCTGAACGGAGACATTATGCTTTTTAAACACCACCACTAGTAAAGAGGTAACGTAGACCTGTATTTAGTTACTAGTTTTCAAACATCACTATTAAAGGTGTTACTTTGCACTAAAAAGAAGTCTTCAACACTTCACGAAATTTAAGGATTAAATCTGCGCCTATGTGTGAGGGAGGTGTGCATGGTGATGATGTCATTCACAAGCTAAGTGACCCACAGCTGCGACACATTTGGCATGATCTGTGGCACCCACTGGTGCAAAGATCCTCAGCACAGCAGATACCTTATCCATGACAAGCTGCAAGGGGAGGGCACCGCTGCCCAGGCCTGGCCTCTCTCTGTGTCTGGGGCCAGCAGTGGCTTCTCCTCTGGGAGAGAACTGCTCTCCTCTGATGAGGCCAGCTGCAGGGCTGGTTTTGCAGGCAGGACTTTGGCATGAATGATTACAGAAACCTGCTTGAAAAGCAAGAGCTACTGATCAGTGATGGAATTTCTTTGCAAACAGGCTTGTTAAACTAGTGAGGAGGACTTCAAACTGGCTATGCCAGGGAGCGTTAGAATCTAAAATTCAGGGTGGAAGGTACCAATAAAGTTCATGCAATAAGAAAAAAGGAACAATGAGGAAAAAAGAAAACTACTACTATGAATATAGCCATTCCTATGTTGGCCATGCATAAGAGTTTGACAAAACATAAAGTTTAACACCTTACTCCTGTGCTGTAGAGGACAGTGACATGGGCAGACCAGACAGCAGAGCGTTGTTCCCTACTAAACAGATCTGGAGATGCTTTGACAGTGGCGGAGCCCACCTTAGTAGTCTGTCCTACACTACTGCCCCAAATGGAGAACCATAAGAAACAGTGGTCCGGAGCCGAACACTAAATGCAACTGAACAAAGTAAGATACGTGTCTTAAATGCTAGCAAGACAGATTATGGCTTTTACATTACCTGTAAATGGATCTGCCACAGGTATTGCACTTGATCCAGATGAAGAGCCTGGAACATAACGTCCAGCACCTGGTGAAATAGTAAGAAGAACAATGACTACTATACACAGCTTGATGTTATTAAAGTGTCAATACACTTCAGACAGAAGCAGCTCAAAAATCAAGCCAAACATCAAATACCTCTTATTGTTTATTGTGGAGGTGTAAGAAATCTGATCCTATCCGCACAGAAGTCCCCTGATGGTGAACAAATTCTTCCTAATAATTTGAGTATCAGAAATTTGTTTTCTGGAGCATATGCATTACACATTTGGACAGAACCAAATCAAAAGCATGTGCAAAGTTCAGACGACTGTAGCTCCGTGAGTTACATCTGAACCGGATTAGCCTGTATTCTCATTTCCAGTTCACTGCAAGACGATTTAGCTCAATTATTAATGACAGTTTATTCCTAACTTCATCTTTGTGAATCTAGTTTAAATAAGAGTGCTTTATTTTGTAAATGTGATAAGCAGGATGTCACTGATTATCTGACAAATACTTCAGTTTGAAATTTGTCAAGTTTTCATATTTTTCTTGTCAGATCTATCTGTGTCTTGCCCTCCATCATTTGAGGACATGTAAGTCCTGTACAAGAAGCGCAGGAGCTATAACACTGAAGCCTGTCTGAGCAGGCAGCAAGGTGGATTGAAAACCGACTGAACAGCCAGGCCCAGAACGCGGTGATCAGTGGCACAACATCTAGTTGGAGGCCAGTCACTGGTGGTGTGTCCCAGAGGTCAGTACTGCATCCAGTCTCCTGTTGAACAGCTTCATTAATGATCTGGAAGATGGGTCAGAGTGCATGTCCTGGGTTTGGCTAGGATAAGGTAATTTTCACCAGAAGCTGGGATGGGACACGGCCAGGACAAGTGACCCAAACTAGCCAAAGGGGGTATTTCATACTATGTGACATCATGCTCAGCATAAAAGGGGGCTAGTCGGGGAAGGGTGGCATGGCTCCAGGACATGTGGCTCAGGGACAGTCTGGCTTCGGGACAGGTCTGAGTGTGTGATCTGACTTGTATGGTCGTTGGGTGATAATCTGCATTGTGTATCACCAGTTGCGCATATTCTAGTTGTTCCCCTCTCCCTTGTTGTCTCAGTAAACTGTCATCCCAACCCATGGGGTTTTGCCTTTGTCTTCCCATTCTCCGCCCCATCCTGCTGTGGTGGAGTGAGCAAGTGGCTGCATGGTGCTCAGCTGCCGGCTGGGGCTGAACCATGACAGCACATCCTCAGTGAGCTTGCTGATGACACAAAACTGGGAGGAGTGACTGATGTCATCATTTAAGTTTAAAATTGTTACCTGTAAATGGATCTGAAAACTGATCGCTTGAAGTCAACAGTGTTTGCCCCCTAGTGTTGTCCATAATAAACTTGGCCACCTGATCCAGAAACATAGGATTTAGATCATTCTTTTGCAGGAAGTTGTATGCAGTTAGCCAAGGATCATCAGTGATGTTATATGGAAGTTTGTAGGAAGGCCCACTTTCATTTACATCAATAGTGAAAACATAGTCATACTCCTTTAAGCAGAATAAAAATAAAAAACAATTAGAAGTTTTTCAGCATTTTTTACATACAGATGTATCAAATGCAGACTAATAGCCCAGGGCTAAGCCTAAAAACTTTAATACTGCTACTTGCAGATTGTATCAATAATACTCTCCTACACAAGCTGCAAATAAAAAAATACTTAAACCATACCCTGTGTTTTACAGAATTCTCTGCCTCAAGAAGAGCAGGCTAGAACAACTATCATGATAGTGTGTGTGCAGATACATTACAAATCAACAGATGCATCAGGTAACTCATGGATAGCTCTGGCTGCCTGCAAAGCTATAGGGCAGTCAGATGCCTCAAAAAACTTCAGTCTGAAAAAGCACACTTCTAGTACTAGAAAACAACAAATTCCTAAGGTTTCTTTAATCCACATGAGAGATAAAATAAGAAGGACCTTCCTTCTGTGGTGGCACTAGACAGAGACTTTTCAGTGTATGTTTCAGTAAAGGAAACATTTTTCAGATTATCTGTTATTTAAGTTCAAAAGTTACTGTAGAAAAGGGGTACAGAAAGCCTGGTACCTAATATTTTAGATAAGCCTCGTATTATAAATAGTAGGGTTCACTTCCTTTGGAAAGAAAGTTAAAACTAACTTTTCAAGATAGTAACAATAAATACCAGAGAATTTGATCATTCCTCTGCCACCAGTTTACCTTTCTCCAAAACAATCTGTCTCCATTGGCTTGCTCGTTTTACAAAACATGCTTCAAAATAAGCAAGTAGTACTTATTTGCAGTTCTACCTCTGGGTTTTAATAGATCAAAGATGACAAAAAAGTACCAACAAATGCCTGTTTTCTAAATTATGTTTTGTCTAAGCAAAGACTAGAATAAATTTTTAATGAGAAATTAAGCATTTTACTTCAGAAGGAGTAAAATCAATTAAAGTTTGCAAATACCTTTCCTTCAAATAAAATTTTTCCAGATGTTTGTTGTGTGGCTCCAGAAGAACCAACAACATCACCAATCTTTATCCATCTTCCTTCGCTAACACTCCACTGATATGCTTCTACTTTCCCATTATCTTTAATAAGCCGTGTCTGTCCATCTCTTGTTCCTGTAGACAGGAGTGTTTAAAAGTTTGAACAAATTCAAGAATACAATTTACTTTAGAAGAGGAAAAAATCTTTAAATAGCACTAAATTTAAAGATGCAAAGATAGTTCACCAGCATTTAAAGTCAGAGCACAGGAAGTAACTAGATACTACATGTTGCAACAAGAATAGCAGAAATCTTGACAACAGCATTTTTACAATTACGGTAATGGTATCTGCCACCAGACAGGGATTACTTTTGCAACTTAAAGTCAAGTATTTCAAAAGTTTACCATTTTCCCAGGGAAATGACAATTAAGAAGGGTGATATTCTCCCATGGTCTAACAAGATGGGAAGCTTCATATGACTGTAAAATTTATGTCACTTGCTCATCAGAGCCAAGGGCTGAGGTCACTGCTTACTTTGCCATGGGAAAAAGTATTTTTTTAATTTAAGAGTAATCTTAACTACTACTGCTTCCACTGTATTCTCAGTAATCTCCTGAGTATGTGGAAAATGTCAACTGAGTCAGTCAAGACAAACTATTTTTGAAGCCAAAAGATAAAACAGAAAATTTGCATCTACTTTTCTTTCAGGAAGAAAAATCCACATTCAGTAGTCCTTTTTCAAATTACATAACTGTCTCATATACTCTTGGCACAGCTGGCATAACAGATCCGGAACATGCTGCAGCATCCTGAATTCCACCTTTTCCTAAATTATCTCTTGAGAAGTATTTTTTACCATTTTAATGTACAAAAAAAAAATTAAACTAGAGTCTTGCCTCCAAAGGAATCAATGAAAGTATAATAGAGCAAAATTAAGCTGTTTTTCTCAGCAACTCTATTGAAAGTGATCAAAGCCTTAATTTTGGAAACTATAGAAAGTTTCAATACCTCAGAACCAAGATTTGGAGGCATCTCTAACATGACACAAGTAACAATAACTTACCAGGATCCTTAAGATGTTCTCTTCCTGGAAGGTCATCAGCATTAATATCTCCTAAATCACCAGTTTTCGGGTCAATGGATGCTTGCGAAAGCTCGTTTTCAAAAGCTTGAATCTCCTCAGCACTTGCTGTACGTTCTAAAGACTCTGTAAACACTCTTATAATTCCATCACTGAATGGAGAGAAAACATTCAAACAGAAATACTATTTTAAAGGTCAAAAAGATTACACACATTCTAATGGTGACTTCTGCATCATGAGAAACCATCATTATTTTTAACAATCCCTTCCAATTATGTTCATGAAAGAATTCACTCTCATGCTAAAAACACCCAGAGAAGGACTTAAGCAGGTAACCCTATCTGTAGGGATTTTAAAATCAAGGTAGGATATACCTATCAAAAGGGTTCTTTATACAGTACTTGTAAGTCCATTCTCAGTCTATTCATGGTTTACCACATTCCCAAAAACTAACTCCACATCTGGGATTCACATAACAAAAGAATGACTTTTTGGATGAAGCATAGCACGTATTTAGATTTAATCCACACACACTTTGATAGCTGTACTTTTAAATATAGATGAAACTGATATCCAAAGTGATGCTTGCAATTTCATCAAGGGTTTCCAGATTTAGATCTAAAAATATACAGAATAAAACCTGGATACCTTGCACCAACTACGATGTCACCATTGTCTAACACACAGCAGCACCACACAGACTGAGCTGGGAGTCTAATTGTTTGAGCACATTCCCCTTGTTTCCAGATTCTAAGAGATCTATCCTCTCCAGTAGTTACAAAATCTGAAAAGAAAAAACAAACACTTTTAAAGTATATTTTTAGTGTACTGTGATACTAGATGCTGTTCTGCAACTGGGTATCTAAAAATTAGAACAGCGAGAGAACCTTTCTACAATTTAGTACTTGTTTCAATTGCAAGAAGAGAGCTAAAAGAAAGCCACTGCATAGTTGTCTTCTCAAAAAAAAGTGCATAAACTGTGGACTAAGCAGCCAGACAGAGAATGAAATTATGCTCAAGACAAACAGAAGGTTCCTTCCACCTTTCAACAGTTTAAACAAAGAACTTTGAACAATTTTGTAACCATCCCTGTCTTATCTTACACTAGACTTGAATAGTTTCATATTTAAATCCAGATTTTTGCAAGGTTGGCCTGCTTTTTCAGGAAACATGCATAAAGCACTCTCAAAAGGCTATAAACTCCTCAATGAGAAATTTTCAGACGTAAGAGATTTATGACACACACATACACTAATATACATGCACTTTATCTGTTGAAGAAATGTGCAAGTGTCCCATACCACACAAAGGTCACTGACTTGGAATTCCTTCTGCAACCGTCTGCAACAGTTAGTTCTGAATCTCTAAAACTCTATCTCTGAAAACAAATGCAATTAAGCCTCACACATAAAATTCTTAACCTCAACTATTTATAATGTACTTTGAAAACTTTCTAAGGAGGTACCTAAATTTACATTATCTCAAACTGGTAAGCCACACATTACCGTTTTAGTACTCTGCAATAGTGCTGAAATGTAAGTGGCAACCTAGATGACAGTTTTGCCTATCTCTTCACCAAAGTTTCACTGAAGCCTTACAGTTAGGCCTAAGCCAGAGCCTTTAATTTCACCTACTGCCAGAGCAATTCTGCTGGAGGTGTGATCTGGAGTCAATCACAACATTTTTTAATTATTTATGCTAGAGGAAGCAATAAATTAAATGCTACCTGAGCTCCTGAGTTGTGGCACCTCCACAGAACTACAGAATGCCTAGCTTGTCATTTAATTTTGGAAGAATGTTGGGTAATAGTCACAAAAATAATCTTACCTTTACATTTAGGAAAGACAGAGATGCTGTATATATAATTTGTATGTCCATAATACACCTGCAAACACTCGCCAGAGATTTGCCATCTTCGAACACTGGCATCATTAGCACAGGAAAGGAATTCCATTTCACTGAGAACAGCTAAACCTCTCACACAATCTTCATGTCCTTTATAAAAGAAAAGAAAACGTTTAATGCAGCTTTTATTTCCATTAGCAGCAGTATATCATTTCTATTTATCTCACATCTAAATCCTGGCAAACAAACTTCATTATGGGAGCAGTTAAAAAAAGTAATTAATTGCTCATTACTCTCTGAAAAAAATCCATTTCTTTTAAAAAAGTGATGTGATTTCTGGGCATACAACTTGAGAGACTTTAAAAATCCTGCCTAAAAATTGTTCAATTTTCTATGGTTTTGTGGGGTCTTAATTTTTTTTTTCCCTCTCTTTCTAAAGATACCCTCATGAGATTACCAACTGCAGCAACATTTACCAGTGAATGTTCTTTCACATCTGCCTGCCTTCCACAGTTTAATAGTTTTGTCAGCTGAACCAGTCAACATTAATCCTTGTTCAGGCAGTATTTTCACTGCCCATATTGCAGCTGTGTGACCCTGCAAAAAATCAACATTGTTAGCCTTGTCAATCAAATTCAGAGTACCTATTTTATATTCATGCAGAGGAACTTCATACCTGTAATGTCATCATACATCTCTCATTCAACCAGACTTTGGCTGTTGTGTCCCAAGATCCACTTAATAGTGTGCCAAATTTTCCAGATGAAAGGCTGCAAACTGGAATGAACATTCAAATCAGCACTGACAAGTTTCCTGGATTGCCACCAATCTTATGCCAGCAATTTAAAGAGATTTATTTAAGAAGATTTACTTGGTATTAGTAGCATATTTAGTGTTGAAGCATTTGGGGAAGAATTAAGTGGAACTGTAGTTGCACTGCAACCCAGAAGAGAGCTACTTAAAAATCTCTTCACTTTAGATTACAAAATATCAGATCTTTTTGTCATTCATATTTTTAAGTTTCTTTTAGTACCAGATCTCTTCTTCTTAGACTAGAATATGTTTACAAGCAGGTTAGATAACTAGTCCAGACACAATTAAAGCAAAGGTTTAGTTTTAAGATTACGAAGAAAGCCAAAATTTCATCAACATATATTAATTTATGTCTTCAAGAAGCAAGACTTCATACAAAAAAATAGTTAGCTCATCTTCCTGGAAGGCAAAATTCTACTACCAAGAAACTCTGGTGACATTTAAAGATTTAGTAATAAGCTAATCTGCAAATGATCCACTAATATGCAGTTCTGAAACTGAAGACACACAGTACTAGTAAGGTTTACTAAAAAGTTGACAAAAAGAGCTAAGTATAAACACAGAACAGAACAGAAATGAACTGTCACTGCGTGAGTTGAGATCATAAAATTCTATTTGCAGAGGCCATGATTAAATAGTTTGCTATGTTAAATACCAAAGAAATCAAAATTGAGTTTTATAACGTCAACTTAATTTCCTCTCTAACAAATCACGTTAACTGTTATGCAACTCCAAAATAAAATGACTACATACCTGTGTTTTTATGACCCTTAAGGACATAAAGAGGAGCTGGGTTGTCAACTGTGAAAATGCAAATATTATGGTCATTGCCACCAGTTGCAATCAGCCCACGAGGATAGAGTTCACTTGGAGGTACGATGCACACACAAGATACAAAATTTGAGTGGCCACTCATACAGTGCATTTCAGTAAAACCCCTGTTAAGACTAAACATATATGATAATCAGCTCAGAGTCATGACACGAACAGTACTTATTTGACACACTGAATTAGAACAGTTGTTTTATACTCCAACTCTTGAATTAATAACTATGCTTGCATTGTGCTGAATAAATACTATGAATGACCTAGAAAGAATGAAAAACTTAAAGAGAAAAATCATACCCCAGCATTCCAACCCAGTAAGCAGCATTTAAAGTATTCCACTTATTTTTCAATAATGGTAGGCCTGGAAGGACTTAGTTTTAGTTTTCCTTGCTCACTGGCAAACACTATGCCAAATTTGATCAGCAGTAGTTACAGTTCGCTGTAACTTTATGAAATCTTTTTCTGTCTCAAGACTCAAATACGTATCCCAATACACTCTAAAAAAAAGAGCACATAAATGAAAGTTTACTGCCTGTCAAATCTATTCACTGGTTCTTAATTAGGAGCACTGTAGAGATTTAATATTTACATAGATTATAACTGATTCAAGCAGCACTCTTAGGTCTTCATCATGATCCAGCCTCAATAGTTATAGCACTAACTGGAAAAAGCTGCTTATCCCACACAATAAATGTGTGAGTTGTGGTGGTGTGTGTTTGGGTTTGGTTGTTTTTTCTTCCTTTCTGTGTTTGTTTCTCCCCCAAAAACCCATAACATATATTGCACTGTCATCCTTCATACTCAACATTTGGAAAATGTAGGGAAATCACGATACTCTTCTAAAATACCTTCTCTGCTGAAGGTACAGAGAACAAATCAAGATAACATATCTTCCTGTAAGATTTAAATAACAGAAACAACATAGAGCAGTTTGCTTATCCACTGAACCCTGCCTACTGTAATCCCAGAGTCTTCAAAGCAAAGAGAGATAATCATTACCAATGCTATGATTCTGCATAAATTACTCATGTCTTCCTCACACAGCCCTCAAAAATTACAGGTTAGAATTAGACTTAGAATCACCTAATGGTTTGGGTTGGAAGGGACCTTAAAGACCATCTAGTTCCAACCCCCCTGCCATGGGCAGGGACACCCTCCACTAGCTCAGGTTGCCCAAAGCCCCATCCAACCTGGCCTTGAACACTTCCAGGGAGGGGGCACCCACAACTTCTCTGCAATAAATTCCTTTCCTGCAATACATTTCTATGCAATTTAACAAGTTCTTCCTCTTGGAATGAGAGATTTAACAAGACACTGAGATTAGTCTTCTTTCCCTTCAATTGCAGAGCTACAAAGATCAATTTAAACACACAAGTGAGCACTCAGGCAAACATGCCAATTATTTCTGTTTCACTGGAAGGCAGTGGAAAGCATACCCATGCCTAGCAACTTCAGAATGCAGTTCACAATTGGAAACTACAGACGAGTGAGGAGGTATGTCCTGTGGCTTCCTGCAATACCCTACATCTCCACCATCTCCTGTTCACATCGCTTAGCAATACCTCTTTTGGTCACAATGATATGCTGAAAAATTCACTGACTGAATTCAACATGACAAATCCGGTAGGAGACAACTCTGTACAAACACGAATATCAGAGAAAATAATGTTGGGTTTTCTCCTCTTCCAATGCCTTTGTGTGTATAAATTTTCTGTGTAGTTTCTGGCTCATATTCCATTTTATGCTCAAAGAAGTCTGCTCAGCAAAAGAGTTTTTTAAAAACATTCAAAGCATACCACCTTACTGTCAAAAATGCAGCATTGTTACTTAGCAAGATTACTTTGGTACTGAATACCAACAAGTGGAAACAACATTAATACCACGTGGAAAAAAGACTCCCGTATTTATAGACACGATTAGCGTCTGCAAAACAGGCTAAAATACCAACATACAGTTAACTGAGCAAATAGAACCCTGCCCAAAAGCAGGCATACAAGCTGCAATGCCTTAGCCATTCACAAGCTCATCAAAAGGCCTCCGGCGATCAGACTCCCACCGCCACACGCACAAGCCCGCCAGCTTCCCAGGCCCACGCCGGTTCAGCCGGGAGCCCCATGAGCAGAGACGGCCACGGGGACCAACCCGGCGGGGCATGGGCAGGACCCCAGCGGCTGCACCTCGGCGCCCTTCCTCCCGCAGAGCGTAACTTGGGAGCGGCTGCCTAGGCCCGCCCAGCGCCGCCGGCTCTGCCGTCGAGGGCCGCGGCCCAGCACTCACCCGTCAGGAGCCCAGAGCCTCGCAGTTCTGTCCCGGGAGACGGACACAAAACCGCCCTGGGGGAAAAGGCCGCAGGTCAGGCCCCGCACGTCCTGCCCGTGCCCCATCAGGGAGCAGCGAAGCCGGTACGCGCCGCCCTCGCCCGCCATAGCGGGAGGCCGCCGAGGTCTCCTGACACAGCAACAATCCCCTCCGCCGCAACCGCTGCCGGAAACCGCCACGCCGGAAGAGGTGTCACCGGGCAGGCCGGCGGGGGGCCGTGAGACTCCATGTCCCGGCACGCATCACGCCCCAGAACGGGAGCGGCCTGCCTCACTTCCGTCGCAATTTACTCTGGGAGATGTAGTCTCCGCGGGCCACTGAGGGCTGCAATCCCTCGGCGGCCGGAACGACATTTCTGAATCTCGCGATAGCTGAGCGCTGCGCTGTATGGCTGGGTGGTTGCTGCGATACCGGCTCAGTTGACCGTGGAGGCTTAATGGCTGCTTGGGAGTCCGGTGAGAGGAAGGGGCTGCGGCTGCCCCGGGAGCGGGGGCCGCGGGGATTCCCTGTTCTGTAACAGGGGCCGTTTGGTGCTGCTTTCGTGAGAGACTTGAAGTCTGTGGGCGAATGCTGAAACAATATATGCCACAAGAATTAGTAGCAGTTATGTGTTTAACAATGTAAAATGAGGACTGACTAAGCACTAACAAGGGAGTGCTGTCCCACTTTACTGATGGACCTTCTGTGGTCCTTTCTGAGCACTGTCTGTGTCTCATACCATGTTTTTCCAGTAAGGAAGTGCTTTGCAGATTTCTAAAGAAAACTAAACTTCTAATAGGGGGAAGGATTGAGCTTTAAAGACTTGATCTCTGCTAGTTTTAAAGAATTGTACAAATTGAAGGATTATTTCTGTCTTTCTTCCAGGGAGAAGTTCAAAAGGGAACAAACATGGCCAGCAGTCACAGACTCCAATAGCTCGTCCTTCTTCAAGAGCAGGAATAGGGCTGACTGCAAGGCCTACCTCTTCATCAAGGACTCCATCAGCAACCAGAATAGGAACAGGGGTATGTTAAAACATTTGAACGTTAACTTCGCTATATTTAGACTTTTATCCATTTTTTTGTGATTTTTTTATAGTATTGTGACTGGACTGATAGTTTTTCAGGAAGAATTTTAAGATTTTAGTTTTGTAGAGAGTTTTATTTTCTAATTTTGACTAAAAGGGGTCAAGGAGGTCTTGCATCATGGCTTCACCTGGGACACCTTAATAGCATTAATGTTACAGACACAAGGAAGAATGAACTGCTGCTCAAAGGTAATCTCTTACCCTTCTGCAGAGGACATTTGACTGAAGCTTTATTTACCTGAAGAGGTGTAAATGCTAAAAGATTCTTGCAGAAACAGTATAGAGACTAACTTAAGTTTTTAATTGCTTTGGCAATTGCATATAGATAATAAATTCATAATTCAGAGTTGGGAGTTTTGTGTTTTTTTTTTTTTTTGTAGATGCCTCCTAGTACATCAAGACCCAGTTCTCGTGGTGGTTGTTCAACTAGTGGAGGAGTATTATCATCTCAGATTAAGGTTACAGACCGTCCAGTGACTCAGCAGGGATTAAGCGGCATGAAAACTGCAATGAAAGGTATTTTTACTGAAAATAGCCATCAAGAAATATTTAGGTTTTTAAAGGAAAACTTTTCATTGCTGTATAAATTGCAGAGTGAATAGCTATGATTAATAGGAGTAGAAGAAAGGAAAGGAAGTTTAAAGCATCCCTCTCTTATTTTCTTTGCTCTTGGCAGTCACAGCAGACAAAGGCTTTTCTGTGCCTAAGCTGTATTTAAAAATCATTCAAAAGAATAGAACAGGATAAACTGTGTCTTCCTCCATCGCTGCGAAATAATTAAAATACTTTGTTATCTAGTAACTATTCATATAGGTGAAAAACTAATGTTTATATTCACAACAGTCTAAAATGAATTTCTGCCTTCGTTTGTTTTAATGAGGTAAAATCTATTTAAGAATACTGAGAAGATGGCAGTTTTCTGCCTGTGAATTCTGCAGATTGTTTTCATAATTTACACTTCATCAAAATTAGTTCTTTTCTAACAAAATGTCATTTTATTCTCCTTTGTCAGGTCCTCAGAGACAGATAATGGATAAAACGTATTACCTTGGACTGCTGAGGTATGTCTTAACAAAACATTCAAACTGCAGAAAGGTTAATGCTCTATTCCCTTTCTGACATAAGCTTGTTGTGTTTAACAATAGTATAGGATAAGTGGTGCTCACTTACAATGAACTCTGTCCTGTTATAAGAGTTAAGGTCATTTTGCATATAGTTTGTAGGAGGAAAGGAATTTTATGCTTATGTCCAAGTACAAGTAGATTCCTTTGACATTTTGTTAGTAGGCTTGCTAAGTTAAATGTATTCCCATAGTGTTAGTAAAATGAGGGTCAACGGTTTTGAGTTTCCACCTGTAACGCTTGTTAGGTCTGACAGCTCCATTTGTAAGAAGTAGCATCACAAACTAAACACTTTTATTGTACATTTCAGGTGGTTTATTTGGATTATACATTGAGCTAACACTGACAAAGGCAGGGCCTTGTGGAAACTGCATTGCATGTGTTACTTTATCAGTTTATTATATTGCAGTATTGAATAATCAGTCCTAAAAGATATTGTTTTAAATATAGATAGATCTATGTTTTGTGAAATCATACTATGATTTTTTTTTTCCTGTCAATTTGAGAATAATTTACATCTGTTTCACCAGCAGGGACAAACAGCTACTTAAAATATTTTATTTCATATCGAGGTTTTATATCAAGTATTTATGATTTTAGCTGATAGAGCCACTCTGCCTTTTTCCTCACTTATTCAGCTGCTCTTTGAAATAGTGATTTGAAATGCAGTGCAGTGTGTGAAAGAGATACTGATTGCACATGCTGTGTAGTAAAATACATTTTCTGTTCTGTGTTTTAGTTGTACATTCAAAGTTAATGATTCTTTCCTGTTTATTTTTTTGCAGAAGTAAAACAAATGAACTCACAACAGAAATTAACAAGCTGCAGGAAGAAGTAGAAATGTACAAGCAAGAGAAATCTGTTTATTTGTCATATGAAAAAAGGTGAGATGTATTGCAGCTAATGCAGTGCTTTCTCAGTCACAAGACTGTTCTCGGGTATTATGCAGGCTTCAAGGAACCGTTAAATAATTTTTTTTTTCATTATTTTATTTTTACATATATGAATCTTCCCATATTCAGTTTGGCTTTTTGTTTTGTATTTAGGGCAGAGGCTTTAGCTGGTGAAATCAAAGAATTTCAAGGTCAGCTAGCAGACTACAACATGGTATGCTGCTGTCAGCTTTTAACACTGAATGCGCTCCCTTCTCTCGTTTACTTCGTACTGCTTTTGCTTTACTTCAGCATCTTTTTATTGACATTTCTTTGTAAAAATGTGCTGGTTAATACTTCCTTTTATTCAGTTATTGGAAAAGAAAAAGATGGAAGTTAAGGAAAACAATAGAAGAAAAAAGAAAGTGTGCTATACATTAGGAGAGGCAGTTGCATATTGATTTAAGAAATTGCTGCTGTGTAATATTTGTGGATTTTGCGTAGCTACATATAAAGATGATTACCTCTGAAAACTGCATGTAATCTATTAAGATTCCCAAATCATGTTTTTTTCCATTTGCAATAACAAAAATTTGCTGTGTTTTCATGAGCTGTTTATGAATTGCTACCTATTTGTCTGGGTTTTTTTGTAATTAAAAAAAAAAAGGAGAACAATAACAGGTTGGAATTCTGTCTCATTTCAGGTTGTGGATATACTTAACACCAGTATGGATATGGCAGAAGTGATTCGAGATTACAATGTGGTAAGAATTAGCATATTTGCTATGTTTGAGCAGTGACATGGTATGTGTTACACTCTTGGTGTTTCAAATATATGACATATATAAAAAAGTATAGCACTAATTTAAAACTTACCCATTTTTTCCAGTTAAATTAACCAGAATATTGGCAACATGTTTGTAGTGAGACAATTGCCTGAAGTGTTGCATTAACAACCCTATTGTAGTTTTCTGTGTTTTAGATTTGAGAAGGCTGTCATCCCAACCCAAAATATGTATGTTAAAATATATTCCTTATTTGACTTAGAAGCATAGAACACTAGTCTTCTGAAAGGCAAATTCACTAGACTGCACTGCCTTGTAAAGCTGCCTGGTCTTCTGAAAATTTAGTTCTTGTCTTCTGCTTTTTAAATGACTCCAGTGTAATAAATATTAAATAGGTGTCTGTCA
Source organism: Grus americana (assembly GCF_028858705.1). NCBI lineage: Eukaryota > Metazoa > Chordata > Aves > Gruiformes > Gruidae > Grus > Grus americana. The sequence continues at coordinate 74,141,831 of NC_072891.1, read as the reverse complement.
TGGCCACCCACAAAATCAATAAGCTTTGTTCTTCCTTTCTTTCTTTATTTTCTAACACAGTTAGTGTTCCTCTAAGTATTAAGGCATAAGTGGCATTAAGCATGTTCCATTTCTTATGATCACTTTGACCATAAGCAAAATAAACTAGTTTTAAAAAAAGATTATTCTGGTAGCTTGAAAAACCACCTTAGTATTTCTTGGTCAAAACACTGCATTTTCCCCTGCATTTGATTGAAAAATAAAGTCACAATGTCTGTGTTATAAAAACAAGATTGTTTTGCAAGGGTTACATTTTCACTTTGTAGGCTTAAACAATATTTTACTAAGTGTTCCAGGAACAGATCCCACAGTAATAGTAAGTGAATTGATTTGTTACAATCTTGATTGTATTTCTTTTTCAAACATAGAGATGCCTTCTTACTTTCTTTGGTTTCCAGTGGAAGACTGCAATTTCAGTATCTTCTGTATGAACTGCAAAAAACCTCTGGAGCAGGCAGTCTCTGCCCTCTACAGCATTCTGGGCAGCTTCTTCCTCGTTTAAAGGAAACTTTGAATTTGTGTATAAAATCTGTCTCTTTATTATTATATATTATATCAAAATATCTTTTTTTAATTTTCAGTTAAAGGTTCGGAATGACCGAGACGCTCAGAGTGTGGATAAAATTTTCACAGAAAGACAAGCGTAAGTACGTGAAGTGTATGCTTCTTTGAATCTGTTAAAATTATAACTGAACTTGGCAAAGTTCAGGTGTTATCTAATTCAGAAGTTCCTTAACAGTGCAATGTGTGGCACAACTGATACAGCAGTGCCATTCTGCAGCTGGAGTTCCCAGCTTTAAACTCTTCTGCGTAACTGCTGTGGAGATACTTCCTATGTCATCCAGGAGGAGTTAGGTGGCAGTGGAGACTCCTGTCTTTTGGCAACCTGCTGTCAAGTTCCTGAGTTTTGAAGGTTGTGTTGTGGAGTAGCAGAGTGGGGAATGCAAGCAGAAGTGGGAACTAGAACTGAGATTACTGTCTGGTAAGGTAAGGGTGAGTGGAGGGGAAGATGAGGACAGTGAGATGCTTGCAGTAAGAATTTGTCTGGCTTGAGAATGGCTTGTGTAGCGATAGGCTGAGAGGGTGAGTTTCTGAGATGTTTAGGGACAGATGTGCAGGAGAAAGAGATAAGATCCTGCTTGTTGGCATTAAGAGGAATCTCAACGATGAGATTTTATGTATAAATAAGCACTGTCAAGAAACACTTTACCATTCAATAAGAAGTCACTTTTCAGTAATACTGCAATTTTCAAGAGCTTGCAAATATGTCTATTCTACCCCTGAATGCATTTTTAAGTGTTAGGAAAATATGAAGAGAAAAAAACTTGGTTCAGTAGCAAACTAAAGCATAAGGGCATTAGATTAGAGTAATGATGATTTATCGTTGTACTATATGTAGAGACATTTAAGGGAATGGATCAGTTGGTCTTTCTTGCTCTGCTAATTCATGTAAAAAACCCTCAAATGCTCTATTCTGTGATTGTGTTAGTTTTGCCTAAGACACCATTGATTTGGATTCAGTCCCCAGTTTGGCTGTGAGCTGCTTCAACATTTTAGAGAAATTCTTTTTCCTTTCTGGACTTCTTCACATATAAAGCATTAGTGATTATGCCAGCTTCACAAGCTACTTTGCAAAGACTTGTTCATGTTAAACAATATATGGTAAGCTCCTTTCCCCCTGCCCCCACTGCAAATAGCCAAACAGGTTTTTGTAAAAGGTGGTTTCTGAGTATTTTTTGCATGTTTTGAAATATTTCTTGTGACATTAATGCATGCACATCACCACATTTTTTAGCTTCATGATTCATGCAGCAATACCTTGTTATGGATTTGATGAGATGAAAGGAGATGGAGTACTTAGCTTCATTTTGTATTGTACATACGTAGCATAATATGGAAGTACAAGTGAACTACAATTTTGAAAAGTCAGTTCATCATCCGTTGTTTAAGACATTAACTCTCCTCAGTTACATAAGAATCTATGTATTTATCCTCAATAAATCCATCTTCTGCAGGCACAAATGTATGAATTTTTTCAAGTATTACTATGGGATCGTCATTGTTTCTATCCGATATTGTGGGAGAAGAACTTGTGTCAGCTGAGAACTCCTGTTCAAACATCTCTGAGTCATTTTCTTCCAGGCGACGGTGACTGTAGCTGATCAAATAGTGATACCATGTTGGGCATTTTATAGCAGTAAAAATCAGGAGTGTAGTGCTTAGGACAAACCCTAGGACACCCGCTAGGAAGGTCCAGCTTTTGCCAAGAAGTGGTAACTCTTTAAAACAGACAGGAAAAAAAGAAGAGTCATCTTCATGAAGAATGCCAGCAACAACTCTAGTATGAAATTTTTTCACAGTTAGATTGAGAACACACTAAATAATGATAGGGGAATTACTGTGTGTCTCCAGAGCTTTAGTAGAATATTATTGCTATATTATTAGGGAGTCAGTAACATCACTCAGACCAAAAATGCATGTACATCTCATATTTCCTAGCAATATAAATCCACCATCCATATTTATCAAATTAAATAATAGTTTCAAAGTCAGATAAAGTTTTAGGGACATATAAAAGATAAAATAATTTTTTTCGAAGTTTAAATTTCAAGACTGGGCTTTGAGGGAAAAAAAAAAATCAGTAATTGACTTCAAATTCTATTTCCCAGGCTTAAATTTATGTATGGTGATGATGTTTGTGCCCTAGAATATTACATATTTTGTTTGGTACATCCTTTCAATTGTATTTCTTTTATAATAAAAAATTCAATAGACTGTAGTTACCAGTAATCTTTATTTAGCAGGTGGTTTTGTACGCTGGCCACTGTACTAAAATAAATTATAGCTGCTACAGCAAAAGAAGCATGTGGCAGCGGTGGCTTACAATTTGTGTATGTATCTGGAGACCGATATTTCTTCTTCTTTAGCTAGAAAGAAGAAGTTAAGCATTTCAGTATGAAAGGGTGAAGAAGAACATTAATTTGCATATAAGAAAAAAAATAATTGACTTTACCAAAACAAAAGCTACAGTACTACAAAATGATGGTGGAATTAACATTAAAAATGATGAAAAGTAAGGAGACTATCCTTACTTTGAAATTTTCAAAGAATATTGGATGAGCATATCCATGTCCTTTACACTGAACACAGTCAAGGGCAGGAGTAAAATTAATAGGCTCCCTCTTTCACGTTTTAAGATGACAGCTACATCTAGAAAGCAGTTAGTTTGGAAGAAGTAATTGATTTTTTAAAAAGATGCTTCCCTAGTTCTGTGAGGCAGAGATCTGGACAATTTTCTGAATTTCAAGCCTTTCGAATTTCATCATCAGTTTGTAGTATCATTTGAAAATTCAAGTGGGGTGTATCTGTTGTGAGCTGGGAAGAGCTTAGCATTCACCATAATGTGTGTACAGTATACCAAAACCTGGAAATAGCTTGTTCCATAGCCTTGGCTTTTATGGAGGAATTACAGTGTACTAGGAATACAAAAGTGTCTGAAATCATGCAACAGCAACTCAAACAGCTTGTAAGTAGTGAAACATCAGTATATTACCTGCATGTGTTCCATTGTTTCCAGTGATGTTGTTTGCAGTCAGAGCTGTTAGTAAGGCACTACTTTGAAGCTTAATGGCAGAAGTGGAAGTTACAGTGTTTTCTAAAGAAGCGTTTTCAATTTTGCAGTCAGCTGGTTGGATAGCTTCTGTCTTGATGGAGACTTGTTCCTTGGTGTTTGGCAATGTACATGTAGTGCTGTTTTCATTTTCTGTGAATGTGGGCATAGGAAAGGCTATGAGATATTGCTAATTAATTAGCACTCAAATCTAAAAAATTTTCATGGATAACTAATGTATTACTGCAAAATACAGGTAAGTTGATGGTGGATATTATCCAGATCAGTAAAAAAATAAGGCTGTTTGATGTGAACAAGTATGAAATGCTGCTCTTACCAAAACTTACCCATTGTCACATTGGATGTAGTTAGCCATATCTGTAAATCAAGGAGGTCACAGGAGCAGGTCCACGGGTTTCCAGCTAAAACAATTTTAATCAATTTAAAAGATGGTTTTATATGAAAGTATTTCAGGAAGTTATACTGTAGATTTAAAACTGTCAGACTTTTTAGAGAACAAAATAGATCTGAGTCTAGTTGAATAATTGAGTTGTAGGATAGATTCAACACTGACAGTTGATTTAATCCTGCAAATGCTGCTTTATGAACTGTGATAATATGATTGTTGCTAATATCCAGAATTACGAGTTTTGTCAGACTGCAGAAGCTGTTATTATACAGTACAGTAATCATGTTTTCATTCAGATAAAGTTCAGTGAGGTTAATAAAACTTTGAAGAATCTCTTTGTCAGTATCTTTTAAAGTGATATTATTATTTTTGAGGTTTAATTTAGTAATGTTTTGGAAAAGGTTAGTAGGGATATTAGAGAGGTTCTTTCCGGACTCCTCACAAGTGACCTGTTGAAAAAAAGAGAATGACAATTAAATACTGTAGGGATGTCCAGTGGTGAAAGTGTCTCAGCGATGACTATTAAGGGCATGAAAAATCTTTCTTGTATTTTGTAATGCTAGCACTTTAAAATAAAAGTTCTACTGCTTTTCGTGCAATTTTATTTGTTTTTCATAATATACTTGTGGTCCGGTGATACAGGGGAGTGAAACCTCTCAGATCATTTAGTGCTTAAACTCTGATTGAGATGCAAGGCTCTTTATGTGATCATCATTCAAAATATAACCAGTTTCGCATGCTATTTTGGAGTTAGTAGGCCTGTCTGTTTTAGAATTCCATGTGAAGGTTGGCTCAGTAGAAAAAGGATTCCTTTCCCACATAATCTGGAGAGAAGGTGTCATTCAGGAAGTGGATTTAAGGCTGCAAATTAATTCAAATATACTTTTTCAAATATATTGTTTTGTTTTAAAACCAGCTATTTTTACTCTTTAAAACATCTTTGGAGCAGACCTTCAACAGAACATGTAGTATATATTTTTATTATAAATATAGCACTTAATTTTGGTTTTCCAGGTTGAAGTTTAGCATAGCTGCAGTGTTTCCAGGTTTGAGAGTGTTTACTGTCAATACCTTGAAATATTTTTCTTTTCTGAAAAGAGTAGATTTCTTTATATGTATATGTATGCATCACTGCACACTACAGTTCAGTGTCAAGATACTGGACCTGGCTTTAAAGGAGACTCTAAGTACTGGAAACACATTGATTGTGTTATCCCTCTTCCTAAATAAGTAGCCTATGTTCAGCTTGTTACTGCTGTGACCAGTTTGTGTCTAGATAGCTTATTTAAAAACAAATGTAGGTGGAGTGCCTTTTCTACACTGTATATACCCATTGTGTGGGTCTTTTTGTTCTTCATGTTTGTCCCAAAGATGTGTAAGCAGTAGATATGGTACTGGACCTGTAGGCAGTGAGTCAAAGCAAATAGTGGAATACCAGTTTTATCACTTGACTATTAATCAAAACTTCTTCCTTCCCCTTCATTCCCCAATAAATAAAAAATCCATTAAATTAATCTCTAAAAAAAACCTTGAAAATTTCTTACATACATTTGGACCTGACTTAGCAAGGGCTAACTCAGTAAATCTCTCTAACTTGAGCAGTAGTTGGCCTTGTCCAAATAACCGTCGCTTTTTAGATCTATTCCAAAAAAGATAAAGGAGGCACTCCTGTTGTCTGCAGAGAGATTTGACTGAGATATAAAACCACGTCAATATGTTTCAGTGTTATTCACCCACTTGCAATGACTGTCAGCAGCTAGTTGTCCATTTTGCAGAAAACCGCATCTTCTTATTTGTCTCTATGCGCTTGTTTCTTCAGGAATTTTATGTTTACAGGGAAGTTTTTGAAATGCCTTTAGCTTCTAGTGTGTCTTTCAAAAATAAGGGTAATTTACAGACATACAAAACTTACAGTTTGAGAAGTAATGTTGCAGTCAGCAGTGACTGGATTCAAAAACAGTATTCCAGCCCAGATCACAAGCCAAAAGAGTTTCATGTTTAGAGCCTAGGAAAAAAAACTTTTGTATACCAAGACCACAATACCAGTGTCTTCTGTAGTGGTAGTTTAACAAATTAATACATATAGTTATTTCAATGATAATTTAATAAGTTTTGTTCTACGTAGATACTACAAAATGTAAATTTAAGAGGAAAAACATAGGTTAGCAGAGTTAATGCATTCAGGTTTCACTTAATTGACCCAAACCTAAAATCCAGTAAGTAGACTATGTCAGCAAATAGAAAAAGGATTGATTAGACAAGTTAATAGGCAACAGTTTCATAGAATCATAAAATCACAGAATGGTTTGGGTTGGAAGGGACCTCAGAGATCATCTAGTTCCAACCCCCCTGCTACGGGCAGGGAAAATTTCAGAAATGGATAAAGCAAATAGGCAGGGATGTACTCAATAGTATTCCTGTTAAAGCAGTTATGGGTATTGGAAGACTATGATAGGAGTAAACTGCAGAAAGTATTCAGGCTTCCATGCTGCCCATAAATAATTTCTTTTGTTGCCACTGACAGAGGCAGAATACTGTACTACATGGATTGTTGGTTTATCCAGTCAGATTTCTCTTATGTGCTTATGTAAGTTGTTAAGCAGGTTTTTTTAAGTTTTCAGTTAGTAGATTGATCTTCTAATCTCTTTATTATCCATAAAATAACACATATATGACATAAACCTGGACCTCTGTATTATGAAGGTGTATTGTTGCTCTGATCTTTGGAACTAAGTAAACATGGTTCCGTCTCTTGCCTTGGAGTTTTTGTACAGATTTTAACCTTTTTTTGCAAGTCAGGAAAGCTTTTCTGACAAATGGTATTCATTGTGACATTAACTTCTCTCAGAGAAAGTGTCACTTAGCCCTCCCCTTTGAATCAGGTGTCATTTGCAAGAATGAACAGGAATGTTAAACCATCTCTGTCAGATGTTAAATCAGTCCCTGTTTATGCCAGACTTGAATTAAAATGTTATGTAAAAGGTAGATTATCCCTTCATTTTTACACTTTTTCTTAAATATCTGAAGAGAAAAGCTAGTGGGCTAAGTGAACCTCAATATCTCCTTCCCAGATTTTTATCTCCTAGATTAAAAAGACCCAAAGGATAAGGTATAAGATACTTATTTACAGTGCCTATTGTATCTTGAGGTGTAGAGAGTATTTATTGAATTTAATAGAGAAGAGTGGGGGAAGTTACATAAGGAAGCTCAATTGTGCACGAACAATGCTAAATATAGGCAGCCATTTAAAAAAGCCTCCACCAATCCCTAGAAAGAGTGCCGGGAAGCCTTTGCTGATCAGTATGGAGTAGATGACATCACAGAACAAATTGGTCAAGTCTAACTGATTGCTTGCTTCTTGATTTGTGTGTCTGAGGACTGACCTCATTCACCTGACTAATCAGCCTGGAAACTTACTAACTTTGAAAGAACACCACTTACACTGTTCTGATCCATTGTCCATTTCCACTGCTGTTGGGAATTTACATTAAATACAAAAAGAGTTCATAAACCTTTTTGTTACACATGATCAGAGGCAGGGACAAGGTACTAGCAGCAGCAGGCACTATGGTATTATGTTCTGTATTAGGTATTGTTCTTGTCAGTGATGGTACTGGTGGCCTGCATACTTTTTGGAGCCCGTTTGTATGTTGCTAGTGGAAAACATGATGCAGTTTGAGAACCCCTAATACAGTCTATGTTAACAGTTGGATCTCATGGCATACTTGGACCTTAAAGATACCGCTTCCAAGATGTTCAGAAACAGAGCAAGCCTTAACCAGGCAATCTAGAAACACAGATTAATAGTATTATTGTAGTTTAGAGATTTCAAGAAAAATACTGTCTTTAATAGAGTGTGAAAAAATATATTAAATTATTATTTTAAGTTAGTCTGTAAGTGAATCAATAACAATGATGTTGAAAATGAAAGTTAATTTTAAAGATTTTCAAAACTTCAAGCAAAAAATTAAAATGGCTAAATGAAGGGGATGCCACTAACTTGAAAAATCCTTTTCCTGTCTAAAAATTCACTCTACGTATGATGTCTAAGTCAAAAACGTAGTTCCTATTTTACTTTAGTTTCTACTGAAAAGTTAAGGGATTTCTTACAAATTTGATTTCCTCCATTGTTTATGGGAACGTTCATAAGTAGAAGAACAGGAAAGCATCTGTAATTTTAATTGCAGTTCAGCTTTTTACTAGAACCAGACTTTAAAAATTGCTGTTTAAAGTAATATCTTTGGAAAGAAACTGAGCCTGGCAATACATTGGTAATACCTTGACATTTCCTTCTAATTAGAAGCATTTTCTTAAAAAGTTTTCCTCAGAGAACTTTTGAAGATTTTTGTTTTAATAGTACTGTAATTCCTATTGTTTTTCTTACATTTGTAAAGAAAAAGGCAGATTTGGGAAGGTAATGGAGATATTATATAATCAGGTAGCCTGCTTTTCAGAGAAGAAATGGACTACTCCCTGGTTTTCTACTGAAGTACAATTTACTTAACAACTTGGCATGTCCAAGGTTCATAGTAATTCCTGAACTTTTAATGTATCACAAGATGTATTTGTTTCCAGACTAGCAACAAAGTTATACTAATAAAACTTTGCCTACATTTTGAAAAAGATATGCCATGTGTCTTACCTTTCTGTTGCTTCTCAGAGGCAGCATATGTACACGTGTAGATTTTTCAATGCACTGACCAGAAATAATATGGTGCAACGGCACTTTGGTTTTGCTCAACCTTTGTACCTGATGAATAAGCAGGCAGTGTAAAAAAAAAAAATAATAAACCTAGAAAAACCTTAGCAAAAGATTGACTAGGTTGAGCAACTTCTTATAATCATCTTGGTTTTAATTGGATCTGCAGCCAATAGGGAAGTCTAATAGTAGTGTGCTCAAGTGTCAAGTTCCAGATCACATAGGAAGCACTGAGTTAAAATACCACTGGAAATTTATGAGGAAGTTGGGTAAAAATCAATAAAAGAAATGCTGGAGACAGAAAAAGACTTGCATTTTTTTATGTGATCAGTCATCAAATGAAGAAAATTTCAAGATATTTGCATATTGAAGTAAAGATCTCTAGTAGATAGTTAAATGTGTTAAATTCTTATGTTTTGGAAACATCAGCACCAGAGGAGCTGCAGGGTATGGTATATAAAACTCATTATATCCAAAGAGTTATATATGGGCTATATTTCAGGAAGAAATTCTAAAACCAAATGATACTTGCTCTGATTTGAGAGCACGTCTATATGCAGGTTGAAAAAGGGATTATATTGATACACAAACACTACGTCCAATAATTTTTTTCTTGCATTAGTGCTTATTCTCTAAGCCTCATTCTGTCCAATGCACAGCATCAAACTTCAAAATGATTCAGTCTCCTCTCATTCTCCATTCCTCTCAAATATGTGGCTATAGAAACCATTTTACTTCACTATCCATCTTTATTGTTATTGCCACTTTGATTTTTTGCTTTGTATCTCTCAACATTCTGCAGCTTTTCCAAACCTCATCCTTGTTTCAGCTTCATCAGTAGTATTCAAATTACTTGTGATAATGAATTGTCTTCCTGTGACAGCCACTGCTGATATTTTTATTGCCTCAGAAAATCTAGGAGAAGATGCATCACAGCTAAATCAGACATTTTTAGTCTCAAGGACATACTCAGTTGCCTTGAAGTATTTAGCCAGGAGTTCATATTACATAAGAGAAGGAGACTTACCTCAGGTAAAGAGGCTACTCTGTAATGTGTCCGCACACAGATTACGTTGGTGGGGCTGGAAGAAGGAGGCTCTCTTTCCTTACTCTACCATGCATACTTGCAGTCTCAGGCATAGATGAGAAAAATTCAGTAGAGCTTGGAGACACTGTTGCCCTCAATGGTGGCAGCTGCTTTGACATGGTGTTTTGGAACACAGGAGAAATATAGGAAGCAGTATTCTTTTCTCCCTCCCTAAATGCCCCAGTGATCTCCAGGAAAAAGCACCCTATTTGTACTTAAAGACATGCTCCCTGTGATCAGTACTGACAGTCTCTCCAGGTGAATTACATCTAGTGCAGAGATTTATTCTGGAAGTCATCAACCTTAACATTTTCTTGAATTCTTCATTGCAATATCTCTGTTTTCATTCTGTCATGTCTTCAGCTGGGCTTGATTTGAGAGAAACTGTTACTGCTGAGACCTTGCAACAGCTTTCTTAAGCCCAGATTGAGGGATGAGGAACCTCCAATAAAGAGGTAATATGAAAGGTCCCAGCCAACTCCCAGTTCTGTGCCTTCCAGAGGATTTTGAATCACACTGCTCTCATAGCTTAAGAACACTCTTCACTTAAAAAACTACTCCTTAGCATTACTAAGCATAACATAATTATTCATTCATAAACTGAGGTACTTACAGTGAGGGCCTCATTCTTTGGACTGGGACTGAACAAACCATTCTTACTCTCACGAGCATGTTTCATTTAATATCATGTTACAACCATCCAGTATTTCTTGGGCAGTCCCAGTGGGAGATCACCACTTCAATTTGTTTCTTCATCATCAGGCTCCAAAGCATCTTTCCAGCATGGTTTGCTAACCCAACAGAATTTGTACTTCACATCCTCGGATTCCTGGAGATTACAGATCTTTCTTGAAGCCAGTTGGAAGATTGGTTACACTTTTGAATCTCTTTTGAGAATTCCTCAGAAGTGGTGAAAACTATGAGGAAAGGCTGAGGGAGCTGGAATTGTTTAATCTCTAGAAGAGAAAGCTTAGTGGGTATCTTATCAAAGTAAATATCTGATGGGCAGGAGTAAAGAAAATGGAGCTGGTCTCTTCTCTGTGATGCCCAAGGGCAGGACAAGAGACAATGGCCACAAATTGAAGAACAGGAAATTCCATTTAAATGTAAGAAAAAACTCTTTTTACTGTAAGAGTGGCCAGACATTGAAACATTGGCCAGAGAGGTTGTAGGGTCTCCATCCTTCAAGATGCTGACAACCTGCTTTAGGTGACTGTGCTTTCAGTAGTGGGGCTGGACTAGACGACCTTCAGAAGTCCATTCCAACATCAGCTTTACTGTGCTTCTATGAAATTTTCATTATTCCGTTACCCTGAGATTATCCTTATGCAGTTCCACTATTTTGCATCATCTTTTAAGCCCCAGGGCATTCTTGGCTGCAATCATTGATCTGATAGTGTCAGTTACACAATTTTAAATTTTTGGCATATTGCAACTTAGGAAGCGTTAATGAAAAATACAAGAAAAATAAATTCTGAAGGAAGGTATCCAGCTGATTTTGCTATTCTTAATAGCAGAAGTCACTCTGGAAACAAGCAAATAGTTTAAATTATCATTCTTGAACTGTGAAGGGAAGGAAGGTATACTCTTCAGGGTCTCAGGAGCTTTTGTTAATTTCCTTTATCTTTAGCTACATTCTCAAATTCACTCTCTAGCTTTCAGGAATTTCATAGAAATTACTAGACATTACATGAAATAGTGAGAACAACTCGTTATGCCTTCCTTGATTCTGCTAATACATTTGCTTGTAGTTTACTATAGCTGCAGTGGTAGAGAAGTTTTTATGGTTGCAGCCCATTGATTTCCTAACGAGATTAAAGTCATGAATCAAGAATGTCAGAAATGGCTAATGTCTTAGTTCTTGCATGGCTAAGAAGCTCCACACTGTGTAAGCCACTCTCCATTCTTAAGGAGTCCCACAATTTATTGCTAAAAGAAAGTCACCTTACCATATAGTATATTTTATTCATATGCATTCACAAATCACATACAAGCTCCTTTACTTAAAGTTGCCTGTTCCTATTCCAGGAATTCACTGATTGACAGCAACTGAGAGGGAGTAGTATACTTTTGCCAGTGTTGGGGACAATGTAGGTAGACAGGGAGTGTTAGAAAGTACTGTGTGGGTACTGTAAGGGCAAAGAATTCTTCATCTTCTGCATTTCGTGGTGTGAATTTTTATATAGCTGATAAAACTCCAAGAAAATTAGAGATAAGTAGGTAACTCCTTTTTTTTAGAGTCTATGGAGGTTTTGTGTTAGATGATCATTTCAGTGAGGCTGAAGGAATACCAGAGTTTGATATGGGTGCTTAAAATAAATATCAACCAATAAAAGTTACAAAAATGTTCTATTTTTACAGAACAGAAAAGTTAATTCAAGCTGTAGAAGAAGATATTGAACATGAAAAGGTTGTAGCAGATGACATAATAAAAGACATGTCGCAGGAAAATCAAGCTAAATATATGGAGATGAAGGCTGCAAATGAAAAACTCTCCCAGGTGGGTTTGTTTCATTGTACGGGCTCCATTGGTTCCAGATACAATTTAAATATTAAAGAGCTTGAGAAAAGAGTAATACAATGAAAAAGCTTGCTGGTACCTTAATCAATTTTAGAAATGCCTGAAAAATAAACAGAGCAATTGACTAAAACCATGATTTTCCTTTTAAATTTGGGGACTGACATTCAGATTTTAAAAGGCACTATAGTGCTCAGATGTTTCATCATGTGTAAAAAACAAGCAAAAGGTAAAAAACAAACAAACAAACCGGCAATTTTTTTAGTTCACATGAGTAGAAAATTTTCTTCCTGTGTACAAACCTGAATCTGACTGTAGTCTCTTGTTGTATGTCTGAATGTATCAGAGAAATGAACCAGGCTTTATAAAATTTTTGTGACTTCAATAATCCTAATGTTAACAAAAACAGTAAGATTTCTAGGTTCCCTGGGATCATCTAGCTTCAGGCATACAGTCTTAGAAAGTTTCTCTGTATAGTCTGTATAGACATCTTTTGAGGCCAGTGCTTCCTAGCTGTTTTAGGATAAGCTGAATCACTAGTCAGAGCCTACCTTTCTCTTTCTGGACTATGAAGAAACTGTGGGGGGTAGTTCACATTTTAAGATCTGACTTTAAAATTTAAAATAGAAATGATAAATTCCACGCTCAATACTGATTTTAACAAATATACTAGGAAAAGGGCAGACAATTTTTTGTTTATAGCCCAACTGCAAATAACGATACAAATCGATTGGATGCTGAAAGTAAGTGGATATTATATCTGAGTTCCTTGGAGAAGCTGGACACAGTCTTTTAATTTTTTAAGAGCAGCAATGAGGTGTTTTGCAGCATTTTATAATACTAAGTTGCAGAACAAAAATTAATCTCATCAAGTAGTAATTTTTATCTGACTTTTGCCTTTTTTTTCTCTTTAGGAATTGGTTGTTCAACAGCAGGAATTGGATGCACTAAATGTAAAGGAGGAGGCTCTAAGAGCTGTATGTATGATAACGAGTGATCTCTGTACCAATCTGCGCTCAACTTTAGTGTGAAAAATACCTATAATTTTAGTAGAAAAATACCTATAATCTTTCTTCCTAAATTTTCATATACTGTAGGATCATGCCTTAAAATGAGAAGGCAAAACTGCCTCTCTGTTTGCCACCAAAAATTTCTAATCAGTTGTGATTAAAAATTGTTTTTGCTAGATGCCAAGTACAAAATTTTGATAGCAAAAATTTCCTGGCTTTAGTTACTCATGTGGTTTCATATGTTTTGTGTGACATTTGATTGATTTGGAATTACTCTCTGAAGATAACTGTGAAATTATCATTCACATCCTTCTTAAGGATTTGTGAGACCTAATTTTTCAATATGTTTTCAACGTTCAGGATGCGTGAGAATAATTGTCTTGTTCCACTTTCCATTTCAAAAGCAACTGACATTTGCAGCACAAAGTGGTACCTGCGAAGATATTTTTTATCCCACATACATACATAAACACACACTTTCAATGCACAGTCACATCGCTCGATTGAGGAGAATTTTCTCATATTGTGTATTTCATGGATAAAAGGATCTATAAGCTGAAACATACAGTCATTTATATATTCAGAAAGCATATTTTTTAAATACTACTAGACATTTTTCCTGTCCTTTTCAATACTGTATATGGTTTGTGATCCAGTAGAAATGATGAAGTAGTTAATCTACTCAGAAGATTGGTCTGATGATGAACTCATAAAGCAAGAAGTAGCTGACTGGAATATTCCATTTCAGAAAATGCAATATTGAGAATATGGATTGTAAAGTTTGTTGTTTATACTGTCTCTGTACTGTTTGTAACAAATACACTTCACTTTCAATGTATAGATAAGTGCTGCCTAACTAAAGCATAATTTCTACAATGCTTGCTTGCCATCTGAAAATAGCTAGTAGGTGTTTGCTTTTACCAACAGGAAATAGCACACTCGCAAGTGAAACAGGAGGCTGTGCAGCTGTGTGAAAAGCTCCATGAGCTTGAGGAACGTCGAGATCAAATGATTTCTGAGGATAAGAACATGGAATCTCCACAGGAGGAAAGAGAGAGATTACTAAAGCAGGCAAGAACATAAATGTTATCATGTAAATATTCTCTGAGTCAGTATTTTAAGGGATGATAATATTTGAAAATACTTGGGTTTGAATGTTGCCTTTATTTGGTCTTTAAGCAGCACAAATAATCTGAAATTAAGAACAGTTAATGAATTAACTGGATGGCATGTTTCAGGTTCAGCCAAAGTAAAATTGGCACAGTTAGCTTTTCAGCTGGTAGACTTCTCCCATTCATCAGTCATGTTGGTATGGGAAAACTGATCCTGTTGAACCGTTCTATAACATAACTCCAGACAGTGTCCTTGTGGGGTACTACACAGGTGTACTGATCCAGGAAAAATTTAGTTTCTAAAGGTCTATGCTGTGTTATGTAGCTATCCATATATACTATGTGGATTATTGGACTGAATGACATTGATAAGTGTGTCTGATTTTTAAATGTGTATTGAGAAAGCAGGAGAACACATAACACTTAAATCATATCACTACTTCTCTTCAATGAAGAGCCGTTGTTGGACAATGTGACAGCAAGTTTGTGATTTCATATACTGAGTTTCTATTCCCTGTCTACTGAATTAAGAAATCTGTTTTGATTTTCCTTTTTTCATTTTTAGATTTGATTTCATATGTTAAAGTTGTTATACTTTTTTATAGGTTAAGGACGATAGTCAAGAAATAGCAAGCATGGAAAGACAGTGAGTAATCCCATTATACTGTTGCTACAAATTACATTTAGACCTTAAAGACAGATAGTTGAATTCCATCAGATATTTCCATGGACTTTTAGAACATCACCATGTTTTCAAGCCTGTGCTAGTGTTAACCTTTCACAGAGAATGGAATATATCCTTCTGTTTCAGCTAAACAGCTTATATAGTGATAGGATATTTAGATCTGCATAAAAAGATATTTCCTATACTTATGAACATGCCTTGAGAATATAAATTGGTAATAGCACTGACATAAACTTCTTTAAGGCTGATGAAGACACTAATCCATAAAAGCTACTCATTTGGGACGTCTATGAAGTTGAGCCTATGTTATGCCGCAGTCACAGTTTGAAGAGTTGATTAAAGCTTAAAAACTAAGAGTTATAAAGTTGTTTACAGAAAGTTCAGTTCTAAAGAGTAGCAGAGCATTGCTTCTTGATTCTTGAGTACTGGACCTATTTGAAGATTAGCCAGAAACTCTGGTAAATGTTAAAATAAACAGTAATGTATTATGGAGGGTGGTGTGGTAAAACAGTATAATATATTTTTTTATGTTGAGCTTTTGATTTTTATCTCTTTACAGAAAAATTGAGATAATTCCTGAAATCTCCTAGAAACAATTGTAAATTCTTTTAAGCAGTATTCCCAACTGTAATCATTGGTTTAATTTTTAATGCATTGACACCTTTGACAGGATAATAAGTTGCTTAACAGAATTTTTTGAAAGAAACAATAACAGAGAATTACATTTGAGAATTTACATAGAAATGTTTTTAAGCAGTTGATTATGTAATACAATGTTTTTCTTACTGGATTTTAGTGAATGTGTAGGTAATTTTTAAGGAACTACCTGTTGTAGTTTACCACTTACATTGTACCTATGCAAAGCTGTATAGCAACCAGCAGAGGGACCAGTTGAATAAGTTAAGAACTATTGATGACTCAACAAAAAATGTTTTTAATAAAAAAGCATCAGTACTTATATTTAATAGATACAGGGACTAAAGTGACATATGCTTTACATATACTTCTTATAGTAACAGCAATCCTCCTGGTACTGTTTTGGTTTTGATAAACTTAGGTTTGCCGTTTTTATTCTCAATTTTTCCCTCCATTTTTGTCTAAAAAAATTAAGTATTTTACAACACATTTTTAACCTTGGATTTCATTATCTATTTGTCAGGCTGACAGAAGTAAAAGAGAAAACAAACCATTTTAAAAAGGTCATTCAACAACTTGATATGGATCTGGAGAATTATCAAGGTAATATAACTAGATTGTAGCAAACTATGCAGAGCTGCGTGTGTTCAGATTATAACACATATTGTTATGGGCATTAGTTGCTTGAATCTTTTAGGCTTATGCACTTCACTACTTCACTATCAGAAGAAGGTTTTGTGTCTAGGGGTGCAGACTTCTCTTTTCAGATGTAAGAAACAGGGAGTACCCACCATTAGTGGCACATTCATCAAGTTCTTATTGAGTAGTAAAACTACCATATAAACTAATAGTAAAGCTGTCTGGTTTTCTGTCCCAATTTTATTTTTAGGACTACTGGAGCAATAGAGGTTTCTCTTACTGGCAGCATTGCAGAACCAGCTCAGCTTTAGAAAAGCTTTTATTTATTTTACCCTTTACATGATCTGATACATGTGGAATTGAGAATGTTTAATAATAATGTGTCAAGTAGACAGAATTCCATACTATTTTTATCTGTCTTTGAAACTTCTTGGGTTGATCTTTGCAAGAAGAGTTTGGGAGCTGCTTACAAATGGCATTAGCTTAGAAACTTACCTCCAGCAAACACCCGCTGTAGTATATTAGGCTAGGTGAGGTTGGGATTTGTCCTAGCACTGAAGTTATGGTTCTGGAGGAAGTAACTTAGTTTGAGCATAGGCCCTCAACGGCTGTGGAAGATTCTGTTTAAAATGGAAATTCATCCCACAGAAAACCTTCTTCTAATTATAAGGAATAGTGTTTAGATAGGAGCGACATAAATATGTGCATACATTCTGGAAAACCTTGTAACAAGTTATTTAAATTCTATAGGAAAGATGAACTAATGTGTTTGTGTCCTTTTTACTTTATACCTTTTCTCGGATAATCAGTATAAAATTTAGCTGTAAATTTCTTCAAGGTGAACAAATATTTCTAAAATTAGCCCTAAACAAATGTTTGATACATCTGTTTCATCTTTTGCATTACAAAATATTTCATATTTCTCCAGATACTTCATTATTTTTGTGTAAATAATTTGTTAAGACTGTTTATTAGCTTTCTTGTTTCCAGATACTATCATTGCCAACTTTACTATTCTGCTTTAATTTTTCCTTTTTGTTTGGCTTGCAACTCTTTTTTTTGTATCTTTGGAGAAATGCAGAAGGTAAGAAGTTTTAGTTGCTTTTCACCTTTTATAGTTAGGTTTACACATACAATCATTCATTGCTGGACTGATGTCTTTCACCATTCTAGGAAAAAACCTCTGTTAAAGAAGAGGGTTTAAAGCATATGTAGGAGAAAGCACACACTCTCTGTCGCACATGCTATCTGTCAGCATAGCAGAATGATCAGGATATTCAGAATAAAGTTACCTTGTGGTGTAATATAGAGGGAATTATACCTGTTGGTGTAACATAGAGTGAGTAAAGAAGATACTCATAAGGAGTAGCTTTAAGACACAGAAATCTAATCTTCCAGTGCCCTCTTCTCTAGAGAATGGAGAGAGAATCCCAGAAGGCCATTCATACTTCTGCTCTAAATCCACATCTTGGTGTGTCCTTGAGATTCCTGTCCTACCTCCCTTCCTGTTCAGCTTACTTCTGGCTCAGTAGTTAAACTGTTTATTACAAAGCATTCACAAAATTTCACCTCCTAAAGTTTTTTAGTAAAATTTAAGGTAAGTTGGCCAGTAAAAAAAAATTACAACAAATGATTATTTTAATGTTTCAGAATAAATATTTCAGTGCTAGGAACATTTTTGAGTAGGAAAAAACAAATAAACAGACCATAAATAGAAACAGCTATTTTTAGTTTTCACTTCAGAAAATCTAAGTAAAAAACTCACCCACTTATTATATGTTCAATATATTAGCAGTTGCCTTTAACTGATTAGTCAAAATCAACATTAACTCATAATGGAATAGACTTAACACTTCATAAATTGCATGAGAGGTTACAATATAGATGTAATAGTGCCGTATTTTGAAGAAAACTTCTCTGTAAAGACATTTTAAAGGTAGTGGTCTTTATTTCAAATATTTGTTCTTTAAACACTGGGCAGATGATGTGGCTCCCTGTTTCATGGCTCACTGTAACTAGACTTTTCAAGAGTAGAACAGAGTTATTAAGTATTGGAGACTTGACTTACAAAATGAAAGAGAGAGTCCAGCAAGGAACAAAACCACAGCTGCAAGGAAGCTGAAGCAGAATCACAGTCCCTTTGGGCCCACTGGTGTTCTTATTGTTTGTATATACTAGATAAAAAGGAAAGCATGGGTGTGTACAAGTAAAAAGACCTGGAGAAATTTACTTGCTCAGTTATATCTGTATCTACTTCATTCTTTTTTTTTTATATTCTTAAAGTTACAAGATTATGCTGAAAATTAATTAATGAACAAGACTCAAGCAATTAAAACTTTAAATGTTCAAAACTTAAGTTTATTCTTAGGAGCTGAATTGTCTCATCTTCTTGAAACTTGTGACAAATACGTCAGATCTCCCACTTTACTAGTACATTTTCATTAAGAGCTAGTTATAGTCAGTAGTTGGATTTAAAGATGGAGTGAATTATGTATTGTATGCTAGTCATTACTCCTAATACCACTATAAAGAATGTATATGGACATGTTCTTTTAAACTTAATTGTGGAAAGCTTTCTGTGCATTTTATTTTCCTATACCATTACTTGTACAGTTTTCCTTTTTATTTCCCTGAGATTGTCACACTGTTGCATACAGGCTGCGTATCCTTATGAAAGTCCAATCTAATACATGAAAGTGCCATTGAAATGGCCCATATGTTAAACAGAGCTGCAGAAAGTTTTAACTAACCATGGTGCCCAAATACACAAAAGTATTTGTTCTCTATTATTGAAATTCACCTAACTTCAGAAAAATCCTACGAACTTCCTTTGTTCAAATGAAGTATTTATCCCACTCTTATTTATAAAAAATTCTAACCTCTAAAAGGTTCTAAAAATTAGATTGGCGCTGATTTATTAAGCTAATTTTTTTTTTAATATAACAGTGTGTGACATAGTCAGTTGAAGTGACTACATTAAATGACATGGGATGAGTCCTGTAGTTTCTAGGCATGTAGAATTTTTATTTTTAAAACTGACATTTTGACTACCTAAAGAAATCCAGGACTGAGACAACATAAAGTAAAATCAATGTAACATCTCTTGCAGGAGAGGAAAATTGGAAATACAAGGAGCTGAAGAAGAAGGAAGAAAGCATGGACAGTAAGTTGTCCAGTATACTTAATTAGGCCTAATTCCACTAAAATATGGTTTTTCTTTTATTGTTAACACTCAGTTAATTAAGAGCTGAAAAGAACTGATGTCCTGATGTTTGCGTAAAGTTTCTGTGATCTACCTGAGGACAAGATAATTGATATCTTAGGACTTACAGGACAGTCACAAATATTTGGAGCATCTTTCAAGGCTTTTCAATCAAACATTAAAGGTCTTAGGAACACAGCTTTATTTTATGAAAGCAAGGCTGAAATTAATTTTAAAATTAATTTAAATAAAAGATATATAAAACCATCTGATCATGTCTGATTAAAAGCAGAACTACAAAATGGATGAGCATAGACATCATAATTCTTCAAGGTTTCTCATATTTGTTTATTCAAGATGAATGCTACTAAAACTTTCTTCCATATTAAAAGGTTCTAATGTTGTAGAGACCTCAGCAGCAACTAACAGAGGATGAAAACAGAACAGTTTATAAAATATGCCCTATTGCTAGTATACTGTAGTAAGCAGCTTACAAAAACAGGTGGTCTCTTACCCAGCAAAAGGGGAAAATGATCACTAAGTTGTGAAGGCCAAAGTATGTAATACTACTCTAAAAATGTTCAATATAACTTATGGCTAGTGTGATACTGAAAAAAACATGTCAGCTGACAATAAGGAAACATATATAAGGGTGTACTTAGAATTTCTGCGTTTTCAAATTACCTGATTTCCCGAGAAGTGGAAGGACAAAAGCTCGCTTGATCTAGATTTTCAGTACAAATACAGACCATAAAAGCGGGACCTCATGATCCTTCTGACTTTTGGGGTTTTGGTTCTTCTTCTGCCATCATCAGAGGATATTGGTGCATATATGTGGAGGATAGAAAAGGAGTAATACACAAATAGTTGCAGAAAGACTTCAGGGTGGTTACTAGAAAAAACTTTCTAACATTAAAACTCTGCAAATGTTGGAATAGATTGTTCAGGAGGATTGTAGAGTATCTATCATGAGCTGTCTGTAAGAAGAGTATAGACAAACATCTGAATTACTCACATACAGTTGATTTTGTCCTGGAGCAAGTGAATTAATTAGATGACCTCCTGCAGTCTCTTCCATTCAATTTTTTATGAATCTGTGAAACATGTAGTGCTAAAATGAAACAAGGTCAATGAGACAGGTGTGATGAAAAGCAGAGCTGCTTTCAGAAAGACAATGAGATGAGATGTAAATATGGACCTTGCTTAATGTTTCTAAAGAAATTCAAAGAACGTTTGAAAAAGAACACCTAAAATGGTCCAGAATGCCAAAGGAGAAAAACACTTGTAAAATCACATAGGTACGATTCTTAGGTCCTAATTCCACTGCTTCAGGCTCAGTTTTGTAAAATTATATATTTGTGGATGTAAAGTGCTTTAGTTTTGTTCTCATTTCATATTTTCGAATGTGTGAGAATGCTTTTGTTTCGTCAAGGTGCTTTTATTTCACTCCTCTGCCTTCCCTACCTATATGTTTTGGAAAATTCAATATTCTCAGTGCCTACAGCTTCATGGGAAGCAAATACTTATTTTAAGTTTGTCAAGATATTGCAATCAACGTATTTAAGACGTCCTGCTAAGATACATCGAAGGCCATGGCATCATCTGTTAATGTTGAAAAGAAGCAGCTTAGACCCCCATAAGAGACAGATGTTAATGAAGCCTTTGCTCACCACTAAACAGTTAAATGTGATTGAAAGTTTTGTGTTATCTGAGTGATTCTCTTTGTAAAAATTACCCACTTTTTTTAAACAAAAAAGGAAAGAACAAATGTTTTAAACACAAAACATTGAGAATTTCAATACTATTACTTTCCGTACTTTTCTTAGTGTAGAAAATTGCTGTCTGTATTTCACAGCAACAGGTGTTACGAAATACCCAGTAAGTGACCTTTGAGGAAGGAGCTCTTTTTGGAGCTGTCGTTGTTGCTCCCCTTATTAAAGTGTAATTGTGTAATCCTTAAGATAAAACAAGACAAGTTCATTCTGAAGGAAAAGAACATCACAGAGAGAAAATAAACTTCCCTTTCTAAGGATAGCTTCATTTGCAGCCTGGGTACTGGAGAAAAACAGACCTGGCAATGGTCTTATTTAGCACTTGGGACTTGACTAGCTTTGTTTCAGTTGCAGGCTATTTAAGTTTTGGATTTAACTGTGTTTCTGGTTACTGGTTCACAGCAGTGTTGGCAAAATATAAACCTTCTTATCTTCTTGACAAGTACTGTTCTGTACAATTACAAGTCAGTGTCAGGTGGACCAAAACTTTATTTCAACTTTTTGAGCTAACTGAATCTGCATCAGAACTAGTCATTATTTTTAGCAATCAGCTGTGCACATTACAAATATGTTCTCTAATGCCATTTATGGACCTCTGAGAATTCCATGTGTCTTTCATCCTGAAATCTCTGCCTCAGAGATAGTCTTTGTAGTGCCTTAGTATTGTCCCCTGGCTCCAATAATGCATGTTTTTCCCTCTAAAATTTTTAGAAACTGTACTCTATGAAGCATCTCTCTTTCATGGACAGCATTACAGATTATGTCAGATATTACAAAGTTTTCTTACCCATAAATGTTTTATTTCTAAAGAATTTAAAAGTTAGATTTTTTTAAAAGATTCTGGATGCTCTGGGATCCACAATTCTCTAGTCAGTCCTAATCTCTTTAGGATTTGTATTTCCATCAAGTAGTTCCGTTCCTCCTGTCATCTTTCACTCTTCCCAAATAATCCATCTTGGATTTACTATTACCTAATCCTTCTTGCTCAGACAAGCACTTCTCCCCTTTTTCATCCAGCTAGAAAGTTTGCAAACTCTTACATTTCCTGAGTGCTCCTGTATATATAAGCCGTTTCAGGAGGAGACTCAGCAGGAGAGGGATGACACATAACTTGTAGCCCTGGGTGGCATCTTGATGGGCCTCTGACTTCCTTGTGATGTGTCCAGCACCTTTTTTTCAATGTGTCTGTCACCAGGAATACAATGTAGTATGCCTGGGACACAACTAGAGAGTGCATACCACCATTACAACTGTCTTGTAAGATTCAGTTGAACACTTACTAGAATGAATATAAATTAGAGATGTAGCAAAGGGACATCATACAGAAAGAAAGAGATGATACCACGTGAATACTGGTGTCGTGGTTTAGGCCCAGCCGGTAGCTGGGTGCCACGCGGCCGCTCACTCACCCCTCCCCCAGCGGGATGGGGAGGAGAAGTCTAACAAAAGGCTTGGGTCGAGATAAGGACAGGGAGAGATCACTCAGTAATTACCGTCACGAGCAAAACAGACTGAACTTAGAGAGGAGATTCATCTAATTTATTACCAAGCAAAACAGAGTAGAGGAATAAGAAATAAAATCAAGTCTTAAAACACCTCCCCCCACCCCTCCCATCCTCCCGGGCTCAACTTCGCTCCCGGCTTCAAACTCCTCCCCCCTCAGCGGCACAAAGGGGCAGGGAATGGGGGTTGCGGTCAGTTCAGCACACATTGTCTCTGCTGCTTCTTTGTCCTCAGGGGGAGGACTCCTCTCAACATTCCCCTGCTCCAGCATGGAGTCTCTCCCACGGGCGACAGTCCTTCACAAACTGCTCCAGCATGGGTCCCTCCCACGGGGTGCAGACCTTCAGGAACAGCCTGCTCCAGCGTGGGGTCCCCCACGAGGTCACAAGTCCTGCCAGCAAACCTGCCCTGGCGTGGGCTCCCTTCTGCACGGGTCCACCGGTCCAGCGAGGAGCTTGCTCCAGTGTGGGCTTCCCACGGGGTCACAGCCTCCTTCAGGTGCCTCCACCTGCTCTGGCCTGGGGTCCTCCACGGGCTGCAGGTGGAATCTCTACACCCCCTCATCCTTCCTCCATGGGCTGCAGGGGGACAGCCTGCCTCACCATGGTCTTCACCAGGGGCTGCAGGGGAATCTCTGCTCTGGTGCCTGGAGCTCCTCCTCTTTCTGCACTGACCTTGGTGTCTGCAGAGTTTCTTACATCTTCTCACTCCTCCCTCCGGCTGCAAAACCTCCCTTTCACTGTTTTGTTTTCTTTCTTAAATATGTTATCACAGAGGCGCTGATTGGCTCGGCCTTGGCCAGGGGCGGGTCCATCTTGGAGCCAGCTGGCATTGGCTCTGTCAGACACAGGGGGAGCTTCTAGCAGCTTCTCACAGAAGCCACCCCTGTAGCCCCTCCCTCTACCAAAACCTTGCCATGCAAACCCAACGCAACTGGTTTGGAGGTCCGTAGCAGTGTTTGGCATTTAGTCCAGGCCATTAGAGGTAATGAAGTCACAAGTTTCCTTTATATAGTAGCCCATTTTGATAGCTGTCAGAAAAATGAAGACCACCAGCTGCTGGGACAAGCATTCAGAAAGGTGTCAGAAATGATGGTGATGAAAATCCTTTCCCATTGGGTGGCAACTCTCACCTAAACAGTATCCAGGAAGGTGGTGACCTCATGTCATTAATCACTCAAATATGTGTCTCTCGAAAAATTGTCCTCTTCTTCATTCCAACCCATAAGTTGACAAGTTTCAAGGACTCTACCACCTGTTTCTTAAATAAATATTAAAGTAACCTATCTGAAATTGTACAGCTTATCAATTTAGTACAAAGCTTTGACTGGAAACAACAAGGGCTTGTGCTGTACCCACACAAAGATCAGCCTTTATCATGTTTGTTGATCTCTAGATTTTCTTGAGACTTTTGAAGAGGTGAAAAATCAGGAATTGGAACGAAAGGCCCAAACGGAAGCCAACATTGTTGCACTCCTGGAGCACTCAAGCAGGGTAAGGGCATTTCCCTTCTCTTGTGGCAAGCTACGAATTTAGAAGCACAGAACAGGAGAACAAATAGATAAAGAAGGATGGTGATTTTTATGTATTATCCAGTCAATATATTCATAATACTATCTTAAGAGGATTAACATTAAACCATGTACAGCTGCAGTTTAAAAAAAAAAAAAAAAGGATTTGTTTAATTTCTCTTTCTGGGGAAAGAGTTTTGAATATTAGATAATACTTGTGACCAGAATAAAGGATATGTTCACATAATTGCATAAGTCATCATCATTGCTATAATGAACATTATTCCATTCATGATAAACATTTCGGAATGCTTCAAAGAAAACTTCTGCAATATTTTGGTTACTTAAAGTCTACAAGTCTCCGTTCGTGGGTATTCTGTCAGTACTATTAAGTAACTGACAATAGTCCAGTTAGCTGTCTCATCTACTAAAATTATGTCTGGAATACCCTGCTGTGTAATATTTGATGTAATCACTTTAGAAATTGTTCCTATTTGCAGTCTGCCATTTTTTTTCACTTTCAAAACATTTTTTCTTTTAACATTTTTGGTTCCCATGGGTTTTTTTTCTTATGGAAATCTTCCAGCTGAGTAATACTTTGATTGTATAATCACATAATTGTCTTCTAACTCTTTCAGTATGGTATACCATAGGTATGCAATAACACTTACTTTAGAAGAAATTGATATGGCAAAACATACTTCCTGCATTTTCGTTTCATCTTCACTGGCCTCTCAGTATGTCTTTTATAAAAAGTTGACAGAATGAAAATCATTCACATTTAAATCACTTCAGATTATTTCCAATATTTTCAGTCATCATGGTAGAAAAGCCAAATAATAGACAATGGACTAGAACAGGAGAGTTTTTTACTTGTCCAGTTACCATTTGTTGGTTCAAAGATACAGCATGTTCTCATTATTGTCTTTGGTAACACACAGAATGTGAATCATATGAAACAAATTTCATCTGTTACCAATCAAGAGCTGAAGATTATGCAGGAAGACCTCACTTTCAAATCAAATGAAATGCAGAAATCACAGAGCACTGCTAAGAATCTGCTTACAGGTGAGATCAGCAATGAATTTTCAAATTAATTCCTTAAAAAAGTTAAAATAACCTGAGATGTTACACTAATAAGTGCAAGATCAGTGATCTCCAAATATTAAATTACAAATACAGTGACAAGTTGTCAGATAGAAACTCTTGTGGCTAACAAGATGTTTATATTCCTCAGGAGTATTTAACTTATTAGTATCAGTAAATGATCAGCTTTCTTACACAAATATATGTTAAGCAGATGCATTTTAATACAGGGGTACA
The DNA here is from genome assembly GCF_028858705.1 of Grus americana. NCBI lineage: Eukaryota > Metazoa > Chordata > Aves > Gruiformes > Gruidae > Grus > Grus americana. The sequence continues at coordinate 74,116,077 of NC_072891.1, read as the reverse complement.
AAGTTCTTGAGCTAGAAGTTTGACTTTACTAATATTCACCTTGAAACAAACATTTTTCACAATCTTAAAATAGTGTTTAATAAATTGAAGTAGAGACTTCCACAGCTATCTAACCATGTATTATTTGTAAATGTAGTTCTCAGTATCACTTACTCGTGGTTTGTGCTTTTCTAAAGGAGTATGTACCATGGGAGAGTAACTGGCAACAACAGCTCTCAAATTCTCAGGCTTTGATTCTGCAAAGTGAATATTCATTTTGGCTTCATTTTGGAAATGCTCAAATACTGAAAATTAAATGTAAGAATCTGCAGGATCTTGCCTGTAATTTCAAAAAGCAGACAGTATTTTTCTTTCATTTCCGTAACAAGTATCTATTTAGTTCTTTATTTGCACTGTTTATAGTGGAATTGTTCTCATAATTCTAAGCCTTTGCCAATATCATTATTGGTTCAGCAAGCCTTTCCTTGTTTGTTTGGCTAAAAGGAAGGGGCAGGAATTAAGAACCATAAATCATTTTGTTAGAAGGCTATTAGGTGCTGTACTTGGTAGTAATTTTCAAAATAGGAGCCTGTGTTGTAACTTCAAAGCAGTTATGTGCAAATAAGTTGTTATGCACAGAGTGTTACAGAAATTGATTGCTCTGTTGTGTGGTTGAACATTTAATGTTTGCTTCTCTGCAAATACTCATTTTGCAGTCTTAGCGTAGTTTAAAAAGCTGGGCTGTACATTACAAGTTCAAATATCACTTTTTGCTCTTTTGTAAGCATCAATCCTTATTACTTTACAATATAAGGATGTTCTGGAAGCACATAGCACTATAGAGACATCACTGAAAGACATATTTCTGTCTTTGCGAGGGGAGAGAAGAAAATTAGAGTATATAATTTTCAGCAGATCATTTACATGATTCATAAATAAATTTCTGAAAGCAAGGAGTCACAGATACTGTAATAAACAACTGAAGTTTCTTTCAAAAGTACAGTGAATGTTCAGTTTGCACAGTTGAAGTTCTTCCTAACCCTTGAGTTACAGTACAGTCATCTTCAGGATTCTTTTGTTGTGATTAAAGTCTGGATTTCCATATTTTCTTGCCATAATAAAGATATTAAAAGTCCACCAGCAGAACCCTTAAAAAAAAAGAAATTAAAAAAAAAGAAATAAAAAAAGAAATAATAAAAAAAGAAATAAAATTAAAAAAATAAAAAAGACATTAAAAAAAGAAGAAAAAAAAAAGAAAAGGAAACTGTGAAGAGTAAACAAAAGTGCTGATGGCATAGTTTCCCAAAAACATTTCCCTGGGTCACTGTAGTTTGCTCTGAGAGTTTGCTACTGTGTACACACTCCCTGCTAGACGCTGCAACTTCATGGCGTATCAGAAGGAACTGGGCTGCATCCTCTTCCTGTCTCTTCCCCTAGAGAAGTTTTGAGGTTTTTTACTTTTGAGTTTTTTTCATTGAGGCTGTTGCTGGATAAGGATAAAATTCACCCTTTCCACTTTCTTCCCTTTTCTCCAGAAAGTGTAAATGGATAGGGAGTAGCCCATTGCTGTCTCACTATACTTTTTATCCGTGTATATATATATAGAACAGTCTAAAAATCCTTTCTAGCTTTTAGGCATTTATGTTGTTCATGATCTTTACATGTAAAATAAATCCCAATTAATCAACTATGTATTATTTTAAAATAACAAAATATAAATATTAGAACAACTATCTAAAAAGCAAAAATTCTGTGATTAGGCCTACATAAATCCTTAAGAAAATCTAAAGTGATTTTCTGCTATTTCTCTCCAATTTGAATTATTTTTATTTTATAGTTCTATTTTTTACTGTTTTTAATGTCAAAGCCCTGATTTATTGAGGTCCTAGAGCATTTATCTGTCTTTAAACCACAGTGACATAGGAACAAGAGAAGTAGAGCTGTGGTCTGTTCAGTTGTGGTTTAGGATCTGACACTGACCAACACCGGGAACTTCAAAGTGAAACTATGGGCAGTTATGAAATATTCTAGACAGTGGGAAAGTGTTTTCTTAAGCCCTTTAAGGTGGAAAGCAGCATAAACATTGAATCATAGACATGCAATGCAGTTCCAAATCTTTTATTTTTAAACCCATCTTTTTACCGATATGTAAATTTTTCTTATTTATATAAATGCTCTTTGCACATACAACACCCTTTCAATCTTAGCTTATGGAAGTGTGTTCCTCAGGATAATTACATATTGTACACAAAAACATTGGCTTGTCTTTTTTTTAATTTGAGATTCCTAAAGAAATCAACAAAGGACTCTGTAATAAGCCATAAATGTTCATTTAAGCAAATATTTCACTCTAAAAAATGAGTATATGGCATAAATACACAAGAGGAGGGATGAATACCAAAATCTTGCTATGAAAGGCTTTTGATCAGGTGAGATTTTCCCAAGTAATTCCAAGGAAACCATACCCATAGGTTTTGGAAAGGTGAAAATCTCTCTCTGTCAAATATGCACATCCACTCCCTCCTGCCATAAAGATCTCTACTGCCTTGGTTAAGTTGGGGGGAAATTTTCCTACCCTTTGTCCAGGTAATCGGCACAAATCTGAGCATGTGAACAAAATATACAGTCTATGCCAACAGAAGTTTCTTTGTGCTGTCTTGTCCCTCCCAATATCCAGTTCTACAAGAATGTAGAAAAAAACCCTGCATTATTTGTGTTATTCTTTTGAGTTATACACAGCTCTGAAACATAAGATTATGTAACCATGTGTTTAAATGTTCAGGAGCATGAAGAAAATATGACAACAAGGCTGCAGGTCAGAAAACTATCCAAAACAAGTATAGCCACACCCAGTCCTTCCACACTCAAAGTGGATAACCTATCCCCACACCTGGATCAAAGTATATTTTTTTATTTTTTGTGTCTTTATTGTGTCCTCTCTGAAGCATCTCGTGTCTGAACAGTTTCAGTCTTTACATGTGTCTTCATACAAGAATCCATCCATACTTCTAACTCCTTTAACTACCTGTATCTCTGTTGTCTCTTTTTAATGGATTGTCAGAAGTGAATACTGTATATTGTAGCACATGCTTATTTTGTAAGCTATGACAGTTCTTATTCTGTGGAGATATGGAAGTGTTTTCCTGTACAGAGTGAATGTTTAAAGCAAATTTGAGTATTTACTCTCATAAAACTAAGTCTTATCATATACAAGTGACATAAATAAAAACTATGTAATGCTACAAATGAACAAAAATAATTTTTTTAATTGTCTGCATTATTGCAGTCAACTTTTTGTAAGGTATCACCACTGCTTTAAGACTTTAAATTGACTGGTGCTATAAACAACTTTAACAACAGAAACATCACACTGTGATGTAGAAAATCACCACGTTTTCATTACTTACCAAATAGGATACAGTAATTGTAATATAAGAGTCTGACATATGGGATGATTGTGAAGATCTTTTTTTTTCTTTCATTCACATTAACATTCGAATGAATATCAAAATCAGAAAGATATGCAGGAGCTTTTTGTATTGCTTAAGTATAGCATAAACCTGGGCAATGTATTATGAAATAAAAAGTACTGTTAATTAGAGATTGTGTATCTGGTGATCTAGAGAGTCAAAAACTGCAGATGGACCTACAGAAGATGGAACTTTTGGAGGGCAAGATGGTTGATGAACTGGCTTCTCTTAAAGACAAAATTGAACAAACAAAAGTGGAGTTGGAGGTCTATGGTAATTTGCCAGCTCTGAAAACATCAGGAGAAGAGAAGAGAAAGGTAATGAAAGGAATGAAACTTGGATTATACAGAATTTGTGTGGGTTTGAGTACCTAATGGAGGGGAATCCAGGTCGATGACTGGGAATCCTGACTGATAGCTGCAAACTGGGCTTGCACACCAGCACAAATGAATCCACATGCTTCTCTGCTTACATGTGTGACTTATTAACTGGGTACATGTAGCAGGCTTTGAACTGGATACCTTTTCATAACTTCCGTGCACAAAACTTCCCATTTATTTTAGTAATTCATCTGAACTTTTCTGCTGTAACTTAGGACTACTCATAAGTTTGAATTTAACAATCTAACCACAGGACCCAAACAGAAGAAAAATCTGTCTTGCGTGTATTTTCTCTAAGACAAACTCCATCTAAAGCACTTCCCATTTCATATCTGAGAAATCTCCTGCAAATTCTTGATGTCAGCATTCCCATTTGCGCTGATATAGTATGATCTAAGCCTACAACTTGGTCCTAACCATTGAATAGTATCTTTAGGACAGAGCATGCATTGCTCGAGAAAAGCCTTATGAGTTCTTTATGCATGTGATCTCTTTCTGAAAGGAAGAAAAAGTAGCATCTTGAAAGCTGAATTAAAATAATTTGTCTGTAGTCCACAGCAAATGAACTCATCTATTAATCGGTTTGTATTGTTTTGGGTTTTTTTCCAACTAGAGACTCCAGGATGACAAAGAAAAATTAACAAAACGTAGCCATGCTTTCAAAAAAATAATGGAACACTTGAATACAGAGTATGAGACAGTAAAGAAAGAACTGCAAGAGAATGAGACACATTCTCAGGTATAGCTACATATTATCTCTTTAGTTGTTTCTATTGCAGTTTTGGTTTTCTCACACACATGAAGCATTGTATGGATGGAATCAGTTTATTCCTTCTCAGGCAATTTTGAAAGTTATGTGTTGTAAATGCATAGGCATATTTTCTGTTTTCAAACAGAAGTTAATACCATGCCAATAAATTTCTTGTAAGCTTTGGATTTCAGAATTACTAGGCAGAGGTATTTCTGAGCTTAAAAATTGTGTGAATCCTTTGTTTAAGTGTTTGTACTAATCTTGCTAAGAACTCTGCCCCTTTTGCCCTTCCTTTGCTTGAGGAGCTTTGAGAACCAACTTAGAAAGAAACTACAGGGGAAAAAAAGTCATGACTAATTAGATAAAATCCCTTTTGCTTTTAAAGTTATAGTATTAAGGTTTTTCTTGCAACCTGTATTATTAATTCCATTTCCCTTTTTCCAATCCTTCTGCTCCTTGTGGACCACTGAAGTTTTAAGGTTTGTTCAGACTTCTTTAAACCCAAGGAATTTGGCATATGAGTATATTTACATTTACATTTCAAAAGTGAATCAGGAAATAAGATGTTTATAAACTCGAGCAGTTTTGATTCTTCCATGATAAACACCCATAAATTGCTGTCATTTTGGCAACAGAACTTTACTGCATATAGGTTTGAATACACTGAAGGAAAATGTTTAACCTCAAAATAAACTGAAAAATGGAATTTGATTATTTTCTCTGCATTTCACCGATTTTTATTGTTTCAGGTTGTTGAGATCTTTGGCCTTTAGAACTGTTACTTTTTTCTAATTCAGTTAAAAGCTGAAGGTGATATTTGTACATGTTTAAGTTAACTTTGTTCTGGAGTGAGGTTTATGGAGCAGATGAGAGAGCATCACTCTAAATGAGGAGATACACGTATACACTTGTAGCATATGATCACTGTGGGATAACTCTAGGGTAATGAAATAAATCCCCAAAGCAGCATGCCAAAGTCTGCAAGACTTCAGATACTGTATATTTTTTATGCCAAGATCAGATTCTTATTCGTAGAGATTATGTAAACCAGAAATAGATACCCAGCCAGTGTTTAGATACTTGCATAATGATTTTATATAAAATAGTAGTTGTACAGCATTTCTTCAGTTCATTAAGCTGTGGCAGTTCTATTTCAATGTGTGCAGAAACGGTTTATTTCTTTCCTTTTTATGTCATGATTGTAAATGTCACAAGGGTGAATAAAGGTATATCTTAAAATAGCTGATTAGTTGACATGCATCAAGTATTTTGAAGTACAAATAGTGTTTACATATCTTGAGGGTTCGGGCGATTTTGCAAGCATTGACTATGTGAGTTGTGGCCTTCAAGGAGTTACTATAAAAATGCACCGCATATTTCCTTTGGATATATCAGACAGTATTTTAAATCTAGGCTCCTTTACCAGCTGTATTGCATGTAGTAACATCCACAAAGGGGATAATAAAAATTATAATTGGTCAGAAATACCATATCTTGGAAATAAATGACTACCAGATAGCTGATTCTTCACTGTAAGATTTATTTTCAGTAATGTAGCAACTGTTTTCATATCTTGTAGCTTAAGAATAAGTTTTTAAGTAAAACGTTGCAATATGTTCCTAATTTATTACTTTAATTTCCACTGGAAGTTTAGTCTTAGAATGATTTTCAGTTTTTGCATGTAAAAATAACATCTGCATATCTTGAAATGCAGAACCTTGAACAGTAGCATCAAAAAAACAAATATTATAAAATTGTATTGTAAGGAAGCAGCCATCAGTATAATGTCCACATTAGCTTCCTGTTGATGCTGAAAGTATTGAAGAAGTGCCAGCACTTAACCCACACTCCTACAATCTTCTTGCTGCAGCTCTGTTCTTATCACAGCTTCTGGCATCAGACAGGAAACTGAACTATGGAAGTAAGGAAGTTTCTTCTGTATAGCTCAAAGTCCAAGACAGTGTCAGGAAATATTGTATCTTTGGTGATTTTAGATCTTGCTGATTTTAAGAAGAGATCATTTAAATGATATGAAGTATAATAAGAATTAGTGTCTCCCTGCCGTGTTCACCTTTTCACTTCTGACTTGCTTACACATTTCCCTATATGACAAGTCTTGAATTCTCATCTGATTTTTTCCATCTACCACTGCAGTTGCATGTATTGTTTTTATATAAAAAGATATATGAAGTGCTAAATTACATACAGGTTAGTCATTGGCAGCTTTAAAAATAATTTTGCCATTTTTTCTCATTTTTGTGGGTTTTTGTAAAATAATTTTGATCTTACCAGATGATAGAATACAAGGTATTGATGCAACATTTTTGGGAGATTCTTTGCATAAGTACATGTGTAATAATTATCACTTTAATTTTTGGCTCTTTTTGTGTTTTCAGCTTACAAATTTGGAGAGGAAGTTGCAGCACCATGAGCAAAATAACTTTATGATGAAGGAATGTATCCTTTTCTTTAAGAAATACAGTAAAATTCACACACAGTATTAATTGAGGAAGAAGTCTGTTTCCTCCAGCAGAACAAGACAGGACAGAATGGGGAGCAGGAGACGGGAGGAGAGGGGAATGGCTATGCTTTGCAAATGTCTGGTTAACTGGTAGATATATATAGCAAAACTTGCATGTGTTGTCCAAAACAATTTTACAGAGTCCTAAAGCACAAGGTTTGCTTTGCAGTCTGGAGTTTTTCCTGTTGGGTCAGTTTTGCCATTAGGCTTCATTTTAATGTCATCTTCACATCTGTCCAGTCTTATCTGAAATTATCCGGCAAGTGTAGCATTGTTTGAAAATCTGTATTGCACAGTGACTTTGCTTGGTATTTTGCAGTTTTAAAACGCTATAAATATAAAGGATGAAAAAGTGAACAACAGATTGTATGCATTCAATGTATTTCTTGTAAAAAAAAGAATTGCATATTAGAAAAAAACATATAAATGTGGTAAGATATGACAAGGAGATGTTTTAGCTGCAAAATAGACTGGGATGGGGGAACTGCATTGTAGCTCTCATTATGTGATGCTAATTAAAAAGTTACATTCCACTAATCGTGTTAAGACCTTCCACAACATCAGCAAAAATCTTATGTGCTGCAAGTGACTTTCATAAGGTAGTTTTTGAAATTAGCAAAAGCACTGAAGGTTTTTTTAATTAGAATTGATGGTTCTTCTTATCTTGTACTATTCTCTGTACTTATTGTGGAAATCTGAGTAGGGCATAGTTGAACTTTTATATTATAGGGAGTTCAAATTCACTGCAGTAAGTTCACTTCTATAAAACTAGGAACCAAAAAATATGAAATCTCAAAGATGCGTAGAATCACAGTCCTATGATTATAGTACAAATGTAATTGGTAAAAGTAACAGCAAAACTAGACCATATCCTCCAGTGTTGTGTATTGGACAATTGACATTGCTACATGTCTCAGAAAATGGCACAAGAACATATTTCGGGCAATTCTGTAATAGTCTAGCCATCAGTGGAAAAAAAATATATAGAATCTGCATATAGTGTTATCTTTTCCATATACCAAATATTCCATTTCTCTTATCTGTTAAGTGCTCTAATTCTTAGAAAAAAGTCTTGGACAACATAATGTAATTGGAGCCACCTCCTCTATGAAGAAGGCTCTATAGGAATATTTTACTAAGGCAAGAATCTTAGATCTTATTTTTTCTAACACAAAAAAACTCTAAAACCAAGCATGAGAAAAACTTGATTGAGATATTAAAAGTGCTTTGTAACTTGCTACAATGTATTACCTATCCAAGTGCAGACCATTATACAGAGTTTTATGTCTGCTTTCTTGGACTGAGACTTTTGTAGTTGGAGTGCTAAGTGCTGAACTGTATGGCTGGAAATAGCTGAGTGCCTTGGAATGGTTTTGTTTGCAATGTCACAATGGGTAGAGTCTTTCAGGAGGGGCCTATTGCCTATATATATGAAAACAAAACTGACCTAGAAGTGTAAACTCCTTTTTTTTAAAAAAAAAAACCACCAAGCTTGGCATAAGATGGCAGCTAGTAAATTGTTGTAAATCCTTTAGACCAAATTTGAGTTTTTTCCATTATTTGCAACCCTTGACAGTTTCCACAGAAGGAAACTTGCTGTATTGTGGTTCCCTGATGATGTCTAATTATACTAATATTTATACTGGCAATTCGTTTCCTTAATTCTTCTAATCAGTCATAGCAACAAAAACTCAGGAGAGTGACTACCAGCCAGTAATGAAGAACGTTAGAAAGCTGGTCACAGAATACAACAAAGCTCTCATAGAAGCTTTACAGAACGTCAAGAACTGAACGCAGGCACTTCTTTCCTGTCCCAATGGACCAACAATGAGAGATGGGCACAGGCAGCGTAACAATCTGGGCTACTGAGCTCATTTGCTCATCACTACGGTGACAGATATTCTTAAAAGTATTTTTCCAGGTTTTTAGAAGTCACAGGTTTTAATAGTATCCCTCCTTTGCAACATTTAAAAATTTTAGAAATAAACTTCTGAATTTTAGAAACTTGTAGACATAAAAAGGAAGTACTGCACAATGAGTGTAAAATCATCAGAACATTCTACTGAGGCCCATTGCTAGATTGCATCTCAAATGCAAAACTTCAGTCTGTTTCACACAATGAATCTCTAATTGTCTTGTAGTCCTATGCCTGCTGAACAGAATAGGAGTTTTCCCTGAATAAGGACTGCCTGACAGGCTCTCATATGCATTATCTTAAATGAAGTGTAGAACAAGATAAATGGTAATACCAGCATACCATCCCTATTTAAACAGCAATTTATAACAAGTGAGGAAAACGTATAAGGGTGGCAAGCATCCTTTTTAGTCAGAATTGCTTCATAGTATAAAGTCTTAGAGTAAAAGCAAATGTACTTTGGATTTGTCAGCAAATTTTGATATCATAGAATCCTAGAATGGTTTGGGTTGGAAGGGACCTCAAAGATCATCTAGTTCCAACCCCCCTGCTACGTGCAGGGACACCGTCTGCTAGACCACGTTGCCCAAAGCCCCATCCAACCTGGTCTTAAACACTTCCAGGGATGGGGCCTCCGCAACCTCTCTGGGCAACCTGTTCCAGCACCTCACCACTCTAACAGTAAAGAATTTCTTTCTAACAGCTAATCTAAATCAACCCTTCTTCAGCTTAAACCCATTACCCCTTGTCCTGTCACTACACTCCCTGATAAACAGTCCCTCACCAGCTTTCCTGTAGGCCCTTTCAGGTACTGGAAGGCCACAATTTAGATCTCCCCGAGCCTTCTCTTCTCCAGGCTGAACAACCCCAACTCTCTCAGCCTGTCTTCATTGGTGCTCCAGCCCTCTGATCAGCCCTCCTCTGGACTCACTCCAACAGCTCCATGTCTCTCCTGTACTGGGGCCCCCAGAGCTGGATGCAGTACTCCAGGTGGGGTCTCACAAGAGCGGAGTAGAGGGGCAGGATCACCTCCCTTGACCTGCTGGTCACACCTCTTTTGATGCAGCCCAGGACACGGTTGGCTTTCTGGGCTGCAAGCGCACACTGCCAGCTCATGTTGAGCTTTTTCATGAATCAACACCCCCAAGTCCTTCTCCTCAGGGCTGCTCTCAATCCATTCTCCACCCAGCCTGTAGTTGTGCTTGGGATTGCACCAACTGATGTGCAGAACCTTGCACTTGGCCTTGTTGAACTTCATGTGGTTCGCACAGGCCCACCTCTCCAGCCTGTCCAGGTCCCTCTGGATGGCTTCCCTACCCTCCAGCGTGTTGACCACACCACACAGCTTGGTGTCGTCGGCAAACTTGCTGAGGGTGCTCTCGATCCCACTGTCCATGTCGCCGACAAAGATGTTAAACAGTGCCGGTCCCAGTACCGACCCCTGAGGAACACCACTCATCACTGTTCTCCACTTGGACATTGAGCCGTTGACCACAATTCTTTGAGTGTGACTATCCAGCCAATTCCTTATCCACCGAGTGGTCCATCCGTTGAATCTATATCTCTCCAATTTAGAGAGAAGGATGTTGTGTGGGACAGTGTCAAATGCCTTGCACAAGTCCAGGTAGATGACATCTCTTGCTCTTCCCTTATCCACCGATGCTGTAACCCCATCATAGAAGGCCACCAACTTTGTCAGGCACAATTTGCCCTTAGTGAAGCCGTGTTGCCTGTCACCAATCACCTCCTTATTTTCCATGTGCCTGAGCATAGTCTCCAGGAGGATCTGCTCCATCATCTTGCCAGGCACGGAGGTGAGACTGACTGGCCTGTAGTTCCCCAGGTCTTCCTTTTTTCCCTTCTTAAAAATGGGGGTTATGTTGCCCCTTTTCCAGTCAGTGGGAACTTCGCTGGACTGCCACGACCTCTCAAATATGGTGGACAGTGGCTTAGCAACTTCATCTGCCAGTTCCATCAGGACCCGCAGATGCATCTCATCAGGTCCCATGGACTTGTGCACCTTCAGGTGCCTTAGATATTCTCAGACCTGATCTTCTCCTACAGTGGGCGGTTCTGCATTCTCCCAGTCCCTGCCTTTGCCTTCTGTCATCCGGGCAGTGTGGCTAGAGCCCTTGCTGGTGAAGACTGAGGCAAAAATTTCATTGAGTACCTCAGCCTTCTCCGTATCCTGGGTAACCAGGTCACACATTTCATTCTGGAGGGGACCCACATTTTCCCTAGTCTTCCTTTTATCACTAACATACCTACAGAAACTTTTCTTGTTATCCTTGATGTCCCTGGCCAGATTTAATTCTATCAGGGCTTTGGCTTTCCTAACCTGATCCCTGGCTGCTCGGGACAGTTTCTCTGTATTCCTTGTAGGCTACCTGCCCTTGCTTCCAACCTCTGTAGGCTTCCTTTTTGTATTTGAATTTGCCCAGGAGCTCCTTGTTAATCCATGTGGGCCTCCTGGTGGTTTTGCCTGACTTCCTCTTTGCTGGGATGCATCGCTCCTGAGCTTGGAGGAGCTGACCCTTAAATACTAACCAGTGTTCTTGGGCTCTTCCCTCTAGGGCTTTGTCCCATGGTACTCTACCAAGCAGATCCCTGAAGAGACCTAAGTCCCTTCTGCTTTCTTGAAGTCCAAGGTAGCGAGCTTGCTGTGTGCCCTCCTCGCTGCCCTGAGAATCTTGAACTCCACCATTTCATGGTCACTACAGCCAAGGCTGCCCTTGAGCTTCACATTCCCCACCAGCCCTACCTTGCTGGTGAGAACAAGGTCCAGCATGGCACCTCTCCTTGTTGGCTCCTCTGTCACTTGGAGGAGGAAGTTATCATCAATGCATTTCAGGAACTTCCTGCGTTGCTTGTGCTCTGCTGCATTGTCCCTCCAACAGATGTCGGGGTGGTTGAAGTCCCCCATAAGGACCCCAGCTTGTGAGCGTGAGGCTGCTCCTATCTGCCTATAGAGGGCTTCATCTGCTCGGTCTCCCTGGTCAGGTGGCCTGTGGCAGACCCCCACTATAAGTTCTCTATCTTCCTAATGGACAACTGATTAACTTCCTTATTTTATACTTTTTAGTGTAATTACAAGGAGAGAACTGTGTTAAAAAGTAGTGGAACATAGCTAATACAGATCTTTTGTAAAGCATTTTACTTTTTAGTATTCATCAAAAAGGAAGTGAAAGGGAATATTACTTGTATTTTCTGCAATGCTTTCTTTCCTCAGGATTCAAGCTGCAGTGTCATATGCAAATTCTACTTTGACAAAAATATACAGAAAAAGATTCAACATAGAACAAAACCAGGACTGATCCAGAAATAACAATGTGCTCTATGATACAGAAATTTCAGAAAAAGTTTACATGAAACAAAATTTCCGTGTGTATATTTCCCTCACATTCTACATGTAATTATAAACTACCTAATGATAATTTCCTCCACCTGGTATGTTGTAAGCTAGTCATGATCTAGGAATCTTAGCCAGACAGTAATCTAGCCTTTTACAAAAAATATAATAAAAAAACAGTGGGATCTGCATTTATAGTTGTTATGCTCTCTTAGAAAAGTTTTCTGAAGAAATAGTAGACTATATGCTTCACTTTATAGAACTGGAGTAGATAAAGAATTAGAAAATGCACTGTGTCCATTAAAATAGAAGTTCTGTGGTTTTGTCTCTAATTTTCTCCAAATCTGTGATTGTCATTTTGAGTATAAAGAGGTATGCAAAACAAAAATACTGAAGATTTTTTCAGAGAGCACTGTGTTTCCAAATTCAGCACACTAAATGCTGTTGCTCTGTATATTTATGCCTGTATAATATTTAGAGATAATGGAACAGGATTTCAATAAACCAAGGACTGTTATCTAGGGGAAATTCCCACTAATGTCTCTTCCTTCCTGTCACAGTTTCAGCTGTTCCAGAGAGAGCCCATTATTTGCTGTAATAAAGTTGAAGTCTCATATTCTCACCAATCAAACCATCAGCTGGAGAGATCACCTCCTGAATTCCACTTGTGCTACAATAATATATTTTAATGAACAATGGAAAAAAGCTGCAGCCTGAATAAACAGACTGCTTTAATTCGCTTTGACTCAGGGCAGGGGATGGTTTTATTCCTTGGGAATGATTCTGTAAGATAGCATGGTAAAGTGTACAGGTTTTTATTGTGCTCCTCAGGAGATGCCTGTCAAAAAAGCCCCCTCTCCAGTGTGCTGTTATTTTCCTTGTTGAAGGATCTCCAGGTCACCTGTTTCTGTTTGAGAATCTTGTCAATCATTCCTTCTTTTAACAGTTCATTGTTGTGGTCCTGGATCATGGTCATAGTACCCGTGGCTGAAAAGAACTGTATGGATTCTAAATGGTGAGCTACACAGCAGGCATTTAATCTCCCTCTAGGAGATTAATAACTCATTCCCAGTAGTAAGCTGAGTAAATAGTATCCATGTCTAGCCCCTAAAGTCTCAGTGAAAATAACCTTTTCTTTCTTTAAGTCTTTCTTTTTTTTGTTGTTGTTTAATACAAGTTTAAGTACCAGACACATGGCATTTTTTTCACCAAAGCTCCTGTGTGTATATCAAGACACTGATTCAGTAACACAGGTCTCTCTGCCCAACCTATCTTTTATCCACTTTATGCCATGTCTTCAAGCTGAGAGGACATTAATTAAGTGGCAGCATCTATGAGGTGGAGAAATTTAAAACCTTTTCTGCTCACCTGTCTCACCAGGGCTGAGCAGAGGTAAGGATCACCCCCCTCAGCCTGCTGGCAATGCTCTTCCTAACTCACCCTAATATACTGTTGGCCTTTTTTGCCGTGCATCATTGGCTCATGGTCAGCTTGGTGTCCGCCAGGAAGGATCCCAAGGACCTTCTCAACAAAGCTGCTTTCCAGCCACTCAGCCCCCGGAGTGTATTGGTGCATGATTTGTCCTCCCCAGGGGCAGGACAGTGCATTTACCTTTGTGGAACTTCATGGGATTCCTGTCTGCCCGCTTCTTCAGCCTGTAGAGGTTTCTCTGAACAGCAGCACACCCTTCTGGTGCATCAGCTACTCCTCCCAGCTTTGTATCATCTGCAAATGTCCTGAGGGTGCACTCTGACCCATCATCCAGGTCTTTAGTCAAAAGGTTAAACAGTAGTGGCACAAGTATCCACCCTGGGGTACGCCACTACTGGCTGGCCTCCAGCTGGACTTTGGGCCACTGATCACACTGGGAGCCCCAAGCCAGTTTTCAGTCCCCCTCACTGTCTGCTTACCTAACCCGTGAGGATTTTATGGGATACTGTGTCAAACACCTCACGAATGTTGAGGTAAAACACATCCACACCTCTCTTCTTGACCACCGAATTAGCTACCTCATTGTGGAAGGCTATCAGGTTGGTTAAGCACAATTTCCCCTCCACAAATCCATGCTATCTAGTCATGATCACCTTTCCATCCTTCATGTGTCTGGAAATGGTTTCCAGGGTAAGTTGCTCCATCAGTTTCTCAGGGATTGAGGTGAGGCTGACTGGTCTGTAGTTCTTGCTCTTCCTGGAGGTAGGAGTGAAGTTTGCTTTCTTTTAGTCTTCAGAAGCCTCTCCCTGTCACCATGAAAAATAAGATACTTGAGAATGGCTTCACAATGCCATCAGCCAGCTCCCTCTGCATGTGTGGGTGCATCCCAACAAGCCCCATGGATTTATGTATGTGTAGTTTGTTTAAAAGTTCCCCAACCTGGTCCTCGTCCAGGAAGATGGTACTTATGATACCAGGTTTGACAGCATCTGTCACTCCAAGTCCCACTTGACTGGAAATAAGCATTTAAATTTCAAAAATTTCAACCAAAGGGTCTGTTATTTCTATGTTATGTTTGTGCTTTGCATGAGGATGAGCATAGGAATGACTCATTATTCCAAGCTCACAATGGGATGACACTGCACAAACCTTGTTCCCATATTCAGGGATATTATCATACCTCCAGGCAGACTATTTTTGCTGCAGGCAAGAATTAATCCTTTTCTTGGTCTTCCCACATGATCTTACCTTCACTGCTTTTCATTGCGATCAAAAAACCTATATTTTACTTCAAAATTAGTTGATTTTTTAACTTGCATTAATGAGCTTAGAAGACAGCATGCAGCATTCTTGTGAGCAATTCCAGACAGGCAGAACACTGAGATTTTTTTTAGTTCTTTCTGCCTGACCACATTAGTTAATGTATTTTAGTGCTGGTATGTGCTGTTTCACTGTCGGAGGGATACATTTCCAAAGTGACGCAATTTTAAGTCTTTCAGTACACTTCTATTTTTCTGCTGCAAGTGTAAAATAAAAATACAAGGCATAAGGCAAACCTTATGATGAGGCACTAGCCATAAGAATATCTTAGTTTGAGGAGAAAGATATTAAAATGCTTACTTTATAACTATTCTGCAAAGTATCTGCATTGAGTGAGCTTCTTGGAAACTTGTCTCATAGTGATAAGGCATCTGGGTGGGGTGGACTAGCAATTGTCTGGAGTCGAAAAACCCCCCTGGATTCTGAAAGAGGTCATAAAATCTGAGTTGACTTGAACACATGCACAATGGTGAATACTAGCTGAACGCTATATATATATTGTAGGTGACAACTCCAGCCAGAGCAATGCTGCAAAATGCAGGTTAATCACTGGGAAGAGGAACTGAATTACTTGCAAAGAAAATAGTTTTCATCTTTTTCTTCTTTGGTAAAGAGGAAGGAAGCCTTTAAGCATTTCATAACTGCAGAGATGATCTGAATTCAAATCCCAGCTTTGATCAATCATTCATTGGAATTGGCAGAAGTTTGGAGCAGAGGAAGAAATGTTCCTTGCCCTGACTTGTTCTCCTTTCAGGAAGGAGGACTAACTGGACAATATGCCAAATGTGTGAAATGGAGGAAGCCTCTCACATTTAAAAAAAAAAAAAAAAAAAGAGCCAGAAATGTAAAATCATCCGCTCTTATTTCCTCTTGTAAAGCTAATTCCTTGAAAGCCACATTCATTTAAAGTGACTGAGCTTAATTCACTGAGCACTGGTATCTTTTGATCAGCCCCAAGATTTCTGCTGTGCAGCAAAGGATGAGTGAGGAACAAGACCTCTGTCTCCAACATAGAACACAAGTTTGCCCACAAATACTATTTCAAGTGAGATGAGGGAGACTTAGCATCTCTGAAAATTAGAAAGAAAAAGAAAATAATGATTATAGCAGAAATTATCAATAGTATCAGTCACCCCAACAGTTACACGAGAGACAAAATTCCAAATAAAGCCTTCAAATTTTCAGTATCCTTCCTTTTCCTTCTTTTTTTTTTTTTTTCCCAGATTAAATGAAGAGAGGGCGTTTAATGGCTTGGGCTTGTGTTCAGGGGTTTTTTAGGACTATTGAGCAAAAGCTACTGAAGTTCTTTACCTATATGCAAATCTACATTTTAACTTCTCACCTTAAAATGAGACGTGCATGTCTTTCCCACTTCCATATTTCAAGAATTACTAGAACAATATTGTTCAAACTCTGCCATTCAGAAGTCTTTCTCTCACACAGAGAGAAGACTGAAGCTAAAGCTGGAGCGTTCAAGAGAAGAAACTGTTACACTGCTGCTCGCCAACAGTGCGTGTGTGGCTCTCCTATATCAGTGCAAGATTTTAGCCAATCCCAGTGTGAGATAAATTCAGAAGCAGAGCCAGATGGATAGCAAATTTACCATTGTTGCACTTGTTGTATGCTGATTAAAGTTAAATGATGTGGTCATCAAACCAAAATTACCATTAAAATCACATTAACAGTGTGAGATGAGTTTAGTGGAAGATAGTGGGTCCTGCAAACAGGATTTTTAAGAATGAATTTTTGTAATCTTAATGGATGAAAACACTAACCCTGAGATCTAATTAGCAGACTCATTTCCCGGTCCTTGGAAGAAATAGTCAGATCTGCAAAATTAACATGCATTAAGTGGCTTCTGCAATTAGTCTTTTTATCTCCAAATTTCACAGATGAAAATTGCCTCATTAATGCTGGGCTACTTTAGGCAGCCATATTTCTATTGCTGTGCATCTTTTGGGGTGATTCAATGTTAATATCTTAAAGAAATTTGGATATACGGCTGTTATCATTAAACATAAATACACAGACTCATTCATCCGTCAAAATTTCTTGTAGAAAAATTAAGTAGAAAAGCAGTAACAGAACAGAGAGGAGAAAAATTGTGAACTCTGTAGCTTCCGTATGAGCTCTGCTTACCTCCTGCTGGATGACACCTCTCTCAAGCTGGAGAATCTCATCTATCTCCAGACCTCTTTTGACTAATATTGACTAGTATTAAAATCATGTAGGTTTGTGGTCCCAGAATCTGGTCCAGGCAGAGAAAAAAACCTTGATTTGGCATTAATTTGGCACATGTTCAGAATCACTCATTGTAGCAGATCTTTTAAAAAACAGAGCAGACATGCTCTAAAGTAGGAAGACAATAGGCTCAAAAAGCAATAACAACAAGGATGCAGTTTTGTCTTTTTCATACAGACTACATGGGATATAACTAGCTTGCTTACTTCTTGCTCATGCGACTTCATATACATGATTGACATCACCAGTGGCCATCACCATTGCTTGCTGTTCTCACATTTTCTTTCTCCAAGCATTTTTTTTTAAATAGTCTCAGTCCCTTTTGTCAGCAAAGAATTGGGAAACAAAAATTAATTTTTTGTCCTTCTGCTGGCAACAGGCCATTCTAAAATCTACATAAAGCCTATTTCAGCAAAATGCAAGTGACTTTTACAAAGTAAAATTTTCCAGAGTACAGACCTTAGTCAAACAGCCTGATGTCCTTCACAATTACTTTACCGATACAGAGACCCTGAAGTTCTCCTGCGTTGTTTCATCAGCTGAACTTTCCCCTTGAGAGAAACCTGAGATTCCCAAGAGATCCTGTCTTTAATTCCATTGTAGTAAATTCCCTTTCTTTTCACTAGCAAGGAAGACAGGAAAGCAGCAGCTTCCTTTGGCTGAGGCTGTTGTGCAGACTGCTCAACACTCAGCCGTTTTCCAGACTATGGTCTGCTGAAAATCCAAGAGAAGCTCTTTTTTGAGAAGAAAACAAAAACGCTGAGCAAAAAAAAGTGATCACAGCTATGTTTGCAATCCTGAGTTACCTTTTGAGTATGCGTATGCAGGAGAGGCCGGAGAAAAAGCAAGAAGTAACTGCACCTCCTCGGCATGGGCTGTCAAGAGCTGCAACAAAAAACAGACTCTGTTAGCTTTTCAACCCCACCTTAGTTTCTTGCAATCACCTATTAAAATGTCTCCACTCCTCCATGCTGTCCCTTCCACATTGGTACGACTTATCTTTAACTATGTACTGCAGAAGGCTTTCTCTCCCTCCAGTTTCTACCCTGCCACTGCATTGCGCAGGGATAGTCTTCATCCTGATGGCTTCGACCAGCAACAGTGCATCTCCTCTGACTGGCCACCTGGCTGCTGCCTCTCACTTCCAGGTGACCCAAAATAGATGGCTTAGGGGCTGTGGTTGGCTTCAGTGGCATAGGCTGTTCTTTAGGGGAGAATAGGATCTGTTTAAGAAAAGAAGCTTAAGCTCTGTCATTTATGAGCCTCTGCTTCACGTTAGCTGATTGTGGTGAGTAATAATTCCTAAATTTCCTTTACTGCCTCCTCCTAACACATACTCACCTCTTGTCAAGGCCAAAGTAATGGCTTGTTTCCAAAAAGTGTAACACAGCCAGACACGGCAAGAGGATACGTGCTTTCTGCTAACACATCTACCTGATTAAAGAAGTGCAGAGTGGCATTGTTTCTTTTTCCTCCTCACATATTTCCAAGTGCTATAGCATGTATGAATGGATTGTCCTTGAGACAAGCATGCTGCTTATCTAAAGAGGAAAGCCTGATGTCAGGAGTTCAGGGCACTTGACATATCATAAAATTAGCCTTCAGCAAACAGAGTAATGAAAAGTCATGTTTAATGCTAGGTTTATATTTACATGTTGAAAGACAATTTGTTTCTCTGCTGTAACTTATTTAAAACCTCATGCGTATTTAAAACCTCATTGTGTTGCGTGTTAATTTAGATGTGAATGCTGATATGTAGTAATCAGCAGTTAACCATCAGCAAAACTGATGTTCCTGAGAGGAACACTAGAAATCCCTGGAAGTGTTTAAGACCAGGCTGGACAAGGCTTTGGGCAACATGGTCTAGTGGAGGGTGTCCCTGCCCCTAGCAGCGGGGGTGGAACTAGATGATCTGTAAGGTCCTTTCCAACCCAAGCCATTCTATGATTCTAAATCACATGGGGTCGGACAGCCTTTCTGAGTCTTTCCAAGTACCTTTAGAAAATATAAAGGGTGTAGTCTACAGGCCCCAAATACAGCTACACACCTGCCTGAGGACAGGCCATGAGCATGCTCGTTGGCCAGCCAAGTAGTCAACAGCCTCTATTAATTAGTCCCACATGCAACAAAAGCTACAGTAACTAAATATCGTATCTTACTCTTCCTGTCATCCTCACTTTCAGCCCAGTTTCTTTCACTGGCAATCTGGTTTTGCCAGACAGCTTTTTCCAGTTCTTCCGTGCTTTAACGGTGAATGCAGGCTGAGATTTAGGATCCTCTTGTTTGTAGATCTGTCAACATAAGCTGAGGACTAGATAGCAAGAGATCAGCTTGTGCATGGGATCCCGCTGTGATATCATTGCTGCTTGGTGGAGGGGACAGACAGTTCTACTGCACTTCTCTGTTGTTCAGTAATCAGAGGGACAATCAGATCACACAGTTTTTAGTTCACAGGACAGAAAATTGATATGACCTACTTTTAGGAAGAGTCATATTCTAATAGCATGAAATATAAGGATCAAATTATGGAAGGTGGGGCTGGCAGACACTTAAATATGAGTAAAAATAAGCAGCATAGTGAAATCCTTTAAATTACACAGTCAAGCAAAAGCTTATCATGTGATTAATTTTTACATCAATGGGAGCAATAATCAAACTGTGGCACTTAGAAGCCTTCCAAATAGAAACAGATCTACACTTAAACACTTATTACACATAAACAAGTACTTAATTGTTTGCTGAATTATAGATGCTATTCTTTATTTTTTCAAAAATGAAGTTATATAGTGAAATACAAACCAAATACATGACGCTGCTGAGGCTGGTATCCCAACCAAATTCTGAATTGGGTAAGTACTTATTTCCTGTCTTCTGGCTTCAGCAAGTCTTTGCAACCTCCTTGTGTTTGTGGAGAATTGATTATCTAGGCTGTCGGCCCTCATCCCGCACATGAAAAGACCTTGTCATGGCAGATGAAATGACCAGTAGGCACAAGTTGATTCTTCAAAAAACAGTGAATAACTGACCTGGCCAATTATGCATACTGCAAAATCAGTATCAGCAGTAGTCTATATGCATTGCTTTGCATTTAGGTGCATTAAAAAGAGAGACATGATGCATTTCTCCTCAATGACCTGTTAATGCCTTGGGGAGGGACGTTTAAGTAAAAAGTTTAAAAACCCCTCCAAGCTCACAATAGCAATCTGGAGAACCACAGCCTTGACCAAAGTTGCTTAACCCCCCACTCCTCAGCAAATCAAAAGACACTAAAAAAAATTAAGGATTGGCCATGTTAGAAGTATGTTAAATGAGCAACAGAGTTAGCCACTTGGTAGAAATTATAATACTCAGTACTTAGTAGTACACTAAGTATTCTGATATTGGAGGCACCTATACCAGCAGGCTTACAAAGGCTAACATGCAATTGGAATGTGCATAATCACTGCCCCTTCATGTCTACAAGTTGAAGGAAATGTTATAAAAACCCAAAGATGGACAAAATACACATGCATATTTTGGTCTGGTAAAAACCAGGTAAATATTATAGAATCATAGAATCATAGAATGGTTTGGGTTGGAAGGGACCTCAAAGATCATCTAGTTCCAACCCCACTGCAGGGACCCTCCACTAGACCAGGGTGCCCAAAGCCCCATCCAACCTGGCCTTAAACATTTCCAGGGATGGGGCATCCACAACCTCTCTGGGCATCCTGTGCCAGTGCCTCACCACTCTAACAGTAAAGAATTTCTTCCTAACATCTAATCTAAATCGACCCTCCTTCAGCTGAAACCCATTCCCCCTTGTCCTGTCACTACACTCCCTGATAAACAGTCCCTCACCAGCTTTCCTGTAGGCCCCTTCAGGTACTGGAAGGCCACAATTAGATCTCCCCGGAGCCTTCTCTTCTCCAGGCAGAACAGGCCCAACTCTCTCAGCCTGTCCTCACAGGAGAGATGCTCCAGCCCTCTGATCAGCTTCGTGGCCCTCCTCTGGACTCACTCCAACAGCTCCATGTCTCTCCTGTACTGGGGCCCCCAGAGCTGGACACAGTACTGCAGGTGGGGTCTCACCAGAGTGGAGTATGAGGGGCAGGATCACCTCCCTTGACCTGCTGGTCACACCTCTTTTGATGCAGCCCAGGACACGGTTGGCTTTCTGGGCTGCAAGCGCACACTGCCAGCTCATGTTGAGCTTCTCATCAATCAATACCCCCAAGTCCTTCTCCTCAGGGCTGCTCTCAATCCATTCTCCACCCAGCCTGTAGTTGTGCTTGGGATTGTGCTGACGCATGTGCAGGACCTTGCACTTGGCCTTGTTGAACTTCATGCGGTTCACACGGGCCCACCTCTCCAGCCTGTCCAGGTCCCTCTGGATGGCATCCCTTCCCTCCAGCGTGTCGACCACACCACACAGCTTGGTGTCATTGGCAAACTTGCTGAGGGTGCACTCGATCCCACTGTCCATGTCATCGACAAAGATGTTGAACAGTGCCAGTCCCAGTACCGACCCCTGAGGAACGCCACTCATCACTGTTCTGCACTTGGACATTGAGGTGTTGACCACAACTCTTTGAGTGTGACTATCCAGCCAATTCCTTATCCACCGAGTGGTCCATCCGTTGAATCTATATCTCTCCAATTTAGAGAGAAGGATGTTGTGTGGGACAGTGTCAAATGCCTTGCACAAGTCCAGGTAGATGACATCTCTTGCTCTTCCCTTATCCACCAATGCTGTAACCCCATCATAGAAGGCCACCAAATTTGTCAGGCACGATTTGCCCTTAGTGAAGCCGTGTTGCCTGTCACCAATCACCTCCTTATTTTCCATGTGCCTGAGCACAGTCTCCAGGAGGATCTGCGCCATGATCTTGCCAGGCACAGAGGTGAGACTGACTGGCCTGTAGTTCCCCAGGTCTTCCTTTTTTCCCTTCTTAAAAATGGGGGTTATGTTGCCCCTTTTCCAGTCAGTGGGAACTTCGCTGGACTGCCACGACCTCTCAAATATGATGGAGAGTGGCCTGGCCACTTCATCCACCAGTTCCCTCAAGACCCGCGGATGCATCTCATCAGGTCCCATGGACTTGTGCACCTTCAGGTTCCTTAGATATTCTTGAACGTGATCTTCTCCTACAGTGGGCGGTTCTGCATTCTCCCAGTCCCTGCCTTCTGTGACCTGGGCAGTGTGGCTCAAGCATTTGCCAGTGAAGACTGAGGCAAAGAAGTCATTGAGTACCTCAGCGTATATCTTATATCAGAATATCTTACATTCTGCCTCCTTTAAACCTTAAAATGGAGTTACAGTAGTGTTTGGACCTCACACTGTGTTTTTGCACCCAGAGGGTATTTTCAGTCTAAGTTCCAAGTTAGTCTGGCTTTCAGTTATATTTGGGGGAGGGTGGGTAACATGTAAGGAGCAGCTCTGGGTTAACAAATTAAAATCTCTTGTAGGTGACACCCTTCTGTCCAGACGGCAATAGACGTTGGGTGTAAAGGACTTCCTCTGTGAAATCTGTACCAACTAAAGGCTAAAAGGTCTTCCTAACGAAATTGAATCAAAGTAGGATCAACCCATACCCCATTTCCAAAATGATGCTGAACATTCTCTTTTCTATACTTCTGTAAAAGTCATTCTGGGTGTTAGCATCTTGGCAGAACTATAGGACTTTCAAATGCTAGATTGTCATGGGTTATATTTAGTCAAATAGTAAATAAGATTGCCCTTTATTTGCAATGCTGTTTATATGAGTGCTGCCTTTCCATTTATTTCATTAAGTTTTTGTGGGTTTCTTTGTATTTTCCCTCATGTTTTGTTTTAGCTTCTGAGTTTTGAGACACACACCACACCCCCCCCG
The DNA here is from genome assembly GCF_028858705.1 of Grus americana. NCBI lineage: Eukaryota > Metazoa > Chordata > Aves > Gruiformes > Gruidae > Grus > Grus americana. The sequence continues at coordinate 74,092,868 of NC_072891.1, read as the reverse complement.
AGTGATGTGGCATTTTGATTCCACTGAAGTCATAATAATTCTGGGTGCGATTTATATTGCAGCAAGTTTTCAGTCTGTTTCCAATTGTCAAATGTAGAGAAAAATTGTTTCCAGTAAAGCACATGAACTAGTGGAGTAGTTTTGCTGGATTGTGGTTGGCTTTGGTCTATACTGGATTCAGCTGGTTGTTTTGTTACTGTTTACTTCATATTTTTATTAATGTGTGCTGAGATGTGTTGCAGTCAGCAGCTTACATGTGGATTAAATAAATAAGGGAAAAGATGATAGCACCCTGAGAAATTAGCAAGTCTGCACTTAGAGAAGGAGATGACCCTTTCCACCCGCTGTACCTAGGTGGAGGACGTTTTTCTTGCACTCTCCCGCCTACTGGAGGGTGTTGTTCCTATTCTGCTGACTGTGACCAACAGCAGTCCCCTGCTTCTCCAGCAGTTCCAGATAACTGTTTTGATATATTGCTGGATGGATGAGATTTGCACTGCCCTGCAGTCCCGCTGATATGAAAATGCCTTTAAGATCCTGCCTTTCCCATCCTAATCTACAAAGGAAACAGGAAAAAGGAACTTAAACTCCCTGTACTCAGACAGCAATGAGACTGTTCCAGCCTGCTCCAGTGCTGTGATTTCTTGCCTCTGAGTTGTAAACAGTGTACCATGCAGGAGAAGAGCAACCAGTAAACATCTGCCCCAAGAAAAGGATTCTCCATGAGTGACTGTAAGAACTGGATGGATATATTTTGGAAAGCATGGACCCTTTAGCACATCTGGTTCTCTATGGATTCAGCCTGATGATTTCAGGTAAGCCCTTGCTTTAATATCTGTAGTTAACACGTCATACCTTTCTTGTTTCTCACGCAATGTGCGGACAAAATGCGTGACTCCTTACTCCTTACACCAACACTTATCTTTATTGATTTAAGTACTTGTGTTTGTTTCAGTGAAACCACTTACCTGCCTGCAGCGCTCTTACAGCGAGGGCAGGACTGTGGCGAAGCTATTGGGGAGGATTTAGCTACATGTAGGATCCACTGCTACCTCTTCTTAATTGTCAAAGTCACTTGTTGACACATAGACACATTGCAACAGGGTTTCTCTTCTGTCTAATGGTATTAACTTTTTCATACAGCTCATTACTTTGAAACCATTGATGTCTTTCCCCAAGAATATGTGCTCTAAATACACATTAAATACTGACTTTTTCTGTGACTGACTTTATAAACTGGCTGTGCAGTAGGAGATGTTGACGTTTCTAGGTATTCCAGTATCTGATTTTAGACAAATTTTTAGACAAGATTCCACAACTGGAATCTAGATGAAAGTCAGTGGACAAAAGGGGCAGAAAATGCACATTATATAAGATCAATTAATAACACTTCGAATACAGCTAAAGAATGATTCAGTACTATCAGCCAATGCCATTAGTTCAGCAAGTCAAAAGACAGTCACAAGAGGCATCTGCAGAAAGGTACACAGTAAGCTTATTCTAATGTAAATTTAGTTTACAGTATTTGGACTATTAATGTTAGAGATGCTTTGCTGAAGCTATTGCAAGCAGAGCCCTAAGGAAGCCTGCGCTCCTCCCATCAGATTCTTAGTTGCTCAGCATTTGAGCATTGCTTTCACCATCCATATTTTGATTTTCTAGAGTTTCTTCTGGGTAACATATCAAGAAAAATCTGTAAAAGAGAAATACAACTCACACAGTAACCTTAGACTTTTAACTCACTCCTAACCATTTCATTGAGATATGCATAGGTTGTTCCAGTCCATCTCACAGTAAAAAAGTAATGTACTGTAAAACTGCAGGTTATGCTGCAATGAAAACCAAAAAGTAGCAAGAAAAGGCAGAAGTCCTCATTGCCATGTAACTTGCTTTACAATTTCCAGATCTTCTTGATTAGCAGCATGTTAATAGCTAAGTGAAATTACAAACAAATGAGTTTGAGATGTTACTTTCAGCATCTATAAGAGGCCAGAGATTAATACAGACAAAAAAATGGGTTTAAAATCTGTTGAATGTATGTTTGGAAGTATTCTTATCTAGCTGTTGCTGTAATAGGCTGCATATTGTTTACCAATTCCTCTTTTGTGGCTTAAGTTTCTTGATTGTTTAGCTGCACACTGATTCAACCTATTTAGCCCTCAGATCACCTCCAGCTTTTCACTTTAAGGAGGTATCTGGTGCTGTAAGCATTATGGATGGAGAAGAAAAGAAAGTCCAGTTACCCCAACTCTTTTTCCTTGTCTCTCCTGTTTCTCTACATGGTAACGTGCCAATTGACACAGAAAGCAAGCCACGTTCATAAAGTCACAAGCACAGGAGAAAGAGAAGTCGGGTGGGGAGATGAGCTATGAGCAGGGACAGAGCAGACAGCTCAGTACTGCAGAGCTGCCAGTCGCTGCCTTTTCCACAGGGGCTGACCAGCGAGGTGTGTGCTGTAGTCACACCCATCTCAATAGATCTGTCAGCTTTCCCGCTTTTGTTCGAGAATGATATCATGTTTCCTGGGGCGAGCAGTGGAAGACAATGCGAGCCCGCTTTCCTCTAGATATTGCAGGCGGAGTTCAGGAAAGCAGGACTGACATTCCCTGAGCAGGGGAGGCTTTACACTCGGCGCAGACAGTGAACTGGCTTAACCTTGTCCCCCATGATCGTGGGCTTCTCTGGGTGTGTTGCTGGGTAGGCACAAAATCTACTCCACCCTTTTCCAAGGTGAAGAACATTGGCTTGGCTCCTGTTACAAGAAACGGCCTTTCATTTCATTTTTTTTGTTTTTTTCTAAAAACAGTACTCCATTCACAGCAAGAGCTAAAGGTCTGATTTGGAAGGTAATGTTAAAATGTATATACAAATGCTCACTTTTGCACTGTATATAGGGTCACTGCTTGCCATAGCAAATGTTTGATTAAACTGACAAGGGGTTGAATGTAATGCTACTGGGATTCTTGAAACTAGACTGAGCATCACCATGTGTTTTTCTTTTGGCTGATTCTACTACACTCAACATTTTGTAGAATCAAAATGATCCTGGCATCCGTCCTGAAGCATGGATTCAAACCCCAAGGTTTTTGGTTAGGTACAATTGGCTAAGTCCTGACCAAAGAAGAGCCGCAGGCTCACCTATCCCCTCAGATTTTGCCTCTTAACAACATTCTCAGGTGGTCTGGAAATTTGCTTGCAGTTTTTCACAGTGGGCTAACTCTCAGAAACGTTTTTGTGTGGGACTTATTTTAGCAAGATGGCCACAGTCAGTAAGAAATTTGTGGAAACCAGCAACAATTAAAATCAATTTCAAGCACATTTCTTTGACTGTTTCTGACAGGAAACAAATACATTGTCAAATGTCTCCATTTTCCAAGACAGACAAAATCTTCTGTGTTATACCTTTGCTCTACCAATAATCTTAGAGCCAGTGGGTTTATAAAAACACTGGATTTCTTTTTTTCATTGTGATTTAGCTGTTGGACCCATATATGGGAAAGACTCAAAAAGTTGTATTAGCCTTTTAAGAAAGGATAACTGTGGAGCTAACAGTGCAGTGGCATTCAGTGGTAGGTCTCTACAACGCCTGTTGATGACTGTGTTTTCTTTAGGATCAGTAGGTGTTACAAAAAACCCCCCCATAAAACATATATATAATCATTATTATGTGACTCATTTACATATTTAGAAAGTAAAGCAGCTTTTAACATACATTACGAGACATACAAGCACCATTACAATGCTGTAGGCTCTTCAAAATTACAATTATACTTTTTAGTTAGACTGGCAAGTTCTCATAATTCTGTTTCTAGACTAGTTTTTCCCTTGCAAAGCTTAACTTAACCTAAAGAAAACCTGTATTAACCTCTGGTTAATACATGCCTGCAATGGTGAACATGAATGTCATTCTTTCCGTATTTAAAGGGACAAGGCCTCTGTGAGTATCTTCAAAGATGCTGTTGTCAGAACAAAGTGGCACCTGAACTTCAAACAGTCTGTCCTACGGCTGCAGTGCTGGGGCTTTGAGCCTTCCACAGCCAAAGCAGTGGACATAAACCATGTTTGAGCTTTTAATCTCAGATATTTCTATGCGGACCATACATTAGACTGACACATAACCTTTCAGACACCTGAATTATCAAACTACTGATGTGAATTGCAAGAGAAATTTAAAAAGGGATTTCACTCCTTGTTCCTGCAGCATATTTGATTTGTGAGACCCAGCAATTCATCTGCCTGCCACACTTGGGTTATTTACCCTGAGGGAACAGTATCCTGGTGCCTTTTTCATGAGTCTGAATTTTACATGGAATTTCGACTCTTCTTGAGATATAGCCTTCATCTAATCCAGAAATGATGGGCCTGCCACAGGAATCATTGGTTGAACCTCTGACCTGCTCAGTGTTGGTATTTCTGTTAGGATGATCATGACCACAAAATCAATGGATCTGTTTTATGGGAGAAAGAGAAGCATTCTGGTTTAGTTACGTTGCTGGCTATATGTTTGCAAAGAAAAAAGTTCCATCTGTGACCTAATTCATTGCTCCCTGACTCTGCAGCTGGAAGCCAAAAGCAACAGCTTCAGCCTATGCATGCAGCTCTGTGCACCTACTCTAATTGTAATTACAAAAATTGGCTGATTCTCTCCAGTTCTTTTATTTTTTAGAATTTGCTTTTGGTGTGCGCCTGTTTCAGATCTAGCCATAGGTAGAGTAGCTCTCGGGAAGCCTGTGTTCCCAAAGGCCACTTCAGCAGCTGGGAATAGTCATGAGTGAAAAGCATTGCATCAGACCCAGAGGAATAAAATCTAAAGGGTGAAATGAAATCACACTACATTCACAAGAGTTAAAATATGCTATTGTTTTAGATACAGATTTCATATGTATATGTATACACACACATGTTAGATTGTTTGGGTATTTAGTCATAATTACATTTTTTCTGAAAATATCATGGTCACCTCCCAGTGTAGGGAGGGACCCTTTTATCAGGGAGTGTAGTGATAGGACAAGGGGTAATGGGTTTAAACTAAAAGAGTGTCGATTTAGACTAGATGTTAGAAAGAAATTCTTCACTGAGAGGGTGGTGAGGCACTGGAACAGGTTGCCCAGAGAAGCTGTGGATGCCCCATCCCTGGAAGTGTTCAAGGCCAGGTTGGATGGGGCTTTGGGCAACCTGGTCTAGTGGAGGGTGTCCCTGGCCATGGCAGGGGAGTTGGAACTAGATGATCTTTGAGGTCCCTTCCAACCCAAACCATTCGATGATTCTATGATACGAAAATTTGCTGACAAATCCAAAGTACATTTGCTTTTACTATAAGACTTTATACTATGAAGCAATTCTGATAAAAAAGGATGCTTGCCACCCTTATACGTTTTCCTCACTTTCTATAAATTCCTTCTTAATATCTAATCTAAATCGACCCTCCTTCAGCTTAAACCCATTCCCCCTTGTCCTGTCACTACACTCCCTGATAAACAGTCCCTCACCAGCTTTCCTGTAGGCCCCTTCAGGTACTGGAAGGCCACAATTAGATCTCCCCAGAGCCTTCTTTTCTCCAGGCAGAACAGGCCCAACTCTCTCAGCCTGTCCTCACAGGAGAGATGCTCCAGCCCTCTGATCAGCTTCGTGGCCTCCTCTGGACTCACTCCAACAGCTCCATGTCTCTCCTGTACAGGGGCCCCCAGAGCTGGACGCAGTACTGCAGGTGGGGTCTCATCAGAGCGGAGTAGAGGGGCAGGATCGCCTCCCTTGACCTGCTGGTCACACCTCTTTTGATGCAGCCCAGGACACGGTTGGCTTTCTGGGCTGCAAGCGCACACTGCCAGCTCATGTTGAGCTTCTCATCAATCAATACCCCCAAGTCCTTCTCCTCAGGGCTGCTCTCAATCCATTCCTCGCCCAGCCTATAGTCGTGCTTGGGATTTTGCTGACCCACGTGCAGGACCTTGCACTTGGCCTTGTTGAACTTCATGCGGTTCATACGGGCCCACCTCTCCAGCCTGTCCAGGTCCCTCTGGATGGCATCCCTTCCCTCCAGTGTGTCAACCACACCACACAGCTTGGTGTCATCAGCAAACTTGCTGAGGGTGCACTCGATCCCACCGTCCATGTCGTCGACAAAGATGTTGAACAGTGCCGGTCCCAGTACTGACCCCTGAGGAACGCCACTCATTCACAAATGACAATTCTATATTCAAAGTTAATATATGTAAGCTTTTTGCTTCAAGATCAGTATTTTTCTTGCTTGGTATTTATTTAGTTTTTGCATTGTGTCAGCCTGTCTAATGAAGTGGCTGGGTTAATTTCCCCTTTGGAGCGCAACAAGTGTCTTCTGACAATGCAGTTCCATCTGCACTTCTGATTGTGCTGATGATTTTCTCTTGTATTATTTTCTGGCTATTCATCCTAGACCTGCCACTGTTCCGGGACCTTAGCTTTGGTAGTCACAGAGAGTGCTTAGCACCAGAAACATCTCCCACTACTCAGAAAAATCAGTAAGTAGCAAAGTGAGAGTTCACTACTGTACAGACAAGAACATATTAGAATATGTCTGTTCAGCAGCCAATGCTCACAGGCATTTCCAGACAGTTAAACTTATTCATGTTTTATGCATTGATATATCCTATGAAGACTAATCAATTACCTGTATTATTTTGCATACCTCAGCTTGGCACATGCGCACAAACAACATACAGTATACCTATGCAGTATACATAGTCTCTTCATAATGCAATTTACAAGAACCACCCTTGTTATGGACATACTTACTCTTGCTTGCAAGTACTTTCTTGACGTTAGTACCTGTATTTGGTTATCTACAAATCCAGCCAGATGTAGCTGAACTGTCCTACTCAAGCCTTCCCACATTCCTCATCTTTTTTCAGCATTACCTAGCACATTGTCAGCTGGTTGTTCAACAAGAAATTTCTGCTGATATGTTGTTTTCCACTTTATTTGCTTATGGTCAACCAGACCTAAGGAGAAGTCACGAGAAAGCGTCTTTTCTATATTTTGGTTACTTAAACACACGCACATTTAGGCACCCTCGCTGGGAAATCCCCAACCAAGCTGCACCAGTGTTTCTTTTCTAGCTTTTTCATCTTAAAAGATTGTTTTGATAGGCTGTGAAACAATAGAACTATAGAGAAAACAATTTCACTCTATTTTACAAGAAGACAGTTGCATTTCCTTCAGCTGCTCCAGATGTACCCAAGGGCCTGTAAGAAACCATTAGCCCTAGCAGCTTTGACAGACTATTTTATTTTTCACACATGTGCTCTGGTCTTTGCATTACTACTAAGTAGCAAAGTGAATATTTTGTCTCTTATTAGTATTACCTTCCCTCCACAAATAATGCCCAATTTCTAAGGGCAAGAGGTCTTGGTATTCTTTGAGCTGTGAGCCATCCCACAGCTGCCCAGCACCATCACGTAAGATGCAAGCAGTAAGATCCTTTCTATAGATAACAAGAAAGGTTTTATTGGAAAACCTGACTTTTTCTTCATTTATTAATTGTTTTTCAGCAGCATTTCTGTCTCTCTCTTTTTTCGCCCTGCTGCTGCTGCCGTGTGGCAGACAATCTTAATCTGTTTGGTTAATAATAACTTCAGCCTTGTTTTCCTGTGGAGGACTGAGCTGTTAGCAGAGAACTTGACTCACTGGGAGAAATTACCTGAGCTGCTGCTATCTTTGCACCCCAGATGAAGTTTCCAGGACACTAAGAGACTACTGAGCCCATAAAATTAATATGTGGTTTCAAAGCCCCCCCAAATAATTTACTTTTTTAGAAAATGACTAAAAAAATAACCAAGATTGATAGGACAAATGTTGAGTGCACAGCAAAAGAGGAAATAAAGATTGCCAAATTCTGGTCTGGTGCATGTTCCACTATCCCCAAACAGCTAATGTTTTGGGTTAGTTTCTGACTAGGTTTAATATTAAGTAAGGCCTATTCTATTTTCTCCTTCTTCTTCTTCTTTTTTTTTTTTTTTTTTTTTAAGGAGAGGAGACATGGGAATTGGATCTCTATTTTCTTAACTTCTTCATATTTCACTTGCATTATTTCCATCCTGATTATCTTCCAAACTGGCTAATTAGTTCATTAAAAAAACCAGTGTAATTTATTCAGTACTTCACTAAGAATTAATCAAATGCTATACTTTCTCAGCAAAATTGTTTACATGATTGCCATTTGTATTCCTAAATAGCTCTAGTTAAATTCTTTTAAATCTGATGTGTGATTTTATACAAAAAAATACAATCAAAATACAAAACAAGACACAATGAGAAATACTGAGGTGCAGGCTATTTAGCAAGTTAGGTTTCTTCTAAATCAAAACCTTTTTCTTTCAAGCAAAGGGAGTGCTTAGTGCTGGTTTTTAAGAGACTTGAAGAAGAAGGGGTTGATGACTTGATGGCCTGGGACATATGTTTCCATCAGTATCAAAATTATTTTTAAATCCTGCAGTGAGTGTCATATGCAACTGGCTGTTTTACTTTCAGTATAACACCAAACCTAAACTAAGCACAGATGCTATTTTTTTGCTGCTAGTATAGTATCTATATGTTTTACATTCATATTCCCAGATAGTTAATAGCAGAAATAATTTGTGTTCCAAGCAATAACAGTAAAAAAAAAAAAGAACTGCCTAAATATTTCAAATTACATCACCTTTTATTCCCCTTGCTTCACGTGATGAAAAGAGAGATAGCATTTACTGGAATTTTCTGTCCTCCCCTCTTCTCTTAAATAATTAGTGCTTTAAAAGTATTAATCTTTCTTTTACTTCTTACCACAGCTCTTCTTTTTCCTCTGTTAGGTTCCAAATGACAAGAGAAGTACTTCCAGCTTGTAGTAACTTCAAGCAATTAATAATAAAGCTCTAGAAATTCAAGGAAAATAAATACATCAGTAGATTTCTAATGTCTAAACAATTTTTTTCTTCCACTACTACTCAGTATCAATTAATAGCTAAAACACTTAGTCATAACTTTTGATTCTGAATACTCCTTTCAAACAGGGACTAGGGATTGAATATGTGTTTAGGGGGCAGTGGGGTACGGTTATCCTTAACCTTGATGGAGCTGACCACTCTGGCTGCTTGCTAGGGTAGAGGAGCGTTGGCCACTCCACAGCATTGAATGCTTTTCCAATTAACAGGCAACTTTGCAAAAGCTTCACATTAGGTAGAAATTGTCTTGAATATTTCCACGTTTTCCTGGGGACCAGAAAAGGGCTAATAGTGTAAATCTGGAGGTATTTGGGCAGGGACTTTCTGAAACGAAAGGGCAAATCATAACACTTTCCTAATCTCGTAAGACTTGCTGTGTGTACTCATCTATGCATCAAACTATCTCAGCTTGAGATTGCCACATTGTTTTATTCCCAAACTAGCGTCTAGCACCAATTCCAATCTAGGGAAGTGATGTTTTAAACTTTATCAGATGCTTTCTTGCTCTTTGAGCAGACCTGTGTCTGGGATGTATTCCAGGGAATTTCTGAGAGCTGTTTCTTCCAGCTAGTCCTGGCTGAAATTTGCTGGTGCAACACAGCACAGAAAACATGATGACTCTGTGCCTGTATGAATGGCAACTTGGTAGGGAATGAGAACACAGGGGCTGCAGAGACAGCACGATACACACTCTCAGTTCAGCACAGTTTCCCCAAGCGAGTATCTACTAGAGAAGCTGTGAAAGATACAAACAGGTATCACCTAGCAAGAGAGAGCATAATCCTGCAGTTAACAGTGGGCCAAAAGGAACTGCAAAGATCTCCTTGCATGCGTTTTGCTCTCTGGGTTATTTTCTGGTTTGCTCTCTGTGCTGTTATTTAAACCAACTGCTTTAGTGGATACCATTTTCTCTGTGCTGGAAGGGCTCAAAGCACTGCACCACAATGAGTGTGTGCCATAAATACTTGGCAATGAATCCTCCCTGCATGGTATCTCCCATTTCCAGCATTAGCCTTCGGCAAGTGCTCTCTCTTCTCAAAACCAATTTGCACACGCAGCAAAGTGCCTTCCTGATAGGGTCAGTTTTTCAAGGACCAGGGCAGGAGTCAAAGGACTTTTTCAAGGAAGCACAGAGGATTGTCAGGCTGTTTCCTGTCTGAATCTGTTGTGCTTTTCTCAGAGAGCTAAATCCTGTTGTCCTTAGTTGGTCCTTATGTACTCAAAGTCTTTATTAACATCAAGGGTAGGATCTGCCTAAGTTTTGCCAGACTAGGTAAATTTCTTTTTAGCCAGGACAGTTGGGTTAGTTTAAGTTGCATTACCAGAAAGAGATGCTGTAGGAATCCCTAAGCATAAAGCATATGTACATTTTACACTTTTCTGTTTGTTTTTATTTTCCCCACAATCTGAGGGCAGCAACTCCCATTAGAGTCAAAGAAAGCCTTCCTGTCACTTCAGAGACCGTAGGCTGACTTTAAAATGCCAGTCCTGCTAGATTCTGAGGTGAATGAGTGAGTTGCCTTCAACATGCTCCTAGGGTGTTGTTTGGTTTTCGGTTTTTTTCCCCCCAAATACATCAAAGCATAGATTCACTTAGTGCAAAACTTTCACTTGGATAGATTTTAATTTCTGCTTGCAAGATATTCCAGCTGTGAAACCTTAGCTGCCAAATCATGCTTGGCGTATGATTCCATACTTATGCATAGATATTACTCCCTTTTAGACACAGAATAGCCTTCTAGTGTTCCTCCATGAAGACACGAAGCTCCATTTGTACTCTGTTTGCCTCACTGCAGTGTCTAATATGACATAAAACCACCTATATTTAGTCAATCAATCAGAACACTATCCATCCACCAGTGGCTAGATTTTGATTCATCTGGAATAATCACAAGTGTAAATAAGCAATACTCCTGAGCTATGGTTGTTCGATACCTTGATTACACAATTTGTATTACTACAATGAAACAGAAAAGCATGGAGCAAATACCCTGAATCTGATGTGATATTGCGTTACTATGTTTTGCATGTGGATCAAAGGCAACATGAAAGCTAGTCCTCAAAACTCAGACCTCTCCTACTACTTTTTCTCAGCGTATTAAAAGGTTGAGATGCCGGGGGGGCGGGGGCGCGGCGGGGAAGAGGTGTTACATTCACCTTTCAATCTGTGTCGGAAGTCAGAGGAGCAGAGAAAAGCTAGAGAAATGGAACCAGAGCCCTGGACAACAGCCATCCTCTGAAGGACCCCAGCAACTTGGGCCCATACCTCTGTATTGGAAAGACAGTTGCAGCTCTGTGCCCTGTGGATGCTAGGCAGAAACATCAAAATATTTCAGTTCTGATCTGCAGCACCCTGCCTGACCTCAACACAGATAACCATGTCAAGTCACAGAGTTTGGGTCCAGATTTGGTTCCGAGTTTCACAAAAGTTTGCAGAAATCAGGATCTCATAATTTATGATTTTAAGAATATCTCTACCTGGCATGTGACCCTTGCTGATATAAACTGAAGCCTTCTGCTTTCAATGTTTTTGACTGTTAAATTACATCTGCCTTCAGCTGATGCATCAGCGTCATAGTAAGAGTGCAAATGTTCCTCGTATGAAAGTAAAAAAGTTGAGATAAACGCCCTACAAAATGAATACACAAGTCTGGCCTCATTTCTATCACGTACTTCAACTCTGCTCAGAGGATTTATTTTTGTAACATGCAGTGGGATGAAGTGACTTCCCTGACCTGCACCTTTATGCAATATTTACTTTAACGGCCGTTGCATCCTTTCCAGAAGGTTTCATTTCTCCATTATGTAAGGACGGGTTATCTGGGCAGGCACATTAACGGGTGGTAACTGTGGCAGGCGGGCTGGGTGTGGTGTCAGCGTGCTGTCACGATACTTCAGTCCCCAGAGCGGCTGCTGGCACTGGACGCGGAGGAGGACCTCCTCCCTTGGCCCCCAGCACCACTGAGACACGTGCAAAGACTGCAGTCAGCACTAAGACCTTCTGACCTCACTTATCTAAGACTATACCCCTTCCTTCCAATCAGAGAAACATTTGGAAGCTGAGTGGCACTAAATATCGGGTCTCTCTGTGTAAATACAAAATATACTTGTACCCAAAGCAGGAATAAAAGATGAATAAAAGAAATCAATTATTCTTCCTGTTTCAACTGGAAAAAATGTTACTGTTTCCCTTCTCCTTACCCTGAATTTCAAAAGTAAAGGGAAACGCCTGTTATTTGCAAATTGTTGATTATAGGAGAGCTGTATTTCCCTCCTGCTATGTGCATTTGAACAACTAAATCTGTAGCACTCTGCCAGAGACTGTTTTAATTAGGCTTGTACCTATCATTTTCAAAGAACTTCCATCTCCGTGTATTTCTGGCAGTTCTATTGATCAAGGGGAGCCATTTTGATTGATTTAAACCTAACCTTGTAAAAAATGGCTTTACTAGCGCTGCCGACTTGCTCTTTGTTTTTGAGAAAGTTTCTTCGTGCCAAGGTTTTTTCTGCTGTCTGTTAAGGCTTCGAATGGTTGACATGTGAATGATGATGAAATCATTAATCCGAATTCATAAAACAGCTGAAAAAAATACTCCGAGTGTTCAAAGTACTACCAATTCCTGTAAATGAAAGACATATCTGCTTTACATCAATTCATATGTATTAAATCCATGTAAAGGATGTAAAAGAAACACTATTAAACTGACTAGACCTTATGATCTACTGACCCTGTAACCAGCAAAGCACCATACTAAAAGCACTTATGTATATATCTAACTGTCCAGGGATCTGTCTGCTTCTGCAATCCATGGTTTTCCTTGGGCTTCTGCAACAGCTCTTAAAAGAAGTTCCACAAGTTTGCAAAGCTTATTTCCTCTTCTGAGAAGAACAAACTACATCTGTTTGTGACATAAAACCCAAAAACTAAAGTCAGTGTAGCAGAATATAAAATTTACAATCTTCCTATTTTGCACAAAAGGTATGCAAGACACCAGCCAGAGAAACCCCGAGTATGGGGTGAAACAGCTTATCTGGTGATTTGATCGGCCACATACTCAAACTCTGCAGTAAAGTTTTTTCACTTGCTGCTTTTTTCCTTAGGTAAAGTGGAAGCGGCACTGGACCTCATACTGATCAATTCATTCCCTCTGGTGGGCAACTCCGAGACATCACTTATCTGTATCACTTCCAAATGGCGTTCCCGTGAGTCTATCACAATAGACCGAGACCAAGAGGATGTGACAAACCAGCACCGGGAACCACTGGAAGTTAATGAAGATTCAAAGAGACCAACAGCCAAAACAGTGGTGTGGAAGAGGGAACAGGCCAGTGAAACTATTGGAGCATATTACTGTGAAGGGAAACTCAAGGATGAGGTGACAAGGATACATACCATGAAGATGCCACTGGGAGGTACTGTATGGTGGTCAGAGATGAGTTTTGCATGTCCTTGCTTGCAGATGGGCAGTTATCCCCAGCTGACCCAAGTGGGCACAAACATGGCCCCAAAGCAGGCAAGGCAGTCTGGAGTCAACAAAAATAGACTTGGCTCAAGCCCGTGATTTTTTTTTGAAGTGCAGAGAGACAACTGGTCGATACCAGCTGCCAGTCATTTCCTCATGGAAGTTAGTCAGACATCTGTAGGTATTCTGCCTGTGTCTGGCTACTGGCAGGAACGCAGAGTCAGGTAGCGAACAAGGTAAGTACTGGCCTCACTGACCCCATGAAATAACACATGCAGTAACTCCTGCACTGGCTTTTTCACATCCCAGACTCTTGATTTCTAAACACGCTTCCATTTTAAAGTCTTGACAGATCTAAGATGTCGATAGCATAACATCGCTATCTTTTTTTTTTAATAAATGGGCAACCTGAGCCTACAAAATGACTGCCTTGCCTAAGGTTCAGTAAAACTATGGATCAGCAGCATTGGATCTGCACAGTCTGTGTCAGCATGAAAAAAAACCAAAACACCCAACTCAACACTGGAAAGAAACTCCAGAGAAGTTTCCCAATATCTAAGAAGTTTATTCACAAAAATCTACTATGGATTTCACTATTGACTTAGTTTAGGTTTTCAAACTATGCACAGTAGAAAAAGCAAACATTGCAGGGAGATGGCAGGATGAGAAGGTGGGATTTCCAATGCTCAGCACTCTGGTCATTAAAATACATTTTCTTATGTGCACAATTTCACTTGTCTCTGGATCTGATTAGACTTCTGGAACAAGTTCCAAAGCAAAGAGATCACCATAAACTACAGAAAAGTGTAAGAAATTTTGGCTAATTTTCTGCCACAAATCAAGTTTTCAAAACTTCAGCCAATTTTTAGTAGACTTCACTGTACTGATAATGTTTTGTGGCATAGCAGCTGGTCTGTGAGGAGACTTGACACTTTTAATCTTTCTTTACAAGATTTTAATAAGAGGAATTATCATTGTTGGCATGTCCTAACATTGTACAGCAAATTTAGAAAAAAGAGGTTTTTCATTTATCTGAGCTGCAGCTAGTGTACATTTACTTCTTTTAGTAAGGGAACGTAGGAAGCAAAGTGGGCAGGTCAAGTGCATTTTTCTTTGGCTTATGGTTTCTCTGACCAAACGCGGTCTTTGAAGGGTTCGACCAGCCACCAAGAGAGCTCTGCAGATGCAGGCTGACAACTCCAGTGTTTAAAAGGAAGCTGCAGTGAGGAGGAGAAGATAACAGTCCATGGAAGGTCAATGATGTGACCCTGCCTGTGGTAGAATGCCAGTGAGCTGAGCACATCTCAGGCTGCTGTGTAGAACAACCTCCACGGGTGGAAGAGTGTCTTCTGAATCAATCAGTTTTTTGCGCTTGGTATCTGTGGACCTAGGAGCAGTGAATTTAAAGTAATCAAACTTTGAGAGCTTCCTATGTGACAGAAGTTTTTCTAACCAGAAATAAGACAAAATTCACATTGGCAGTAGGTAGGTTTCTTTCTGGGTTTGAATCCATTTCTCAGATTTTCTCTGCAAAAGCTTTCACCAAAAAAAATTGAGCTAGGAACTCGTTGGTGAATGCATATAATCTAATCAGGCTAAATGGGTGAGAAAGAGGCATGACAGAAGTTCTCAAAGCTATTAAAGTGCACAGAAAGAGGAAGAAGAGGTCAGTGAAGGACTGTGAGGTTTGGCAAAGCATCTGTAGTTGGAAAACAGGCCTTTTTCCCTTTTACTGTTGTTGTCTGAACGGTTTTTAAAGGCAGAGTGTGTTTTTCAACACCAAAAATTGAGCAAGAGTTGAAATGTGCAGTTTCTCATTGAGGACACAAAAGGCATGGGAAGGAGCAGCACTTCTGAAAATCCAGCCACTGTTTTGCAGCTTCAGGGCAAGAAGCTGCTGAAACACTCACTAAACATTAATCATTTAGTGTCGTTACTGTCATCTGCCTGATTAGGTACCTATTATCAGATATGAAGATACAGTGAAGATTTTTGCTGCATAATACAGAAAGATAACAGGTTCGTCTTCCTGTTTTACTATACCCATGTGCCATTCTGAAAGTCACAAGTCTGTTCTCCTGAATTCTTCATATTTTAGCATTATTGTTATGCATGCGATATTCATACATGCAATGAGAAGGAACAGATGTTTTATATATATATGGGGACTAATGCTGATACTGTATAGAGCACACATATCTAGAATGGAACACTATATAGCCTGTCCTGCATCTAGTCAAATATAATTTATGCAATTTCTCCACACAATGAATGTGTATTTTCATATATATCATTGAGTTTCCCCCACAGAAACTCTCTAGAGCAGGCAAAGGGACAATAATGGAAATGCTAGCAACAGAGCCTTATGGCGCTTGCCCTGCAACTCAGTTCATTATGTCTCTATAAGGAATTGGCACACTCAAGATGTGAAATCATGAAATACAAGTCACAATCTAAAAATACATTGGAACCGAGCCCACCAGGGAGTGTGGGTTCCTTTACATTGCAACAATACTCTGAAGAAAAAAATCTTGTGGTTGAGCTAAACAACATACAAAGAAAATGGGAATACAAAAGTTTAATATGTTGTTAAAACAATTAGTAATTCCTCACTAAATTTGGTCCAAACCACACTGCAACTAAAACACTTAGGATCATTTGTAACTAACAATTCATTTTGGGGAAAGCTGTTAAATTTTCTTTTCCTAAATAGATGATGATTTTCAGCATGCCTTTGTTATTCATAAATAATGTCCAACTCAGGAGCTGACAGTAAATTGGGACAGCTCTCAGTTTTTGTTTGACTGTTTTTAATGAGATCTTATTTCATTTTTCTCTATTAGAAATGTTTCTCTAAGATTTAAGTTCAGATACCAGTGCGTAGGTAACATCTATTGAGCAAATGCTCAGTAGATTCCCATGCATGTGCTTAGTATCATGCAGGAAGAGTCCTGCTGGAATCAGTTGGCTAGCACTTACAAAGGAATGAAAGCACGTGGCAGAGGCCCAGAGCATAAACACGAGAACTGCACAGGGGACGGGAATTCCATTCTGCAAAGAACTGTGAGTTTTCAACAATTGTCTTATTTCCAATCTGAAATAAAGCATTAACATGTCAAAATTCTCAAGGAAATAAAATTTTGGGAGAGAAGTTGGTGTGGATTGATAGGATTGTCTTAATTTTTACTCAGATTGTCTTTCTTTAATTTTATGTCACATAACACAAACATTTTGATTTTTAATTAAAATGTCATTCTGAAATAGGAATATTAAAATGTTCCTTCCTCAAATATTGCAATAATACCACCCTTTTCTTCCTCTCAGATTTTACAAAATAATGTACAAATGGATGTACTAAAGTAGTTTCAGCCTCATGCAATCTTTGAGGTAGCATCTACTTGCTCATTTTTTACAGCTCTATTACATATATAACATAACAGGATGCTAGTTCATAATTTTTTCTCTGCTTTCTGAACCAATCTCTGTTTATTTCTTTGTCACCAAATTTCAGCCACAGACTAGATTTGTTTTCTGCATCCATTGGTATGAACATAAGTATACTTTATTGACAGTTTTCTAAAAAAGAGTCATGACTATAGATAAATGGCAGCAATTTTTTTATGAATAAGTTGTCTAACAGTTCGTACTAACTTGCGTATGTGTTCCTTAAACAAAATATTCCCTGTGAAATAAATGTGACTTTAATAGAAATGGAACCTGTGCAAATGCAGGGCCGACTAGGAGCATGACTGACTCTCCAGGGATCCCTTCCGGCTGAGGCTCAGGTGGGTCATTCTGTCAGAAAGGTCCCACTCACCTTGCTGGGGAGGCAGGTGGCAGCAGAACCGGGCTCCCAGGAGCTGAACAAAACCAAGGTGCAGGACGGAATTCCCTGAGAGGAACTTGCAGAGGAGGAACAAAAAGGCTAAAGACCCTGAAAAACAGAAAAAGAAAAGCGGCTGGTGAAAATCCATGCCTCACTCCCCTGGGTGCTCTAAAAGAGAAAGTACAAAGGTGTAACATTCTCACTCAGGTAAAGAGCTGGAATACTTTGGAAGTTAAGTTTGCCTAATTATAGAAGAGTTTCTGTAATTTTTTTGCCATACGACATATCAGTGTCAGTACAGCATAAAACCTCAGAGCTAAAAATAGTCAGAAAAACTCGATTTGTCCTTGAAAAACCCCACAGCTTTCCCTTGGAATTTTCCAGCTAAATGAAAGGAAGGGTCCTTAACTTCTAACTTGTTTCAAAGTAATGTTGCAATTAAAATTATCATTTCACTGGTTTTAAAAGTTACTATTTCTTGAGGTTTTTCTGTCCCTTCCCCAATTATCTTCTTACCTTTTTTCCACTTGTAATGATAAGGAATAGGCTAAAATTTTGTGAAAATCATTCTATCTACTACTTTATTCTTTTTCTTAAATCAAGAACCATAAACAAATGTATAAAAGTACTTTTCTTTTTAAGCAGAAAAATGAATTTCAATTTCCCAACTGGAAAATTGAAAAATGTCACCGATCTGGACTGTTCCTCATATAGAATTTTTATTTTAGTTAAGCCACAATTCCAGATTAAACCATTTTGGTAAAAGTACCACTGGCTGTGAATATGTTTTTTCATTTGTTCTTAGTGCAAGCCAACACTCTCAGTATTTATAGAGAGCATAGTGAACTAACCCAGGCACAAACCTACTCTATCTTACTGCATCTCCCCCAGACCCTGCATGACTGTGGTCTCCCGAACTATCTTGACTGTTCAGCATCATAAAGCTAAAACAGAAAAGAACTGAGTCACTCAGGGTCTTTGTCTGCCAATGACAGCTTGTTCCCTACAATACATTTTCCAGTACTCTATCCAGTCTGCTTTAAAAATGTCTCAAGGGATGAAGAAACTTGGGAAAATGTTTTACAGCCAGTTGGAGCTCCTAGTTAGGAAGTGTTTCCAGTTGCTCAGCCAAAAATCGCTTTTTTCCTTTTATTTCATGCCTCAGGTTCTAGTGGAAGACTCTTGTTTCAAGGTATAGGTGAGTTCTTTGTCTTTGCCAAAACATAGAATCGAGGTTGCTGGTGATAAAGAGTCGGTGTGTGCTCTAAAGAAATTTAAATGTCAAAATCTGAGTCAGGGTGATGCTGTAAACCACTGTGAGCTTTAGGCCCAGACACCAGATAGAGACAATAACTGCTGCTATTTACCCCATACTTCTGTCCTGTTCTGTTTTCAGCCTCATTCCACCCGGTGGCATTAACTGTTACAGCAAATAAGGGAGAGCCTGTGAATATTTCCTTCATCAGAATGGCAGCAAAGGAGGAAGATGCAGTGATCTACAAAAATGGTAATTAACCTTTCTCTCTTGTCTTTTCTCTTCCTGCTATCATTGTCTTAGCCAAGTGCCATGTAACTGGTTTGAAGTCATTGCTGATGATGCCCATGCTGTGCAACTGGAGCAGACGTAATTCCTCACGCCTTTATTGTTCCCTAAAGGACCAATTTGCATACCGAATATACTGAGCTGACCTGTTTCTCTTCCAGCAGAATGCCAAATCCTGTGTTTATACCTTTGCTTTGTTTCTCATTTTCCTTTTTGATTTCCTTCTATATGCCCTCATATATTTGCCCAGCTGATTTTAGCTTTTTTTTTTCCCCTGTGCCACTGTGAAGGCCTAGTTACTGCATCTTTTCAAGTGCATACATTTCCTTTTTCAAATGGCTCTTCAGGCTAAGAAATCAAGCACTAATCTGCTATTAGAAGGGTAAAACTGTCAACAAAATCTAATCCTTGTTTCATTCAATTACAAAAATTAGTCAGGTTGTGAAATTTATGACACCAACTTTTCTATGTAACACAGCACCTAAATCACATGTAACTCGCTGTTCAGCTGTGTGTTGCTACTGCTTGACACTTGGAAATACGTGGTTTGCTTTCTACCTCCTGTAGAAATTTAGTGAAATACTGGTTGCTAAACTCACAGTGCCTTCATACTTAATCAGAATGTTAGAGTCCAACAAATTACAGCTGTGGAAAGCACACATAATGTACACATCTTTGTCTACTGACAGTCTAGCTTACAGCAAGCTACCAGGAAACAGGCATTAAATAGAGCAGGATGAGGTAAGGAAGTGTCAGCACACTGCAAAAGAATGCATGCAGTGGGTCAGCCTCAGCCCCAGTTACTGAATATGTGGAGAACTTCTCTACAGGCTGGAAGAGAAAAATAACCAAAAAGTGTCTTGTAAAAAGGCGATATGCAAAGCAGAGTTCCTTAAAGACCTGTTTCTTCGCTCTTCAGAGATTCAGCTATCGCAGTGCACAGTGGAGAAGGTTTGCCGTCACTTGTCCTTTCAGGATTCCCAAGGAAATTTTGTGATGTCCTGTCAACATTTTGTCATACAAGAACCAGCTGATATGTTGGAGCAGGAGTGCTTACATCATGGTGCTGCCTTAGCTGGGATTCCAACTGGAAATTGGGCAAAAAGCCTCAAATTAGCCATGACTCTAGACAGTAGGTCAAATTCTTCACCTGAGATTGCAGCTGAAATAGCATCCCTGATGATTCCTGATACAGGAGCTGGCAAAGAAGAGAAAATACTTGTCGTGTCATATTTAACTGTTGCCATCTCTCATTTCAGGCATTTAAAGTACCACTTCCCCCTTGCAGACGCTCACAAAGGCTCTCTAGAGAATGAGCCTGTTCTGCTAAACAAGATTGCTTTTAGACATTGGCATAACTTGTGCCATCTTGGAAAACAAGCCACAAAAACCAAACCTTGCTAACAGACTGTGAGCATAAGGCTTTCTTAATACTTTGCTGCCAGGTTTATTTGCAGCTTGTAACTTGGAAGATATGCAAAAAAAGCTCCACAGTTTCAGAACTAATCCCTTTCATCCTTTGCTCTTTTTCTTTGGCCCTGTTTTCTTGAAGAACTGTCATGTGTTGTCATGGACTAAACCGACCCAAGATCTTTTTGCTATTTTGATTATGATCCTCAGCAAAGTTTTATGTTTCTAGGCTGCCTTAAATTTGTAGTCAAATTGATATTATGATAGTATGGATGATCACAGACAGCAAAGGTCCTGCCTGAACAGTTTACCTTCCAAATTATTTCAGCAAAGTGAAAAAAGTTGTTTCATTATCCACATAACTGTAAGGATATGTAGGGGCATTTGATTTGTGGGAGTATCATCTGGTTAATGGTCATTCAGCATAAAAGACTAAGACAAAAAACAAGAGAAGTAATAAATGAACAGACACACAAGCCCTAAGGAGTAGCAGGTGACAGAAAACATCAAAGGGCCGAACTCTCCAGCTTCTGAGGGCCACTGAGGGAACACAAAGCCCTGAGCAGCTTCAGCCAGAGCTTTGTGGGTATAAGCAGGGAGCAGGGTAATCGTGGATCTCAGGGGGAAAGAGCAAAGTCATGGCATGATTGAGGGGGACTGTGAGCATGTGTGAAATACTGGGATATGCAGAGAAAGAGCCAAACAGGAGAAAGGGAGGGCTCAAAGTGATTGGGAAAGGAACAAGCACGGGAAAATGGCGCAGGAGGCAGGTAAAAGGTGCCACTTGCATGTGTGCAAGCTGCAGGCCAGTACACCGGTCTGGCCAAGCTCTGCACTACAGTTGGTCCGATCTTACTAAACTCTATTCCTAATTGTTCTTCAACATAAGTGTGCTCCCTACCTGGTATGCATATGTATAATCTGCTAGTGACCTTCAGGCCAGACAAGAAGGCACAGCAGGTAACTCCTAGTAACTGGAAACACATGCCAGGCGTCAAAGGGGCTTGTACGTCTGGGGCCAGCAACCAGAGAGACAAAGTTATGGCAGGGACCCATTTGCATGTGCGTGTGCATGTGTGACACCTGTCAACTTCAAGCCAGGCTAACCAGTGAGTAGGATAATAGGTCTGAGAGACAGCTATTTAGAGACAGTGTAGGTCCAGGCCTACGGCTAAGACCCATTTTTGGGTGTGTGAGATCTGCCAGCAAGCCTGACTAGCTGGCAAGTGAGAATGGGATCAGACTGTCTGTGTTGTTTATGTGTATGTGAGTGCCATGTGCACGTGCAGTACCTGTAGAGGCACAGTTCTGCTGTGCGGCTCTGCTGGCAGCTGGTTTTGTCGGTACAGTGTGTGTGAGCATGTGCACGTATGTTTTGCTGGACCTGGCAGCAGCTGACTGCAGCAGCCTTGCTCTAATAGAGTGGAGCAGAAGGACTCCCAGGAGTCCTGAAGTCCACTGGATGCAGCTTCTCTTTCACAACAGTTAATGTTCACATGTTGTTACCTGGTGATCCAGAGGGATGGGAGAAGACCAAATGCTATCGCCTTACTTAGCAAGCATGTATGACCAACTACAGCAAACCTAGAAGAACATTGATAAGGTCCCTTGGTGAAAAAAATAGAAGGGACGAAAACATGTTAAGTCTGGGAGGAAAAGACAAAGCTGTGCTGCGCTCTTCCTGCTTTGGTCTGCTAAGTAAACCTTTGTGCTACTCAGATTAAATAGGACCTGGCTGTCATTTGCTATGTGACTCCTTCCAGCCACACTAGACTCCTTGCAGATGGTCACCCCTCACTTCAGGAAAGGCCAAGAAACAAAATGAACATTTTTAACCACTAGACTCTTAGCAACATTTCTGTAAGGCCATGCTGAACTCAAAGTAGTTTTTCCCATTCATCTACTAAATCTCCTCAAGATCTAGTTTCCTTTTTACTTGCACCTCTCCAGTTATCGAAAAAACAATACAGCTAAAGAGCTGTCAGCAAATTCATAACTAATAAATAGATTCGACTGCTTAGCTCATCACAGGTGTCCTTCCTCTGTAACCAATGCAAATGCATTTCTGTCTGTAGAGGGTGAATGACTTGTCTGTTGTATCCATGTGCTCCTTCCCCAGGCTCCTTCATCCACTCTGTGCCCAGGCATGAAGTGCCAGGGGAGCTGGAAGTCTCCTATCCTCAAGTTCAGCCACAGGATGCAGGGGTTTACTCTGCCAGATATATAGGAGGAAACCTGTTTACTTCTGCTTACACAAGGCTTATTGTAAGACGTAAGTTCCATTAATGTGCACTGATGATTAATTGTTTAAATTCGTAATGAATCTGACATGAAACTTACACTGTGCCCAAATAAGGGCCAAAATCTTTCTTGGCATAAGCTGCCATCGGATTATGTCAGAATTTTTTTCCCAAGGATCTTTGGTACAAGCTGATACTGATTTAAGCAGCTGAGAGAAAAAAAAGAATTCAGATTTATGTTCAATTTATCTTAGCTGTTGTCAGGACAGCTAGCTCCTTTCTCAGCATCTCAGCTTTTCAAACACCAAGTAAGCATAAACAAAGAAGGTGGCACTGGGTCTCCCATGAATATGAGATGTGGGTCTGAGCACAAAAAAGGAATTTTCAAATGTCTCTGTTCTCTATGGTGAGCTACATACAAACCCCATTTATCATAAGATTTCTTATCCTTAGCATACATTATTGTAATTTCACAAACTATCCCAGCCTTAGTTAGGTCTTAAAGTTCACCTCCCAGCAGATGACAGGACCAGTTTACAATGCAGGTGAATATTTTCCATTAAGTATTCCACATGTCTTGTAGCTCATGCTGCTATGTCCATTTTCATCAGGTAAAAAGAAAATTATATTCTATTAACCTGGATAGAAATATAAAACTGGTATGTAAAAATAAATAGCTGTTCAAATAGCTTACATTATGGAGGAAATGTTTCTGACAGTAAAATGTATTTTACTTACTAACATCCACAGAATACTTCCAGGAGTCATGAATGAATCGATATAATGCCCCAAATTTGGATTTTGAAACTATTGCCACCTTACTAAATGAAACGGTCCAAGATCTGTTCTCTGCTCTAGTGCAAGCCACACAGCAGAAGACTTATCCATGAATTCTGCCCCCTGCCTTGACACAGGCTTTTGTCTTGCCCGTGCTGCCCATTGGGAAAACTCCCGGGGCGTAGTTTGGGAGAGTCATAGGGAGCACACTAACAATAAAGGGAATGGTGGATTACATGCCACTGCTGAAACATGTCCCGTCTTTCTTTGAATTAGCAGTACACACACAGACTGATGATTTTTAGCAAAGTGTAACCACAGGTAAGAATTTCATTCCAGGACAAGGAGGAGATAGAGCTCCAAGTACCATGTGGATTCATTAAACGCTTCCTGACCCAAGTCTGGATTACCCACTTTTAGTGACCCTGCCTCAGGACTTTCCAGTTTATTATCTCCTCAGTCCTAGCTTTACACTAGAGGAAGTCATAAAGATTAATTTCTGTGATGTAAGAAACATTGTTACAAATGAAATACTGGAAATTATTGACTCTTCTCAGCTCCCACTGATTTCAAAAGCAGCTCAGAGAATTTTGCATCTTGCAGAAATAGGTTAAGCATTTGCATGATGAAGTCATATATATCTGTTTAGAGCTTGAGCTCTGCTTTATGAAATCAGTATCAAAACTCTCAGTGGCAGGATTAATGGTAGTAGTATCTTTTTAAATTATGAAGCAGGAAACAAAATCATGACAGACATTAAAATGACTGATTGCTCTTAGTCCATTTACTCCAGGAACAGGTCACCAGTTGATTGATCCTTCTTATAAAGACCCAGTGAAGACAATAAAGACACAAGAAATGTGAACCTGGTCTAATGAACTTTCAAGAAAAATATTATTACAGAAAAAAAATCACGACTTGCCAAATGCTGGTACAACACCAGTGATGCCGGGCTTGGTTCTGCTGGCTTACAACCAGTACAGCCAGCTCCCGGTGAAGCCTGGACTTTCTGTCAGTCTCAGATCCTTGCTACAAGAAGAGAAATCTTAAAAAATAACATCTTTGTCAACTTCCAAACTAAAGCATCTATCTCTAGTTTCAAAAATGGAAGACTTTTTCACTTCTTTCCTTGAAGATGTTACGTAGCATTACTCTGTACTATGCAGCAGTTCTGCTCCAGAATTAAGGGCACTTCCATAACGAAAAAAGTGATTCCTTACATTAGGTCAGTTGGCTGCAGGCTTAGGGGGACCATATGGATCGGGTTTTTAGGTATTTTACTATTTGTCTTAATTAAAAATAATTTTACTGCTTGATTGGTTACTGAATAAGAAGACAACAAATATGTCATTATTTTTCTGCATAAAAGGATGTGAGGCGCAGAAATGGGGCCCTTCCTGTAGCTCCCACTGCCCTTCCTGCATGAACAATGGCATTTGTCATGAAGATACTGGGGAATGCATCTGTCCTCCAGGTTTTATGGGAAAAACATGCGAGAAAGGTAAGCAAATACTATTTTCACAGATTGTTTATTAATTTGTTCTCAGTAGCAGAAGCTGGCAGTTTTTGGGAGAAGCATCAAATGGAGTAGCCTTGTTTTACTCTTTATAGCTATACCATTTGCAGCCTGTGCTGGAGACAGCAGTGTTGTGTGAGATGAACTCTGAATTAGAAAGGCTGCTCTTGTAGTTGTGATTTAACTTCTCCCTCTCTTTTCCTAGTAGGGGTTATTTTGCTGGGCAAAATTAATGTTTCCAACTCTTCTTGATCAATATGCACTTGGGACAGTGTGCCAGATAATCTCTTTTAGGTTCCTCTTCCCACAAGAGGCTGGACCAGATGATCTTTTGAGAACCCTTCCAGCCTGGGCTGTTCTACGATTCCCCTGAAATCAGTATGCTTGAAGCTACTGACTGAGTGTTAAATGCATGATAGGATAGATGTTAAGGATACACTGGCACTGGGAAATGAAGCCCTGTGTTAGAGAATCCCTGGCTACTTCTGAACATGCTGCTAGCATGCTCACAGAGTGATTTGTCTCTGTAGGGGTGCATGAGTAGAACAGTGTATGTCTGTGTGTGCATATCCATGTCTGAGACAATTAGTTTGGATTCTGGAATAATTACAGCAGGCATCACATTGCTCTGATCTCTCCAAGCAACGTTTGGGGCCAATGCTAAACATGTATCCTAATATTCTGACTGAATTGCAGTGCTGCAAATACTAGAGCTAAGCTATTGGCACAGTTGATATCTGAACTACTCTAATGTAGCACAGATCGTATCACAAAAGCAAAACCTAGAGCTTGGCAGTTTCATATGCACTGACCTCTAAGAAGAATATTTGGTTTTCATGGCGCTGTTTGTCCATATTAAAAGGCTTATAAAGAGGTTTTATTGTGAATAATATTGCTGTCTCCAGCAATACCCAAAGCAATGGGTGCTTTGCTGATGTATCCTCACATGGAAGAAAGTTATGCTTATTTCTGCTGCCTGAAGTTCACCATTAGTGCAGCCATGGCTTAAAGCAGTTACAGATGTTACTATATCTGGTATCTGAATGGTAAAAATGCTATTTTTTAAATTTTAATTCATGTTTTTTCTTGTCTAAAGCTGTATCATTAGAAGCATTAGCTCTTTTGTGGACTTAATGCCATTGGGGTATTCCTTCCCTCTCTCCCTTCAATATAGCTTGTGGAGCCAATACATTTGGCAAAACATGTGAAGAGAGCTGTAAAGAAAACTACGGCTGCAGAAACTATATGTTCTGTCTACCAGATCCATATGGTTGTTCTTGCGCCACAGGATGGATGGGACTGGAATGTGATAAAGGTATAGTAAAAAATATGAGGCATGGTGAAGACTCCTTAGTGTGCTACACATAGGAAATACAGAAGTGAACTAACAGCAAGGACTAAAAGACAGGATTTTTTACATTTGGTAATAGAGGGATAATAATAGTTACTCATCTCAGAGGGCCATGTCATATTCTCAGAAAAAGGGCACAGTAAGGTTAAAAAATATTTAAATTATTCTGCAAAATGAATTGATGTTCTACTGAGACATTAAAAATCCTTTAAAAGCTACGGTCCTGCTGTATTTCTACAAGTCAAACTAAGCAATTCAATGCCAAACATATATCCATTGCTGAGCAATACTGAGCATTGTTCACTTCAATTAGACTGCAATCTCTCTGGGACAGATGAGGCACATCTTCTTTTATGAATATGTGCCATCTTGTTCAATCGTGACATAACTCCAGTGAAACCTTTGGACACTACCACAGTGCAAGTGGAAGAACAGTGGAGATTGAAGAAACTTCCACATTGGCATCTAGTCTACAAATGACAGGCATGGACACAAATGCGCTCTATTTTTTTGATGTTAATATGTTCTCAGGATGCTCTGTAGATGATACAGTGCCAACACATATAGTTTTAAACTCAACCCAACTGAGGAAACTAAACCCGACGGGAGAATTGATACATGAGATTGAAAATTAATGGAAGACATTTTCTAGTACCTTTACACTAACTGGAAACATATGTACTTGCAGAATGCAAACCTGGTTTTTATGGGTCGGATTGCAAACTCAAATGTAATTGCCACAATCGAGGGACATGCGACAGATTTAAGGGCTGCATCTGCTCCCTTGGATGGCATGGTCTGCAATGTGAAAAAGAAGGTAAAGCAAGGTAACACGGTAGTAAATGGCTTTTCCAAGTGTAACTGAAACAGATCTTCATGCTGGTACAGCATTTCCACTCCAGGCTGGTATCCTTGCTCTGCCAATTACATTCCTGGGACCCAGACACTGCTGTACGTCTTTATTGCAATGTAGCGTTTTTAGGCCTCTGCCCCATATGCTGCATTTAGCAGGCTGGTATCCTACCATTTCATCTGATTTTGCTTCTGTTAGAGGTAGATTTGCAAACCTCACTGCATAGGATTTGACACTGACCTTAATATCAATTACTGACAGAAGCTGCACATCCTACCTGCATGATCAGCTTTTGGATAGATTGATGGTACTTTACCATTACCTACCTACCTCTTACTCATCTGCATATGCTCCTATACCATGTGCCTCATGATCTGAAATTGGTGACTGAGACAGCAAGACAACCCCAGAGTTTAAAACACCTCTGTCTCTCTGAGAGAGAGTTAAGCTTGCAGAGCTGAACATACCTCATTCAGAAAGAATCTCTTTTGGATTCAAGCAAGGTTTGACACACAGTATTTTATAAGATGCACTCAGCATCTATTATTTCTGCCTGATACATAAAGTGACAAATCCACTGTTAACTTATAAAAGCTTTCAAATGCAAAACCAAGCAAGGAATAAGACTGTGATCCAACCAGCCAAACTATACCATTGTGGTCTGACTGCTCTTACAAACAGGCAAAATGGGGAGCAAACAGATACTGCACAATCAGTACAAAATGTGTGCACAATTTTGCCATAGATAGACTGTCTGTGCTTAGAATGTCAGCGAGAAAGAGAGGAGAGAGGAGATGACCTGAGAGGAGAAGAAAGAGTGGACACAGGGCTTGTACCTTCTCACAGACATTTACACTGATGTCACAGTGCTGACTTTGGTAAGCATGACCCTTGCATATGGGTCTAGTGGTCTAGTGGAGGGTGTCCCTGCCCATGGCAGGGGGGTTGGAACTAGATGGTCTTCGAGGTCCCTTCCAACCCAAACCATTCTGTGATTCCATGATTCTGTATGCCCACATGAGGACAACCAGGCACCTATGCTGGCTATGCTCATTGTATGCCTCAACCTGTTTTGGTGCTGCCTTTTTAAAGTTCTGTTTGAAGGCTGATGTTAAAATACTACATATATTCTGTAGGTTCAGCAGATCTTTCACCTCAGATAGAAAACTTACTAGATCCTGTAGAACTCAATTCTGGCGTCGAGTTCAAGCCTTTTTGTATAGCAACTGGGATGCCACTTCCTAAATCTGAAGAATTTAAACTTTTGAAGCAAGACGGAACTGTCCTAAGGGTAGGCTCCTGATTAATTTCCTATAACTTCCTGTTATTTCTGATGTTTATACTGACTTTATCAGTAGTTAACGCACACTATGCTTTTCAACTATAATGTGAAATTATGATATTCTGAGATACCTCATGAGCTGGAGCACACACGAAACTATGACATTGACCACTGTAGATCCTTTCTATTGATATAACTAAACTCTAGATGAATTCCTAAACTGTGAGAAAGTGTCATGGGAATATTCCTAGATGCCCACATTTTTCAGGCCCTGTACGTCTTTTGTCATTTCAGCCTGCCCTAACTGTTACCAGTAATCGCTCTGAAGCCATGTTTACGATTAATCGAATCCAGCCCCGTGATACAGGAACCTGGGTCTGCAGTGTGCAGACAGTAGCTGGAATGGCAGAGAAACCATTTCAAGTTACAGTCAAAGGTAAAAACATGAATCTCTTCAAACATCTTTGCCTCTCTGCTTTTCAGGGCAGCTATATAATCTAACATGCCAGAGCTTTCTGTTCTCTGCACTGCAGGACAATGCCTGCAGAAATATCTACAGCCAGAATATGAACAGAAACCCTTTATAAGCAACGTACTAATTATGTGTATTGAAAAAATAAGTGTGATGTTAAGGATTAGAAGAAAACCCAAGGGTTTTTGCTGAATGATCTAAGCTGTCAGGGTTGGGTTGTAAATCCCTGTCTACTTTGCAAGACTTTTGAAGAAAATGTCCTGTTTACCTGTGGATCTAGGAAGATACCAGAGTTTTACTGATATAGGGAATTAAAAGGCTGGTTTAATACTTGCGTTCTTGCTCAGTTCCTCCTGTGCCACAGTATGCCCCAAGGCTGACAGACAGTGGACATAATTTTCTCATAATTGATATCAATGCTGAGTTACATCTTGGAGATGGACCTGTTGTGTCAACAAAACTCCTGTACAAGCCAGCAAAACGTTATCAGTCCTGGATGTCTGTGGAAGGTAAGAGGATGTTTTTTAATTCCCTTAAACACAAACTTCAGCTGCATGCTGAAACTTGATGTGGTGTCTGCTCTTGACTTGACTCAGAAGACTCTGCAACACATAAAAGTTGAATCTTTTATGACTGCATGCGTGACTCTCTATATCACTGTATAATGCTAATGTGGATGTGGTACACCAACAGTAGTCAAAAGTGTATATTCAGTTTTCAGTAACCAAAGACTCCCCCCTCCTTCCTTAAGATAAACAGTGCTCAATGTTGGACCCAGCTGTTGAAAACTCCCACGTAAATAGTAGGTTTTCAAAAGTAGTGAGCAGTATGGAGACATACTGGAGCATCTACAATCTCCCTTTGTGTCTATTGTGCCCTCTGGTGAGACAAATATCTTACCTAAATATTTATCAGGAATGGTATGGGCAAAATGAAACTTGCTTGTGAGGTGACCTCTTCCAACCCCGTTTTAACATTTTACAAAAGGCCTAAAATATTACAGGAAACATTACATGAACTTTAACAAGTAACAAACAACTGTTGTTACTAATTCAAGATAATCCAACATCTGCATACACAATGCATACTGCCTAAGCAACTAGTCTTGTTCTGTCCTTGAAGGAAGGGCAGATGGAAACATCCTTTAGGCTGGGTTGGAGCTCAACTTAAAAATAAGTATTTTATATTTCTAAATAGTTAGTCCTAGTGAATCAGGAATGAAAGAAGAGCCTGAGTATCTTAACCTTCCATGGTTAGTGGTTCAGGAATATTTTCCAAACTTTTTCTTCCTTAACATTTTTCAGCATGGGCTATGGCTTTACTTTCTCCTTTCATTGTCAGTGAAAGGCACAACCAAAAGACTGGACAATCTGGAACCAAAAACAGAGTATCAGTTCTGTGTTCAGCTGAGTCGGCAAGGGGAAGGTGGGGAAGGCCATCCTGGGCCACAGGCTAGCTTCACAACAGCTGCGCTTGGTAAGTCATCATCTTGGCTTTTCACAAAAGGGCTGTTTCAGCTGTTTTTCTCTGTGTTCTCTTCCCTGATCTCTGCCACAGCATCTTCATTTGAGCAAAGAAGCCTAGATATAAAAACTATGTAGAGTCTTTCAAAATAATCTTAGGCAAAGAAAAAAAAAGGAAAAAAAAAAAGATCAGAGGTGAAGAAAACCAGAAAAAGGCAAAGCTATTATTGTTCCTGATTTAGAGTTGGGGATCTGGGAAAGGAAAATTTACATATTTTGGCTGGCTATGCAGCAGAGTTGGAGATAAAAAATCACTTCTTTTCCATGTCAGTCCTTCCTCCTAATACCAAATCAGTCCTTTCTCTTAGTATTAGATCAGTTTACTTTCAAAATGAAGATGCCTGAACAAGCAAAAAAGCTTTTAGTCCACTCAGGATATAGCCCAAACTGAATACAGAAATAAAAGAAAAGGATTGCACCAGGAACTATCTAACAAGAGAGCAAAGAGCTGGTTTGTCACATCTAAAAAGTGCATTTGCAACACCAGCTCAGTGAAGAACCTTTTCGTTGACACAGCAGCTGTTGTTAAGATACTCTGAGACTATCAACACCTCTTAGATGTAATTCCTGCTGAATTGGATGGGGTGGTGGGGAGAATTACCCTTTGTCACTCCAAGCTTTTCCTGGTTGGCAATAACCGATACCCCTATTTTAGCTTGCATACCAGACATGAAATGTTGTTCCCTGTTCACTGTGGCTTTTCCAAGGTCTTCCTCCACCAGAAGGTCTCACTCTCTTTCCAAAAAGTATGACATCACTGAATTTGTCATGGCATCCTTTAACACTGAGGACAGAGGACGACATTCGTGTTGAAGTGGAAAGGAAGAGTGTGAATGACAACGGTGATGAGAGCAGTGTTATTACTCAAGTGCCAGGAAATATGTCCAACCTGATCATTAAAGATCTTGAGCCTAGACAGCAATACATGTGCAGGGTACGGGTGAACACCAGGTCCCAAGGAGAATGGAGCAACTATCTGTATGCATGGACTTTCAGTGACAGTAAGTAGCTGATTCACATCCTTCTGTTTAATACATCCTGTTTTCCCCAGTGATCAGACTGACTGTCACTTAATGACTACATTAAGTGTCATCCTTTATTCTGGTAACACTCAGTTCCTGATGATCACTTGTGTTTGTTATTACTATTATTATGAAGATAGTTCAGTTTCCAAAGAAATTCTTAGGCTGGAAATGATGCGGAACTACTAATGAGTTAAAAAAAAAATATGGAAAAAACAAATTAAAAGCTTGGGAATCCACATCTTCATTTCAGTGCAAATCATGCTTCTGACACACATAGCAATTTTTTCCTCCTCATACTGATGAACCCATGGGGTTCCCTACTCAAAGTTCTTTTGTTACTCAAAAAACCCCAAAACACTCAGACTCTGAAATTGAGCTGTCAATACAGAAATAGTCAGCATTTAAAGAAGGAAGAGAAGATACAATGCAAGGTAAAACCCCTGTGAGCAAAGAGTAGTTAAGCATGCTACACTGCGGACCAATGACTGCCTTTGAATTCCCTGAGCATGAGTAATGTCCTTTCATAATGCCACAACAAATGCCCTATCTGAATGAAGTACCATCTGAACAGACATCCATCTGAATAGCTGATGGGTGCCCCTGCCCATACCACACACTGGAAAAGTGGGCTTCTTCCCCCTTACAGGTCATGTGAGGAAGGCCCTCACTGAGATCCTACATCCATTAACGGAAGTATCAATGGCTGTCATGGGACACTGCAGTTTCCTGAGCTCTGACACCAAACTGCACTAAGGAAAATGTGAGGGTGCTGTTTTCCAGGAGAAGGTACTTAGCTTAGTAGCCATGGGTGTGTCCACAAGTCCAGCACTCACCCCTGCTGGTGGTTTTCTGATGAAAATTGTGGAAATGTTGGTATCCGTTTCCCTTCTTTCTAACAGCCTGTATCCTGAGAGGGGATTGCTCCCTGCGGCAGTGAAAGTATGGGACCTGGGAATCACGTGGGGATGATAATTCAGTATAGAAAGAAATTAACCCTTTCTGCATTAATTTGAAAGTGATCATGTTGTCCTTGCATACAGCTCAGAGCTTTCTATCTTCATCTAAGGACAGGAGTACACTGAATGCCACTCCCAACCTCTGCTGGGAGTATGGAGTACTGCAACATGGGTGGCAGCACATCAAGTTCACAAAACTATTGCATTCAGTTACCATAGCTCATCAACAAAATTCTGCTTCTGCTTAGCACAGCAAAAGCACCAAGGAAAGTGTCTCAACTGCGGAAGGAGAAAGAGGTGGATGTACACTCCAACGCTTTGTGTGTGTTTGTGTTTGTTCTCAGGAATCCCTCCTGCACCATACAACATCAGATTTTCTAACACCACAGACACATCTTCAGTCATCTCTTGGACAACTGCTGAGGGTCATTCCATCTCTTCTATCATCATCAGCTACAAAATCTATGGCAAGGCTGAGTACAACCACATTGATATTATCATAAAGAACACCAGCATTACTCAATACCATCTCAAGGGCCTTGAGCCAAACACTGTGTACCAGGTTCAGATTAATGCTCAGAACAACATTGGCTTGAGCAACCCAAACACATCATTTGAACTGAAGACTCTTCCAGAAACTAAAGGTTGGTTATTCCAGCATGCTGGACTTGCACAAACCAGGGCCAGTGGTATAAACTAGTTAGCTAAGGCAAATTCATAATATTATTTTTTTTAATATTAGTTTTCTTTTGCTCTTAATTTTGACACAAAACACAGCATCATCAAAATTTGATTCTCAGTTCACTGCATGGCATCGGTGAAGTGACAACACGCAACATTTGTGCGTATCCACTAGAAAGTGCCCAACTGCTCATAAATTAAAGGAGCTGCATATAATAAGACTATTAGATCACTGAATGTGACCTTAGGTCTGCTCTGCCTGAATTCAGCAGGACCTGCAGGTGCTCATACATCTGAAAATCAGAGCGTCCAATGTCTGTGACATTTTTGGAAAACAAAGGGCTGTATCTCTATGTCTTTATATGCTTTAGAAGACAGGAGTATTTAGCTATACATTATTCAGGGCACTTTCAGAATTAGCTGGAAGTAATGATGAGCTCTTTATGTGCTTCCTCAACAGCTCCATATGAATCAAAAGGAGGCAAAATGCTCCTTATTGCCATCCTTGGCTCTGCAGGGATGACCTGTGTAACAATTCTCCTGGCCTTTCTCATCATGCTGCAGTTAAAGCGAGCCAACTTCCAGCGCCGAATGGCTCAGGCTTTCCAAAACGTGGTGGTAGGTTTCCAGCTGTCCTGTGTCAGTGTGGTTATTAATTTTGGCCCCATCTTTTCTGTTTTTTCTAATTCCTTTTCCTTGGCCTTCCCAAATACTGTCTTCATGCATGCAGTTAACACTGTTGTTGTAAAGCTTCTCTCCTAGTGACCTCAGAGCTAAAGCAATCACAATTATAGGCTATAAGGGAGACAACCTGGCTTGAAAAAAAGATGCACACCTTTGATCCTTCTCCCTTTTCTGCCTTGTCACATCTGTGTATGACAAGTACTGAGCCAGACAGAATGGAGGCCTGTTCTCCCTTTATGAAGTTGTGCCTGATTTTGAAAACTACATTTTTTAACATTGCTTTTGAGCATCAGCGACTGCTCCATCATGGCTTTTCAACTTGGGGACAGCACACCAGGGAGTAGTCAAGGCAGTATCATAGTTCTAACTGTGAGGAAACTGCTAAAGGTTGTAACATCACATCCATCTATCTATCTGTCCATCCATCCATATGTATTTGTATCCTGCTGTAGTCTCTTTATCACTATGCTTTCCAGTGCTGTTCTCTCACTTCAGAGGGGAACCTCTTAAGCAAAATGAAACTGGGCCAAAGAGCTCCTCCATATAGATCTGCATAGGTTGTTTCATAAACAGACAGCCAGGGGGCTCATCCAAAAAGATGATCAGTCCCCAGGTCACACAGAATAACTCCTGCTCCTTGTCCTGAAACTTTTACAGAAGTATTTCATAGGAATGTGTAATTGAAGTAGAAATGTCTCCTCGAGTATGGAGGAAGATCATTTCCTCTCTCTTTTCTTTCCTTGCTTCTTCTTTCCTCAGTCTTCCTGCTGAGCCTGATCAGCGCAGGATTTAGTCAAGCCTAATACAAGATAAATCTCAAACCTCAGGCTTAAAACTGGGTTTGAGATCAGTTTTACGAAATGATTTTTGTCCATCTCCTTCATCTTCAAGACAATTATAACACTGTTCAGGAGGCTGAGGCCTACAAATGTACTTTTGCATAAATTAGGAGCCCGATTAATTTTGTGGATCTGTGCAGAAGTGCTTGTTGCAGTTAGTGTATAAAGTATGTGTAACTGTCTACTGTACTCACTCTTGCGTTAGCAAGAGATGGATCAGGCTCTGTGTGTGTGTGTGTGTGTACACGAGTCAGCACATGTGTATTCAGGGAGACAATCACAGCATTGGTCTGTAAAGTACAAATCACAGTTAATGTCATTTGCTTAACTCTGTTACAGAGGGAAGAGCCAGCTGTACAGTTTAACTCAGGAACTCTCACCCTGAGCAGGAAAGCCAAAAACAGCCCAGATCCCACCATTTATCCCGTTCTTGAGTGGAATGACATAAAATTTCAAGATGTGATTGGGGAAGGTAACTTTGGGCAAGTCCTGAAAGCACGCATTAAGAAAGATGGCTTACGCATGGACGCTGCAATTAAAAGGATGAAAGGTAGTAAACATCAGAGACTCTGAGACTAAAGACTTTTCTTGGTTGGTTGTTCCAAGTGTTTCTCTGTCATAAGAAATGCTTAGTAGCCTTCTCTTAAACCTAAAATAAATATTCAAATTGCTCGTGAAATCGTATCAGCTGTCACTAAGCCAAGATTCATGCCCTGGCAAAGACTGCATGGTCAAGTTGGTTTATATTTCTAACTGTTAATATCATTAACTATTATGTATTTTTTAATTCATAGGTCAGTACAAACTTAATGTATGAGTTCACCTGCAAAGTGGGAGCCATTAAAAGATGCCTTTAATAGAGAGAGGAGCACAAGTCTAGCCTTGGGGCACAGCATTTGCTCATCTTGATTTACCTTAGCCATTCAGAGACAACTGTATCTATACATCTATATATATACATACATACTATGAGGATCGTTCATTTTCTTTGTACTCATTGGCCATGACTGCCACATTCCAGAGAGAACTACAATACGTAGAATGCTACAAGAACGTGCATTTTCTTGCAATTCACTAGATCATTATCTAGCCAAACTAGGAGACACTCTTAAGTATGATGATCATTTAAAGAAGAACCAAGGTCTGCATGCAGACAGAAATAATCAACAGCACACACATGGAAAGATTTTTAGGCAGCTAGTTTTCGTATGATCTGCTATGACATTTTACATTCTCAAATAATAAGAGAAATGACATGGTATAATAAGATGCTTTCTTTCTCTGCATATGGCTGCTACAGACATTAGATTCTCTTTTTTTTTCCTTTGATGGAAAAATCCTACTTTTTTCAGTAAATACTAATGTGTCCTAGAGTTTTTCTCTCTCTATTGGGCCTGAAGCAGTAGTGCCCCAGCCAGCCCAGAGCCCTCATAATTAACAATATGGTCATCAATTCAGTTCAAAGGAAAACATAAATGCATGCTTATTTGATTTTCAGAATATGCCTCAAAAGATGATCACAGAGACTTTGCTGGAGAACTTGAAGTTCTTTGTAAACTTGGTCATCATCCCAACATCATAAATCTTTTGGGAGCATGTGAACATCGGGGTAAGATAACTCTTGAATGCATGTACTTTAAAAGCTAGTTTGAAAAAAACCAAAAAACCCCACACTACAGCCCAAACATTCCATAGAAACACTAGTTTATAAGCAGGTCTTTCTGCAGCATTTGTTAAAAAGCCAAGTAAACTTGGCGTTAGGTCTACAAGCCCACATTAGTCCTTCAGAAATTATGTTCATCAATAGCTCTAAATTCTCCTCTGCACCTAGGAATTAAGCTTGATATTTCCTCTCCAGTCTGTTTTATGTTTGTTTCTTTTTCACTCAGAGCAGTGTAGTGTCCAAATACTATTAATGACTGTCTTCTATTTTGTGATATGCTCACTATCTGATGTTTCATTAGGATATCTTTATCTTGCTATTGAATATGCCCCCCATGGAAATTTACTGGACTTCCTTCGGAAAAGCAGAGTGCTAGAGACAGACCCAGCATTCGCTATTGCCAACAGTACTGCATCTACACTTTCCTCTCAGCAACTTCTGCATTTTGCAGCAGACGTTGCTAGAGGGATGGATTACTTGAGCCAGAAACAGGTCAGTCTTCAACTCTCTACACACTGAAAGCATCAAAATTAACTTTCCAGGGACTATGCCTTTTCATGAAATCAAAATAAGGTTTGAGTTTTAGCTTCTGTAGTTTTATTTTGTTGTGTTCACTTAGCCTTACCAAATGCTACGGTCATGGTGAATTAAGGAAGAGGCATTAAAACTTACAAATGACGTGGTAACTAACTGCTTTCATCTTCAGATAAAGTTTAAAATGCTCTTGTTAATGATATACCAAGCCATTTGTTTTGGGTTTTGTTCTTATTCTGAATATTTGCAATTTTCAATACATCATTAAAATAATACATGTAAAGCTCATAGATACTGAACTGATTTCATTATTTTTATTTTTTTTAATTGTAGTTTATTCATCGAGATTTGGCAGCAAGAAACATCTTGGTTGGAGAAAATTATGTTGCAAAAATAGCTGACTTTGGCTTATCAAGAGGCCAAGAAGTTTATGTTAAGAAGACCATGGTAAGGATCAAAACAAACTGATAGACTTTGTTTTCCTAATTTTTTCTTTTCTTGTTTCTTACTCTGTGTTGTCATACAAACAAAAATGCAAACTCATGGGTACTACAGAACTGATTAGTTAAATGTTATATATTAACATTATAAATATTTATGTTGTGTTTAATAGACATGCATTACTTGTAAATCAATTCTATAGCCTGTTTATAATATAATATACAATGTAATTGAAAATTATTTATATGAATATGTATGGCAGTAAAATAACCAATTTTGCAGCCAGTCATGAGATTTAGTAAAAATGTATTATAAAACCCCATATAATACACATTTGACATATGAAGAGGTTATATGCATGTGGGTGGATCTGTACAGCTATGAAAACAATAATTTCATACAAGAATTTGTCCAGCTGAGGCAAGCTGGTCTAATTCTATTGAACGAGGCCAAAGCTAGCAAGACAGTAACCAAGGCATGACAGGATCTGTGAGCTGAAAAAGCAGCTGTCCAAAGCTAATGTTTTGGAAGATCTGAAAGACATGTAAAAAGCATCACGTAGTCATAGACCAGGAATAACACTAGCTGGTCACGGTGACAGGATTGGTTAAAGGCATTGTAAGACATCACTCAGGAATTATATCCATTTCCTCTTGATGCTGGTTGGATAAATTTTCTATTGGCTTTATTGTAAACTGTCCCTTTGAGAAGTAAATGCACAACTTAAAGAAATAAGCTTATTTACTGGACTAAGCTTACTTGCCTGAAGTCAGTTTTCTTTGAGGTAACATGCAAAGCAATTGTTGGGGTATAAATTGCAGTATTGCTATCCCAACCACCAACAGATAAACTTTCATGAAATAATTTCCAGGGACGGCTTCCAGTGCGATGGATGGCAATTGAATCTTTGAATTACAGTGTTTACACTACAAACAGTGATGTGTAAGTATGTTTTTAAGTGGTCTTTTTTTAATAAAAA
Source organism: Grus americana (assembly GCF_028858705.1). Lineage (NCBI taxonomy): Eukaryota > Metazoa > Chordata > Aves > Gruiformes > Gruidae > Grus > Grus americana. The sequence continues at coordinate 74,054,856 of NC_072891.1, read as the reverse complement.
AATATTTTTCAATATCAAGGAAAGTTTGACAGCCAAGATGAGACATCCTCTCAAGAAAACTGAGTAACTGTGTCAGCATAAGTGAGCAACAGAAGCAAAAATAACACCCACAACAAAAAAGTTATTTTATGGCATCATCAGTGTGTGAACAAGTTCTGTGTTCACAAGTGGATTTGGGTCACTACTTTAACTATATTTCTCATTTGAAAGCAGAAACCTGATGAATCCTTGGGGGACCCAGAGGAACTCAGTATTTTAGTCAGGAAACTGGAAGTGATATTTGGCAAAGCAATTCTGTAATAGCACTGTTTGCTGAGAACTTACAGTCTAGTAAAGGACTCTGGTTGACTGGCTGATCAGCTCACAGTGAACTAATTTTGCTAAAGATCTCACTCTTGCTTTCCGATTCTACGAACCCTATCATTATACAAAAATTAATTAAAAAAATATAAAAGAATGAATCACACTTCTCTGTGTTCTCTGAATACTAGCAAAACTATCTACCATTTTATAATATGAAATCTTTGCATTCTTGTTGCACTCCATAATGTCCCTCTGTTGCAGATGGTCATACGGTGTCCTATTATGGGAAATTGTTAGTTTAGGTAAGTATCTGAATTTTATACTGCACAAATAAACCAAGCTGAGCCAAGACAGCTCTGTTCACTCAGTCTATTAAAAATTTATTCCTTTGCAACATAGTTTACTTTTTTTCTGTTTCATTCTAATAAATTTTATTTAGCTTCAGTATGCTTGGAAATGCAATTGTCACATTTTCAATTCATGTACCATTCTAAATGAGAAAAACATAACGCCCATGTGTTCATTGCACTATAAAACCTAGGCCATATCTAAATATAAAATCCAGCATATCACATGATTTATAGCCCTAATCCATTATGTTTTGAGTTTGATGGGTGGCTTTTCCCCAGCCTTCTAGAATCAAGACATATTTTAATGACTGGGAGGGTGTGGAGTGGCAAACATCTCCTACTCCAAGTATTCTCAAAGAAAATTTTGAACATTAATCTTCAAATAAAATTTAGAGTTAACACACCTCTATTCATCATGTATGTAATACACCCTCAAACCATTCAAAATGACTGTGTTACACAGACTTTATGATTTGCCTTGGAGTGTGCCCCATGGTCTGCTGGCCAAGATATGCATACTGACTGAGGTGCACGTTGGGTACTGGACTAATCATGAACTCTTGCTTTCTAATTTGTTCCCACCTTTCCTTAATAAATGGGTTTGCGCTAGATGTGGATGGGAACTAACACACTGCGGTGTGGAAAAAAAAAGAGTCTAAGCAACCAAACATCTGCAAAAAGGGGCAAAACCAGCTGCCAGAATTAGCTCCATGAATCCATATCGGAGCTTATTAATACCATGCTAATGAAGGAATGACTTCCCCACTGTCATTGACGGTATTGCAAAACCAGTTCAAAGACAATCAGATGTAGGCCCTCAGAGTTGTAGAGAAATTTAGACCAGCCCCACAGATGATAGAAATTTATACTCACTTTTATTTTTCTCTTCAATACTGTGCATTAAGCAGTATGGAAACATTAACAACAAAAATGTAGCTTGCAAAATATTCCCTAACACTGGATTAATGTACCTGTTACTGAGTCAGTCATTCCTTTTCATTTCTGCTATGAAATTAAACTTTCTTTTATTCAAACCCCCTTATGTTCATGACAATGGTTAAACTCTGCTTTAGGTGGAACACCTTATTGTGGAATGACATGTGCAGAACTCTATGAAAAACTGCCTCAAGGGTACAGACTGGAAAAGCCTCTCAACTGTGATGATGAAGTGTAAGTAACTGCCTCAGCAAAAAAAAAAGAAACAGAGTAACATGTGCTATAGGAAATACATGATGTCTACAAGAAACTAATAAACTTTTTTTTTCAGGAAAACATAAAAATTACATTTAAAAAATTTAAAAGGCTATACAAGCGGAAATAATTACTTAAGTCCTTTTGTACCCAGCATGCACTGTTATTTGCCATGAACCGTTTCGCACGTGCTCTGCCCCTGCCAGATACCCTGCTCTTTACGCAACATGGCTGGGCTTTAGCTCAAAGTGAGCTTTTTTATTATTCCAGAGAAAAAGAAAATTCTTTTCAGACCGCAACCAGCTGTGGAAAATGTAACTCCAGCTATGTATAAATCCATTTTCCTTTGAAAAATGAAATGTGCACAATTTGTCACTAAACATTAATTTGTAGCTTTAACCTATGTATTTAAACTATCGAATGTTGGTGTTTGATTTTTAAAGGTATGACCTAATGAGACAGTGCTGGAGAGAGAAACCATACGAAAGACCATCATTTGCTCAGATACTGGTGTCACTGAACAGGATGTTAGAAGAAAGGAAGGTAAGAATGAATCCCTAGAAAAGAATTAGGCCATGAATAATTTCATTGTAGTTCAGGATTCTTGAGGTAATGCACCTTGCATCACACTCTTTCTGTTTATTTCCTTCCCAGACCTATGTGAATACTACCCTATACGAGAAGTTTACTTACGCAGGCATTGATTGCTCCGCTGAAGAAGCTGCTTAACACAGGAGAAATCTTCATTCATCAATGATATATTGAAGAAAACCAAAACTTAATCTGCTGGAGTCCAAAATGTGATGTGCTGTGTAGAACTGTGTATAGCTGTAACTGTATATAATACAGTAATACTGTTTTACTGCAGATATGTATGTGTATATCACACAGTAACCTCTGCCTCCACAGGCTGTAGAAGTGTATATACTGTTCAGAGTAGGAATAGACTGAAGTAATGAAATCTGCTGTTTCATATGCAAGGTTTTCTTTTTTCCTAGTCATGTAGATATAGTGTATACATACAATTATCGTAATCCACTAGGTATTGCCATCTTAGATGTTTCTGATACTTTCCAAGAGCTACTGATATCAAAGTCAGTATCTTATAGCAGTATTTCAGACATTTCATTGTGATTCAAACAAAAATGCTAAGCTCAATGTGACAATGGAAGTTGCAAACAGATGTCAATCCAGTATGCTCACCAATTATTAAGACTCCTATTTAAATGTAAAAGTGAGCTAGTAGAAATAGTTTGTTCAAAAATTCTATTGACACTTGTAATGCATGCTATTGCTCTTTCATTGTCCAGTTTAAAAGTCACTATTTGCCTATATGCAAAATATGCATATATTTTGAAGTCTTTATTGCTATTGGAGGCAGCCATACAGCAATTATCATGAAGCATAGGATTGAGGAACATACTACATATTTTTACAATTAGCCTGGATATACATGAGGCTTATTCAATTTGTATTTCATTTAATAATTTCACTGCATAATTATAAATTACTACCTATTATATACAAGCAGGGCTTACTTTTGCTTATTTTATCCCTTATGCAGTGGTATGGCCTCTTAAAAATATTGTACTGGATTACTTCAAAACAATGATATTTGGTGTGCCAGAAAGATCTTGTAAGCCTTAGGTTAGACAAATAGAGGCAGGTATCAAGTCAACCAGGTGGGATCCTGTGGAATTACCCTATTCAGACTTCACATATCAGCTAACCTCATGCTTTGCACATAAGTTCCCCTCGTCCGCTTGTGACTCACCAGCTCATAAATGACCATCAGACCACAGTGACTTTCTAGCTGGGTGGATCAGGCCATCCCCCAAGACTTGGAGGAAGAAGATAGAGAAAGAGAAGAAGGTTTCCCCTTTTGATACTTAATTTGTGAGTGGGTATTTGGTTCGTTACAAGGCAGGGATATCACAGCAGAGTATAGGGTAACATTACTGGCATACACCAGGCTGACTCAAATAGGAGAAGCACCAAGAGCTTATTAAAAGGGAATAAGCCAACAAACAAGGGTGCTGAGATCACTTGTGTGTCCTTGAGATAGGCAGAACTTCCACTGTAAGTACAGGTGCTACAATCCAAGTTTACAAAGAATGCACAGATTCACTAGACCAAGGAACAACTCCAAAATGGAAAAGAGAAACAAATTTCACTGTATTTTTCATAAAAGACTACTCGGCTGGGCATTTTTGAAGCATGGGCATTGCATTTTTCTGTCCAACCAGGTTCCTACAGGTCAGTGAAGTGAACACGAATGGACGTCCATGGGTGTTTTCTAGGCTGCCAGGCAAAGCTAGCTAACAACTTCTGGAACTGCTCCACTTTCTGAACAGAATTTTTCGCATGTCCAAACCAGCTCATTGTCTCTAACAAGCTGACACAAGTGACTATTCTGCTACTTGATGTGAACCCCTCCTACTGTGGCAAGCTTTTACTTGGACCAATATGCCACATAAGGAAAGAATGAGAGGGTCATTCATCAACCCAATAGGTCTTAATACTGTCTGCATTTTAAGTGGTCAAACCTCACTGTAAATTTAGCTGAAGGTCATTTAAGTGTCCTTATAAATATTCTTCATATCTTCATTTAACATTGTGGCATGCATTAACTTTCTAATCTACTGTAATAAATTTTATTTTAAATTGCCATTTAAAAAAAATACACAAAAGAAAACAATAACTCCAATACACAGCTTGAGATGTCTGCATTCAGTCTATACATCACAGAACTACAGCTATTAAAAACATCCACTAGTTCTGTCAGGGTCTCAGATAGACAAATTGCTTCTCTGCTTGCAATGTGCACTGGGTATCCCAGGTTCAATAGCTAAATTTTACTGTCTGGTATGCGGTGCTGGAAAGCCTGATTTATGGCAGTAGGTGGCATATAATGGTTTTCAGTTTAACCATTAGCAGGTTGTATGTTCTGCCTTCCACAGCACAATAATTCAGATCCCATGTCCCCTGCTTCCCAAGTGTCTTCTGCTGTCAAGAGCATAATGCTACCAGTGCCAACAGTTTTCCCTTATTCCAAATATCCCATGTCCTCACATTCTTTATACACCTCCACCTATTCACACCTGCTGACATCCATGCACAAGCTTAGAGTATCATCAGCTATTCCCTACGTTCTTTTTTGATATCACAGGATTAGTTTTCGCATATTCTCTCACATGCAGTTACCAAGCTCATACTCAGTACAAGTTTTTGGTTGGGAAAGAAAAGAAGCATTTCAGACAAGTGGAGCTGGACATGCTTTGAGGAGTATGTGATGCAGAATGGCAGGTAACTGCTTACAGTCAAGTGTTATCCATAGTGGAAAAAGAAACTACCAGACACTTAATCAGAGAAGCAGAGCCTTTAAGAACAAAAAAGCAGAAGCAAAGCCTCCACACATCTTCCCCAAAACTTCTCCCTCACCATTCTCAGCTTCCATTTAGTGCAACAGCTCTCTGATTATTCAACAGTCTGAGTGCAGACCAAAAAAACAAAAGTCATTATGTCCAAGCAAAACTCAAGAGCTACAGAAGAACACTGTGCTTGACAGGGAAACTAAGAAATGATCTGAAAACAGACATCACTGGCTTGTGTAATGTGAGGTTCACTAGATAGCGTCATGAGGGGAGGGGTAAAAAAACACCAAACGAGCACCTTTACCTTCATTGCCTGAAAAGTAAGGTGTGACTAACCTTGGAGATGTCTGAATTCAGCTAATCCACCCAGTGGCTGCACTTCTCCCAGTCCCCAGTAACCTGAAAGGAAGCACACATCTTGTCTTAAACGATGGGGACATTTAATTCTTACTTCTCTGTGGACAGACTGTGCCTGATACAACTCTGAAGTCAAACACAGCCCCTCTCCACTACTCCAAAATATAATGGTCAGGCATTTGCTGAAACTAAAATACAAAATGTTGATTATTACATACATCTCATCAAAATGCATAAATATCTGATGGAAGGAAGTAAGGCACATGCAAGTAGCCTCTTCTCAGCAGTATCCAGTGACAAGATGAGAAGCAATGGGCATAAATGGAAATTCAGGAAATTCCATTGAGGGTGGTCAAGCCATGGAGGAGGTTGCCCAGAGAGGCTGTAGTGTCTCCAGCCTTAGAGACATTCAAAACCTGACTGGGCATCGCAGAGAATTAGACTAGATGATGTCCCCAGATGCCTTCCAAGCCCAGCTATCCTGTGATTCTGTGAACTCTGCAAGATGGGGGAAGGGAAATGCAGAAAATAAGCAGAGGCCCAGCTAAAGAGCAGGAGCGATTAAATTACAGGGGCATAGTTCAGCTGTGGTCAAACACAAGTTTTCCCTCCTGCTGGTAATTCCCTCCCTGTGCTGGTACATGACATTCCCTGATCCCAACACACCATTTTGCCTTTCCCCAAGTCACACACTACCCAACCATTCCCACGTACTAGGCAACTGGTTGGACACAGGGGAACGCTGATTAAACAGCAGTTGGAACAAAGCAAGCCAAACTGTTCCAGGCTGTAAGTCAAAATCCTTGAATCAAGCAAACCTGGCATAATGTTTCCTTATAATACTTTAGAGCTCTTTCACATATTCACTTAACAGCACAATGTTTGACACAGTAGGATATATCCACAGTAGAGGCTGACAATTTCAGCAAGTCCGTCTGTAAACAGTGGAGGTCCAATCAGACCATACCAGCCTCTCATCTCCAAAACATGAACTTAACTTCCAGCGCCTGAAGATGCTGGGTCAGGTTTTGCAATAGCTAACTCTGTATCATAAATATATGTGGGAAACAGAAAAGTATGCTTACAGCAGGCAACAGCAGAGACATGACAGAGATATAACTCAGAGCTCAGTCACTGTTCCAATGATTAACGGCACCTATATTCACACCACCGTTCCATTTTCGTGAAATTTCAGTACTTCCAGCATCAGAAGACTGTCTTATTTTGCTATTTTTATGAAAAAGTTAATATCTAGAATTATTTTACTTACTGTACACAGTAGTTTATCCATTTGGCTTTAATAATAAAATAGTCAACTACATGAAGTCATATGATGTAGGTTTCTTAGGTTACAGAGCCTCAGAATTACCTGTTTGGTCACTGCTAAAAGCTTGTTGGATGACTAGCACAGGTTTCTCTGCTAAGCAGAACAGGTTCTACAGGATAGACATTCATCTCTCCTTAGATTTACTCAAAGCCAAATAATAAAAGCAATATTCACTAAAAGGACCTATTTTCAAAGCTGGGAGGATCCACGAGCAAATCTACCCACTTTGTAAAGAACATGCCAGCTTGGAGCTAGTGTTGTACAAAAAGTATGGTCCATTCTTACACTTTCATTTCCTTCTATTTACTTCACACAAAAAAATAAGTGAAAACAGATTTTAAAGTTCTCCTCTCTGAAGGTAGCAGATGCTGAATCCTATCATAAGCGTGAGACAGTGAATTATATCTTGGAGTATAGACCAATTTTAGCTGAAGCAGTGAACATATTTCAGCAAAGCTTATTGCTTTTATAGTTGAAAAAGCTTTGTACAGGCTCAACTTATTTAAGAGACCAGTTTGCGACCAGGTCACATTTCTACCATTATGCCTTTTTGTATTAACTAGTACATTAAACACAACTAAGTTTGTCTTCTCTACCTCTCCATCTGCTTTCAGAGAGAGAGAGAGAGAAGCAGAAAGGGAAAAAGAAAACAATAATCTTAGACTTTTAATCACACAGCAGAAACTTAAGTTTTATTTCTCAGAGGCTGAACAAGGTGAAATCAAAAATTATATCCAGAACTTGAAACAATCAGTATTTTCACTTCTTGCAAATGATGGGCTTCAGCTATACAGAGTAGTAAGGATGACTACAGAAATAATGCTTTTAACAGAACAGAAAAAATGCTGTTTAACACAAGAATTTACTCTGTGCATCTTACTTGTATGTATTTTGTGTATTTGTGTTTTCTCCTTCCTGTACATCTTAAGCTTCGGAAGTAGGTACAGTCAAGTTTTCCCATTAGATTTTGCCATTGTCCTCTTTTTTTACATCAGAAAAATAATTGGTACTGAAGCATTACAGAGCAGTGAGCCAAACTGAGGTGGATTTTCCCCCCCATCTTGCTCCTCCAAAGCCATAACAATCACCATTTTCTTCTTTTATTATCCTCCTTTATTTTCCAAAGGATTAGTTCCATACAAGCAATTGCATCTTCCCTGGAATTATGACCACCAACTAGAGGAGAACAAAAAAAAAGTAGCGTTAGATTATGTATTTCTTTGTAACAGAATGGTAGCTTTCTCCACAATTGTTCAGCTTAAGACAATACTTGGTATTCAGACAGTTTTTGGTACAACTTCTTGCTACCAGCATTCAAAGTAATAACCACATGCTTCTAGCAGCCCAGTATTGTCTGGCAATATTCATTTTCCCACTGCATCCTCCAGCTTCAACATCCAATGGAGCCTGGATTAGTAACCTAGAGTATCCAATCTATCTGTCTTTGGAAAACCAGCCTCTCCAAGCCATGTATTTTCAAATCAGAAGTTGAAAGAGTAACAGATGACAAGCTGATTTTGCAACTACATAGTAAATTTTTACCTTAATTAATTAAGCACAATCTACTTGTCCTGATCGATTGAAATGCTCCACAAAATCTGAACGGAATGAAGTTAAAGCATTTAAATTACACAAGGTTATAAATTTGTATTACGCATTTAGTCCAAGCTTTAAAAGTCAACAACTTGTAAGTTTACACTTGTTTTAAATAACTCCCATAACTACAAAAAGTATAGTAGAAAGGTTTTAACGCATTGTGGCTGGAAAATAGTGGTAGACATCCAAATGAGAAATGCATACAATCGTCTTGTTAGTTGGCACTTAATGTAGGCATCAGAATATCGTTCCTAACATTATGTCAATACAAGAAAGTGCTAGCTGCCAGGATAATGGTAGTTAACTACTGGAAGTTCTGAGCTCTCCCTCCTGAAAGCTAAAGTTGCATGTTGGGGCTCTCCTAGCAACTTTAGGGTAGATGGAGAATAGATCTACTACATTCAGCCATCATCTTCATAAACAGAAATTGGACACAGTGTCAAAATGACACAGTGACTAAGTTGAATACATGTTATCTCATTAAATCCTGTATGAGCTGATCTAGGGAAATCTAAATCCTATATGGTTTAATTTATGTTAAACAAGGATACCATTTTGAGTATAGAAGGTTTGTTAAAGGCACAGAAGATCTCAGATAAACAAGTTTGGGACAGGGACTGGTTATTCAGAAACCAAAAAAAGTTATGGAAGAAGAATCTGACAGCATATGGTTAAGCATTTTCATGTGAAGGCGGCAAAATCCCCTCCCCATTCCATGTTTCTGAGCTAGTGGCTCAAAAAGAAAAAGGTATTGCTTCTTTGCACTATAGTACTGCATTACTGCACAGATTCCACTACTGCTTTGGGCAGGAGAGAACACTGCAACATAGTAAGTTGATTTCAGAGAGAATAATGATTTCCTTAGATTTAATTGAGATGTCCATTCCTCAAAGAAGCAGAGGACTTAAGTGCTATCACAACAAAAGATGACTTTTACTATAACATACAAGTTCTAGCTTTCTCTTTAAAACTTAAATGCCAGTGATTTGAGATCATTTTTCATATGTAGCAGCCTAGAGTCAGAAGCAAAGATCTGCAGATGTTTACAGACACACAGTTGCAATTCAGGCATCTACTGACTTAAAGAAGTGAGTATCTCCTTGAATGTGGAAGTGGTTATACTTCCCTCTCAGTGAACACATAATTTACACAGTCACAGTAATCATCTGCAACAGCATTAGTGTTACATGAATGCTTTCATCAGCATATTTTACAACAACTATCCCTGCAATATCTATTTAGATTGGACATATAAAGAGCTGTGGAAACTAACACAGTCGAGTCATAGCTTTTATCTGTGGCAGAGCAGTTTATACCACTTAGTAACCTCTACTACTCACAGAATCAGAAGACAGCTGGTAATAACCTTGCAGGTTCTAGTTTTCTCCTCTCCTAAATGTACCATAAGAAATAGAACGGTTGCCAATAATCAAACAGAAACTATTTTGTGATTTGGATAAGAAAATAGTGGTGATCCTGTGAGCTTCCCCTCCATCCTTACTATCTTTCATCAGAAACAGTTCCAGTTGTCATTTGCTTTCCAACCCATGAAGCAGTGCTCTGCCTTGCCATTCCACCCTTCAGCTGCTGCTATCTTTACTTGCTCAAGAAAAGAGTACAACCTGTATGAGACATGTTTTTCCAGTAGTCTGAAAAGGCTCAATTATTGAAACCATAGTCTTCTAGCTCTTATATATTCTTCAATTTTTCAGTCACATCAATTATATGATGTACTGTAAGTCAAGCTACCTTAGCAGTTGCTGCTCTTGTACCTTGGACACCAAAAATCCTGGAGTTGAGACCCTTTAAAATGCACTCTTAGTGAAACTCCAGTTCGAGATCATCAAAAAAAAGGGCAAACAGTCAATTAAATTCAAAGCAAGTTAAATTGCCACAGATCTACTGTTTTCTGATAGCAAAGGGTGTTTCATTCTACTTATCCCTAGGTTTATTAAAAAAAGCAAATCCAGGCTGTAAGTTTGTTACCCTTCTCCTCTGCTAGTACAAAACTAACACAAACTAGCACAAAGATGCAGCATGAGCCAATGTAAACATAGGGAGTGGAAGTCACACATCAGGATTTTTTTCATCTTTTCTAGAAATGGCAGCTACCTAGCTCTACAGGTTAAGCTTGGATTTTAGCTCAGCGGTGATCAACAAAGACTGATTAAATCCAAACTTAAGCAGAAAAGTCTGCTAAAGGCAGAGTTTTGGCTATCTGACATAGCCATCTGTGTTGAGTTTGCGTGGCAGGGTTTTGGTAGCGGGGGGCTACAGGGGTGGCTTCTGTGAGAAGCTGCTAGAAGCTCCCTGTGTCTGACACAGCCAATGCCAGCCGGCTCCAAGACGGGCCCGCCGCTGGCCAAGGCCAAGCCCATCAGTGCCTCTGTGATAACACAGTTAAGAAGGGAAAAAAACAAGCTAGGGAGAGCTTTTGCAGCTGGAGAGAGGAGTGAGAAGATGTAAGAAACTCTGCAGACACCAAGGTCAGTGCAGAAGGAGGGGCAGGAGGTGCTCCAGGCACCGGAGCAGAGATCCCCCTGCAGCCCGTGGTGAAGGCCATGGTGAAGCAGGCTGTCCCCCTGCAGCCCACGGAGGAAGGATGAGGGGGTGTAGCGATTCCACCTGCAGCCCGTGGAGGACCCCACGCTGGAGCAGGTGGAGGCACCTGAAGGAGGCTGTGGCCCCGTGGGAAGCCCACGCTGGAGCAAGTTCCTGGCAGGACCTGTGGCCCCGTGCAGAGGGGAGCCCACGCCAGGGCAGGTTTGCTGACAGGACTTGTGACCTCGTGGGGGATCCCACGCTGGAGCAGTCTGCTCCTGAAGGTCTGCACCCTGTGGGAGGGACTCCATGCTGGAGCAGGGGAATGATAAGAGGAGTCCTCCCCCTGAGGATGAAGAAGCAGCAGAAACAACATGTGATGAACTGACCGTAACCCCCATTCCCCGTCCCCCTGTGCCGCTGAAGGGGGGCAGAGGTTGAAGCCGGGGGTGAAGTTGAGCCCGGGAAGATGGGAGGGGTGGGGGGAGGTGTTTTAAGAGTTGATTTTGTTTTCTCATTCCTCTACTCTGTTTTGCCTAGTAATAAATTAGATGAATTCCCTCTCTAAGTTCAGTCTGTTTTGCTCGTGACAACAATTAGTGAGTGATCTCTCCCTGTCCTTATCTCAACCCACAAGCGTTTCGTTATGCCTTTTCTCCCCTGTCTAGTGAAGGAGGGCAGTGACAGAGTGGTTCTGGTGGGCACCTGGCCTCCAGCCAGGGTCAACCCACCACACCATCTTAAAGTCTGTAGAAATAACTTTTGACATTTCCCTTGCCCCCACCACAGTGCTGTGCATCAGACTGTCAGACTTGGAGAATAGTAATACAAGCTTAGAGATGCAGTATCCAGCTACTCCACTGGGTATAAAAGGCCAACAAGTTTTGCTCAGTGCAACCATTTATGTATTCCCTGGGCAATGAAGGTACGCTGGCAGAATAGAATATTATTTGTTGTCCAGAAGGCTTCACTGATAAAAGCAAACATGAATCTGACAGTTTTAGAACAAATTAAATTGAGTATCTAAGATCAGACTAAAAACAATTATTTAGAATGGCATGGTCAATGCATAATATATCTGTCAAATGCAATGTTTCATAAGTATTATATGCACACTGTAGAACAGATTTATAGATTTGTCTTTGACAGCCAGCCAAGAAGTTTACTATAATTTTACTACTGAAAATCCCAGCTGAAGGGCTCCTGCACCAGCTCATATAAGCAAGTAAATCTTGAAATAGATGTTAGTCTTATCACACCACCTTCTACAAGGTAAAAAAACTGGAACGCTTTTGTACGGTGAATACTTTGACAAGCCAGCTGTACTGGGGGGAATGACTGAGCAGCTGTGTGGTGCTTAGTTGCCATCCAGAGTTAAACCACAACATTAACCATCTTACCCTTCATATATTACCTCTGCTTTTACTATACTACTGAAGTAAAGGTATCCAAGTCAAAGCTTTAAATGACAGCAAGTATATTACTACCTTTTCAGTTTTCTGGGTTATTCCTGTCTCCCATTTCATGGTGCAATATACCAATTGCTTAATAAGAACCTGTGCTTTTACCATCATCTTGACGAATTCTCCTGAGGTAGTCAGCCATCAGACTTCTAAGTGCTCTTTTGTGAGGAAAACCTAGCCGATGAGGAAACACTACTGATGTGTCCACTACTGTGTTATGAATTAGCTGGAAAAGAGCAGAGGCCACAGTAATAATTACACATCCAGTTACAGTCTTGTACCTCTTTTATTTATTAAAGAAATCCCATTTAGCATCTAAACCATTTAATTTCTTAATAATATGCCCAAGCTAATCCTTGAGCCCCAAACAGTACGTCATCTGTCCTATATTCCTCTATTCATTATAGAATGGCAAACTGTAGGGCAAGAACTGTAGAAAAATTGTGCTTTGCAGTGATTTCTGCACACTGCATTGATTAATTGTATATATACACAATGAACACGATTAATTCTGGTTTTAGATAGCCAGTACCATACTGCAAAAATCTCATCTGCTTTGGACTTCAGACATCACTAGCAGGGAAGCCTATCAAGGCTAAATTCTAATTCCTTCATTAGTAATACTCACAGAATGATTGCAGTTGGAAGGGACCCCTGGAAGTTATGTTGTCCAAACCTCCTGCTCAAGCAGGGCCACCTAGAGTCGATTGCCCAGAAATGTCCAGATGGCTTTTGAGCATCAATAAGGTAGAAGACTCCACAACCTCTCTGGACCACCTGTGTCAGTGCTTGGTCACCCTCACAGTGAAAAAAATGTTTCCTGATATTCAGGGGGAACCTCTTGCGTTTTAGCGTGTGCCCACTGCCTCTTGTCCTGGCACTGGGAAAGACTGAAAAGAGCCTGGCTCAGTCTTGTTCGTACCCTCCCTTCAGGTATTTATATACATTGATAACAGCCTTCCTGAGAAAATGATTATATTTCTTACAAAGTATTGCTGCATTTGATATTTAATAGCATAATCCACACATTTCTCATATCTAGGGTAATTATTCGTCAGGCAGCATAAATGTTTACAGAGATTCCAAGAGCAATACCTTAGTATTATTTGAATTATCACTGCCTTTTATGCATTTGTCAGCATGAGTTCAGTAAGATCAGAAAATATACAATTTTAGGTTCCTGTGAACCCAGAAATAAAGACAATATTATTCAGTGGTGATGTATGGTTGCATAGCTAGAAGCCCAAAACAGCAAAGTAGGAAGCCCAAATGTCAGAATCCTTACTATACTCTGTGTGTATATACATCTCTTCCTTATCTGAATGTAATATTATCTTTTATACAGCTACCATTTGACAATCAAGTACATTTCATTCTTTCTTCCCGTTACTTGTTGATCTACCAAAATGCAACATTCTTTTCCTTTTTGAAGTTTCTTAGAACACCAGTAAAGACAAGTAGGCACCTCTTAAAATTGGCTTTCAACAGGTTATTTTACCTTGAGAGCAAATAAGTCATTTTCTAAGCCGTGTCCAATTAAAATTGTATCTGCACTGAATAAGTTCAGCAGTATTGCTTGTACATCCCGAAGAGATGTTTTGGTATTCTGCAGATCATCCTCTGTTGCTCCAGAGAGTCTAAAGACAGATTTATAAGAGCTTCATTAACAGAGACACGAAGAAATATCTAGAAGAACTCCATTTACAGTGATCATTACCCCAGCATATCAAGTTAACACTAGCCAGCTTTGAAGTCACACAATATTGAAGTCAACATAAGGCAATTTCTCTTTTCTTTCCTTTTCACCTATGTAGTATAAGATAAACTAAGCTAGGTGATAGTAATTTAGCTTTACCATTACAAGCTACTGAGCCTGTTTTTTAAACATGGACCAAAGACAGGGCTCTGAGCAAACAAATATTGCTGTTGAAGTAGGAACACATTGTGTTGGTTCTCCTCCATCTTTTCACAGTGAGACTCAAAACCTGTATTTTTTCTTAGAGCAGCTGCAGGATTTCAAAGAACTAAGAGGAATTGAAAACATGTCTTCCAGGTCTCAAAGACAAAACCCAATAGGAAGATCAAATACAAGTGATCTGTACTAAATATAGCCAAATCTTGCCAAGCTATGCAGTCTGATGGCCTCAATGCATGGCATATGACTATACTGCTTTTCTGTGAGGCAATATTTATAGATGAAATTTGCATTTGCTTCTATCTCCTTAGGGAATTTAGCAAGTTATGGGAGGTTTAACTTATTTTTTATTTTTAAAGGAAGGGGAGAAAAAGTCTTCAAATTGAAAAAAAAAATTGAACTAGGCAAAGAGAAAAATCCTCCTTAATTGAGCCTGTAAGAACAAAAGCCTCATTCCTGACTGAAGGTCTCTGATTTATGTCACTAGAAATAGACATTTAAGAGAGGTATGTTGCTTCTTACATAGTTATCTACCATTTTATTAAGTCTAATCCTGAAGTACTATAGACCAATTAGCATACCTTATATCGTAGTCTATAACTTTACCATCCGGTTTAACAAACGTATCATAGACAACCTGTAGCTTAGCATCGACCACTGTCACTCTAGTTAGTTCCAAGCCACGGGTTGTGTAACACTGAAGAAAAAAAGTAAATTTAACGAGCATTTACATAGCAATGATGTTTCCTTACATTATACAAGTTGTACAGAAAGCAGAACTGGATACCAACTCAACAGATCCAAAAGATTTTGCTCACTGCATATTTATCGTTAAAGGTCTAGTCATGCAGAGTAACTAGTCAGAGTTCTGCAGACCTCTCAGAGATATGAGTGCCAAACTACTACACCTAGGAAATTGCTGCATAAACAGCAATACAGTTTTCTATTAACTAAACCAAACATTTTAGGTTGCTCATACCGTCTCACAGTCCAGAGCATATACACCATAGTTTCCATCAAAAGGCGGTGATTTAATTAATGTCTTCATGAAGCCTTCCAACTTCTCCCTTCTCCCATCATGAACATGAAGCTGCAAAGTTTCCATTAGTATTTAAGTGCAAGTTTGCTAGATATATCTGACCCAAATTGCCAGACAATTTGTTTCTCTAACAGATTCAGGAGCTTATATATAATACTTCTTGTCAATATTTGCCACATAATTTACTAAATATTAGCAAGTAAACCCAAAAGGCTTATATCAAACCATTCACAGAAAGCCATGACCCAGTTTTAAGTCAAAAGGACAAAGAAAGCAAAACTTAGACACTGCATTGTATAAACCTTCTGAAAACATTACTTCTACCTTTGCATTCTGACATCCAGCAGACCCAACTATTCTCTCACAACAGCTATAACGTTTTTCCACACCACCGGGAACTGCCAAAAAGAAAATTGAAAATTGAGTAGTTTTTGCAGCAAGTAGCAATGGCAAAAACATATCAGTACCCTCACTCCTTCTCTCAAATTTCTTTTCCATTTTCTTCTGAGACTGCACTATGGCAAGAAGCAAGTCCTGCCTACAGGTCCAACGTATGCCAAGATGATAAACTGTACATCGCTCCCTCCTGAGAACAAGGTTTTCGTCAAGAAAAAGAAAAACCAATGAATGGGAGAGAGCAAGTTGTAACATGCTCTAGAATGTTCTCCCTGAGGAAAATATTCAGTGTAGCTTCTGAGTATTTAAGGTGTGTCTCAGAAAAGACTACAAGGTTCACTTAGAAGTCGGTGCAAGGCCACACAATGAACATTTTCCTATCTTCCCACACGGTTTTATCAACATCAACTTTCCTAAAGTTATGGTATATTCAAACAAAATGGACTTTAGTAACTAGCCACATTCCCAAAAGAACAGCAGAATGTATCTCAGCTGAACCTTGCACAAAAAAGTTTCATACTCTGTTCTTGTTCAGTTTTGACACGAGACGTTACACTTTTCCAGCTTTCATGAAGATTGAATGTCAAGGATACCTGCCTTTTTGTTCCAATACTCTACCGGAATGGTAGTTGCATTCTTCTTTACGTCTATGTTCTCCTGAAGAAGTAATAGCATATACTTCACCACATCTACAGCACATTCTTTTGAAAGCTAAAATAAATAAATAAATAAATAAATAAATGGAGCATATTTCCAAGTTCAGTTGCCTGAATTAAAATATAAAAAAAGTTACATGAACAGTAATTACGAGAGCAAAGTATCAATACATAAACAGCCTCCCAAGATTAGCTATGTATTAAAAAAACAACAAAAACCTCCCAGTCCTGGCACAATAAAAACTTCAAGTTTGCCTGCAACTTCTTCAATTACTACGTTGAAATGAAATTTTAAGAACACCTATGAAGCTTCATGGTTCAGTTATGAAAGCTTGTGAATTTACTTGTAGTCCAGGCATTAAATACAGAACACTGCTGTGATATATAGTGTTATACCTGTGTATTTTACTTTCCTGTGAACCACTGACTGAAATTCAATTTTGTTGCAGTCTAGTAGGCACTTACCATCATATGCAGCATTTTTTAAAACCCCAGTGAATATAGCACTACCATTTTTTTCAGGATTTGGTCGAGGGAAGTTATTTTCATTTAATTGATCCGCAGTCAGAAGATAATCTTTTAAAAGTTCATATAGAACACGACCTGTAAATGCTAAAAAAAAAAGCAACCAAAAACCTAAAAGTAAACGAATCCAAAGCTTAAGCAGTATTAGAACAAGTGTAAGTAGCACTTAAATATCATAGCACTTTGAAAATAAGCCAAAACTGAAATTACAAGATGTGCACTATAGTTTACATGCAAAAACTATATGCTTGTACCTCAGAGCAATTGGAAGTGATTAGAGTTGAACCATTATTCAAAACAAAGACACTAAACAATAGGGATGTTAATTCACTAGCTATCCCAGAAAGACCAAGCATGCAATACTAAAGAACATGCTCTTTTCAAACAGTTGTTCAACATTTTGCCTTTAAGAATGAGCCTTCAGATATAAATAGGGAATTGTGTTGGAAACCCTTGCAGTCGCTAATAGATAAAGCTTGACCAAAAACAGAGCAACATTTTTATGCTTAAATAAGCCTATTTATAGGCTGAAGTGGAGAACTGACATCTCCTTTCCCTTTTCTTTACCTTTCTCTTCCTCTGACTTTATGGATCCAGTGCCACTGGAAGATCTGCTGTTACTAAGTTGCCCTGAATGCAGGAAAACATTTTTTTAGCATTTGTTCTCAATTTTATTTTTCCTTTTAATATCCTAAGCAAATATTTATAAATCAAAACATCAATTTATTTCAGTGATATATTTCTACAAAAGTATTCAAATATGCAGAAATATCTTTAGTAAAGTTAAACTAAATAATCCCTTTAAGACAGTTCTCTGCTGTTCTAATTTCTACGCTTACAACCCATTTAAGAAAATCTTAATTGAAAGCCAAACTACCGTGATCTCTCAGCTTTTTGAGAGTCTTCACAGCAAAATTCAGGTACATTTTTTTACTGCCACAACGATCATAAACAGATTGCTCTTCTATCAGGGCCTATATTTGAAAAAAAAAAAAAGAAAATAGACTGAGTATTAGTGGAGTAGTGTTATGCTCTACATAAAGCACTGCCATTTAGAATCCAAGATTTTGAACCTAGAGGTAGATATACATGCAAGTAATGTTCTAAACCTGAAGTGCAATAGGAGACACAAAGTCAGATGGATGAGACAGCTAGAAAGACAAATTCAGTACTTATGAAGCAAAGGTCTGTGAGGAAAAGCAGTGCTCCAACTCAGAATTTAAATCTAATCCTTGTGGGCATTTGAACATTCTCAGGGTAACCATTCCTGTGGCTACAGACAGCTTTTTCTGATCCTGCTTCAAAGGAGGCACTATTACTTTGAGGTCAAGAAGTGTTTCCTTAATTTTCTTTCTGTAAAAGTGTAAGAAATAAAAGCGAAAGGCAACTCCAGCATCTTTTAACTATGAAGAAGCACGCTCAAAACAAAGAGTACGTTCACTAATCTTCCAGAAGAAGAAGAATGCTTCTCCCCTGGTTTTATTTCACTGTTTACATTATCTGCTTAGTCAACAAAGGAGAAGCTCATTTCGGACATAAACAGTGCCTTCTAACAATCACTACAGCAAGTACAATTCACAAGTTACAACCTCTAAGCAGAGGAGAAGAGAAAGTGGAGAACTGATGAAGCTGAAAAATAAGAAGTTAAAGGGAAGGGAAAAGAAACATTACTTAGTGAGAATAAAATAATCAAGCATACCAAGGTGTGCTGCATAATATAGAGAACACACAGTGAATGGCAGAATAGTAATAGCTAATGTTTTACAAGCTCTCATTCAATGTATAATTAAATACACATACAGCCTCTTATCAGGACACTTCCATAAGTTCTTTCCATTTCCAGCATGCAAGAAATTTAGATCACTTAAAAGTTAAGCTCAGGATATTTGTGCCTGTCAGACTGTATCTGGTGGCTATAAGCTTGAGTAGCATTTGGTGTGATGTAGACAGCGATACAAGATCAAAGGCTCAAAATGATTGAGAGATTTATGGTCATTCTTCAAACGCCTTTTATAGAATAATAGAATCATAAATCTAAATCATAGAATCTAAAAAATTCTTTTCCTCTTGTCCTCAAAGTTTCAGGAAGCCTCCAGTATTCACAAGAAAATTTTTATTTTGTATTTAAAACAAACAAACAAAAAATCTTTTCCTTTTTAATACTAAAAGAACATGTCTTTCTGGAAGTTAATTAGCAGTACTGAAGACAAATATTTTTACTTGGAGAAAACTGAAACTGACCAATAACACTGGCAAGTTTATGACAGAGTACATTTTAACTTCTGCTTAATGAAAAGTCTGAAGTATTTGCCATTAAAAAATATTAATTAAATAAAAACCCCACGAACACATTGTGCAAGATAAGACCTACTGACTTAATTCAGAAAAGGAATTGTAAAGATCTATAAAACATCACAAACCTTGTCAATAGCTTCATTCACTGTGCCACACATTTTGAAGCATTCTGCCAAAAAAAGCCCAATATATCGCTGTCTTGTCTCAAATGGTACTTTGGATCCTGATTCAGGAATGGAAGGCCTTCTCTGAGTAGAAACCTTAAAAACAAACAAACAAAAAACCCCATATGTCAATAAGTAACAAATAGCCCGAAGAACTAAAACCATTTCAGACATTATTTTGCCCATCCTTGGAGAAAAACAAATAAAAATCAAACATTGCTGAACAGCTAATCAGAAGACCAGAGTTACATATGACAGGGAGCCAGAAACAACCATCAGAAATAGTTCAAGCAGGAAGAACCTCTATAGCTACTAGACAAAGTAATCTTCTGCTCAGAGTTATCTGAGGAATTAAAACTTTTTTTAACTTCTTTTTTTCTTGGAGAAAGTTCAGTCCTTTAGCAAGCACTAGCAGTTCAATTATGATTTAAGTTAGCTCTCCATCTGGCCTTTATTTCAGGCATTACTTCACTCAGAGTATAAACTAAGCACCCAATGAACTAGACTGAAAAGAATTAGTTTATTTGTAGGAACCTATAGCCTTTGCTAGACAATGCAATGTAGAGTTTTTGCTTACCACAATACACTTATCTTAAAATAAAGCACAGAAGTAAAAATCACATTCAAAAAAATCTGGCAGTAAGTTAGGTTAACCATAGTACCATCACACCCGAAAAGGTCCAAACAGTTACAAACATGCATTGTGCGTATCAAACAAGGAGTAATATGCCTATACCACATTTACCTGCTAAGGAAGATCCTTTAAAGTAGCATGTAAAGGTGTGTGCTACTACCAAGCAGAAGGTAATTTTTGCATAAAGGGAAAAAAGGCAATGTGTATCATTGTCACAACCTAGTCTCACCATTATTGGGGCATGCAGTATTCTATTTGGGAAACAAGAAGGTACATGCTGGAGATATGAAGCATGAGGTAATCTGTACTTAACATCCTAGTAAAATGTTAATAACCAAACTGACTGAAGCCATAGTATTTGACATCTTAATCAGAAAGCAAAACTCTGATCTTGTAATTTATCTGACCCCAGAAATCTTCAGTGACCTCTGCTTTAAAAAAAAAAAAAAAAGCAAGGTTAGAGTAATTTTTCTGAGAAAAGAACCTTACAATACTCTGCCACTCAAAATTACAAAGCAAAGCTGGCACTAACAAACGAAAATATGCCTGCATTAACTTTTTGACAAGTTCCTTGAAAGTCCTTGAACTCACAAGGGTACCTCTCTTGAAGCCAAATAAAGCCTTTCATGAGATATCATTGGCCACTATACATGGCAGGAAGTTTTAAGGGAAAATAAGCAACACTCAAGCATAACTTGACTGAAAACAAACCAGTACTTAATTCTCCCATCACAACCACTTTGATTAACAATTTATATATTTAATTGTTTGCATTTAGGTAGTGCTGGCTAGTACAACCAAGGAAAATGAAAATACAATTTGCATAGCAACTTAAGTAAAGCACACAGGAAGCAAAGTTGTTTTTTTTTTAAAAAGCTATGCTGGTATATCAGAATACTGGGTCTACATTATAAAAAACTGTTTGAAATTAACTGCAGTTTTTCCACTCCTGTTCCCATTCAGATATCCAAGTTTTGCAGCAGTAGATCTACAGTACCTTGCATGGCACAAGAGCAGTCCTTTTGAATGAGCTAACAGAAAGTCCACAGGGCATTGCTGTTGCAACGTTTCCTCCCAGCAGTATATGCAGTTGACCACTGCTGATTTTAATGGGGTGAACTTCAACCAAATTTAAAGAGGCTGAAACACACAGAAGATACAGACTGAATTTAAAGTCTAATGGTAAGCTTTACTACTTAAATTACATTAACCTGAAACACAGGTAGTTCATAGCTCCTTTGTTAAAGCAGGGTAAGCGTAAACTAATGCAAACCTGGAACATCAGGAAACACATTAAGACTTCACTTCTGCCAATAGACTTTATGCAAAGCGTTCTCCCTTTTTTTTTTTTTTATGATCATACATCCATTTGAAGACATCAGAATAAAGGAGCCACACAAGTCAAGCTAAAAGCCATTTTCTAGTTGTAACGACTATGATTTTTAAACACCTACTTGCCTGCCTTCCCTGACCCTTTCCCGTCCCTGAAAAAAAAAGCATGATAGAAAGAAAACTATCAGGAAAACCAGCATTCTAACCTCATCTTCCAATACAATCAGTAAGTGCCTTGAAGTATTACTTTGCTTTTTTAAAGTCAGGAAAACTACAGATCTCAGAAATAAAAATTTGTCATGAGATTCTGGAGCCATCCTTGCAGTCATCCTGCTTAACGTTATTTGCATCAGCACCTATTATACAGCAGGACACATTTGTACAGCATGAGGCACACTATTTTACTGTTATTCAGAAAGAATACATATGCTGGCAGAATGACTCAATTTTATGTGAAGATGTTTTATAGCATCTGTGATACAAACACATGAATGAAACTAGGGAGTAGTATTTTATTAATTTAATTGCTAGGTAGGTTACTTTGTAAGCCTACATTTAAAATGATAGTAGAACAACTGGAGAGGAAACATTGCTTAACTAATATCAAATGCTGAAAATAACTTCTACTCCAGGATTTCTCATATATGAGGAATTTAAAGGGAGAAGAACAAATGATTTTCAAATCACAAGATTTAACAAATTGTTTCAGAAGGTCCGAATGGTTGATATCAGTACTAAAAGGAAACTCACCAGACTTCTAATTCTTTCAACTCATGTATCAAAAGACTTTCAACAAAACAGGATTTTGGTCAAAAACTGCACATATGCAAAGAACTTAGCACAAAGTACTTGTCCCTTTCCACTGCAGCTACCAAGACTTCAAATATAAACTTGTAGTTGGATAGAGCATCTATTTGAACAAGCTAACTGCTCACCATCGTTCAACTCACAGCTAACATTCATGACAACAAAATGAACACATTCAAGTGATGCCTAACTGAAGCAAAATGAAGTTTAGTTTGTCAAACCTATGGATCAAGCTGTCATACCCATTGGTCCAATGCTTTGAAATTGAGTAGCCGACAATCCAGACGTAATTTTCTTCTGCTCAGGAGTTGTAGCAATAAAATCTTGTCCTCTTTTAACTGCAGCTCCAAACTCCATTGCCTGCTGAATTCCTGCATCATGACCCTGCTGCCAAGGAGATGTTTTGAAAGGTACCATTTCATTTTTGTTATGCACATACACAAACCCAGAGTTAACATTCAAGCAGTTCCCTATCACAGCAAGATGATGTTAAAGGTAACACACTGCTTCTTAAAACTGAATTTTGCTATCAGATTCAGAGCTTAGCATGCTGTCCCTGGAAGGAAACCACCCAGCTGAAAGAGCTCAAGGGTGGTGGAGAGGGCGTAAAGAATTATGCCTGCTATTAACATCGCCTCTTAAAGCACTGCAAAAGCAGAGAAAGCAACAGTCACTTTGGGTTTCCAAGTGCTATATCTGTAATCTCGTGGAAAAAGCCTCCACTCCAAACTGACTTTTCAGTACTCATTAGCCTCAGCTGCCCTGGGCAGCAGTTTAGTTCACCTGTGTCAGGAACCAACTGTAAGAACCACAACATTGTTACAACTTAGCAGAAGAGTTGATAAGACATTTGTTCCAATTAATTTCAAAATATTTTTATAATTAGATTACAAGATTCAGCCAATCTGAAGTTCAACAGGAGTCTGCAGATATTAAGCTATGCTGACATTCAGTTTATTACAAGATTATAACTCACATCAAATTTTGCTCTGTGTGCAATTCTTCTTTTTTGTCCAGTAAGATTTACTTTGGTTTCTAATAAATTGAGATCTGCATTTCCTCTATGGGCCTATTAAAAACAAGAACAGAGTATTAAAAAGCTCTAGACTTCAGTTATATCCTCATGACCCATTCACTCCAATGTTTCAGGATATTCAGTCAAAAAACTCACCAGGAAAATTACAATTCCGTCAGTATTAGACAGTTATTTTACAAAGTGCTTTGAAGCTGACACAGTGGTACTCAAAGTTCCTATATGTTTTTACAAGAACAACAGACTACTGAATATACAACTGCCTCTAAAACTTTGCTTATTACAGTAAAAGTAAAAATGGCTACCCCATTTAGAGCTATTTTCTACTTCAGGAAACATACAGATGACCTATTGTCAAAATAGACTAGAGTTATATGTCTTCCTTATGACTTTGTCTACTAGCATTGAAGGCTCAAATATTTAATCTTTACTAACTCACATTTTAGAAAGAGTATTTGAACTTGACTATATATCACATCCTGTCCTCACATGGTCAGAAAAAAAAAAAAACCAAGCACCAAAAGGGAAACAAAATACCTGCTTATCACTGTTCTTCTTTTGTATTTCTCTTTCAAACTCATCAAAAATTCTCCGACACTCCTCTAAAGGATCATCTGATTCAGAGAGCTCTGTCTCTTCCTCACTGGGTTCCACTTCCTCAACAGATGAGCTCAGCAGAGTTTTTTCACTTCCTTTCTTGTTTAAATAAGAAGCTGGATATGGGTATGTATCTTTTGGGCTATCATTACCCCCATTTTCTTGTATGCTCTGCCTTTTCTCCGTATTTACTATTATTTCCTCATAAGGTCTTTCAATTATGGTTTCATCTTTTGAGGACCGACCAGTACACAAGACAGACTGTGTTACTCTTCCACTGCTCAGACAGTCTTCATTAGTAGTACGCTCCTGAACAAATGGTTTGACTAATACATTGGTTTCTGCATTCCCTTGCTGCAAAATTCCCTTCTGTATGTCTGCCTCAAAAAAAGCAGCTGAAGATACACGTTTGTCCTCAGTATAAGCAAGGGCATCTCTTTCCACCAAAACCTTCAATATATCAGTATTTACATCAGGCAAATACATCTCATTTGCTTTTGGAGAAACCATGTCCAGTTTTTCATAGTTATTTAAACCTTTGCCACTTTTCTGCAAAATCATCATTCTCTCTGATTCTTCTCCTGCACGTCCAAGAATGTCTACTATCGCACTATCATGTAATTCTGCATGCATTACAGAAGCCAGTTCTTTGTCCCTCTTCCCATTTGTACATTTCCTACTTATTCTTGGCTTTTTATTAACAACTAGTGGTGGAACATCAATGATAAGATCACATTCATCATCAGATTCTTGCAGTTTTATTTCAAGTTTCACTGGGGAAGAGTTTCTTGGCCTCTTTGTGAATACATTTCTACTCCTAAATGGAGACATCTTTGAATTTCCATCCTGATTTTCACATGGAGATACTTCTATTGGCTGACACTGCTGCTTAGCATTTTCATTTTCATTCATTACAGAAGAGAGAGAGAGACCTGCAAAATAATTTTGTAGAAAATTATATTCAAGAACAGTTGCGAGAACTATAACCAACAATGTATTTTTCTAATTAAAAACCAACAGCCCTTATTTGTATACCAGGAAACTGAAACCACATATGTGCTAAAAAATGCACTACTACTACTACTAAGGAGAAAGTATCTTACTTTAAGATCATTTTCAAGGGTTAAAGTGTTAATAATCATTTAACCGAGAAGACTGTACTGTGAGAGTTCATTCTGTTCCTTGATTTCATTCTTGATCAAATGTACTGCTATTTTAATCCTTTTGGGGTTTTGTAAATCATCTGCCTCTCTTTGAGGAAAGACAGCTATGACCTTAAATTAAGTCATCCTAAACTGCAATCAGCAGATTTCAGCTGAGGAAAAAGAAATAATCTGTTTTATAAATTACGCAAAAGACTACAAGTCTCATTGTCCTAAATATCCAGTGACACTTCAAGCCAGGCATATTTATAATTGCACATAAGCTTTAATTAGCCTTGAAAGTTGAATCTTCCAGCTGCAGATTTAAGCAACTAACTGTTCTTTTTAGCATTTATAGGCTGTAGACTGCTTACCAAAACTCAGCCTGACACTTTCTCAAGGCAGTATCTCCATCCTCACACAGATATTCTGGCAAATCACAAAATGTAGTGGCTATCATCCTACCAAAATTTTGTTAATTGTATACAGACCCTGTCATCCAAGAGATCCTTTAGCATCGATCATGTATTGTAACAACAATGCTACTTACATTGTCATGTAGAAACATGTCAGCATTTGATTTCAACAGTGATTGTATCAGTAATTACAAAACATTTCAGGTAATTACTAGAAAGTAACATTTTGTTAGTGAATGGCATCCTTTCCAGGTTACTCAAAAATATGTAATTTTGGCATTAACACAATAACAATACACTAAAACAGGGTGGTACCACAAAGCCTTACTACGCTGTTGTTGTGGGTTAACCCCGCTTGGCAGCTGAGCCCCAGGCAGCCACTCTCTCACTTCCCCCATGGGATGGAGGAGAGAATTAGAAGGGTAAGAGTGAGAAAACTCATGGGTTGAGATAAAGACAGTTTAATAGGTAAAGCAAAAGCTGTGCACACAAGCAAAGCAAACCAAACCAAGGAATTAACGCACTACTAATGCACCCATTGGCAGGCAGATATTTGGCCACTTCCAGCAAAGTAAGGCTTCATGGTGCCTAAACATTACTTCAAATGTCTCCTCTGCCTCCTTCTTTCCTCAGCTTTTATTGCCAAGCACAAAACATATCGTTTGGAGTATCCCTTTGGTTAGCCTCAGTCAGCTGTCCTTGCCGTGTCCTTTCCCAACTTCTTGCCCCCTCCCAGCCTACTTGCTGGCAGGGCAGCGTGAGAAACAGAGAAGGCCTTGAGGCTGTGCGAACACTCTGCAGCAATAAATAAAACATGGACGTGCTATCAACATTGTTTTGGTCAGAAACCCAAAACTTAGTACCCTACAGAGTTACAGAGAAAATTTACTGCATCACAGTCAAAACCAGTACACCTCTCTACCTCAAAGAAATACTCTGAGCCACTATGAGGTGGTAACTGTTCCTATCAGAAATACAAATAATCTGAGAGGGGTAATGTTTCCCAACCTTTTATACAGGTGAGATACCATTTAGACTATGTAATAATCCATGCTATAAGATTATTGTTTGACTAACTAGAGCCTGAGCAAACCTTCAGTGTTCAAGTTTCAAGCTTGCTAGACATTGCAGAAGCCACTTAATTATGGATGTTTGTCACTTGAAAGGAAACACTTATGGACTCAGCCTTCAAATCACATCATGCTGTACAGCTAGCGACCTGCAAAATCAGCAAGTGGAAGTCAGGAAGGGAATGACTCCACGCTGTTTTGGGTCCCCCACCCCAGCTGCCACAGATCTTAGCAACCATCAAATTATCCCAGTACTTTTTCTAGGCTGCAATTCTTTATGACTAAACACAGAAATTTTTGAGAAAGAAATAAAATATTACCATTTACAGGTAACTGTGAAAACCCTGGTACTTATCATGGAAATGAAAGCTCCTGCTGCAGAGAAAGACACTACATGCAGAGTGAGAACCTGCATGTGACTGAGGTTTTGGCACTCCTGAGCTGTGAAGGCAGAAAGTCAGTAGCGTCTGCTTAAAAAACACAGACATGACAGAGTAAGAGACACTTTGATGGTTCCCTGGATTACATACTTAACAAGCGACTCTTAAAACTATCAATGTAACCTACAGCAAATGATGTGGAAGAGACCCACCCAAGTTCAAGGTAATCAGAAAGCAGCTACTTGTTTTTAATTATAAGCTTTTCAAGTCCAGGTCAGAAGCAGGTTGCTTTTTTCATTAACATAGGCTGTTAGTATGGCTGACTTTCGTGGTTCCCATTTTGAAGTAATTTGAATACTCTGCTCCCTCACCTCTTACACCCGTTTAGCTTTATTCCCAACAGTTTGAACACACTACTATTTCTGCTAATGAGATTTAGCTTGCAGTTGCCTGAAAACACTCGGTCATGAGAGGAACACAACAAACATCAAAAAAGCCAGCTACAAATCTTATTACTCATTACATGTAAGAAGAAAGTGGAGCACCATGGGAGAGGCATACTAAAGTTTCAGTAGGAAATGCCTGTTATTCACTGACGTGCAAGCAGGCTCTTTGCAGACTGCTAATCTTGGAAAGAAAGCAAGAGCCTTACAAAGACTAAAAGCAATTCATATTACAAGTTCTGCTCTTCATTACGAGGGCTAAAGGTCACGCACCACAAAGGAAAGGTGATATCCTCCTACCAAGAAAGCGAGAAGTCACCAGCTTTTATTACACTATCACACAGCAGTTTAAGCAATCGTCCTGAGCCCAGCTTCCTGAAGCAGAACTGCAGGCACAAACACCAGTTTATATGCTAATACGAGTATTGTCACTGCTGCTTGCCAAGGCGGGGGTGTTTATTTTTTTTTCTCCTAAGAGCAAAGGCAGAGCAAGACAAACTGTGTCATTTCACACTTCAGATCTCACACACAGCACTACAGCTCTTTACTTAACCACCATTCCCAAACAGGAGCAACAGAGCCACGCCTGCACCTCAGCGCCTCCAAAAGCCTGCCACTGCCACCTCTAACGGCAGCGCTGCCGCTGGAAAGCGGCCCCCCGTCCCCCTCAGAACCGGAGGGGCTCAGCTCCCTCAGCACAGCAGCCCCCGGCTGCCGCCCTCCGCCCACAGTCCCTGAAGAGACCCGGCGGGACGGGCCGGGCCTGGCCGGGCCGGGCCATCCTTCCCGCCATCCTCACCCTGGGAATGGTAGGGGGCAGGCCTCGGCCCGGCTGAGGGCGGCTCCCCATGGCGCGACGCTTCGTGCCGGTACTGGCAGCGAGGCCGCTGGCAGCCGCCACCCGCGGAGCCGTCGAGGGGGCAGGGGGACGCGCCGAAGCAGCTGCTGGGGCGCATCATTCTCCCGCCGACGGCGGCTGCGAAGACGAGGGAAGAGCGCGGGAAAGCGCGAGGGAAGCGTTGGGCTCTAGCCGCCCAATGGGAGCGGAGGGGTGGGGAGCGGAGGGGGCGGGGTCCCCAGCCCGCAGCCCCGCCCCCGCCGGCGCTGTGATGGGGCGCGGGGAGGGGGTTAGTGGCCGACGGCGGGAAGGAGGAAGGGAAGGGAAAGGAAAAGGGAAGAGGAAAAGGAAAGGGAAAAGGAAAAGGAAAGACGGTTAGGGGACGCTGCCGACCCGTCTGGCGGGGACGAGGTCGTGGTCGGCGGCCGTTCGCGGTAGGAGCTGGCGAAGGTGGAGGGGCACGGGACCCTCCCCACAGCCCTCACGGCGGGAGCCCAGCCCGTGAGGAGTCGTCTCAGCGAACGGGGTGAAGGCATCAGTCAGTGTTTGCGGTGGCGGTGCGAGGAGCGAGTGTCCCGTCTCCACCGGGCACCCGCTGAGGGAAAAGGAAGCAGCTGCCGGGGGAGCGGTGCGGATCCGCGGTTTCACCCCCGTGAGCCGCTACGGGCGGAGCGGTGTCGGCCGCAGCGCGGTTCGCGGAGCTGCGGTGCGAAGTCTGTAGCCCTGCCTGGTGAGGAAAGACGGCATGTGGCTGTGAGGGGATTACCTACGCTTCATGGGGAAGTACTGCTTTGTCCTGCGGGTGGGGTGCCCCGGCTGTGGGTGATTTTTTGTGGGCTGTGTATCTAGGCTACCGTTAGGAGCACTGTGGTCCGGACAGCCGTTCCGCTCCAACTGAAGAACTACCCACCCGCCTGCTGAGAGACTTCCTGGGCTCTCTGGGCTGTGATGACCAGATCTGCCTCATCTGGAACGAGCTGCATGGCCCGCAGCTCACTGCTGAGAACAAATGTCGGAGTGAGTTCATTTCGTGGGTCCATCTGTCCCAGTGCTCTGTCTCCAGCAGAGGCCAGGAGCCAGATGCCTAGGGAGCTGTAAAAAACAGAGGAGCATGCAAGTCTTCGCTAGAGGACTCTGCATAGAGGGGTTGGTGAGCTTGTCTGTTGAGTAGCATGCAATGACTTGTCTAGTCTACTCACAACCCACTGCAAGGATGATATCTGTTAGATACTTTGAACCTGGCTCCTATGGGTTTCGTTTGATGCTCCTTGCTTTTCTTACTGGAATGGACAGTCAATTGCTATCTGTTTTATCTATGGCACTCCATGTTTATAATAGACTCTCCGCTCCCACCAACACATACTCTTTTCAATTCTACTTTTATGGTTGCTGTTGTGGAAGCAGTTCCATTCTTCCAACGGTTCTTGTCAACCTATCTTAAAACTTTTCTGGTTTTGTCTCTTGCTTTTAAGTGTATGGGACCAGAATTACACTCAATATTCACAATGTGAATTAACTGGGAATTTGTGGAACAGCACCATCACGTTTTATATGATTTTCTGTATTCTTTTCCTATAAATTCAGGAAGGTTGAGTCATTGATACTGTCAACTGATACAGGTAGGTTGAGCTTGAGTACCACCTCTAAGGCAAAACTTTAATTTCAGATAGTGAAGAACAATTTCAAAACATTGAAAACATTAAAATAATAACAAGAAAAAGAATAGCAAATAACCAGGTGCCAAAGAAGATAATTACTAAATGCTGATATATAAGAAAGAATGAAGAAAAAGAAATCTTGCATTGCTGTATTGTATTTCTGCATAGTGGGACAAATTATTTTCAAAACTTAAGTCTGTGCACAGGATCCTGAAAGTTAATGGAAGAATTCCCAGGTTTTGAGCCAGCTTCAGAAGACCATGGGCAAGCAATTTTTCTAAATTGATTGCATTGCCTTGAAGATAATACATTTTGGCTGTAATTGGGAAACCCTGGGTTTTTGTGCCCCACTGCTTAAAATTTATCTTATAGACCGGTCTCTACTTCTGACCCTGTGGTTCTCATTGTGCTTTCCTTCCCTGTGTTGGAGTAGTGTCAACTGAAGAATTGTTGCTGCCATCCGGGAGTGGCAAAGACAGGTATCTGGATTTGGGGCAGTGTGTAAAAAACAGAGGAAACAGAAAAAATGTGTTCTCCTAAATTATCTACCAAGAGGTCTTTTTTCTGTTAGAAATACCTGCCTTGCTTTTATTTGGGCTTGCATGTTATTGTATGTATACAAACAGCATATAGAACTGTTAGGTACACAAACATTCCAAAATGCACATATGCTCACATAACTTTCCCAAAGGATATTTAAAAAAAAAAAAAAAAGTTAGTTATTGCTCAAAAAAATCCTAATTTAAAAAGTAATTAATGTTCAGTGATCCATCACTACATTCCCATTCAGTGTGTGCCACTAATGTTGGATTGCTTGAATTCATTTCAAGAAGTCATTGTGTTTCATCTGTTTCTTTTTAACTCGAGGAATAATGTGGAGCTGTTTTCTGGCCATGGTCGTCTCTCCTGGCGCTTGATTCTGATGCAGTTAATATTTGCCTGCAAACATTTATGATCCAATTTTAATTATACACCAGTGTCTTATCAGAATGTAAAGTTTATTCTGTCCTGTCATGAAATTTCAAGTTACAAAATCAGTGAATCACAAGTACTGTTTATATAAGCATAGTTGCACATATAAGCTTGTCAGTCACTGTTAATGAGACTCTGTTTCATTATCATCGCCATTTAAGTCTTCATAGGAGGGAATACTGCTGAGACTTGATGCATGAGAAATTGGTTGTATATCAACTACAGAATTAATGGTAGTTAATGTTTCTGATTTTGTGCTTTTCCCATTACTCTGTATGTCTGATGCTGCTTTCTCACCCCACATGCTGCTTTCTGGAGCTCTGAAAACTGAAGAATCAGGAACTCCCTTCAGAGGGTCACAGTAAGATGCAGAAGTCAGTCTCTGTTGTTCATGCGAACATCTGAATGTATGAGAAAAAATCCCAAAACACAGAACAAAAATCATGGCATTATTCTAATCAGAGGAATGCAATAGAAACTTAAGAGATACCATTGAAGATGGATAATAAATTACTGAACTTTTTTTTTTTTTTCAAGATTTAAACTGACAAAGGGGAGCATCTCAACTTGTAAGGAAATATTTAGTACATACACGATTGGTATTAATATAATTTTCTATTTTTTAAGAATATCTGCCTTCACTTTCTGTTTTCAGGAGAAAAAGTAAGCAAATTAACTACATATGTGTACAGCCTTTCTGAGCTTTCATCACATTTTTGCGTAGTCTTTAATCCTATGTTTGGAGTAGCACCTTACTTTGCTATCCAGATAATAAAGTAAAGCACAGCACATGATTGGAAAACTTACCTTTCTGCCATTCTGTACTTGACAAAAGCCACACAACAGCATATAAAAAATGTTAGGGAGCAGACAAGAGTTGTACATGATACAGCAAGCATTACATTTACTTTAAAATCTTCTTGGCTGGTTTCTTGAGCTGTGTTCCTTTGAAGCCTGTCAGCGCTGTCTGACACTACAACAGTAAAGCACACAACACCACTAGTATGCACACAGGTAATGTCTTGGACAAATCAATGTACATAGAACTGGATTATATCTATGTGATTTGCAAATAAAAGGAAGCACTTTTTAATAAAAAGGATGAGTTTTGTGAAAACCCAAATCCATTTAGTTGTCAATGAATTGATCCAAAGCACATCTTCCAATCTTTCTAGACATCATAAAGGGTAATTGTGACAGAAGTTTAGCAGGCCCCAGGAACTGTGGAGATGCTTCTGAGTTTATTAGAACCCATTTTTTCAACTATGAGGAGATGGGGTGGTCTTAAGTATCTGTGGAACCATTGATTCCACATATTCCTAATTCACTGTATGCAAAACTCATGAAGACTGCTATATTGTATTCTTACTTGGCATTTCTTGGAAAAATACATCGCTTGGATGATATCTGTTGTCATTGAGATCAGGAGCTTGATTATGTTTGATGATAAACATATCTTTGATGCAATTAAAAAAATCCAGCTCCTTTCTGCATTTCCATCTGTTATTTAAATACATAGCAAATTCTTTTGTTTCAAGAGAAACAAATGGGATTATAAATAATTTGCAAGCAGTTGGCCGTTCTAGAAGGATTTAAAACAATTTGTGTGTGACTGCTGTAACACACTTGACTGACATTGTTACTTCTCTTGCCTATGAGAAGGAATGAAACTCAGAGCTGTCTCCAGTTAGCTAGTCACTCTCTTATTTTTTTAAGATTTTTACTGCTTTTTACAGCTATCTATGTATCTTAGTTTTCCTACTGTTCATATAGATCGAAACCCCCCCGGTTTCTCCTAGATCTTGCTAACTTTCCTAAGTGCAATTTGTTCTAATAAGCAGAACCAATCGGATTTTTTTGCTCTTAGCACTATATAGTTTTTAAATGGTGGCTAATTCTCAGTCAAAAAAGGATTCCAAACCAGTCATAAAGCTACTTTTATCTATCAAGGTGAAACTCCATGTTTGTGCTCTTCTATTACTTTCAGAGACTTCCTCATAAATTTGGCTCTTGGATCTGAAAAATGTGATATAGTAATACTCCAGTATTACACAAGGAAAACCTTACATTTAAGCAATAAGTTTTTATTTCACCTTTTATGATCCTATATACAAACTCACAACAAACAGAAAAACCTTTTAGAATAATTTCTTTCATTACAGTTTAGTGTCTAGAAATGCTTTTGCATGTTAGCCCTTTGTTAGAAAATGAAATGAGGTTGGTATATTTTTTAGCTATTCAGAAATAGAAATAAGCTAATTTATTTTGGCAGAGATACAGAAAGCACATGCCGCTGTTTCATGAATCAATACAGAAAAAACCCATACAATCTCAGAGGCCAAATTTTGCACACAAATTTTGCACACAGGTTTTGCACACAAATGCATGTCTCCCATTCAGGTCAGCAGAAACTTAACTTCTTCCATATATTTGTGAATATGTTTAACATTTTCCCTCAGCTGCAAAGTAATAATAAAATATAGCTGGATGTAGGAGAAGAAGAGATATGCAAACTAAAGCATTCCTCAAGGTTTGGGGATAGAAGCATGTTTTCAGATTCAAAGTACTTATTTACATTACTTTTTCTGTAGCTTGTTAATGTGGCCCGTGCTAAGTTTCATCATCTTGAGACTTCAGTTTCTTCACCTGCTAGTAAGTGTGTGTCTCAAAGACAGGGCTTGCCTAATGGTTTTTACTTCTTCTATGATTCTCAGATGAAGATGTGACAAAGTCTCTTGATTTCAAGTTTCTTTTTAATTTCATTTTCCCCCACCAAATTTAGATTTGAAGTTGTTCTTATACTGTCTACTTAGAAGAATCTAACTTATATTTAATCTTTTGCTGAGTCCTCTACCATACCATCCAAAGGTGGTTCTTCACTCTGGCTCTGTGTGAGAGTGGTAAAGTAATGGGGTCCAAATCTGGATTCTGGAAAGAAAAAAGAACAGCTGCAAAGATTATTCCTAAGATAAAGCAAAGAAAGAGAAATCGGGAAGTTCAACATCTAAGAAAAGGAAGGAAAGGAAGCATACTTCATTATTGTCAAAGTCTAAAAGCTAGAAAAATCAGAAATTAAGGTAGTTCACAAGCAAACATGTTTGGAAAAAGTGGTAAGAACTGTTTTCTTTAGGAAAAAAAAAAGTATGCTTTATTCTCTAGTATTTTGCAACTCTACAGTGATTAAAAAATTGAGACCTTGAAATAGCTATGTTATGAACTTAAAAATAACAAAGGAATACCTGGTCATGAGCTCAGTGAAACTGTAAAAATCATTTCAGATCAGCATGTCAAAACAGATCTTTTTAGTGTGATGGTATAATACTAGAAACCCCAATGAGACACCAATTAGCTGTTACCTAATGCCTGCTCTTCCTGAGAACTCTCCTCTTCTGCTCCTTTGGTGGAGATGAATTTTGCTACAAGTAGTAATAATAAAGAAGCCGCAGTTACGCAAGGTGAATCTCTTCTGAGTAGAAACTAAGTATTTACAAAAATCCCAATCTACATATAAATTTTAAGGTAGAGCTATTTTTGCAGAAGCATTTTCCAGATTCATATTTGATTTTTGATGGCCATGTATGGAAAGCAATGTGTCATTTGCCTATGGTGTTCTGGATGGGTTGACAATTTTCACAGGAGACCACCTTTCATGCTTCTTGGCAGAGCTGATGAGTGTAATAGCCAGCACCATTATGTCACTCCCTATATACAGTTAGTCACTCAGTAAAAAAATACGTTACTATCATAGTCCATTTTCATCAACCTCAATTCTTAAGTCTAAATTGTAACAGAATTATCTTAAAGGAATGATTCAGGCAGAACTGGAAAGAGACTGTCAATTTGTACATAGCGCCATGTGTTTTAACAGACACTGGCTTTACTTATTTTCTGTAATTAATTCAGATGTGGGCTCTCTTTAAACACGAACTGTAAACCATGTTTACAGAGGTCACCAGTGAGCAGTAGATAGGATAAGAGGATTCGTGAAACATTGTGAAATGAAGCTAGAACCTGTGGGATCTGATTAGGTACAAGTCAAATTACATCTATGAATGTATTTTCTTAAAAGGTGGGAGGGCAGTGGGATATTAATTCTCCTCTCTCACCTATCATTCTGTAATTTTGTTTAGTAGTTTGAGACTAACTTCAAATTTCTTGACCTAACCTCTCATTAATTTGTCTTGTCCTTAGAACAGTTGTATTGGTAACAAATGCAACACAAGATATAATTTGAGATGCATAGCTGCCTGATATGTGTGCCAGGCTCTTCCTTCTGGACCTTACTAGTACTTAAACAGCTGTATATAGTTTTATACAACTTAGATGATATCTTCTGCTACTCACAATTCTCCTGCAAATTCTGCATACTCTTCTTTAACAGATCCTCTCCATCAAGTTGGGACACAGATGTCCTTGCAGAAATTTCTAAATGAAAGCATATTAAGTTAAACTCCTGTCTTTGACATCTGGCATCTTCCAAAGAGCACAATGGGAGTATTCACAAAAACGGTCATATCCAAGTGAGAGAAATGGTTTTCAAACTACCTGGTTGTGCTTTAACTGATTTGTGGCTCTTTAAATACAGTAATTTTTACAGACAAACCAATCATTCTCTTTGAAAATTTAGATTGTGCTATTATGTAACTGCCTAAAGTGCAATTGAAATGAGTGTTCTGAAGGCTACATATAACATGTTTCTTCCTCTGTTTTTTTTTCATAACCTTTTTTGTTTCCAGTCTACTACAACATGCTCATAAATTAATAGCACAATTTTTTAATATGCTTAGTTCAAGGACTGAATAGTACAGCATAATTCCACTCTATTCCATCTCCTCTTTCATGATAGATTAGAGGAAGAACCAGTTAACCAAAATATTTTCCTTACAGTGGTATTTTATAATTTCATTCTTCAACATTATAAGGCTCTGGTATTACAAATCTGTGTATTTCAAACGTTGCCAGAAAAATAGCCAAGCTGACTTCATCCTTGAGAAGTTCTATAGTCTGCTCTTTCCTCTGTCCCACTGCAGACAGGCTTTTCATTTCTGTCCCATCTAGAAGCCCTAGGCATGCCATCATGTGATCAAAGAACAGGGTTTGTTTCAAGGTTTGTTTCAAGGACATAGCTATCAGGATCCTAGGTGCATTTTCCAATCCTGTTACTACAAACTCCTCACTGAACTTAAGCGAATGTGTAAGCCATTCAGTTGGTTTGTGTGGAGACAGCAACTCCATGAAACAATGTTATGAGCAGGGATTGCAAACATGAAGTTGATGTTACATAAAATGGAGAATTCCACGTCACATAAAGTTTTGAATACCGGTTTCTGAAGTTACAAAGTATCTATACTGTGCAACTTAATTTCATTTTACTAGTTTCTATAATCTTCTTACCAAGTCTTTGTTCAACATTAGTGTTTTTTTCATCATCGTCGTCGTCTTCCTTCTCCTCTTCCAAATAATCTCCAGGTAGAGCTACTTTGGAGTAACCCAGAAAATGCTTAGTCAATAACTGCTTAGTCAAATATATGCTTTTTAAAAAACCTGTATTTGCTGATGATTTGACAGGCTGCAAAATATGTTTGCTGCAACAAGTGACTAAAACCAGTTTAATAAATTATAAAATGATACCATTAACTTTTTTTAAATGCTGTTATTATTTAATTAAGATCTCAATAGCCATATGATACCATGTTTCTAAATATGGCCTGCTACCAAGAGCTACGTACATACACTGACATTCAGGAGCTGTGTCCTGCATCAGGCTCCATCTTCGTTGTCATCTGCAGCCTTCACAGTACAGCATTTCTCAGTCAGGACACAAAATTACATATGCTAAGAAAACAATATTCAAGCGTTGGGTCTGGAGTGTGAGATAATGGCTGCAATGGTCAGGAAACCAATGGTCCTTGTTTCACCTTGTGAATAAAATTTTTTTTAATTTTTTTTTTTCTTTCCCGTTGTGAAATGGTGAATCTGAGCCGTAGCCAGCCAGAGACAGTCGAGAATGTTTCAGTGTTACTGTTTTGCAGTTCCCAATGACTGAACTCTGTTGTGTTTCTGCAGGACTGACTGTCCCTACACCAGTAGAAAGCGCAGGGGTAAACCTTGTGCAATTCTCAATTCAACTTGTTGCTTGATGCACAGAATTGTGAGCAGCTGCTCTTCTCTCTGGTGTTAAGAGCTCTAATGGTTATGTTCTGACTGGATGCTGTGTGGTTGCTGGAGATGCTGGACAAGCTCTACGCACTTTTGCACCTGCACACAGGCAGAACAAGTCAAACTGTAGAATATATTTTCAAAACAACAGTGCTACCACAATGGGAGGGAATGGTCTTATTAAGCCCTGTGAGGAAAAACTTCGTTTAACTAAAAATAATTAAAGGAAGAAATACCTTCTGCCTTTTTATATCTAGCAGAATGTAAGCTCTGTAATAATTTTTACTAGAATAAAGTTTTGATTAGAACATACCATCAGGTGAAAAAAATTTTCTGGTAGTCTCTGCAAAAGTTAGGAGGGATAAAAAGACAAGCAAAATTGCTTTCATAGTGGAAATGGTGCTACTTCTCCAGTGATGATCGTGGTCTCTATGGCCGCTTTTCTTACTCATGAGCAGTGGAATACACCTTCAAAGGTGGGGCACTGTGACATAATCATCATGCTGAGACCTGTTGTAAGGCAGTCAGAGGAGAAGGTAAGACCGTCTGTCTGGAAAGACCTCACAAATTACACTGGAGTAAAAAGAGTACTTAAGGTTACTCAAGATAATACAATTACTCTTTAGTCTTAAAAATGGAGCTGCAGGGGCCCTATGGATATAGGAGAACTACACAGCCCCTCTCCCATGTAACTCCTCACTCTTAAACAGCGCTGTGGGTTGCTCAGGTTGCATTTTACACTGTCACTTGTAATAGATCTATTTTTAAAAAAAACAAAGTGCTTTCTGTTGCTGAAGAGTCTTAGTGCAACATATATCCTGTGGCTCGATCTACAAGCATAAGATTCAACACAGCTTTCAATTCTTGCCTATTATTTTTGCTTGACTGTAAGCTACAGCTGTTTCAAGCGCATGTTTCCAATTACAAAGTTTTTGTCTAAACTCTCTAAAGACTTTATTGCTTCAAAATACAATGTTCTTTGTTTAGATAATGCAGAATATAGACTTCTAGTAATATTTGGCATGGTTCATTTTAAAATTAAAAACCTAAGAAAGGTGTCCTATTCCTGATCTAACAGTTTGTCAAACTACCTATGTGACTGCCACTGTGCCAGCGCCTTTTAAAGAAATTTTAAGGCTTGAGAATCATTCTAGCTTACGTGAACTGGAAAAGGCAAAAAAAGAGTCAAAGCACTGAGCGCTAAGTTCTTGCATAAGTGACATAGCTCCCTCTGCTGACTACAGAAAGAAAAGTCAGGTCTTTAAAAGGTAAATGAAAAATATGCGCTGAGAGGAAGGCATGTTGCAGAGCAAAAATATGAAGAAAAAATGAAGGCTGAGAACAATATAATTATACCAGAAGAATAGAAGTCCACAGTTTGTAAATACTTATTTAATCAACACTGACATAAGCTGACTTACTGTTGACCCATGTTACTCATGTAAGCAAAAATTTTAAAGTTGATAGAATAATTTGAAGATGAGAGGGAAGGGCATTTCTGGTGTGGCACATACAGATCCAGTCTGTAGCTTTTGGCAGTTCAGTAAAATTGCTTTTGGCTCTGTAAAATGAGCTGTGATCTTCCAGCCATCGGCCTTCCTGGAGGCAGTCAGTTTTGGTTTAACAGTCACTACTTTTTTAAACTTACATTTGGACACGAGCACTTGAACCCTTTTTGGTGTACAACATGACATGGCCTTTTTAACATCGGAGACAAGTGCATCTCTCTCTGGAGACAAATAAAGGTTCGACCTCTGTTGACCCTGAGGCAGGCTGCACTCAAGTGACAAATCCCTCACTAAAGGTGGGAGGAATAACGCAGAGGAAACTTGCATGTGGTAATTGCTTACACAGTCATTGCAGGTAGTGCACGAGGAATTCAAGTTAAACTGAAGGGGAGCCCTATAATTACACATAGCATGGTTGCACTAAAAATTAGGTTTCCTATTCAAAGCAGTCTAGAAGTCATTGATGAACTAGTTAATGAGCAGGGACATAAAGCAACATTAAGAGCCACCAGGAAGTTTGTGCTGCAAGACATGAGCAACTGTGATTCAGAGCTGAAAGGCTGAGTCAGCAGAACTAGACACATCATAAAACGGAGGCTATGGAGAAAAACCAAACATCTAAAACAACATTTTGGAAGATGTTGAAGGGAGAGAACTGAGGTGAAGAAGTAACAAGGAACTCTGGATGGTCATCAACAGTCTTCTATCCTTGGGTCAAATGATATATCACCAAACTGGAGAAGTACGCCTTATCCTCCTCCTGCTGCTGCTGTGGGGAGGATGAAACCTGAATGGAAAAAAAGAAGGTGAAGATGAACAGAGAGGAGGAGAGGGAGAAAAAAGAGAATGAGAAAAAAACCCCTAACCTTGTCAATGTTTAAAACAAAGCCACTGGCTTCAAATTATTCTTCCCTTTCACACTGCAAGTTGCCTTGGAACCACCATGATGATTTTTCAGCACTTAGTTCATTGAGTGCAGCTAGCAAAAGGGAGCCCAGAGGTCTAGCAGTTCACAAAACAGTTTGTGCAGAAGGAGGCAGGAACTCTGCTGAGAGCCATGCATGTGTGCTCAGCGACAGGGTCACAGTCCTGCGCACCGACTGGAGCAAAGGCTCCTGATCTTGACCTAGATGGGACTCCCATAGGTGGATGCAGGTCTTTGGGTGTGGGGTTGAAGGCAGAGCAGAGCTCTGGGGCCTCGCTGAGGCCAGGCTGGGGGTGATGGTGCCCTTGCTTACAGGGGCTGTGTGCTGTGGGAGTATCTCTGTTGCCAAGTAAAGGAGCAGCAACAGGAGGTCAACAGGCAGTGGAGCGGCTCGGAGCTGCGTCCAGTGAAGCTTGCAAGCCAGCAGAGCCTGAGTCCTGCAGCAGCACCCGGAGGAAATGTGAGAGACTCTCCACCGTGGGGACAGGTGCCCCATCTGCTGACCTGGCCTGCTGTAGGGGGACTTGCTCCTTCACAAGGGCTTGAACATTGTGGAGAGGCTGCTGCTGCCTGTCCAGCCCCTGCACTAGTACCCTCCATGTTCCTCTTTGTGGACACCAAGTGACATAGCCAGGGATGCCTGGAGTGTACCAGCTCCTGCAAATGTATGGTAAAATATCTGTATAAGCAACTTCACTGCCTTTTAAATTACTGACTTGCTGGAGAACAAACATGGGCAATGTTGCCGTGCATCTGATCTGCTGTAACTGAAGCCAAAAGTAACGTGATTGTACTTCTTAGTGTAGCGTGTACTAATTATTACAGTAGCGCCATTGGAGTATTGAGGCCAGCAAAGTCAGAGTACTGGGCAAACAATAAATGACAGACAAAGTGGATTCTGAGGTACCTTTTATTTTCTTGCAGAAGTACTGATATCACAAGTAGCAGACACACAATTTAGCTCTGTGCTTGAGGTAGCACAACAACAGATTTTAATTTTCCCTTAATTAGATATGTCTAAAATTATTTTCAAAACTGACATATGTTTATTTACATGGCCTAAACCACCTTCCAACCTTAACAACAGGACAGTGACATTATCCAGATTGGCTATGCAGGTATTTTGCTTCCATACAGAGAAAATTAAGAGATATGTGTACATCTGTATTATACAGATAATCTATAACAGGTTTAATTTCAGGATACTAGTTCTTAGCTGTCTTGCAATTAATCTGCAGCAACTTAATTGTCTTATTACTTGCTTTTCTCCTTTTACCATAGATCACAGATTCATTTTTCATTTTTCAAGAAATAATTATACTGCCTGTCATCTTAACGAATAAGTATTGATACAGGATCAAAGTTAATGAGATCCATCTTGTTGATTTCCTGTCATGGCCTTTGAAAATGCATTACTTTCCACAAATATATATTCTATTAAGGACTATCTTGTCCTCTCTTTACCCTTGTTGAGTGCTCCAGAAGGGGACCAGTTGAGTGGTAACCAGAGCTGATAGTATCTCTTGCCCGTGGAGGATGTTTTTGGGCCAAATGATGTAATTTTCTATTATTTCCTTATTCATTTTTCCCAGAACAAGAACCAGAGGAGGTACTAACAACCCCCAACCAAAAACCAGAAAAAACAAAGAAGGAATCAAAAGCCCAGAACAGAATATAGTGTGAGGAACTTCATACTAATCTATGAACTATTTTCTGCTCAGAAAAATCCTGGCTCTATTTTATTCTGCCCATCAACCACAGAATTAGATTTTTTTAGTTAAAATCTGCAAACACAGTGTGTTGCATTTCACTTTGAAAGACAATGCAGCTTTTTCCATCTCAGAACTGAGAAGCTATACAGTGATTACACAGCAACCTTAAGCACTGGCAGCTCCAGTGCATGCTGATTCCTTGCCACAGCTTTAATCTGAGCAGGCTTTTAGGAATTTGCTTGTATGAATGTGGGTTCCACAACCAAGAAAAAGGCTTGATGACTTTAGCCTATGGAAAGAACAAGATAAACGGATTTGGATATTTCCTCATTTTTTTCATATTACCCTATGCTCAGAACAGAAAGCAAGATGCTTGCTAAAAAACAAAGCCAAAACAAACAAGCAAAAAAACCCCAAGAAAACCCAACCTAAAGTGCTTGATGTCTGGACAATCAAAACAGCTACAGAAGAGACATTCTGATTTCTTTTTATTTAAATATAAAAGTACATGAGCGACAACTGAAATTTGTAAATTCACATAGGAATTAGAAGAATAGAAAAAATACCATTTCAGAGTTCCACTTGAAAAAAAGTAATCAGTAACAGTTTCCAGCTATTTCACTAGGAAAAGTTAAATGCCATACTTAAATCTCTTTATGGTCTTTTATTCTTTTACCATTTCAAAGAGAAAACTTTCTCCTTTACTCACTCGTGCTGCTAGTTGCTCTGCTCTGTACCTCTCTGTCCTGGTGCAGCTTGGGTCACCTGTCCTGGCTCCTTGTGAAAATTAACTCTATCCTAGCCAGAACCAGGACACTCTCTCATTCCTTTTGAGCAAAGCAGAAGCTTTGCTCATCCTTCTGAAGGTGGCACACAACAAATCCTAGCTGTATCTAATAATGAGTCTCTGGCTGGGCCACAGACCCTTAGGGAACAGCCAACCTGTTAGAACAATTAAGTGTTTTGAATGAATGCATCAGGTTCACTTTGAATCCTGCAAAACCCCCTCCAAACTAAGGACAGGAAATGGCAATAAAGTTTAGTCCTGTTTGTTCTTCCAGTCCGTTAATGAGTGAGCTGCTGCAGTAAGGCTTTTATGCCACTTGCTTTATAGAGGTCAAACTTTCAGACGCTTGTCTGAATTTGGGTGCAAGTTTTGACGTTTGTTATGTTCCTGTTCCAGTAGTTTGATTGCTTTTCAGAGACCAGTTTGCATCATGACAACTTCAGAAGTGACAAACTGTAGACGTGTTTCCCAGCACCTGAAGTGGCAGTGTCAAAAACAGCAGTACAGGCCGACCTTCGACATCACCCTCCAGGCCTGCAGAGTAAACCTATTGGGTCATTTTGTTGGGGTTTCTTTTTTTAATTTGCTACAGTATGTTTCTTCTCTGCTGTACTTTGTATTTTGGAATTGTTTTTTTCCAGTGGGCTGGTGTAAAGAATGATGCGTG
Organism: Grus americana; assembly: GCF_028858705.1. Lineage (NCBI taxonomy): Eukaryota > Metazoa > Chordata > Aves > Gruiformes > Gruidae > Grus > Grus americana. Next base: position 74,012,284 of record NC_072891.1, on the reverse strand, counting down.
TAGGTCCATCCAATGAAGTCAGCATGTGAAATGTTAGCTAATAGCAACAAAATGCTGTGTCAGACTAAGGTAGCAGCTTTACCACAGTTCCCTCTCATCTGCAGGAGCGTTCAAGTTGTTTGAGGTGGGAACCCCAACAGGCATCAGGCATTCATCTATCAGTAAAATGCAATTTTCCACGCACTATTCGTAACAGACATTTTGAGGATCAGCCACACATCACAAAGCTCAGGATCATGCACTGGTGACACCTAAGTGCCACTTCTAAGCTGAGTCTCTTGACTCAACTCAGCCCCTTCCTTTAGCCTAACCTTCCTCCCGTTTTTATAACTCTTTGTGACGTCCAAGTAACTCAGAGCTAGAAACACGGACTAAGCAAGGCTGATTTCACTGCCATGGACTATCAGCTTAGAAGAAGTACATTGCCAGCAGGTTGGCTGATGGATGGGCTCCAAACACCACCACAAAAACAACACAATACAGTGCTGTTGTAATTTTATTTTCCTATACTTTTTTTTTTTTCTGCTAGGAAAATCTAGCGCAGAAACTCTTAATGAAGGATGTCCTGTCAGTGAAACCTGCTTACTAAGGAAACCAGCTCTGCTTCTCAGGCTACGTGCACCACCTCAGAAATTTATTGTATACCACCCAGTTAGAGAAGGATAAATGCAATGTATTAGATGATTAGGATTTTGGAGTTTTTATCCCTGAAGAGTTTCTCAACTTGTATATACCATTTCTCTCCTCACACTTGATCATGTCGTAGCTACCTAAAAATTAAGCAAGCAAGTAGGCAGATTAATTGGGCATAGTATTAATATGGTTATTATGGTGGCAACTGGGAGGGCAGGTGACTTAATTCTTGGACTTGACTGTGCAGGTGTTACATATGTGTGTCACTGAAACTACTGGTAAGTGTGAGAGTTACTAGACAGCACTGTTAGCATATTTCTCTGATCATTTGCTGAGAGAAACTCTCAAAAACTCAAAACAGGTGGTGGTTTGGTGGGTTTTTTTCTGTTAACAGTATAAAGTGCACATGCATTTAGTTCACTAAGCACTCATCCATTGGGAGCAGAACAGAACAATTTGTGTAAACAGCTGAAGATTTTTGCAGCTTGAGCCCAGGAGAGCCTGAAAGGCTGAGGGACTGTGAGTGTGATGCACTCCAGTGCAGCATGAATAATCACTCACGGCTGACTTTAGTCCTACCTGCAGACTGAGGAGGTCTTCCAAACCCAAGCCTGAATTCTGCTACTATCACTGCATCCACAGACTCTCTTTTCGCTCATGAATGTGGATGCCACTGGGTAGAAAACAAATTGTTCGATGATTTCTCTAAAAGGACAGCACCGCTGAGCAAGAGGCTGCCAGCAATAAAGGATGCGGCTAAGTTCAGTGGGTTCCCAGCCACTTTGCTGTTCTGTTGCTCCATCATGTGAAGGTGGGTGTGTTCAGCAAACTGCTTCCCTCGCTTGGTGAGCGGTCTGTGATACCACTATGAACAGCAGTGACACCTGTGAGGGCTGCCAGCTGAGAGAAGCTGCCCATTTTAAGGCAGAAAGTAACACTTCAGTGCTTAACACTGAACTAAGTGAAAGTGACCTGATTTGCAGAGCCGACTGGCCTGACAAGATTTTGCAGTGCTCTGAAAGGACTCTGTGACACAACTCCTGCTGATACAATATAAATGTCAAATTTTAGAATGGTTTATTTTTGGTTTTGAGTTGCTGTTGTGAGGTTTGTTTTTTTTCTGTTCAACCGCTAGTGTGTGATATCATTTGCCTTACAGCAGGAGAGGGGCTTGATTTACTGTTTATGCAATGAGATGCCTCCTCCCCTCCTAACTACTGCTACTCCTTGTGCCATATTTATTGGTGAATGGCTAGTAATTACCTACAGTATGGCTTCTAGGGTTGCAAGTAATGTGTGGCTTTTACTCTGCTACTAATGGTGCCAGAATGGCTCCACTTACCAAAGTGCATGCACCAGGCAGGTGACACCTTCAGATGACCAATTTACTTGAATTGTTCTAATTGCTGTGACATATTAGAAACAATCCAAGGGGTCACATCATGAGCTCCATCTGTTGTATGTCAGAACTATTTTTTTAATCAGCAGATCTGTTTGTTTTTCACTGTGCTGCCTGCTGGGTTTGCCTCACTTTTATTTTATGCCAGCTCTGAGGGCTGTGAAGAGCATTATCTAATAGGAAAAGGAGACTGAATCCTGCTTTGCCATCATAGCGTGCAGCAGCAGGCAATCATCACACCAGCTCCAGTGGCAATGACACAGCAGGGTGTGTGGGATGTAATAGCCAGTCTCACTTCTCCCCTGCTGCTTCGCTCCTTGGCTGACCCAGGAGTGCCTTCCACTCGCTGTTCAGCTTTCATTGCTTCACAGAGTCAGGAGGCACGCAGCAAAGCTGGAGAGGGAAGAGCAGTTCTTTCCCCTGACAGCACAGGTCTCTTCTGGCCTAGGCAGGGAAATTGAGAATGTCAGACTGAAGAGCCCTACCACTGCTGTAATCGCAGGCTCACCACACCTGGACTGGAGGCCCTGCTGGAGGTGGCTAGTCCAACCCCATAATCAGAGCAGGGCCACTTTGAACAGGTTGCTCAGTGTTGTGTCCAGTTGGGTTTTTTAGTATCCCCAAGGATGGAGACCCCAGAACCTCCCTAGGCAACCTGCTCCAGTGTTTGACCACCCTCACAGAGATAAAGGTTTTCTTTACATTTAATAGGAGTTTCCTGTACTTCAGTTTGTGTCCATTGCTTCTGTCACCAGATCCACTGAGAAGAGTCTGACTGTCTTCTTCACTCCATCAAATACCTGTACATACGGATAACATCCCCATGGGCCTTCTCCAGGCTAAACAGTCCCGTCTCCTTCAGCGTCCCCTTGTGTGAGAGTCCATTCATCATCCTCATGGCTCTTTTCTGCACTTGCTGCAGTCTGTACTGTCTTTGTACTGGTGAGCCCAGCACTCCCGGTGTGCCTCACCAGGGCTGAACCACAGGGGAAGGATCAGCCCTTGACCTGCTGGGCACACTCCTCCTAACGTGGCCCAGGAGGCTGTTGGCCGTTTGCCACAAGTGCAGATTGCTGGGTCATGGTCAGCTTGATGTCCACCAGGACCCCCAGGCGCTTCCCTGCCCAGCTGCTTTCCAGCTGGCTGGCCCCCTGCGTATACGGATGCCTGGGACTGTTCCTCCCCAAGTGCAGGACTTTGCATGCCCCTTTATCAAACTTCACGAGGTTCCAGTTGGCCTTCTTCTCCGACCTATTGAGGGCCCCTTGAATGGTGGCACAGCCCTCTGGTGCATAGACGTGCACATAACACCCTGAGAACCTTCCTGCTACCCTTGACATGGGGCTTCTTTCAGCTCTGCCAGGTCCCTCGGCTTCCCTCAGCAGCTCTTTTCCAGTTCGTCCTTTAGTCCCAGCATCTCTAACCTTCATCTCCTCCCCACCATCAGAGAGACACCCAAAGTCCAGCATCAGCTCTTCTTCTCCCAGGTGCTGTCTTTACTTAGCTGGCAGCCATTCTTAACCTCTGTGCTTCTGCTCCCCTCAAGCTCTGTAATAGTATACAGTAGCTTTATAGTAATAGTGCATATATATATATATATATATGGGTTTATATATATATATATATGGTTATATATGCTTCAGGAATCAGGCCAAAGGACAAAGAGAACAGTCCAATGAGCTCTAAGTCCATATGCTGGAGATAGTTTCTGTCATCCTATTGGACCTCTGTGGCAGCCAAATTCTAACCAAGGCTCTTTAGTTTCATTTTTAGGAGATGAAACTTTGCCTTGAACTGGTTTGGTGCTACTTACATGTCCCTCCTGTCTTGGAGTGTCCCAGGAACCAGCTGAAGAAGATGATGAAACCCATGAGTTACCCAAGCCCCAAGAACCATCAGGCCAGCTCAGCTAAAGGAAGGCTGCTTGCACAGCTGGTCCAATCCCACTGGTGTGGGTGAGACCCTGGACAGTTTTCATTAGCATGGCACACACGATTTTCCTTGGTGTCTCATCAGTGCCAGGAGGGCTGTGAGGAAGTTGGTGCGTTGGCAGTGATGGGTCTCACTCACCGCTAAGTCCTGTGAGCCTGCAGGAAATCCTACCCTGAAATACTACCCCATGGTGTGAAAAACAGATGCATTTTTCTTGCTGAAGAGTTAGATCCCAAACAACTTCACAACACTTCTGCAAGGTTATGTTTCTTTTATTCATATTTGGATTTCATCGCTTCATCCACAAGGATTGATTTGAAAAGTAATCTTTTCTTTTAATGACTACAACAGTTAGTGTCAGTCTCCCTTCCCATACAGTTGAACCACCATTTAATAACAAACAGAACTAAAAGAGCCTAAGACACATCTGACATAATTTTAAAAAAAATTAACATACTGAACACATGGAGAAGTAAAAGGAATCAACCACTTATTTCTTAGAAAGATGCATCCCCTTAAAAATTACCAAAATAAAAAAATGTATTCTGTGGGGAAGAGCAGGGAGTGTACATATGCACACACTGATACTTGCACATCCATATCCCCACCTGTGCATACATATGCATGTATACACACATGTATTAGACTGCACAAGTAATTTATTTTTTTTTCCCTGGGAGAATATTATTATCACTCTTTATTATATTATATCTGTCTTTAAAACAGGAAAACTTAATAAAACAGAAAAGAAACAACTAGTTTAATAGGTCCAACTTATTTGGCTAAACCTTGAAAAACATTGCCTCTCTATTTAGTATGAAATACATGAAAAATCAAGTTTGATAATTTTAGATTTAAATGTATACCACTACCAGGTTCTTATTACTGATTTGGCTTGCTTTGCCCTTGGAACAGTCTCCATAATTATTAAAAATGTCTTTAATTTCTTCCAATATATAGGAAAAGATGTCTCAACACTGACTACTTGCCTATACTGGGTCCCCCAGTGTTATCCCCTTTTTAAAGCACTTAAAGCGTGTTATAGAATAGCTAGCAGGTTCCTGTTTTATACATAGCGCATCCCATTTTGCAGTGCTTGCTCTCTGCTTCTGCTCTTCTGAACAGATAATGCAAACCCAACCCTCGGTGGTCTCTCCTCAGAGGGCGTAGGTGTGAGGTGTCCTTTCTGGAGGCAGAGAGAGGTGAGAAAGCCGCTTCTTGTAACAGCACTGTCCTTAGGGAAGCAAAGACAAAATTAAAAGGCAGAAGGCCAGCTCCGACACCTCACTACCAAAAAATGTGAGAAACCTGAAGAATAGGCAGAAAAGGTAGAAAGCGAAAGGAAGGAATGGCTTTTTGTGAGAGGGCTCCAGTACATGTAATTTATTCAACCCGAACTACAAAGGTGCTAAAAGACCCTTTTAGCCTATTGTTAATAGATACTTGGTAATAGCGCTGCCAGACTACAAAGGGTACCTACATTCTCTGTGTCCTTTCCACAGAGCCCCAGGAATTTTCTTGCACATGATCACTGGGACCATGTTTACCCCTTAGGTTTCTGCATGTCTTGAGTAGTTGTCTGCAGGTCTCCACAGAGTTACACATTAACTGTTTTCCTCCTCTCTCCCTGCCCTATTCTTAATGAATCCACGGGCAGGACAATGAAATACCTTGTCTGATGTAAGTTTTGCTGCTTACAGCTTGAGTTCTTGGAGAAAACTCAAGTTTTTGCAAGTATCCGACTTCTCTCAAATCTGATGGTAATCATCAATTTCACTACTGTGCATCAGTAAAAAACCCCTTTGATAGACCCTGGGACTCCATGCTTCACAAAACCCGAGGGAGGTTACATTAAGATTTGTTTCATGTTACATTTGTCACTACAGTGACACTAGTCTATGCTCACACAAAGTAGAAGATTACAAAATCCCTTATTACAGAGACAATCAATGAAAGCTGTTAAGTCTTTAATCACTGAAGGCAATTTTGGTATCACAGGAAATTTCCACTCTCTGAAGTAAAGCTGACTATGGTCAGCTGAAGTGATCCCTCTTACAGTGCCTTGAAGCTTAACACTAACAGCTCCTAAGTACCGGACTGAAAAAAACCCACATTGGGTTTTAGGCAAGAAAAACAAGACCTGATTGAAAGACTAGAAATGTGATTAAAAACACCAAACACAAACAACAACCCCTTCCCCCACCCCCACCAAATCCCAGAACGCTATGAAACATTGGAATGATTAGGAACATACATAATTAAGATCAGGTACAAAGTTTTTCTCAGTAGGTGAAATGGATACCTCTGCATACAATCACGTTTAAATTCAGTTCTCATTACATATCCTGAGGAATCACATAAATCAGGACCTGCAATTAACAACCAAAGCACGATTCTGTCCAGATGTGGCCCAGAGGAAATTACTGATGAAGTAGGAATCCTTGAGCGCGAGATCCAACAGGATGCTGCCCCTCTCTCCTCTATGGGAAGGGGTAATATGATACTTCTATGTAGTGATGCCATGTTATCAACATTTTTCTTTTTGGGATATCAAATACCAGGCACAGGAAAAAAAGAAATGGCCCATGGCATGACATGGCCAGGCTGTGGCTGAATACCTCTGCAGCGGAAGCAAGAGCACCTTCTGGGGACATTCAGCTGAAGGCCAAACCCTGACATTTGGAGGAAGTCTATTTCATCACCTAGCAAACTCCAGGTTCTTCCCAGCACAACAAGCAACCAAACCAAGTACATTTTGCATTTCTTTGTGGCTGGTTCAGCTCCTGAGTTGTAATGGGCTTTTCCCATTATAGGGATTTTGGCCAGGTCAAACAACAAATGCTCTAGCGTTCAGGTCTGCATTTCCCTCCTCTGCCTCATACAGTGTGCTGTACTAGAAAAGGAAACACAAGAGTTTATGAAAAACAGTTTTAGAAAAAGGAAAATACTCCAAAAGATAAGTTTTGCATTCACAAATTAATGCATTCACAAAAAAGTTATTAAAAAATAATTCCAGATAACAGGGAACAAAGTCTGTTTCATCTTCAGATTGAGCTACAGTGACTAGACTCAAAACAGCATATGTTAAGTAGTGTAATAAAATGAAGAATAAATTATTTTACGCATAAAATACCATGTTTTTCAATTTATGAAGTCACTTTGATCTTTACGCACAAAATTCCACACATTTCCATCTTCCTGTTGATCTTTAAAATACAGCACTGCAGTATTGCCCAGCCGTAAGGACACCAGATGGCAAGTGACCACAGTGAAATTCAAGAGTACTTTATTGGCCACAGCTCCTCTCAACAGTGCAACAGCCCAGGCACTTCATGAGCAGTACCGGAAACCATTTTGTGGTTGTAATTCCAGGCAGCTGTCATCCACAGGTACCACGTACCTTCTTCCAAAGATGTAACATTTCTCATCTTCTTTAAAATAAGGCAACTAAGCTCAGCAGTAGCTGTGGCAATGAATCCCACAAGCTAGTTATATCCTGCAAAAGTGCCAGCAGGCCAGAAATTATCTGTGTGGGCATTCCAATCCCCAAAGAATTAACCTGATTGCAAAGACCACCAAAAGAGGTAGGAGCACTTCAGTCCATCCCCTTGAAAGCAAACGATAATCCTGCTTGAGTAATTCTAAAGATGCAGAAAAACCTCCACCATAGCTACACTGAATGTTCAGACAAAAGCCTTTGTCTCAGCAAGGACATGATCACTAACATTCACAAGCCCTATTTTAAGCAAGCAGGCAAGCAAATCAGAAAGTACCACAGTATCAGCTAGAAAAGGCTTGCTGTTATTCTCTAGTGTCTGCTACCCCTCTGTATTTAATGTTGCAATCACTGGATACTCTAAGAGATTTGCTTCTGATACTGTCTCAGAAGATGTAAACATACCTAACTGACTCGAGGAGAAGGGAGCAACAGGGTTCAGCACTTACGCAGGAAGGAGTAATCTTTCACAATAACACAAGTGTGCAAAATTCAGAAGGCACAGAATATATAGGTGTGTTCCACTTGATTCCCATTTATTCAGCTGTATCTCTCTTGTGATCTCTCTGTTAAGTATTGCTTTAATTTAATTTTTTTTTTTTTTTAGAAGGCGTCATCTTATGAGGGCATATTTGGCATTGAAGACTTCATTTACTGCAGTGGATCCTTCCAGGCTGTTCATACACGTTAGTTAAGTTGGACTGAGTACTGGAAAAAAAACTTGTGTTAGTCCAGTGTGGAAAGCGAGCCACACTGCTGGACACTGTTTAGATGCAACAGGGACCTTCGCTTCTGCTCTAACCTTTATACTATTCATCTTTACCATACCTTCCTCCCAGTTACTAAAATTACATTTCTTTTTCCCTGAAAAGATGAATGAGAGGGATGCTTTTTCTAAGATGATAGGAGGATATCAAAGTACTGACAGGTTGGTCTACTTCATAGGGTACTTCAGGAAAACTATGACTACAGCTTCTTTTTTATGTAATGTAGAAACACCAAGCAGATTTGCTGTCAGTCACAGTGTGAATTCAAAGGAAAGATTTCAACACTGCAGAGCTATATCTGGATTCCTACTCATGTAACTGGGATCAGAAACGGTCCCATTGTCACCCAATTACGAGTCACAATGAAGCCTAGACTGCCTGATCAGTTGAAGGACAGGGCTGTGTTCCTGGAAACACAAGGCTCACTGGCATTTGGGAATGGTGGCCAAGCCTTGGGTGGCTGGGTGAGGGGTGGGGGGCATTAAAAGCTAAAAGTCTTCTGCGATTCCAGACCATCTTAATATTCTGCTGCACTTAGGAAACAAAGCACATACCAAGAAACAAAAGAAAAAGAAAACAACATTGCAGCTAACAATACAGTCTCATTTCAAAACAACTAATCAGGACGTCAGCACAGGGACCTGAATTACAGTAAAGCTTTAGCAGCAGGAGCAGTCTCTCATTGTTCATGGCTGAAGAGGTTCTTATTCCTAAAGAAGTAGCTAGAACTAATATGAAGTCGATTGTTCTTTTTCTCAATAATCCATGTCACTCAGACGAGATTCCTAGCAGCATATTCAGGGTTAAGAACACTGACAGTGGCGGGAAGCACTTGTGAAAGTAACTGTGGTTCCCAACTTTCCTGCTTTCATGGATTAACAAGCAGGCTCAGTCCACGAAGGCTGTTGCGTTCTTGAACTCTGCAGTAAGAAGAAAATTGGACTTTGCTTTTCTTCAGTGGGTAACTTTTTAGTGACACATCCTGGTTGTCATCTCTTTCTGTAAAACAAGAAGGGGAGATTAAAAAGCAAAGGGCATTTGTTGTAAAGTGTGTACACACCTCTTCCCGGTTAACATTTCTGCATCTGCAAATTCATGTGGTTTAATATCGCACCATGGTTCTGCTCCTCTCCAACATGTTCAAGGACAATGAACATAACTGGCAATTAGCATGCAGCATTTTTTAATTTTTGACAGCTTTAATGCCCTACTAATTCCCTAGCCATGTCAGGTAAATGGTACTGTATCTCACAAAAAAAGAAATAAATCACCTGCAAAAGCAGAAAACCTTTTAACTTAATGTAATAGAAACGATGCCCATCGTTGTCATTGAACCTGCAGCCAGGAAACATGGAGATACATTCTTTGCCTAGATGTTTCTGCCTACACATGGAAACAAAGGGCACATGGACACAAATCTTCTTTAGGCCTTGACCAGAGCTGTGGCATTTGTCTCTAGGATGCGGTCTTGGAGCATTCAGATTCCATTAGGAACTGAGGTTTGGGATCCATATAGGATTTTATTTGATCTGATTTACAGGCACTCTGATACAAACTCTGTGGTAACTGGCTGTCCCATTCTATAAAACTTCATATTTGTCAACAGATTTTCTGGAAAGATGTATCAGACAGTTTGTCCAACAGTCATCCACACACATGGCATTAATGTGTGCTGTTTGCTGAAAGGCCGCCGTATCTAAGTGTCACCATAGTTGTGCTGGTTGTCCCTGTAGCTCCTCTTTCATAATGTCTCCAGACTGCACAGCATTTTCCATGGAAAATCTATTTAGATTTACCAAGTTATCAGAAGTTTCTGAAAAATCTTCTTAGCTTACTTGAATAATTTGTTATAAATTATAAGATGATTAATATCTAATGTAAAGGGCTTCCTGACAGTCTTGTAACTGTATCTTACTCTGTTTAACAGATCATTTCTCCACGTAGAATCCTATGCAGAACTGTAGGACTTTTTCCTTTCCAGACCCTTAATTAGTTTTCATTTCTTATAGATCCATAAACTATCTTGCCTCACTTGTTATTTTGCTGTCATGCATGTAATAGAATGGAATATTGTCATTTGCAGCTGTTATAAAGACAATGGTAATTAGTGCAGTAATCCATACAGTAATGCGTGATCTCCATAGTGATCCATACAGTAATATGAAACAGTAGTTGCTGCTTCTGTAATTTGTTAAAGGTGGCAAAGGTGAACATTCGTTGAAAAACATGTCCCTTTTTCTCCTTAAATGTTTTGTGTGTGGTTTTTTGGTTGTTTTGTTTCGTATTTCCTTTAAACAGCTGCAGCTAGGCTTATTCCTTTAGAACAACAAACACCAAATTCAGAACTTAATATAATTCAGCACACTGTTGGACAGCTTCCTACTGTTTCATATATAAACAGACACAAAAGGCCTCTCCCTCTTCTTTCTTTGTGAGATGAGAAAAAGCAACTATGCTAGGAAATACTGAAGAGCAGCATATAATTTACTACTACCTCAACACCATGATAACTAGCTCTGACCAAAGCAGGCATCTAGAAGGTGGTAAAATCCAGCAGGACGCAGTTTGATCTGAAGCCCTTGGGAAGCTCTTCCCAGGGAGGGCAGGGCAGGGCAGGGGCCAGAAGCCCTGATGTGGTTTGGCACCACGCAGAAGTTGTGCTGACGGGGCCTGGCACCGTGTCCAGAGCTGGTTTTCCCAGCCGAGGATGCCAGGTGCTGCCCCGGCCAGCACTCTGAGAGGTCTTTGCCAGGGGCCGAGGAGGCACACGCCTTGCGGAGGCAGTTCGGCTCCTCCTCAGCAAAATCTGCCTCAAGTAGAAAGGAGCTAAAACAGTCCGAGGAAAGGAGTACTTGTTTCCAAAGTTGGTGTTCTGGGATTTAAAATTTTTCTTTTATTTCCCTTATCTAAAGATTAATTAGGTGCTAATGCTTCTTGAGGCACCGTTAAAGTTGGCAGACCTCTAAATTTACACATAATCAGTGTCTGCACGTCCACACTGTACTACCAATAACCACAGCTGGTACGTCTTTCCACAGCTGCTGCTGAACAGCTATTTGCAGTCAGACACTAGCATCTTATCCTGACAGAAAAGCAGTAAAGAGGGTAATGTGGACAGTATCGGAGTCATTGTAAACTTGGCCACCCTCCTTCCAGAGCACAGAGAGGCAAACTGCCTCCCGATAGAATAACAAAACATCATAAGCAACACATTCAACATGCAAAATGCATCTCCATTCTTACTCGAAAAAAATACCAACCGAGGCAGGAGTTTAGACATGGATAAATGTATCCAGGCAAAGGATAGAGTAGGAGCCTAGATATCTATGCATAAGATGTAAACTAGAGGGCTTTAAACCAGTTTGCCATGTGAGTTTCTGAAATGTTTCAGGTATGTGCAGCTGTGAGTATTTCACTGCTCAAGAGTCGAAGCGTGAACCTACCACGCCACTCCTAACTTTTCTGTTGAGGCAGAATTTATTTTTTATAGTAATACAAATTGTCCCCAAGCCTCTCCCTCCCTTCATTTCTGGATTTTTGTTTGGTTATACAGTTCTATTCACGGTCCCTTACATCCACTATCTTCCCCCTCAATCCTATTCCACCAACCCTGTTGGGAGAATGTTGCTGCAAACTGCTCTGCAGTTTTGTCTCTGTTGTCCCAAAAGTGGGGGTTCGTATACCCAGTGTGCAATATGCCAATATACACACAAAGCAGAGGTATTTCATTGCATATTTGAGCAGATATGGGTGTCTATCCCGAGGCAGCACACCTCAAAGCTCCAAATCAATGGTCATTTATACACTTAGTATTAACATATTCATCTTTCTAATACATATGCATTGTTATTCTCTTCAATGATTGGGTTAGATTTCTTCACCTAGCACACAAAGTAGAACGCATGGTCAGCTCTTTTCTCCGCCTTTATCTTTTGAGTAGGTGGTATAATTGGGGTAGGTGGTGCATGGGTTGGTGGTTGCAGTTCCCCCTGCCAGAATTACCTTTCCCCTAGTTTCCCGTTACTTTTGGCAAGTCCAAATAGTTCTTCATGGTTTACTGAGTGAACTAGTAATATATCAGTTAAACTTCAGCTTTTAACAACCACCACCTGTTTCTAGGCAAAGGTGCATTATTTAGCTATTTCTTGCCTGGCCTTAGACCAGCAGGGGTAGGGCTACACAATGGACTTTTGCAGCAGCTCGACAACTGGATTCATATCACATTTTACATTTGGTTTTACTGTAAAATCCCTGCTTCTACTTAACAGGCCTTCTGTTCCAACACCTGCTTGGCTTTGGTGTTGGAAATGCTCACCAAGGTTTTAAAGTCAGAAAAATGTTAAAACTTATAGAATATCATCATCTCTGATGCACAGATACCTTTTCTGTATTGACCTATATCGCTATCAGTAAATGAAGGACACATGGTCACACTGCATTCCTGCACATATATGCATACGCTTTTAGTGATTTCAGCCAATGACAATGAACTAGATGTGCTTTTTTTAAAAAAAAAACCACAACATGATCCTTATAACAATGAATTGGTACATGCTTTGTGAGAGTGACCTACTTCTAGTTGTTTTTTTCTTGGAGGAATTTACAATTTACAAAATTTTACAAAACAGGATATGATTTCTCAAAGAGACTGATACAATTACGATGCTGGCAAAAAGTTAGGTTCGCTCAAAACGCTGGTGAGAATAAGAGGAAGGGTCATACTCACAGCATCCAACCTCAGCTGGTAGGCAGCACGAGGCATGCTGCGTGCTGCAGAGCCTACTGCCGTGCCTTTTGCAGAGCAAACCGCTCCTACTTGCCAAACGCTCCCTCTTCTAAAAACTAATCACCCACTTTTCACAGAGACTGCTGGAAAATCTCTCACTGATTCTGATGAGCACCAGAGAACTTAGCACACAGTCCCACTCCACTTACTGAGCGGAGAAGTCCCCCTCAAACTTCAGAGATCTGGCTCATTAGTTATTCCGGTGGTGCACAGCCATTAGGTGGGCACTGCCTTTAACACAAACTCAAAGCTGAGTCTTCTTCAGTGTTTCCCAAGTCCTCCCGGTTTTCTGCTTCTCTGAAACTTTACTGCTCATTTTAATTTGGGAAAGTTAGAGAGGTATGCTCTTAACTAATAATTATCAATTAAAAGCACATAAGGGTACTTCCCAAACACGGGAAATGAGAACTAGCTGTTCTGAGAAGGCAGGAAGACTGGAAACACTGACTCTGGTCACTCTGTAAGGTGACCAACCTGCTCTAAAGTACTACGACACTCAGCCCCAGATAGATATTAAATGCAATATACAGGGTAGACAGACGAGTTAGAGCATCAGACACAGAGACATAGGCACACACAAACATTTTTAAAGATATTTAAAACTTTCAGTCTTCCTGTGCTGACTAAACACTCAAAACATTGTTAACAGAAACTCTCCATACCAGAGGTTTTGATACCAGATGTGTTTCCTCTTGAAAACAAATTACGAGAAATTCCAGAGCATTATTCTGTATCGCTGCATTCAGACTTGTTCCTGCTCTCAATTTTGGATTACACAATTAACTCAAAAATTGAAGGCAGAAATAAATGCTGTTTTCCAAAGCCAAAATACAAAGCAGAAAATAAAATCTGGACCCTATCTGTGTATTGAATATGCCCACAGGCCAGCCACCAGGAAGGAGAATTTAACACTAAAATAACTTCGAAGTAACTTAAAGAGAAACATTTGCTATTCTTGACTTGCTGGAGTTAATGCTAACAAGCCACTTTGTAAACACCAGAAATCTGTCTGTTTCTTTAGTATTTGTGATTTCACAGAAGGATTCATTCCTCAATATTTTCCAGGGAGTATCAACATGATTTTCCAGAAGAAGGGGAAAAAAGCAACACACAGTCTTAAAAGCGTAATCAATCTTTATCACTGATGCAAGTCTGGTCCTCTCCCCTCCCTACTGCTCTAACATGCACGTCAGACACATTCAGCACATAAATCTATACCTAACTATTTTAATTTCCGCTCCTCAGTTCACCTTTAAATAAAGCAGGAAAAAAAACGGTAAAAATCCTACATCTTACAGCATGCATGAGTGGCTGAAGAAATCTTTTTAACGGGAGAAACCTAGCTACAGGGACATGCTGATTGAATCTAAATGGGTTACAAGAAGAATGAGTTCCCCAATGAAGAACCATGTTCTTCTAAAAAAAATGGTGTTTCTATGCTTGCGTAAGTCAAATATGGAGTTGGCAAAACATAAGGCATAAAAAAACCAGACATCACCATTGTACCAGTATTTAATGGAAGCAAGGGGTCTACAGTCTGTCTTGTGCAAAAGCTGATGGGAAAGTGGGGGAAGTGACATGAGTAATTAGTATAAATAATAGTATTCTATAAGAACACCAGGAAAATTAATAAAAGCAATAATCACCTTCACTAAAACCAGGGCTGCTTTAAAGATTCAAATCCTCATTCAGTGTCTATGTCCTACTGTCAGTTCCAGTTCCCCAAAGCTCAGCTGCACAGAGCTTGCCATTCCCCCTCCTCACCTCCTCTTCCTGCCAGTTGGCAAGCCCAAGGATGATGTGACAATAGCATGTTTTAGCCCTTTGACAACTGCTTTAAACATGGTGGGGGTTTAAGATGTGGATACGAGTGTCTCAGCAGAGAAGTGGTTAGAGGAAATGTATTACCTCCTGACAGGCAGGGAGACTCTGCCCGGAGGTACCCAGCAGCTTGGAAGACCTGACCAAGTAGCCAACACCAAGGAGATGCCAGCAACAGACGCCATGCCCAATTCACTTGTCCCAACCAAACAACTTAGAGAAAACAACCTTCCACATGTAGCCTGTCATGCACTCATGTCTTCAAATACTGCAACCCAAAAAACCCCCCACTGCCCAGCCTTAACCATATTCTTATGGCTAAGGAACTTAATCACTGTGAATCAATACACGATGTTGAGCAGGAAGGCAATACACAAACAACCCTCCTGATCTGTGGTTCATGATTAGGAGGATCTGCTGGAGCAGACACAAGCATCACTGGGACACACCTTTCTCCTCCCTACTCTCACAGACAGAAAAGCAAGCCACACCCAAGAAGAATCCCATATATACGCAAAGAGGGTCTGTGATGTACCCATGGAGCCAATTCTCAGTCTTTTCATTGTTCAAATCAGAACCACGGAATAAGTAGATGAAGAAAGGTTTAAAAGAACGTTTTACATACTGTTCTTCAAAGCACAAGTGGCTATGACTTCTGTGACTTTTTTTGTTGTTTTCTTCACAAAGATTTCAACAATTGACAAACAATCATCATGTGGACAAATCTCTTTGTATCTTGGTCACAAAAGAGGCTGTTTACTATGGAATGGCACAAATCATGTGGTCTAAGATCCTGTGCTGCACAACTATATATTCAGACAGCTAATTCACCAGGATAGGAAGGCTGAAGCCAGATTTGTAACAGTTAAGTAATTTGCAAAACTCCTTTCTTCTGGCATTTTTAGTTAGAAACATGCTTTGATTCTTTATTTAGAAATTGTTTTCTCCAAAGTTACTAAAAAATTTCCTCTTCTTCTTTAGTTGCCCCTGTACAGACTGGTAACTGCTATCCAATGGGCACATTGATCACGGGATCATAGAATGGTTTGGCTTGGAAGGGACCTCATTTGGGTATATCCTTTGTTAGGTTTCCGGATGTCTTCCCTGTGAATGAGTCTCAATTATCATGATGCACAGGACTAAATTAATCTCTCCTACAATCTGTTTGGCTTCAGGGTAGTTATTTTGAAGCTAAGGATGGCCTGATAAGAATCCTAGTTGATTACTCCTGAATTTATATGGTGACGTTTGTAGGACACAGATAATACTCCTGTCTGTAAATGTAATCCCTTATCACTGATTACAAAGGCATTTTATCAACTGACTGCAGGCAGGAACAGGATCAGGAAATTACAATGCAAAATGCACCTGTCAGTAGGTTTAGATCCAGGTAGATACACAGAACATGCATTCGGATGACTGACTTGTTTAAAGGCACCGTATTCCAAGGAGGTAGTTTCACCTTCTGCAAGTTTTTGTCTTCTGTAACAATAAAATAAAAACCGTTCTGTGGATGGTTTTAGTGTATCTTACCCTATTAAATGGACTTTAAATGTGCTGCTTTTGGCACTGAGGTTATGCAGAGAGAATAAGCACACAGTAACACTGTCTTTAGTATAAAATTTTACAGAAAATTTATCAGGAGACATGTTCATTCTCTATTATGAACTACAATTTTGTTGCATATAGTACGTATTTTACGTAAGTATTTTTATACAGTAACAGATCTATTTAAATGTTTTACAAAACTGCCAAGTTCTTGTGGCACTAGATTTTTTCTTTTGGTAATTAGAAAAATTGGACTTGCTGTTTCTCAGTTTTCTGTTTCATGTGGGTCTAGAAAGAGTAACAACAGCTCAATCCAACACTCAGTAAAACTAATAGAGTGACTCAACAAGCACTGTTCAAATTATGAAATATGTATTTTTACTTAGGTAGAATAGCTTTCCTGAAACTTGTTCGTAATGATGTCTTCACAATTACCTTCTGAAGCCAGTTAGACTACTGGATAAAGCTGTTAAGTATTACAAAAAGGAAATTATAGATATTTTTTGAACAGTTATCCAAAGTTACTTCAAGTAGTTTTGAGTTCTAGGAAATCTCAAGTTTTGCTGCTGTTGGGTTTTTTAAGCAGTCATTTATTTGTGAAGATTGACAACACTGAAACAGTGGATTGCCTTCTTGTTTCAGTCTAGTAAGGGCAGCTGATCTATATTATTCAGAGAAGCACAGGATACATCTAAACTGGGAAGATGATATTTTGTCGAAAAGGATAACCAGCAGTACTCTCTCCACAGTAATAACAGTTGAGATGCTAATGCAGATAGGGTAAAAGCATTTCCAAAAGCACTACAAGAACCACGGTGGAGGAGTTCCCATTATACTTTTCGCAATGCTGGTGGAAAAGCTTTTTCCAGTCTGCACTTGCTGTTAACGTGCCTTCCACACACAGCACAGACAAAGAGCAAGGACCCCTTTTGCTAATTGGTATAAGAACTAGTATAAATGGACTAATACAAACTAAAGGTGGAAAAGCCTATTTGATTAAACTGTTAGTGCTTTTGCCACTTTCTGATTCTACCTACAGCATATTCTCCAGGGTTTTTCATTGATGGGGCATGAACTACAACTCTGATTTACATTGGTTAAAAGTTACTACAACAGGCAGAGCAAGGCACCACATTGTGGTTTACTAAGGAGCAATTCTGGCCCTGATTCAGCTCAGAATTTAAACACAGGGGCAAGTCCATGTGCAGGAAGCTCATGTATGAGTAGAGTACAAGAAAGACTTATGTATCCATTATAAAAAGCAAATAGTTTCAAATTCCTTTTTCACATCACACTTGACCAGGAGTGCCCCCGTCACTTTCTGTGGCTTTGCAACCACAATTGCCTTTTTCTACTCTGTTTTTTCTCCTTGTTGCTGTAACCAAGCCAGCTACTCCCCAGACATACTCAGCTAGCACAGAGCAACAACCTATTGACTAGGCAAGATTCATGTTAACTCTTCAGAAGCTCAAAATTAATTAAAAAATTACAGAAGATTTTTTGTGTGTAATGTCTTTTGTATTATAGCAATCTCATAGAAGTTCATTGTAAAAAAAAAAAAGAAAAAATTGCAAAAGTATCGGATGCTATTTTGCAGTTAGTTTCTGCTCTTTTAATGTTTTGCAAAATTGAAGTCATCTGGAGGAATAATCTTCTTCAAAAATTTCTTGTTCTTGTTTATTCTGGGCCATTAACTCTTTTTATCTTGTATTAATAATCTCTTTGAAGTACAAATATGGTGTTGTTTATTACAAACTGTGAAATGTGGATTAATTTGGAGAAAACCTTTTTATTCAACAGGCTATAATTTATATTCATTAGCTAAACTTTAAAACAGGACTTATGTGGTGTACTCCTCACCAGCAAGACACCTGTACTTAAGTACCCACAAAAGAGAGATAATTGTGTCAAAGCATCAAATGACAGCGCAGTTAATCCGGAGCACCAAAAAGAACCACTCCAAAACCTCTGATCAGTCAATGACACACAGGAAATTGTCAGTAGGAAAGTCCTTCTGTCCTCCTGTTCCCAGCAGTGTGTGCTTGGTTCAGTGCAAGCAAAGCAGCTGATGTGATAAAAATAATCATTAAAAACATGCATGCCAGAAATTATTTACTTAGGAACTCTGGCACTGCAGTGCATCTTATGACTCTGCTTTCCTTGAGCATCAAAGTTGAGAATCCTGTTTTTCAGCAATGTTAAGTCCTAGAGTTCTCATTTCCCCCCTAGTTTATTGTAGGAAATGGAGAAGATGGAAAAGATGGCATTTATTTAGCTACCACTGGTTTCTTGTTCAGTTAAAGATCAGATCAATTTTTTGAGAAATTCTCATCATTTGTACAATGTAAAAGAAACTCTGTTGGATATTATCACCATATCTCATTGAAGTGGAAAAACTGGACTGGGGGGCAGGGAACGCTTGAGGGTTTTTGATTTTTTTTTTTTTTTTTAAAGAAGAAAAAAATATCATTGGCTAGTTGGCAGCAGTGACAAGCCTTGCCTCAATGGGGACATTTAGTAGAGCAAAGAGCTGGGGGGGGGGATGGGGGTGGATGGGGGTGAGAAAATTACAGCTCCTTTAAAGTTGGCTCGGTGAGTGTTTATCTGATTTTGGATAATACCCGATCAAGTACTAAGCCACTCTACCACTTTGTGATGAGTAACAGAATTGAAAGCAACTACAGGCAAAAACCTTGTAGAAAAACTAAATTATTAAATTCTTATTGTGACTTATACTTGTGAATACACAAGTACCTGAATTTTGAACAGTTTTAGAATAGCTGTATGCCTACATTACATGCCTAAAGAGAGCCACTGAATACACACATATTGGTAAACAACCTCTGACTCAGTTATCTATGTACACACAGGTTGGGTACTAGTTCTGCATCTACTGGCACATGTAACTGTTGGGCACAGTTTTCTACAAGGCACATGGTTAATTTTGCATAAAGAGAGGCTGATAGTCAATTCCATCTAGTAGAGAGCATGGTGTGCAATTTTGTGGGAGGATAGACAAAAGCATTTCAGAGAAGGGATGGGAAAGTTAGGTGCCAGCTTCTCCAGAAGGAGCTATTTGGGTTGGGCTTGCCTGTTCATATCAGGGCGCCAACTCTCCCTCTGAATGCTCCAATGTCAAGGCATGAGGAAAGCAGAAAGAAAAGCTTTTCATACAGAAGCTTCACTGATAGGTTCTTGGGTCAGAATTTGTGCTAATATTATTGTTGTCTTGCTCCTTGTAAGTACTATAATACAGGACACTTCAGAAGGATCTGAAGGGCTGTACTTTGATGGCAATGAGCAGCAATATAAAAATAGATTTGGGTAGCCATAAAGGATAGTGATAACACAAACATAGTGACTTTAATGAAATTAAAGAGTGTACCCTCATCAAAATGCCAGTACTTTGCCCTGTTTTGTTAAGCCTGCTACTCCTGATTCTTCCACTGTGAGCACTGGATGCGGTTAGTGCCAGATGGGCTATGTTTACGTTACTTCTACTATATCTATGGTTTCTGGCAAAGAATTGCTGATGAGTAAACATTTTTTTGTGGTATAGACAAAGATGCAGCAAAGTTACTAATTATTTTGTGAAAAGACATACTGTTTGTAGTAAATTGGATGTATAACAGCAGCTACTTGGGTCTCATGCACAGTAGTGACAGAGCTGGGGGGATCTGATCTTTATGACTTGCTATAACCCTGGCAAAGCAAAGAAACATCAAAGAGAAACCCTTAAGTGTTCACCTGAGTACCATCTGCCTACAGCACTTTTAATTAGCTCATCCTGAAACAGACAGGGTGCTTTGACACCGTGAAAATGGAGACTTTTGGTATCCTGACTTCTGTGTGATCCCCTAAACACCTAGCAAGACTAGCACTAGCAACTGCTGCAAGCCCGAACTCCCACATGAAGGTAGGGACACTCACTCTTCCAGCACACAGTGAAGGACTACACTTTTGGCTGTGTTTGTGCAGTCAGAAGCGCAGGCTGCCACAAAAGCAACAGTCAGACCATCACACTTCCCCCAGCTCCATGTTTCCACCATCTGTCTTGTGCCAATATTAGGCTGTGTGTAACTGCTCAGGAAAGTGTCCTGGCAAAACATCCAGCTATTCAACCAGTTATTCAATAGGACCCCCTGGGAAACTGCCCAGGGACAAGGGAGCAGAACAGAGCTGGCAGATCTTTAAGGGCACCTTCCACAGAGTGCAAGAGCTCTTGATCCCCAGGTGTAAGAAATCAGGAAAGGACAGCAAGAGACCAGCACCAATGAGTCAAGACCTGCTGGTCAAACTAAAGGGCAAGAAGGAAATGCACAGGCAGTGGAAGCAGGGACAGGTATCCTGGGAAGAGTATAAGGGCGCTGCCCGGTTGTGTAGGGATGGGGTCAGGAAGGCCAAAGCACAGCTGGAGCTGAACTGGGCAAGGGACACAAAGAATAACAAGAAGGGATTCCGTAGGTATGTCACCCAGAAAAGGAAGGTCAGGAAAGCACACGCCCTGATGAACACGACTGGCAAACTGGTAACAACGTACAAGGAGAACGCTGAGGTACTCAGCAACGTTTTTGCCTCATTCTTCAATGTCAACTTCTCTTCCCACACCATCTCTTTACTTATTAGACTGCCCAGACAAGCACTAGAAATTCCATTCAGAAAGACAGTTTTCTATAGAGATGGTTAAAAAAAACCCCATAGTTACTTTTAAGCAGCTCCAAATACTGGATGAACATGTTATCAGAAGCCAATCATGCTATAAAGCCAATGGAAACTTTTATGCTGAGAAGAATAGAGAATAAGACAAGAAAATCTTGTCTTTGTTTATCCTGCAAATGAACTCAATCCCCCTAGAGGCAATTACCAGCTTCACCATTTTTATACGCTCAGCTCCACTGGCACCACCTCCAATGCCAATGGTATCCACCTGCTACCATGGCTGATTGTCTGCATCTGAGCAAAATCAGCATTTTAACAGGTATCAGAACACCACATGTAAATAATATCCTTCTCTATTTTTCTTCATTCAAGTATAATTATTACTTTCTGTTTGCATAAACAAAATGTTTATAAAAAATGACTTCTGAGGAAAAGGTCAAAGTTTTCACAGGATGGGACTTGTAAAAAAAGAGACTTCTGGAGAATAAGCAAAGCAGATGGCCATATTCTGCTGTCTTTTACCCCTATCCTCAGAGGGAGATTTCACTGCCATTAATAGTTTCCAAAGTTATGTAGGAATCTGCTGGGAATCTGACGGGTTTGAAATATATTTTCGGGTATTTCTGAAAGAGCACAAAAGGTACTCTTTGCTCTGTAAGAGGACACTACATTGGTTGGAAAAATGTACAAAAATGGCATATACTGCTATCTCTGGCAAACAAATTTGTGCATTTGACAATTCCTAATAGCTGTGACAGAAACAAACATACTCAAACCACACAAATCATTCCTTCCTATTTGGCAGGGTCCTCCTTGTGCATCACTTCCCACACTGCTCATTGGCATGATATGAATGCTTGACCTGCCCACAGTTCTGTAACTGGGTGGCCATGGAGAGATGAAATATACTTGGGTTTGCCACCTAGATTTTTTTATTACAACACAAGTTTCAGAGTACATATTGAATATACAAGCCCTGCACACATTCTCAGGCCCTCTATGACCTTGCACAGGGTTTTTTTTTTTTTTGCCCCATCTCTCCTCTTTAGAGATATAACTTAAAGCTATGTTAATGAGTGATGCTTAATAGTGAGAAAAAGAGCTAGGTCCACACCTCCCACAAGTTTAAAAAAAAATAAATGCATCTCATGAACCTTGCTCCTTCAAGTGGATGCTCAGACCTCCAAATCTGACTGAAATCTTGCCACATTTTTAGGGTTTTTTTTCCTAACTTAACTCTGACAAACACAAAGCACAGTGAAATATCAGGCTAATTAAAATGCACAGATTTAGAAACCAAAACAAGATACTGCAATACACACAGATCAATGCTGACAAGTTGGGAGCAGACTTGGCTGCATAACCAATTAACTGTTATCTGACAAAATGCTTTGCACTGAGATTCAGTCACAAATCTCTAAGGCCTCTGAATGAGAAGTCTCTTCCATGACTGAAGAAGTGTAGCTGCTGGATTCTTTGCCTCTGTCTCTCTGTCTGACAGGCACCTTCCTGCCAGTGGAAAAAAAAACAAAACAACATTTTGTGGTTTAATGCGTTTCTGGCATCAACTGTGTTGAGCTAAAGAGATCAAAAACTATTTTGAAGGGATTATGTTGCCTTACATACAGCAGCTTGTACTTTTACTTTCTTTAAAAGTAAAAAAAAGCTAATGAGTGACCTGTCACAGCAAAATACATTAAAAACAGGTCTCAAGTGATATCTTAACTACAAAGAGCTACACCTTCACAAGCGGGGATGGAGTATATGGTTGCATATTAAGAGAACACTTTACTAGAGATGATGTGTTCTATAAAGCAGTTGTGAAGATACCCAATCTACTCCCTGGGAGAGAAGGGGAACAGGGTCTGGATCTGTAGTTCAGAGCCCAGACTAACAGACTGCTGGTTTCATGTGAAGTCTACAGAGCAGAGAAGCATGGCAGCATGGTGCTTGCACACTTCCTGTTTTCACCAGTGGAACTCCTAGAGCAACAGCAAAGCAAATCAGCAAACACTGAGTTAAGGAACACAGGAAGTTTTGGTCTTTCCATTTATTTTGTATGTGTCAAGGATCCAGCTTGCTGCTGAAGGTAGGAAGTTGAACTAGGAGCAAGCTCTACTGAATTCAGGCCCACAATACTTCTGTCAAATGCTAAATATTGCTATATTCCACACAGGAAAAATCATGAAGAAAGCCATTAGCCAGAGAGAGTTAAGAAACCCCAAACAAAACAAGGCTTTAACCAACAGATTGCATATGACTTACTTTGCGGAGGATGCTTTGCACTGGGCATAACTGGCAGAGTTTTGGTAGCAGGGGGCTACAGGGGTCACTTGTGGTCAGAGGCCATGAACTACCCTATGCCAGTCACAGCTACTTCCAGCTGCCTCTGAAACCACTGCAAATAACCCACCAGGTGCCAAAACTTCAACCAGTCAGAGAAGCACATGGTGCCTCTGCTCACAGATATTTAACAGAACAGTAGCTGCTGAGAGGACACATGGCTGGTGGCACTGGTGAGGACGTGGTTGGAAGGAAGAGCCCAGTACCAGAGCAGACACAGCCCTGAAGGGACTGTGGGTCATAGGCAACCACACCAGAGCAGGGATACTGCGGAGGGACTGTGTCCCACAGTAAACCCATGCTGGAGTGGAGGAAAACATGTAAGAAGCAAGAAGCAGTACACACACCCCTGCTCTCCTGCATTGCCCCTCACCTCACCAAAAGGATTAGAAGTAACTGAGTGTGACATGTAGCAAAACCAAGGTAAGCTGAGATCTGGAAGGAGGGAGGAGAAGTTTTTTATTGAATTAGAGCCTGGGGAAGAAAGGTGTTTCTTTCTTTCAAGTGTTTTGTTTAATTGCTTTTTTTTCTTCAATTCCCGGATCTGTAATCACAAGTTTTGTTAACTGGCAATAAATTAAGTAAAATTCGCTGAACCAAGATTGTTTTGCTCATGATATGCTTATATGGTACTCTGTCATATTTCTTCAGTCCTACACACTATGAAATCCATTGTTAGAGAAAGGGATCACAGGAAGGAAGTAGAGGGGCATTACTCGCTGTAGCTGGACTGCTGTTTGAACAGTAAGTTACTGTGCTGAGGCAGCTGCATTAAGATTCTCACTAAAAAGCACATTTAGATGAAGCGTTTAAAACACCCTATACAAGCAGTCACCTACACAGGGTGAGAGTGGAATGGAGGTAACAGGCACAACTCCACTAGACAGTTTTGGCCGTGGGAAGAGGCTCAGAAGTGCATTAAGGTGAACTACTGCCAGTGGAAAATAAAGCTGGTCACACAGGGAGCCAGAACAAAGCAGATGCCACATCTTAAAATTCAAACCTTAGTTTATTTTCTAATAGTCTCCCCATGGAGGCATGCCTTAAAGGTCTTCTGAGAGCTCTCAAGGTGCAGGCTGCTTTGTCTGCTTGTTCTGCGGGAAAGGGCAGATATGCTTTCAGACTTACTCTTTTCCCCCAAATTAACCTCTTGGACATGTGTTTTTTCCTCAGGACCACCTGCGGGGTCAGTGACTGTGCTGGTTTCTTTTTTGTCCCCACATAAAACAACTCTACAAAAGACTTAGGGATTTGTCAAATTAACAGAGTGAGGGGTATGGGAAAAAGATATGCAGCATTTTAAACTATAGACCCCTCTTTAATTGCAGAAAGGACAAGTTATACAGCTCCTGAATGGGAGAACCCTATTTGACTCATTTGCTTCATTTGATTTCATAACTGCTGCACTGCGTTGCAAAAGGCTGATAAAATCTATTTTAAACAAACAGCAAAATCCTGCAGGCTAATATTACTATTCATCTACTGCCTGCTTCCCCAATTACTCTCCTTGCTTGAAGTTATGTTGATAAATCAGTTGTCTTCCTGTTTATTAAAGCATGTGGCAGTCTGTTTATTTAATCAGCTCTTGGTCCATTTTCTCATTAAGGGAGATAATATGGGCTCATTTCCTGCCTTGGTGAACCTGGCAGGGCACAGGTTTTCCTCAACTACCGCATTAAAATTCAAGATTATGTGTAATGTCTGCTTTTGTTTGGCAACTCCTTCCTTTGTCTCTGCCCAGCTGAAGACAAAAATACAGACATATGGTTTTTTCTGCATTTCCACACTGCTGACACCCACCCAAGTCAAGGACAGGAAGATGGAAGCAGGTGGAGCTTTGTCAGTTTGCTGACATGGTACCTTCCTGGTGCAGCTGAAACATTTTTCTGGGAGACCCTGCATCCCAGCGAAGTTAATAAACCTGCATCAGATGATGATCCTAAGGATAATTTTGTGAAGGGAGGGAAAGCTGGAAAGCAATGGAAAAGCACACACCAGTTGGAGCATGTTCCTAGCTTGCTCTGCTGCTGGACTTGGGCCACCTCCTGCACCGCTCTGGCCCCAATCCTTTGTCTGTCTGCTTAGTGCAGAATATTGCTAACCACCAACTGCAGCATTAATTTTTGTGCTCTCTGTATTCCAATGCAATAGATCTTGTAATGGCCTTAAGATCGCCTCTCTTCCTACCTCTGAGATATCCTGCCTTGTATCTTGCTTGTGACACATCCTCAGCATTTAACAGCTACAGCTAACCTAAGATCAGCAGTCTAGCAGGGAAGTTCTCTTTTGCAGGGGCTCCTTCTATCCCTTAGGACACATTTAGATGGCATATTAAGTTCTCCTATCTCAAAAGAAATCATAGATACATTGGAAGTTATCAATACATGCCAGACGCAGTATCTTTCAGTGGGCCTTCTGAACTGCTGAAAACAAGACCATCCCTTTTGTCTCACTTTACAGGCTGTCCTTCAATCAACATAAGCATATACATGTACCACACCTGCAACAGCTCCAATTCCTGCAGAAACACAGGCAAACATCACTTTGCCACACTTTCATAAATGTTTCACACTAACTATGCTATACATCTCCTTGCAATGTGCCTTTATGTGGAACAACTGAAAACCTGAAGTGGTCCTATGCAGCCCTCTCTGGGTGACACTGCTTTGAGCAGGGATTTGGACTATGATATCCATAGGTGCAGCCAGCCTTGGCCATTCTGTGGAAAAAAAAACCAATCCCAGTGGTTCTAGCACTTCATCAAATAAGCTGTAGGACACAGTATTTTCCAAAGTCTAACCCCTGATCCTTTTTAAAGTTGGCTAGATGCCCACAGTGAGGGTTTATGCATAAACTGCTTTCTGAATTGTGCCTTACTTTTCTACTTACACTTTTATTTTATTTGCATTTGCAAGCAACAACAAAAGCGTTTCCATTTCTGGAGCCCTACTTGTGGAAACAATGAATTTAATTTTGATCGATTTCAGTCCAAAAGGAAGTGTCTGGTTTTCTTACGCTCCTAATTGTCTGAGCCTCTGTCTCACATCATCTGTCTCACGTAGATCCAGAGTGTGCTCTGGACCTAACACACTCAATACCTTCACAAACACCTACTCAAAGAGTGGAAAAAAAAAAATCACCTTTATATAGACCATTGTTCTCTTCACGTGCATTCAAGTGACTGCTATGAGTATCATGCTGTTACTGACCAATGAAAAAAGGCAAAATAAAATTATATATAGAATCCATAGTACAGGAAGAAGCAGAAGATAAATGAACTTCTGTTTTCAAATGGCAGTATTTCCCACCTTATATCTTTCCATACAAAATACATTGCATTTTTCTCTTCCTACTAAGCTTACTGAGCATCTCACAAATACTGCAGCAGATGGAATGGGTCTATGGACAGAGGCAAGAGTTCATCCCTTTAAATTGCCTGTGTTCAATCACAGACCTTATTCCCAGAGGAAACTCACTGCAACAAGTGTGGGAAAGGCTCAGCGAAGGGAGGAGGAAAATTTCCTAGAGCTTTCCCCCAGACCACACACTTACCAAAGGCTCTAGTTCTTTGCGGTCTATGAGGTTGAGCTCTGTCACAAAGTAATAAAAATGCTTGTAACAGGTATTGACGTGGGCCTCAGCCCCCATAAGGATGATACGGTCAAAGTGATGGATGTAGACATGAACAAACACCCGAAAAAGCCGGCAGAGTATCTTCTTGCAGATCTGAAGGAAGTTCTTTGGAAAGGGAACACCTGTGAATAGAGAAGGCAGGGTTGTCATAACCATCCTGTCATCCTCCTAAGACAACAGCTTTGGAGCAAAGTGTGAGTTTGTAAATACAAACTAGGTTATGACTTCCTAGGCTTCCTTTCCAGTCCAGAAGATCATTTAATGCATACATTTATCTGACCACTAGCACCAAAGATAACCAAATACTTAAACAACTTTAATGCATCAAGACTGACAGGTACTGGTCCATTTTTCTGGAAGAATTTAATGGAGGAACACCCGGTACTGTAACGTTCAGAAATGCGATTTTCACTGCAGTGCACACTGTCCCATTAACATCAATGGCTTTATATCCTGAGGTAGCTGTTGCCCATACTATTACAGACAGAGTTCGTCCTAGAAGTGATAGACACTCTCCTGCTCACCTTATTCAACAGTGGCATTTCACAGCATCAAAATTAATAACGAATTTGAAATAACCAACTGAAGGACAGACCCCTTTGCTTTCACCTTCCTCCCAGTTATGTGTACCCATCTGATCGCTCTTTTAATAGAAAAACTCTTGAAGAGACACGGGAACAGCTATTCCAAAATACTTCAGAAGTTACACCACCTTGCAACTGGAGTCTCCAAAGCAGCAGCAAAAGCAACACTTGCAATTAAACAGCCAGGCATCCACAATGTGGCACCAATAATTCTTTCAAAACCCCTTTTAATTAAAGACTGATCTCACATGGCATTGTGTATCACTGAGCTGCCCCAGGAAGCTGAAGGATTCATCTCCTTCTACGATTGTGCCTCAGACATGATGACTTTAGTGCCGTGCTTGAAACTCTACTGCTACTTTGCTTTGTTGCACATCCTCCTGATTTTTTTAGTTATAGTTCATGTTTTATTCAGATTTATATTACATAACTGTAGGTATTGCTTCTTTAAAAAACCCAACAAACCTCACAGCTAAAGAGTCCCATTATCCTATGAGCCCAGCTCATGCTATCAACAAGAAAAACGTTTATCATCTGCAGAAAGAAGATGGAGATATTAAATTAACATTGTTGCAGGCGTTCTAGTTTTCAAATTTCAATCTCCTGTTAAATATTGCTCAGCATGCATAAGAATGGTGAATTAATGGACAAATTGCCCAGTTTTACATGAGGACATACAGTAAGAATTTCCATACTGAAAGCAGGTTTTTTATTACAGATTACATAAATTATCAACTGTGGCTGTACCCAGTCTGGATCTCATCAACAGACACATGCACCTTATTTTGGACTCCCTGGCCAAGGAGGTATCAGGGTTCACACTGCAGATGTGAATACCGCTGTGTCTGTTAGCACATGAGTGGGGAAGCACATTAGCATGCAGAAGTGTCCTGTTCAGTGTATCCCTGAACTGCTTCTATATTTGCCATTGCTGAGGTGCAGATAATGCAGGAAACTGTCTTGTGCGGTTTTTTCGCCTGGACTAGGTTCATCAGAGGCAAATCCTTTTGATATAATTCCAAGTAGCTTTAAAGATGCAGTGAAGCCATTCTTACTCCTGATGTACAAACTGGGGACTAGATAAAAAGCTACATCTATCAAAGCACAACGACTTTATCTCCTTAAGAAATGTTTGCTTTTGGTTGTCACATCCATTCATCTCAATGCTAAAGCTAGTAACGATGGTCACAGAGAAGGAGGCCTAAATGTGCAAGCCATGAACTGAGGCATCGCTAAACTACAGAAATGATAATGTGTACAGATGTCTTGGTAATATTTGAATCAAATCTCCATGCAATTAGTCAAACACCTGGATTATAACAAACCATTGTTGTTATTTCCAAGGGCAAAATAAATACAATCTATCAAAAAACATAACAGAAACCCCAGTTAGTTGCTTATTAACTAGGGGGATCACATTTCAGCCATCACAGCATGGCTAAATTCAGGAACGATTCCAGCAGCAGCCTGCTCCACATTTTTGTAAAAGCTACCCAAACCAGAATTTTAAAAATATACTCAAGAAAATGGTAAGTTTTTAAAAAGGGGGAATGGGAGTAGCTGGCACTTGTCACTGCAAGCTGGTTCACTGAACTGAGAGATGAATTCTTGAAAGCACTGTATTTTCTGATCCAGAATGGGCCCAAAATGGAGAATAATTAGTTTCATCTTCCACAGGCTGACATATGATTGTTGCTGAAGAATGTTACTGTAATGAAGAAACTCATACTTCTGTGTTAACTGACTAAAACAAGCTGAATAAACCAAGCTGACAAATCAGCCCATGTTCCTACTTACCAGTTACAAGCACTAAGTGCAAAGGTGGTAAACCACTGTTTCTGCTGCAAGGAAGGACTTTCATCTGACAGCTTTTTAGATGTGTTGGGCAGTCAATTTGAGGACACGTAAATAACACACAGAAAAAAAAACAGCTGGTGCAGAACAGCCTAGGGTACATAATAAATTTGCAGTGTTCCCACTGCTCCTCATGTGTATTAATTTTTCAGACAGGCTGTGTAGTTTCATTTGCCATTGCGGAACTTCTCCAATTTTGCAAAGCTATCTCTGTTTCATTTACTCTTAAATAAACAGTGAAACATTGCTGCTATCACAGATTTACCACCTGGGTATGGCAGAATCCATAATGGCTCTCTGACTTCTCTCCCCATCTTGCAAAACTGGTTTACAAACTGACACGGTGTCCTAGAACAGTTAAAAAGTGCCTCCCTGCACCACTGAAAGCAATTGGTAGCTGTGCAGTGAGCTAGACTCCTCAGCCCTGGAGAGCCTGCCAGCCAGTCTGTCCCTGGAGTACAGACAAGGCTCAAAGTCTGGTCAGTCTCAAGGTACAGATGAGCATATGGAGGTGGCTGCAGCACTAGTTTAAGCATACACTCTTCTGCTCTTTGTGTTCAAAATTAGACAAGAATGATGGTAGAAATGCAGTCTCGAAGAAAAAAATAATCTAATACAACAGAAGAGATTCGCATCTCAGTTAACACTAGAATGAATCCAAAGTCATTCCATCAAAATTTTAAACAATCAAAGTAAATTATTCTAGATTTATATTCTGAGGTCAGAATTTGGCCTAATGTTTTGTTCCCCACTGCAACAGCTATAGCTATAAATAAAACAATCACAGAACATAATCATTACGAGTGGCTCTTGGGAATGGACTAGCTTAGATTTAGATCCTTGACTTGTTAAAGAGTCTGTTCTCCAACCTGCAGCTCAGCCACAGTAGCCTTTGCCGCCTCCCCCTCCAAGCCCTCATTTAACATGGAGTCCAGGTTTAATAATTCTTTTGTAGTTAAAAAAGGAGAGGAAGAGAAAGGAAAAAACCCAAACCCACCAAAAGTCCAAGTATTTATTAAACTTTGGATTCTTTTTAACAGTGAAAAAAATTTCCAAGAAGAAAGATGATTCTGTTACTATCTGCAAGGTGATACTGTAAAGAGACAGAATGTAAACTCAGCAAATTAGATTGCTGAGTTATGGTTATTAAAAGGCAAAGAAACACAAAGATGTCACTGAAATCTTTGAGCTAGCTGCTACTTGCTGAAAAAAGTATTTCTGGGTGAGTGAACTAGAGCCTTGATTCATCTGTAGGCTAAGCCCCTGTGCTGCTGTATGAGAAGAAAGTTAACACAATGGTCCTTATTGTTAACTTGGTGCTCAAAACCCCAAAGCTCCCCATTAAGTCTCAAGAATGTGCAAGCAGCTTTCAACGTCCCAGTCTCACAGTAAAGCTCCTTTAACTCAGGGTTATACATGCAATTGAGAAGCAATTCAGTGGGGGGTATGTAGGCATGGTGTAACCGTAACAAACATGGCCAGCATGACTGTACCCATACCTGTCTGGAGCGTGAGCTGTACCTGCCAGTGCTGTACTAACAGACAGCCTCCTCCTGCAGAAAAGCTGCACCCAGATACCCAGATACCTGTTGTTACAGATGCACCACAGCAGCACAGGGGAACAGTCATGTCACTTCCCCGGTGTTCCAGCCTCCCACCCATACTCCCTTGAACTTTTTGCTTCTTTTAACTTGCTAGAAAAGGCTACTGCTAACATGAGCAAGACTATATAACTTCCAATACTCAACTTGCCTGATCCATTTATGAAGTTCTTTTCCATCGGCAAATGGAGAGATTTTCCCCTTCTTTTTGAAAACAGTCTTATATCCACAACTCTCTGTAGGCTATTGACTTCATTCCTTACATGTTCTTAATTTGCTATCAGGTGAGTTGCTCCTGTGCCAGAGTGAGCATCCAGATCTAATCTATCCATCACCAAAGAGACATATAGCACAGTGCTAACAAAGCGAGTCATGCAATTGATCTGTTGTCTTATTTTTTTGAGTATTCCAAATACATGACAACTGCAGACTGTCATGGCCCTCCTCTCACGACGCTAACTCCCCAAAAGCACTATTACAACTACTATCTGCTCATAAGGCTGATCACAATAACATGGAAAAGTGTGCTGACCATCTTGTGTGATGATTACCACTAAGTTAATGGTCTGTTGGTTTAAAATGTTTTAATGCCATGATGTAGGTCCTCATTTAAACCCTGCTGATACAAAACCTGCTCTTTGTACGATGAAAAAAACTGGTGGGATAAAACAAAGACTAAAAGTAAGAAACAAAATTAGGTGGGGATAAAGGAGAGTAACTAAAGGTCTGAGTTGAATACAACAGACAAAAAGTCTGTCTCACTTGATATATGACCATCTTGAATCTTCTTACTTCAGTATGTATCACAACCTCCCCTGAAGTAGGTCAGTTGCACAGGTTAGAGAAGAAAAGTCATGATACAGTTTGTCTTTGTTGCCTGATTATCTCTAGGCAAGAGTGAGAAAGTATATGGTCCCAGGAAGTCAATGCTGAGGAACCAGAAAGAACAACCCAAACTTTTTGCCTGTAATGTTACATGCAGTTCTCGACTGGCTCACGCTCCTGCCTCTAACATGCAATGAAAATAACTGCCGAGTTAAATCTTCTATGATGCCAGAGGTATGAGCATTTTTGACCGTCTGTATGCGTGTGGTTTGAAGTCTTGCATTACTCAAGGAAAGCTGGTAAACCCTTTGGCAATTGTGCACAGATATTTTGCCGCACATTTGAAAATCCTTTTACAGGCCACAATTGTAATTAATTCTTTTTAAAAAATACACACACATGGGGAAAAAAGAGAGACTCCCTTCTCCATTGGCAAAAGAATTGACACTACAGTATTGCAAACACAGCTTAAAAACATACCAACCTGGAAAAGTAACAATATTTTCGAGTTTCATAATAAAGAGCAAGAAAATGGTGTTACCATAACCTAACAATTTGGAGAACGCACCTGAACCAAACTCTTCCTCCCCTCCGCCCTCAGTGTTTTCCTTCTCCTACCCCTGCACCAAGTATAAAAATTTGCAAAAGATGCCCCCAGCTATTGCTGGAAGCTTTGCTGCTAAAACACCTATCCTGATCCTAGCGGATGTTTAATGTTATCTCAGTGTGTTGTTGGTCAAGGAAGTGTCTGTCTCAAGGGCCAATGAAAACAATGTCAGTTTTGCTCAACTTTGTTCCTCACATAAATAAGTAGACAGCTGCAAAATATTAGAGATAAACTAGACTACCATGTACCTAAATCCTCCTGATATGCCCTCCTTTCTGCTCTCATATCAGAGAGTAGAAGGAAAACGCTCGAGATGATATGGCTTACTAAGCACAACGGTGTCCTTTTCTCTTTTTAAGCAGGACTGCCTCTAACAGTGCTACTCTTGAGTGAATAAATTAGCAGGCAGACCCACTGTCAGATCCTCAGCAAAGGTACTCATGTGCTGTCCTGCAGAGAACTCGAAATGGAACAGGGTACACATCAGAGAATTGTTTGCAGCTCTTCACTACTTGAACATCCACAACAGCTCTCCCTGCTGCTCTGTGTATCAAGAAATAGGTGATGGCACTAAATTTTGCCATTTAATTAACAACTTCACCAGAAGAGGCGTCTTAGAATGCGAATACTGTAAAATACCTAAGTGTGCAAAGCACCTGAATTGACTCTCCCTGAAATCAGAGGACAGAAGGGCCTAAATCCTTGCACTGCATAAGCCAGATCCCTTGGATTTTAAGCAAATTTACAATCCTGACTACAATCTGACCTCCTCCCTGTTACTTATTACTTCTGCCTCTGCTGCTGCAGAGGAACAGAACAGAAACACTGCAATGCCAGACAGCGGAACACTCATGCTGCCTGTACCACGCAAAGCTAGTTTTACCCCAGACAATAATCTAATAAACCTATTAGAATAGATCTGTGGGTCTTCAAGGCAATGAGAACACTGAATGCTGTAAAAAACTGCAGCGTCGTGGTTGTGTGACAGTATAACTCATCAAACACATTTGTCTGCCCTGGAAGATTCATCTTCACCATAGTAACAAAATGAGATTTGTTGGAGCATTGCATTTGAACAGCTTTATATGGCATTAATATATACATAGTCTAAAATAGGCTTGGAGATGCATTAGAATAATTTAGAGCTCTCCCTGCCTTAGCAGAAACTATAGTACAGGTGAACAAAATGCATCCTGTTCTGGGATAGAAAATATAGCAGCCATTTGGCAGTATAACAGCTTAGGATGGGAAAAGATAGTTTATTAGCCTGATGAGTGAATGTAGGGGAAAAGTATGTACAAATACTGGAGACTGGCAAAGATATCAATGGAAAAACTCTCCTCCCCACCCAGCAGAGGTTTGTTAATAGCTTTGTTCCTACAATACTTACCAGAGTCTGACAATTTCTGGGTAATTACATGGTTTCAGCTTTCCATGCTGAGTACACCACTGGCCAACATGGCTTTTATCTTTAACTTCTGATGTCTTCAGGAAACAAACACTGGTTCCCCATTAATTTCACAGGGACATGGGAAGACGTGCGCTGTTCTAAGGGGCCCTCTCAGGCTCACTGATGCAGAAAGATGCAGCAATATGAAACATTAGCAGCAGCAGCAAGCAGCATGGGCTTGGAAATGCACTCAGAATCAGACAAAACAGCCTCCTGTCCCAAAGACACAGATGTTGCAGCAGTTACCTGAAAAAACCAGAAGCCTTACATCTCCCAAAACTCAGGGCATGACATTAACAAGTAACTGTAGTTGAAAGGTTAATATCACAAAGGAAATATTTGTTCTTCAGATAACTGTGCTAAATTCCTTCTCAGTGGGCCATTAGAAGAAACATTCAGGCAGTTCTAACACCTTAGATCACAGCCCTTGTGTCTCCTTATGCAAGTCATTTTCTGACCCTTTGATATCTATGCTGATTTAGGAATCTTCTATGTGTATGAGAATATCTTCAGTGCACATCGATAGTTCCATGGAGAGGTGATTTAGAAGTTTTAAATCAATTATTTTTCCCTCCAGTAAAATGTAAATTATATAGCAGCATGACAGGGAAGTTTAGTGGAAGATCAGAACTTCTAATCTGGAAAACTAAGATCAAAAAACCCCAAGAACAGAATCCTGGTCCTTGACTGTGCTTGAGTTAATCCTGATTTACAACAGCGCAGCCTGGAATAAAGGCCAGCCTCCTGGGAGAGAATTCTGCAGGCTGACAAGCAAGAGTCAGTCAGGGCTTTTAAATCTGCTTTTACAGCCCTGAGGAGAAGGACTTGGGGGTATTGATTGATGAGAAGCTCAACATGAGCTGGCAGTGTGCGCTTGCAGCCCAGAAAGCCAACCATGTCCTGGGCTGCATCAAAAGAAGTGTGACCAGCAGGTCGAGGGAGCGGATCCTGCCCCTCTACTCCGCTCTGGTGAGACCCCACCTGCAGTACTGCGTCCAGCTCTGGGGGCCCCAGTACAGGAGAGACATGGAGCTGTTGGAGTTGGTCCAGAGGAGGGCCACGAAGCTGATCAGAGGGCTGGAGCACCTCTCCTGTGAGGACAGGCTGAGAGAGTTGGGGTTGTTCAGCCTGGAGAAGAGAAGGCTCCAGGGAGATCTAATTGTGGTTTACCAGTATATGAAGGGGGCCTACAGGAAAGCTGGTGAGGGACTGTTTATCAGGGAGTGTAGTGACAGGACAAGGGGTAATGGGTTTAAGCTGAAGGAGGGTCGATTTAGATTAGATGTTAGGAAGAAATTCTTCACTGAGAGGGTGGTGAGGCACTGGCACAGGTTGCCCAGAGAGGTTGTGGATGCCCCATCCCTGGAGTGTTCAAGGCCAGGTTGGATGGGGCTTTGGGCAACATGGTCTAGTGGAGGGTGTCCCTGCTCATGGCAGGGGGGTTGGAACTAGATGATCTTTGAGGTCCCTTCCAACCCAAACCATTCTGTGATTCCATGATTCTATGATACATGTTTAACAATTTTTGCTTTAGTAACATCGGATCTGAGGGTAACACAACAGATGCTTTTCAGTACTCTGTTTTTACAACTGGTAAATGAATGAAACCATCAGCTGAAGAAAAAAGAGCCAAGCAACACTCCGTGCCCCCAGTACACTTAAGCACTCTCAAACACCAGAGAGCTAAGCCAGATTCACTCTTCAGAAGTCTGTAACTGCAACCTGCTGCCAGCCCATGCCCTTGCCCAACTGAGGACATCCCCAGGCACCTGAAGTTTTGCTTCCCTTGTTTTCTCAGAATTGCCTTACTGGAAGAGGTTAGTTCCTTCCTTCCATGTAAACCCTAACTAAACAGCATATCTAGCTTTCCTATGAGGAATGCTCAGGACATGCCTGGTATGCACTGGTTGCAGCAGCTTCAGTACCAAAGGCAGTGGTGACTTTTCATTTCAGGGCAGAGCCAGAGAAGGTAGTGTTGTCTGTCTTTTATGTATCACTCAGGTCTGGTATTTCCAGAGCTGAGGACACTCAAACCTATTTCTGCTGTTTTGCAGGGGAGTATGTTTATCAATAGAAAACTGATGAATCTGGGTTCTGCATGCCATCTTCAAGCCACTGCACTGAAAGGAAAAGGAGACTTGCAATGTCAGAAGGCAGCAGAAGACATAGCATGACTCTGTAGCCCAGTGGGTAAAGTCCTGCTCCCGGAAGTACTGTCCCAAAAGTGGGGGTTCGTATACCCAGTGTGCAATATGCCAATATACACACAAAGCAGAGGTATTTCATTGCATATTTGAGCAGATATGGGTGTCTATCCCGAGGCAGCACACCTCAAAGCTCCAAATCAATGGTCATTTATACACTTAGTATTAACATATTCATCTTTCTAATACATATGCATTGTTATTCTCTTCAATGATTGGGTTAGATTTCTTCACCTAGCACACAAAGTAGAACGCATGGTCAGCTCTTTTCTCCGCCTTTATCTTTTGAGTAGGTGGTATAACTGGGGTAGGTGGTCCATGGGTTGGTGGTCGCAGTTCCCCCTGCCAGAATTACCTTTCCCCTAGTTTCCCGTTACTTTTGGCAGGTCTAAATGGTTCTTCATGGTTTACTGAGTGAACTAATAATATATCAGTTAAACTTCAGCTTTCAACAACCACCACCTACCTACCAGCTGGCCTTGGACCAGCAGGGGTAGGGCTACACAAAGGCAGCATGACAACTTGATTCATATCACATTTTACATTTGACTTTACTGTCACAGAAGTGCTCCTGCATTTTGCAGTAACATATTCATCTCATAAAAGAAACTCATTTCAAATCATTCTGGAATAGGAACCAGAATACACTGGACTGTATGCTCACAGATGACAGTACTTTCCAAGAGATTTCAGGTTATGTCAGCAGGCACACATGCACACACACAAATCCACATATGCGAACTCACCCACACACGCTTGCACTGCGAAGCCTGCTTAAAAGCTATCACTGACTGACAGGTTTTGGATCCAGTGTAATTCCAAAACAGGAACTAAAGTCATATAAAGAGGATTTGAACATTTTGATTGCATATGCCCCTATAAGACTGTCTTTACTGTTAAAGTATAGGCCAGTGATGGTTGGATTTACAAGGCACTCAAAACCTACCATTGCCCACGCAAAGGAGCTATTATCATTTAAACAGATTTTTCAAATATGTCATGAACAGGTAAGATCTGTCTCTTCAGATGCCTCGGGCACCACCTGGTACCTGGAAATCAAAAGAAGCTTTACCACTAACTTAATTGAACATTAGTCTGGAAAATCAATGAGCAAGAGTACCCTCTTTCTTTTAAAGCATCATAAAGCCAAGCAGCATAGTATTATTTTAATGTCACTAGCAAAGGAGAATTACAGAAACAATTTCAAAAGTTGCATTAACTTGATCTTAAACAAATACTTTTGCAAGATTCATGTGCTAATAAAAATTTTGAATGAAAATAAGTCAATAAAAATGGAATGCACTACAGGACCAAAAGTTTTCAAAGAGAACAAATGAAAGGAATATTTAAAAACATAACTAGCCAAAAATAGGCTGATTTGCTCTATTATCAAATACAATTGATAAAGGCAGGCACCCTGATTTCACTAGAGCAAAATTTTCTCTTTAACAGATCTTGTAAGGGTTAATACACTCTCACTCCTTCCCTAACTCAGCATCCATCACCCAATTCCTACTCACCAAAGCTTGGAATATCAACAATTTTTGACCTCCTCAAACACTATCTTTAGCAGAAAAACCTCAGGCCCCACTAGTCATGGGCAACACCATCTCATTAACAGACCTTTTAACTATTATATAAAGAACATTTCTACATTGCAACAGCTTCAGCTATATGAAGTCTTCCTTCGGTCTTGAAAACTGCCTGTAAACATTTTCTGGTTTTCCATTTAATGCCTACTGAATACCACAGAACTGAAAGAAAAATAGGCAATGATTATTTTAGCTTAATATCTTTTCCTAGAAGCTAGAATCTAGTTCTGCAGGAATTACTTTGATTTCATTTACAAGAAGAACAAGAAAACAGTCATTAGGCCTTAATTTTCATAAATGAAAAGGTTAAAGAAATGCAAACACAGAATCATAAAGTGTTTCTTTAGGGCGCCTGCTTTCCATACAAATTAATAAAGTACTTTTTTATATATGCCAGAAAAACAGTATATACCTGCACTCCACTCCTCAGATGCAGAATGGATACCATCTACATTCCTGCCTTTCCTTTCACCTTATAACTGAAATTGAAATACTGGTCAGATCCCCACATTGTTTTTATTATGCAGGGACAATTTAACTGAAGGGTGGATTTACAGGGATTTTTTTGTTGGTTTTGGCACAGCTTTAGAAACCTACAGTAAGACTAAGTGCACTTATACTAGCAAGGGTGATTACTCCAGTAATAGAGCTAAACATATACTTTTCAGTTTCTTGCTAAGAGACTGATTTATCTATGTGTTTAACATGAATCATCTTAGGAGCAAACATTCATTTATCTTCATGTTTACTGTTTTAATGTCTATATGTTTTTATCTATAGGTTTAACTTAAGTTTACATGATCTCTGCCACTGTTCATATGGTGTATAACATCCATCATCTTTTAAGTTTATGGGCACGTATATGGTCATACTAACTAACATAGCCTGAAAGCTAAGATATTGAAGGACAGATAAAACTTGTGTGTAAAACCTGGCAGAGTTAAAATTTCCTTTCTGTAAAGCAGGACAATATGTGAATATGGTCTTGGCTCAGCAATTATCCCTAAGCATCCTTAAAGAGGAGGTACGCAGTAGCACAGGTGCTAGTCGCCACCTCTTTTGTGCTTGCAGGCTTTGAGTCTGTGTGTTTGGGCTCTGAGCACCAATGAACTGTGTAAGATGCAGAGCACCTACATCTTAGACAGCACTGCCAAAGACAAATGAACTACTAGCACCTGGAGTGAAGTCAGCTATGCATTACTGAAAAAAGGACTACCAAGAACCAGATGAAGAGCTTCAAACTATTACAGACACATTTCTCTGATACACGGTTACTAGCAGAGTTCTGACAGGTCAGTGTGCTGGCAGGCAAGAACAGACTTTCAAAAGGGTTTTGGTTTTGCATTTTGAAGAGTATCCGTAGGTACTGGGCTCAAGGTGGCTCTTCCATGGAACAAAAACCATGAATAAATCTTAGAGGAAAAGGATTTCTTATTTCCTCCTGCTTACTCACAAGAGACCTGTTTATATTTTTGATTTCTAAAATTCGGAGGACAGCATCAATACTAGTCTCTTAAATCCTCCTCTCACCCTCAGGATTTCCAGTTCAGTGTGTCTTAAAACATTAGATCTTCATGAGATTGAATAGGCCAGCCTGCCAACTTACCCTTTAGTAATGTTCCAGGAATCTGAGTGTTACAGAAATAATGTCTAATGAGGTGCAATTTGTTATGAGTATACTGGAGAACTCCACCTGTAACAGAAGATACAGAGAGGCTCTACAGTTCACACACTCAAGGCATTGTGCCTTTTTCTTTCCTCCTATCTCAGAGATAAATGCAGCAGCAGTTGTGATTCTGCTGACAGCAACAGCTTAACATGGCCATGGAAGTGGGACTGTTCAAAGAACAGTGGCAATAAACACATACATTTTCACAGCAAGGAGTAACAGTAATGATGTAAAACTGATGGTTTGCAAAGACCAAGTACTTGATCTTCTCTGCTTGGACCACATAGTTCCATCAGGACAAAACACTGAGCAAAACATTTAATTTTTAACAATAGCATAGTATGCACTGTTGGAGCACCGCAAGAGGCTACTGCATGATAAGTGGAAGCATGGGAAGGGATCTAGTGATGTGCTGTTACATGTCTACAGTTTCAGTACAGTGCCTTCATCTGCAAATACACATAGGCTTGCTGATCCTCAAAAGCAGATTTCTACAAATGCTAACTAAACAATTGTGAACTAAACAATTGTGAACTTAGACAATATAGTCTTTAGGCAAGCAGTTATCTGTGCATGCCCTGAGATCCAGTGGGTTCATCTATTACATTTAAGCATTAACACGTGACTCTGAGGAAAAGAGAAAGTATTGAGGAAGCTCTACAGCCCACCGCTCAGATTCAACACAGATATGTGCTGGAAAATACAATGACATTCAAAGAAAAAAGATTACAGACTGTGTTCAAAAAACTCCTGCAACAAACATGCTATATTGAGGGTAAAAACCTAGACAGAAGTGGTAAGAAGACAGAGATGGCTGTTATACTCCATTTGGCCATCACAGACTGATACTGCAACGTAGTGTTGTTCAATATGCAGGGCACAGAACTTCACATACTCATTTCTGCATTAAGTCATACTTTCTGGCAACATCATGGTTAGGAATCCACTCATTGTTTCCCAGAAATGTCACATTTTGTATTAACAAAAATGAGTAAATATGAAAAAATGTTCAACAGCAGCACTGCGTTAGTATGTACGGTCCATTATTATGGACCATAGTATTCTAGTAGAGTTTCTAAATTTCTGCTTACGGAAACCGAGTGAAGTTTTCCCTGAATCCAATCGATACAACTGCATTGCTCTCCAGAGACTAGAGGTCATTGTTAGTCTGTTTATTTTTCCCCTGAAACCATCCCCATGATTAGAGTCTTCCACTCCTGCTCCTGATTCATAACACTTTTTCAGTGGGACTATTCCCAGAACAATGTGCTTACAAGCCTCAGGACTTGGTCAACATATTCCAAACATTGTGACAGCTGCAAGACATGAAAAGATGACTGATTTTGTATCCAGACCTCTCCAAGGGCTTAGGAGATCATGCTGCCTTAGAGAGTATAGTGAACTCTTACAGCACCATCACAAGTGTTCCTATGTGGACCAAGTGGTCCACTCATCAAATCCATGTCTCTCCAATTTAGAGACAAGGATGTCAGGTGGTACAATGTCAAATGTTTTGCACAAGTCCAGGCAGTAAAGTTTCACCACACTGCTGGAAGCTAATGCTAAGTATGACCTTAGATTCAGAGACTGTCCATTGCCCTGAATCGCGTGCTGCCTCTTATACTTTCCCAGCATTCAAAAAGCAAAGTATCTTCAAAGAATCTCTCATGGCTGGCATTCACACACTGACATGCTCAAATCATTAATAATTTTTGAGATTTTGAAAGCTACTCCAAGCTCTTCTTTTTCCTGTGAGACTATCAAAGCTAAAAGTAAACATTCAGAGAGTTTTGTGCTTCTGCTTCAAAAAAATTTTTAAATATAAAAATTTTCAAAATGCAGATGATGTTCAAAACCAACTGAAATATAAATTGGAAGCTTTGTGGCTCTCTCTCATGGGAAAACCATGTTAGTAACAAGGCAATGCGTGGAGTTCAAATGCAGTATGCAGATGGAAAGTTTAATAGGTATCTTTAAGTACCATCAGATGATTTTACAGCTTGTCCCTGGCCAACAAGGGGAAGTGGGCCATTAAAGATGTAGTGCTAAGAAAGAATAATCTGCCAAAGCCAGCAGACGCTTATTGGTTGAATTAGCAGTTGGAGTCTGCAGCTGAGAGTCCTCACACTTAATTTCTTTCTTTGTCTGTCACCAGGAACTAGCAACAGAAAGTTTAAAACAAGAAAGCAGCGTCCATTTTGCTCAGCAAAGGCTACTGGAAGTTCACACAGGAAGACAACTACTTGCCTTTTTGGGATCATATTCTCACAAATAGGTTATAAGTCAAAACTTTGATCCCAGAGGAACAGGATTGGTGGTGGAAGTTCACAACTTTGAATTCCTGTCTAGGTGATTAAATCTAGACCAGAAGAATGGAGACATTATAGAGGAAAAGGTTGGGGACATGTAGCAGCCAAACAGAGCCAAAATATAAACAAGAAAAAGTTATTGTTCACTGCCATTTTATTCAAGAAGAAAGGATTGTGAAAATCAAAATACAGTTTTATATGAATTTTCATTTAATTCCCTGGAAGTGTTCAAGGCCAGGTTGGATGGGGCTTTGGGCAACGTGGTCTAGTGGAGGGTGTCCCTGCCCATGGCAGGGGGGTTGGAACTGGATAATCTTTAAGGTCCCTTCCAACGCAAACCATTCTATGATTCTATGATTCATTATAATTACTGAAGAAAAAAAAAAAAAAAGGCCAAATTAATCTGTAACTAGTAAGCTTCATCTTCAATATCGTATACTTTTTGTAATCAGCCCCACTACTGTGAAGGCAATTTTACACTCTGGGAGGTTTTATAGAAACTCATTTTGTTTGCTACAACTTCTGTTATCCCTCCCCAGAGAGTCACCTGCCTGTGTCTCCCAGCACTGCTCCCGGCATTTCTGAATCACTGTCAGCTATGCCATCCCAAGGGGTTTTGAAAGAGGGGGGCTGCCATCCACCAGTTACAGCAAGGAATGTTTTGGCAGGGTCTGTTTCAGGTTAGTTTGCCCTCTATGATTATACCACAAAATT
Source organism: Grus americana (assembly GCF_028858705.1). Taxonomy (NCBI): domain Eukaryota; kingdom Metazoa; phylum Chordata; class Aves; order Gruiformes; family Gruidae; genus Grus; species Grus americana. Next base: position 73,969,858 of record NC_072891.1, on the reverse strand, counting down.
CCATTTAAAAGGTAGTTATAAGCACATCGGAAATTGTAATACTTGTTCTAAGTGACCATATGATACACATTGGCGGATATGACTGGAGGACTGCAATGGAGGGATGCAGAATTTTAAGGAAGGAGGGGCAGAGAAGGCAAGAAGGGGAGCAACCTGCTGTGTGAGAGCTCTGGGAACGGAAAGAGTTCTGCCTTGGGACAAGTAAGGAGTCAGTCAAGAGCTTCGGTGTCAAGATTGGCAGGCAGACCAACATGGGCACTGTTGTGGTGGCTATTTGCTATAGACTGCTTCCTCAGGAAACAGAAGTAGATAAGGCCTTCTGCAGACAAGTGGAAGAAGTTTAACAGTCACAGCCTCTGGTCCTCACGGTGAATTTTAACCCCCCTGATATCTCCTGGAAGGACAGTCCAGCAGGGCTCAAGCCTGCTGGAGACTTCTTGAGTGCATTGCAGCCTCCTTCACAGGTAGTGGAGGAGCCAACAAGGAAAGGTGCTCTGCCAGACCTGATACTTAATGAAGAAGGAAGAACTGATGAGGGATGTCAAAGTCAGAGGAAGCCTTGGCTGCAGTGACCTTGAGGTCATGGAGGTCAGGATCCTGAGAGGAGATAGAAGGGCAAAAATCAAGACCACAGCCCTGGATTACACAAAAGCACACTTCAACCTCTTCAGAGATCTGCTTGGAAGAATCCCATGGGATCCAATTCTGTTGAGAAGAAGGGTCCAGTAGGGCTGGCTGATAATCAAGGATAACTTCCTCTGAGCTCAAGAAAGGTCTATCCTGACAAGTAGGAAATCAACCAAATGTTACAGGAGGCCTGCATGGATGAGCAAGTTGCTCCTAACTGGAGTTGAATCTGGCAAGATATGTGAACAGCAACAATAAAGGATTTTAGAAGTACATAAACAGCAAAAGGAAAATTAAGGAAAATGTGGGTCTGCTGCTGAATGGGGCACGGGAACTGGTGACAAATGATACAGAAAAGGACAAGGTACTCAATGCCTTCTTGGGCTCAGTCTTTACTAATAAGACCGGCCTCCAGAAATCCAAGGCCCCTGAGACCAGAGGGAAAGTATTGAGTAAAGAATAATTACCCTCAGTGGAGGAGGACTAGGTTAGGGAAAGTAAACAAACTGGACATATTTCAGTCCATGGGGCCCGAAGGGATGCACCCAAAAGTGCTGAGGGAACTGTCTGCCACTGCAAGGGCACTCTTGACTACCTTTGAAAAGTAATGGTGACTGGTGGATGTCCCCGGAAACTGGGGAAGGGCGAGGGGAAAGATGTGGGGAGCTCCATGCCAGTCAGCCTTACCTCAGTCCCTGGGAAGGTGTTGGGAGAAAATCCTCCAGGAGGGCTTTTCCAAACACATGAAGGACAAGAAGCTGATCGGGAGTAGTCAGCATGGCGACACAAGGGGAAACCACACTTGTCCAACCTGATGGCCTTTACAATGAGGTCACTAGCTAGGCAGATAATGGGGACAACAGTTGATGTTCTTTACCGTGACTCTAGTGAAGCCACTGTATCCCATAATATAATCATAGAGAAGCTGACAAAGTATGGGTTAGATAAGTGGACAATCATGTGGATTGAAAGCGGGCTGAACTACTGGGCCCAGAGGGTTGTTATCAGTGGCATGAAGTCCAGTTGGAGGTAAGTCACTAGCTGTGTACCTCACGGCTCAATACCATGGCCAATACTGTTCAGTATTTTCATTAATGATCTGGATGATGGGACAGAGCGCACCCTCAAGAAGTTTGCAGATGATACAAAGCTGGGAGGAGTGGCTGATACACCAGATGGGTGTGCTGCTGTTCAGAGAAACCTCTACAGGCTGGAAAAACAGGCAGAGAGGAATCTTACTGAGTTCAACAAGGGTAAACGCACAGTCCTGCCCCCAGGGAGGAACAGCCCACGCACTAGTACACTCTGGGGGCTGAGTGGCTGGAAAGCAGCTTTGCTGAAAAGGACCTTTGGGTTCTGGCAGACCAAGCTGACCGTGAGCCAGCAATACATCCTCACAGCAAAACAGGCCAAGAGTATCCTGGGCTGTATTAGCAAGAGTATTGGTAGCAGGTCAAAAGAGGTGATCCTTCCCTCTACTCAGCCCTCGTGAGGCTGCACCTGGAGTGCTGGATCCAGTTCTAGGCTCCCCAGTTGAAGAAAGACATGGACTTGACTGAACCGACTCCAACGCAGGGCCACAAAGATGCTAAGGGACTGGAATATCTCTCATATGAGGAGAGGCCGAGAGGTAGGACTCTTTACTCTTGAGAAGACTCAAGGAATCTTATCTATGTGTACAAATACCTGATAGGAGGGAATGAAGATGAGGGGGCAGATTCTTCTGTACTCCCATCTGGAATTGTACTCCAACAGCTGTAGGAGTACTTTGACAGAATAACTTATGGTACGAGACCTAGACCAAACAGTACTGAATACAGGTATCTTGACAGGTTCAGAGAACAATTCCTTCCCCAACAGCAGGAGAGGAATGCACATACACTTCCACTTCAGACCAACAGCACAGTATGGAGACTGGGAACAGATTCAGGGGCGCAGATAACTGAAGTACATGCTCAGCAAGGTTTCTGTGTATCTTGGCGAAGGCAGAATATCACTCTGACACTGGACAGTTTGTTTCCTCAGTGCTGGAATAGGCGTGAAAGTTAGTTATCACTGGAAAAGTTTGTAAACGTCTATTTAGTAGTCCAAGGCCAGAAATTTATCAGGTGACAGTTTACATGATCACAACACATAACATGTAAGAAGACTGAAAACAAGTTGCTCAACTTGAAAATGTAAGACTCCAAAAGCCAAACTATTAGAAAAAATGGGGACTCTGAACTCTCTGAAGGAACAATGCTTTAATAAGACCTGTAACTCCATGTGTGGCCTCCATAGCTATACATCCCCATGATGCTGAAAGGCGGGTACACTTCATTAGCTGTTGCTCTTTAAGGTGAGCTTTTGCGGGTTTGATTGCAGGGTAAAGCAAGAAATGAAATAGCTTTCAAAGGTAGCTCTAATTTTTTGCAGGATCCCTGCAGTTGCCTGACACAGAACTCTTTGCCAAGCAGAAATCCAGTTTTGTGGTCCCATGCTACATCCCCCCCCAAACTGAGTTTGGTACACTACAATGGTACTGGTGTATGTCTGAGGATCCCGCCTGTTGGGGAAATTTTCCAGACCTTTAGGACAGCTTTGGCTAGGCAGTGAATATGGACTACAGCTGGTGAAGAGAACTGGGCTTTTTTCTTTATTTTGGCCTATACACTCTGAGCTACTTGTCCAATGACAGAAATCATTAACTTAATGCTCCTAGTTATGCCATATAGAGTAAGTCTGCCGTAGAAAGATTCAGATTTTGGACTCAGAAATCTCACTGGAAGTAATTTGTCAGAGCCTGACTCTTTTCCCTCTATATTTACAAATTCCAACCTGATGATAAAAAATGTCAAGGGAAGTTGTACTACCAACAAAACAAGATCCTGATACAACAAACATAACTTTTGTAAATTAGCCTGATAAAAACTCACATAAAGAAAAGCCTGCTCTGCTCAAAAAAACAAGGAAGGTGTCATTGACACCCACATTTACTCTAAGAATGGAAAGATTTTTACATTTTATTTGAAGAGGAACTGCTAAGACATATTTTAAATGGAATGAAAAGAAGTTTTGTGTGTGATAACAGCTGAGCCCTCATAACAGGAGACATGCTAGGATAAGCTTGGGCAGATGACAGGAGAAATAATGGAAAATGAAGGAAAACTTTCATTTTAGCTGAAGGCTACATTCCATGTGACAATTTTTTCATCTTGATTATTTACATCATTGCTTGCTTTACATTTAGCTCATGTGCAAGCAGCTGCAGCTTCAAAATGAAGTCCTCGGTGTCCTGCAACCCAATCATCTGCAGGAGGCATGAACTATACAAAACTAAAACTTTATCACAATCCTGGTGACAAATGTCCACCCCAGTTTATATGTGTCAACAAGCATCAGTTGTGGGTTTTTTCCCTCTTTTGCCTTATCTCTGAAGGCAATTAAATTACTATACCTTTTTCTTTTTTCAGTTTCTTGACACTTGTTGCTGTGCCTTGGGACAATTACAAATGTTTCTGATCTTTACAGTAAAAAATATATACTGTTAACTGGTAATCAACTAGCTCAAGTTACAACAGAACCTGAATTGTTGTGAAACAAGCACTGATTTTTATTCAAAAATTTGGGGTCTGGATGTAATGGCTACTGTGACACAAAGAGTTTTTAAAATATGCCCAGCTAAAGACACTTTGTAAAGTATTTAAAGGAACTGCAAGTGTAGATGAAAGAAAAAACAGGCATAAAGTTTTAGATCCATTATTTTCACTTCAAAGGAGAACATAAGGATGTATCTTTATCCCAAACCTTCCAGCTGCTTTTTTCTTCACCTGGAAAATCTATGGGCACAAATTCTCAATGCAGCCCAAACCAGTTGAAAACTGAAATGAGCGGAACAGGGGGTCACCATGAAGAAAAAACAGTGGGACTGCCATTTGTGAGATCCTCATTCTTGCCAGAATCCCATGGATCAAAGGATCTTCTGAGACCTCTGAGACAATCTCTACCATGTGGATTGCTGGAAGCTGGGAAATAGCACCTTTCCTTTTTCTTGCACTCTTCTCCCATGGACATCCTCTGTTGGGCTGGATGGACCCTTGCTTTCAACTTCACAGGCTTTCTTCTGCAAATCATGTGCTCAAAAGCTATGGATCTGGAACCAAATATTCAAAAGACTATAATCTTGTAGGTCCTCAGTCAACAAGCACCTAGGGAAAACCTTTCTCTGTTTGATCTGCAATTTTAAGTCCTCCAGAAACTCTGTCAAGCTTTCTCCTGAACGGCTAGAAATGCACAGGATTGGAGTCTTTCTAAAGGATTTCAGTTTCCATTTCCTTTACTCCAAATGCATACACAAAGGTAGGTTTTTAGGAACAGATCAACAGTATTCTTGGAATTGCTGACACTATCTGTTTGTGGATCCACCAACAAACCACTGTGTAATCAAAGAAAAATAACTTCTACTCAGAATTTGTTATCTGAACAGCTTCTCATACATTATGTAGACTGCTTTGATTACCTGAGTTTTGGTCTCTTATTTGACAAATGAAATAGTAATATTTACCTTGCTTTATAGGGCTCTTCAACAAGTAGATCTTAAAAAAACCCAAAACAAAACAAAACGAAGCTCTAAAGCTCCAAGAGACAGGCGGCGATAGCATGCAACTAATTTTAAAGCACATAAATTCTAAACAGATGTAGTGTTTTAATACCCAAATATTCACTGGCATTTTTCTAAAAGGTCTGATGTCATCCAGCATGTGGTCTGGAAGTTTCCACTGCTAAGTACTATAGCTTCAGGCTTTAGGGATTTGTCTATTAGAGGGCTGAATTCTTTCTATTAAGACTGATTAGCACTGATGCTGTATGAAAAATTACTATTATTTCACCATGCTAATATTGACAGTATACATTTATTGGTAAACTATATTGTTTATGAGTTCAGCTGAACATCCACTTCTTAAAGGAAAAGGTACTTCTTTCCATATCCAGATGAAAGTTTTTTCTTTCAAAGACAAACTGTTTACTGTCCTCTCTTTCCCCTTCCAATTACTAACAGACTTTGATTATTCCCTTCTTGATCATTTCTGTTTCCAGATGTCTCTGCAACCTTCCTTTTGTTTCTCATGAGTCAAAGTGCCACTAATTCACATTATGAGAAGGAAATACAAGTTTCCATGGTATATTTTCAAGCATATGAAAAGGCATAGCCCCCCTGGTGTTCCTCAGACATATGACTCTGCGACATAGAAGAAAAAATCCTCTGTGTCAGCACTGTCGGTAAAGCCTGTTTCACTCTGTACCGTGTTGCTGAGATGCTTTGAGCATTTGTCAGGTCATTTCTAATTTTTGATTTTGCTTTAAGTGAGTTTTTCTGCTCAGTCATACGGTCACCCACCAGGTACCACAGCCTGCATTTACTCCCTATTCTAAGGATTCTAAGCATGGCTCATAGGATTTTCCAAGCATAGGAAAACTTGAAAAGGAAGACTCATGAAACACTGGAGAGCTATTTTCTAGGAAATTCCTATATTCATTTGCACATGGAGGCACCATCTACTTTGGTGCATCATTTGCTGGAGAGCGTCTTGTGTCAGTCTTCAGGGGAAATGGAACAATTTAGACCCTGGCTTTCTGGTTTTCTCTACTTGAAAAAAAATCTTTGAGATTAAATGTGTAACCACAAGACTTTGGGTCTTGTACAAACAGTGTCAAACACTGAAAATTATTCAATATTTCCACAGTCCCTATGCTGTACATGCAAGTTTTGTAGCACATGGCTTACTATAACCGAAGAATTTTTACTGTTAAGAGTTGTTCATCCCTGTGACACAGAGCTTACAACTCCGCCAGAAAATGACTGTCAGGCTGGAGAGCCTTTCTCTAGGGTCTCTGTCATTAATGTGAGTTACAATGTAACAACAGTTGTCTGGCATCTCACAGTGCACTGCTTAGGCACATGGAAGCTACATTAACCATCAATGGAGGAGAAGGGAAGTTTGTTGCTTTAATTAAGATAGCTTATGAATTTCTGTCCACGTGGCTGGTAGAAGCTAAGAATGAAGATAACTATTTCACATTATTTCTATGACTCATCAGATCTCTTTGCAGGACAAGCGCTTGTCCTGTCACAACTACATTCCTAAGATTGGCTGTCATTTTTTGGCTTCAAATACCAAAAGGCATATGCAGGATGCACATTTTGTTTCCTGTACGTTCTTGTACTGTGTTGGGTGATGGGTTCCAGTCAAAACTGCCCAGCTCATGGGGGAAAAAAAGACAATTATGGCAGCAGCTACTTGTATTAAGAGGAGAATGAATCCCAGATTGGTAGGGGTTGAGAGGGACATCTGGAGATCATCTAGTCCAACCCCCCTGCTAACGCAGCATCACCTAGAGCTGGTGACATAGGATTGCGTCCGGGTGGGTTTTGAATATCTCCAGAGAAGGAGACTCCACAACCTCTCTGGGCAGCTTCTTTCAGTGCTCGGTCACCCTCAGAGTAAAGAGGTTTTTCCCCAAGCTGAGATGGAACTTCCTGAGCTCCAGTTTGTGCCTGTTGCCCCTTGTCCTGTCACTGGGCACCACTGAGAAGACTCTGGCCCCATCCTCTTGTCACTCACCCTTTAGATATTTATAAGCACTGATGAGATCCCCTCTCAGTCTTCTCTTCTCCAGGCTAAACAGACCCAGCTCTCTCAGCCTTTCCTCATACAAGAAGAGATGCTCCAATCCCCTCATCATCCTCGTAGCCCTCCGCTGGACTCTCTCCAGCAGTTCCTGGTCTTTCTTGAACTGGGAAGCCCAGAACTGGACACAGCACTCCAGATGTGGCCTCACCAGGGCAGAGTAGAGGGGGAGCATAACCTCCCTTGACCTGCTGGCCACGCTCTTCTGAATGCAGCCCAGGTACCACTGGCCTTCTTGGCCACGAGAGCACACTGCTGGCTCATGGAGAGCTTGTTGTCCACCAGAACTCCCACGTTCTTCTCCACAGCACTGCTTCCCAGCAGGTCAGTCCCTAACCTGTACTGGTGCTTCGGGTTATTACTCCCTAGGTACAGGACCTTACACTTGTCTTTGTTGAACTTCATTCATTAGGTTGCTCTCTGCCCAACTCTCCAGCCTGTCCAGGTCTCCCTGAATGGCAGTGCAGCCTTCTGGTGCGTCAGCCACTCTTACCAGTTTTATATCATCAGCAAACTTGCTGAGGGTACACCCTGTCCTCTCATCCAGGTCATTGATGAATATGTTGAATAAGACGGGACCTAGTACTGACCCCTGGGGCACACCACTAGCTGTAAAGAGCTATGAAAGAGAACATCAGTAAAATTCCAGCTTCTGTTGTACATCTGAGCAATTCCAACAGTCAAATAGTAAGCAGATTTTCACAGGGGTAACAGTGCTGTGTAGAGGTCTCTTGAGGGCAGATGGGAGAATTGATGGAGAATTGATGGAATTCTACAGTGCTTAAAAACCATGAACATGTAAAGTTGTACGTATCTCATGTACAGCCACAGGACAGTTAGAGGAGCAAGCAAGCAAGTCACCTAGAAAGACAAACTTGCATGCACACAGCTCACAATTATAAAGGAAAAAAACCCCCTTCACTCACCACCTACAGACATGCCTTGTGTTGGTCGTATTTAGAGAAATGTTTGCATCACAGCTGTGGAAGGCCAGCAGCCAGTACTGGTCTTCTGCTTGGATTTCTCCAGAACATTAACAAAGGTGTACAAAAACATCTTATGCCTCCTTGGATAGATCCATAGAAGCACAGAGAGGAACAACCTACCAAAGCTTTTTTGTTTTAGCTTTCCTGAAGTCAGGCAGTCCCACAGCATGTAACAGTGAGCAGTGTTAGAATCACAGCACAAATACAAACACAGTCTGTTAAAGCATGGGGCATTAGCTGACAAATACTTGTTTTTGTTCTGTTGTTCCAGTGTTTTCAGTTACTTTACTTTCTACCACTTACCGTGTATTTATACACACACAGGCTAGGCCAATACTAGGCTTGCTTCATCTGAACAGAGACCACCAACTGTGGATCCTGTGTGGCCATGGTAGCTTTGTAGCTCTGACAAAAGATACTAGCAAACTCTTTTCCATTACCGAGCCAATGATGATTTGAACCTGCTTTCAAGAGTAATTCAGCTTTTCCTGAATGTAGAAGATAATCAAGCTTAAATGTGTTCCATTTTAATGAATGGCTGAATGACTCTAATGAGAAAAGAAACTACAAGACCTGGTCCTTTCAGCTGAGGACAAAGGGACAGTGAATAAGCAGGAGGTTTGAGTGTACTGTAGAAAAGTTGTTCTAACAAAATGAACGTTGTCCTTAATGGTGCAAAGACTGGACTTTGCTTTTTTCTTCTCCTCTACTTCCTAAGCAACCTTCTATGTTTGTGTTCAGGGTTGTACCAACTTGTATTAAAAAAAAAAAAAAGAGACTGTTGTCCTTTCTACTTTATGCCTGTTATCTGTTAAGGTCCCAGGCCTCTCATGATCCTTAAGAATCAATACAGTATAAGGAATACAGCTACCTTCTTCAAGATCACATCACGGCTGAGATTTCAAATTGTTTTCTTCAAGGTACTGAATAGGTAAGGCACTGAGTATTGACAATCCCCTGCACGAGGGACTACAGTGGTCCACATACCACAGAAATAGTGAACCCAACGACAATGAAGTTAAAGGAGAGCCATTCTGAGACTCTGAAATAAACTCCCTTCAGAACCACAATCATTGTCACCAGCTTTCACTTTTTTGGTATGGCCTTTTCCAATGTAAACATATGCAAACACACTCATGAAGAAAAGATAAACCGTAAGGTGCACCCATGTAGACAAGGGCTAGTCATGTCACGTGCAGCACTGCACGTGAGTGGTCAAACTAATTTGGTGCAGAAAAGTCCATTCTAGCAGGAGCCATGCTAAACAGCTTTTCTCTGGGAAAATCTTTTCTTCCCATAATCCCTTGCTGACTTTTGTTTCTCCAAGCATGTAAACTCCTCCAGACAGAGAACTTCTGCATACCTAGGCACAGAAATGTACTACTACAGTTGTCTTTAACGGTAAGCACACAAGTGACTTAATTACACTTATAAATAATACTGATAAGAAAGCTTGATGGTTTTCTCTGCAGCATTATCAGGATGAATACTGTACTTACAAATGTTTCAGATTATCTGAGTATGTCATTCTTGCTTTTGTGTTTAAAGAGTAACAAATGATAGAATCATAGAATCATTTCAGTTGGAAAAGGCCCTTAAGATCATCGAGTCCAACCATAAACCTAATACTGCGACATCCACCAGTAAACCATGTCCCTAAGCACCATGTCTACATGTCTTTTAAATACCTCCAGGGATGGGGACTCAACCACTTCCCTGGGCAGCCTGTTCCCAGTGCTTGACAACCCTTTTGGTGAAGAAATGTTTCCTAATATCCAATCTAAACTTCCCCTGGGACAACTTGAGGCTGCTTCCTTTTGTCCTATCACTTGTTACTTGGGAGAAGAGACCAACAGCCACCTGCCTACAACCTCCTTTCAAGTAGCTGTAGAGAGCGATAAGGTCTCCCCTCAGACTCCTTTTCCCCAGGCTAAACAACCCCAGTTCCCTCAGCCGCTCCTCATCAGACTTGTGCTCTAGACCCTTCACCAGCTTCATTGCCCTTCTTTGGACACGCTCCAGCACCTCAATGTCTGTCTTGGAGTGAGGGGCCCAAAACTGAACACAGTATTTGAGATGCAGCCTCACCAGTGCCGACAGGGGAACGATCACTTCCCTAGTCCTGCCGGCCACACTATTTCTGATACAAAGACTCACACACGGCTTTTATCAACACAAGGGGTTTTTAATCATGTATTTTTAAAGTACATATTTGACTTTCCTCCAAAAATATCTATAAAAGACATGAGGACCTAATTTAAAATAAACTAATGAATTTTCCCCTGTTAAGGTTTCAAATTTTGTTCTATTTACATACTCTACGTGAATCTAGAAGGCCAAAATCCTATTTGAATGAAGATGTCCAAACTTATAGGCAATATTGGTGCATATAGCTCTGGCTGAATCAAAGACCTTGTCCTTGCTTTAGGCTTTCCAGAAGTTGCCTTAGAACCACACTACTGTAGCACTCCAGACATTCCACAGTGAAGTTAACCTGAGATTGTACTTTAAACAGGACTAAATTATTTTATTTTCATACCTCTATGATTACACTTTATTCTGATAATTGTTGCCATGCGTCTGGGGCAGCTGATGACCCCACTGACATGTCTTCTCCCTTGGCTAGATTCTGCATAAAACATGCCCCAAAAGTACCAGCATTGTCCTCAAAAGATTGACCTTAAGGATGAAAATACTTTGAAGGAGTAGAGACTACCATGAATCTTCTACAATATTTCTGAGCTTAAAGAACTTAAATTTGGCAAAATAAATGTAAGCAAAAAGTAACAACTAAGAAAGCTGAGACTTGTGAATCTTATTTTGTTTGGATTCCAAAAAATGACCCAGCAAAGACAGTATGACCTGTAAATACTACTCCTACACATATTTTGCTTTGAAGCGTATCAGATAAAGTCTGTTTTATAAGGTTTCAAATAAGGAGCCATTCTCCTTGTTCATCAGGGAAAGGAATGCACAAAACACAGTGGAATGCAGACTACTCAGTTCACACAAACCCACTTTCCAAGGCTGAGCATGTTCAAGGTATTGAATTTCCCACACTTTTGAGTTGGTCACGAGCTCAGCCCCAATATGCCATAGAGTTAACACACTGTAGACATTAGCCATGCTGTGAAGGCAGCTAAAGAGAAGAGGTCACAAGTTCAGCTAGAGTAGAAGCTGTGGTTGTGGAGTTGCAGATCCTCTGAGAGACTAATTTAAGTAACGTCCCACAGCATATGCTTTCACAATGTGCTGGAGAGCTAAATTACTCGAGAACAAGGGACTTGGCAGATACAGTTCCCTAGTTCCCATGTAGGACACCACTTCTTGTAGGTGTTCCATACTACTTTCATCCTCCCAAAGCAGTATCAGAGTGAGCAGAGGACTCGAAACCTTTCAGACTTTGCAGAGCCAGCTAACACATCCCTCTCCCCATGAGCTTTCCCTCTATCATTCATGCTACCACTTAAGGTTTGGGGCTGGTTTCTTTTCGGTTTGTGTTGGGTTTTTTTAAGTTTCTGTAGCATGGAGAATGCAAGAAGAGATCTGCTGACACTTGCTTTTCTATGTGTTGATAAAAGTGCTTTTTACCCCTTAATGACTGCCATAATACAGAAAACCTGGCATATGAGGCATCAGCTTTCTAATATGCATTCTCCAGGTGAGGCAGCATTCCTTCATACCAGCAGTGACAAATCCTTCACATGGAAAAGCGGATAATGTGCTAAAGAATTTACACTTGCTTTCTATTGAATATTTTCTATTACTATCAGAATTAGACTGAAGAATGGATTAATCTATATGTTTGAGTTGGAAGCAGACCTATATGTTCCTCAAATGGCATATCTAGCATCAGATCAAGAGGATACACTGGGGAAGACAGCTGAGGAGGATAGCCTTGGGAGCAGTCACATGTCAGTCAACAATGCTTAGACTTCAGGATTGTCTAGACTACTCCAAGGCTTCAGTTCCTGTTCTTGAATAAGCAGAATGCCTGGACTAATTAATGCATTTTAGATACCAGACAAAAATAGAGAAAGAAATTGCTCCAAAGTACAATCAGACAGCAAGAAAGTAATGCAATGCTAAGAAGGTCAGATAGATAACTAGTAAACTCGCCATGCAGATGGGGCCAACATAATTTTTATCAATCTTCTTTGGTGGTACTCTTGAAGATCACTAGGTTTGTGGGTTGATTAATCTGCCAGCTTAGTTTACACAGAAGCATCTGTTAGAGCCTGAATCACAGGAACAGGAAAAAGGGGGAGGAAGCTCTGACATATAAACTAGTTGTAAAAAAAATACCTGGTATTTTCCAGGCACATGTATTTCAAGACACCAAACCTTCTAAAAGGACAGCTGTCCTGCTGCTGTAACTTTTCTGTAACATACATACATGCACAGAATTCACAACGTTTAATGACTAGAGGAAAGCTACAGCCATACAATAGTCCACGTCTTGCAGAATTTTCTTTATTTCATTTGCACAAGAGATTAACTCGAAGCTCTTGGTAGGCACATCCATGTGCTGAAGGAGGGACCAAGGAAGGGCAACAACAGTGAAAAGAAGGTGTTACCAAACAAAATTCTTCTTTAGTCCAAATCCAGCATTGGTCTGACATGTATAAGGATCAAGCAGAAAGGATTGTTCGGAATTTACAAGACTCTTCAGCTGGTAACCTACAGCTATATGCATTCACCACTGGGTGACTGAATGACCAGTTAACAGCCAGCAATCTGATCCCTTCCTTCAGCTCCTGGCAAAGCTTCGTCTTAAAATAAAAGAAACAAATCAGCTGCAGAGATTGTACATTTTCTATTGCAGGGTGAGTGTGCATGAAGGAACGGCTGTTCCTAGATGATGCAATTGCAATGGTTGCAAAGAATGAAGAAAAAGTATACACAGCCAAAAAAAATGCCACTTTGCCCATGCCATGGGCACCTCCTCATACTTTGGAAGATTAATAAGACACGGACAGTGGTAAGGCAAAGTCAATTATATCAAACACTCTCCCCACATTTCTACAGGCTGTATTGTGAAGAGGCCTTTGCTCAGTTAAAGTAGCTGAGGAGTCTCTAGTCACAGTCACCAGTCAGCTGCTCTCCTGACCCTGCAGAAAAGTGCCCCAAGTGATAACTATTATTACTGGCTAGAGAACCAGAAAAATTCTACCACTATATTTGTAAGAAAAAATTGAAAAAGTTTAGTTCTTGGTTTAGTGGTTGTTTTGATTCACATCCACAAGAGCCCTCCAAAGTCTCGTTCTGCTTTTGTAGACGCATTGTGGTAACATACTGGGCTCCTCTTTTGGAAGTAGCGTCACACACATGGTCTGTGCAAAAACTGTGAAGCTCTCAGCTACAAAATTTACTAGTTAAGCACGGACCAGGCAGTGTGTTTCTAAAGATGCATTAATTTTTCAGCTGAAGTCCTAGGCTTCAAACACTTTTAAAGTATGTTTTAATTTTGATCAGCCATAACTAGGCTATTTGATTACAGTAACTTAATCACCTTTGAAATCCTCCTCTAAAAAACCTGTCATAGCTTAAAAGTGATTTTTTCCTTCCATTAAATGACATATTGCAGCTTCTTAACTGCTTAATCAGTTTCTAATCAATTTAGCTCTTGTTCCTGAAGCAGCCGCTCAGTGCTGAAACTAGAATAAGAATCACAGGACAATTCAGGCTGGCACAGATTTTGGGAGGTTGGCATCCCAGCTTTCTGCTTTATATAGCTATCAGATCATATCAGGTTGCTCAGGGCTTTATTCAGCCTGGTCTTGAATAACCCAAAGGATGGAGACAGCACAACGTCTCTGGTCCCCCTCTCAACTGCTTTATTGTCCTCATGGGGAAAAACATTTCATTTTGTCAAGTCAGAAAAGAATTTCATGTTCTTGTTTATTTCAGCAGAAGTCTCTGTCTTCTGACTGTCTTCTCATTTCAAACTATGGACCTGATGGAAGAAATCACATGGTGATGTTCTCTGGACTGTGTTATGCTGGAGGTCAGATTAGAATAAATAGAATCATAGAATCCTATTGGTCGGAAAAGACCTTTAAGATCATCAAGGCCAACCATTAGCCTAGCACTGCCAAGTCCAACCACTAAACCATGTCCCTGAGCGCCACATCTATGCGTGTTGTAAGTACCTCCAGACTCAACCAAATGAAATAATCCCCTGTGGCCTTATATAACTGGATATCTTTCCCACTGACTCTTACAGCAGAAAAAAATCCATTCCATTCACCAAAAATCCAAACAAGAGAATTATTCCCAATTTAAGGCTGCAATGGGGAGGAGAAAAAAATCTAAGGCAACTGAATTTGTCTTGTTTGGCAATCAGGGCCTGAAGAGAGCACAGCAGTAGAAAGCTGCTTTATCTCTTAGCTCCTCTTTTTGACACTGCACAAATATATATGATGAAAGCTGACAACTCCAGTTCACCAAAAACTGCAGCTGTTCCAAGGATCTACTGCTTCCCGTAGTACTTTTGAGGCTATAGAGTATTTAAGTTGTCTATATAAGCCTGGGAAATACATCCCTTGAAAGGTATTTAAATAGCGAGATTACTAGGTGCCTGGAAGAGCAAGAAGTATTTACTGAAGAAAAAGAGTTTACCCCAAAGCTAAATAAAAGTCCAGCACACTACAAAGATTCATGCTGGGGACTAATATGGATAGCTTCACCAGAGTGGCCTGAGCAGGCATACAGAGTGAACTCTCCTCCATTCTGTTCATGCATTCCCACTCAATGAGGGCTGAGACAGGTCAGAGTATATCTGTGGTTACATATAGATCTTCCTTCCAGAGATGTCAGCCTCTTACATGTCTTAAATCCACTTAAAATTAATAAAGGAAATTGAGAATAATGGATATAAAAACAAGGACATAATCATGTCTATAATCCTCTACAGGCTGTGAGGCCATTTGCCAAAGACAGTCCTTAAAGCTTTGCTACACAAAGAAGTGCTCTTAATATTCAGCACCTGGTTTTGTCACCTGCACACAATTCTTGACAGCTCTTCTGTTCCCATACCAGCTCCCTTTTCTCCTGCCAGTTTAGTATTAGGAGAGCGGCTGGAGGAAGAGGCTCTTTGCCAGCAAACGAATGGACCAGAATGACTGGAGAAAGCAGAGAGGAAATAGCACCAGACCACAGGAAGTGCAGAGGCTGGTAAGTGGCCAGAGGTCACTGTGCCAATGTAAACACCGAGAGGGTTAAATATAACATTCATAACAATTTATAACTCAACTGCATTAGTGTTTTTTTTTTTTTAAACCATGGAGGAACAACACCACCACCACCACCCCACCCCCCCTGAAAAAAAACCCCACCAACCCTGGCTACCCATCTCCTGAAACGATTTTCTTTGAAAGTGGGTCCTCTATGAAAGCTGAGTTTAATCATAGTTCTTGAAATCCTTTTTTAGACAATTTGCATGAGATATGCCAAATGAAAGAGAAACAGTTTACTAGGATTAAGCTGAGAAAAATGTGTTCAAGTTTCTCTGGACAGCTCTTATGAATCCTGCTCTGGATCTCTTCATGAAACTCATTTGCTAATGGAAAGGTCAGCCTAAATCCCATACACTGGACATACATTTTTTCCAGAACAATTCTCTGCAGACTATATGCAACAGAGATTCAAAACAATAAATGAATCTCTTTAAGTTACAGCCACTCAATGGTTTAAAACTGTTGCACTATTAGTAAGGACATACCTAAACCTGTTACCTATTTCAGCTTCTCTGAAGAATGACAATCTTCATTGTACCCATCATTAATTTCTCTGAATGAAAATAGAGGTCTGCATTAATATTAAGCCTACAGTGCATCTAACCAAAGGCTGCTGCAGGACAGGTAGGAACAAACAGTACTGAAGACAATAACAAAGCTTCACATTCTGATCAATTGTGAAAAGCAAAACATGTAATAATATACATGCTAAGCAACTGCATTTCATTCAACTTTATACGCAGTACTCTGGCTGGTAGGTAGTATCATTTCCATTTTACAGATAGGGGGACTGATGTGCAAAGAAATCAAAATGATTCCCTTGAAAGAAAAGTAACTTACCCAGGAACAGACCCAAACTTCCCTTTGACCATTTGGGTGCCGAAGTAGGGACTGGCTGAGAGAAGAGGTACCCAGAATGGCCAATGTATTGCAGTGTGCATCTGCTTCTGAATCATAAAATCTAAGGCCTCCCAAGCAATTTTACCAACAGTTTCACACTACGAATTGGTGAATCAAGAAGGTAACGTAAAGCGTGCAGGTGGGCACTGCAGGTGGTATCTGCAACAAAACCTCAAGAGAAGGGGAGAGTGGAATATGGATACAAGTGCTGCCCTATGGAATAATGGTCCAAAGAGTATCTATAAAATCTCTTTATGGGACTGTCCAGTCACCTCAGTCTGTAACATAACCATGGCACAGCCCACCACTCCACGAAGGCTCAAGGAGACTTCTCCCCTTCTGTTGGGTCAGATTTTTCAGATGCAGATTTTTCACAGACATCAAGCATTCCTGTTCTGACTTGTATCAGAGTCCAGCCCCATTCTGGAGACCACAGGTCTCTCCCCTTCCTCAGTTTCTTCAGATCTGATTTAATCTACAACAGCAGGAGCTGCTGGGAGGAGAAAAACAGTAGATTTACTGAAAAACAGTAGTATTTACTGATTTCATTCTTAGGCTTACAATAGGTAAGCTTTCAGGGTAGAAGTTCCTCCAGATCTTACTACAAACATAAGGGGGGGAGCATCTAGAGCTGAAAGCTTGTGTGCTATAGATAATAAGCTTGCAGACAGACCACATTTTCTATGTATGCAAACTGGAAGAGCAGAGTAATATTGGAACACTCCAAGATGGAACTTGGTATAACAAAAGCCTGCAGAAATACCAATGGAAGCAAAATCACAGACTTCACTGCACCTTCAATTCCAAAAATCATTCACCCTGAAGAAACATTAAACAACAAATGCTGGAGAAATCAAACCCATTTTTCACTACACAGGAAATGTGATACTGCTTCCTTTGAAATCCTCCTTCTTGCTATGCTGCCAAAGTCTGGATTAAAAGATGTAGTTACTGCCTTCTTTCTACCTATTAGTGTAGAAAATTGATAGGAACTGGGAAACAAACCACAAGTTTGTCCAGACAAATAGCTGTCAAGGCCAAGAATAAGGTATTTCAAAGGTCAGGAAATACTGATAGATGCAGCCTCTTGATGTATTATCTACCAATTAGCCACAGGCCCTAGCTGCATATAAACTGCAAAACATTTGCATTAATTAATTTTAAATTATGAGCATTCTTCTTGTTTGTTACTTATCTAGGCAAGCTCCCAGCTTTCCCACTTGCAAGAAGTGAATCAGGACTCATTTACTAAAACTGCTAAAAATTACATAAGTATACTGACATCTCTAAGGTATAACATCCTGTCTTTGTTTATTAACTGCAGCCACAGCTAAAGATTTAGGCTGTCTACTCTACACGATGCACTTTTCTGCAAAATCCTCTTCATCCAGAAGGAACTATTCCAGCAAAAAGACTTCCACCTACTTGCCCCATTCTTCAGGAAAGCAAACTATAGTATTAAAAAAGTAAAATTGTGCCCTTAACAGCTCTCTTATATGAGCTGTCTGGTTAAAACACTGCAAAGCTCTTAGAAACAGTAATTTGGAGTATAATTCACTTCTCAATTTGTCAGTTTTGGATGGGAAGTCAGGAGAGGGTGGGAAGGCAGAGTTCACTGCATTCCTGACTCTCCAGTGCCTTGTACTGCACATAGCTGTACAAACTTGTGAGGGAGGATAACACTCTAATGGCTTTGCTTTCCATCCATTCTGTATCTCCTAAGCGGCCAAAGTGCAAAGCAATGCAAACTTGATTAGCTTTCAACAAGCTAATAATGCAGCGCTGACTACTCTTAGTGATTAACCTGGGAGGCTTATCAGGGACAACTGGCTAGAATGAAAACATTTTAGGCTAGCAAACCCCACCATATCTAGCACCCACAGTTAACATTTCATACTGGAAGACACTCTCCTCCTTACCACCTTTAAAAAGGCTTGAATTTCACAATCCCTAGCAACAGGCTGGAAGAGAACATGCTTTGTATACAGAGTGAAATGCAGTTTATGCTTCTGGACTTCTTCCTCACACTTACCTACACTCGTAGGAAATATATCCTCATTGTTGATTTGCACCTCAATCCAGTCCATGAGAAGATTCATATATTGGGGCGCTGGCAACGCTGTGGGCTTCTTGTACTTCGTGTCGTCCTGCCACCGGTACTCATACTTGGGGCCTCCAGACATCACTGGGCAGGTCCTCTCTGTGCAGAACTCACAGATAGTTCCATAAATGAGATTGATCCTATTGAAGAAGTCAACAACATGGACAGCCACCCAGTCATTTTGGTCTTCTCCGCTGGGCAACTGCACAGCTGCTTTCAAGTCCACGCCTGAGTTCAGAGAGGCCTGTGCTTGTTTGTGAAGTTCAAACCTCTGGGTTCCAGGTTCAAACTTGCGTTTTGGGCGGAAAGTCTTATCTTTATTAAAGACTTGCTTAAGTGCTATGGACATGTCTGCTAATCTTCTGCTCTGTGGCAGACGGGAGAAAAACACAGCTGAAATTTAATGCAGGTATCTGAAAACAGTTGTTCTGTATCACAGGTCCTCCAGGCCCTGTTCTTTTTCTCAGAGAAGCTCCTGTCAACTTCAGAGCAGTTTATTAGCTATTCCTCTTGAAAGTCTTCCCAAAAGGCTTCATGTCCCTAAGGATACGGAAACAATATACATCAGTATTAAACTCAAGTCTGGTCCTGTCAGTTTGTTACTGCTTCACCATCATTTTCTAGTAATTATGAGCTGAAAAGCAAATATATAACAAGCTCGCCTTAAAAACTGGTCAACCCATATTGTGATGAACATTTAAAAGGAAAAAAAAAAAGGTCTCATTTTTTAAAGCATAAAGGAATTAATTTCTCTGTCCTTTTTCAGTATCTACCCAAATAGAGGCTCTTAAGCTATCATAAAGAGGGCAATTCAATAAATCTCGTAAAATCTTCACGTTTAGATCATTTTCAAACCAATCTTATAACTTTGCTGCCTTTTTACAGTGACTGCATACCATACATAATGTTTGTATAATTTAGTAGACAAAATACTATGTGACAATTTAGAAGTCTCATCTAACTGCTCCTAGAGTGATAACTTCAGTGCTCTTCTCTGTAGGAAAAAGAATCCCCACACAAGATTCTTCCTTATTTGTTCTCTATTTTTAATTAACAAGCTATTTGTTTTTGCAAACCTCATAGACCCTAGTTAGAGGGAAACCTGCATTACTGCATAGAAATAATTCCTGTTTCCCACAGAACTCTACAGAGATTGTTATTTTTCTTGATCTACCTTCAAGAATTCAGTAGTGGTCTTAATTTTCTATTTGATTGTGTAGGATGATTAGAAAGCAACGGTGAGGCTGCCATTCCTTATAGCTCTATTCATCTTCTCTACAGGGAAATACTTGGCATTGTCGTTCTTACAAAAGGAAAAGCATAGACTTTGTGTCATCCCATCTAACCTTCTCCTGTAACAAAGAATGGTTTTAACAGCTAGTCTGACTGAAAAAATAATTTACTGCATTAAAGCCTTGTTTTTTCTTTATATACACATGTGCAGAAGAGTATTATCATCAGTAAATGTAGGCAATTAGCAGGTGATAGGGTAGATAGGGGCTATCTCAATTAGACTTTTGTTTTACTACTGAAGGTTTTAGGATTAAAGACAGAGAGTAAACATTTCATGATGTGCACTCTTTAAATTAAATAACACAGTATATTTTAAATTTGCACAGCACTACAAAAACCCTACCCTATCAGTGGCTGATGAATTCTCATCATAGGATTATGCATGCTCCACTTTTTTCCTTAACAGAAATCACATCCATGAAAATTTTACTAGGGCCCAAAGCTTTGCTGAGGGGCAGAAAGGAAGAGAAAAAGGTGCTTCTTTTTTCTTAAGCACCACAAGAAAGCAACAGGTACCTAAGCAAAGAGAAATCTGGTGTGCTAGACCCTATCCCCACACAATAGAATGTAAATGCCATAAAAAATCGTCTCCCAAATAGCTGAAATATTAGCATCCGGCCCATTTGCCAGCAAGCAGCAGCTAAACAAAACCAGCAGACAAGTGATTCTTTTTCCTTCTGCTGATAGCACAATGGAGGAATACTCTAATCATGAGTTTATAAACAGCCATTCTTTCTGTGCCAGCAAAATATGAGTTCAGGGATGAACTCAAGAGTGACTATTGTTCTATCTGACATGCCGCTTGCGGTAATGTTCAAACACAGAGATCCTGAAACCTGACAAAGGTCAGGAAAGACTTTAAACAAAGCTAGCCTTGGAAAGATTTATTTAAGTGTCATTGGCAGGAAATGAAGGCCCTTTAAAGAGACAACTTTGGCCTACAGTTTGTTGTTTGTTACTAAGACCCATAACCTCCAGCTCTTAAATGCTCTGTGGCGGCAGTCAGCTGTTTATTTAAAAACCTTTCAAAGAATAGGTGAGTAGTGCTGCACAGACTGAGCTTGTGAGTGACACACTTTGAGGTGGTATGGAGCCAATGTCCCAGTTTGAAGTAATAAGGATGTTAGCTCCAGAGTTTTAAAGCTCAGGTAACTACTTTTTCCCCACTTTAATATACCTGATGCTTTTATGTGGCTACTTTGACTCCCTTCCTCACCTGTAAATATTCACCACAACATGAGAGGAGTTTTTATTTAAAACAACAAGCTGAGCACCAAATAAAACTCATCTTCAAAAGACAGATTTTGAAGTACTCACTGCTGTTAAACCTTTTCCAAGAAAAACATGACACCATATTTTATAAGCTATTTTCTAGTGAATATGCAAACATAATTAATCATATTAAATATGTACTCTTTCCCACTTGTCTCCATACCTTCAGTAAGTCTGCACAAAACCAATTAATGCAGAGAAAAAGCAACCAAAACATTCAAACAAATAACTCATTATCACAAGTCTTCTGTGTACCAGGAGTAACATGTTGAAATTGCCTTTGGAAGCACACATACATCATGGTCAAATTCAACCCAAAGACTAATCCAAAAGAATATTCTACTATGCAGCCAGGTGAAACTGTTCTTTAACCCACCAAGGCAGAATCAGAACAAACAAGAACTTCCTGTACATTTCCTGTACAGAGAGTTTTCTGTTCTGCATCTTGCAATAAAAGCTAAGGCTCTTCCTCTTTCATCTTTCTATCACTTTACATAATACAAAACTACACACTATCTTTGCAAAGCTGGACTGTAGAAGTCAAACTCACTGTTTAACTTGTCTTAGACACTTAGTTCTGCTAAAATATTAGCAGAATATTTCCTTCTGCTTCCTTGAGAGTATTTGCTATCTAATTAACCCTTGTCTTCACTCAAAAGCTAACAGAAATTAAGAAATAAACAATAATTTTGAGACTCACCCCCTCACTTCTGAAACAGACTGCTTTCCTGCAGGTTACACAGCTGCCCTTACTCCCCGCACTCAAGCAACCGGTTCAATTAGGCTCTTCCAAACAGTTACAAACAGCATCACCATTACTTCCCCGGAATAAAGAAGCTTTTGCTTTACTCACAAGAGACAAAAGAATAGGCTCACCTGATTTTCAGCAGAGATTAAAACACAGACACTTTAGGTTTGGACACTTCAGAGGCTGAAGCTAATGGGAAAGCTCTAGCCTAGGTCTGTGGGCTCTGAAAGCATCTTTACTGCTTCAGCAATAAAGTGGCAGTAGTTAATGGTAGGGTGGCCACTCCTCTGCTTTGGACTGAATCACTAAGCCATTGCAGGAACTCCTTCAGCATTAGACTTCCAACATGTTGCTGCACTGTGTTCGAATCAACAATCAATGATGAGAGGTTTGTCATTCCATCCCAGATCACATACTGTCAATTAAAACTTTGTAGTGTTGGACTTACAAAACAAAGCTATTGCTTCAAAATTGCATAGCATTAGTGAAAGGAAAACTCATCAAATAACCTCAACAAGAAATGGGGAGCAAAACCTCCTGATTCTTAATGCACTGAGAATGTAACTTGACTTGTCGGCCACCACTTTCACTTCCATGACAATTTTTCATCTAACAAGAATGAGAAATGCTCCCAGTTTCATTATCTCAGTTGGTCTTGGGAGAGTTCAGAGATGAAACACTGTGAACAATGTTGTGGTATTGGTTAGATTGGATCATATCTCCTTGAAATCTGTGGTACAGTAGCACCCACCCTCCTCCCACATAAAACTGACTATTGTTAACTTATTTTGCACTTATGAGAGAAGACCCTCTCATATGATAGTAATGCCAGCAGAACTGCTCCTGACTTACACCTGTGTCAAAGGCGACAGAAACCAGCTTCTGAACTTTTATGACAGGTCCTAACTGTAAAAAGGGGCATAAAGAATGGTGTTGTGGCTCATGGTGTTTGGTTTGATGGTATACAGAGCCAATGTTCTGGGTGCTCTTCTGAACTAGGTGCTTAATGTATGTCTGACCTGGTATGGGCAGCTCAGATAGATAACTCCTTCCAATACTTCAGATTCTCTTCTTTCTTTTCAGAGCAATGTATTTCTGAAGATGTATGACAGTCACCAACAGCTTTTCCTGAGGGACTATTCCATGGCATGAATAATACAGTTGGGTGAACTCCCTTGCTGGCAGAGCCATTACTGAGGATGGCAACTGCAGATTTGGAGATGATCTCAGAACAGAGAACCAGACCCTCACAACCTTCATCCATAGTGTCAGCACCACAGTAATCAATGCTGTCCCCAGCATTATGTAGAAACATGCACATATAGAGATAGCAACTCAGTCTAAATATCAGGTATATGAAGTCAACGTATGGAAATAATAAACTAGTTCTACTCATACAGATAGCACTAAAAAAATGCCCACCACAAACCACACATTGTGATCACCATCATGTCTGAGTCACTGCTGAGTTAAAAACATATCATTTTGCCATATACTTTCTATTAAATCACAGGTAATAAGAACATTAAATGACACACTGTTTATAAACACACACCTTTCATCACAGCACTCTAGTGAGCACTACACAAATTTTAGAGGGCTGCTGGGAAGGTACATGGTATAATTCCCATTTTATTAATCAAGGAAGTGAGGAGACATGACTTCTCCAGCATCAAACACACAGTAAGTGGTCTGTCTAGCAAGACACTGAAAACCAGCACTGCATTAGCTGATTTTTACATTTTTCTTTCCAAAATATAGGTCTCCATTTTGATCTCTTGCATAGTCTGATCCAAAGCCAGCTGAAGCCTGTAGGCTTCATTTGATCCAAATCCTGTTAAGGTCCAACATTTTGTTGACTTCTCATGTTTGGCTTCATACTTCACTATTCATACAAGAGGCCATTTTACATCATACAACTGGGGCAGAAAATACATTATATGGAGGCACATACACATACCGTGCTCCTTTCTGATTGAGCAAATATACACTTTTTCTACTTCCAGGCTCTCGTTTAAGAGCCAGTATTATACTATACAATGAACAGGTTCTCTGGTTAACACACTGAAGTATTAAGTATTATTCAGTAAGGAAGGGCCTGTCCTGAAATCTGAAAACACCTTGCCTATTTACAAAGTAAAAATCAGCCAAGTGAGTAGAAACAGTAATATTCTATGTATCTTATTTACATACTTAAATTTGTGCAGTTCAGCTAAGTTCTACGTGAAATCACAAGGAAAAAAAAATGTTGTGCAATTATTTGTATTCATAGTGAAAACTCCATGATATGAGAAGATAAGAAGACATTCTTCATGGGCAAAAATCCCTCCCCTTACAAACCGAAAATGTACACAAGGAGATTAAGGTCTGCCTTATGGTTGTGCCAGAGCTGAAATGGAAAGGAAAAAGGATCAAAGCAAATTTAGGTTACTGAGAAAATGTCTCTTAAAAGCAGTATACAAAAACACAGGAACCAGGTTCTGAGGGTCAGTGTATCTTTTCCTACATTCCATCCTATCCTCAACAATCTTGCAAGTTCTATAAAGACTAAGCTCCCAGAATTAAGGGTGTCTGATTATTACTGTAAGACTTAGAAGAAGTATACACAGATAGGTGTAAACAATGTCTCAGTTTCCCAGGTGCTGGCTTGGATAGCTTCTCCATGGCTTATGCAGTGAAAGTTTTCAGGCAGAACCACACAATCTCCTGCTGCAGCCTTGGTCCATGGTTTCTGTGTTATTTACATGAAACCTAGAGCATATCAATTAATACACAAAATAGCAATAGTAAATGGTATCATCCGGTGAAAGGAAGCTTACCGACGTTTCAGGATAGGAATTTTGTTTACTGTGTTAGAAGTCCCAGAAACTCCAGGAAAAATCAGAATTTGGCTTAAAGTCCTCCCCAAGAAAGGATTCCTGGGGTTTCTCCAAGTTCTTCCTTTTCCTCTAAAGCAACTAGGATTACCTCACACTACTCTATAAGTGATAATCACAATAACAACACTGCAGCCTGCAGGTACTCAGGTGGAAAGCCTGAGTGGAAAGAAGCCTTCCCATAGTCAAAAACACTTGCCACATAAAGCAACATTCATTAATTTGACATGCAATAACTAGCCTTTGTTTTGTCTGTGCATGAGAAAAAAAATGAGTGAGTGATTTCATGAGACTAATAAAAGCCACAATTGTAAAAGATCACAGAAAACAGCTTAAATAGTATTTTCCTAGTCAAAGTGTCAAGGCTCAATGAAGTAAATACAAATGACCTTTGATTCTTTTCTTGTTTGGAAGATCCACTCCACCCCATTTCTAAAGTAAAAGATTGGAACGGGAAAGCAAAATAGAATGGATAAATGTCTATAGAACTGGGTGCTTTAAAAATGAACATAGTTATGTAACATGTGACAAACAATAACTAAATTGGATCAGCTTTTCCCTGAAAATCTCTAAGCTATGCTAATATTATAGCAACATTTGAGAGAGGGAATGAAAGGATGCTTTATGATTCTGCCAAAATACAGAGATTTTCATAGGGATAAAACTGAAAAACAACAAATGGCTAAAGAACAGGGTTAGTCCCTCTGTTGTGGCTGAAGAGCAATGACTTGGGGAGTATCACAGGATAAATTATGTTTTCAGTTCTTTTTAGACAAATGCCATTAATTGTATTATCATCATATTTGTCATGAGCATATTTCAGAGGCAATGCTACATAGAACTATTGCATTTTAGTAACCCAGCACTTTATTTACAATCATTTAATTCCACCTCAACAAATTTCCCTTGTATACAGACTACAAAAAGCAGAAGTCCCTCTTTCCTTTCAGGAAAATTGTTCGTACAAAACGATTAGAAGTTGACTTAAACAGCAGTCATTTCTATGATGAAGTATGTCAGCTGTTTGACAGCATCAGTCTTACAGGACTGCTGAAATCTTAAGTTCATAAGTGCTGTTTATTAACCCAAATGAAGCATTTTTTCATCATGGGGATAAATATTTGTGTTTTAACAGAGGACTGACCTCTCAACCGGTATAATTCTAGTGCCTTTTAGAAGTATTAAATGTAATTACACCTCATCTGAAGTTCTGGAAAGGTACACTGATCACCATGAAGATACTGAGCACCTATCAGATACCTGATACCCTGGCACTTATTTCTTCACTGCAAGTTTATATTGTAACAGCGTCCATGGCAATCCAGTCAGGAACACGGCCTTACTGCAGCACACAGTTTAAGGTGAACTGAAATAGGTATCTCTCAGAACAACAGTAAAGACACTGCAAAAAAATGCAGGGTTTAGATTACACTGAAGTTCAGACTCTGTTCCTCTGTCATCCAGGAATTTAAGGTCTTGACCCTCTACAGACGGATAGCCGTGCAGGGATATGCATAGCTACAATTTTTTTCTGAAAAGTCAGTCCTGCCTCACATCCTCCCCTTTCATGTTCCTGCCTTCTTGCCATCTCCCCTATGATACATGGCCCAGGTGTTTATATATCCCCTTGCAGGGAACTGTATGAGATTAAGACGTAAACTGCAATAATTAAACCACTGATTTTTCATCCCAATCAATTTCTTTGATTCCCTGCTTGGCCACACAGCACAGGGAAGAGTACAGCATAAGGAAAGGTCTGTGTGGAAAGCAGAGGATGAGACATATGGAATAGGAAACCTGTGGGAGTATTTTTTCAGTCATGGCCACTTTAGTGAATCACAGTGTTTGCCATAATCGTTTCAGAACTCCCAAATCTTTAAAGCAAGTGGCGAACTCCCTTTAGGTCAGGCAACTACCAAGGCTGAAGTTTGACAGAGTGACAGATCGCAGTGAAGCATGCAGTTCCGACATTCCCTTTGAATGCTGTTTTTTCTTGTTACACACCCACATTCTTCCAGTTCTCTCCCTGGTTCACAGGCTTTTACTGCTCTGAGCTGTGGCTAGCATATGTGCAAGCACAGTCACTAATCCACATTCTAAGTACACAAACAGCCTCTGCTTTCAGTTATCAGGCCCTTGTGACCTGCTACATCCTTCCACCTCTAATAAAGCAAAGCCTTTATGAGTGAGTGTGCCTTCTTTCGCCAGCTGCTGTTACAATCATCGCTCCTGTAAACAGTTACCACACTGGCGGATTGGGTGGTTCAGCTTGCTTACTGCAGCAGAAGTAGCAATAGAACCAGCTCACTAACCCTGCTTCTGCCAAAATCTTTCAGTCTGTGTATGGAGTCCTCACCACAACAGTGTGTGGTTGCTACACTTTAGTAGCGTGTTTAGTGCAGCATTCACTGCAACAGAGAACTGTTATCCTTTATTTCTTTAAGAGCAATATACAGAGGACAGGTGAAAGGAGTAAGAAAATTTTAACGGCCTTGAAGAAGAAGAGATACACATGAAATTACATGGTGATTCTCTATGATAATACTCACTTATCTCCTCCAGCTTGTTTTGTTTCTGACTCCAACCTGTTTCTGAAGATGAAATTTTGACTATGCTGCAGTCAGTAGGAGCTTTGATACTGACTTCAACAGAGCTAAAATTTTACTTTTACGCTCTGAACACTCTCCTATTACAAGACAATAAGTTTTTATTAAACTATGGTTGAACTTCACAAATCTCTTTGTTCTGTTCAGCTTAATTCACTCCTAAATCTACATTCTGGCTTTTAAAAGCAATGGCACAATTAAGTAGACAGTGAGAGAGTTAAAATATGATTTCTTGCTCACTCCTACACTCTCAGAACATCCACACAATTTCCATACAAAAGCCTAAAACTAAGTCCACTGAACTCTGTTGAAGAAATGCCAGTCAGGTCATGTGAGTAATACAGAACAGCAAAAGATCCACACACAAAAATGTGGTCTCAGACCTCATATTAGGGCCTTAGTCTTCTCCTCTGTCTACAGATCAGCCAGAGGACATGTCTTTCCATATGAGGCAATACAATGGCTTATCTGCTAGAAGCCAGCAGTTTATCCCCTACAACTTCAAGCGCCCTACTCTGCATGCTGTGGCCAAACTCAGTTTTATTTCTGGTCTAAATCATAGCTTTAGGAAACCATGTATGTGTTCAGCTTTAAGAAAAAAGTCTAAATCATACGTTCCATCTCAGTGACATTTCAATTAAAACCACCCATTTTCTTGTCCAGGGAAAACACGCAAAGAAACAGAAATACAAAGGCAGAGTCCTGTTAAGTATGCTATGGTGGCAGAAACAAAAAACTAACTTCCTGCAATAAACAGGACTTCCTGCAAGCGTAGATGCTGAAAACCAGATGTAAGAAGGTGAGTTGACATCCATTCAGACCCTTTAGCCTTAGTCTGGCTTCTCCCACCAAAGCTCAAATTAATGTGGGGAGGGTAGACAGGGATGAAACAGGTTGGTGACACAGGGCCTCCACAACTGTCCTAAGAAGCTCAGGATTTCAGAGATGTTTTCCAAAGCAAAGATCTGTAAGGAAACTATGGCATCTTCAGTCGGTACGCTGCACCCTTTCTAACAAACACTGATAATTCTCAACCTGCACATGGTGATTTTCAGTTACAAAAAATTACCCTAACATCATGTTGCTGAGAGACAAAATTTGCCTAAAACCACATGGGAGTCAGTAATTGAGGTCAAGCCTGACCTACGCAGCCCCTCAACTTGATTGCCAATAACTCAAAACTGAGTGGAATTGCTATGGGCACTAAACACTCCAGTAGGAGGACAGTGAAGGTAGCTTCAGTATTAACAAAGGGGAGACAGGATTTATTTGTCTTTATAAAGCAGGGCTGATCAAGACAAGGCAAAATGTATAGTTCTTTACAAATGGAGAAATATGGAAAAAAACCGCGATAATTTAATTACAAATATCTTTCAATTATTTATACCATAAATCTAAAACCTTGTCCTGAAATGGAGCTCCAGCAGCTGTAGGACCCAGTCCACTGACTTTAAGCCACAGCTCTGCATGGTTATCAGAAAAGCTAAGTGTATGAAACAACAGAAGAAATCTTTGTTTCCCATGGTTTGGATCAAAATGCTCAATATGGCAGGTAAGGAGAGTGACAGCAACTACAGTTGAGTATGGGCATTTTCTAACTCATACCAAGGAGACATAAAGCCAAGGTATTTGTGCATGTGTCTTTTGAAGAATACTAAAGATTTCACAGATCCGAGATGATGATTTTGTAGGTGAACAGTTTAGTGTACTGGCAGCCTGCAACCTGGCAAGTCATACTGTGCTTCAGCAGCACCCAGTCACAAGGCATAGCCTCTGCAGTTGATGGTGAGGTCATAAGTGTCTAGTTGTGTGATCTATGCTTTCAAAATTCAGAGAAATAAATCATCCACCATGTTGATTTAGGTGTTGGTCTTAACTGGCAGGACTAACCTGACTTGATAACTGAAGAGATTTTTCTCCAGAGAACCATTCTGACCACCACCCTGCAACTTTATCATGTTCAACCTTATCATTTGGTCAAAATGACCTACTACTACGCACAGAGGGAAAAACAGATAATCTGATAAATATATGCACACCCCCCATAAACCAGACTAGAAACAGAATACCTGGGGTAAGGTAAACATCAGCACTCCAGAGCTCTAAATCAGCAGTCTTGCAGGACTCAATTTGAGAAAAAAAACTGTTTTCTTTGCCACCTGTGATACCTGAAATATAATGAAAGCAAGTAAATGAAGTCAGAAATGTGATATATCAAAACTTAATATTGGAAAGAACACTGAGGATAGCAACTACCTCCTCTGAGGACAACCATCTCCTCTCCAATTCATGATACAACTGTTGCTGTAACAAGGACTGTTCACCTGGGGAGAGTATAGGACAGAAAAAATGTGCTGTCTCTTAATGGAGTTTAGTAGATAGTAAGTATCCAGGAGCATATTAACTGGATAGCTCTACACAGACCATAATGCACCAGCACTACAGGAGCAATGCACTAGCAATATGCTGTAGGGAACAACTGTGGAACTGCTGCCTTCCCCCTACACAACAAAGAATAACTTTCCAGTTTATGATTCTACTTTACCTTTCTAGTGAACTAAACTACTTTCAAAGCCTTTTCTAGGTACTGCTTAACCCATACCGTGCTTCAGAAGGCATTTAACACAGCGAACAAAACTTCTACTCAAACTGATCTGGAAGGAGGGGTATGGGTGGTTTTTAAATTAGTCCCTGCGGTAAGCACTTTATAGGCAGAAGTACAGTATTTGATTACTGTTTACAGTTTGTGGTCAGAGCAACTCTCCTCCAGCACTAGCTCTGAGATCAGGTTTTTGCATTCCCCTAAATCATTTTGCACTATGCAGTGCTCTGCTTCTAACCAGGCACAAAAACCTCCTGTGACAGAGCTACAGAAATGAGATCTTAACACATACAGAAAGAGGAAAGCTTCCTTCACTGTAAGCTAAGGATCTTGCTTTTCAAATCAAGTTGCCCATAGCAGTGGCCAGTAAATACCCAATACTACAGAACGAAGGGAACAAAAGCCATTATTCATACAACATGCAAAAATGACCAGGAGGGACGGTTAAGATGGGTTCTTTCCCAACCGCTATAGCAAGCTGTTTACTCTGATGCAAAATAATTGAGTACTCGTTGTGGTCTGTGCAGCCATAGCTGCCAGCAAACACAGAAAACAGAGCTGACAATCTCTGGAAGGTGCCATTTGAAGGACTCTGCTTTGAACTAGAGAGGTTCGCCACAGCCTGGCACTGCTCAGTTTAGCTCTAACTAAATTCAGTTGCTGATTTTAATCAAAAATTGACTGTAAAGCTGGCACAGTTTGAAGGTGGGAGTTGTCAAGGTGGCTAAGCTTCCTCCTACAAAACAAGTTTGTACGGCATGTTTCCCACACTATTATTACTCCAACAATTTCTGACCAAGAAAAAAGAAAACCCAACAGCTTCCTGTTTATACTTGTACACTTGTGTGTAGCACATGCTGTGACTCAAAAGGAAGGTCTCCATCTGTCTTAGGACCTGGCCAGAGCAACACCATTACAAACTTTTATTTGCTAGTGTAACTAAAATGTCAGTAGGGAGGTTCTGTGGTGATTTAATGAACCGTGGAAACTTTAAGACCACTTTCCACCATACCTCATCCCTTGGTCTCACATCTCCTACAGCACAACTGGACAGAAGAGCTTTAGAGTGAACTGCTAAAAGGCACCCGAGTCCTGGCACTTTTTGCTAAGAGAGTATAGATGCTGGGGAACATGTTGCAGGAGAGGCTCTCTTATCAAAGAAACATCCAAACCAACAGGTGGTTGCAGCAGTGGGGGAATTCACAGCATCTTCACTGCATCACTAACACATCCATATAACCCATACACCAGTAAGATTCCTATTCCCTCAAAATAAGATTTTGTAAGACTCACACACTCACATAACCCTTAAGACCTCAGAAGCAAAGGTTGGTTCAGAGTAACTACAGGAAAAAAAAAAACCACAAAAAACCACCAAACAAAAAAACCAAACCCAGATCACTGAAGAGAGAAAACAGGCTTTGTAAGATCAGAAGCAGGAAAGCCACCAAAATGTGCGGGGAAGTCACTGAGGTAAACAGCCCTGCACTATTTGCACACAGATTCTGAGTCTTCTTTTAACAGCTCACTCCCAATTTAAGAATCTGAATATATGGCGCTTCATATCCTGCTCCTGGACAACTGACTTGAAAGTATTCCCAGGAGGGCTGCAAGACACAAGTTTTGCAGATAATCTGGAGAACTTTACACAAATCATAATTTGTACATTCAAGTTAATGGTACTTAACTGAAGAAAAACACCACCAAAGAATATCCTCCCAAAACATCACTTATTGTTTGGTCATAGTGATTAGCATCTGTTTCTACCCTACCCCAGCCATCTCCTCACTTTTGTAGAGTCTTCCAAATAGGAAGCATTTGGATCAACAATATGCTTTTCACCTATTCATCCAGACCGTGGCCCAGATGCCATACTCTGTCTCACATCATAATAGAAACAAGAGTATCTGTTCTATTGTTGAATGTCTCCGTGTCCAGATTCTGTACCTCTTTCCCTCTCCTATTTCCTACCAGAAACAGACATCCTGCAACAGCCAGAAGATAATAGCATCGAGATTTATTTTTTTTCACTATATATTTAGCACTCCTACTACATGGCTTTATTATATTTATTTTAACATTTTAATTTATCCATTGAATTTTACAGAATCTTTAACAACACTGGGAATGCTGATTATATTCTCACAAATTTTAGCATGCGCAATTTATTCCTTAATTGACATTAAGCCAAAGCAGCCTTAGATCTACTGCCCTTTAGAATGCTTTCATCATTCTAGTTGCTACATAAATAAATGGTTAGGAAATTGCATTGCTACCTTGCTATTATTTATCCCGTTTCAATCACATCTTTTGCCACCCATGCATTCCATACATTATGGTTTTAATCCAGTTCCAAATTACTTGAGTAACCCAGCTGTATCACACACAATATCTACTATTAGAGAGGCAGATGCCATCACAATTTTTGAGGCAGCAATCACCACAGATCCCAAGAGTACTCCCAAATAATAATACATCTACTCTCTGAAAAGTATGCCAGCCAGGTGACAAGACTGAATCTCTATCCTAACACAGCAGGGACAGAAGTCTAAGTTTTCTTTAGAAAAGTGAGTGAGAACCCAGGATGAAAAGCCACACAACCAGGTTTCTAAGCAAGCATTTTTTTGAGAAGTCAGTACTCTGGCTCCAGCAAGACTTGAAACTTAGATTGTAGATATTTCTTCAGGAACTACCAATACCCAAGGAGTACCAAGGTGCAAATCACTGGAGGTGTATCTGCAGATGCCATGATTACAGCAAAGCAAACTGGATGGTAGTTAACAGACAGCTTCGCCCATATGCTGAAAGCATGCATCTCAGCAATGCTGTTAACATCAAAGATTCAGAAATGCTTTCCCCTATTATCTTCTCTACAAGGAATTTCTATCCCTCCTAGTCTTCCCTTTGTTCCAAAATGCCCTCTTCATTTTCTTTGTGCTTTTTTGCTTTCTCCCCTTCTTCGCTCTTCTACTTAGTGTTTCTCACAGTCATGTCCAGGGTTTAAGTGCCAGCTAAAGAGCAATTTAGACGACTGACAGCAGGCACCAAAGCAAAGGCTGCTGGCTACATCCCATTTTGTCTCTAGAGTTTCTAACCCTACGTTCAACTATGGAGAACAATCAGGCAAATATACAAAGATGGTGTAACCCACCTACGTTTGCTGCTTTTTATATCATCATGTGCAGACAGGTTCAATTATTAAGTTATTGCATGTGTGTGGGACTGCATGCAATTAAAGAAATATTCTTCTTGCGCACTTCCTGCTTTAAGAACAGGACAACATACTACAAGTTATACAGGCTGTAAGGCCAGTGTCTATCACTCAATTCTTCACTTGCTTGTTCTGAAACAAAACAAGATTAGCTCCATTTAGGTCAGAGTCAGACTGATGTGGCAAACCTGGGAATTCAAGATAAAATCCACTACTCTGATTCATTCTTTAATACACCTGCTTAAGCTCGCATGAAAAGTGTGGTATAAGTAATACAAAAGTTTAGAGAACATAATGACTATAAAGGAACATGATAAATATAGGAGAAAACTTCAAATACTTACTACATCAGTTATAATTACAATGGAATAATCTACTACTGCCAGGAAATAAAGATTTTCCAAAATCTGCTAAGCATCATCACTCTTCTGTTTCTTTCAGCTCCAACTTCTTTATTTTAAAACAGATATGAACACTGGAACTATATTTTCCACTACTAAAAGAAAAAAAACCCCAACTAGTCAAAGCAACAGGCAAAACTGAAATGTTCTGAATACGGAAAAATAAAGACCTAACTTGCAATGCAAGCATACATTTAGATTCGAATATATTTCGATCACTGGATTGAACAGAAGGAGTTAAGTTAAACTCACAACAGTTGAATGGTCATGCTGATATATTTCAACGTAACATAACAGATAACTTTCAGAAGTCCATCCAGACTTCTCTAAAAGCTTAACTGAGATTTACTTTATTATAAACATATTGCTAAGTCTTGAGAACATAATAAAAATATAGGGGTGCTTCTGAAATTGTGTAGGCCCCATGTAAACTGTACTATTCAAAAGTCCAATGTAATTTAATAAAGCAGATTACATCTACAGAGAGTTACATAGACGTAATATATAGCTGTTTTGCGCTAGAGATATGTAACAGGTTCCCTTCATATTCTATACATTTCCTTCAAAGCTTGTACATTTTACGTAACCTCCAGGTCTTCAAGAGACACATCTGTGGAAACAGAATATAACCCTTAATTTCTAATACACAGGTACCTATCCAACATCCTTAAAAGAAATCACATAATACCCTGCAAAACTCCACAGAACAGATGCCATCTATGGTACACTGGACACATAAAACTTTTGCTTGTTGACAGAGGTCTTTGGATATATTGACTCATATTTCATCTGTGTGGCAAAGATACTGTATCCAGACTGTGAAACTGCATACTCCGTACCTGAACTGTGCCTTGCACAAAAGGGATTTCAACATACGGTGGCTAAAGGGTAAGGGCTAACCTTATATGCTCGCTTCTGATCTGTCACATCCCTTTCTCATTAAGACTGTTAGATTAATTGCATGGTTTATTCCAGTATCAGGCAGATGTTACAGAACAGCTTTACTGAAAAAACGCAGGAAACATTATGTCAAGCATTACACTTCTTGTCTGCTTAAGAATTCATAATGTTTTGGTTTCTAAGACATTATAAGACGAACACAATTAGTCTAGGGTGCAGATGGTACACTGCTGTACTACTGTTCATATGAGCATTAAAAGATGAGACTTTGCTGGAACAGATTCCAAGAGTGCAGGCAGCAACCCAAACAAGTGAATTGGTTCAGCTGCACTTTTTTTGTGTGAAGGTATAATAAAATGGACTGAGGAAAGGGGACAGCTATGGGGAATACAAAGAATCAACTCATTCTTTCATGCCTCAGTATCCCTGAAAATGAAAACAACCCCTACTGTTATCCTACTGTCTACTTTGAGTTGAAACACTAGCACAGAATGATCTTCAGAAGTAAACTTTCAGTATAAAGACAAATTCTCATCTAAGCTATACTTGCTCTAAGCAGTGACTAAGAACTGAGGCATGTTTTGCTTCCCCAAGATGGAGATAAAAAGTAGCACAGAATAGCACAAAATTATCCTGTAAAGACTTAAATTTACCTCACAATCACATTAACAGCTTCTTAAAGTAAAGCAGAAATTTTTTTTGTGGGTAAACATGTACCCACTTAAGTTCAAATTTCAAATCCAGTTTCCATGTCAGTTTTTCCAGAGTGAGTGTCAGCCCTTCTCTGCTACTGTACCCACACACATTCACTCATGTTTACAGACCTGAAACATGTATCTGCTACTGTAGTGCAGTACATTAGTTCCAGAAGAAAACTATGATGATGACCCTGTGGAGGATCAGTAGTAATAGTCCCTTTTAACTATTTTTGTTCAAGGAAGAAACCACCTCTGGAAATACTATCCCTGTCAACCATGAGATGCAACGGGATGTTAAAATGGCTCCTAACTTACAAAGCTTCAAGAGCCAATTCTTTGTAAGGATTTAACATTTCAGAAAATGGACTACCAATTGCTCCTTTCCATAATACTGTACTAAACCAGCCTAGTAATGGTAATTCTGTCTCCTTTCCACTTAAGTGGTAAGACAGTAGTCAGGAGGGCCAACAAAGATTTGGCCTTTCAACATGAAAAATCATGGCAAAAATATAATTTTAGCTGATCTGATTTTTTAGTGTGCTTCCCATCAAGTGTTTTTGAAAATAAATTTTGGAATTTAAGAGTCCTAGACGCGTTTGAAAAATAACTTTCACATCACATGAAATAAATATACTGAACCACTGTATATTCCTTCCTTTAGTTTAACTAATAAAACAAGACTGATCTGTCTAAAGAGCAGCTTAGGTTTGATCATTAAAAACAGTACAGATTGTGCTGAATTTAATACTAATGTCTGATAGTGTTACTGCAGGAATATAAACACAGTGTTCAGGACATAATTGAAACCCACAATTTAGAAGTGACAGGGCAATATGAATAACACAATACTGTAATATCTATCAGCTTAATTTACTGCACTGCTAAGCAAAAGCCTAGATTAAGAGCGACTAATGGCCCAGCCTTAGAAATCTAATAATTACAAATAATAACCAGCAACTCCACCTTTCTGGCCCAAATGTCGGATTATATAGCATAATAAACAATCACATATATTAAATAACTGCATGAAAAAAGTTCTTAAGCAACTGCAGCAACTCTGAGCTACCTATCAGTAGTTTACTGAGTAGGAAGCCTGGAGAAGGGAGAGTAAGGCAACTGTGCCCCTGGACATTGCCTAAACTGGGCTAAATTCTGAAAGGGCTCAGGACTGAACAAATTTTGACTGTATAATTTACAGGGACAACACAATTCCAGCCAGGGAGACAATTTCATACTGAGCACAGCCTGATTACCTAAGCCACCTGAGCTAGCCAGCACTGATGCTTCATCACTGCACACCCAGGACACAGAAATGTGTTGGCTTTGTGGTTTACCAGCCCAGCCCAGTCCTCAAAGTGTTGCTACACTATGCTCCTCAGAGCATGAAAACTGGGGAGCCCTTCTGGCCCTTTGGGGCACACTAGTCCAGCAGTACGTTCAGGCTAATCAGTGCTCCCATAATGCAGAACACTGGTGGCTCTGGCACAGACAAATACAGTAGTCCAGCAGGAGTAAGTGCCACTGCCATGACTGAAAACATGGCAAAAGTTAAAGCTTTCAGGTAAGCTGTGTGGGTTATTGTCATAGCAAAGTACCTAAACTCCAGGAATTTATTTCTTCTGGGATAAGGTATAGGGTAGTGGTAAGATACAGAGGAGTTACAGTTAGGACCTTTGGGAAGGGAATCATCTGTTCAAATGTAGGTAGTTCCATTGTAGATTTTGGCACATTTGGTTCTCTTCTAGACTCCCACCGTAGTTAATGACGAGAAATGCATTTCAATGATATGACTCATCTCATCCTAGATGTGTAAAATACGTAAGATGCATCAAACTTAAAAATCCTCATCTGTCTCCTCTGACAATAAAGGTAGCCTAAGGTAGTGAGCCCAGTGCAAGTCTTACAGTGTAAGCTGGAAGTTGCAGACCCCATCCTTAACATCCCTTCACGCCGTCATCACTAGCACATCATCAGATTATGGGCATGCTCCTTTGCCTATTTGTCTTCTACTTTCTTAGTAGAAGCACCATAATGCTTATATGTAAAACAAAGTTTCATTGATAGACCCAAGGAAAGCACTGTGTGATTCTCTGATGCAAGCTATTTTTAGAAATGAATAATTATCATGTAAATATTGTACTGGGTCTTCATGAAAAAGAGAGTAACACTTCTCTACTGAATTTTAATACAGCAGCGTACAAGTGCTTCCCATGGCAGATTGTATTACTGCAACAGATTATGAGACCAAATATTCTCCTATATAGATGACTTAAAATCTATAGGACAATCAAAAAGAATCCCAATCCCTGACACTTTCTATCTAATCCCATTGAGGGGGCCTTATGGTTTTAACGCAGCCACTGGTGTCCTCACGCATAATGCACTGAAACTTCAAGGTTACTCTTTCCAGACCTAGTCCTCTTTAACACAAGGCAATTCTATTGACTCAAATTGACTACTAAATTCAAATGGTCTTACATGGCCTCCACCCATACCCTTATGAATACAGTCTCCTTCCAGTCACCTTATTTTATTTTCATTGTATTGAATAGGTTGCCATGAGGCACTAGGCATTACATTCAAAGGCTGTAACCAGTTGAATTCAGACTCTCAAAGCTAAATCCTTTATCTAATAAATCATATGCAGTCCCTATTATCATATGAAGTCTTCTACTACAGCATAAATTAATCTCTTATACCTACCTTACTTTATTTTAGAAGACCTCAAGCTATGACCATCTTTTAATCCTAACTAGTTCCTAGATGAGAACAGCGTTATGCCAGACTTCTGAAAATAGAAGTTATATGGGTGATGACTGGCACAGCTCTCTCTCCAGGCCTTTATTTATATGGTAAATTCTCTTTTGTTACCAAGTTAGTTTACAGTACGATGCAGAAGATAGTACCTGGAAAAGAGGATATCAGTTAATGAGGTCATCAAAGCAGACTCTCATCCATCATCCCATGTGGATTTTGCAGCCTGTCTCAATGGAAAGCAGCCAGCCTTGAGAATTTTGGAGGCTGGCTCTGCAGCAAACCTGTCTGTCTGAGTGGGAGTGCTGGGTTACACAGGCTTTTCCTAGCTCATGCTCGTTTTACTAGCGAGAGATGGATCATTAATAACATTAATTGCAATTCAGCCTAAAAAAGTGACGTGGAACTTGCATTTAAATGATTGTATTTTGTAAAGCAGCACACGGCAGGTCTCAAGATTGTCTAAAGCAAAAAGTAGAAGCAAAGTTCTGCTTCTTCCAAATTCCTCATAAAAGAGAGAGAAAAAGCTGCCTAGATAGGCAATCAGGAAGGAATGCAAAATTCCCAAGGATTTTGCAAATAAAAAATTTTTGCTAATTTTTCTGCTCTCAGTACACTAAGGGAGTTTAATCATGCATCCTCTGCGCTGTGCACTACGGAGATCAGCCATGTTGTTTAGCAGCTCATTCTGTTCTTTTCCTCCATCACCAGAGACAAGAAGCTTCAGCAGAGGGCTTTTCAGCCTAAGAATTTTTGTTGCAAGACAAGGTCTCTCTATTAAAGTTATTGTCAAATCAAGATTTTGTTCAGGGATTATAGTGGAATGCCATCTATGTGCTTTACATTACATTTTAGGACTCTTTCATCCCCTGCATACCCATGGAAGCACACTGCCCCTGCAATCAGCCACATTTGATGACACTGTAGAAACCAGTAAATTGCTAGCACAAAGCACTAGAAAAAGGAGGTAAGAATCCTACGCCGGCAAACATAGTGAGCTGTACAACCCAAGAGGAATTTTCCTTCTTTAAAGGCCATTAATATAATCAAGTTGTCTTTATCAGTACAATAAACAAAAAGAAATCAGATTAGAAAAGCTACTTTATTATAATAGTGAAAGGCCTGGTTTTCAAATGGCCACCTCTCCCTGCTCTAACATATAACCATAAAATTCTTATCAAAACCAATCTCACTCTCTTCTGTAAAATACTGTCTCCTCAATAAAATAAAAGCAGATGAAAGCAAAAAACATGAGAGCAAGCCATTTGTCCAAGGTCACATAGCAGGCCAATAGCAGACCAAGGAAGAAAACCACAGTTGCCTCATTCGGAGCTGCCATCTGTTTGTAAAGCTAGACTCCAAACACATTCTTGAAGCAGGCTTTGGCACCTCTGTTTAACTCAGCTTGAACCTGCTTGATGAAACAACGTATGTCCCAATTTCCACTGGATAGCAGAGTCCTCTGGATCTAATAGATTCACACTGGAAATTAAATAAATCTGGACTTTGAGATGTCAGAAAAATGGGTAGCACAAATTTGGTATCTTCTTATGCCTCAGGAAGTTTCTTCTCTGACATGGTAGGAAATTGCACTACTCGAAGTCTCAATGTCATTAAACTAGAATAGGCATGGTCATAATTATTAAACTAGCTGCATAAGCTACAGGGAAAAAAAATCAGAAACAAACAACTAACCATTCACCAAGTTCACAAATGGACTCTCTTTGTGGATGAAATAAGATTTCTACAAAGTAAAGGTGGCCCAAAACAAGGAGACGAGATGAGTAGAAAAAGCCATAAAGCCAGAACCGCACTTTCCATCCACTTCTCAAAATACTCTTTAATTTTTAAAAAATTGGAAATAACACAAGGAAAACCTCACCCTTTTAGCACCACAGAAATTTGATGCAGGTTACCTGGAATTTACTTCTCTTCATCACCTTGCCAAGACACGAGAGTTTGTAGACAGAAAATGTGTTGTTAGTAACCAGAATCGTGCAAGTACTTTTTTTCCTTTGATGTGGACAGCCCAGCTGACAGGTCAAGGATTTTTTAACAGCAGTTCCAAATTGGTCAATCCAGCCTACAGCTGTCCTGGTTGCCTGGGACTTAAATGCTGGTAAAAAATAAAGGCATCTTTCTAGCAGTCACAGCAAAGGAAGAAATAAATAAAGGAGAAGAGATACAAATACCAATACTGCTCTCTCCTCTCACCTCTCAGACAACATACTTACTGGGCTGTCCTTTTGCCTATCATCACTAACAGAATATCACTGTCTAAGTGGGAACTGTCTGTCAAAAATTGGTCCTATTCAGCTTCACTCCTAAGAGTTACCAAAGACTTTGGACTGTGGGGGAATTCCAGACCCACACAAATCCTATCCTACCAAATGACCCATCTGCAGTGCAAACCAGAACCCTACTCCGTTTACACCAGGGTCAATCCAGTCTGAAAAAAGATCATACTCCATTCTTGTTATAAGAACACTTCAGCAGTATAGAACACTACTACATACAGCACTAGGTTAAACTGAAACCTGTTCTGAGCTCAGACAGGTATTAAAAGAATCTCTATTTCATAAAATTAATTGTATCCCATTTTACCTCCTCTTCTAATGGATGAATTGTGAACACAAAAATAGGTGTGGTACTAACTGCACAGTAGCAGACAAGGCTTTTATTTCAAATAGAGGCTTTCAGGCCCAGAAGTGCCTGTTTCAGTTAAAAAATGCAGGACAACCAGAATAATTTTAGATTTTAAGCAATGGCATAAGAAGCAAGGACTGTAGTGTGGACTCCTTCTGCTCTTCACCACCAGAAAGCCAGTCTGTTACTTTCTCAACTGTATCTACTGAATTAAAGTAATTATCTTCCCTGGTCCTTAAACTATCATGGTATAAAGAATGATGCCACTGCTCAAGAGTTTTTCTTACAGAACCTTTCTAGTTTATTATTTTGACTTGATGTAGCATCACAGGTAATCAAAACTGGCACACCTGCCAAAACATCTCAGTTTTAGCTGCATCTCAGGGGTTTGCATTCTAACATCTTGTGGTTTGGGACCTGCAAAAGAAATTTCAGTTACTTCACACTTTCAATATAGAGGTGTTGCAAAGCAGATAAATCCTGCTGCATAAACAGCAGCCCAAGGGCATATTCATAACAAAAACTTTTAGCCCCTTCAGTATGTTGTTACATGGTAGGTGTGTGTTTTACATCTGACAACAAAATACTGTTATTGTTTTGAATTCCTGTCTCTCATCATTAGTGCTAAGATTCTGCTATACACCTCTACAAAAGCAACAGTGGCATTTAGGAAAGAAGCTTTAGGAGACTTTGCAGCTCTCAGGGTGTCCAGGTCAGGTTATTCGTCAGTCAATACGACTACTGGACTAAAAGGGGACTCATTCACTGAGCCCAGTTTTAGTTTTGCCAGGAAATCATCAATCTCTGCAGAAAGTTGCTAATCTCACTGTTAGAAATAGGTAGGGGTTTGGGGCCCACAGCTGCTTTCTGCAATGCTGATACAAATCCATACAGCTAATCTGAATTACAGTTCACAGAAGGTGACTGCTAGGCCTCTGGAGTGAGGGTGTAGCTGTTTGGTCAGTGTCAATCACTGTGCAATTGGGATGAGTAAGTTTATAGCACTGCAGGCTGTTGTGGCAGTTTGCCACAGTATCTCTCTTTGCCTAACATGCAAGTGTCCATACAGAAACCCAACCACCTACACTTTTTATTCTGTCAAGGGTTTTAAAGCTGTCAGTCCTATAGGCTTTGAAATAAGCTTTACAGTGAAGTGGTTCATAGTTTCAGCACATCAAAAGTTACTGTGTTCAGATGCTGTCCAAAACACTGATCAGTCATGCACGAGCCTGCTCAGCTGCCTGTTGTGTGTGCTGAGTAATTTCAAAATAAGCATTGGTGCCAAAAGCCTAGACCACTTACTAACTGCACTGCATTAAAAGGCACATGTGCCAATTCACTAATTCCAGAAGCTGTCCCTCCCATATAGTCCAAACAATTTCTTATTGAGCAAAGACTGAGAAAAGGCTTAGGAAACCCACCTAGCTCTTCTACAGATGGACTTTGCAAAATCCTAAGTAGCAAAACGCACAGTACAAATAGTTTTTCACTCTGGAGTCACAATCTGCACAGCAAATAAACTGAGTATCACTAGATTCATTGGGGTTTTTCAAGCAGGATATCTGAACTCTTTCTGATGTAGTGTTAAGTGTGAGAATGGATGATACCGCAAACACTCCTATACACACGGCGCACAGGGAACAGATACAGTCATATTTTCATGGAGCAATACAAGCTGTTCCCAACTTGGAATTTGCCCCGCTGCAGGAACCTATGTGATCATACATTCCTGTCATGACTTATGAGAGCCTTCGACAACAACTTTGTTACTTGATAATCCATCAACCACAGAGAGAAGTCTCTGTGACCACTTAACATTTAATCCTTTAGCCAAGATAATTAGCAAGGCAGGTTGTTAGAACTGGTATTGACCATTTTCATGATGTGACCATCTCCCCAGTGGAAACAAAGCTAATCTGAAACACTAACATTTACCTGGGGGGAAAAAACCAAAACAAAACCACACCCAACAAACAAGCAGAAGCTGGCATGGTTATTACTCCCGTTGTCAAACCAAGTCGATGTCAATACTCTCTGTCCTCACCTTATTTCATATATGTTCACAAAAAGTTCACTGCAACTACACTTGACATTAATGCTTAATTCCAAAGACATACAATCTATGGGTGTTATTAACTTTTAACAACTTTTTAAGGGAAAATATATAATTATATCTCTATCACACTTCTCAGACAATTTCTTACTACACAATCCAACTGTCTTGCTTCCCACAATAACTTTCCAAACCATCATCCAGCTTCAATGATGTCTGAAACAGCAGTTCAAACCTCAAAAATACTGTCGCCCAGAGTTCACAAAATCAGCACCTGGACAGGGATTAAAACAAACCTATTGACCTCACTAAGGAAAAAAACTAATCATTCAGCAGATATGGAGTTGAAAATTATTTACAGTATGTCCTCTGTCTTACCTTCTGAAAGCTTTGACAGAACATGAGGAGAAGGAGTTGGAGAACTGAGTGAAAGGAGGTCAGAAACCAGGCTTCATTAGTTAATGAAATAAAATTTTAAAAATTATAAACACACCTGGCACATATAGTTAAGTCTTCACCTCACCATGTCTGGGCAATTCTGCAACACTACTCAGTTAGCAGTCTTCCTACAGTCATACCGCATTTTCCAAGACATTTCTCACAAGCAAACTCCCATGCTGACATAAAAAGGATTTGTCAGCAACACAAAGAAGTTTTCATTACATTAGAACAGTAGTTGCCCTCCACACTAAATGTAAGTGACTAGAAATACTCTGTTATTTGTTATTATGAGGATGATACAGGATAGCCTGCAGAATCACTGTATGCATATATTGCAAAGTGGAATAATATTAATGCACATTTGTAGCCTCTAAAACTCACATAGGCTAACGTACAACACAGACTGATTTTTATCTGGCATCAACTCTGTAAGACAGAGGTCTGTAGCACATAGTAGTCAGAAATCTCAGGTTAAATTGGTAAGGTTCTTAGTTTTTTATTAGTTTGGTTTTAAATGTTTTTGCTTTGTTCTACATTCTGCAGCCAGTCTCAGGACCAAGTCCTAGAAATGAGGACCTGAGACACTTTGCAATATGGCTAATGCTTCCCTCTCCCACAAAATGGGACTTGTGGATGTGACGATGAGACAAGATCATATAACTACTTCAGGTTGCCTTCTACACAGCACAGGCTTCTAAACTCAGAATATCAGGTTTCCAGTGTCTTACTGTCACATCTGCTTGTAAAGAGGTCTGAAGGCAAAAAGACCTGATCCAAATTATCACCATCACACTAAAAGCTAAGATTTTTTTTTCTTCCCCTCAGAGGCCTTCCCATGGGAAATCAGCAAGATCAGATCATCCAAGCCTAAATATACCATCTCAGGCGATCTGAAGGCTGCCTGCTGATGAAAGCAGGTCCTGCTCCCATGCTCATAGCCATGTTCTTCTGGTTGTCCCTATGTGCTCACACCAGCTCTACTCTGATTAGCCAGTTCAAGGTAGAAAAGCAGGCAAAAAAAATGGCCTCCCCACCCCCCTCAGAGAAAGGGAAAAGGATTCGCTTTTCAGTCACAGTAGTTTCCCAAGCTGAAAAAGTCCTAAGGCCAAACAGGAGAGAAACAGGACTAGCTCTTTGGGTAGGAGCTAACTATTAGATCAGTTTGGCTGTGTGTGGTAAACTTCACCCTAAGCTCCACATCATCTGTGCCCTATTAGAGGCTTGCTCCCAAGAGTAATTTGACTGACAAAGATCTGAAAAAAACACATGTGAAACATTTCCTCAGCAGTTGGGGGTAAACAAGTTGGCTGGGTGGAGCCTTCCCTATTATGTTTTTTGGATTCTGTGATTCAAGCCTAAGGGTTTTTGACATCTGAGAGGAGAAATATAGTGAAGTTTGCACTCTTCCCAGAAAGAAAGACACACTGCTCAGCAGGAAAACCAAGTGAGTCTCTCTCCTGGAATCTAATCTGGCCTTTTGGTTTCTTATTTTACCACACAAACACACAATTTTAACAAGACCAGCACTGACTAGTCCAAGTGAGAAAGCATTACAAACCTTCTATCTCTTATCATTGTGGAGATGCTCTCCTTACTGCTGTTTTATTGGCTGCCAAGATGACCTTTTTACAGACAGATGAACAATAATGCTAGTCTGTTTATTACAATTGATTGCAAGCAGATGAGAACACTAGAGTCACAAAAATCTAACACAAAGAGTTTGACAGTGCAGCCAGTTGGAAATCCCTTGGAAAGCCAAACAGCCTTTGTAGGATATACCACCTCTGTTTATCTGGTAGGCTATGAAATCTGCATTTTCTCCACAGCAGATACTCCAATAAAGACCACTCTTTTCTTCTTACCCCGCAAAGCATTCCTTATTCATACAGCCCTC
The DNA here is from genome assembly GCF_028858705.1 of Grus americana. Taxonomy (NCBI): domain Eukaryota; kingdom Metazoa; phylum Chordata; class Aves; order Gruiformes; family Gruidae; genus Grus; species Grus americana. The sequence goes on along the minus strand of NC_072891.1, from coordinate 73,924,943 downwards.
AATAACATAAATGAGGTGAGATGGGTACTTTACAAGCACTTAGATGAGTCTGTGGATTTCCTACTGGAATTGGTGGTCCCTGGCTGAGAGAAAATGACCATAATTTGTTAGGGTGGGCAGAATCCAGCAGCCCAACAGGGGTGAGGCTGCCACAACTCCATGCCACCAGTCCAACCAGTAGCGAGGTTGAGTGTGCATTCCCAGTAGGCACACACACGGAAACACATGTACAGCACATATTCACACACACATGACCAGATATACACAGGCAGACACACAGAGCAGTCACATGAATACCAACAGCTTCTTCCTGTTTCTCTCTTTTGCCAAGCATGATGGAGGTCTGCTAGTGGGGATATATATGTATACACATACATAGAAAGTGAATCCCTCTAGCAGCTGAGCTCAGACACATCATCTGCCCTGTAGCTGTCCCTGGATCCTGGCACCAGGACATATGGGCCACCAAGTCTTCAGCCCCACTCCACTTGCCAGTACGGACCCCCTCACGCAGGCGTGTGCACACACATACAGAGCTCCACAGCAGATGAGCAGGACTCCCTTGGTTCCTCCAACAGCCAGCCCCTCACGTGGTGTGACCCTCAGAGACAGACACGCACGTGGCCCTCAGACCACACTATCCACTCACTGAATAGTTTGATACTCTCTAGCACTCAAACGCTCTATCACATACCCTCACTCACTGCAGTTCACTGGCACCACGGACACACAGATCGCTGACCCTGGTCCCAGTCCAGCTGCTGGCACTTAAGTCCACTCATTTTGGTCTCTCCAGTTGCTGGTACCAATGACACACGGGCCCTCCGACCTGTGGTCTGACTCTAGGTGCTGGCACTTAGACCCTATACTCACACACACCTACAGAATAAAGTCCCTCATCCAGGAAAATACTTAGAAACAGAGTTTATTAAGAAGAGAGGACATACTGCTGTTCAGGCACAGGGCACAACGAGAGAAATGTATTGACCAGCTGCTGTTTACACATGACTAGTCCTTTTTATCACCTCATCCCTCTGTTTTCACATGCTTGTTCCTTCCCAAAACACCCAGATCCATCCCTTTCCCTACCTTTGGTTCTTCCCCTAAACATCCCATAACAGGGCCTGTGTAATCCAAAAATGCTCTTCCTCTGCATCCATAACGTGTTCCCTACCTCTAGGCAGCAACCCCCAGGAAGCCCGTAAGGTGCTTCAGCATTGACTCATCTTGATGCGTTTCTCTCCCAGGCCATGGGGGTAAGGTTCCCCCAGGACAATCCCAGAAGGGCCCTTCCTCTGAGCCCTTAATTTGGGTTCCTGCCTGCCCCTGTGCTCCTTGGGGGTTTGTGGAGATGGGCTTTTCTTGAGCTGATGGCTCCTGTGATGGGGCTAGGAGCAGCCAGGGCAAGTGTTATTCAGGCTCCCCCACCTGCCAATGTCTCAGTGATACATTGTGAGGTGCAGGCAAGTTTTTAATCACATAAACTAACAGAGTTTATCACCATTACTTTTTAAGCAAGCAAGCAGGGCAATATTGAGTGAAGACAACCCAGAAATTAAAGTAGCCTCTCTCTCAGAAACTGGGATCATCTAGGTTCAAAACTGATTTGCATTTATCAGGCCTCAGCCTTTTTTTTTTCCTTCCCTTTTTTTCAGCATTTCTCACAATGCTTCCAACTAGACAACCTTGACTTAGAGCCTGGGTAAAGCTGTGTAACACTCCCAAGATATGTAGTAACTATGTATATCTACCTTGTAAAGATGCAGTTAAAATACAGGTAAGCTAAAAGACACTTCGAACCTAGGCATCACCTAGGTGATTTCAGATCTGGGATCTCTGTTCCATTCAGTTGACTCCTAGTCCTCTATACTAGACCTGTTGCTTCAGCTTTAACCTCTGAATTCTGTTTTCAGCTCCCACCTGAGCCACAAAATTTTCACGCCCTCAGCTGCTTTGGCACAAAACGGGATCCACAGTCCAAGAAAAATTCTTTAGCCTTAACTGAAGCATGACAGCCTATGTGAGTACAAGAAGAAGTTATTTTGATGCTCACACTTGTTGCAGACATACAAAATCTGTAATGGCGTGATTTTTAATTATTATTATTACTGAAAACAAACAAAAAACCCCAACAAACATATTCCATCTCCTTAGAGAAAAAATGGTTTTTCCAGCAATTCTGGATCCCTTGACCAAACTCCAGAGAGTTGTTTAAGAGGAAGGAATGTAATGCAAAGCTTAGAAAGACCTGAAGCACTGAAAAGCATAGATTCATAGTTTCCAATATGCTCATTCAAGCCATTCTTCCAATTCCTGCAAGGAAAGTACTTCCATGTTTGCAGGAACCACCAGCAATGGGTTCAGAAAGGGTTAAATCTACCATAACCTTCTTGATTCTCTGACCAGTCTTTCAAACAGGAAACTATCCTCTCCACAATTTCATTCATAAATTAACTTCTCTGAAGATCTTGGGGTATAGATAATTTATGACAATATTACAATATTACTACAGCATTAGCATCAGCAGTAGCAAAACAAGACGAATAACCACATAAGCATTAATATATTAGTAGGGTCCCAGTGTGTAACTGCTGAAGTCATCCTGTGGCTTGCTAAAGAAACTGCTTATCCATAGCAGTCTTTCAATCTGTCACATAATAACTGGTCCTCCCAAGCACCAACAGGATTTTTTTCTTTTTCTTTAACAAAATACTTTCTAATCGCAAGAGCATCCAGGAGTTCCTTTGCTGCTTACATCAAACATTCCTGAGCCTCAACATTTGCCATATTCTTTTTCAAATACCCCTGTAATTATGCAGGCTGAATTACATAAGGGCATGTGCCCTGGCTTTCTAAACCCCATACACTTCAGTGACCAAATCACTTCAGTTCACATATAGATTTAGCAATCCTTAAAGATTCCCACAAGAAGAGAAGCAAATGTGTCTGCTAAATGCCTTGTAACTTTTGCTTAACTTAATATTCAACCTAGTCTTCCTTTTCAATCACCAGTGAGTTCTCATATTGTGATTACAGGAACCAGTTAAAGGGGCTGGTACCACACTAGAGGAAGCCAACAGTACCTAGAAACATGGGACTTTGCTACTGCAGCTTCAGGAACCAACCAACCACTTTCATTTCAAACTACAGTGCTTATGTAGCATGATCTCAGAATTGTCATCACAAAAGGCTCAGACTGTTCGGGGCACTTACAATTAACATGCTGATGGCCACCTGCAGTCCTACTACAAAGTGGCCCAAAGACTTGATATCCCGAGAAGCGAGAAGTACGCGGCCAGACACGGGGAGACACGTTCCAGCATTACACTCACTAGGCTTGTACAGAAGACAGAACATTTTGCTACCAACACAAGTAAATTCTGTCTCCCTGAGAGCTTGTCTTCACAGGAAAAGGCTTTAGAACAGAAGTTTTCTTACTCTGAAATGTAAGGAATTCCTTTTCTTTACAGTTCTAAAAATTTAGGCTGATTCATCAAGGGATGAAGTAGAAGAAAGCTCCTCTGAGCAGCAAACTATCAGAGATTTTTGAGAAAAAGGCATCTGTCTTAAGAGTTGTACATACTTCTTTTTTTGCCAACATAGTGATAGCAATGTATGCCCCTAGTGAACCAATGCTTGTATCAAAAACAGGGTTATTTTCTAATAAAATTTACCCACTCCCCAAACAAAACAATTTGTTCTACCAAAAAAGACATTTGTTTTTAAATTAATAAAATTATATTGTGCTTAGAGCACATATCTGCATATCTGTTAGCTGAGGATGTGATTCTTTTTCACAATCTTTGCCAACTTAAGCATAAAAGTAAAATTTCTCAGCATAAAGCAAGACTGACTGTTCTAGTAAGACTACAAAAGGATGAGATGCCCTTACCAGATTCTAACCTGCTAATCTGTTCATGTCCTCTGAGCAACCAGATTGACTGACTCACTCTTTTTTCAATTAAATACAGTCAAAGCAAAAATGAGCAAACCTTTGCAACTGTTTGAAACCAAAATCAACACTAAACATTGGCAGGATCACAGTTGATAAAAACGCAATTCCTACAAAATGAGTAATACACAGCATGTCACACAGACGAAATAAATTCAGAGATGTGAAAGAGAAGCATGTGAGCACAGACAAGACAACCAAGAAACTGCAAGCTTACAGATCTGCAAAAAGGCAAGGAAAATAGTGCTGACTGCTTCATCAGTATGACCATCTTGGTTCAGAAAACTTTACTGCGAGTTTGCATTACATTGGCATTGTACATCAAAATCTCACATCCAGTTTGCCTCTTTCAAGGAATCAAAGTCATCTACTACAACATGAATTTTCTGTGCAACATGGGTGGCTATTTTTCTCAGCAATGTCTCAGCGAAACAACTGATTTCAGATTCCCCGTGGAGATTACTGAGGTCACACAGAAGAATGTCACAATGATCATCTATGAGTTCCTCCAACAGATCTTCCAACTATTTAGCAAAAATCTTCCTGTTGGTGCTTGGAATATGAGCAACATAGAGAAATTCCAAAATGGAATTCATCAGCAAATTGAAGAATTAGAGATATGTTTGTCAGAAGAGCGATCAAAAGCAAGAAATAGCTTTCAAACATGGATCTTAAAAAGTACTACATTCAGCGTGAAAAAGTACTTCCAAAGAATCACCAATTTCTTAAGAAATAAGCAATACAGTTACTGTTCCTGGGAAGCAGTCCAAATGGAATTGAGAACATGCCTTATAATTTTTGACCGCCTTATGAAAAAACACAGGTCATAAAGAGGTAACATCTTCTATTTTTGGATTCTCTGTAAGAATCTGATAATTTTCCCCTTTTTGATAGATTTTTAATTTCCACATTTTAATAATTTTCAAATTGATAGCTGGGGAATTGGGGCTTGTTTTCAAAAAGCGTTCAGTGCTCTAATTTAAACATGTAGAGTACTCAAGTGAAGGTGCATTCAGTATCACCTTTTCTGTAGAAGATAAGCTCGTTAAAAACCAAGTAGCTATTGTTCCTCTGTATTCTGTCTTTCCACTATAAAAAATGTTTTTGGTCTTCCCACAGAATATGCCATTTGGACACTGCATAGATTTTATTTTTGCTTTACTTCACTAATGAAGAAAAAAGTACAAGATGCAGATACACACAAGGAAGACAGACCTTCCTGGAGTCCTGTATGCTACAAAGATCTTAATTTACAAAACAGATGAGAATTTAACATGACTTGGACCTCTTTAAACTCAAAAATAATCTTGAGTAGACTTTCTGAGCTTGAAAAATCACTTCCCAGCTTTGATCTCTATTTTGCAAGTAGACTCATCTGTAAATCCTATGGGGATATAAACTCCATCCTTCTGTACAGCACATTCAGTAACTACAGCGTGGATTTTTAGAATATGTTGGTTCACAACGCTACATAAAATATATATCTATTCCATCTGCTTTGAGATCATAAACAGACAAGATTAATCTGAAAATATTTACAATAAGGAGACACATGCAAACAAATTTCTTCCACTCCTCTCCCAACTTTTTTTCCTTCATACAGGCAGAGCCAAGCAGTGTTTCAAGTTGTCATCTTCATCAGTTTAACTGCTACTAAAGAGACTTCGAATACCCTGGGTCTCAGTAACACTCCCTATATATTAGAAGACTGGATGAGTTCTGGCAGGTTTTTTCCCACCTCAGATTTCTAAGCATATCTCATTCCTAAAATACGTTTATCATAAATGGAATGTGCTGAGTTGGAATGTAAGAGGAAAAGAATTAAACTATTTCTATGACTGTACGGGACTAGGGAGGAACAAGGGAATATTCTGAAGAGAAAAAATTCAATGTGCTGTTACCATTACCTGAGGACAGAATCTCAACATTTTGCCTGAGAAGTTTGAGGGTGGGACAGCACCTTTAGTCCCATACCTCTCCTTTATTTAAATGTCAGCACAGACTTCAACAGATATGACTGGACACAACTTTACACATTCTACTAAATTCAATCAATTCTTTGTGAGATCGCAGCATATTTTGGTTAGGTAATGACAGTACCATGAGCAAAAGCCAATCCCCATACAGTGTGGAAATATTCACTTCCTTCATCAGCTCTTCTGGGAAGGTACTGTCAAGAATCTAAAGCAGATATGACTATTGTCTCATGCATGCTTTATTGTCAATTGTGACTCACATTTCAGGATGCAGAGTTGTGGGGTTTTTTTGAAAGGGGGAAATAGAGATGTTGTAAAGCCATACACTCATTAGGTGATAATTTGAGGGATCCAGGTGAACTTAACTGATTAGTGTCAGCTAAGCATTTACAGGGAACAGGTGTTTAAGAACTGCCTATACTAAATTTCTGCAAAAAAATCTTTGCTTTCACAAGTTAATTAAATCTTATATAAGAAAAAAGAAGTTACTGTACACAATATTATTTTCACATTTCCTGTCTGGAATTCAGTGTTAACCCTCAATGAGGATACATAGGCAACTTTCTTTTCTGTGGAGAGAGTTGCACTGTCTGAGACTGAATATGGTCATCTAGTATTTGAAGTCAAATAACTTTAAACATTGACCTTTTCCCTTACAGGAGTATTTAGAAATTAAGTACTACAGTTTTCTATGAAAAATTCTAGACTATTGTTGTTACACATAACTTTTACAATTAAACTTTTTGTAAATTCTGTAACTTTTTCCGATTACTGTAACTGGAAATAAAAACATGGCTATTTGTTCAAGTTTTTTTAGATTGCTGTTTTTGATAACAATGTGGATACACACCACTTCAATGTCTACCTTATCAAGCACTCTATTACCACGTCAGTGGGTACTTCCATACAAGAACAAAGGGAAAAAAGACACTAAAATAAGAAAGTGAAAATTACATTCTAAGACTCTTAGAATTAATACAGAGACAAATTGCAGTTGTCCCAAGATTTAGAGCTGGAGTAAAGAATGCATGACCAAAGGGTGAGAAATAAAAAGGAACTTCATTTCTTACATCCCTCAGCCACACGTCTTTGGTTTCAGCACACTGAGATGACCACCCAGTCATGGGCTGGTGTCAAGTCTCCCCAAGCTGTTTTAAAAGCCTGTTCAGTACTTCATCCAGTCCCTGATTTAGAGATTGCACTCTCATCTATCTGCTAGCATTTGTTTTAAAACTTCAGAGCTGCATAATTATGATAGATACATTTTCATTTGTTGCACCCCCAAATGGTAAAAAGTATAAAATTACAAAAACAAAAATCCAAATTACAAAACCAAAACCAATGCTCACTACACTGGGGAAAGATCTGTTTTTAAGATGGGAGAGGTCCTCTGTTACCAAGTACCTGCATATACTGCACGTTACTAGCCATATAATTTGCTACAGTCTTTCTGGACTAAAAACCTGCATCTTTTGACAGCATGAGGGTATGTTCAATCTTCACACAAAAATAGAAAATCCTTTTATTCTGATTGTATATTGGTGTGGTCAGGAAATGCCCTCAACAGCAAAACCAGCAGATATTTTAAATCTGAAAACAGATATCCTAGATCAAACAGATCTTGGAAAGTCTTGACTGAAAAGCTCTTAAAAGGTGTGTTCCCGTATGTGTTACAGTTGACAAGACAGGATAGCCCAATTTTACACCCTCACTTCCTCCCTTCTCCACTTTTCAGTCCCACGTTCCTGTCCTCTAACACTTGTTGAACCTTTTCCTGCTAGACCAACAGGAAATTATCCAAACAAAAACAAACAAACAAACTCTATACCTTTGTTCCAAGGTAAAGATTTAAAGTAAAGCAGGGAAGAATGCCCACTGCATATGAGAACTGGCACAAAAGAGAAAGGGGAGTGTGGCAGCAAGACTGCGTAACAACCAGAGGAGAACAGTGAGCAAAATCTCCTCCTCTGTTGTTACCTGGTCCAAACTCCTTTAAAAGAGCCTCTCAGTTACTCTGCGTACGACCATTGTATCTTCAGCCATACCCACAGTTGATTTGGATGCCTTTTTTCTTTAATGTACTAATGTGCTAATTATCCATCAACAAAGAAGCTTACTGCAGTAGTAAACTGGTAATTTCTCTGGAAGTAAATTTAATTGTACAATAGTTAGCAATAAAATTCCAGTTATATCTTAGTCATTTCAGCTTTCTGCCTCCATCTCACCTGCACAGGCCTAAGTCCCTGGCCCAGAAGAGTCTCATAAGACTCATATCTGTCAAAGGTACTACTGAAGCATCTAATCCTAAGATAATACCCTAAAACAGAAAAATGAAAATAACATCATGTTTTGTCTATAAACTATTCCATTTGAGATCTCAGTCTACCTGACTCATGATAAAGACTGAATATTAAACAAAGAACAGTACCACGTTTTTCCTGTAACATTTTTAAATACTTGCTATTCCAAATGACTCTGTGGTCCATGTTTCCACGGCGCTTGGCCCTCTCTGCTTCTCTTAGCTTCTGTTCCAGAGCACAAGTACCTTCCTCAGGGATCTCAAATGATGCTGAGTACTTTGCTGGCAGTTGATAAACATTTATCATGACAGAAATATCAGCAAAGGAGCTGAAGTTGATTTGGTCCAGTCCCAAGTTTCACATCACTCACTAATGCGCTCTAAGCAGCATCAGCTACTACACCAACACTGTGGTGCAAACAGCATTAAATCATCATTCCAAGCTGTTTGATGCCAAACAACATCATGCTATTCTGCATCCACCTCCTTTTGCTCTTTAGCACTTTCTGGAACTCAGTATTGCTTGACTGTACCCTTTCTAGCTTGTGTTCCTCTTCTTTCTACCCTACCCCCTTCTTTGAGATGTGCATACTCTCTGTTACAAAAGAACAATTTCCTCCTTTTTCTGTACCAGCAATGCTCTTTTCTGTACCGCACAGAGTCGAGAAACAAAACTATCATAAATGTTGGTCCACTCAGAAGAGTCTGCAAATCTTAGAATAACATGCTTTCCTATGGTGGAAGAGGAGGAAACAGGCTCTCCATCTACCTACTGCAGAGCATCTGGCCCATAAACTCTCCAGTCTGAGAAGAATGTCTGGACAATTTGCTCATGAGTATCCCTCATTATATACAAATTATCTGTGTGTAAAAACACAATTAAATGGCTTGGAGCATAGAAACAATCCTGTTGTCTATATAAGAAATCACTGCAATCTAAGCAGGGGTGGGAAGGATCCTTAACCACCTTTTATCCTTCTGATACAGGTACGTACAGGTAACCTGTTCTTGCTCTAACTTGGTTTAGGACACACCCCTGCATCAATCAGAACATTCTGCTTATGAGAGCTGCCCACAACCAGTCCCAGAACAGGTTGATTTGACCATCAAGTGGGAGCAAGAAGGCCTCTACATCTTCAAATGCCAGCTGGCAGCAGTCTTGCCAGAAGAAAGACAGATGATGTGCAGGGTCAATCAGCTGCAAGCAGCACTCTCCAGGAGCCCCTGCCAACCAGGACCGCTTTGTGCTTGCATTGCAGCTGTTCTCTTTTAGGCCAACAGCGAGTACTTCTACAGTTTGCTGGTCCTCACAACGGCAATTACTCATTTCTCAATAAGAAGCCCTGGGTCAGCCTCTAAGACACCAGCTGTCAGGTGGTCACGCCATGATGCTGCAAAGACTTGCAGAGATTTCAAATCCTGTGTTCCACTAGGGCACAAGGACTTTAACACAAACCATTTTTCACAGAGCAACCTTGCAAATCAAAAGCAAAATCTGGCACCCTGAGCCTGTCTCTCCACAACTAAAAGACCTGGCAGATCAGCTGCACGGCAGGTTTCTTGACACGCTCTCTTCACCCTCAACATTAAAAGAACTGCAGCAAAACTGCCAGTTTTAATGGGCTGTGCCTCAGCATTTGCCATGCCAGAAGACAAACTCCCAGCCTGTGGTGCTGAGGCTCCCATCTCTTTGCTCAACACGGGTACAACAGGACCAGCAGGCAGGGCTCTGGATCTCCCCTCCCTGCCTCAGAGTACAGTGCAGAAAGGAAGCAGGACAAGTGAGCTGGGAGGGGAACATCACACTGGGTTTAAATAAATACGGTGGAGGGAAAAAGACAATCCAAACCTACGTCTGACGACTACTTGCCTCTTCCTTTTTCTCTTCAGTCTGCGTGCACCCTTGCCTGCCCGATGCCTGACACGGCGGGCGGCAGGAGCCCCCTGCGCCCTGCCCAGATGCGGCTTTAATCCCGCCAGCTTCCAGGCATCCACGGTACAGCAACAGGTCTGCAGAGCCAGCGGCTCCCTGAGCAAGACCCAGCAAACCCTGGAGGAAAGCACACTGCGACCTACCTTTCGGAGACAGGGTGGGGACGGGGGAAAGAAAAAAAAAAAAAAAAAAGCTCTTAGGAAAAATGCCCCTTTCCATGCGCTCCGGGCCAGCCGGCTACTGTCCCTACACAGTGCCAGTGACCGGGAAGCCAAGCGACCCTCACAGGGGCCGTCACGCCCCCTCACACGGCGCCCACCCGTTTCGGCCGGGACAGGGGGTGGAAATACACACACACCCCCCCGCCACTTTCCGAAGGACAAGGACCCGAGTCGGCGGGTCACGACGGCCGCAGGGGAGCGGAACACCCTCCCCGTTTGGCAGGTGTGGGTCCCCCACACCCCAGGGCTGGGAGGAGCTGGGGGGGTATCTCCATTTAGGCTGAGCGGGGTGGGGAATGGGCGGGTGGGCAGCCGGAGCGCGTCCCAATCGGCGACCCGCTTGCAGCGCGAAGTTTGTGGGGCGGCGGGACCGACCTCTCCCCTCGTAGGGACCGAGCAGTCCACTCACACAGACCGACCTCTCCCCTCACATGCACCCGCCCCGCCCCCCCCGCCTTACCTGCACCCCTCTGGGTGCCGCTGCCCGCCCCGGTGCCTTGCTCGCCGAACAGCCAGGGAAAGGACGCGACAGCCCGACACGGCTCCCCAGCGAACCACCAGCCCCGGTGGCGGCAAGGCGCTGCCAACCGCCCGACCCGCCCCACTCCCGCCGGCCCCGGGCTCCCGCCGCGCGGCCCCACGCGCTCAGCGCGGCCCTCGGCGGAGGCCGCCCCCTGGCGGGCACGGAGCGACCAGCGGCGGTAGAGGCCGAAATGGCGGCGCTGCCCTTCTTGCCGGCGGGGTCCGCCGCGGCAGCAGCGGTGCCGGCCTGCAGGGGAGCAGCCCGTCTAGCTCGGGGAGGGGGAGCACGGACCCGGCAGCGGCTCCCCTCAGCTCCCAGGGCGCCCGGAGGCCTCCCAGCCCCCGCCGAGGCAGCCCCCTCCCCTGCGGCTCCGTCTGAGGGGCAGCCCCTTCACCACGGCTACCGGTAATAGGCCTAGTCCTACCCCGTACTTAACAGAGCTTACTGGAAAACTTACCTCACTTTAGGCAACAAGTGCAGAACTTTGACCTGTTATGGAGCCTGTAACAAGCAGCAGGAAAATCTCAACCCCCACGACCTTCTTTCACAAGGCTTTTCATAGACACAATGCTCTGGAGGATTTTGCCCTCCACGATGGTTTTGCTTTACCACATCAGCACAGACCAAAGACCACAGTCCCTTCCCTCAGGGTTGGACGATAAGTTAAATAATCATATTTGTGTCACTTTTATCAGCTAAAGGGATTTTTGGTTTATCTTAAACCATGGTGTTTATGGGAGTAGGCTGATACACAACCATTCGTATTGCTAAATCCAACTTTGCAGTTACATTGATTTGACTGTCTCAGTAGGAAAAAAAACCCCAACCATCAAACACTTTTTTTTTGTTTACAGAATGTGGAAAAAGGTAGTGGCCACTTGGGAGGAATATAGGGATGTAGTCAGAGAATGTAGGGATGCAACAAGGAAGGCTAAGGCCTGCTTGGAATTAAATCTGGCAAGGGATGCCAAGGACACCCAGAAGGGCTTCTTCAACTACATCAGCAGCAAAAGAAAGACTAGGGAAAATGTGGAGCCTCTACTGAATGAGGTGGGTGCCCTGGTGATGAGGATGCAGAGAAGACAGAGTTACTGAATGCCTTCTTCACTTCAGTGCTTATTGCTAAGGTTGGCCCTCAGGAAACCCAGACCCTGGAGGTAGGAGAGAAAGTCTGGAGAAGGGATGACCTTCCCTTGGTCGAGGAGGATTGGCATAGAGAACATCTAGGCAAACTTGACACCCACAAATCCATGGGCCTCGATGGGATGCACCCACGACTGCTGAGGGAGTTGGCAGATGTTATTGCTAGGCCACTCTCCATCAGCTTTGAATGGTCATGGAGAATAGGAGAGGTGCCTGGGGACTGGAGGAAAGCCAATGTCACTCTGGTCTTCAAAAAGAGCAAGAAGGAGGACCCAGGAAACTACAGGCCAGTCAGCCTTACCTCCATCCCTGGAGAAGTGATGGAACAACTTGTTCTGGGGGTTTTTAATAAGCATGTGAGTAAAAGAAGGTTATCGGGAGTGGTCAGCATGGATTCACCAAGGGGAAATCATACCTGACCAATCTGATAGTCTTCTATGATGGCATGACCAGCTGGGTGGATGAGAGGTGAATGTTGTATAACTTGACTTCAGCAAGGCTTTTGACACTGTCTCCCATAACATCTTCATAGGCAAACCTAGGAAGCGTGGGTTGGATGGATGGACAGCGAGGTGGGTTGAGGGCTGGCTGAATGGCAGGGCCCAGACGGTTGTGATAAGCTGTGCAGAGTCTAGTTGGAGGCCTCTAGCTAGTGGTGTGCCCCAGGGGTCAGTACTGGGTCCCGTCTTATTCAACATATTCATCAATGACCTGGACAAGGGGACAGAGAGTGTGCTCAGTAAGTTTGCTGACAACAGAAAACTGGGAGGAGTGGCCAACACAGCACAGGGCTGTGCTGCCATTCAGGGAGATCTGGGCAGGCTGGAGAGTTGGGCAGAGAGCAACCTAATGAATGTTCAACAAAGACAAGTGTAAGGTCCTGTACCTAGGGAGTAATAACCCGAAGCACCAGTACAGGTTAGGGGCTGACCTGCTGGGAAGCAGCGCTGTGAAGAAGAACGTGGGAGTTCTGGTGGACAACAAGCTCTCCATGAGCCAGCAGTGTGCCCTCGTGGCCAGGAAGGCCAGTGGTACCTGGGCTGCATTCAGAAGAGCGTGGCCAGCAGGTCGAGGGAGGTTATGCTCCCCCTCTACTCTGCCCTGGTGAGGCCACATCTGGAGTGCTGTGTCCAGTTCTGGGCTTCCCAGTTCAAGAAAGACCAGGAACTGCTGGAGAGAGTCCAGCGGAGGGCTACGAGGATGATGAGGGGATTGGAGCATCTCTTCTTGTATGAGGAAAGGCTGAGAGAGCTGGGTCTGTTTAGCCTGGAGAAGAGAAGACTGAGAGGGGATCTCATCAGTGCTTATAAATATCTAAAGGGTGAGTGACAAGAGGATGGGGCCAGAGTCTTCTCAGTGGTGCCCAGTGACAGGACAAGGGGCAGCAGGCACAAACTGGAGCTCAGGAAGTTCCATCTCAGCTTGGGGAAAAACCTCTTTACTCTGAGGGTGACCGAGCACTGAAAGAAGCTGCCCAGAGAGGTTGTGGAGTCTCCTTCTCTGGAGATATTCAAAACCCACCCGGACGCAATCCTATGTCACCAGCTCTAGGTGATGCTGCGTTAGCAGGGGGGTTGGACTAGATGATCTCCAGATGTCCCTCTCAACCCCTACCAATCTGGGATTCTGTGACATTGTCGAAGCTGAGTGTATATATACACACAGCTTGGACAAAAAGCTCTTTCATTTTCATGCCAACAAAGACTTCAGGGTCTTACACTTTCCCATCTGACCCATCTTTTCGACTAAAAAAAAAAAGGGGGGGTGAGGGCAATAGGAAAGATAGTAACAGTAGAAACCCATTTCAGTGCCATCCAACTCAAAATAAAATGGCTGTGTGCCAAACTATTCTTAAGCAGAAAAATTTCAAACTCCACAGCAATGCTCACTGAGTGGGAAATCTCATTTTCACTAAGGCTCAGTGAACAAAACCCAATTCCCTCTCTTTTCAAGCAGCAGAAACCCACAAGGAACTATACAGCCTAATGAAGTTGCAAGACAAAGAGCTATGCAAAATTGAAGGCGTTGTGAGCAGAACAGCATGGCAAGTGTTGACAAACATCCCTGGGGACTAGTCACTCTCTCCTCTGGAGGAATTGTATCTCAGAAGGCATAGGGGAGAGGGCTGCCCACTTCACAGGTTTGCCAAAGATTGCAACAAATCAACAAGATTTGTTGAAGGCTGGTGTTGCCTCCTTTCCCACAGTGAAAGGCAAAGGAAGGTAGCGTCTTTTTTCCCTGCTGTGCAACCCAGCTGTACCATCACAGAAGGTCCCAGCTTCTGTCTCCCTTCAAAATGGGAGATGGAATGGGGCAGCAGCTCCCATTTGGCAGAGGCAAAGCAGAACTTCAACTGGCCTCAGGGAAAGACTGAATCTGTGGCCTCTTAGGTGAGAGCTTGGCTTAGGACTATTGGCTGCCAAACCAGAGAAAAAAAGGTGAATGGGTAACTCAGAAGTTGCCAGCAGTTTGTGACTGGTGGGGAGATTGAGTTGCTTGGAGGAAATACCTTATTGCAACTGATTAACTGTTCTTTCCAAACATGTGCAAATAAAGATAGTGGAAGCAACCCTTGTACCTTCACAAACACAGCAAGAACAGTCTGAGAAGTGACACTTTTTTCACACAACTTTTTCAGTTTAGTGTGGCAGCTATTAGGTGTTTCTCGCAGAGTTATCTGAACAAATAGCAGCAGAAATAATCTTCTTTCTGATAACAGAATGAGCAGAAGAACTGCTTTTTATCTCATTACCAATTCCCTACTTTCAACCAGGGAGTCAGTCGTTTCTTTTTCCTGAGCTGCAGCCTGGTTTGACATTGTCATTACTGTATCCCAGATCACTATGTAGGAAATGGAAGACAGTAAAAACAACTGAATGACCTACACAAGCTGTAGCCTTACTATTGTCCCAGTATCCCCAACATTTAAAGCCTCTAAGTGCTGCATGGAAAGATGTTTTCAAAATGCAGTAGGTCCAGATAGACTGTCTTTGAGGACAGCATTCTCTTTTCTGTGATTCGTAATCATTAAAGCATATAAGAACCTGCCAGCTTTGCCTAGGAAGAATTTATTTTTGGTGACGAACTAGAGTCATCCAGAAGGGACAAACTACAGACAATTTTTTCCTGAACTTCAATCCATGACCCCTTTCACAAATTACTGTTAGCATACTCCAGCAAGAGATGAAAGGGACAAAGTGCTTAAAAGCACATCAAGGACAGCTGACGTTCCAAACAGGAAGATGCTTACCTCACTGTAGTCATGTTGTATGCTACATCATTACCACGGCCACATTTACCAGCACACTCAATGGAAGTTGCTCCTTTGCTGCTGGGAGAGAAGCCAGAAACCAGGCCTGTGAACCCAATCAGTCAATTTACTTCAGCAGAATTTAATCAGGAATCAATTCCGTGATATATGCCCTATTATTCTAAGCACATACAGCAAAGATGCTGAACTCAAGGGTGTTTTCTCTTCCTACCACACAAACAGCTCAAGAAAAAAAGGGGGGGGGGGGGGGGAAAGAGCAGGTCTTCAGATTAATTGTTGTCAGTACAAGCAAACCGAAATGCAATTTAATTCAGCATCAAATGGTTGAGGACTGCTGAGTGTATTCCACTGTTGGGAATCCAGAATGGAGAAGGATACAGATTGAGCAGATCACAGTGGTACAAACAATTTAAACTAGCAGGAACAACCTTTGTGACGTTGCTGCGTTTGGTGATGGATGTGCTTGGATACTCTGAAAGGATCAAGATCTTGCAAGTGAAGTTTACAAGGGTTATTTTCCTATGGCTCTTTTCTGTCTGGTTTTTGATTTGTTTTGGGGTTTTGGTCCTGATATGACTAAATTCATGTTGCCTTCTTGGTAGATCACAAAGTTTGTGTACATGTATTTGTCTATCCTGACATAATTTGCACAGGAGTTGCTGGAATTTACCATCTTTGAGATTTGTACCCTTTAATCAATTTTACAAAACTGGTTAGCAAAATCAGAATTGATCTAAGGACAGTGAGAAGAACAGAAACGTGTATAATCAAGATGCTATCATAGACTCTGTTTTCTTGGGAAAGCAGGATAAAATTAGAGCCTGCCTCATCCTCTTTCCTTTTTCAAGTGGCCAGCTTGTGGTTTTGATTTGAGCCTACAAGAAATTGCTATGGATTTGTTAAACCCGATTTAAACTTAGATATAATTTTTACACTCATCTGCCTCAAACTTACTGATTTAGTTTTATATCAAGGCTGTGAATCAGCTTAAACCAAGCCAAAGAAGGCCATGGCTAAATACGGGCTGGTGAATCAACTGGGTCATTTAAGAAGTTATTGTCCGTGGGAGCTTATTGCCTCCCATTTGGTGATGATTAACACTCCCAAAGCTGAGTCTGCTTTACTAAAAAACAAAGCATCTTCCTTAACCTCAGCCACTGTCAATGGCAGTTGAGCTGATTTTGCACTGAAGTAGGTTATAGCAGGCTGTCATGTCAGGGGCTGTCGGCAGGGGAAGCTTCAAAGTAGCGTGACTAAAAAAAAAAAAAACTTGGAAGTGCAAATTAAACCACTCAATCTGTTTTTGAAGCAAGTGTGTCTTTGTGTTTACCAGCACCCATTCTGTGTATATTAGGACTGGCGTTACTACTGACTACAAGTTGCAGAGCTTTACTGAAACCACAGGACTGTGCTGTGCTGTACCCTCTGGGCATATAGCCAGTGACATGTAACTGAGCTGCTATCAGAGGTATTGTGTTTGAAAATTCTCTTACAAGTTAAATAAAAAACACTTTTTTTTTTAAAATAAATTTTTTAAGCTCTTAATACCCAGGGTACAAAGGGTGCCTTGTGATGTGACGAAGGAAGGAAGGAGAAGAGATTACAGTAAAGTACCATAATAGAATATGCCTACCTTTTTACCATTTTTGGCTCAGTGACTTAGATGTGTTTATGCAGCAGAATATCTTGAAAGAAGAAAAAGAACACTGTGTACCCTTCATATCTACATAGGTGATCTTCCTCTATGGTCACCTTTAAAAGAGTTTTCCTCTTTTTTTTAATGACCAGCATGACTTGGCTCCCCTGTGCCATCTATAGAAAAATGATAGAGCAAAAAAATTGAAAACAGACAAACAAACAAAAAAATCAACACAGAGAATCAATCAGTGAAATTCTGGATAGGTTAAAGCCACAGTGTGTGCAAAATTAAATACTTTCTTACAGGATTATATTTCCCTGAACTCCTTTCTGTTGGTAGACCATAGAGTACTTCATGTCAGTATCTGCCGTGACTGGCTCATGATTTCAGCAGCTCTTCATTGTTCACAGCATTACGTTCTGACTTAACCCCAAATTACTGCACAGAAAAGACCTGCTGCCATAAAGACAAATTCCACACAGTAATCCTCTTTCACACCATACTATTCCCTTGAAATTCCTATGTATGCCACAGATCTAGCATAGTTGCTTCTCAAATAGTTCTGGCAACATAAAGAGTATTCACCAACTCAGGCAATAGGTTGGCCTGCAGCATCTTGGTCTGCAAACAGCTGTAGCTGCACTGCTGCAATGTCTGCATCTGTGTTGAAGGCATGCTGATGTTGCTGAGGGACAGTCTGAAGTGCAACAGGGCCAGATCTGCTCTCTCAGCAGCAGGTGCCACCACTCTATGCCTTGCACCTGCTGCTGGAAACAGATGCGTCTCTTCCACACCTTCATTCCTAGCTTTTTTCCTACTCCCTAGCCACCTGCTTTACATGTCCAGAACAACTTGGACCCAAAAGTGTGGTCTCCACCCCACTCCCATGTGGGACTGATGGACAATTTACCCTCCCCACCATACTTATGTGTGTCTGTAATTTCAAATAGAAAGAGACTGTTTCTTTCCAATAGAAAAAAAATGGAGAATTTATTTATTTTTTTTTATTATGGCAATACATCTAATATGCTTTCAGATGCTGTAAATATTTGTAGTGGAAAGTCTAAATACTCCAAAGTCCCTAGACTCACATGTTACTGTGGGTTTTTTTTAAAATACGGTGAACATACATTGAAGTTGTTGGCATTAAGCAGAAATATTACATCAGTAAATCTTCTCTCTGTTATATTTATGAACTGTGCCACCAGGCCTGATTTTGCACTTATTCCAAAGCATCACACCCTGGAAATCTCCCACTGATATACCTGGTAAAAGATCATGGTTTGGCAAGGGGGATTTCAAACAGCGTCTTTGTTGTCATGAGTGAACACAGAATCAGCTTTTTCATATATTGACTTATTTTCTATTTTTTTTTTTAAACATAAGATGACATTCTGCAATTTGGAGATGTTCCAGCATATGTGGTATGGTGGCAAGCAGAAGCAGTGAATATAGTGATATAAAAAGCTTTACCATTTTTACGGGTGGCTCACAGGGCATCTACAACCAGCTCCTGCATAATGGCTACTACTTGCAATCAGAGCTCAACATTCCCAGACCTGCAAGAGGCAGGATGCGAGAAGGGAAGGTACAAGAACTCTGAATAAAGCCATTGGATGGCCCCACAACAGCTTCATTAGGGCTAGAATCCTTTTTTGTTGACGTTGGCCAGAGACTATGATGATCCTGTCAAAAGCTTATTTTCTGGTTCAGTGATTCAGAAAGACAGCTATTCCTTCTGCTGATTGTCCTGATAATTATAGTTACCTATAGAACAATTCATTTCCAGCAGCTAAATGGTATCAGCAAGAACATTTGATGGCCTCACTGTGGTGCCAGAGGCCTGAACACGTTTTGGTGTGTATGTGCCATTGGTTGCCTGCTTTTACTCCAGATCTGTCATAACTGCCTCAAGACCATGGTGTCTAGGCTGAAAATTTGGTGAGGGGGGGACAAGAAAATAGACCATCTTTAACTGAGGTCTGATGCTGGTGATAACCCGTGGGTAGGGTACTCAAATACAGTTATTGGGTCAAAACCCACAGCACTGTCTCACAGAAGGACTCCTGTTTCATTTGGAAGGGAGCTGACCACCAGACTAAATTTGCTGGTGGTTTCAGGAGTGAAAGAGAAACACTGCTGAGGTCAGAGACCTGCATTAATCATCTTGTTTACCTCTGCTGCCTGCCTGTTTCTACTCACCTGTGGGGTATTCTCACAGGTTTCTGAAGTTGATGGGGAGACGCAGGGACTTGTGTATTTCTACAGTAAAGCAATCTCTTTAGTGTTTGCTAAGCAGTGTGAGTGATGCTAAAATTAAGGAGGAAACACAGTACCTAGAGGGAAAAGGCAGCATGTGACCAAATTATTTGCCTTGCTTCTGCATTAAGAAAACTTTTCTAGAACTCTCCAATGCAAGTTATAACCCCTGTGCTGGCATTAGGTAATGCCTTCCAGATTTTATCTGGAAGCACATGGAAACAAATTTTGCCCAATCTTAGCAGCATAAACCAAGAAAATCTTCCACTCCTAGCAATGAAGAGAGTATACATTTATATGATGGTGACCAAGAGTGGAACTGACTGCCCTTTGTCCCTTTGAGATTAGAATATTGTTTGCCATTCCTACCCAGCAAAAAGTAAACAGCAAAATCCAGTTACTGTTTCTGTTAACTCAAACACTGCTCAAGGCTTCTCTCAGGACAATGGTTGTATTCAAGCTGCTCTCTGAACTTAATTCTGCTCTTACAATTGTGACCTCTCTTTAGGATTTATTTGCCAAAAAATGTGTGAATCAGAAAGTGCTATAACCTTACTGCATTTTGACAAAACAGAAGTCCCTCCCTTTTATTTTTTTTTTTAAATCCTTGATTCCTCTCCCCTTCCCCTCCAATAAAGCAGAAATAATTTCAGCTCAGGATTATAATAGCAAATTGCTCGTTGTTTCAGAAGCTGACAGAAGACACAAAAGATAGGCTTCAAATGCCAAGGCTTTTCAGCTAATGTGACCACCTAAATGGTTAAGATTACTTGAAGATAAACAGCAGAAACAGTACTTTCCTGGAACTAGTGGCAAAATTATATCTCCTCCTGGGATTGCTATAACATTAATGTAACATGAAAGCACTCTGCTACATCCACGTTCAGTTTCCAGCTCCATTAAGAGCTGTTTGGTTGAGGATTTTGTTTTCAACCACTCAAGTCACATTACAGAAAAGGCACAGCCAAAACCAGCATTCCCCAATGATTCCATATAGCTGAAGGATAGAATTGTGATCTCTCCAACAGGTGAAAACCATTACAGCCTTTAGAGCACCAGCCAGGACTAGCTGAATGCTGGTTAGCCCAAGGACATCAGCTGAACTAATGACCCAAGCCCTGCAAAATGGATGTCTCTCTTTCAGCCCTTGCTGGCAGTGTTTTGTGAGAGGACGCAATGCACGCCACCTTCTTCAGGAGAGAAAGCAGAGAGATCTCCAAGTAACATCAACCATCAGACAAGCTGGTATTCCCACTTAGGCCCAACCTACCCACCAGCACTTGCTGTAGTAGGAAATGTGAAAGATAAATGTTCTGTTTACCATAAGACACTCAAAGATGAAAGAAAGCTACAGTGCTATGGAAAGGGGCAAGAGGAGCATCACTCATACTCAGAATCTAGCTTGGCTCCTTCCCGGTGTACAAGAGCTACTTAAAATACTCCCCTAAGCATGGCTGCTACTAGATCTGTCTCCAAGTTTTCTCCTGATCTATTTCCCTCCACTCTTAGAGCCTCCCCATGGAACTTCTCAGCTGCTGCTTAAAGCTACCCTCATCCCTCCTCCACCTTAGAGCATGCCATCAAAGGACCGTATGCAAAGTCGCTCAAACTACCCTCTTTGCCCAAGTTCCCAGTGATCTTAATAGGGAAGTTATACCCCTTTTTGAACGCACTCTGAATTACGTTTCATGCAAAATCCAGTAAGTCCATGCTGTATTATCTTGACCTCCCATTATGGGTCAAATACCTTAGGAAAGAGAGAAGAAAAGTGAAAATTATACGGAATTTTACTACTTTTTAAATATTTCAACCACGTTTTGAAGGGGGACCCACCATGAACCAATGTCTGCCATGCTTTGTCACTAAACACTTGAAAACATATATGTAACATGGTTCATGGTAGCTCTTGGATACTATGTGTTATAAATGACACATCAGAACAGTTTGGGTGTGAACATGCACTTTAAAAGACCCACATACACAAATGATAAATATTTTTGCTTGGTGCTTAATCTTACCTGTTGAGTGTTGACATAGCACTTTAACACTTTTCAGAAAGATGTATATGCAACTGGAAAAGCTGTAGATTAATGTTGTTTCAGGTTTGGGCTGGCCTATTCCCTGCCTAGCCCTAATCTCTCCTATTTAATGACACCATTTGGATGTCAAAGCTAATTTGGAACCTGGCAGCCCACTTATCAAGTGGGACTTTATGACAGGAGAGCGTTACACTGCTGCTCAGACAGCTGCACTGGCTGCCTGGAAGTCTCTGGGGAAAATTCAGAGCTTTTAAGGCTCTAATTCTTTTGGATCTAGGTTACTTTATCAGCAGAAGAGGCGCTCAACTTTGAGAAGCCTTGATATAAAAAGAGAAGTGGATGGCAAGGGCACTTGGATATTCAGGTCTGTTTATCCCCAGATTGAACTCCCAGATGTGTTATTAAAGCTTATTTCCCAGTCTGAAAACTGGGAGAGGGAAGGTTAGGAGAAGCTCTTTGCAGCATATAATTAGTTTAGGTGCTAAGTGCAGTAGCATTAACTGGTAGAATATCTAGATAATGAAATTCTGTTATTTTGAAAATTATTATAAATTAGGAAGACTATTCAATCATTGGAAAGACATTTCTGGTGTTTATGTCTTGTAAAAATAAAATATACTCTTGGAAGGTATTCTCTGAGGGCTCAACAAATCCAGAGCACTAAACAGCTTAAATTTTAATTCAGACTTATATGACAACACAGACCATGGAGAACAGTCATGTGTTTCTCTTTAAAAAAAAATTAAGTTACTATACCCTTAATTCACTCTCTTGTCTAAAGATAACACTACCATCTTCCATACAAGGAAGGTTGCCTTAGAGGCCACAGCATGGACGAAGTGCCAGTTCAGTGAAAAAGATGCACTTGCTTGAACAGCAGGCACCAAGACGAGTGGGCTGATGTCTCAAAAAGAGCTCAGACCCCTGCATACCGCAGTGGGAGCTGAAGCATTAAAGTTCATTCTTTAACTGTCACCTGGTTCTCTCATTCGGCCTGAAGGCTGCAGCCTCAGTGCATTTTGCATTTCAGTGTCCCACAGGGACGTGTTGGCTAACCTTACATGCACTGGCTAGCAGAGCAGAGTCATTTTTTTCTGCCTGCACTCTGTTTCACCAGATGGATCTATAGGAACATCCAGAAGAACACAATAACTCTTCATTGAGCATACAGCAATATCACCTGGGCCCTACAAGTTTTGCAAAGTTTTTCCTACCACAGCAGATGAAGGAAAGGCCCGGTCCTGCCTTCAAAAGTACACAAGATACTCCTTCGTAAACTAAAGGAATCAGGTAAATACAGCTCCAAACACAGTTAAAACACAAGGCTTACATTTTCCAAGGTGACTGTCTCCTTCAAACAACATCAAGGATTCACTTGATAATAGAGGCAGTATTCATAGTCTAAAAATCTCATCTTAAGCCATAACTTCCTTTTTTAAATTAAGTTACTAGCTTTAATAATAGTCCCATCTCTCAGAGCACCAATTTCATGACCACAGGTAAAAAATGATGTACTTATTCATTAAAGAGCAGGTAGCAGCACACCTCTTCATCTCCCTGAGATATGGAAATGTGGGCTAATCCATCACAAGATAAGACACTGCATTCCAGCTAGTGAAAAGGAATAATGGAAGGGAGGGGGGGATGCATTTCAAAATACAGAGCTAGTCTAGACATCCCTGTGGATTATCTGCAGTGGTACAATTTGCCTAGGAAATATAATTCTCTAAGGAGAAGCAGAAGGGTTTGAATAAATGAAATAAAATGTGCGTAAGTGGGCCCTGCCTGCCTGCATGCAGAAATCTTCTTGGTGTAACCCCAGCAGGATTCTACAGACCTGAGTGTGAAGCCCTGTCCAGACACTTTAATTTGGTTTCAGGGTGACTAAATTACCAATGTTTATGTAAATGTATTCCCAGACTAGATAAAGTAATCACTGGTTATCCATATCCAGGTGGCCGAACAACCTTTTACATCAGTCTACTGGGAAGGACTTCAAATCACACTGAACATAAGAGGAAAGTGAAGAACAAAACTCAAGTTGCAGTTCCCAGTGCCTTTTTGCACCTCAACTGAGAAGTCTCCATCCACACTACTATGTCCTTGCTGACTGTGCAGTACATGCACAGTAAGGTAGAGAATGTGGTAATGCTTTAATTCCTTCCATCCATAGGCACATGACACAAAGACAACAGTCCTTTCTGGTACTGGAAACCCCCAGTGGCCTCTGAGTCAGAGACTTTATACTCTAGAAAAAAGATTTGAAAATGCAGAGAAAAAACATCAATGCCAGCCCCAAAGTCTGCTTATGTATAAATTCCATATGCATTTTTAATCACACATACTTCTATTGCCATTTTTTGCTAAACTGATGCAAAATGTTCCTGTTCCTGTTATCATGGACTACAATCTCGCAGTTTTAGTTTCTAGGAACTCAGTGTGGGACCACTTTTGCTCACCAAGTTCCATCATGATTTTCAGATTAATGCATAGTCCTCTGAGCCTCTCTGAATCTGCTGGATGCAAAGAGATGTGTCTTTTAAATCCAATCAAAGCATAAATTCAGCGAGGTTTTCAGTGCCTAATGCAGATCTTGAGGTGAGCCAGCTCATGACAAAACACTATTTACAGGTACCTCCAAAGTAAAGAGACAGAAGAGGTATCTGAAACACCCTGAAAGTGATGTCCATTTG
Organism: Grus americana; assembly: GCF_028858705.1. Taxonomy (NCBI): domain Eukaryota; kingdom Metazoa; phylum Chordata; class Aves; order Gruiformes; family Gruidae; genus Grus; species Grus americana. The sequence continues at coordinate 73,900,995 of NC_072891.1, read as the reverse complement.
CAACCAGAATCCAGACTGTGAAATCCCAACTGCAGCTCCTACACAGAAGGAGGAACCAAAGGAGGAGTCTGAAAATTGCTCTTGTATTCCCTCAAAGTTTTCTTGATGTATTTTTCCAGGTGTATGTCATTCTGGAGTGTTTCTGATTTTATATACACTAAATAATTTTCATGAATTACTTGAAGTGGGAGATGGTTCCATCAGAACTGGTCCAGTCCAACAGGTTCTGTGATTGTTGGATCTGAATGGGGTCCAAGGGTAGAGTAAACTGCCTGCAGAAACATGCAAAGTTTCAGACTGTCTGAGATTAAAAAAGAGAAATTTTGTTTTTTCTGTGAGACTGCCACACTCAAGGCGGTAACACTCCCTGTAAAAACCAAATAACACAGTATCAAAAATGTCCTTGCAAGCTTTGATATGAAAGAAGCTTAAGAGAAGTTACTTCCATTACAACTTCCATTACAACTTCCACAGTTCAGCACTTGCTGTATACACAATGAAGGGCAAACAAGGTAATCTCAACAGAAACAGCTTTTACAAAGAATTGTTTTTCTGGTTGTGCTGGTTTTGGCTGGAATAGAGTTAATTTTCTTCATGGTAGCTGGTGTGGGGCTATGGTTTGGATTTGTGCTGACAACAGTGTTGATAACACAGGGATGTTTTCGTCCCTGCTGAGCAGTGCTCACACAGAGCCAAGGCCTCTGCTGCTTCTCACACCACCCCACCAGCGAGTGGGCTGGGGGTGCACAAGGAGTTGGGAGGGGACACAGCCAGGACAGCTGACCCCAACTGACCACAGGGATATTCCATACCATATGACGTCATGCTCAGCATATCAGGGGCTGGGGGAAGAAGGAGGAAGGGGAGGACATTCAGAGTGATGGCGTTTGTCTTCCTAAGTCACTGTTATGCGTGCTGGAGCCCTGCTTTCCTGGAGATGGCTGAACACCTGCCTGCCCATGGGAAGTGGGGAATGAATTCCTGGGTTTGCTTTGCTTGTGTGCAGCTTTTTCTTTATCTGTTAAACTGTCTTTATCTCAACCCATGAGCTTTCTCTTTTACTCTTCTGATTCTGTCCACCATCCCATCGTGGGGGGAGTGAGCGAGTGGCTGTGAGTTGCTTAGCTGCTGACTAGGGTTAAACCATGACACTGGTTTTGTTTAGTTGCATATACAGGCAACGGAATCACTCCAAAAAATGAGAATTCTGTCGTATTTGTTTTCTTTTTGTTCACATGCTGATTTTATTTTTTTTGCTAGTGATTGTTTTACAAAAACTGTTACAATGTTTTAGTTCTCATCTCACTGTTTCTAAGTGCCCTAATGAAAACTAGTTATATGACAGATTTCCAGGAAGGTCATTAGTAAGAATCCTGTTTACTTACACCTTTACCTTCTGCTTCTGTTTCTCCTTCCCTTCCTCCTGAATACCACTATGGCCAGTAAAGGGAGCAGAGAAGCTAGATATCAGAAATAAACATGTCACCTCACATCAGAAAGATTCCAGAGTGACTGTGTGAGGACTTTTGCTACGCAGCCAGCAGGGCTCTGTGCTTAACAGAAGGGCTTAACTGCAAGGGAGGACGAGACTGGTCTTTTTCCCGCACTGACTGAATCAAGATCAGTGTTATGGAAGCACCACAGAGTTTCATTGCTGGTTTTGTGTGTCCAAATGAGAAATCCTGTCATTAGCTGATCATTAATGACATGTTTGCATCATCAAGGCTATGAAATACTATGCTGTAGATACACCGTCTAGAGCAAAGCCTAACTCTAGAGCAAAGTCTAGCTTTCTTACTGACAAGCCATGACTTGGCTCATACTGTCATTGGGACGTCTGTACTTGGGACAAAATACGGCTGTTTTGTTAACTAAAATTTTCTACTTTCGGGACCATTTCTGCCACTCTGTAACTCTGTAACTCAGAACACTATTAGGAGCAGTTATCATACACTCCCAAGGAAACAGAAGAAGAAATGTCTCCTGTAGAGAAATAACTTAGTAAAGAAAACCAGTATTAAAACATAGCAGACCTTGAACAATTCCTGTTCTGGACCATCTTTAGCTGGCTTCAAGTGGCTCCCCACAATTACTTAACACTGATTAATGAGGTATAAACCTCATCACCTTTTATCTCTGCAGCTGTCTGCCTGTAGAGTCATTTGTGCTCATCGGAGAAATCTCTTAACAAGAAAAGTAAGGCTAACAACCCAGAGCATCAGAAAGTCTCCAGAGCTGTTTATTCAGATATGCTTAGCTCACCAAGCTGAAACCTTGAGATGCTGCCATGACTTAAGCAAAGTCCTTCCAGCCTGTGGTGGGTGGCATGGAGGCATGCTGCCTCAGGAAGCATGGAAACATGTAATTCTTGCCCTTGGTTCTCTTTCCTCCTCTCCCCTGTCCCAAGCCAAGCAGGTTTCAAACATGAAATACTAAAAATATCCTGGTTCTGAAGTCTGATCTTGAGTCAGCAAAGTCTGCACTGCTTAACCTCATAGACATGGTCTCACACAGTATAAGAACCAGATGAGTCTTGCTTTTTGTTGGAAAAAAACCCCACAAAGCTGTTTTTAATAATGGCTTTATTTTTCTCCAGCCATTGGCAAGGTTTGACATGCCGAATAGTCAGCATTCCACAATTTCTGCCCACAAGCAAGTGTGAGATGGCTCCAAGATGCCTTGCTTCTCTGTACTGCAGGGGTTTTCTAATGAGAAGCCAAACTCAGAAATTAGAGATGCTGCAGCACACAAAGCCCTTAGAGAGGAACCCTGTAAAACTAAGTGGAAGTGGAATTAAATCAGGCTACACTGTAAGCACAGGAACCTATAGCAATGAACATAGTAATGAGATCCTTTCTGTAGACTGTTTCAAACAAATTGTGAAAAACTTAAACATACGAAGTTTTTCCATGACCTCATGCCATGGCTGGTATCAATAGATGTTTATCAGTCCACTTCAATAGCCTCTGATCAAGCCATATGTCTTTACAAGCATTTAGGTATATTACAAGAGTTTTAAAAATTCTTCTCATAATAAAGCACATACAGAACTATTTGCTGAGGCATGTTCCTGCCTGCTTTTTTGGATGCATGCTGCTTCAGTTTTCTGCTAGAAATAAAAATGTTGCCTGCATTTTGTGATTAGCTGAGAGGGAGAAGAATGGAGGAAGAAATGGGATAAATGCATTTCAATAATCTTCTACCACTTGAAAGAAAAGTATAGTAATCCAAACCAGATGTGAGGAAAAAAAAGGCACATAAATACAATCATTCTAATATCTGTTTGGTTTCCACCACTCAGACTGTTTTAATGCTGAAAATTCAAATGCATTTGTGATAAAAACAGACCATTTTTTCTAACCAGAGGCAAAGATCTCAAAAGAGATTAATTTCTGCCCCATGCCATGCTACCTTTGAACATAAAGGCCTGTTAGTATTCCTTTTTCCTCTGCTTTTGGAGCTTTTTGGATAATTTACCCTTTCCTTTTCCCCTTTTTCTTTTCCCTTTTTCTCATTTCTGTTATCCTTCCTCCCTTTTAATTTCATCTGCACACTTGTACCCATTACTTCTGATCAGCTGCCTGGTCAGAAGGTACATCTGCAGCAGTGTTTCAGTTCACATCAGGAATGCTCTCCTAAAATCATTCACCTGATCATCCATCCCTCCTCACTGTGCCTTGGCTCACCAATGAACTGCATAAAATGGATTGCCTCCAAAAAACTGAATGGGAAGAGGCACTCCAGCAGCTAGTGAGCAGTCAGTGTAGGGGATGGAACTAAAGCTTGTCTGAAGCGAAACTGCTGAAACATGTACAGTGTGAACTCGGGTCCTCAGCACCAATTATTTTGCTCTATGAAACCAATTCATTTCACCAAGTGCTAACAACATGTAGCAAAACAACAAGCTCGCATTTGAGTAACCACACTCTCACTAAGGCTGTTTTCTGTGTCCTGCGAATGCATCTGCTGGTTTTCATCTCAGTGCTATGGTTGTCACACACAGCTTTGATACCCTTAGCCTCCCTTGGCACCTCTTGACCACTGGGCTCCCCAGCTCACCACTGACGGTCTCTCTCTGCTCTGCTGTCCCCAGCATCCCTTCGTTCTTGGTCCTCCCCTTCCAAGAAGGCTTTGGCTCAGTTTCCCTAACCTCCATGGATGGATCTCTTTTTTTTTTTTTACCTTCCCACTTGGGAAGAATTTCATGCCGAACCACTCCAAGTCCTCCTCCTTCCACCCAAATCCTTTGTTTGCACTGGAGTAAATGCTGCCCTTTCAGCACAGCCATAACCACGCAGTTTGCTTTTGCTGTGTCATTGTACTGTTATTCCCAGCTTCTTCCTCAAAATATTCTGTGAATTCTCTTTGCAAACAGAGAGCATTTGAAATCCCACTGGTTGCTCCTCAATTGGTTCGGTCACAGGCTCCACCGACTGCAGCAAAGCCGTTTCCAGCAGCTGCCCGCAGATAGACAGGAGGTCTCTGTGCACTGAGCAGGGCAGAGGATGGCTTTGTGACCTCTGGCACCCGAGTTATCTAAAAGCCTCCTTTTCACAACCCAAAGAATTGATCTTTCATTGCACGGCAGAATAACACTGGCTTGTGTTTCAGGAAAGAAGTAGCCCTGTTTGCGTTCAAAGGCAAAAATGTTTTCAATCTCTGCACAATCAGGTTCTTTGGAGTTCAGACAAATGGCCTCAAGTGAAAAATGCTTAATTCTCCCCCATTTACACTGTTGCAAGACCACAGGGACACTTCCCTCCTCCATAGGAAAACCTCTCCATCCCTCACTGAGCTGTAGACCCAAAAGGCAGAATTCGAGTAACAAGGGCTGGTGGGAGGTGATCTGGGTTCCTGTCCTGCTCCTCTTCCTCAAATAAGCCACCTTTAGGCTCAGAGCACCAAACTTGGATTCTTTCTCCAGACTCCTGCAAAATAACTTAATCTCTCTTCCACTGTGTCAGACTCCAGCATCTTTGGGGTTTTTTAAGCTCGTTATCTAGTCTTGCCTGGAACCAAGAGCAGGTGTGGGAAGCTCAGCAAACAGCTGAGCCCACCAGAAGCACCTGCCTCCTCGCACAGACAGGGACTGGCCTCCAGCTTTCAGAAACAGGGCTGAAGCTCTGTTTCAAAATTGTTGCTGTCAGGTTTCTCTCTGATTGCAGCCTGTGGCTTCAGCATCACTGTGGTAGCACTGGGCTGCCCAAGGCTAGCCTCAAAATTGCTGCAACTTCCAAATATTATCCTTTGCAGATGTGCTTAATCCAATGCACATACCTTTTGGCATCTATCCCAATGCATTGGGTTTGTAATATGTGTCATTACTAAGCATCAGAAATTAACAAAAACAATGGGACTAAAAAAGGAAAGTTTTCAGCAAAATGAAAGGCACCTCTGGTATTCAGTTTGTGAATTTTCACTCTCAAATAAACTTGCCAGCAGAAAGAGCATAACAAAGCCGCATAATTGCTGGAACATTTAATGCAGCCTCCACCAACACAACCATCCACTCAAGCACTCTACAATTTTTCATATGTACATACTTTTGATTAATAAAAATCCATAATTAAAAAACCTAGGTATACTCTGACACTAACTTGTAAAGCTAGTTCTGTAGATTTGGCTACTTTTTTCTGTAATAAGCACATTTACACGCTGGCACTTCTCTGGAACTAATTAAAGACATCACATTGTCACCACATCCATAAGACCATTCAGACAGATGATTTCTTTTCACATGTGGCAGAATGGTAGGTTTGTTCACAAACGGACAAAGAAATCTGTTGAAATATGCCATGGTGGTTAGTTTGAAAAGAGACATTTTGAAAGTTAATGGAGTCTATTAGCCACGATTTTTTTTTATATTCCTTTTTTTTCTTAAATGCATTATCACAAAGTCGACTGGAATGCTTTATTATATTTTTGTCATGTCTTCATAGTTTACATTTTATTTGTATATGTTTTATATCTATGTGAAAATTTTACCTGAAATACAGATAGTTGTAAATACAGCTCAGCCTGATGCTACAGTCATGTGGGCTGCAACTGTCCTAAGAACCATTCAGAAACATAGCTGCCTTTCTGCGCAGAACTTGAGGGACAGTGAAAGGGCATAAAGCACAATTCACATTTTGCGGAGCCACCATGGCAACTACCAGCTGGTATCAAAGGGCAACTTTATTTGATGAAGTCACAGGAAATGTGTGTTGGGTTTGCGTGGCAGGGTTTTGGTAGCGGGAGGGGCTACAGGGGTGGCTTCTGTGAGAAGCTGCTAGAAGCTTCCCCTGTGTCTGACAGAGCCAATGCCAGCCGGCTCCAAGATGGACCCGCTGCTGGCCAAGGCCAAGCCAATCAGCGCCTCTGTGATAACATATTTAAGAAGGGAAAAAAACAAGTTAGAGCTTTTACAGCAGAGAGGGGAGTGAGGAGATGTAAGAAACTCTGCAGACACCAAGGTCAGTGCAGAAGGAGGGGCAGGAGGAGCTCCAGGCGCTGGAGCAGAGATCCCCCTGCAGCCCGTGGTGAAGACCATGGTGAGGCAGGCTGTCCCCCTGCAGCCCATGGAGGAAGGATGAGGGGGTGTAGAGATTCCACCTGCAGCCCATGGAGGACTCCATGCTGGAGTAGGTGGAGGCACCTGAAGAAGGCTGTGGCCCGTGGGAAGCCCATGCTGGAGCAGGCTCCTGGCAGGACCTGTGGACCCGTGGAGAGAGGAGCCCACGCCAGGGCAGGTTTGCTGGCAGGACTTGTGACCCCATGGGGGACCCCACGCTGGAGCAGTCTGTTCCTGAAGGTCTGCAGCCTGTGGGAGGGACCCACGCTGGAGCAGTTGGTGAAGGACTGCAGCCCGTGGGAAGGACTCACGTTGGAGCAGTTGGTGGAGGACTGTCTCCCGTGGGAGGGCCCCCAGGCTGGAGCAGGGGCAGAGTGTGAGGAGTCCTCCCCCTGAGGAGGAAGGAGCGGCAGAGACACCCTGTGAGGAACTGACCACAACCCCCATTCCCTGTGCCGCTGGTGGGGAGGAGGGAGAGAACTGGGGAGTGAAGTTGGGCCTGGGAAGCAGGGAGGGGTGGGGGGAGGTGTGTTAAGGTTTGATTTTATTTCTCATTGCTCTACTCTGTTTTGCCTAGTAATAGATGAATTCCCTCTCTAACTTGAGTCTGTTTTGCCCATGACGATACTTAGTGAGTGATCTCTCCCTGTCCTTATCTCGACCCACAAGCGTTTCGTTATACTTTTTCTCCCCTGTCTAGTGAACAAGGGCAGTGACAGAGCGGCTCTGGTGGTCACCTGGCCCCCAGCCAGGGTCAACCCACTACAAAATGAAACATCTATGAGCACACTGCAGTTGAGACATGGCATCGTGGGTCCCCAAACCACCACCACAAGGCTGTTCTGTGCAATGCTGTGCTGCTACGCCATGCTTCTGCACCTACAAGAAGCCTGTTAGTGCCTCTCTGTTTCCCCACCCTGGAGGTCCTGGCACCAAAAGGTGCCTCACAGCTTCATTCCATCAGCTTTCTGCACATTCTGGAGCTCACAACCCCCTTGGCCTCGGTACAGCAGAAGTCCAGTGGGGCACGTGACCCCACAGCAGCTCAAGTCCTATGGGGGATCTGCACATCCCGCAGCAGAAGTGTGAAAACTAAGTTACTCTGCTGCCCTGGTATGCAAACAGTGCGATGGTGAGAACCTGCTCGTGCTTAATAGGAGCCAGGGAGGGGAATGGAGGTTCAGGTAAAGTAATTATGTCTAGGAATTAAGTCCAACTAGGCTGAAGTGAGCAATGATAGGGGAACTTTGGGGTGCAAAGCTGCTCACATCAAGCATATGCCTGATATTGCCTAAGTGACTATCAGAAATACCAAATTTGCATGCAGATGTTGCAAAACTAGGAACAATGGAGAAAAGCAATCAGTTGTGGGGTGCTCAGAGAAGCTTGGTGGGGGAAGGAAGATGCAAGGATGGCAAAAATGTCAGCTTAAAAGAAAAAATAGGGAGTAAAGTATGAAATTAGGCAGAGAAAAAAGGAAGGTGGATCCTCCAGCAGCAGCACAAATGCCTGCAGACAGTAGTGATGCTGACCTGCGTGCCCTAGCTCACTGGGATGCTGGAGGAACCCTCCTGGGCCAACCTGCCATCAGGTCTGTGTCCATCAGATTTGGTGTGGGAGGAAATTGATTTGCACCTCCACAGTGATAGAATTATAATTTCGTTGTGAATTGTAATTTCATTGCGATTACATGTTTATGTGTTTCGCTGGACTTCAAACCTATAATTAACAGTTTCGTAGTCAAGCCTAATACTCTGCATTGTTACTTAATTACAAGCTGGTATATCTGATTGCCTAGATCACTGAGAATTTTGCTGTCCTACCCATTTCCTTCTAGTGTGAACATTAATCACCAAACATGTTAATCAGTTTGCATCAGCTACCTCTCGAGTCTCCAACCTGAAGGGGAAGTGTCAGACCTTGGCCGTAACAATGCTAAAAGCAGACTGAACTCAAAATTTTCCCCAGCCTGCCAGTGCCCTATTCTCTGCCAAAAACTGGTATGAATTTAATTAGTCATTACGTATTGTCCAGGTCCTTTGTACTCTGTGTGGTTTGTCTGTGCAGCTGCCCTTGGCTACTGAAAACCCCCCCAAATGCCAGAAGGTCTTTCCTCCAGAATGTAGGTTATCAGAAACGATTTCCAAATACTGTTGTCACAGAGACAGGGCAGGGAACGCCAGCAGGAGCCAAGTGATGCAGAATTAATCTCCAGTGAAGAGGCAGCCTGAAACAGATGGAAATCTCAGCACGGACAAACTGCTTTGCATCCCTATGGATGAATGCGGAAGGCTGGAACTGCAGTTTCACCAGTCAGCTACGCTACTGAACATTTTGGCAGAGATACTGAATTACTGTATGTATAGGCTGCAATATTAAATTTCAGTATTCCCTGACCTGTAATTTCTTATGTTGCTGTTTCTACTGAAAACCAAAAGTCTGGCAACTGTTAGTCATATTTAACTGAAGCTGGAAAAGATACTCTGTTGTACTATAATGAAACAATTTTCTAAATGGAGGAGCCGCTGGCATTGAACTTAAATTTTCACAAATTAGCTTTTGGCTGTTGTACGTTTTCAAACATTTTAGCTTATTGTTAGATACAGGTTAGGGATGAAGATTCACACATTTGCCTTTGAGATATCACTGCTTCACAGCATCAAGCTTTTACTTTGACACTCAACCAAAAATATATTAAGTGATTTTACCTAATTACCCTTGCTTGTATGTCTACATTCCTCTCTCTTAAAAGTCTTTGCTCCCTTTCTACAGATAATGTTTCCACAAAAAGTCATGATTAGCCCTCATGTTTCAAGAAAAGGATATGCTGCCATTAATTTTAACATGTGTGCCAGACCCTATAGATACCATATTCCTGATACCTAAACTTTTCTCTCTGGGATTCATATATGAGTGCACCCATAGTTTCACTGGTGAATCCAGTGCCGCCTTTAAGCTCTTGCACACCTCTGCTCTCACAGAAGATCTTATTCAGCCCCTGCTTTTGTCTGTGCCATTGGAGATACTCAGAACCAACCAGACAATGCTACAAGCAACACTGATAGAAGTTTGCCTGGTCCAAGCGGGAGGTTGGACTCACCACCCTTGAGAGGTCACTGCTCACCTCAGCTGTTCTCTGGTTCTAAGCAACAGTGAGTGCAGCCTGCTCACCAGACCGAAGCACGGCAGGACAGTTCGGGCTGGCAGGGACCTTGGTAGGTCTCTACTCTGACCTCAGCCTAGAGCAGGCTCAGCCATGGGGTCAGACTAAGGCTCAGGGCTTTATCCTGTGGGGGCTGGAGACCTCCAGGGAGGGAGAGAGCAGCATCTCCCTGGACTCCAGCCCTGCCCAGCTGTTCTCTCATGCCCCCCGCGTTCTCTCCAGAGCAGCCCCTGGTCTCACTGGCACAGCTGCCAGGGCTCTGCCCACCCAGGGCAGGGCTGCCCTTTGCTCCTGCCCCAAGTGCCAAGGGCCCTGTCCTTTCCTCCCTCTGGACATCTGCTCTGCCCTCATGTGTATCGACTGGTGCCCCCCAATTTGGCATCACCTGCACGCCTGACTGTGCACTTGGTCTCCTTGCCTGGTCATGGACAGACATGTGAAACAGGACAGGCCCCAGGGCAGAGCTTGTGGGACTCCACAGGGTGCCAGTCTCCAGGCAGATACGACCCAGTGACCACCACCTCTGAGCCCGACCGCCCAGCCAGGTATTTACCCACAGCCCAACATCCAGCTTGGGTACAAGGACATTGTGGGAGAGTCAAAGTACATGACATCCCCTGTTCTCCACTTGTCCACAAATCCAGTCATTGCATCACAGACAACAGTGAGATGGGTGAAGCATTCTTCACTCTTGGTCAAGCCATGCTGGCAGTTCCCCATCACCTTCTCCTTCACGTGGCAAGACACATGCCATGATTTTCCCAGGCACCTGAGTGAGACTGCCAACTTGCCATTCCCGATTGTCTTTTGGCCCTTTTCCAGTTGTCATGGACTTCCCTCCATTTCCATGACAATAAAGATAGGAACATCTAAAACAAGGGAAGAATTACCAGTTGCCATTCTATGCCCTTTAAGTAGAAATTTCTCTTTCCACTGATCTTCTGCATGGAAAAGCCACCCTCTGCTAATTGAAGGTTGAAAGTTCTTGCAGGGTAGCTCTATTATGTTAGTTAAAACTGAGGTCAGACTTACTCCATGGTTGTTGTCAGGATTGTGTCCTTTTTCATACTTTGGAACTTTAATTGAAGTCTTCTGTGTTTAAAACCTATGGACATACATATGAACAGCATGGCTTTGAGAAGCAAGATAATTACATCCTTTAACCCAAGTATCACATGAACAACCGTGTGCATAAGGACATGCTGCCTTACATGGAGCTTCCTTGGTGCTTTGCTCAAGTAGGAGGCGTAACAGTGGTAGCTCTGTGGCAGGACAGAGGCAAATGACGCAATCATGTTCTATTCATGTGCAAAAAACTACTCTGCATAGTAACGCATATGGTTTATCCTCTTCACTGTTGAAGAGAAGACAAAGCATATTCTTTGCAGGCTCTGATTAGACAACAGAGGTGAGCGATATGCCTGTATGAGGTAACACATATTTTGGACCACTTTCCTTTGTCTTCACAGATCTGGGAATAGGAAGACAAATCTTTCTAACACCTTTTCCCAGCAGAGAACAGAGCATAGACGTCCTGGCACCCTCTATTGGTGTATCATACTGGTGGCTCAGTGATAAAAACACTATCAAAATTCCCATTTTGCTCTGGAATAACTGACACTATAACGTACTGATATATAGACTGGTGTGGTGGGTTGACCCTGGCTGGAGGCCAGGTGCCCACCAGAGCCGCTCTGTCACTGCCCTCGTTCACTAGACAGGGGAGAAAAGGTTTAACAAAACGCTTGTGGGTCGAGATAAGGACAGGGAGAGATCACTCACTAATTGTTGTCACGAGCAAAACAGACTGAACTGAGAGAGGGAATTCATCTAATTTATTACTAGGCAAAACAGAGTAGAGCAATGAGAAATAAAATCAAACCTTAACACACCTCCCCCCACCCCTCCCATCATCCCGGGCTCAACTTCACTCCCAGCTTCAACCTCCACCCCCCTCAGCAGCACAGGGGGATGGGGAATGGGAGTTACGGTCAGTTCAGCACACGGTGTTTCTGCTGCTTCTTCATCCTCAGGGGGAGGACTCCTCTCATCGTTCCCCTGCCCCAGCCTGGGGGCCCTCCCACGGGAGACAGTCCTCCACCAACTGCTCCAACGTGAGTCCTTCCCACAGGCTACAGTCCTTCACCAACTGCTCCAGCATGGGTCCCTCCCACAGGCTGCAGACCTTCAGGAACAGACTGCTCCAGCGTGGGTCCCCCATGGGGTCACAAGTCCTGCCAGCAAACCTGCCCTGGCATGGGCTCCTCTCTCCACGGGTCCACAGGTCCTGCCAGGAGCCTGCTCCAGCGTGGGCTTCCCATGGGGCCACAAGTCCTGCCAGCAAACCTGCCCTGGCATGGGCTCCTCTCTCCACGGGTCCACAGGTCCTGCCAGGAGCCTGCTCCAGCGTGGGCTTCCCATGGGGCCACAGCCTCCTTCAGGTGCCTCCACCTGCTCCGGCATGGGGTCCTCCATGGGCTGCAGGTGGAATCTCTACACCCCCTCATCCTTCCTCCATGGGCTGCAGGGGGACAGCCTGCTTCACCATGGTCTTCTCCAGGGGCTGCAGGGGAATCTCTGCTCTGGTGCCTGGAGCTCCTCCTGCCCCTCCTTCTGCACTGACCTTGGTGTCTGCAGAGTTTCTTACATCTTCTCACTGCTCTGTCTGGCTGCAAAAGCTCTAACCATTTTTTTCCCTTCTTAAAGATGTTATCACAGAGGCGCTGATGGGCTCAGCCTTGGCCAGGGGCGGGTCCGTCTTGGAGCCGGCTGGCATTGGCTCTGTCAGACACAGGGGAAGCTTCTAGCAGCTTCTCACAGAAGCCACCCCTGTAGCCCCTCCCGCTACCAAAACCTTGCCACGCAAACCCAACACAGCTGGGAATATCCTCTGCAGGCTTAACAAATAAGACATTCCAGTGGATGCCCATCTGTGCCACCTTCATAGGTATGCAAAGACCAGGAATCAACAGCCAGGAAAACGTGCTACTAAAAATGCTCTAAAACACTACTCCCCTTTCAAATCCAAATGGAAGAAATAAACTTGCCCTGCTCTTTGAACTGCAGGGAACTAAAATCCTGAAGAAAGGTACTCACTGACTGCTAGATATAATTGAACTCCTTGAAACATTTCTAAATTCTTATATATGGGATTAAAACTTTTTAAAGAGGCCGAATTCTTATTTGAGTGCATCAGAGGCATAGCAAGTCACAGAGGTCTCAGCTTCGCATGAGTAAGCCCTTAACATAAACGGAGGAGCTAAGTACATATGACTTTCATCAATGACAGTCTATGATTCACCATTTCAGCATAATTTTTACTTTAATAAGAAGGAAAAAGGTTTCTTCTTTATTTCAAAGGATAGAAGATAATGATTCTATTAGATACAGAACAGAAATTCTATTAAAAATAATCAGCAATTAAAGTCAAAAATTGTGCATGAATTTTATTGGAATATTTTGTTTCCTAAGCAAGACTTACAACACAGCATGCAGATGCATTTAATAATTTATTTCTGTATACATTCTGCACTTGTGACAGTTGCGGAACAAAAGTAGCAACTAAGAAAATGTCCAGCTTTTACTAATTTCAAAAAGTGACAGCGTCTTCAGTAAACAGAGCTTTACTGTTACTAGTGTCAATGTTAAGTTTCCAACACTTATCAAGCTGAAGTGATTAATTTAGCACATTTAAAACTCTTCAGACTTCAACACAACTTCTGTATTAGAAGTTTCAGCAGTGTTCATCACATTTTTTTCACAACCTTAGACATGAGACTGAAAACTTAGCACAATAAGGCTGGTTTCTAACAGATCAATTGATTAAAAACACAGAAAGAAATAATGATGTTAGGAAGACAAACAGAATCTCAGTACCAAGCAACTTACGTCAGCATAATTCTGACAAGTTCTTTTGATGAAAACTTGAGCTTATTGCAGGAGTCCTACACACATGTACAGCAGAAAAAGAGCTCCACAAAATGCAATTACTTATTCAGTCAGGTAATACTGATGATGCTCATTCACAAAAATGGTGTGCAGCTGGGGTCCATTCCATGTCTTTTAGAAGCTCTAAATATTTAATCGTAAATCTTTGTCTTTCAGAAAATGTAAGGGAATTCTGGACATCTAAATAGAGGACACTATTCCTCTTAAAATCCGAGTATTGAACATTTCAGGAAAAGTCGTGACTAACTTTTGCACCTTGCTGCATGAAAGAGACACTAAATAGCTATCTTGAAAACAGAAACCTGTTCACCAAGGAGTGTTATAAACAATTTAAGCAATACAGCAACAGTGGCTTCTCCAATCACAGCTGCAGTTCTTTCACAATGAATACTGAGTTACGAGGTTACACTAAAACATGACACAAATATATTCCTGTGTTTGTCCAAAAAGAGAAGAAATAAAAAAACCACGCAGTACAGATGTACCATTGATTTTAATGTTACACACACCAACCATGTGTCAAAACTCAAAACAATGGATCTGGATTAACCTGACACCACACTGCTCTATATGCTCCTGAGAAAGAAAGGTTTAGGCATACAAAAAGAAAATGTGTTTTCATTTACAAGCAAAGCAAAGCTGGAGATCTGCTAAGATGAACTAAGATGACTGGCAAGATTATGAACTAGAATTCACTTACTAAAATGTTAATGACATTAGATCATAGCTGTGCTCGTCTCTGAATTAAGGATTACTAGGCATATTAATAGCAATATAAAAAAAATACTGTTTTGTCTTTTAGTTTGGCTATCACTTTGGTGTTCTTTGGGAAGCTCTAATACTTTAATTTGAACCTTATTCTAACTGACAATGGAAAAAACAGCCGCAGTTTACAGACAGAAGGACTGACAACTGCTGCTGAATGACACAAGTTCTCTGTTTTGTGTTTCGAAAGAGCTCGATTAGGCTGGATCACTGAACACTTCACTGCAGGACGGCCCAACAATCTGTGACAAAGTATCCTGGTTGGCACTTACATGCACAAAGCTGCTTAAATAATGACCCAGTTCCCACATGCTGCTATTTAAGCTGCAAATAGACAACAGTTTGCACAGAAGAGTAGCACTTTGTAGTATATTAAAAATCCCAAATGCCTTTAAATGCTTTAAATTAAGAAGCCAGTGTTGTTAAAAAGGAAGATGAGGGGAGACACATTTCAAATTTCTACCACATACATAAGAATAAACAATTTTAAAAATTCTTTGAAACTCTTGGAAGGCCCCTATTCCACAAAAAGGAAGTATGTATTGTTTTCTGTGTAAACACTTAAAATACTGACACAGCAGAACAGGGAAAAACTGACACACACACCTGAAGAAAGTCTCTGGGGAAAGAAAATTAAAAAGGTTCCCTTTATCATACACCAAAACGTTCCAATTTATCTACTAAGCCCATATGGCAAAGGAACTTCTGGTAACATTTATTTTTACTCTTAAAAAAGCATATGGATTCATTAAAATCATGCTTGTCTAACAAACTTGATATTGCCTCTAACAAGACCCCCTCCTGCTTTGGACAGACTGTAGTGTTGCTGTGCTCCTAATGCTCCATCCTCAATCAAGTCGATGATTGTCATAAGTGCAGTGCTCACACTGACACATTTCTTTTCGTGCCATGCAAGACTGCAGTATCACACGTTAGCAGTGGAGAACTTTAAAACGTCATCAGCATATCACGTTCTTGTACGCTAGTGTAGAAGGGCCTCCCAAAGATAAAGGAATGTAGACCTGGTTTAATCTTCTCAGCCAAAGCCATTATTATGTTAAGATCGCCCTCTGCTGTTAAGTCAAGATCTATCTTTAAGCTACGAAGAGACTTAAAAGGTTTTTTTCCCTTTTGCCTGCAAGGAAATAGAAAAGGATGTTGTAAAAAAGAACAGAGGAAGCTTCTCAAAGCCTGCTTTCTATTATCTGTTCACTTACGTGTCATCCTCTATGTATTTTATTAAAGTTAAGGCTTTTCTGTGAAGGACTAGCAGAAACTGTGCAAGGAAGGTACTCCTTAGAGACAAGCCAGGCTTCAGATGAAAGATCTGTTAAAAATTATACCAGAAAATTAAGTAGACATGGAAATTCAAGAAACATTTTAAGAATGTGGAATATAAAGAAACATTGCATACACATGTAACATATCCTTAATTATAGCAAAGGAGGCACATTAACAGCAGATTTGTAGATATACTCAACATTCTTTCCTAGTTTTCTAGCTGCTCAGATGCAATAAATTAAGTTGTTCTACAATTCTGTTTGGATAAAGTATTGTTTTCCTTTTTAAAATGACCTGAAATTAATCCCAGTCAAGTATCTTTTTCTGTACTGTAATTGTAGACACTTGCACAGCAATAGAAAATGTGCATTGTTTTTCATACGTAAGAAGGAGTTTCAGTATTATACTAATACTACAAATAACCCAAGTATTTTTCTCTCTAGTTATGCAGACAAGAATCATAGAATCATAGAATGGTTTGGGTTGGAAGGGACCTTAAAGATCATCTAGTTCCGACCCCCCTGCTGCAGGCAGGGACACCCTCCACTAGCACTAGTATGAAAAAGAACTACCAAGCCAACAAATTATCTGTTCATATTAAACTGAACTTCAGTTCTTGTTCTTTCTGAAAAAGCAACAATTACCTGATCCAGGAAGGCTTTTACTAATGTATCTCGATGCAGGATATCTTGAAAGACATTTCTATTGAAAAGAAAGCAAACAAATGTGAGACAATGCCATGAAGGGACACTAACTGTCCAGCAGTTGTAAACACTAAGGCTATTGCAGTGTACAATCTAGCAGAAATTAAAAGTTAATACAAAATTCTAGTGAATTATAATCCTCCTATTTTTAAAGCCAATATAGAATTTTAAAGCAAGACTTTCAGATGAAATGAACTAAACCCAGGAAAGCCCTGTCAAATATGCTTAGCTCTGTTATACCCCTAATTACAACAGGCAGCAAATTAATGTAACATAGTCAGAAGTATCACTGAAAATGAATTTCAATACTATTTAATGCAACAAAACTAGTGATGAACTGGTAAATTCCTCCAAAATGAATGCAACTACCAGAGCTGAACGAGCTTCTTAAAAGCGAAAAAAACCTTCATGTACTTTGTAAGAAATTTTACTTTGTACTACTTTGCTGTCTTGTCCCAAATGAAGTAACTTTGAGAGATGTGAGAGAGGAGTACGTACAAATCAGGTGTGAAACTCTCGTCTGTGTGGATAATATGATCTTGAGACATTTCTTCATCTGAATTAGCTCTCCAAAATGCTGTCAGCTCAGATCTCATATATCGTCGTTGGTTATAGATATGTTCATGACAAGGGGGCATCTGCTTCACTGTATTGACATCTACATCTATATGTGTAGTAGGATATGGGGCATACATTACTTGACGGAAGGGCAACACAAAGCTTCCTGTTGCATCCTGTTTTAGTGAAAAAAAAAAATTCTTCTAGTTATTTTTTTTTAAAGAAATAAAGCTACATTGGAACAAAACAATATTAAAGCTTTACGCCTAAATTTTAAACCCCATTTGTTTAGACAGTGAGAGAACTGGTGGTTGTAGCCCAGTAAAAAGTCCATCATAATAGATGATTCCCTTAATATAACAGTGAAAACAGGTACTGAGGTAACCTGTCTATTACAGTATTGCATCATCTCATTTGTGAGCCCATTAACATTACAGTATTATATTTATCTGGTAAGTTTAGACTGCTCAATAGAGCAAGAAGCATTATTTTTCTATTCATCAGCACCCATTGCTACAGCTCTTTTAAAATACTTGGGAACCGTAGGACTAATGGATTGTTCTTTTCTGGTTTTGGTACGACACGAAAACTTAATGTCTTCTGGGATTCTACCCCCAAGTAGGCAAAAGTGTATTATTATTGCACCTCAAAGTATAGCAACAATTCTGGACAATACTCAAGAAATAGATGTGTCAGAGGAAAGACTGCCTGGAATTTTAACACACAAATAGTTACAAGGAAAGCTACAGCACCAGAAAGGAATCCAGGGAAGATGACATATTTCTTTGAAAATGAATGTGTGTATGCATGTGCATACATATCACATCATATCATATGCATGCACATACACATACATCAAAGAATGTTCTGCAGAAGAATAGAACTTTCCTAAGCATACTTACTTTGAGTAAGCCTTGAACAAAAAGTCCTGACTCGTATTTGAAAGAAGATTCATTTCTGCAGAGTCTGGAACACTTCCGTTCTGATGGCGTAAGAAACAGACATAATGTTCTCACAATCTGCATTAAAAAGAACAGTTTTGAAGAATATGAAAATGTAAGGGATGGACTGATCAAGTGCAATTTCTGACTAGAATGTATTAGTTATTTCAAATAATGAACAAAAAAGTTCATCATGCTTATTAGAAAAGCCAAAACTTTACCAAGGTCACAGAATAGTGACATGCTATTATTAAGCTGTAAGCCATACTACTGCAACTTCTTGTCAAATGAAGAAAAAATCCAACAATTTTTGGCAAAGTTTGTTTTTTAGCCAACAATGTAGAACAAATCACTTTTGCCTTCTGCTACCTCTTCCTATTACATAAACATGAGTTACTCTGATTACTTTCCTAGCCTTTTAAGCCTCTTATTTTATTCATTCCATGCTGAAATAACAGCTATTGTCTCCAATCAGGCATAGTCAATTTCCTAAATAAGTATCCATGCTTATTTCCTCAGTAATTTCCTCAAACTCTCCATTAAAAGCAACAAAGGTACTTCATTATCCATTTTGAAACTCCTTTGCTGCAACAGCTAGAAGTAATTATCTTCAAATACAAACACGTATTCCATTCTGCTAATCTTTCAGTTTTAACCTGTGGTGTCCTATCTGTGCCTGTAAGGTATTCGAGAAGGCTCTATCCTTGCACACTGTGTTTATGCAGTACATAAAACAGTGACAACCTAGTTTCTGACTAATGCTTTTTGCCACTTCAGCAAGATGCAATAGGTGGGTTTTAACTTTGAGGAAAGCTAAGGTATGCTATAAAGAAAGCAATTACTTCCGAACAGTTGCACCATGACACAAGGAGCACACTGCTAAGAACCTGTGTAGAATTTATGAAATTTACCCTGGACGTACCTTGAGACTCACATTCTTCTAGACTGTTTTTTTCCTATAGTGTCTAGCTTACCAGTAGGTTATTTTACATACTTATAACCATTTAGACCTTAAAGCCGTTTAATTAATTGTTTTATGAACTATAAACTTTAAGCTTTTTATAACCACTTAAGCCTTTAATGTTTCCTCTATCATGCTACATAATCATGTGCAAATCTTCCATCCCTGAAACAATACATAATAACTGTGGTTAGCTGATTTCAGCTAAGAACCAAGAATTTTCTTCTCTCTGGTTCCCCTGTTGCTCATGATTATTTTTGAGTATCAGCATTTACTGTTCATTTGATCAAAGGTGTTTTACCTTCACTGCCAATACACATGAAACAATGCATTTTCCTACAACAATTTTTATAAAGAAATTAACTGCATCATGAACTGCTTATTTCAAAACACAGGTTTACTAAAGGTGCCTTGAATTTTTTAAAAAGACTATTATATTTCACTGCAGCAAGAAGCCCTACATACTATAAAATGCACAATATATAATATGTATAGTCTACAATTAATATATAATATATTCAGCAGGCCCGCTGCTCTTAATTTTTATTTCACATAGAAGCAATACACACAGATACATACATTCATATGTCAAAAAGGCATCAATTTTGAGAATTAAAATTAGTTTTTCCACAAAGGAAGGCTTCAGTCTTACAAAATAAACCAGAGCTCAGTAATTAGTACATCACAATTAAAAACATGATCAGATGGAAAAGCCCAATATACAGAAACATTCCCTATCAGAAAATGAAGTTATCTGAATATACTGCTTCTCTAGAAGTACCACTGTAGGACCTTTGTCATGGTCTCGGGACATGGGACTACTGTTACTGCATGGCTGAGAGGCCCCAGTATAAATTAAAAACTTATAATGCTACATAACTACACAGAACCTTACCCTCACAGCTGTATTGCTATACTCATTAAGTGCAGTGGCGCCTAGTATCTGAAGGCTCTAGCATTGCATACATTTATGAAACCCTTCTTTTCATTCCCAGTTGCAGGGACATTCTGAATCATAGAGGTTTATTAAAGGACTCAGGCGTGAATACAGAGAGGCAATTGATAAAGAGAAATGCATTTTCTCACAAAGAAAACAACTTTTTCTTCATGATTTGTCTCTGAATATCCTAACTGAAAATTAACTTCAGTGCTGCTGTTAGAAGGGATGGAGTAATGCCCTAATTAAATGCAAGTCAAAGGGAAATGTCTCTGAAGAAAATGCTGATACATTGCACTATGCTAAAAAGAAATATACTTTAAGAAATATTTCAATGGACAGTAAACATAAGTGTATCCTATCCAGGAATTGCTTTCAATTTGTCTGAAACTAGCATTTTGCTAAAATCAAAAAGCTATATATAAAAAGAGTACTCAGAGAATTCTGAATAAGAAAAACAGCCTCATTTGATTTTTCCTTCACTTTCTGGGCAAGCTTAAAATAAGCATCAAGAAACTCTCCATTTACACCAAAATATTTGAGCAAAAGCAGTGCAGGTGATAGTTTCATATTGGTTCAAATTAAATATTTCATAATGAACTTACTAGAGAGTTAAAAACAATAACAGAATGGGAAAAAAAGTTTCTACCACAAAAATGTAATTATTTTCTTGTTCTGAAATGACAGCTTCCACGAGTGACCTCTTTTCCTCCCAAATAGACGATAATGATGTATATACTTTTCCTCATTTAAAGGTACAGCTAATGCTGCTTATTGTTTCTAGACCTGAAAGCTCCTAAGGATCATCCCTACAGATGCATTCCAGCAAGTATGACACACTGAGTGTTTTGTTGTTACAGGACTCAGTTTTAGGGGTCTGTACTTTGCCTCCTTCTGGTTCTGGAAAGCTGAGTCAAACGTAATTTAAGATCTACCAGTTCAACTGTACACTTATTTACCAATTAAGTTTTAAACGGACTGAAGATGAAGTCAAGACAAACACAGCTATGAAGAAAAAAAATGCTGGAATTGTTGGAATGGTGTAAGGGGCTAGTAAGCTTGCCTGTTTCAACATGTTTGTGTGACTACAGACTCAACAGCTTTGAGATTCCATGAAAAACAAGCAGTTCATGATGCAGAAGAACATTTATTCCCCAGCATATGAGAAATTACACAGATACTAGTTTCTTAAGAGTACACAGACAAGATCCATTGGCATAGCTGAACTGGGCAAGCCAGTTCAGACCTCTTCAATTTGTACATTTTAGCTAACAAACCTGATTTTAAAAGCTCAGACTCATTTACTACTCATTTATATACAGTATCAATTAAATACATTGGTTTACTTATAGTTGCCAGAATACAACTGATAAGGCAATTTTCAGGCAGAGTTATCAACTGCTAGAGCAATCAGCTAAAGTAAGATAATCAGACAACAGTATTCCTTCCTTCTTTAACCTCAAGTATGTTTATAGATAAACCTTGTTCCAAATAATAGACTAACACTCCTAATAATCAGCATTTAAGTTTGGTTTATTACAAAGTGCATTACCTTATTAACTTTTTCTGCGCTGCTTCCTACAACTACAGAACAACCACAGGTCTGCAGGTGTGAACTAATTGCACTACAAATAAAAAAACCATAGGTTAATACATTTAATCAGACTTTTCAAATAAAACAATTATCATCTTCACAAGAAGAATGAAGTGCTCCTAGTATAAATATAGGCCCACACCTATGGGCCTCACACAGCTGTGTAGGTTATTGCTGAAATCCAAAAGTTGGACAGTATCTACATTTTCATTCTGATGGATAAAGAGACTGTCACTCAGAACATCCTAACACCAGTTACAAAGCAAAGAAAAACTGCCTACTGCTACTATCTAACCATATTACGGAATCTGTATAAAATAATACATCTAAAGTAACAGAAGACATATTAATAATGAAGGATTTGAAAGCATCTTGAAAGAAGAACTATTCCACGGTTGTTCTTATTTTCTGAAACTGTGGATCAGAAGCCAGTTTTGGGAGACTTGGCAGGTGAGCTATTCTATTTTCAGTAACTACATGGGCAAGAGAACGTCACAAGCTTGAGTCCTTCAGAGTACACACAGGCATGCTGGAAGCTTAGTGATCTCGTCCCATGAGTTGCCAGCAGCACAGATCTGAAAGTTTGGAGGCTGCAGTAAAAACACCTGGAGTAACCTTGACAACTCTTAATTTGACCTTAAGCAACTTCTGTTGAGGTTTCTTATCCTCATCCCCCCCTCCCCTGTCCCACACTTTCTCAAATCATCACGTGGTCAACAGCTTCAAAAGTCTATATGCTATTAAAAATTTTTCTCCAATATCTATGCATATACAAAAATACTTTTATGCTATCTTATGAAGGATGCATTCTATGTGATTGACCAGTTCTAATAAACGCCTCTAATTGATAAGGACTATAAAAGCTACACTCAGACTCTGAAATCCTACAGGTGGACTTTATAGTGGACCCGCTCCTATTTATCTTATCAAGTATATTCTAATTGATAAATTTTAGGCCATCTGAATACTTACGAATTCTTCCTTTGGGCCAGAAATAGACATTCAGTTTCATTTAGAAATTACTAAGAAAGCATGACTGCTTATTTTAGAGATTGGTATTATTTATATGGCAGTTTATTTAGTTTAATCAAATTTTTATTCAATGATATGTATAAATTCATGCAACTTGATAAATTTGATTTAAAACTTGAAATCTGAACCTAGATGAGCTGATAGGCTTTGCAGAAGCTAAAAAGCAGACATTTAGACCCTTCCCACAAGTTCCAAGTTATTACTTTCTTTTCAGGACAAAATTTCCAGCGAGAAGAAGTAGCAAGAAGAGGTAACTGACACCCTACAGTCTACTACCTGCCACATAAATCTCCTTCTGGTATGAGAATAGCTCATCTTTGTAGGATCAATGGCTCTAGTTGTTCATAATAATCCATTCCATGATATTCACTTCATTATTTCCCAAATTCTCTATGGAACTAAATACTATATTATTGTGAAGAATTAGTTAATTTAACAAATTAATTTCTGTAATATTGAGACCATATGTGATACTGCATTAATAGATGGCACTAAGCACTACATAAATGAATGCAGTTACACCAGAGAAGTTCTAAAAGGCAATAGAACATCAGTTAAAATCTATAAAATACGCTCTTCCACAGGAAGAGACCAAGTTGCTCTCAAGTGCCTCTACTTCCACATATACATTAAAAACAAGGGCAAATAAGAGAAATACATAATTTAATAATAAGCATTCTATATGCCATACTATTAATGACTGTTATTCATAGTTAATGCAGTAAACACAACCTAGGGTTTTGGTATTTCATAGAAATGTAAGACTTTAACTTCTATCCCCATAAACTTAAAACATAAGCATCAAAAAAAATTATTATTTGGTAGGAATTCTATTATCAAGCAAATGACTCTGTGACAACACACACTACAGACACGCAGCTATTAGCCCAGAGCCATTCTCCTAAAAAGATAGCAACTTCTAGAGCATTTTATAGACAAAAATTTCTAAAAGCCAAATACATGTCATCCTCCCTCCTCCTATAAAGAAAACTAATCTAATACATGTTCACATGCACATACAGATAGATATATATATGCATCCAAAAGTTTAAACCATTTTACTACAGCACAAATCAAAACTGAAATCCATACTTGAGGAGAAAGCCTTCATGGCAACTGTCCCCGATGTCATCATCATTTAGTACTGTGTCACTTATCTGAAATACAAGTAAACAGAAACAAAGGTTAGACAAGGATCTGCAACACCTTACGATTAATTGATTTTTGTTTTTAATGATAGGTGGGAACTGTTTGGGAGCTATTTAAGTTGTAAGACTGCCCAAAAAAGCATAACCTTAAAAAGACCTTCTGACTTCAGCCAAAGCATTCTAAAAATGAGAAAGTCATCCAATTATTAAATGTTCCTCATCAGTCACAAGTCAGATTCCTCCCAGTGTTCGTTTTTTTCACTAAGCTTGTCCAGAATAAACTATGAGATCACCGCTTCTTCCATGAGAACACTAAACCATGCTGAAACAGGTATCAACATTAAAACCATTTACCTCCCCATTCATTTTCTTTTGCATCAAATAGCTTCTCCACTCCACTCTTAAAAACGGCATCCTCCTATGCAGTCAATTTTGCTAAGTGCTGACCATAAAAACTAGTGTTAGTACTGTTATATTTTCTGAACTAAACCAGTTACGTTAAACCATTCCCTACAGCGCTTAGGAGAACTTAATGTGAAACAGCTGAAGTGTGTAAGAATTTATGACAACTGTGAGGTTTTGTCTGCCAAAGGGAGTACCAAATGAGAGTGCCAAAGCCACCTTTCTATTCAGAATGCAAAGAACACAAGGACTTACATCTATTTCTTCCGGAACACTGTGTGATTTCATAGATGAAAGGAGTTCCATTACAGGAATGACTTCTCCTGTGAGCATTGGAATGATGCTCTGGCCCTGCGCAATAAATAAACTGCTTGAAGTAAAAGCACATCGTGCAGTATTAGAAGTTACTACTAACATGAACTTGCAATACTACATGTAAAAGTTCTTTAACTTTCTATTGTTTGGAAGTGTAGTATGAGCGGAAATTGATGCATAGACGTCTTAGGCTTTGCTCATCGATAATTACGAACTGGAAACATATTTTTGCTTCTCAATAAAATGTCTAAAATGTATTTCCAGGGTCCTATGCTAATTTTCACAATCAGTTTGATTGTCCTAGACAAGAAATATTTGGAGTGAGATAATGTGATCATACCATATTACATGCAATTACTGTTAAGCATTTTAGGTCCAAGTCTGATGTATTAACAATGACAGGAAAACAAAAACCAGGCATTATTAGTCATTAACATACAAAATTACTTATCTGGCTTATCTATCACAAGAAACTGAAGCCATAGTTTCATAGTTACAGTTTCAGAAAGCAAATTCTTTTCATAGTCTTATCCATTAGGTCTCCAACCACATTCCAACATGACAGACTCTGTACATTTCTGTAACTCGAAAAGGTAATGACCTAGTGAAAAACCATCCTTGATAGGAAGCGAGCATGAATCTATGGAAGCTACTACCTTTACAGAGCTTCAAGTGCAAGTAAATGACTTTCCTTTTCTGAAAGGTAATATTCTTCATAGATTTCCACTTTACCCATAAAGTGATGAAATACATTTTCCTTCATTTTGTTGACAGCTTCCATCATCCTATCTTCAGTAATTTTGCCTCCTGTGCATGGCAGGTCATCAGCCAGTCCAAAGTATCTTCCTGGATCCCAAAAAGCAGCACCAACTTCCACAGTCACCAGACGTAGTCAAACAGTTTTGTGATGGTGTGGCATACTCATCAACCAGAGGGCCCTTACCTGATCCTCCATTCTCTCCGTGCCTTCCAAGACAATCTTCTGGAAATGTTCTTGCCTCTCCTGAGCAAGAGAAGCAGTTAAATATAAACGCTCTGGCATTTGTTTTTATATGTATGCACATAACAGTCAAATGGTATAGTTTCTTCCCTGTAGAGTCATGCTTCTTTATTCAAATTTTGATGTTCACGTCTTTTTTCTTTTACAGAGTTGACATTAGCAGGAAGTGTTGTCATTTTAAACAGATCAATGCTCCCTGCTCTGCCCCCCACCAAACCTCTCACATGCTTGGGCACGAGTAGCAGGAAAGGGAGGGTGTAATGACAATGACAAAACATTAAGTTTCTTCATTACAGATCAAGAAAATGCCAAATGATCAGATTATGCTGCAGAATTCCACTTTATGTATGGATTTTTATTTTCAAATGGGTAAGGTACAAACTGATGGTTCCTGATGCAGCAAGAGAAAAATGACATCTCCATAATGAGAAAACTTGGGGAGTGTAGGAAAAAACAGAACTTTTTTTTTTTGCCCCTATATCTTGAGATACTGACCAGTCTTCAAAACATTGTTTTACAAACAAGTACATGAGACATGAAACCTCAAAATACATAAAACATGATGTACAAGAGACTGGACAAAGTTCTCACAACAGACTCAGCAGCAGCTGAGTAGCAAACTGCATTCAAAATGCAACTTACAATGGAACCAAGTTATTATTCACAAAGAGAATTCAGCATTGATCACTGGATCAATACAATATGCAAGAAGTGGAAGATGCTGCAAGAATTAATGATATCTTTTCATAAATGCTGATAGTTTATTGCATTTTTATTGGTTACTCACTAGTTTCCTGCGACTGGACTACTCAAAGTTGATCAACTTCAAGTGGGAAAAGAGTTTACATAACTTTTTTTGAGCAGATGAATAGGGAACAAGCTACAGTGACTTGTCCTAAAACAGTAATAAAACTTGTCTAACCATCTAAGAGAGGCATCTGTGAAAAACAGCACTGGAGTGAGGCAGATTCCTTTGAGACACCTCCATCTTTGAGTTCAGTGTCAATGAAGTAAGACATCCTTGACAATGAAGATCCTTTGCTTTACAAGAAGTCAGTCTTCATGAAGATAAGGCTGAACAAATGGTGTAAGCCACTTCTTTTTAAAAACATAAAAGCTCAAAATTATTAGATAAACATCTGGAACATAAAATTTAAGTCGATAAAAGAGGTTTCTCATCCCATATAGACAATTTGTTTGGAGTTGCTTGTCTGTCTTTGCCAGTGTAAATACTGTTCCATGTTTCTTCTAGTCCTTGAGTTCAGGTTTCTTCTCTTCTGAAGTCTAGCTGGAACTGTTGTCTGCCCCTACACAGAAGAGAGCTGATAACCACAGTAGTACTTGTGAGAGCTGATAACCACAACCACTAGAAATTCCAGAAGAGATACACAGTTCGTTTCAGATAGGACTTCAAAATTTTTGTTCTGTTGTAGCCATAGTTGTTGAACTGCCTCAAAACACAAACTACAAAATTTATTTTGTTTTAATTAAATATCATTCTACAATTCATGCCTAAATTTTAATCTACATTTTCAAAACAGTTTTCTCTCTTCTAGATAAGGCTGCAGAACTGCAGATATATGCAGGGAAAAAGACAATAGAAAAGGAAAAAGACGAGACAATAGAAAAGGAAAAAGAAGAAAAGGAAAAAGAAAAGACAATAAATGTCTATTTCAGAATGCATCACTCTCTCAACTAACCCAGTTGGCCTATCTGATTCAAGAACATCTGAAAAGGAACGAAGAACTTCATAACTAATTTCTGAGGAAACTAGCAGAAAACATTTTTTTTTGCAATTCTCAATGCCACCTGAAGGCTGCCTCTACTGTGGAAACATACTGGTATGGATCACTGTCCAAAAAGAGATAAGACGTACTATACTTAAGAATGATGGACAATTCTTATTTGACGACTCATATTAAAAGTCAGTACAGAGGACACTAAATGACAGAGAAGCAATGCAATCAAGAACATGAGATAGCATTCACTTATGTCAAAAACACTAACATCCAGCAGGCTTTAAGAAGACTAGATTAGGAATTAAGTATTTATGTTTCTACTATACTGAAAATGAAGGTTTATGTCCTATCCTTCCTCTGAAAAATAAACCCCAGAAGTGTCAAAAGCCAATGTGATGGAAAACACTGCCAGCCATTTTTCTGGAATCTTAATTAGTTCAGATAAGATCACTCAAAAAGGAAGCCTAAAGTATGTTGACTAGAGGTCTCAAAACAGAAGAGGAACAAAAACTTTATCAAACATGAGGACAAACATGCACCACCATACACATTACACCTGACATGCAATCCACTGCTCCAAGACAACTTGTACTCCATGAAGACAACAGAGAAGTTCATTTTTGTTATTAGCATGTTATTTATTTTAAACAAAAATACATAACAATTTTCACTTAATAAAGAAATCTCCATAATGTACCCCAAGGTAAGAGTTCCAATTCTTCAGAAAAATTTAGTATGTTTTCCTTTTTGAAATTTCCTAGAAGTATTTGGACTAAAGTAGATGTATTTTCATGGTTCTCCCATTAGTTTTACATAATTTAATGCCTGGCAAACTGTTTGTTGATACCTTTTTTTTGAAAAATAAAACTGTAACAACAATGACAACATGAATTGCACCACTTCCCTTTTCTGGGCCTCAACAGTGAAAACAATGATTTGAAACAGTAAATTTACAATTCTATCTAGTTTAAATACACTAATTAACACAGTTAAAAGGAACAATTTATATCAAATTCAGAGATGAAAACCGGTACAGGTTACCTATTTAACCTAGATAGCCTAGTACAGGTTATACAATATTACCAAATTAAAACATGTCACTAAAAACCCCAGCCTTAAATTTGCTGACATATTGATAACTTTTAACATTCAAAATTGCATCAGCTGCCTCTTAAGTTTTTGTGTCTGGATTGCTATTTAACAGGTGTCACAGAATCTTAATTCTTGCTTTTGCTCAAGACAACCTGGACAACTGTTTTTAGTAATGAACAATAAACCTACCTTATGCATCCATATTCTTCCTTTCCTTATAATATGTGTTAACCTATCCACGCAAACTCTGTGAAGCGGCAGGTAGAAGCCAAGTTCACTTTGTGGAAGTATAATTGATAGTCCGTACGTGCTTCTGTCTCCATTCCAGTTTCCATCAAAAATTAATGACACAATGATTACCCTTTTTTCTGCCAAGACAAAGAACTTCACATCTATTGCACCGCTTTCTGCATTACGAAGTATTTCTCCATTCAGGGTGTGGTTAGCAAGAAAAGTTATTTCACCATCACTGAGAAGTACCTGTTCTGTCTTTGGGGCCCAGATGTGCCGCACTCGAGGCCCAAGAATATTGTCCCAGTAAGCAAAAGTGGCAGCTAATAAAGGCGACTCGCCATTCAAAGAGATCTCCGTTTTAGCAACTGCAGGAGACGGTGGTGGACAAAGAGTGGACATGCCTGCTTCCTCTCTCGTGTAAAACTGAAATGCTTACATTACCTAAAAAAAAGTTTTCATAGAAAAATAAACAAAATTAGAGCAGCATTCATTATTATCTCATCTTCTTTTGCTTCCAAATAAGACTTCAAGAGACAAAGTAACTTCTACACCTGAGATTTCATCGCAGACTTCATTCAAGAAGGAAGTGTATATGCATACCTTCCACATAATGAAGTGGTATGCTTTACAAATGTTAGTCAGTCACACTACAAATACCCTTTACTCACCATACAAGTATGATGAGCCTGCACAATACTCAGCTTGTGTAAGAAAACTGACATACGATAAATATATTCTTTACATCATAATGTTGCAATAAAAGACAAGTGCTCAACACTTTATAGAACGTATTGATGGAAAATTCTTCATATTGCACAGATGCAAATCCTTTACCACTTTCCCTAGCAGTTTCCAACATCTGTATCACTTCCCCATTTTGATGGGGCTGCAGAAGACAAGAAGTTTCATCTTCCCTAAAAGTCACGCTGGAGTCACAAGAACACATTAAATAAAAAAATTTTACAAACACACTCAACCCAGGATAGAAAACTATAAAAGCTAAAATGCATTTATCTTGATGAAACCTCAGATGACCAGAACTCAGCTTTCCTTTCCTCTCTGCCTGCGGCACTCCACACGACAGCAGTGGGGAACTACCGTACACAGGAGCCGTAACACCCACCTCACCGACACAGCTGTAACTCGCCAGACTTCTGGCACCAGTTCGTTCCATGTATCTCAACTCTTTTTTCGTTGTCGGTGTCCCTAATACGATAGTCCGGGAGGAGGGCAAACCACCTTTCTCTACAGCTACTTCTGGGAACTGACGGAGCAACCCGGGGCCGTCCCCTGCCAGCCGGTGACCAACCCGGACGGCAGCAGGGAGGCCGAGGCCATCTGAGGCTCTGAATGTGACTTCACGGTTTTCGGCTAAGACGAAAGACGGCGTCAGTCACCCCTGCCTCCGTACGCTCATGAGCTGACGAAACACTTCCTCTCAGCACAGCCCTTCCAGCAAAGCCAGCTGCCCCCAACAAGGCAGCTGGGGCACATAACGACCGTCCGGAGGCTGAACCACCACGCTCCCAGCCTGGATCAGGCCCTTTTCGCACCCTCCCGGTCTGGTCTGAAGTTCGGAAAGGACCTATAGTCCCGGGGAGGCGGCTGGGAGGCGAGCTGCCAGGAGGGCCAGCTCCCCCCCTCCGCTACAGGAGAGGACGATGACAGCCCCCGGGACGAAAAGCGCAACCTCCCCCGCCGCCCCATACCCGCCTCACCTGCGCACCGGCCGCCACCGCCCCGCGCATGCGTCGAACCCTTCCCCGCCTGCCCACACCGCGGCGGGCCTCAGCGGCGGTCTTGCGCAGGCGCGGCACCGCCCCTCACCGGCAGCGGGCGGTGCCAGCGGGCGGGGAGCCGAGCGGCCCAAGTGCCTGCCGGGCTCGCGTTACCTCATGGCTGTGGGGCGGTGACGGGAAAATGGCGGCTTGCGCAGGAGCTCCTCAGTGCTGTGGTAGCTGACTCCGCTGCGGCGCCGGGAAGGGCGGTGCTGGTGCGCGTTGGGAAGAGTAGTGCACGTAAGCCGGGTCACTCTCTGGAGCGAACAAGCCCGAAGCAGCTCCATGGTTGGCCTGAAAACCAGGTGCTGCTGTGAAGGAGGCCAGGGGAAGCCCCACAATCTGCGTTGTGCCAGGTCCATCGTTTTATGGAGGGGCTTTTAAGCTTAAAATAGGAAGTTAATAATGACAGAAGTAGGTTAGCATCCAAATATACTGTATGCAAAACGGTAAAGCTTGAGCCTCGTTTAGTTTTACGGGTATACGGTAAGTGCCTTTACATCCTGTTATTTCTGCAATCCAGTCTGGATGAAAATCACCACAGTCACTTGTATTTAAGAGGCATTTATTTATTTCAAGCCTAAAAAGGAAAAAGACCCCTCTGATGCAAGGGCACAGCTCTCGTGCTGCAGGCTCCCTTGCCTCTGCTGTACCCTGAGGAGACAGCAGTCTTTAACAGGGCGCAACGGACCTGAGGTGTGAATTTTTTTTTTTTTTTTTTTTAGTCATACTCTCCCAATTTAACCACAAAAATCACCCTCCTCAAAATGCCATTAGTGTTGGGCAATTGGATAGCTCCCATGGAAAAATGTAGTCTTCAGCCCGCTGAAATGTACCTTTTAGGTTACTTCTATTAATGATTTTTAAAACAAACACGGAACATAAAATCACTTATGACTGTGTATTGGATTGTAGTTTTAGCTTCTGAGAAACAGAGCTCCAGTAGAGGTAAATGACCGCACAAAATACATGTAACAATTATACAGGAGCTTGGAGAAACAGTGGAATTAAACTCTAGTTTTAAAAGTTGCTAATATTTAATTTGCTGAATTTGAAGATGGCATCAAATTCAGTGGAGTTTTACTACTTACCTAAATATAAATCTATGCAGTTTATAAAAAAAAACCCCAGTTTTTGTTCATTTAGTTTATATTTGAACAGTGAAGATGAATGTAAACTCGTTCTCATGTAGTTGTAGACACTAAGCTCTATGGTAAGAAAAGTGCATTGATACTAGATAAGTAATGGTGTAGGAAAAGTGGGCTTCAGGGATGGGGAAGTAGGGTTTATCTTTTTGTCACTGAATTGTCATGTAGCCTTGCATAAGACGCTTGGTATTGCTGCATCAGTTTTCCCATTAGAAGCTGCTCTGAGAATTTTACGTTTAAAAGCAAATCACCATGTTATATGCAAAGAAATACTAGCTTGAATTACAAATCCTTTCTTTTTTTCTTGAAGTAATAGATGAGTCTCTGTAATTGCCACAGTGGTACTACTGGCAGAGTGAAATTTCTGCCAACTGTAGCAATACTGATTGTTGTATTTATTTTTTTTTTCCTTCAGTTTTTCATACTTTCTTCAGGCAGAGGAGAGAGTAACAATCCCATTGCATATGATTTGAAGAGACTGACAATATTTCTGCAGGTGCCTTTTGTGGACACATCAGAAGTGGTGACAGGCTGAAGTGTAAGCAGATCTTTTTTTCCCCTGACAGAGAATATATCTGGCTATGAAGCCTAATGCTGCACATCTGCAAAGAAATTAATTATAGAGTGTGAAAGAGAGAAGACGAAAATGCGCTCAGGCTCTGAGCTCAAGCAAAAACACATTTCTATTTTATTTATTTATGTTTTTAGTATGGCATCCTGAATCATCATTGTGACTGATGTCATGCTTTAAAGTAAGGGAGCACATAGGCAAAAAGGGAAAGGAATGAAACAAAATACAGTGGAATGCAGCTATTCACCCTGATTGAGAAAGGCCATGGAAACACAAGGTGTTACCTAGCTACTGTGCTGCACTGAAGCCATGCATGTACTCAGGCCAATGCAAGTTTGCATCACTGCAAAAAACTGATTTTGAAGAAAGCTAATTTCATAGTAATTAATGTTTTCCAGCCAGATCAGACTGCAGCAAAATTAAATCACAAGGTAAATGAGAGCAAATCAGAAAGGTTGGTTGAGGTTGCAAGAAGCAGGAACGCTTGGTGGTGGTGCAGAAATCAGTACTGATATTACACTTTATGCACATGTAAGCAATGTAAAGCCAGATTTAGCTCTAGAAGAAACAAAGCATGCACTCCCCTATCCCCAGGGATTCATTCCTATAACAGGGGAATGGTGGGACTTTCCACAGTATCTCTCGTTTAAGGTTGTAGTTTCACATCTGTGTTAAAACCAGTGAAGTATGCTTGCACTATCACTGTCCTGTTTATGGAGCCTCTTGTTACTAGTTTTAACTTGTTCTTAGAAACACTGGCTTTAGCAAGTGCTAGAGCCCAAGCAAATTTGAGCTTGACCTGTGAATATAAATTTAATTTCACACAACTTCTAGTATTGATTCTGGCTGCCCTTGTATGTAAGTGGTGCTATCCCAGGCTGCTGTTATTATGGTGTTAATACTTTACAGATCCCTAAATGCACTGACATGCCAGTGTAGGTACCCATTAATTACTGTGACAGAAAGCAGACTGCAATTCTAGAGCCACTGAATGGAAGTTAACAATTTTCAAATGGAAGTTAAGGATCCAGAATTTTGGAACGCTGAGGTATTTTATCATAAGAGGACTTCCAGGACTTTTTTTCTCATGATCCTTTAAAGGATTATTTGAGGGTGGTTTGATCTCTTAAAGAAAAGTATTATATCTCTTCCAGCCCATGTGACAACAGTAAAATTACAACAAAAGATCTGTGTAAATGGATGATGGGAGGCAGAATATACATGGCTAAAGAGCTTTCAGACAATAGTTGCTCTGGAGCTCAGGGAACACCAGGCTTCCTCTGGACAGATGCCCCTAAATTTTACACAACAGCAGTTCAGCTTTGTACAGGTTGGATGGACTGTGGATTTAGGCAATAAAGATAATTAATGCTTGGCTGTTGAAATCACACTGTCAGTTCCTCTTAAGCTTCCACAAATTAAAAAAAAATGGAAAACCGAATTTAGTATCTTTAAAGATGCCTAGCATTGCTTAAAAATGTTTACAATAAAAAAAAATCCAAAGGTGATACTGTTTTATTTATGATCAAGCAGTAGTCATGTGAGTTCCAAGTTTTTTGTTGATTCCAGAGTTTTCCAAACACAGGAAGACAGAATCTATTAGAATAAGCACCAGCATAGTTTTGACTTGGCAAAATGGTGGGAATGTGGAGTTCACACCATACTGTGCAGCATTAATTAGAAATAATTAAACTACAAAACTCAAGAAAAGGAGAATCTACCACTGAGGTATACCCAGCTCTGTTATTTTATTCTAACCGCACTGAAGGAGGACACTGTTTCATTAGGACAATACATGATGTTGAAGCAAACATACAATAATCCATGTAAGGTTTAGCTGGAATGTGGAGATAGACATGTCACTTTCAAGAAATAACAGATAATGTCCTGTGATTTGTGTATATCTTAGATGTGCTTTGTAAAACCAAGTTTCTCATAGCAGTAGGAGCTTAGCTAAGGCTAGTTTCCTTTATCCAGGTTACTATGCTAGATGTATTTGTCTGATGTCTTTCTAAGACCCAAAGGCATTGTTCAGGTACAGTTAAGTCAAATCTAAATTCACACAGCTGTTGAAAACATCTGGTCTGGTCTCCTTTCTTCCCAACCCCAAGTGAGTGTTACCACTTTCCTTCTTCTGCTTGTATTAATGTTTGTGTGATGCAACAACATAGCTGTACAACAGATCAGGCTCATCTGTCTGAAAAACAGTTTCTTTTTTGTTTGGCAGACAAATCTAACTTTGGGAATAATATTGTACAGAAGCAAGCATATATCATCATGCCATATTAAGCTTTATAACAATAAACCAAAACTGGTCATAACCCAAGACCATATTTTAAAATAGGAGATGTATATGTTGTGAAATTTTCAAGTCTGAAAGATACTGGATAAACAACTTCACCAGAAAGCTTTCTTTGGTACATGTTACAAATGAAAAGACAGGAGAAACTATAGCATCACTTCTTGTTAGGACCATTACATAAACCACTTCTTCCTCAGTTTCAGTTCTTCTGTTAAGTTTTACTTCTCTTGTTGGGAAAGACTCTGAGATGTATTGATGAAAATCTGTGGTAACATGCTGTTTTTAAAAGCTGTAGATAGCCCTTGCAATTTGCCATGGCCATGTGTGCTGCTGGCAATCAAGACATAAAGGAGTTTCAAGCAGAGGAAATCTTGTCCTTTCCATGAAGACTTAGGAAAATGACCCAGTACTACTCTGTTAGGACAGGCAGGTTTGGGATGTGTTTTAAAATCTTCTGTATGAGTGCATTAGCCTTTATGTACTAATGGGCGGCAGCGTGTAAAGTCCTCTCATGGACCTTCCAGCTGCCATGAAAGGCACTCGTGGACTGTGGTTACCAAAACAGACCAGGTACCTGCCATCACTGAGCAGACTGTGCTCAGGAATTGCTTTCCGTGCATGGTCAGGCATGGCCGAACAGGATTGGTCAGGAACTGTGATGTCTGATGAATGCTTTTGTACCCTACTGTTTGTTCACATACTGGTACTTTTATTCATTGGAGAAGGGACATTGGGAAAGCCATCAAAAACAATTTTTAATGCTTTTGCTTTTTTTTTTAAGTCCAAAGATTTTCATACTAAAACAAAAAATGGAGACTTTAGTT
The DNA here is from genome assembly GCF_028858705.1 of Grus americana. Taxonomy (NCBI): domain Eukaryota; kingdom Metazoa; phylum Chordata; class Aves; order Gruiformes; family Gruidae; genus Grus; species Grus americana. The sequence continues at coordinate 73,866,005 of NC_072891.1, read as the reverse complement.
GGTTCAGGTTTTGAATCCAAAACATCACATATTTTGCAGTACATTGCCCAGCTATTTTCATGGATACGCAGCATTTTCATGAGCCCTGACACAAAAACTTTTGAGAAATGTTCTTCTGTACTTGAACGTCTTTCTTCTTCCACTTTTAACAGAATATTAAAGTACAGTCTTTTTAAAACATTGATATTCTACTTCATTATTTCCAGTGCCATTTCATCTTAAAAAAAGGTCACTGATTTCAAAGGCATCTGCCTTATTGCTGTCAGAAGTGTTACTATAGAATGCTAGATGTAGGGACCGCTTATCATTTCTGAAGGACCGTAGTGGGTTGACCCTGTCTGGAGGCCAGGTGCCCCCTAAAGCTGCTCTGTCACTGCCCTCCTCAGCTGGGCAGGGGAGAGAAAATGTAACAAAAGGCTCCTGGGTCGAGATAAGGGCAGGAAGAGATCACTCACCAGTTACTGTCACGGGAAAAACAGACTCGACTCAGAAAAAATAATCTAATTTATTACCAAACAAATCAGAGTAGGGTAATGAGAAATAAAATCAAACCTTAAAAGACCTCCCTCCACCCCTCCCTGCTTCCCAGGCCCAACTTCACTCCCCATTTCTCTCCCTCCTCCCCCTCAGTGGCACAGGGGGACGGGGAATGGGGGTTGTGGTCAGTTCCTCACACGCTGTCTCTGCCGCTTCTTCATCCTCAGGGGGAGGACTCCTCACACTCTGCCCCTGCTCCAGCCTGGGGGCCCTCCCACGGGAGACAGTCCTCCACCAACTGCTCCAACGTGAGTCCTTTCCACGGGCTGCAGTTCTTCACCAGCTGCTCCAGCGTGGGTCCCTCCCATGGGGTGCAGACCTTCAGGAACAGCCTGCTCCAGCGTGGGTCCCCCATGGGGTCACAAGTCCTGCCAGCAAACCTGCCCTGGCGTGGGCTCCTCTCTCCATGGGGCCACAGGTCCTGCCAGGAACTTGCTCCAGCATGGGCTTCCCACGGGGTCACAGCCTTCTTCAGGTGCCTCCACCTGCTCTGGCGTGGGGTCCTCCACGGGCTGCAGGTGGAATCTCTACACCCCCTCATCCTTCCTCCATGGGCTGCAGGGGGACAGCCTGCCTCACCATGGTCTTCTGCAGGGGCTGCAGGGGAATCTCTGCTCTGGTGCCTGGAGCTCCTCCTCCCCCTCCTTCTGCACTGACCTTGGTGTCTGCAGGGTTGTTCCTCTCACATCTTCTCATTCCTCTTTGCTGCTGCTGTGCAGGTCTTTTTTTCCCCCCTTCTTAAATACGTTATCCCAGAGGTACTACCAGTGTTGCTGATGGGCTTGGCTTTGGCCAGCCGTTAGTCCGCCTTGGAGCCAGCTGGCATTGGCTCTATCAGACACAGGGGAAGCTTCTAGCAGCTTCTTGCTGAAGCCACCCCTGTAGCCCCCCCGCTACTAAACCCTTGCCATGTAAGCATGTAACTTCTTATAAAATTACCATCTTATTCTCTCAAGATACATTAATATACACTCATAAGTAGCATGGCAACATCCAGTTTCTACTTTAGCTTTGAAATAGGTCAGAGACTTGCTGCAGAGTCATCAGAAGCTGGTTGGGAGGTGGGTAAGAAGCCCAATATGAGTAAAAAGTTTTCTCATGTTGTATCTGAGGTCAATGCTCATAGGTTTGGTGCAAGCTTTTCCAGGAAAAAAGGTAAGGACTTTGAAGTCAAGGTTTGTGTTGAGGCAAAGCAGCAGGGTTATTCTGATATCATGGCTGTTTTGGTCCAGCCTTACAAGGTCTATTTTGTGTTGCCAAAGGACATTGCTTCATAAGCAGAAGCAGTTTCCATAAGACTTCATGTAAACTAAAGATCACTGGGGGCAAGCAGGTTTCCTGAGGAGTCATCCAAGGTCAGACTCAAACTTGAAAGGACCCAGTAGGTTCCTCCTAGTGGTGTCCTAGTTGAGACCCAGTGCTAAAATTTGCTCAGAGGTCGGTCAAGGTTGCGACTGCCACCAAAAGCAGACATCGTAAACCTTCCTGCTGAATTCTCTGTGAATGCAATTTTCTGTAGTCAGTCAGTTTGATTGAATCACTGTTACCCATCTGCTTTTTAATGTTTTTCCAATAAGAAACCACTCACTTTTCAATTGTTACCTTGGCTACATCTGTATCTTCTTAGTACCACAGCATGTTAAAGCAGTATACAAAGCTGGTGTGATAACTTTTGGTAGCGAGATATGTGCTTCACACAAGACGACTGTGCTCATGAAATAATGAACCCTAGGGTGCAGCTTCACTCGTAAGATAGCAAATAAGGCTGCCGGTAAGAGGCAGGATCAGCTGTATCACAACTGCTCTTGACAGATTTTTTTACCAACCTGATCAGCCATGAAAATGTGGCTTAGGTTCTTTGTTCGTCATTACAAAGAAGCATTGCAATGAAGAGCTACACAGGGTTTGGAGGGCTTGTGAGCATGGTAGAAGGCAGATGTCTACATGTAAGTTGTGAATACCTACTAACACAGGTCTCATCCTTACAAGAATAATTTTGATATTTCAGGTATGTCACAATGCTCTTTTAAGCATAGGTTACTGGACTTGTTTTGTAATGATCCGCTGCTCTAGAACTATAGAAATGTTGAAATCCCTATTGTCAAATCAGGATCTAAGTGTTCCATCGTGTTTAGTGACATGAAATTAATTAGGAATCAATGAACTATGCATTCAGCATCAGTGTCAGCAATATAATAGATAAACTGATACTAAATGCTTGCAAAATGCTAAGAGCCACTTAGAAATTTTTATACGCCCGTCTCTAATCCCCAAAAGTGATAATGTCATCCATGTACGCTGTGTCCCCCCGCCAAGTTAAATGTATGATTGGGTATGTAGGTCACAAGCTCATGTCCTCTCTCCTGAGTACTGCTGTGTGTGACAGGGAGCTCCAGCTGTACCTGTACCTGTGCCACCCCTGCAATGCAGACCCTCATGCCACTGAGGAAGCCCCTGGCAAGGTCCCGTAGGCACATGCAACAGGGCTTCCCTCCTCTGTGTCCTCCACAGTGATGGGTGCAGGCACCCAGCGGTGCCCTGCAGCAAAGCTGGGCTGCTCTGTCTGCCGCAGCAGCTCTCAGTCAGTGCCGGGGCTGCCCTGGCTCTGCTGCACTCTGCTATCTTCCCCACTGCTGCAAATGTTTCTGCTGCTTTTATACTGCTTTTCAGGCTGACTCCTTTTTTTCCCAAACTCTCTTAATTGCCTGATTACTGTTTAATCCATGTGATCTTAATCTTTAGCATTATCAGTGTTGGACAACCACCCCCTGAGACAGTTTTGGGTGTCCCATTCACATTCACTGTTACACTGATGTCCCTATCTGATCTGCTCTTGTTATCTGGCTGTTTGAACAAGAAGAGGGGGTTTGCAGGCATCCAACAATCACTGTCATACTGTAGCTATCAGAAATCTGAGCAGGGAATTAACTATAGACAGATGGTTGTGGCTGAAAGGAAAGGATGAGCAGCTGTAGGAGCCAAATTCTGTCCTGTCTGCTTGTATGTTTGTAACTTGCCATACATTTAAATGTAAGTGCACAAGGCAGCATAAGAGTAAAAAACAAAGCATGGAACCTTAGAACCAGGACAGGCATACGCTTCGGATAAAAGACACTGTCACTTTGACTTTCAGGTGGAAAACACTTCCACACATACTTACAGTGCTGATCACTCCTCCCTTCTAGGTGTGTGACATAGCATTCTGTATTCAACATCCAACAACTAATTTGGGATAGCTTTACTGTTACCCATACTGCATGGCCAGGTCAGGTTGTCTTTCTCTGTCACTGATTTAAGAGCTCCTAATTCTGGAGGAAAACAAACTGTAGCCAGAACTTCCTGTTCAAAAGGGTTAGGGGGCAATTCTCACGAGCTAGATAATCTCTTCTTAGTGCTCTGATAGTGTTTTGAACATGCAGTCTTTTGGTTAAAATACTTGAAGAGAGTCTAAGTGACACTAGTGTGTTCTGTGCCTGAAATGGCACCAGCTGAAGGGTCATCACAAGTTTATGCAGCTATGAATGTTGAGCTAGTCTAACAAGCTGTTTAATTGGCTTCATTGTCTCATTGCCAGGTCATTTTAATCTCCACATTACAATTCTTTTGCCATTTTTAAGGCATTTACAGGTGTTGAAGAATCTGATTTTTTCTTCCAACAAAAATACTGTGTTACTCAAAGTTCATGTGTTGTTAGAGCAGCATGCTTATGTCTCTGCTGCTTTTCTATCCACATGTGACAGAAGACACCTCAGTTCGATTTTATGCAGAGCATTCTTATGAACTCTTAGGTGTGTAAACTTCTTTGTTCCTCCTCTTGGGCTAAACAAAATTACTACAGCTATTTTCCTACAGCTCCAAGGCCAAAGAAATAAATTCCACCACACTTAGCTAGACTAGAAGTGCATGTCCAAGCCTTCCCAGAGCCTCAAGACACATAGCACCTACCTCAAAGCAGAGGACCTGGGAGTAATTTGTGAGCAGAACATAGCAGTAGTTCTTCCTTGTGGGTTAGCTGGATATTCAGCTAGACAGCAAGGCAGTGAAGAACTGGCACCTTTGGCATTCCCTGCTAGCTTCCTTGCTCTCGTAGGGAGACCCTTCGATTATCCAGCAACTCTGTCCTCCTGTCACCTTGCTGCCATCACTGGCTGTAGCTCCAGCACAAACATTACATCTGAACTGCCCAGAGCTGTCTGTATGTGACTCAGGAGCCAGTCCTATGGACAATTGGATTGGGCAGTGAAGAAAAATGATGGTTTCTTAGGATTACAGGAGTTACTAAGTCTCACATCCTTTCCATATGGGAAAGTACTTAAAATCCGGATACAGCTCAGCACTTGAAGGAGCCACATGTGAGTGTGTCTTTCAGTATGGGTAGGTGCAAGCCACGTATGTGACCACATGATGAAGTGGCTGCTGGCTGCATAGATTTTAGGACTGTTGAAGGTGACTAGGTTTCTTCAAGTAAACACACAGCTGGCTAGCAGTCATGTCAAATGCATTTAGCAAGCTATGTGTAAATAATTCTCATCAGTATATGATGTCAGTTTAGAAATACAAATAGGATTTCATGATACTTAAAATGATTACAGGTACACGTTCATTAAGCCAAACACACGAAAACCTTGAGTATCAGTGAGGTCTGCAGGAATAAATCTGTGTTGAAGATGTTCTTCTTATTTTTCTGTGTCTTTTTGCTTTCTCTGCATTTAGTTTTACTTGCACTGGGATCAGTGGTAAAAGTTGCCTTTAGATTTCCAGGAGAGGAGAACCTAGCCTTGAGGCAGTGCAGGATGTTATTTACTGCAGCTGTCAATGACAGCTTTATCTTAGAACAACAGTGTGGGTACAATTCAACACTGCCTCATAACATATATGATTATTTTCACTGGAGAAAAGATTTGGTAGCTTTCTGCACCTCCTTCATTTGATCCTGCGCTGAAGTGTTGCATACAAAGCTTGGTAACAGACACACACTTAACGTCTGTGGCATTCTGTCTTGACTTCAATATTTATTTTCTCCATCCTTATCTTTCAGGCTTGATTATCTTGTTTGGTATGTTCAAATATTAGAAAATCTTTCTGACTGATACTGAAAAAATGTGTTGTGATTTGTTAAATATTTGTTTTATTGTTTGGTTGACTGGCTAAACTTGCAGTGGTTTATGGTAGGTTTGTGTCTTACAGAACCTTCTGTCTACATAACCTAGTAATGCATTTTTATTGGATATTATATTTCTACTTTATTTTCACATCTTACTGTCATGAGCATGACAGAGAAAACATAGTGGGTTTCGATACTGGGGTTTTAAGAACGGGTGGTTGGCACTGTTATCCTCCCTGATAATTTCACACACACACACTCTCACACTCATTCCCATTTACTCAGTCTTGACTTCCTTCTCATTGGGGAGATTGCAGTTGGTCCTGGAGAATTGGGGAGAAAGTGTTGATTTTGTGCTTTTCAGGTGCTTGCAGTTACTGATCTTGGGTGTCAGTGGCCAAGTTCCCAAGCATCCCCAGGCTTTTTTAGGCGCATTTCCAAGGAACTTCCCCCATTTCTAGGGATTTTCCCAATTTTACAAACCTGCTTTTCTCCATCTAAATATTACGTATGTAGAAACACATGTGATCTGCTTCTTAATTAAAGGTTTTGCCTCATGTTTTGTCATGTGTCTTTTTGTTCACTGGAGGATTTGGTGTATGTCACTTCTGTTTAGTCCAGGCGTTACTACATTTTACCACAAGCCCGTACAGGTTGTAGCTAGCAAACAGCAGACCTGTGCTTGAGAATTCAGAAGCTTAGTTTTGGACATTCACCCTCTCACCTCTATGATTACCTCCTGCCTGTTGATGTTAACAATATAAGGTATTTCTTGTCCACCACATTTACTCATACCAACATTTAAAAGGTCTAAAGAATACAAACTATTTTATAGTCTGCTTTCAATTTTTCTTGTCTTATCACTGAAGAATCTTATCCTTGCTTTCTTATCCATTTTTCTTGTAACATGCTATTAATTTTCCACTTGGGATTAAAATCCTCTCAGTCATTTTAAAGCTACTCTGCTGTGTGGCTTGATGCAAGGGGTGTAGCCTAATGTGGCCTCATGAGTCATTGCCTCATTGCAAAAAGCAGTTGTACTTTTAGATGATGCTGAAAATAATCAGCAGTTTCAGACAAAGTTCTGAATTTCTAAGGACTGGTTATAGCAGTGAGGCACCACATTCAGTATAACAAATGCTTATACTTAGGAAATATAAGAAAATATTCAGACAGATAGAAACAATGAAGACCATATAGTATACTGTTTCCTCTTCACAAGCAAAGAGAAATCTGACTCAAAACCAGGGTCTCTCTTCATTCTTTCTGCTTTGGCAGAACAGTGGAACTTCAAGAGGGAGTTTTGGCTGAGTAAGTAACATGGATTAATATCTAAAAATACTAATGTAGCCAGGGAGCAATAAAACTGGCAGCTTAGAAATATGGATCTAAAAGCAGTCTTCTTTGCCACTATGTGACAAGAATTTATCATTTCTGCAATACTTAACTTCACAGGAAGCTGTCCAATATGTCTCTGAAATTTTCAAGCAAAGTGTAAGCCCTGTACACGCTCACTGATGGGGTTAATAATTGTTTTCTTTCCAAAATGCAAGGCAAAGTAGCTGGACAGTATCCTGGACAGAAAAGAGTAATAGAAATATGAGATATTAGAACATGAGAAATTAAAGTTCAGGTGCTGATAAATAAATTTATTCCAGAGAATATGGAATATGGAGTAATTTTTATTGTCATAATAACACCTGAAAATACTAAAAGAAGCATAGAATTTGATGAGGAAAATTCAACACATTTTTTCCCCCCACTACTGGTTCATTTTTTCCAGGACTTATTAATGGCAGAGGTAGTAAACTGATGTTGGAAGCAAGGATTAAAAAGCCTTCATTCCCATTTGTTATTCAAAATCTGTCCACACGTAAGATCAGAAATTCTGCTCTTTAAAAAAAAGATAAAATTAGAGACCTTGAAAGTTATTTTCCTCTTCACAGACAGAGGTAAGTAATCTATCAGTCATCATGGCTACTGAAGCAAGACAGGAGAATTGACCTGTGTTTTTTACCCTGTTCTAATAAGGCACTTTCTAAGAAACTTAACACTGCAAGGCTATATCTACAATCCTCATGCTATCCAAATACTTGTGAAAGACACCTTTTCATATGTTTACTCTCTTCTATCAGGAAATGTAACAAAAGTGGCAAGGAACAAGCTAATCTCTTATTAAAATAAATATTTGAGATCAGAATCTGTAGCAGGAGTTAACAGTCTTGGCAAATAACATGCCTCTCACTAATGAGTTCAAAGCAGCTCTGCTGCTAAGAGATACGTAAGGGAGATGGGTAAGTGACAGCTCTTTATAGCAGTTAGTACCTGACACTCAAGGGCTTGTTTCACAGCTTGGGGAATTTGAGTGCGCTCTCACTTGTGCTGCACTGCAGCTAAAGAAGCAGGAAATGGTATGTTTTGACCTGTTGGTTGCAGCATGCTTTTCACCTAGGAAAGAACAGAAAACCATTCTTTTGGATTCTTTTTTTGCTAGCAAGCCCCAGAGCACTTCGAGGACTCACATCTTTCCTAGCTGCTCAAATTCCCTGACAATAAGCAGACACTTTTTAATTGTGGTGCCATTTTTGAATACACAGAAGTCAAGATACTTATCTGGTCAAAGGTATGTTCAGTAACATTGCCACTATCAGTTGCTTGAATCTGTATTTGCAATTACTGTGCAGATGCCATGGGAGTTTATACACAGCAGAACAAACGTCAGCAGAGAACTAGCATCTCTGCCGCAGAAGTTCATGTATGAGCCAAATACTTGGCACACACTGATGTCATTATATAAAGTGCACTTGCACTTTAGCAGCTCTTGTATGTTTGAAATGTCTATGGCAAGAAGGTCATTTAGAAGAAACACAGTGGTTTCATTTGATATCCCCTTTACAGTGTGGGAGGCCGCTGCCAGGCTCTCTGAACAAGGGTCGCTGCAGAGAAGATTCCCAGTCTCTGGTGGGGTAGGTGGAGTCCTGGTGACCTTCAGGGCCCTCAGCGAGAAGGCCAGGAGTGTTCCATTTGCTCTCATTTACACCTTTGGTGCTGTCTGTGAAGTGGTTTTGGTGGGCTCACATGATTTTCCAGTGGCTAGGTGTCAAACTAGGCTCAAATGGGGAGGGGGATAACATCAGGCTTGCCTGCGACAAGTTGTGGGATGATGTGCCTGGGTTGGAGGGACCGAGTGCTGGTGAGGGGCCTCAGCCTATTGCTCAGAGACGTGCTGGACACACTGCAGCATGCTTGAAGCCTAGAGGAGACGAGCCAGGGGCTCCAGATGCAACAGGAACCTACGGGGAAACACTGAGAAGATACATCAAAGGAATTCCAGCTGCTGTAGCCCATCAGTCGGCCTCATCAGGGGCACAACTGAAATGCCTCTACACAAATGCATGGAGCATGGGGAATGAACAAGAGGAGTTAGACACATGTGCATACCTGCAGGGCTATGATCTTATTGGCATCATGGAGACATGGTGGGATGGCTCCTATGACTGGAGTGTTGGGATGGAAGGGTACAGGCTTTTTACGAAGGACAGGCAGGGCAGAGGAGGAGGAGGTGTCACCCTCTATGTCAATGACCAGCTGGAGTGCATGGAGCTCCACCTGGGGATGGATGAGGAGCTGACTGAGAGATTATGGGTCAGAATTAAAGGGAGCACAGGGACAGGGGACATCATAGCGGGGGTCTGCTACAGGCCACCTGACCAGGGAGACCGAGTGGATGAGGCCTTCTATAGGCAGATAGGAGCAGCCTCACATTCACAGGCCCTGGCAACACAGCAGGGCACAAGCAATCCAGGAAGCTTCTGGAATGCATTGATGATAACTTCCTCCTCCAAGTGACAGAAGAGCCCACGAGGAGAGGTGCCATGCTGGACCTTGTTCTCACCAATAAGGAGGGCCTGGTAGGGGATGTGAAGCTCAAGGGCAGCCTTGGCTGCAGTGACCATGAAATGGTGGAGTTCAAGATTCTCAGGACAGCGAGGAGGGCACACAGCAAGCTCCTTGCCCTGGACTTCAGCAGAGCAGACTTTGGCCTCTTCAGGAATCTGCTTGGTAAAGTACCATAGGACAAAGCCCTGAAAGGAAGAGGGGCCCAAGACAGCTGGTTAGTATTCAAGGGTCACCTCCTCCAAGCTCAGCAGTGATGCATCCCAACAGAGAGGAAATCAGGCAAAAACACCAAGAGGCCCCAGTGGGTGAACAAGGAGCTCCTGGACAAAGTAAAACAAAAAAAAGAAGCCTACAGAGGGTGGAAGCAAGGGCAGGTAGGCTGGGGGGAATAGAAAGAAACTGTCGGAGCTGCCAGGGATCAGGTTAGGAAAGCCAAAGCCCTGATAGAATTAAATCTGGCCAGGGATGTCAAGGATAACCAGAAAAGTTTCTATAGGTATGTCAGTGATAAAAGGAAGACTAGGGAAAATGTGGGTCCCCTCCAGAATGAAATGGGAAACCTGGTTACCCAGGATATGGAGAAGGCTGAGGTACTCAATGACTTCTTTGCCTCAGTCTTCACTGGCAAATGCTTGAGCCACACTGTCCAGGCAAAGGCAGGGACTGGGAGAATGAAGAACCACCCACTGTAGGAGAAGATCAGGTTCGAGAGCATCTAAGGAACCTGAAGGTGCACAAGTCCATGGACCCTGATGAGATGCATCCATGTGTCCTGAGGGAAATGATGGATGAAGTGGTCAAGCCACTCTCCATCATATTTGAGAAGTCCTGGCAGTCTGGCGAAGTTCCCACTGACTGGAAATGGGGAAACATAACCCCCATTTTTAAGAAGGGAAAAAAGGAAGAACCGGGGAGCTACAGGCCAGTCAGTCTCACCTCCGTGCCTGGCAAGATCATGGAGCAGATCCTCCTGGAGACTATGCTCAGGCACATGGAAAATAAGGAGGTGATTGGTGACAGCCAACATGGCTTCACTAAGGGCAAATCGTGCCTAACAAAGTTGGTGGTCTTCTATGATGGGGTTACAGTGTTGGTGGATAAGGGAAGAGCAAGAGATGTCATCTACCTGGACTTGTGCAAGGCATTTGACACTGTCCTGCACGACATCCTTGTCTCTAAATTGGAGAGACATGGATTGGACTGATGGACGCCTTAGTGGATAAGGAATTGGCTGGATGGTTGCACTCAAAGAGTTGTGGTCAATGGCTCAATGTCCAAGTGGAGACCAGTGACGAGTGGTGTTCCTCAGGGGTCAGTACTGGGACCAGCAATGTTTAACATCTTTGTCGGTGACACGGACAATGGGATCGAGTGCACCCTCAGCAAGTTTGCCAATGACACCAAGCTGTGTGGTGTGGTTGACAAGCTGGAGGGTAGGGATGCCATCCAGAGGGACCTGGACAGGCTGGAGAGGTGGGCCCATGTGAACCGCATGAAGTTCAACAAGGCCAAGTGCAAGGTCCTGCACGTGGGTCAGCGCAATCCCAAGCACAACTACAGGCTGGGTGGAGAATGGATTGAAAGCAGCCCTGAGGAGAAGGACGTGGGAGTATTGATTGATGGGACACTGAACATGAGCTGGCAGTGTGCGCTTGCAGCCCAGAAAGCCAACCGTGTCCTGGGCTGCATCAAAAGAGGTGTGACCAGCAGGTCAAGGGAGGTGATCCTGCCCCTCTACTCCGCTTTTGTGAGACCCCACCTGGAGTACTGCATCCAGCTCTGGGGGCCCCAGTACAGGAGAGACATGGAGCTGTTGGAGAGAGTCCAGAGGAGGGCCACGAAGCTGATCAGAGGGCTGGAGCCCTATGCCCTATGTCCTCCTATGAGGACCAGCTGAGAGAGTTGGGGTTGTTCAGCCTGGAGAAGACAAGGCTCTGTGGAGATGTAACTGTGGCCTTCCGATACGTAAAGGGGCTACAGGAAAGATGAACAGGGACCATTTATCGGGGCTGTAATGATAGGACAAGGGGTAATGGGTTTAAGCTGAAGGAGGGTTGATTTAGATTAGCTGTTAGGAAGAAATTCTTTACTGTGAGGGTGGTGAGGCACTGGCACAGGTTGCCCAGAGAAGCTGTGGATGCCCCATCCCTGGAAGTGTTCAAGGCCAGGTTGGATGGGGCTTTGGGCAACGTGGTCTAGTGGAGGGTGTCCCTGCCCACAGCAGGGGGGGTTGGAATTAGATGATCTTTGAGGTCCCTTCCAACCCAAACCATTCTATGATTCTATGATTCTATGAAACACCAGCCACTGAAGGAACACTGCCAACAACCTAAAGATGCATGACTGTGACCAAGTTACGTGCTTTCACTCTGAGATGTCATTTCAAACGATGTTGAGACATGCTTATTGCTAAACATCCTCTGAAGATAACAGTTCAGTTTCCAGAGCATCTTTCAGAATGTGTATTCAAAATAAAGACCAAAAATACCCACGCTGTATTACCTGACTCCCACATGTCTGACAGGGAATAGACAGTTATTTTAGTTCATTCAAAAAATCCAGGAATTTCTGCAACATAATAACATTTAGAGAGTTGTTGAACAAAGTGAGGTAGGTCCCTCTTGGCCTGTATTCCTGTGTGTTACAGCTACAGTCTGTTAACAGTGTCTTTGGGGATGGAACGAACTCACCAGTTCTTTGATTGCCACTTACAACTTCAGATGTAATTGAGTTTTGTGTGCTATAGCTCTGAAGATTGCTGTATGTGATCTTTCATGGTGAGAGTTAGTATATCTGATAATTAGTATCCTTGACCTTCCTGACTCTGATGACCCTTGCTTTGTAAGTTCTACTGCCATTTTAATGGGAGGTTGTCCAGGTATTTTCAAGTAAAGCATAAATCCAATCTTGATATCCATATATGAGAAGACTCTTGTACAAACAGAACACATGTAATAGCCAATTAAGTTATTTTGTTGATAGAAGAAAAAATATGAAATTGTAAACAATGCTAAAGGTGCAGAACACAAATGAGTAAGACAGGAACTCGTACCATTTTGTAATTGTTTTGCTCTCTCAAACATTGTGGAGGAGGTCAGCCAAACAGAGCTTAATGTCATCCTGTAGTGATTAATTACGGTCATGTCTAATCTCAGTCAAGAGCTGGTAATGAGCCACTTACATTTTCCCATTCAAATATTTCTGTTGAGTGTTTTGTCAGAGTGCAAATGGTGTTAAATATTACGTTCAACAGGTGAAGACACTTCACTCTGCAAAAGCAGCATCCTTAGTCACCCAGGTGGGAGGAAGAAGTTTTATGTGACATCAAGGAGACAAAAAGTTGCATAATCAGACAGAGTGGAGGTCTTGTGGTCCAATCACAGAACAATTCCATGCCCAGAGAAACTAATAGAGCTGGCTACCAGCAGGAAGCTCTTTCATTAGGAGGTTTTCTCTCATGCATGTAGCCTGAAACGTAAGGAATTTAAGTATGATCATGGTGCAAACACATCCAATATCCACTTTAACAACCCCTAGCCCCAGCTCCACTTGCGTACTTTATTAAGAACATTTGTAATGATGCTGTGTTAGAAGTTATGATGCCACTTTGTCTTTCACTTCAGGCTGGCTTGTTTTAAGGGTGATTTTAAATGAGCTATATAACCAGTGAAGCATTTCTTACATTGGGGAGTGGTGTGGTAAATCTGTAAACTGAAAAAATGAGTCATCTTAGCAATGTGTGTAAGCCCCAGGAAATGTGGTAGGTAACAGAGCAGGCTAGTCTGAGACCTGCTATCCCTCCTTTCATGGAACAAAGTACCTCACAGGGACTCAGTTAGCTACCCTGGCATAAGATGAGATATGGAAGGGCATATGTGAATCCTCAGGGATTTAAATGAGCTACTGTTATTACCTAGGCTTTCTCTTGTACGTTACATTGCACAGGATTGTAGTAAAGAGCAGAGGAAGCTTTAACAAGCCAGTAGGGAGGAATCCTAGTCAGCCTCTAACTCCCACTGGCACTGAGGACCAGACAAAATGTCACGTGTCATGGAAGGTCATAAGCTTTAGATCCACAAACACCTACCAAGTCTCACAGAAGTTATGATTAATGCATGCTCAGAGAAGTTGAGGGTGTTCCTAATGGTATTACATATACTAATATGTATTTTAGGAATTGAAAATTGTCTGCACTATCAGTAGAATCTGAAGTGGAACAACCAAGGCACTTTAGTCAGAGCAAGGGAGCAGTGTAATCAGCTTATAAACTCAAACGAACTCTCTTTTGCCTGGTATTGCATAACTGGTTCTAATCTCTACTTCACAGAAACCTAATTCGAGGATCTTTTATGATGTTGTTCCTATTTCAGCCTGCAAAGTCACAGGGGCACTTTTAATTGAACTTTGAGTGCATTATTAAATATTTTAAGATATTACCAACTTCCTAATACCTAGTGGAGTATAATTTTAGTATTTTTTAAAATAAAAATGACAAAATACATCAATTGTATGCAGTGTTAGAGGCATGCTTGAGCAACGTTTCAGATGATAGATAAACACAAAAAAATTGTAAGCCCAGCATTCAGCCAGAGAAGGCTTTCAGTTACAGCGTCAGCTCCAGAAGTGTAATGGCAATGACATCTGATGCAGCCTAGCAAGGTTATATCCTTCTGATATCAGTTTGAAGAAGATGTGGCATCTAACTCAAGAATATGCAAATCAAATGCTTTGGGCAGATGGGCAGCACTGCTGATTAAACACAAGGCTGCTGTAATCAGTCACTACCATTTCCATTTGAAGTTTTTGAACAGAAGTTAAAACAAAAAAGTCTTCAGACAAACCACAGTGGAGCGGGAAGAAGAGCTGAAATTCTAGTTATGTCTTTGTAAAATGAAGGACAGCAAGATGCACACATATCCTGTGAAACTATAGGGTTGCTAAAAAGTATGCTTTTGCAAAATTAGAGATGATTAAAAATGATGTAGAGCATGTGTTGAACAGCAGCAGGAGATTCCATACTAGATACATAAGCAGTGGCACATTAAAAATGATACAGACAGACAGAAGATTAGTTAGTAAAGTTTTCAACAAGTATTTGAAAGGTGATCAAATTGCAAAGTATTAGCTTTTATGGGTGCGACCAGTATCTCAGCTGGGTCTGATGGACTGACTGTCATGGAGCTTGGCCAATTTACACCAGAGGTGTCCTGCAAACCACACTTCAGCAGTCAGATTACGCTGAAAAGTTACTTGTTTACTTTTCTGCAGTAGTTGTAGCACAAGCTTCAGTCAGCTTGGCACTTTCTGATCATTGAGATGCTCACATTGCTACATTGTGTTGCGTTTGCATGGCAAGGTTTTGGTAGCAGGGGGGCTACAGGGGTGGCTTCTGTGAGAAGCTGCTAGAAGCTCCCCCTGTGTCTGACAGAGCCAATGCCAGCCGGCTACAAGACGGACCCGCCCCTGGCCAAGGCTGAGCCCATCAGCGCCTCTGTGATAACATATTTAAGAAGAAGAAAAACAGTCAGAGAGAGCTTTTGCAGCCGGAGAGAGAAGCGAGACGATGTAAGAAACTCTGCAGCCACCAAGGTCAGTGCAGAAGGAGGGGGAGGAGGTGCTCCAGGCACCAGAGCAGAGATTCCCCTGCAGCCCGTGGTGAAGACCATGGTGAGGCAGGCTGTCCCCCTGCAGCCATGGAGGAAGGATGAGGGGGTGTAGAGATTCCACCTGCAGCCCATGGAGGACCCCACGCCGGAGCAGGTGGAGGCACTTGAAGAAGGCTGTGACCCCGTGGGAAGCCCATGCTGGAGCAAGTTCCTGGCAGGACCTGTGGCCCCATGGAGAGAGGAGCCCACGCCAGGGCAGGTTTGCTGGCAGGACTTGTGACCCCGTGGGGGACCCACGCTGGAGCAGTCTGTTCCTGAAGGTCTGCACCCCGTGGGAGGGACCCACACTGGAGCAGTTGGTGAAGAACTGCAGCCCATGGGAAGGACTCACATTGGAGCAGTTGGTGGAGGACTGTCTCCCGTGGGAGGGCCCCCAGGCTGGAGCAGGGGCAGAGTGTGAGGAGTCCTCCCCCTGAGGAGGAAGGAGCAGCAGAGACACCGTGTGAGGAACTGACCACAACCCCCATTCCCCGTCCCTCTGTGCCGCTGAGGGGGGAGGAGGTTGAAGCTGGGAGTGAAGTTGGGCCTGGGAAGCAGGGAGGGGTGGGGGGAGGTGTTTTAAGGTTTGATTTTATTTCTCATTGCTCTACTCTGTTTTGCTTGGTAATAAATTAGATGAATTTTCTATCTAAGTTCAGTCTGTTTTGCCCGTGATGATACAATAATTGCTGAGTGATCTCTCCCTGTCCTTATCTCGACCCACAAGCATTTCGTTATACCTTTTCTCCCCTGTCTAGTGAAGGAGGGCAGTGACAGAGTGGCTCTGGTGGGCACTTGGCCTCCAGACAGGGTCAACCCACCACATACTTGCATTGCCTCTATTAAACTCTTTTCACTGAGAAAGAGGCACATGTCCTGGTAGGATTTAGACACAGTACCCTCACAGCAAGGATGAGTTAAACTTTATAATCAAGGAACCTGGCACCTGTAAAAGATAATTGTTCACATTTTTACTCCGTGATCATTAAAGCTAAAAAGAGGGTAATCTTGCAACTAAATATATGTTTACATATAGGGAATTAGAGATCATTATGATTCGAGTTTTTAGCAGGCTGATAAAGGAGGCCAATTTTAAACTCAAAAACCTTTATTAAATTCAGCCATTAACATCTCATTTTGTGGTAACTGTTAGTACTTACACAATATTAATCATCTTCACTACATACGTAAACCTGTTTGTCCTTAACACTGATACCCTAAATAACCTCTGTGTATGTGGTACCACGAAGCTGATGCCATGACATCAGGGCTGATGGCTGGGTCCTTGGTGGCCTTGGTCATGGAGGTGGAGGTGATAAGGCTTGAGAGCTCTTCGACAAGGGAAGTCTGATCAGATGTGGGCCTATCGTCTTCCTTCTCTGTCTTGTCTCTCCCTGCCTGATGTTTATATGCTCTTTGCCCCCCTCCTGAAAGAGGGATCTCATCTGCTCTCCTTACTGCTTACCTCCGTTGTGATTTTATCAGTCATCCTTTATTTGTATGCAGCAGGCTGTCCAGCCCACTGCAGCCTTTTGTATCTATCTTGTCCTTTGGCAACTTTTTCTTAGTTGGATGCTTCCTGTGTGCAGCTATATGTGTACTTGTTTCCCCTGTTGGTGGTCACGTTGCTCAGGCACATTATGTAAAATGCTTATGCATTGTGTATGGCTATGCTATCACAATGGCACAAAATATATGCTGCTATTGGTTACACTTTTTAGTAAGCTTACATTGGGTTCAAGGCAAGCTAATGTTGGTTATACCCTAAGCAGTGCACTCTTAGTTTCTAGGTGTCACAAATCTCTGCTTCAGCTACAACAAGCTTAATCTTTCTCTAACAGAGGAGTAATGCAACATGCCTGTCCATTTTGGTGTAAAGAAAGCTAATTTGATCTCATGCTCATGCCAGTCTCTACAGGAGGTAGCAGGGATTAGAGACAATACTCTTGAGAAGGTACTCTGGAATCCAGGAGTTGTTCTTGCCTGCCTTGAGACCAGATCCTGGTTTTGTTCATGTTGAAAAAGGAGCCTTGTTGAAGCAAGGTAGGGAAGGGGACTAAAAATATGGCACGGTTCTCATATGTTCAGCCCCTGGTGTGACTGAAATACTTAAGGAAGACAGATGTCTGAGAGAGGACACACAAAAGCTATACACACATGCAAAAGAGTCCAAGTTGTTCACATCAACAATCCCCAAAACAGCTAAGCAAATGAAAGGGAAAGATAAAGGAAATGTGAATGAAATTTTGTAGTTTTTAAAAGGTATTAGTATTTATTACAGCTCAGTCATCCTTAGATACTGTTTTCAAATTCTATTTTATGCGGACAAAAGGCCAGCTGAGATCACACTGTTATTATGCAGTTGCATCAGTTGTGTGCTTAATTTCGGCAAGATCTGGATGTGTGGCTTATTTATTTGTATATATTTAGACCCAAGACATGGCACTGAATACTGGTCCCATTCAATACCATTCCTGTGCAGGACTGCAGGCTATTTTTAATGCAGACTTGTCCCTTCCTTTCAGAAAGCTCCAAAGGAGAACTCAATACTTGTACATCTGGAAACTTCCAGTCATGGAGACTGTGATTCACAGTTCAAATGACTCTCAATGACTTAGGCTTTAATTTTAGCTAGTTATAAAAAATGAACATTACTCTTCTGATGCCAGTTGAATGAACTTTAAATGGTAAGTCCTTCTGAGTATCTAATTGGGCATAAACACTCTGGATTAGGAACATCTGAAACTAAACATCACCTTAAATGAAATATATAACTTTTATCTTCTTACATCTTAATATATATAGAAAAAACACATGGGCACTTTCCAGAGTGATGTGACTGAGGGCAGTATCACAGCATGATGCAGAGAAATAACCAGTTCCTCAGGATGGCAGTAAAAAAAATATATTTTGTTTTCTCAAAGACTAAACAAAGGTATTCTTAATAGATCTGACTAGAGGTATAGAAAGAATACAGGAGCTGCTAGTATTATCCATCTCGCAGGTATTGTAAGAGAAAGCTATGAGGGTTATACATATTCTGTGGAAACTCCCTAAAGAAAACAATAATGAAGGGAAACAAAATCCTCTCTGCTATGTCAGCAACCAAAATTAAAACAGATGCCAAAGCATGTCATTAAGGGAAACATTTTCCAAGACAACAGTAGTCCAGTGCCCGAGTTACAACAAAAGTTTCCCTTTTAAAGGCTCTTGCAGCTGTTGCAATAACTCTTGTCCTCCCCTCAGTCAAAGGGGAGAAAAAGGTCTGTAGGACAAGTCCCTTAGTAGCTGCACAGATAAACAGATGGGTATAAAACAGAACAATTCTAAGCCATAGCTTTTAAAAACCTGAGGTTTTGTGTCATAAAATAATACCTGATTTATTCAGGAAAAAAATAAAAATCATGACATCCATTTACAGAACAGCAACAGGGACACTAACATTAAAAAAATCACAGTTTTGTCTGATCTACAGAATATGCACCATCAGTGACAAAACATGTACAGTCCTTATGGAACTGTCAGTGGGCGGCTTCAGGATGGAGCGGGCAATAATAACCCATCCGGAAGGCAGAGGGTTTCGGGGAGTGAGGGTGTGTCTGGAGAGCCATCGACCCAGGGATTGCCCTACTCCACCTGTAGACATCTACATTAGCCAGTCGGTTTGTTTCTAAGTGATCAGCACTGGGGTGCTGCTGCTTTTATTCCTGTCTAGCAGCAGTTCAGGTGAATTCAAAGCTTGTTCTTCCTTATTTATAATCCTTATTCCTTAACTGCTTGCACATACAGGCTGTGAGTTAGGAGCTCCTTCAGTTATTTGCTTGCTGACCCATTTGAGCTTTTTCCTGAATTTGGTGAGTATATGCCTAACTGTAAACAGCAGCAACCCAGTAATGAAATACAAAGGAAAAACAACATCCCAAGATTTATTTCTGTATTTGCATACTACCAGGTGCACAATATCCACTCTGCTTCTACAGATAACCCACTTTTTTTTTTTTTCTTTTTTTCTTTCTTTTTTTTTTCTACAGGCCTTTTAAACATCTGACTTCTTTTTGGTTAAGACCATGATTTGTATCAATTATCTAAAGGTCAGACGATGTGTATGCCAAATCACCCTATGTAAGACAGGCCAGTCACAGGTGAATTCCAAGTAGGCTTGTCAGAGTCCTACCAGAGCAGTGGAACACATAGTTTTCATATGACACACACTTACCTACAATTAAAGTTTTTTTCCTGTATGGTTATAGGATAAGTATGGGTATGGTCATACCATTTGGGAAGAAAACTGATACTTGCAATGAAAAAAACTAAAGGATAGAATGCTGGCCCCGGTGAAAGGAGGGGTTTTGTCTGAGTAAAGACTGTAGGTTTAAACCGATATTCAGAATTATATTGAGGGTATCAGTATAGGAAAAAACCCACCCAGCTATCAAATGGATATGTAAGGTCATCATAAATTCTTGAAAATACAGTTAGCTCAGGAAAGCAAGGATTTTGGAATAATTACAAGGAATCATGTTGCGACTTAAAGATTTGTAGGTTTCTTTCAGAAAAAAGTCCAACTCAAGATCTACTGTATTCATATTTTTACATTTTTTTTTTTATTCATATATGGCTTTCCTGTACTTACAACATCCATAAAATTGTGCAAGATCCAGTAAGAGGATGTAATGAAACTGCAATCACTGAAAAGAGAAGCTTAGAAAAAATTAAAGCTGGTGGCCTTTCTTTCGAAATCAAGCAGGTCAGAGAACTGAGAAAAATTACTGCAGCAAAAAAATGGTGATTTCTACAGAGAATCTGTCCCTTCTCTCTCTCACAATGGATCCATGGTGAATGGTCTTAAAAAATTAGATTATGTATGTCAAAATCAACACAGGAGTGAAAGGGTAACAGTGAATGGGCTGTATTCATTTTAAAAGAAGGCTATTCTGTGGGAAGATTTTAATCAAACTAGTAATTTGGCTTTGCACATATCTTTTGATAAAACTTAAGGTTTCCACACTGTGTTGAAGGGGCAGGGTGCATTTCTTTAACTATACTTTCCATTTTACAGAGGAAGAAAAATTTATGTGGTATAGCTGACCCTGCCTTCTTGTGCACTCTGTCTTCTGCGTTAGATACTTGATCTTTTTTTCAGCAATGTTCATGAACCATAACAACAAATAGGAACAATGGTTTTTTTTTTTTTTAAATGGAAGCTGTTTAATACCTCTCCCCTCGTCTCTGCTGTGGTGCTTCTCATTCCTCAGTGGCAAGCATGGTGCTGTATTTCAGAGTGCTGGGTAGGCTGTGGTGGGGGAGAAAACAAGCCAGGAAAGGAGGTTATTGCTGATTGAGAAACATGAGTGAGAGCTGCTCTATCTGCATGTGTCTTCAGAGCCGGGAAGCGATGGGGCTATGCTGCCAGTACTCCTGCTTCCCAGAAAAGTGATCCGACTTCAGGCACTCCATTAGTACCGAGTGAGCTCTGAGTGCAGCCACTCTGGGAGCCTGGAGAGTCCTCTACAGAGTCATTTCACAATACTGATGTGCCTTTTCATGTCCTCTTTCTCCTTATTTGATTTAGTCCAATGGTTTCAAAGGATGCCTTTGAAGGCGAACTGCTCCAAGTGAGAATCAACACAAGGGCTTCACGTTTACAGACTCAGTCAATGCCTTGAGGTTTAAGGATGCTCTAAACCTACCTTATTACACGTGTTAGAAGACCCTTTATCTGCCCCTCTTAAAAGGCATTCTTGTCAAGGAACACATACCAATAAAGCTGCTTTTTCCTGAAGTTTGAGGTTAGGTCTCCTTTTTAACACAATAATGAGCACTTAGGTGACAATATGTCTTTTCTTATCCTTTTTTTTTTTTTAACCCAATGTCCTACACCTGATCTGGCTGTGAAGGAGGTGTCATTTCATTGAAAAAGTGAATAATGGATTAAGTGTTGAGCTGTGGGTGCTCAGTCATTGCCACAGGGATGTGCAATCAGACAGGCAAATGTCTCCAACCTGAGTTTCTGTTTTTGTGAAGGTTATGAGTGTCCTTCTCTCACTTCAAAGCCATCTAGGTCTAGTCCTAAAGTCATAGAGTGCAAATGGCTAGAAGTCCACTGACATGGGCTTCACCTGTATACTAAAACTGAGCAAAACCCATGTTCTTAATGTCACTAAATATCTGCCAGCAAGTGGTGTGGATGCCTGTGCTTGGGGACAGCAGGGCTGGCCCTTGTCAGGAGAAGGTTGTTCCCACATGCCCCAGTTGGGGCCTTGGGCTCCCTGTTCCGAGAGAGCCGCTGCCTGGCAGCATCCTGGCAGTCTTTTCAATACCTGAAATGCATTCACAAAGACTAAGTTCACGCTCCACTTGCAAGGTTCTTCAGAAAGGGAATCATTCTTTTCTGAGAAAGGGCAGAAAAACATCAGTGAAGACATATTTCAGCTGACTACAAAGTTTCAGTAATACATGGAGCATAAAGAAAATGAGTAAGCTTAGGAACACTGTGTATGCCTGTCTCATTCTCAGCAATTGCTCCCTTTATTATTCCTGTTAAACTGAAAACAAGCAGTCAGAAATGATAAAAAACGTGTAATATTTTGTAGTAACGAAGCTTAATGCATGGTGGAAAATACGAAGACAGTAAATTAATACAGAAAAGTTTAATAATTTCCTTAGGAAACTAAGGCAAAAGGGATGATTTTATTCATTTACATCGCTGCATGTTATTTTTTCATATCTAGTTCTTGTTTACTATGCAGAGACTGCATTACTGCAGACATGGTGATAGCTGGGTGTTCAACCACATGCATGTCTTTTTAAAAAAGCATTTGCCGTTGTTACCGAATTACACTGGGGGACTGGCTGTGGCAGGCTTACACAACTGTTGTCAGTGACTAATGTCCTCTGGGGATCAAGTGAAGTGTCCTGGTACAGAAACCGGTGGGGAGCCGATGTTGAGAGAGAGACAGAGGGAAGAACGGCTATT
Organism: Grus americana; assembly: GCF_028858705.1. Classification (NCBI taxonomy): domain Eukaryota; kingdom Metazoa; phylum Chordata; class Aves; order Gruiformes; family Gruidae; genus Grus; species Grus americana. Next base: position 73,843,843 of record NC_072891.1, on the reverse strand, counting down.
TTCATGGTGCCAGATCTGAAACCACATTGGGCTGACAATGTCTGAGACAGGGAGGGGGAGAGGGAATTTTCATAAAATGTGCTGAAGCTAATGCAATGAGGCATGAGAACAAACTGAGTAACTTTTGATAACCAGAGCAAGCCTAATATTTTTAAACTTTAAAGTAAATAGCAACAGTTGAGCAGTGGCTGCTAGTATCTGGAATAATATTTTGTACCTGAACTGCTATGAAAACAGCAGTTTTCCAAAGTCCAGTTTGTGATATTGACCAAACAAAACTGAACCCAAACATTTTTAGTTCTAATATTTAATATGATACGAGCTTAATGGAACCTATATATGTTTGGTGTTCCACTGCCTTTCCTCGTCAAGGGGTAAATAAGCTTCGAGGTAATTTTTAATCTATATGCGAATTAGGCATTAATATATCATCTGTAGCAAGAATCAGCAAGCAAGTAAGAACAGGGGACATTTGCAGGGAGACAATACAAAAGGAAGACAAGTTCTTGTCCAACAATTAGTTAGACATTGATGTTCTGATTTGTTTTAAGGACTGTCCCAACAAGTTTATTAGCAGTGAAGTGGTTTATTTTTTCAGCACTTACTGTTCTTGCTTAGCAGGAGGGTGCCATTTTTCTCCTGTGAGACACATATTGCACCCCTGTGGAACTGCTCTGCTCGTGGCTCTGCTTCAGTGTAGCCCTGGCCAAGCCACCCTGCTGGCTGAAGGAGCGCTTGGTGGCACCAGAAGTCAGGCAGAACTGGAGTTACAATGGATGGCACCACTGCTGTGAGGGTTGTGCTCAGTTCAGCTGTAAATGAAGCACTGTCCTTCTTGCAGTCCTCCTGTGAATGAGTACTTTAAAAGTACTTGGAGATCCTTGATGGGCTGGTATGATAGAGGTAATGAGCAGTTATATGAGTAACACGGCCTTTTATAAACCCTGTAAGTTTTTGGGGAGGAATGTGGTGCTCGCCCTGGAACATCACACGTGAAAGGGCAACGGTGTGGGCAGAAAGGCAACTGTGGAACCTTCACCCCTGACCACCAGGGAAAGGTGGATAATTGGGGACACTGCAGCCAACACCCAGCTCACTTCAGAGTCTCTCTGCATGCCGAGCTCCATCCTGTACTGCAGTGGGGTGACGGCAGCCATCACAAACAGCTGTTGTCTCCTGCCTGTGAATTATTCTGGAGTTCACTTCCAAGGCTGCATGGCCTTTAGCTGTCTGTCCTACAATGATTTTGGTATGAAGCACTAGGTCAGTATGGCTTCCAGGAGGCATGACAGCAGTAAGATCGTATGTACTGGTCACATAAGTGTCTTACAAAATTTCATGGGTTAAAAAGCTCTTCACTATATTTTATTGTATCATACAGTACATCTGATTTGCAGAATGACTTATTAGCAGAGTACTTGGTTTAATAGTTTTCTTAATTCCACAGTTACTCCATTTTCTGCATTGACCACCTGCTGCAAAACCGCAGAGACTGAAATCTTCCATTTAAGAGTGAGAAATAAAAGGAGAGGGGATGATTTCTAATGCCATGCTGACAAAGAAATCTTTTCAAAAGTTAAGGGAGTATGAAGATCTATAGGGGTGTTTTTCTGGAAGTCTGCAAGCAAACTGCCATAGTAGATCACAGCATCATCCGTTAGCTTAAATAGTCCATATCCTTCCCCAGTGTCTGCTCTGCTGTATTCAGAGAGAATCACATCCTTGCTTGAAGCCCTTTTTTACTGGTCATAATGAGCTGAGCTTCTTCAGTCCTCTTGCGTAAAGTTCTCCATCACTGAGCTCAGAAGGGGTTAATAATACAAATTGCAGAAGTGCAAGGGAGAGCTATGAAGATGAAAAAGTATGGCTGAAATAGTGCAAGAAAGCTGTGCCTTCTGAACTGCTGGATTTGGTAACAATCTTTCAGATTTTTGGAAGGAACAGATTTCTTCTCTGAAGGGTTCCGTGCAACAAACAATGTTTGTCAAATAGCAGCATGCTGTCCCTTTACAAGCTCTGGCATAGTCCTAGCTGAAAAGTTTTGGTTTTATACAGGCAGGCAGGTGGGTTCAGTCTTATGTATGTATCAGATTAAATGTGATGTCCTCTCCAAAGTATGGTTATTATGCTATTGGTGCGACCCCTGCCAAGCTGCACAAGGCAATGGGAGTGGAGCTGCCAAGGTTCAGTGGAACAGGGTCAGGATGCAGATGCAATGCCACAGGGACCCATGCCTTTGTGCACTCTGGAGTGCTAATGTCGGGCAGGTGTGGAGAGAGGGCTTTTCTGGCTAGAGAACATTCAGAAGACTGACTGTGTAAGGGTTATAAGAAAACAATATGCAATCATGCAACAGAACTGACAACTATATTATTAAGGGAGGATAAAGAAATTAGTAACTTTGCCAGATAACTTTTGGGGAAAAAGACCTGCACCGCAAACCTTTTAAACATCTCTAAAGGATATTTATGTGGGAGTGTAGGGAACATGGCAGCTTGCAGACCAGGGCCTTAAGCACTAAACCAGTAGATGACCCTTACTCAGGATATCAGTTAAGAATGTGATAAACTTTGAAAAGATTTCCATTCTGCTCATCATCAGGAGGATTTCCCAGTATTTGAAACATGTACCATCCCACATGCCTTTTGTCATGAAATAAACTTCAGTGGATGGCAAGGAGCCCATCATGGTCTACCATGCATGAGTGAGCCATGTGGGGGCCTTTTGCAGCAGCTGGATGTTTTTGGCAGGATGCTCAGGAAATGCTGCTCTTCCTCTTTCCCAGCAGTGGAATTAGGTTCTGAAACAGTCTGCGGAAAGGCTAATCCTGCAGTAGCTGAGAAAGAGGGAACCAGTCATTCCCATATTCACACCCTCTTTTTCATTTAATGTAACAATGAACAAACATCCCAATACTAGTAAAACCACAAGAAAAGAGGAAAGTTTGTTTCCCACTAACTTCAGACCAGTTACTCTTAATGGGGTCCTGAGCAGTCAGGTTATGGTGTGATGGATATATTCAACCCCTTAACCAAACCTGCAGTATTTGGGTACAGACTTCAAAGGAGGTAAAGGCCTGAGCCACAGCCGGGCCAAGAACTCCTCCAGTTTCAATCTGTTGTCTGAAAACCCACAGAGGAGCAGAGTGACACAGTGAGCATCGATGCCTCGGAGCCTGGATCACCAATGATACAATTAACACATAAATAGTGAGTGGCTTTTCCAAGACTTATTAAGCAAAAAAGAAAGCTGTGGGTACAAGGAGCCTTATTCATTTCCCATTGCATGTAATTTGACTACGAACCAACCAGTTTATTCCATAAATGTGACAGCCTAAGTAAGCCACCTTTGAGCTCTCCCTGCTAGGCGGCTTGGCTACATGGCGGTGATCTCCCCTTAGGATGGGCCACCTCTCAAGTTTGCTCCTCAAGGCAGAGAGACCTTTTACCAACACAGATCTTTGGATAAGCCCAATTTGAGCTCTCCCTGAATTGCAACTGAATTGCACTTCAGGTGGCCCTCCCCTTGAGCAGGGTTTGTCTCTCAAGGTTTGGGATTTCTTACCTGAGACTAAGAGATCCTTCCTTACCCAAGGCGGAGAGATCCCTTACTCTTGACAGATCCTTGGTGACTGATAGCATGCTGAATTAATACTACAGTATTAATCCATGTAGTGACTCAATATTAATTATTACAGACTTTGTATAAATTCCAATAGATACAAACCGTTATCCAAATCTGAGACCAAGATTGGACCTAGCTGCACCTAACCTCCATTAGGAGTTTAGAAAGCAAGGGGATCCACTCTGAACTGCGTGACTCAATGGAAGGGTCTTCCTTACCCGTTGCATCTCTGGTCTCTGTGTGAATCATTCTAACTCGATGCTAACTCAATTTTCCTTTGTTTGTTTCTTTCATGCAGTAATTAATAGAGTGAACCTAGCCATCAAACTTTGTTAAGTTGCACTTTTACAACATAATATTAAAATCACTTTTGCTAATACCTTTGACAGTGGCTCTTCAAGGGTTCCTAAATCAGGATTTGTAATGTATTGAACCTTGGTAAACCACTGTTAAATCAAACCACTGTTAAACTTTGTTAAATTCCATTGAATTTATTGAACTCTATCAAACTATTATTTTTACCTCAATAAAACATATTGCTGCTTCTCTCTTTTGACTGAGGTGCATTCCAGTCATTCACAACAAATTGGCATAGTTGGCAGGATCCTAAATCACCCATTCATGACACATAGTTTGTCTGGTGGGTTTGGATGAGGAGTACCAAGAGCTCTTACTTTCTCATCTGTCCCGTCCAGTCCCATCACCTGTCTCAAGAAGCATCGTTTCAGGCTATTCTGTCCCAGTCGTAGCCTTCCCAGTTCTCCTGTCCCATCTTAGGCTCAGCCATGCAGCACCTTCTGTTGAAGGTCTTATGCAATGTTCCTCATTAGCATCTTCCTCCCTAGCCTCAATTAAAAGAGTCGGTCTGGGATGTTCTCACTGCTTACTGCTTCCCTGACTGTCCTGGTCTCCCACAAAGCTGTGACACTTTTCAGCTCCCACTGAAAACACTTGGCTGCGCTTGTAGCTTTTGCTTGTTGCTGTCACAGAAAAGCAACCCTCTAGACCTCAGAGACAGTGTCTGACATTGACAGCAGGAAAGGGGGGAAAAAGCAAGTGGGAAAACTTGCACTGTCTCCCTGGCTTGCAACAGCAACTCAGGAGAGGCAGAGACAGAAATATGAAAGGAGCACAGTTCAAGGACAGTGACAAATGTTCATCCTTCTTGTGGGAAGGACCATTGCAGCTCTTTCTGTAATGACCAACCCACCTCAGTTGACAGGAGACAGTGGCTCCAGCCATCTTTCCCATGGGGTGCTCATTGTGTCCGTGGCACGCTATATTGGCTGGCTCTCTGTCTCCCAACCAGAGACATTGTAATAGCCACCCCCAGAAACCAAGCCTGAGATGCATAGAAGACTACAGTCAGCTGAGATGAGTGAACCCGAGTCACTTAAAGGTAGGTATTACCATGAAATACCTGTTCTCTGCATCCATGAAGGGCAGGATAACAGGGTGGCAGCATTAAACAGCAGTAAGGGAGACTCTGCTTAGACATCAGGAGTAGTTTCTTATGTTATCCAAGCCCTGGAAGAAACCACCCTGGGAGGATGTGGACTGTGCCCCAGAGGTCTGTGGGAGCAGGTTGGATATGAACCTGGCTGGAGTGACTGTGGTAGTGCTGCTTCAGCTTCAGAGCAAGGGAACAACTAAATTGATGGCAGCTCCTGCTACGCTTTATGATTTTACAAGGGTAATGCAGTGTGTAGAAGAAAAAGAGGCTCCACAATATCACAAACTATAAAGTGTTTCCACTGGAACTGCATCTAATTAGATCAGCCTCACCACCCCCTTCCAAAAAACCCCCTCAAACTATCAAAAAGTGGAAGCAAATGCTGGAACAGCACTGAGGAACCAAAGCTGTACTGATGAAGAAACGTTGTCACTTTGCAGAGGAATGTGACAGAATATCTCATGCCGCTCCAGAAGAAACAACAAATTTTTCATCTAGAAAGGCATAAGTTTTAAAGGTTTATCAACTGTAATGAAATGGTGGCATGCCTAGAAGACAAGCTAGCAGTCTGCAAAAATGAAGACAACAGCAACAATGAATCTACTCAAGATTTTAATTTCAAGCTATGTCATATATTATGTTTGTTTGGAACTTCATTGCAGTACTGGGATTATAACCCCTCTGCTTAAAAAGTACAGGCCCCTGCCTGATAAATTAGTGAAGGCTATCTCAGAGCAGGAGTAGAGAATGAAAGCTCTACAACACAGATCATTATAATCAAATGGTCTTGAAAGGAGCCATTAAACTTTTAAATGGCATTAGGGCTCTTAATTCAGAAAGAAAGAAGCAGAAGTGAGGATGGGAGGACGGATTCGCAAGAAAGGAAATTTCAGTATTTCACCTTCAGAAAGAAAATAATGAGCTGTTTGGCACGTATTATTGCCCAAGACCCCTACTTATAGTTGTTTCTATATTTAGCACAGGGCTGAGCATTGATTCATATTCTCTAAGTAATGCAGCTCTGCTAAGAGGCATTGATCTCGGTTAAATGACATTTAGTGTTTAAATAAGCAAGAGTACTCAGAGATGTCTTAATAAAGCAAGGTCAGGAAGGAAGCTAGGCTTTTATGGCAGACTCCTTTTTTTCCACTTACAGTCCTCAGATCACCATTAAAAAGTAATAATTTTTATAAGCAAAGTATTTCATATTAGAAATGACAGTTTCAGTACAGTGTGTGCAGCATGGAGAATCTCCCCGTGCACACCAGAAGGGGTCACTGTTGAAAGCTAAATCATCTTCACCAAATCTGCATCAGGAAAATACAACTCCCTGAGCCTGTACCTACAGAGCAATAAAAATCCACGTAACTGCTTTTCTCCATCTTCCTAATGTATAATGCCCTGTCATGAAATAGCTATAAAATGTCCAGTCTTAACTAAAACTTATGCTACTGATCTTAAGAGGAATAAGTGCATGTTTAAAGACTCTAGATATAAAAATACCCCAGCCCTGCCCAGACCTGGAATGACTGTTGAATGGTTAGAAAATATTAGCACAGAGCTTAGAAATGATGAAGCTATAGAAATGCTAACTGCTAAGACATCAAACACATGCAGCAATCTTTCAGCCTCTTGTACACGCATATGTACCTGATTCTTGGCTGCAAAGTAGTCGGACAGTTTTGGGAGATCATTCACCTGCCCCAGAACAGACAAAAGGAAAACCTTCACTCTGGGAAATACCTTTTGTATCTACACAACACGTATTTCTGCAAGAGTGTGGAAAGGAGTGAAGACAAAGATCCTTAAAGTGATGCACCTTATTAATTGGAGTTTCTTTGGAAACACTGCGCTTGGCATATTTTAGTTTCCTTTAAGTTGCCATAGCTACTCAGCATCATTGACTTTGGCAATAACATGCTGAGGATGACCTGCTCTTCAAAAATCAGTGGTCAAATAAAATCCTATAAAAACATTCAATAATTTCCTGAGAGATTATATAGTCAGACCCCTGAATTATCTTTTCACTGAACATAGCATATCACAAGGGGAAAAAACCTTTAAGACATGATTTAAATTTCAGTGATTGAAACTCCACCACAATCATGTGGGTTATTCCTCTAGGAACACTTAAGAAAACATAGACAGTTTTATGACATTTTTGTGTTATGGTATGAGCAGCAAGCAGCCTGAGGCCAACAGAGCCCTGGGGCAATATGATGGCTTTGCTGTGGACTTGTCCCACCTGCATGGGAACATGGAAAGCCTGTGGTGGGCTCTGGCTGGAAGAGGAGCATATTCAGTAGCAACTCTTTCTTGGCTAGAGGTAGGGAAATGGGATGTTTGGACAGAAAGAGTTCAAGTTTGAAGTCATAGAATGGCACAAATAGGAAAAAAGAGGTTTTAGAAAGACAAGCAAATTTGGAGGGAAAGAGGAACATTGGCATGAGTGCTTGGAGTAAGAAAGGGTGGTAGCGAGGTTTCCCTCATTTTATTTCTCTTTTTGAGATGAAGGGCCCAAATTTTATGATGCAAGCTGTCCCTCCAAATAAAAAAAGTACAGCTGCATTGGTTGCTTGTTTAACACCCTCATTAATTGTTTGTGGAATAGGAACATTATTACTCACATCTTCTGACATGAAGACATCACCTGGAGTTTATCTCAATACAGAGCAAGAAAATTTACCAAACTTGCCTGGTTTGATTGCATTATTATTACCAATCTTGCTAATTCTACCTGTGTTAGGAATTGCCTTGCTCTGCGTGTGACACCATGTAAGTGTAGTCCCTGTAAAAAGAGCCTGCACTTAGAAATTACTTCTGTCATCAGCATTCACAGTAATTGAGATAAAGTTGTATTCTTAAAGTAGCAAATGGCTACAATGAAGCAAACAGAAAACTGATTTTTATTTTTTAATAAAAAGGGTTCATATTTAAGTTTCCGGCTAGTATTGTTTGGTAATCTTCTGCATGACTGGTTTTGTGCTTGTGTTGGTGCTGGTTCCTTCATCTTGGCACATTTTAAATTTCTACAGCACTATGTGCTGCTTGCCTCATTACACAGGAGTGATCTATGACAAGCAGACATGTTTATACATGCAACCATTTCTAGGACCTTGGAACTGGCAGCAAAAAATAGCATCTTGTGCACAGTCTGTTTCTCCAATTCTCATGTGCCAGCTTGATCAATCCAGTTGTTTCCCTTGGACTTTTCAGATACAGAAATAGAGCATTACAATATGTTCAGCTCATGCAAGATATGCCAAGTCCCCTACTTAAAAGGGCAGGGTTCATTTCACAATTCATATCATACTCATGATAGTGCTCAGCAAATAATTACGTATCATTTGACATTTTGAAATCAAGATTGTCTCTCCCAGAGAGACACTGCAGCACAAACAAAGGTTATGAGTCTGGTACAGAAATTATTAGGTAAAAAGTTGTGATCTGTGTTAGGCAGAAAAGCACATTACATGGGCCCTTACTTGTCTTAAAATTTAAGTTGAAATTATCTCCAAAAGGCCCTAAAAGTATAGCAAAGGACAGGCTGACTGACTTTTAGAGGGAAACTGACAGCAAACCATACCTCCATCTGTACAGCACTAAAAGGTCTGTGATTCCCTGGCAGCCCTCTAAGATATTGCAGCTGTGGAGTACAAACTGCTTTCCATCTTCTTCAGACCACCATGACCTTACTACAACCTGAGGCAGGCTTCTAAAATGAACATACAGAAGCACAAGTAAATATTCAAATGTGTTTGGGAAACAAGCATCTAAGTTAATACTCTATGTGCCTTGCTAAAGAAAAATACTACTTATTTCAAAATATATACTATAGCATAGATGCAACATAATTACTGTGTATAAGGGTATTTATTTATTTATTTGTGCTTCCAATACGGTATTTTGTAAAGCTGGCCAGTTTTGTAAACTGAACCTGTCATTGCATTTCTGTCCTCTCTGAGATTTTGTATGTGCAGTTGACATAAAATAATGTCAAATACAACTAAATGTCTGGATTACAAAAGGCATGCTTTTAGATGCATTCTGATGTCAGTGTTCACCTATAATTTAGGGTATATTTTTTGTACATATCATACTCACGTAGAAATATGTGTGCATGAGCTTATATAAATATATATACAATATTTATATAGAACAAATGCCTGATTATCTGAACAATAACAGGAGATTTCTTTGCAGATTCCTTCAATTCTGTGGAAATTTTTGCTCCTGGTTTTCCAATAATGGAAATAATCCAGTGAAGTTCTGGGTATTAGCTGCTGCTCCTTCCTGGGTACAGTTAGGAGCACAAGAAACGTTTTTGTGTGTCAGTGCCCACATCAGCGTGTTAAGCTGGTCTGGCCTCAGGTCAGCTTGGTAAGCAGTGTATTGCTCGTCTCTGTGATGGCATTGCAGGACATGGCATCATATAGGCACCCACAAGAACAGACCATGTCCCCTATTCTGGCACACACAAATGAAGTATGTGCTATGGGCTTGGTTGATGTCATGGAGGGACAGATGACCATAAAAGGCAAAACTCTCACTGGGATAAGACTGGTACTAGGACTCCTTCCCTTTGCAGGGCTGCTCTGAAGCATATAAATCTTGAGGAATATTTTACTTAGCTGCAAAGCCAGTACCATGATTATGGTGTAGGGAAAGTTTCTTTCTATGCATTCATTCTGCCTCAATATCACGTTTTAACAGAGCTAGAAGGTCCAACACATCTTCCTACTCCAGCTCAAATAAAGATGCAGCTCTCTCCCAGTGCAGATGTAAGGCACTCAGTATTCCTGCCTCCTTGGGCAGGCCTCCAATGGGAAAAGCTGTTAGCAGGTCTGTGCTGGGAAGTACTTGTGCCATTTCTCCAGGCCCAACCAACTGCACTCAACAAAAGCAGATTTACCAGTTTAACTGCTTATACCTCAGAGCTTTGCTGAAAGATGTTTTGCCTCTAGTCAGTGCACGGACATTATACTTGCCCAAGTTTATAGGACAGACTTACCCATTCAAACATGGTCACTCTAAAACATAATTTTGGGTCATGCTATTCAAATGGACATCAAATCTTATCAAACCCCTGTGGATTGCGTCAGGCTACGAATACATCTGCATTGCATCATAGGTGTGTGAGGGTAAATTAATCACTCTGATGTGGCACACCATCCTGGCAGCTTAAAAGAAAATGTTACTGATTTTTTTATTAGATCAAAAATTGGTTTAAGATTCTTTCAAAGCAAGCCTTCTGCCCCACACTGGTTTTCTGTCATGAGTAGTCTAATGATCAGAATATTTGGCGATCTCTGACTTGTAATTGCATTTATACCTACTTCACTGAGGGTGTTGTATGCGAAGTGTCACCTCATTTCATAGGTACGAGTTAAGAGACAGATATTAAATGAGCTGCTGTAGATCAGCCAGAAAAACTGTAGAACTGGGTATGGAGGTAAGAGGTCTTCACACCCACTCCAGTTCCTGAATGCTCAGTCTATCCTTTTTTAATACGGGCAATGATACAAATGACATTTAGACACAGATGCAAATATAGCATCTTATGTCCTTGCATGGAATTGAGATGCATTAGGGACACTGTACATTAGTACCCTCTGTATCTTCTCTCCAAGAGAGACTTTCACCTGTATTTAAGATGAAGCTTTGCAGTTTTCTTTGTTGTAGAAAAAAATTCACCCCATTAGAAGGTACCCAAAATCATTGAAAGAAACATCCACCGATTGGGTAACTCTTCCTGCCTGTGGGCAGAAAAAGATTTACTTTTCATTTTCACAGCAGATTTTATGTCAGTAAAGGCAAGCAATAACTTTTTTCTACACCACCAAAAATAATACCTTTAGAGGAAACATACAGACTTGGCTCTATAAAATCACTCTTCTGTCATGTTTATGCTTTCTATCCATTCTCAAAAGTGAGTCACTGTTTTAACAAATTTAATTCATATTCTGTGCATATTACCGAATAAGAGAATACCAGGAGTCACTGTTTTCAATGGTAACATGATATAGTTGCATCCTTCACCGCAAACATAATGCTCTTTTTGAGAGGACAGCTGCAGAGAGGAACTCTTTCAAGATGGATAAAAACTAGAGTACTAAAAATGTCTTTTCTCCCAGTTAGCTAAGCGCTTCTAGCTGGATCTTCAGGCTTAATGCAAAGGTGGCAATGGAAGAAGTTTCTAAAAGAAAAAAAAGCACTTTTTGCTCATAGTCCTGCTATTTCTGTAGTTTCTGCTATGTCAGATATCTGAAATTCAGACAGGATCAAGCTCATTTAAGAGGTAATTAGAGAGCTGAGTGTCAGCCAGCCCCATACTTAAAACTGTCAAGATCTTGTCAAAGAATAGCCAAACATCTGCTCACCTAGGGTACACAGAGAACTCATTTCTGTTCTGGGCAATTCCTAGTTGAGAAATTCAGTGGTAAAGAATCAGTACTTGCTCTGCCAGAATACCTTGTAATTATCTATGTAAGCCATCAAATGTACATGGGTAGTTTTAGGCAATGCCTAATATCTGTGGTCTTTATGGGTGAATCAAGGCTATAATTTTTGCTTTTTTTCTCCTCAACAATGCTCTATTATTTCAACAAAGAAACACTTTAATAAAGCACGGAATACTTGTATAAATCAGCATCACCCATGCAAAACTCTTCTTAATGCATCCCACATAAAACTGAAGATGAAAAATTCTAGGCAGGTTTATGAAGCGCTTCAGTGACCATCCATACTCATGACCTATGCATACAAAGGGGACGGAATTTGCAGTAGACGAGAGATTTCATAGTGTGAAGAGCTACCAAAGCTGGTTTATTCCTCCCAGCAAGCCCACGTGCTTGGCAGAGAGCAAGGAAGTATAAATAACACTAGTTTTCCATGTTCTCCACTGCGAAATGGAGCACAGCCCATAAAGCCTGTGATGTGTTATGTTCAGCGACAACTCAGCTGACGTCCGTATGCTGCACAGCGGTCTTGGAAGAGTGGGCAGAAAGAACAGAGGAGAAGCAGTGGGAGCACATAAGAATGGAAATAAAGTCCCTATGTTCTCCTTACACCAAAGGTAAAACAAGGTGTTGGGGCAGATGACTGAAGGTACCAGCCTCTCATTCTGCAACAGTGGTTTTACATTTCTCACCTGCCCGTTGATAAAAGGCAGGAAGGTAGAGGTCTTAGGGCACGCCACATGAAATCGAGGATGTAGTTCCTTCCTTTGTAGATACCATCTGCCTCTGAACAGGCCTTTCTAAAAAGGATAAGAGAACATGTTCTGTTTGGGACTGGAAAGTTTCCAAGGAAAGGCCAGTGGAAGACATGCAATAAAATATTATTTTTTGTGGTAAATAATTAGTAAATTTACTAATTTAACAATAATTAAATTAAATTTACATCTTCTTTCCTTATCTTCCTTTTTCCTTTTTGCATGGCTAAGATGAACACATGGAAGGTAACAAAGAGAACTGACCTTGCCTAACTCAGAGTTAATTTAATAAATTTAATTAAACTTTTAAAAAAAAGTTATGTGGCATGGGTTCAGTGCTTGTGCCAGTTCTAGAAGGTGTTTAGGGAGTTGTCATGCTCTGAATAATATGAGTATCCCAACACCTTAGTGGAGGCAAGCTTCAGATACTACAACAGCAGTACAGGAAGAACTGGAAAGGGCTGGATGACAGAAAAAGAGCAAAAATTCTGCTTTTTAATTAAAGTCTGACAAATATCCATCATGGGATAGAGTCCAAACACTCATAATTATCAACATGAAGTAATTACAGTTTTAACTCACAGTTGGGTGCTGGCCCATTTTGCATGAACAGTCCTGTCTCACATTGTGATGGGGAAACTGCATCCTGCCAAAAGGGCAGGTCTAGGTCTCCACGCACTCATACCACCCCTGTTGTGCTGGGTTCAGAAAACACATTGCTGTATGTTCAACACCAACAGATCTAACCTGACGGAAAACAAATCCACCCCAAATAACTATCTTTTATATTTACATCCAGCGGGTCATCTCACTGAAACAGCTCGCTTTGCAACTGCGTGGAGAGACACAATGCAAAGGAGGGAGGGAAAATAGGTAGCTGGAGGAGTTGGACTGCATCGGATTTCAGCAACCACTTACAGTTATCCTGAATTGTGTTTAAAATAAAACCGAAGATAGGCCAGTGATAGACTACTGCAGTTGGTTGGACACAGGGAAACACCAGCATTTACCAGAGATTTTTTTTCCTACACGAACCCTCTTGTTGCTTAGAGTTTTGCACTACCTTATCCTGGACTCTTCCTACTGCCTAGGAAAGAGGTGTTTCACATTTTTGTGTTCTTCATGGCTTCATTGTTATCAGGTACGTCTTTTATTTTATTAGCCCGTATCATGATTTCTGCTATTGCTACTAAATAAAAACATATGTTCACATGTGCATATGGACATTATTTTCTTATCTACCTCATTAGTTACAGCAGTAAGAGCAAATTAAGCATATCTGAGAATGCAGTGTTACAATCATCTACCATAATTGGTTTCAGGAGTTCCCAACATTCTATTTCATCTATCTCACAGTCACAGCACTGCTTCAAAACTGAAAAAAAGGCATGATGACTGTTTCTTTATTTAGTAAATTATCTATGCTTATTATGCTGTAAATAGCTCCACACAACTTCATATCTGAAATTCAATTTTTTTTTTTATTTTCCCCAAGGGACTCTGAAAGCAATGAATAAACACATTATTTGACTTGTCCAAAACAGTTTTTACGCTTTAGATGCATGTTCTGTTCAGTTAGAGGCCCTTTTCTCTGACTGTCCATACTGTAATATGACAGATACTTAGTTTGGGAGGGACTTATGGAGATCTCTCTAGTCCAGCCTCTCAAAGCAAGGCTAGCTTCAGAGTTAGATCAGGTTGCTCAGGAATATTTTTGCAATGGTTTAGGATAGTGTGCAGCCAAGTTACATTTGAAGCAATGTAGTGTCCTGGTGTAGTGAGTAGATGGGGATGTTCTGGAATTGTCCTGGAACTGGCCTCATGTCCAGAGCTTGGATAAACTATGGGTGAGTTCTCAGGTATCATTAAGGAAACTGAATGTCTGACTTATGAAAAAAGAAAACTTCTGGATATAATTTTAAAAATTGCAATGATAAATATATAAGTTATGACAAAGTCAAATGGGAATTTAATATGAGATATGACGATATGAAATGAGTTGAACTTTTAAGAGAGAAAAATTAGGAAAAAGATTATCAAGAAGCAATAACTCCTAAGGCCAGGGAAAGTTGTAGGACTGTACTCTAGAGAGGAGTGTTCTCTTGACAATGGCAATGTGAGAAGCAAAGCCAGCTACAGGGAGACACTGTCAGTATCTTGGTTACTGCTGTTCTTGCCATGCAGATGTCAACAGCAGCAGCGTGAAGGAAAAACAATAGGGTGCTGAAGTGCTGAAAAATATCATATGGTGTAAGAAAATCTTGGGGACAATGAGTTAGACAAGGTCAGTTCCCTTTGTTACCTTCCATGTGTTCATTTTATTCATGCAAAAATGAAAAAGGAAGATAAGAAAAGGAAAGAAGATATAAAATGCAAACTGAAATTACTTCTAGCAGGGTGAGACCTTTACATGTCTGTGGTCAGGACCATAAGATTGCTTCTTTAGCATAATATAACAGAGCTGCTGCCTGCACCTCAAAGATGTTTTGATTTTTGTTTCTAAGTTAAAGTGGAGTAATTGTACCTGCATAGGTATATCAAGTCTTACTATTATACGGCTGCATGTGTGAGATTGCATTTGACTTTTCAGATGGTCTGAGACTTATTGGCATGTAGAAACAATGGAAAGAAGGAGGTGGGGTAGAAGTATCCCATTGTGGTGGGCTGACCCTGTCTGGAGGCCAGGTGACCACCAGAGCCGCTCTGTCACTGCCCTCCTTCACTAGACAGGGGAGAAAAGGTATAACGAAACGCTTGTGGGTTGAGATAAGGACAGGGAGAGATCACTCAGCAATTATTGTCATGGGCAAAACAGACTGAACTTAGGGAATTAATCTAATTTATTACCAAGCAAATCAGAGTTGAGCAATGAGAAATAAAATCAACCCTTAAAACACCTCCCCCCACCCCTCCCTGCTTCCCAGGCCCAACTTCACTCCCCAGTTCTCTCCCTCCTCCCCACCAGTGGCACAGAGGGACAGGGAATGGGGGTTGTGGTCAGTTCCTCACACGGTGTCTCTGCTGCTCCTTCCTCCTCAGGGGGAGGACTCCTCACACTCTGCCCATGCTCCAGCCTGGGGGCCCTCCCACGGGAGACAGTCCTCCACCAACTGCTCCAACGTGAGTCCTTCCCACGGGCTGCAGTTCTTCACCAACTGCTCCAGCGTGGGTCCCCCACAGGTCACAAGTCCTGCCAGCAAACCTGCTCCGGCGTGGGCTCCTCTCTCCATGGGGCCACAGGTCCTGCCAGGAGCCTGCTCCAGCATGGGCTTCCCACGGGGTCACAGCCTTCTTCAGGTGCCTCCACCTGCTCCGGCGTGGGGTCCTCCACGGGCTGCAGGTGGAATCGCTACACCCCCTCATCCTTCCTCCATGGGCTGCAGGGGGACAGCCTGCCTCACCATGGTCTTCTGCAGGGGCTGCAGGGGAATCTCTGCTCCGGCCCCTGGAGCACCTCCTGCCCCTCCTTCTGCACTGACCTTGGTGTCTGCAGAGTTTCTTACATCTTCTCACTCCCCTCTCTGCTGTAAAAGCTCTAACTCTTTTTTTCTCTTCTTAAATATGTTATCACAGAGGCGCTGATGGGCTTGGCCTTGGCCAGGGGCAGGCCGGTCTTGTAGCTGGCTGGCATTGGTTCTATCAGACACAGGGAGCTTCTAGCAGCTTCTCACAGAAGCCACCCCTGTAGCCCCTCCCGCTACCAAAACCTTGCCATGCAAACCCAATACACCCATAAAAAATTATTCTCAGCTTAGAGTCTACTCCAGCTTCCATTGTACTCAAAAACAATCATAAAAGCTTTCCAACACGCACAGGTACATTTGTTTAGCCACTAAAATTAAACAATTACATGAAATTTATTTACCTAGTGCCTTGCACCCAGAGATTCTGTTCAAAGTGGTTTTATACCAGTTGAAAGGAGAACAAGTCTCAGATGATCACCTTTAGAAGTCAGAAATGTAATAAGGCTAATAACATGTCAGAAAGGAGACTAATAATTAAAGTAATGAGACAGGCAGGTGGTGTCTTACTGAAGCAGGTGTGAAAGCTGATGTTACTGAAGATATTGAAGCTGATGCTGGAAGACAGTGGAGACAACTCATTTATAACAGGCACAAGATTTGTAGAATCATAGCACCCCTTGAAGACTTTTAAAAAATATAGCAACAAACACACACAAAATGTGTTATTGTACTGCTTGACCTCAGGCTGGCGTCCCTACAGATCCCTCCTGCAAGTCTAAACTTTGTGGTCAAACATAACAAAACCTGCAAAAACCCCCAAAATAGACGTGTTGCGGTTTTGGAGCATACTAAGGATTAGGAATCCACTCTCCCACTTGTTATTGACATTGACGTTCTCCTGAGTGCATATCTGAACTTAGCTATGCTAAACCTGAGAGACAGCATGAAACAGACTGGAAAGTAGCACTGCCACTTAAACATCTTATTCCTGAGCAATAAGTTTAGGAAGTGGTTGCGGAACTGATTCTCGTAAGCCCAATTGATACAGGCTATTAGAAAAGTAACTCAGTGCCAATTCACTGAAATCATAAAATATTGTTCAAACAGTCCCTGGTCAAACCCCATTGGTTTCAAAAGGGTAAAAAGTTATTATACATTCTCAGAAAACACCATTCTGCCTATTACCCAAGTAATTGGAAAGAAATGGCTGGTGTTTGGGAAAATGAAGATAAAGACTTTGCATGTGGCACAATAATTGTGAAAAAAATGGGTGTCAAATCTATTGAGGGGATGGAAAAGTGAAAAAACCCCCAAAGGATTATTGAATGTAGAGCTATCATGACTGCATTAGGGGGCTACAGTTTCAAAAGAGCACCTCTGATTTTTTTTGCATTGTTCATATCAGTTTGCATAAACATACATTTTCACAACCCAGCCAAAAAATCTTCTCCAAGCAGCACTCCCTGTTGACTCTCAGCCACACAGCATCCAGGCAGCAATCCCCAAACGTCTCTTTATATTCACACTCACCACAACGAAACAATACGCTGATGGATTAGCAAAGCTTACTCCCTTGCAGCGTCTCAGCTCCAAAGTGACATTCCTGCAATGGAAACACGTGGGAGGATTTTAGATGAGAAAAATGCAAAGACAGAGGCCATGGTGCTGTGGTTCTGCATTCCCCTTCACACGCTGCTGGGTGACATGAGCTCCTGCCGTGAGGGTATCTGCCTGACAGACTGCCCCAGCCCCAGAACCCTGTCTGTGCTCCTTAGAGTCCCACCCAGGGCGAGTCCTGGGACAGCAGGGTAAGCTGAGCTGGGCATCATGATACATTCGCAGCAGAAGGGGTAGTTAGGCAATAGCTTGAGACGTCTCCTGATCACTCACGTTCTGCCCTAATAAACTGTAATCCCTTCTCTGCTCATCCCCAGAAAGAAAAAAAAAAAAAAAAAAGGGCAGCAGCAAGGCAGGAACAGTGAGCTAGCCCACCCTGCATGCACCTGAAAGCCATGGATCTGAAGCACCATCGTTGCAAAGAGAAATGGAGATCTGCTTGGTTTCCTGGCTTTGTCTTCTTTGTGATTCTGCTGAAATGGCAGTTTAAAAAAAGGGACACCCGTGGATATTCACAGTGACAGATAAATGGCCTGTTCTGATCTCTTGGGACCGCTGTGCACTTCTAAAATTGATTTGCTTTGAATGCCTGATTTGTAAAACCCTGCAGGATTACAGAGTCCTAAGCACAGTCTGAAGAAGAAAGCAATAGATGAGGAAGCTGCCTGTGTGTTGAGCATGCCTGTATTCGTATACGCAGGCTAGCCAGCCATATGTGGTATCCACCTATACTGACTGTACTTGGAGGCTGCAAAAGACAGCGCTACAGACTGCAGGAGAGCTTTCCACTGCCTGTGAAATGCCTGGCTGTCAGCCTGCATCTAGAAGCACTCTGCTTTGTTCCCTTGAAGTACTTTCATGCTTACCATTTCAGCACTTGCCTAGAGCTTAAACATTACAGGACAATATTTCTGATGGATATTTTGATAAAGGCATACTTAACAGAAGAGCTCTTTGATTTGAATAATCATATCAAAGACTCTTCTCCTGATTAGGAAGCAGAGTATTGTTTTACACAGGCCTTTTCAGCTGAAGCTTTCTGTTTTAGTTACTTTCACAATTTCACCTTCTTGTTGTACAACATCTTCAGGTCCCATTCCTTTTATTCTGTAGTTGCTGACAGAGTCTGAGCTCATCATTTCAGCATAGCTCTTCAGAAATGCAATTGACTTTAAGTACTACTCTATTCTTTAGGTCATTTAATTGCAGCGAATTGAGCTCTTCTGAAGGTGACAGCTCTGCAAATTCAGAGAGTTCTGATCAGTTCAGAAAAATTGCTTTCAAACATAACTTCCCCTGACATTACAAAACCTTCTGTTAAAACTTTTTCCATTTTCCAGACTATCATTTTGTTTCTGAACATATATTTCTTTCCTTTGTGTTCCAGAGATAACTTTTAGCTTCCTTTTTTCTTCCCTCACCTAGCATCATCTTGCAAACTGCTCCACTAAATTTCAGACCATTATAAGTACACTTTTCTGCCTTCCTCCCCAGTTTAACCCTGCACAGTGGTATGGCCTTTTGTAACTCCTCTTCCACAGCTGCTGGCATTGCCTGGGGAGATGCAATGCCCTGTTCCCTCCAGAGCCTGACTCTTTTCTAACTCAGAGCAGCACGGTGTGGAATGAAATGCCCTCACTCCTTCATCCAGCGGGGCTTTGCACAGAGGAAAGCTCTACCTTTCACCCAAAACTACGGTAAAAATCAGCCATCAGGAAACATAAGGAGTGCAGCCCTTCACGGTGCAAAGCTGAGCAGAGCGCAGCAGCAGCTCAGAGGAAGGGGACCCGGCTCAGAGGCTGCTCTTGAGCAGTGGCTCGGTCACCCTTGGCTGCTGGCTGCTGACCATCCCTGAAGAAAGGCAGGGATCCCTCACCAGAGCTGTTAGCACTCTCAGCTGCACCCCCTCAGGGGCTTTGCCCTGCTTGGTGTCTGCCTGGCTCCTGCTGCCCGTTCAGGCAGAGCGGCAAGGCAGGGCTCTGCCTGCAGCCACGGCAGCCAGCGGCTGCTGCCAGAAGGGACCATCCGACCCTGCTGCTCTCTCCCCCTTCGGCCTCTGCCTGTCGAGAGATGGGACCTGCCGGCCAGCAATGGGTTCAGGAGTGAGAAGTAAAGTGCCCAAGCAGTGACTGTTTCTTGTGCGGAGGAAAAGAACTGAAAAACAGGATTTTCTTTTTTTTTCATGAAAAATTGTGTGAAATTTTCCTTCTTCTACCATTGCTCCTCCATTACCAACATTCATGGTTACAGACTTTCTGCTCCTCTGAGCTCTTCTTGCTAACTCAAAAAAAGAAATAGTGTAGGATACAAGTGAGGGCTCACAGCTGTGGCAGCAGTTGGAAGTTTGTGGATCCCAGAAGAGCAGCAACTAGTATCTTGAAAGGCATATGCATATGAGGAAATGTAATAACAGCAACAGCAGAGTAGGAAGATGAACAATTTCTGTTGTTCTATCATACCTTCCCCATCCCTTTCTATACTCTTTCAGATCTAGATTTTTAAGTTTGCTTTCAGATTTTTATTCTTTCCAATGTTTGCTAGTACAGTTATAGGTGTGATTTTTTTCCCATTGGTGTTTACATTTGAATGGGTAATAGAAAGAGGAACACATTCATGTAAATGTCACGATTAGCAAGCCAGTCTGCATTAAACCTGACTTATCTCTTTATGGGCAAGATCTCAGGCATACATCAGGAGGGCCTTGGGGAATTGTGACCCAGACAATACATTTTTAAAATGCTGCTGCCATACAACTGTGGTTGGATTAGGAAACTTCCCAGTACAGCTAGGGAGCCAAATTGCAAATTCTTTCCTAAAGGAAGGTCACCTTCCATTCTGTTTTCCCAAGTCACACCTCAGACTGCTTTTTACCCTCCGCTGCCAACCCCTGCCATCTTGTGTAGCTTTGTCCCTTCCACTTTGCCTTTGCAGCTTGCAGCCTCAGTTGATATCTCACCCTCCTTCAGTGCGCAGTAAAAAAAATACACATTTTGCTTCATACCACAAAACAAAGTCTGCAAACTTCATTCTCCTGAAACCAAGAACATTATCAATAATAGAAGCAGTGCATCTGAAAGCGTTACTGAAGCTAATGTATTTCAAAAGCCCTGAAAAAAAAAATAAACCAAAGCACAGCACTATTGAGCAATTAGCAAAGGTGCTTAGTCAACTTGCTAAGCAATCTTTACTATCAGACACAACTGACATGAGAAGAAACGGAAAGAACACTAATTAGTAATTAAGTAGGGCTTCTGGGATCCAGAATCAGGGGGGACCCTCTGTAGCAAAGCAGGGGAGAACTAATCTTTTCATTACAGAACCTGGTGTTTACTCAGGAAATGGAATCCAAGCTACATAGGAACAATATAAAAGAATCGAAGAGCAACAAAGGCAGCTCTCTGCTGCATTTCTGTGTATTTTTAAATTTGATATGAATAATAGATGATGCCATTCTATAAAAATATGTACCAAGCAGCAGCGAGTACCAGAACACTGACCAGCTCAGTAACTGTAGCTCCAGCTTCTTGGGCTGATTATCAGAGATGCTGAGCACAGCCAGCTCCTGCTGATGCCTCATGAATTTCCATGTGCTTGGCATAAGTTAAAGAGGAAAAAAATCAGAATAATTCATATCATCTTGTTTAATCACAGGCCCTAAAACAATGATTGCTACAAACATGTGATTTTGTAAAATAAAATAAAAGCCAGACGAACATAAACCAGTAATTTTTGCATCCCTTTTGCTACAGTCTCTGGGCTAGAGTAGTCAAGAGATTTAGCAGATGTATGAGTGAAAATGTAGAAAGGTACAGTATAGTTTGGCGGGGGGTGGGGTGGGGGTGAGTGATGCAGGAATCAGACAGGCTATCCCCTGCTTGCTCATTTGCACATGCAAGTATCAGATTTGCAGATGTGGTAGATATATGTGCTGAATGCAATGTGTAACAGGGCACGCGGCTTTTCTGGAATGGAATCTGCATGGCAACAATAGAGATAATCACACAACTGTGGTTTCCAGCTTCTTTAAGTATCTTGAGCACAACATTATTCATTTCAGTGGAGATATGCCCAATGTAGGTTGTGGTAGCCAAATATGGAGAGCAACCTGACCATTTCAGTAATAATTTGCAGCATATGAATTGAGGGGATTCTCTCTCTTTTGTCATGTTCTGCACAGTACATCCAACCTGGTATGTGAACTATGTTATTGTCTAAAACAATATCTGAGGGAAAACTGTGTACACACACTTGCTTAAATAAATAATATTTACCACAAAAGCACCCACTCCCTGAGATGCATGCATTCATGAAATGAAAGATGACTCACAGAAGGGGTCACTGTAAAGCAATATTATTTGTGTTTTTTATTAGAACCTGGTGCTCTAGTGCCAGACAACAGCATCATTCACAAGGGAATAAGAGCTTGTGGGCATATGAATAGGGAGTTGTTGTACAATTACAGAAACACCTGTGCTAAATAACCTTGCACTCATCCCCTAGGAAATTCTGCATGCTCAACAGCCCTGAAATTTCTCATGTGTATATTAAGCTGCAGTATAAAAACATGGTGTGATAACACAGGCAAAAAAAAAAAATCTTCAAGGACGTATATATAAAACCTGTGGTTTTACTTCAGGCTTTTTTTCCTCCTAAACACTGCCTGCAGTGTTAAGGCACATTTACTTCTCAGAATATAAAGAGACCTCCCTCTACATAAAGAAACATTGTTTTTCGTCATAAGAAGCACAGCATCATGCCCTGGTGAAAGAAGGTGACCGTTACTGATTTTTGACAGCTGAGGGTCTCATCTTCTTATGGGCATATTTGCTGAAAGCCGGTCCAAAGCATGCCAGCACAATGGCGATCCTGATACTGCATCTTTTGATAAAAGAGGTCTTTCTTCATCTCCTAATTTTTCAGAGCCTCCTGCATTTGTGAGCTTCTGGAAAACTACCTGCCAGAAACAGTAATACTGCAGAGAGGTTACTGGCAGCACCCAAGGCAAAAGACATTTGATTAGGGATCTGACATCTTTCAGACACTCATGTATCATCATACAGACACAGATATTTCAGTCTCAAGTGATGCTTAGCACTAGCAATTAGCTCGGCGTGTGCTCACACACATTCAAGTGTGCACACAAAGATTGGGTTGCAGGTTTCTCTGTAACAGTGCAGACACTGCTTGGTTGGATGCCAAATTAAAGCAAGACAGAGCATCCTTCACGGGTCACTGTTTGGCCTAGAGTATCTTATAAATCTCCCACTGGCTACAAGTTGTTCTATTTAAGCACAGGAGATTGCTATAGGAATGATCATTTATAAAGGCAGGGCTTCTGTTCCTAAAAACTAGTGACCTGTGTCTGTCCTGTTTCAACCACAGAATGACCCTCTCCAAAATGTACAGAAGGAGGTTCGCTGTCATGACTCTGCTACAAATCAGTTTAATAGACCACAGTCATCTGCATTCCCCCGTTTTCCCCCTTCTCTTGATGTCTCTTTAAAGTTGTTCTTGTGTCTAATATACAGAAGGCAATTTAAGGAAACTTGGGTTTTGGATTTAATGAAAACACATGATGTCAGAGAGCATTAATGGTATAGTCCTTAGCACAGGATCAGGCAAGTTAGAGAGCAAAAAGATCAGATCAGTAAGTCTGCCCAGCTGGCAGTGCAGAATATAATCTGAAGAATGCAGAGGTATCCAAGCAGGTACGATACAGGAGTTTATGCAGGGGAAAAGGCAGGAAAATAGGAGTTTCCAGCTGACCCATGCGCATGGCTTCAATAGGACTAAATTTATGGTGTTATGGTGTGGGCACTAGATCTGGAGCAAGAACCGGTGTTGGAGGGGCATGACCAATACCAGTGACAGCTCCAGTACCTAATGACAATGGAGAGTTTCTTCTGTGTTCTGGAGTGCAAGAGAAAGGCAAAGGATCCTGTGGTTATGAAGCTGTCCCTATTAAACTGCTCTGTGGCCAAGAAGTTTCTCCTATTTATGATTTGCAGCATGCCACTTGGTCTTTATCTGCATGTCTCAATTTCTCAACTCTAAATGTCACTGCTGTCTCTCCCAGATTTTATAAAGAGGTATGTCAACTATGAAGGCTGCACTGACAGTACGGTTCCATGGCCATGCTGTGGATCATGGGCATTGACTAGGCTAACTGAAAATTTCTTGTTGGGCTCTTGGGGTGACCACTGGAGCAACACTTTCTCTAATTTTAGAAAATGAATTGTAACACAAACAGCCTGAATTCTCCCTACGCATCTTTAAATAGCCCATGCTGACCCTTACCCACTATTTTTCAGGACCACAGACTAAAATGCAGTAGCAGTTAAAGGATGAACAAAGCTTAAACAGCTACCTGTATCAATATTAGATGCTGTTAGAAATTATTCTGAAAATAATTAGCATCCCTGAAGCAAAAACTCAAGCTGAAAACGGAGTAGGTCATACCATCAAGTCAATTTGAACAGCAAGTCAGATCTTTATTTAATATGAACTTTATGAACTCTCCTGCTGTCTGAAGCCAAATCTTCCAGATGGATATCACCTTCCACAGGGAATCAGGAGAGAACTGCAATTTAGATTTTCACTTTGCAATGGGCAGAGACTGAGGGAACACTTGACTAGCTCATCTACTGTCACAGCAGTTTGGCCTGCCCATACAGAAAATATACCCTGTAAAAGCACCTTTTTTCTTCCCCTTCTCTCCCACAGCGTAAGTCAAATACACGGCTTTTACAAGGAATAGAAAGGCAACATATTGCTGAGATAACAGGAAAACTATAATGGCTTTGCACTTACAGCAAACTAAGGGGAGGACAACACAGCTTATTTGGCAGTTTTTCTACCTTCACTTCCATTAAAAAAAAAAGATTGTAGGAGGAGAAATTTGAAGCGTAGGCACAAATAACCAATCCATATTCTGTTTGGAAAGTAAGAGCAGGTAGAGTTTTTTGTGTGGAAGATTTAAAAGAGAAGAAACTACATCTCATGTTGGTCTAACAAGCAACCTCTTTACTTTGGTACATTAGATAGCAGAGTCAGAAGGATGCTTGCAGAAAAAGTGAAGACCAGACAATCTGTGATCACACCCTTTCCTCAGTCAGATGTTTAATCTTGCATTAACTTCCATATCAAAGTCAGTGCCATAAATTAGTTTTACACATGCGTCTGCACATGTGTATGTATACCCTAGGTTTTTGCGATGACAAAACTTGCCAGTTTCCCATGTCCTGTGCCCAAATGGGTTCTAGCATCACTCTTCTTTCTGTATTTGGTGTATGGAATAGTACCACAGTTACCTCTTGCTCACATGCACCCTACTGATAAGAATAAAAATGTACTCAATTCCATTTTGCCCTTTCCCACTATCTGGGTTTTTAAGTATTATTTTTTTGGGTTGTATTTATTACTAACTGGCCTGATGATACTATTTAAATCTGGATCTCTCTTATGCATGTATCTCTGAGGCATTTATTGTCATCCATCCACTAGGTAAGACTTTTCTAACTCCAAACTACCAAATTTTGATAAAAAGACTCCTAATAAATTCTGCAGGGAAAGTCTCACATCACACTTCCTTTTAGAAGCCAAGAAGTAATAACTTTGCAGCCTTCATTGGTACAGCTCTCTTCTCTGTACCAGTAACTCATGCCACAGCTCTTTAAGAGGTACACTCTTGATGACAGAACTATATTCGTGTGCATGCCACTGATTGATGAATCCAGCTGCAGCTGACTCA
Source organism: Grus americana (assembly GCF_028858705.1). Taxonomy (NCBI): domain Eukaryota; kingdom Metazoa; phylum Chordata; class Aves; order Gruiformes; family Gruidae; genus Grus; species Grus americana. The sequence goes on along the minus strand of NC_072891.1, from coordinate 73,818,722 downwards.
AACACAGTTCTTAAAGGCAGAGCTATGATACTAAGAAATTCTCATCTTATTACTTGACAAACTCAGTGTCCTTATACTAAAAGCAAGAATGACATCTGAGTCAGAAAGTTTGGTGCTTATTCTAACTGTATCTATTAGAAAGAAACAAATACTGCTTCTCAGGAAGACCATACATTTTGAAAACATAGCTCTTCTCACACATGGTAATACATGCTGGACACTAAATTAATTTTGTGTCCTTTAGCTGTAATTAAAACATTTTGGTTTTTTGCATGTGTACAAAAAACCAATATAACTTCACAATACCAGGGAGATTTTGGGAAATATATTTGATAGGGCTGCTGAGAAAAAACCAGCAGAAGAAATATATGATAAAAGTAAAAATTTATTGTCTTTTTAATGAAAGACTTGCATAAATTGTCAGGGAAGTTCACATTGTTAATGAGCATGATAGAAAAAGAATTTACTTCTGTTTGCTTCCAAAATCTTGGTAAATGTATTGATCTGTACCTTTAACCTTGCAAGGAAATCTGGGTTTTGAAAAGAAAGAGACAAACAAACTTTGCCAGACAAGGCAAAAATCTAAAGTTTATGGAGAGATGCTGTAATGAAAACCAGTTTTAAGATTATATTCCAGAAGAGCCTTATTTATGAAACATGAATTTTTGTAAGAAAAAAACATAGCAGTCTTAGCAAATCTAGGACTGTGAGAAAGCCAGGAAGTATAATGTTTCTATCTTTCTCCATGTAGACTAGGACATATTTTGACCTAGGGTGGGTTTTCACTCAAGACATCCATTTCCAAAACTTTGGGCAACTGAGTTTAATTGTCAGATAATAAAATGCCTCACATCCTAATTGTTGAACCTTAACTGAAGATATCTATTGTCCATTGTTTAGATGTGTTGCAATTATTTGAGAGAGCTTAAAAGCTCTCAAGGCATTGCCAAGTTAAACCCAACCCTTTCTTCTCCCATGAGCCAAAGGTAGTGCGTAACATGTACGTCTATAGAACTACCCCCTGCTACCACATGACCCCCCCACAAGTGACCTAGCAAAGTGAGTCTGCTGCACTTACAGCTTGGGACTTCAGCTCCAGAATGGCTTTCCAGCATCACCGTCGTGCAGCAATCAGGGCTAGTATGAGAAAGCAGCCTGTTATTCCCTGTGTAATCGTCACTCTCCGCTGCAGTGATATCTCATGCAGAACTTCAGAAGGTGTGAGAAAATAAAGCTTGCCAACTTTATTAAACAGAAGACATAACCTCACTGAAACTTCTCTTTTTTTGAGGAGGAGGGAGCTGAAAATATTCCTTACTGAATATTGAGACTGTATGGTCAGGCTTACAAAACATTCTGATTAAGGAGAAAATGCTGATTCATTTCCATTATCTGTCAAGGTTATTATTTCCACGGAGTGGTTTATGACACAGCTGGCACCAATACTCACAACCACGTACAACACATCAACACAATGGCTGTATCATTTTGACTGGCCCTTGCTTGAGTTATAGTAAGGCTTGCTGGCATTGTCTTATTACAGGAGGCTTGTGTCAGCAGTTCTGCTTCTGCATAAACCCATTTGTTTAGGGGATTATAATAACTCAGCTGTAAACATTATTCTGGGGTTGAATTATTATTATTAGCAGAAGTAATAATAATAATATATTAAATTTATATCGTGCCTTTCAACCACAGGAATCCCCAGGCACTTCAGTGGATGCACAGAGTATCATAACTTTACCAATCCCCCAGCAAAGGTACATTTCAGGATAAAACAAAACAGTCACTCTGAACTAAACCCAGAAATTTTTCATGGGGAAGGAAACATTTAACACATTCTTATGAGCAAGAAGCCCAGTGCATTTATCTGTATGCTCATCTCTTCTAAATATGCAGTGAGACCAAGTTTGCATACAATGAATTCCTAATCATGAGTGCTTCTTAATTTCAACTTTTATGTTAATGTAAAAAATGATATAGTATGCGATGCACTAAGGTTTATGTGCTTTACAAAACCTATATTCCCAACAATTAACATTTTATGGATAGGTTAAGACCAAATTGCTTGGAAATTAAACAAGAATACTCATTTGCCTACCCAAATGGATAGTCAGGGGAGAAACTGAGCAGATATATAGGAATCTTGTGAAGTGGGCTCAAACCAGTTTGTCTAAGGGAGCAGAAGAATTGAGGATCACTCTTCTTCTGTGAATTCTCTTTAAGGAGCCAAGTCAGATAGACCCAATACATAAAACACTTTCTCTATACATTATTTGATTTATGCCATTAAGATAAATTAAGTCATTTCTACAAAAGCCCAAAGGACTGAAAGTGTCACATTAAAAACTGTCTGCCTGGAAAAGCTGTGATCCATTGAATGCAAGGGAGAATGTTTGGCATGCATAAACACATAACCACCAGTAAGCTGAGAAAGTAAGACAATGGCAGTAAAGAAGGTTTTGGCAAGGAAGATTGTTGCAGCATGTTGTTGCAGGACTTTTCCCAGAATGAGATAGATCCCACCTTCTCCAGGCATGACAGACTGCCTGGCATCTACAACAGGGCAAAGTCAATGGAATGACCACAGCGGTTCATTCTCCTGCAGTGATTCTGGAGCTGGAGCAGGGATAGATAAAGGCCCTCCTTTCCTGCCCAGGAAGCAGAGGTCTTGCAACGAAAGGTCACACTATGTATTGGTCTGCAGGGACCTACTGTAATTCCAGGTTTTGCAAATGTAAGCCTATTAAACTTTGTAACAGTCAGAAAAAGATACTTTTCTAACATACACATGTGTAATAGCATCCTGGTTTTAAAGTGCCTAAAGAAAGCAGACTGACTTTGAAAACTTGCTATCACTGGGGCTGCAGCACATTGAACTGGAGCCTGTGATGAAGAAGTGACCTCATAAGACCACACAATGATTAATGAACATTTACTCTGGGAGCTCAGGAGCTGCGTGAACCTCTGTCTACTGGAGTAGCAGACTCTGCCCAAGCTGCCGTAAGGAGCACTTCATCCAGACGTTACTCCTTTGAGATCAGTCCAAGGCGGGCATCCTACAGGATCCTTGAGGCAGATTTCTTGTTCCTGAAAAACCCCTACAATGAGGAATATGCAGATCCAGATTTAAGATGTCCAGACTTGACTCAAATGATGCCCATTGTGGAAAAGGAAACTGAGTGATAGAACAATTTTAACTTTGTCACTAAAAGGAGGTCACTGGGCAAATATCTTCCTTTTCACTATTAAAATAATGAGAGAAGATTTAGGAGATAGAATTGATATCCATCTGTAGTCTAACTTGACTCCTTGATGCTAAAAATCTCTGGCAAAATTTCATGGCTGATGATACTCAAGAGATTAAACTAGATAAACATAATGAGTCTTTCTGGTCTTGAGCTGTATTATTTAATTTTAAAAGCATACACAGTCCCTCTGACTACAGCACTCAGTGCTGAAGTATTTGGTGAACATGCATAAATTCTTTGCTGCAATCTTGTCAGCATTTGAACCCACTGTTAAACATAAGGTTCAAATAATTTCCTGCTCCAAAAGGTTGTGTGGTTTCAAATTTAGAACATTCTTAGCAGAATAGTAAGATGAAAGAAGGGAAGCAAAGACATTTGATAGTACAGCTGTCACATTCCCATATCATAGTCATTGATATTGGCTTGATAGAGCTTTCTGAACACATGACAACTTAAAAAAAATTTAACACCTTCCTAAGCTCTCGAGAGGAGTGACAAAGTTATGCTCTTTAACCAGATGAAGAGAATCATGTTTGCTAATGAAGAAATACTCTTCTGCAGCTGCCATAGTCAGAGCGACTTCAGTTTACAAGCACTTATAATAACAAATATTGCAGTCATGCTGAGGATGGCATTTTATTGTAGAGGATATTCTATTGTTATGAACAGCCAACAGTCCTTACATCATGGCTAACTCTCCAGACCTTTACAAATGTACAAGCAACTAACCAGCACAATTTCATTAAGTTTCTGTACGGAACAATTGTCAGCCTTGTTATCTGTTACCCCAGTTATCCCTTATTACTCTGTAACCCACCTATCTGTCTTCAAATATCACTTTTAAACCCACAGATGACAGGCTTAGCAGCCATGGAAATGTGACCACAGGACCTGCTGCCCCTGCATACCAGATCAAACACACACCATGGGTAACCCCAGCCTAACAGCAGCCAATATCCTCTTTTATGGTCTAAAATGTTTGAGACAGTCCACCATACGAATACACATCTTTATTTCATATTCCTATGTCAGTTACTATTAAATCCAGGGTATTCTCAAAACAGGACAAAAGAGGGAAGCCTAATCCTTCAGAAGGCATACTCTACCAATGCAAATACCTTATTGAGCTCAGTATTGCAAGATCAGAGTTTAAACAGTAGACCATTAGGAGGTCAGATATAAGGGTCTTTAAACACATAAGAAATGCACAGGCAACCCAATTTCTACTGAAAGTCCACGGGCCTAATCTTATTAGACCTTAAATGTGCAGCAATACTTTAATCCTTTTATGTTTGGCCAAAGAGGACTAGAAGAAGTAAGTCAACTGTTGGCAACATAGTCGTTTTTTTTTCTTTCTTTGTACTACTAAGATAGATATGTTAGTGTTTAGCCATCTCTTTTGCATCAGTATATTCTACCAGTTTCACAGTAATTGTAACTAGGAATGCTGTTTTCTTCAGAACCCCAAATACAGGAAGTTTCTTTAAAATAGAAGCATGTCTGAAATATGTTTCAGACCAGGATTTTGATAAATGAGAACTAAATTTTGTGTCTCTTTTCTAATGACTTTCATGAGATAATCCAGAGTCATCAGAGCAACAAGTATGCACTTTGTAGTTCTTCCTTTATGCAATAAACTTGTCCTAGGTTTCACAACAATTTCATCTGAAATGTATGTTTCAGTGAAATTACTAGCTGCCTGTTTGAAAGTAGTGCTCAGGATCTCTTACCAACAGAGGGCAAGAAAGCTTATTATATGCTCTCTGCAGGACTAAGACATTGGCATTTCCTCAAGGCACACATTAGTGTCCCCAGGTCACCACCAAATCTCAGTTTCAGTGCATTGGTCCAGTCACTCAGACTAATGAACTTGTCTTGCCAAGTATTATGATGCGTCTGCCATCACATCACCAGCATATGGCTGGTGGCAAATAATCTAGCTCTTATTTGCACATCTGCTGAGTAATATTATGTTAAAACATTACATGCACAATTATGTTCAATTATATTAAACAAATCTATTTCACGTTAATGCTGAATCTCCAGGGCTTGTGCATCTTTAGTTACAGGAAGTTTAGTGCAGGGTAGCAGATGTTGTTGATTTTTTAATGGGATAATATGTTTAAAATGTCAAGTGCACAACAATAATTTCATAACGAATATTCATTTCAGGAAAATAAATAAAAGTCTTTTTTTTTTTTTTCCACTTTTAAAGGCATCTTAGGAGTTGCACAAAACTTAGCAAGCCAGCACCTAGTCTTGGACACATGTGAGTAAACAGGACATTTTTCAGACTGCAGACAACTAAGCAATGTTTCTACTTTCATTTTGGAGTCATTCCCAAGCTTATTTGCCACATAACTTGAATGTGCTAGGTTCCCTTCTCCCCTTTCCCTTCCAATATTGTCTTATCTCTTTATCCTTTTCCTTTGCATGGAGGTCTCCTGTGTCACAGATTTCACTCAGGGATCTTCTTTTGCCCACAGTCTGTTTTTGGGGGGGATGTATGCTCAGACTACAGATTGAGACCAACAATGGGACCAGGTCCGTAGAATACCTACTTTGTAAGGTGCAAAATGCATTCCTTTCTTTCATATCTTTCCCCCAGACCCCATCCCAACTTGTATATGCTATCCTTACTGCTCACATTGTTTTAGCAGTCTGGCCAACACACTACACAGCATTAAGGCCAGAAGTTTTCATCAGAGAGGACAGAGTCATGGTTGTGATAGGTAGAAAATAGCATGCTAGTACTTATCGCCCAACTGATTAAGGGATCTGTGATCAATGAATAGTGATATTCCTTTAGGATTTAATCCTCAAGGTATTTAATCCTCAAGGTATTTAATACTACTACTTCATCAGCCACTATAGATACACACCTTTGTCATACCAGCTACTAGAAAGTACTATCACTATCCCATTTCATGTACTTATAATCCTTGCCACATCTGTGAGGTATTTACACCTTGCTTTTCCTTCTGAATCACAGATAGGAGCATATCCAAAGCTGAAGCTTGTATTCCAGTCCAGTTACAGGAAAACCCAGAATGGACCTGTTTATATCCATGTTCCCACCTGATACTGCAAAATATATTTGTGAATAGCATGTATGTATGGAAGCAAAAGTGTTTTTTTCGAGAAAGTACTGTTTTTTGGGGATATACCCATTACACAGCACAATGAAGATCTATGGCCTTCAGTACCATGGGGGCTCAGGAAGCCCAAGTGGGACACAGGGCATCCTCTGCAAGACTGTAGGCTCACTGGAAGTAGTGGAAAATTAGTCCAAGTAAGACCTCTTTAAGTCCAGAAGGGATCAAAAGCCAGATGAGGAAAATAAAAATTCATGCCCTCATCCTTCACCTGCCCTAATAAACCAATAACCCAGTGAACAGTAAAAACCTAAGTCACAGGAGATAAAAAATGGTGCACTCTTACTGTGATGAAGGAAATCCTCCAGTTCTCAGCCAAAACATTGCAGAAAGGGCAGATGCCAAGGGTAGATTTATCTTATCCTGTAAATGGCAGAGAAAAAAGTTTTCCTCTGAGAGCACCAGTGCAGGTAGGGCTATACAAATTATAATACGCCCTTGCCATATATTTCTTGTCACATAACTTTTTGCCACACCCCACAAGGCAATAAAGCATTTTAGGAAATGTGTACAGGTGAATCCTGGCCACTGCAACTAAGCATCTGGCAAAAAACCAGAGCTGCCAGAAGGATTCTCCCCTTCCCCCAGTTTCTATTTTTTTTTTTTTTTCCCAGTTTGCCATCACTCTGTGATTTACCATAGAAATGTTATGTTACCATAGAGGCTGTTTTTGGCTTTTGTGTTGGGTTTGTGTGGCAAGGTTTTGGTAGCGGGGGCAGGGGGGCTACAGGGGTGGCTTCTGTGAGAAGCTGCTAGAAGCTTCCCCTGTGTCTGACAGAGCCAATGCCAGCCGGCTCCAAGACGGACCCGCCGCTGGCCAAGGCCGAGCCAATCAGCACCTCTGTGATAACATATTTAAGAAGGAAAACCAAACAGTTAGAGAGAGCTTTTGCAACCGGAGAGAGGAGTGAGAAGATGTAAGAAGCTCTGCAGACACCAAGTTCAGTGCAGAAGGAGGGGGAGGAGGAGCTCCAGGTGCCAGAGCAGAGATCCCCCTGCAGCCCGTGGTGAAGGCCATGGTGAGGCAGGCTGTCCCCCTGCAGCCCATGGAGGAAGGATGAGGGGGTGTAGCGATTCCACCTGCAGCCTGTGGAGGACCCCAGGCCAGAGCAGGTGGAGGCACCTGAAAGAGGCTGTGGCCCCGTGGGAAGCCCACACTGGAGCAGGCTCCTGGCAGGACCTGTGGCCCCATGGAGAGAGAAGCCCATGCCAGGGCAGGTTTGCTGGCAGGACTTGTGACCCCATGGGGGACCCATGCTGGAGCAGTCTGTTCCTGAAGGTCTGCACCCTGTGGGAGAGGCCCACGCTGGAGCAGTTTGTGAAGGACTGTCTCCTGTGGGAGAGACTCCATGCTGGAGCAGGGGAATGATGAGAGGAGTCCTCCCCCTGAGGATGAAGAAGTGGCAGAAACAACATGTGCAGAACTGACCGCAACCCCCATTCCGCGCCCCCCTGTGCCACTGAGGGGGGGCAGAGGTTGAAGCCGGGAGTGAAGCTGGGCCCAGGATGATGGGAGGGCTGGGGGGAGGTGTTTTAAGATTTGATTTTATTTCTCATTCCTCTACTCTGTTTTGCCTAGTAATAAATTAGATGAATTCCCTCTCTAAGTTCAGTCTGTTTTGCTCATGACGATAATTAGTGAATGATCTCTCCCTGTCCTTATCTCGACCCACAAGCTTTTCGTTATACTTTTTCTCCCCTGTCTAGTGAAGGAGGGGCAGTGATAGAGCGGCTCTGGTGGGCACCTGGCCTCCAGACAGGATCAACCCACCACAGCTTTCCTGAACTGGAAACATGCCATTGGGTGTACTGGCTGAAATAATATCAATACTAGCCTTAGCAGAAGGGTGAATGAATATGTTGGTACTGAGGGTTGCTTGGGGAAATGCCTCCATGATATGAAAAGGTCCTCTGTCTCCATCCTATTCAGCTGTCCATGGTCCAGCATCCACCAGACACAAGCAGGTTCAGGCCAGTCTTCTGTTTTAGCCTAAGCTTAAATGATGTTAGCCAATCCCAGAGCTGGGGCATGCAAAGATAACAAAATACTGCCTTGATTCGCCCTCTGAAGTTATACCTATTGCATGGCATTTGGTTCAGAGGTGCTTGGTGATAAGTTATAAAAGACAGGACAGCACATACCCCCTTCCCATAAATCTCAGCAGTGTGGACCAATTCCACTGCTTTTTGAGGCTCTTTTGTCCTCCCTGTGTCCACCGCTGTCCCCCTACTCGAGAGGAGACCAGACAGTGAAACAGCTTAAGCCCCATCTCAACTTCTGCTGCAGACATGTGATTCCATGTCTCTGGTGAAGGGATTTCCAGGGGCAATACAGCTTGGTACAGTGGTCCCATGTAAAACTGCTTTGTCCTTTTAATCATGCTAGGTCCTTCTACCTCCAAACCCAACCTATTCCCTAGCTCCCTGCACCCACTAAACGGATTCCTTTCCTTCTGCATTTAATGAAAACAAGGCTGTGTCTTATAAAGCATCTTCTCCTCACCCCTGAATTGTGAGAAAAAAAGCCAATAGTTTGTAGCAGGGGTCGAGCCTCTGACTTTCAGTACTGTAAATAAATCTCATTTATCTTTCTCACTTGGGAAGCCAGCAAGCAGAAATATACATTTCAGAAAGGAGACTAGCTTTCTCTGTATTTTAGGAACAGCAGCTAGGGACAGGGAAGGCAGGCAGCTAGTGGGGGAGACCACTGGCCTAGATTATTTATAGTGATAAATGGAAGTGTCTTCTCTTACTTCCAAAACTTTAAAAGCACCAAGTGGAGCTCAAAGCTGACTTGCTAACCTGTTAAAAAAATAACAAAGGCCAGTTACACAAAGACCTCTGTTGTTGCATGGTTAATGCATCTGATGAGGAAGGATTGTACTCATCAGCAATAAAATTCTTTAACTATAAGTTGGCACCTGAGTCTTCAGAAGCAAGGTTTTTATGCAATATTTTCATGAGGCTAAACAATATTTGGAGTCTTGGGTTACTCTTTTAAAATGAGTAATTAACCCCAGGATTAATTTAAAATATTAAAAAGGATAATTTGTTTTTATAGTGTGGGAGCACACTTTATTCCTGATCGAGTTCATTTAGCTGAAAAGACAGTTTTCAGTAATTTGGCTGCTGACTAGTATGCCTTCCTTCATGTCAAAGCCCTGCCTTTAGCAGCTGCAGAGCAAAATTTGTGGAGTGCTCAAGAGCAGTGGGAGGATCAAGACAGACCTCCTGAGGGAGCAGAGTGCACCAACTGAAGCACCCTGGAAGGAGTCATAGGGTAGAGCATCATTTCAGGTGGTGCTTTGGGGCCAGAAACTTCATATTGTAGAGCTGCTATGAACGCAGCATGCTGGATGGGTGCTCAGTTTGCTTGGGTTGGCACCCATGTGATTGCTGTGGGTGCAGAATTTCAAGGTGAATGCAAAGCTTCCCCCACTCCCCCCCCCCCCCCCCCCCCCCCCCCCTTAATCTGGTTGGGCTGGTGGGGAGAGAGAGACACAGAGGGAGAGAATTTGGTGGATAAGGGAAGGGCAACTGACATCACCTACCTGGACTTGTGCAAGGCATTTGACACTGTCCCGCATGACATCCTTGTCTCTAAATTGGTGAGACATGGATTTGATGGATGGACCACTCGGTGGATAAGGAATTGGCTGGACAGTCACACTCAAAGAGCTGTGGTCAACACCTCAATGTCCAAGTGGAGACCAGTGACGAGTGGTGTTCCTCAGCGGTTGGTACTGGGACCGGCACTGTTCAACATCTTGGTTGGCGACATGGACAATGGGATCGAGTGCACCCTCAGCAAGTTTGCTGATGACACCAAGCTGTGTGGTGTGGTCAACATGCTGGAGGGAAGGGATGCCATCCAGAGGGACCTGGACAGGCTGGAGAGGTGGGCCCGTGTGAACTGCATGAAGTTCAACAAGGCCAAGTGCAAGGTCCTGCACGTGGGTCGGCGCAATCCTAAGCACAAGTACAGGCTGGGTGGCGAATGGATTGAAAGCAGCCCTGAGGAGAAGGACTTGGGGGTGTTGATTGATGAGAAGCTCAACATGAGCTGGCAGTGTGCGCTTGCAGCCCAGAAAGCCAACCGTGTCCTGGGCTGCATCAAAAGCGGTGTGACCAGCAGGTCGAGGGAGGTGATCCTGCCCCTCTACTCTGCTCTGGTGAGACCCCACCTGCAGTACTGCGTCCAGCTCTGGGGGCCCCAGTACAGGAGAGACATGGAGCTGTTGGAACGAGTCCAGAGGAGGGCCACGAAGCTGATCAGAGGGCTGGAGCACCTCTCCTGTGAGGACAGGCTGAGAGAGTTGGGATTGTTCAGCCTGGAGAAAAGACGGCTCCGGGGAGACCTTATAGCGGCCTTCCATTACCTGAAGGGGCCTACAGGAAAGCTGGTGAGGGACTGTTTATCAGGGAGTGTAGTGACAGGACAAGGCGTAATGGGTTTAAGCTGAAGAAGGGTTGATTTAGATTAGATGTTAGAAAGAAATTCTTTACTGTGAGGGTGGTGAGGCACTGGCACAGGTTGCCCAGAGAAGCTGTGGATGCCCCCTCCCTGGAAGTGTTTAAGACCAGGTTGGATGGGGCTTTGGGCAACGTGGTCTAGTGGAGGGTGTCCCTGCCCATGGCAGGGGGGTTGGAACTAGATGATCTTTGAGGTACCTTCCAACCCAAACCATTCTATGATTCTATGATTACTAACAGACTGAGTGTGATTCTGCCAGTTTGCATCAGATTGTAGTATTTTATGTTGGGAGGAACAAGTGTTTTTTGTGCGTCAGCACAGAATAGATTTCCTTCTACAAAGGAAAAATTATTTATTTAAAGTGAATCATTGCTGGGAAGAAAATAAAGAAAACTTGGTTCAAAGAGCACAATGCACAACAATGATGACTAGTTCCCTCACTTGAAACCATCGTTAAGACATTTACCTTAGGGATGTACATGAAAGCCTTGAGATTCTTCCTGCTCATATGAGAAACTGTACCAAGCCTCACTGACCTATTGCTTAAGAAAGCCTGGGGCTTTGTCATAGTGAAGTAAGGAGGAAGCTGAATAGATTTATGCTTTGTGGAACAATGCAGGAAAAAACAACCAAAACAACCCCCGAACCCTGAACTTCTCTGCTGAAGCAGAATGCCAATATTGCTTTAACTAAATTCTACCTCCTGCACATAAACATTCAGCAGGGACTCTTTGTATGAGGCTTAACTGCTTTTTCCTCAGAGATCCCTCATTAATAAGGACTGGTTGGTAGGCCAGCTGAAGCCCAAGTATATCTTTCAGCTTTGTGACCTCTTTGCAGATGAGCGTGTGCCCATTATACTGTTTTCCTCTGGTGTGTTGCAGAAATAAATCACTCTTCTGTATGCAGAAAAACACTCCACATGTTGAATGAATTTTGCATGCCACACAGTGTACACAGAAGCCAGCCATATGCTTTTGTGCCCATGGCTGATTCCCTAGCATGGAAATAGAACCACTTCCAGCCAACAAATTACACATCAGAGTTAACTATAAAGACAGACTAAGCCTGCAAAAGTACTTTGACTTTACAAAGCGCAGACCTGCTTCCATGCCTCTTTGTCTCTTAGGGAGGACTCCAGAAGTACTGATGTCTTCACACTCAACTTTTCTTCCCCCTGTTTTAGCTTTGGACTTGCATAGTGCAATGCATAGTCCACTTGCTCACTGTGAAGATCAAGGGAACCAAAATACGGAAGCCTGGAGTGAAGATACAGATCTGACCCTACACTTTGTCTTTGAAGCTCTCAAGAGGAGAACTCTGAAGGGTGGAAGAGGAAAAATAAGCACAGTGTAGCAGGAGAGAGTTGCCAAGGGAAGTATGAAATAAATGGGTGCATAAAATACAAACCAAAACAAAACCAGCCCATGAGTGCAAAAGGGAAGAATGGGAAGAGAAAAGCCTTCAAAGAGAGGAAACAGCAAGATGAAGAGACCCAGGTGTTCTGAAGAGATGCTGTAAGTAGGCAAACAGATGAAAAAGGAGAGGAGACAAGCCTTCATCCTTTCTCCCAGAATCCTACTAATTTAGTGGAAGGCATGGCTTAGTTTCCTGCATAAAAGGATTCTCCTCTCCCTAGATACTTAGCTCTTCTTTCAGCTGTCCAAATCTCTGTCTGCTTCACGATGGCCATGGTGCATTTGCCCAGGGATGGGCAGGGTGTGCCCCAAAATCTGAGGGGAGTAGGAGGGACAAAGGCTAGGCAGAAAACCTTATTTAATGGGTCAAAGAGGTGCTACTCCCAGCCAAGGCATGACAGCTGTGGTAGGCACTACCCTGGCGCATCTTGGCCAGTGATGGTGCTGCTCTGCTGAGAGCCATCAGCTCTTGGTGCAGCACAGAGATGAGAAACCTGCATTTCAAACACACAATAAAGAATTACGGATGCGTTATGAGGACTTGTGAAAAAGAACAAGGCACTGTGTCAGTCAGAAACCCATGCTACATGTCAAAAGCTTAGCTTGGGTGACCTTGGCATCCAAGAGATACATGACAAGAACAAAAATTAGAAGGGGGATAGTGAAAGAGCTGTATCTGCAGCTGCCTGTGTCGTGAAATAACTCAATAAAATACAGGGGTAGAAGGCACAGAATAAGGTGTACTACAGCCTAATATCTTAGCACATGAAAACAATTGTTTAACATGCTCTAAAGAGCCTGTGAAATCACTCCCAACATTATTTCTGTTTACTATGCTCTTTTTATACCCATGAAAAAAAACACCTCACCCCCCTTCACTTCCCTTTCTCCAAGAGATTTAAAATTTCCCAGGGCAGCACAGGTTACTGTACCAGGAGATTAACTAGCAAAGAAAATTATAGCACCATGTGACTGCCATTAGAGTTAAGGTGGTGCCAGCATTTCTTTTATAAACTTCTATTTTTATAGGGTTTATGAGGCTAACACAGCCACAAAAGTTCACTGTAACCTGACCTACAGGACCATACCCTGAGACCAAGAGGTCACTATTCTTCACTGTCTCCTCTCAGTTATTATTGAAAGCTTTATTTTGTCCATTTTTATAACAGCCATAGAAATAAAGAAATATAACTCATGTGTCCCCATTTTGTAGAAAAATGACTGAGATACTAATGTTTTAAAAGATTCATGAACTGAGCATACATTCAGTAACTCTTTCAAAATTAAAAAGTCATAAAGCTCTGGAGTGCCTTGGCTTAATGATCCTACATGGCTGTTGGATTAACAGAGTACACGGACAGCTTTTATTGAGCCCTGGGTGTATGTTTCATGCACTAAAAAGAAGCTTCATGATAGAAAGCACTGTTGGCAAAGACTTATTAAGGTCTCTTTAACAAATCTGCTTTTAGTTCGCTGTGGGACAGAGAAGCAATTTACTTCTTCATTTCTCCATTCATCTGGTTGTGCAATGGTGGAGTGGTCAACAATACAGGACTTCCTGCAGTTTTCCAAAAAACATCAGGCCCATATGACTCATGCTTTGGCCTCCTCTTGATTCTTCAACCCCAATAGTCAGGTTAGGGAGGGAAAGAAAAAAATTGTCCTAGGATCGTGGAGATAGAGAGAAGCCAGGGACTATGCTGGTGGTGTGTGATTTGCTTGTGCGGTAACAGCATGGTAACAGGGAGTCCCAAGTGTGAAGTAGGACATTTGACAGGTAAAATACCAAGAAAATCCTCAAAGGCCATAGGTTGGATTCACATTCGCTGTCAGCTGCTGTAGTTTTGCTGATTTGCATGCCAGTAAAAGCTGAGTGAAGGAGCTTTTGCTGATGTGCTGTTCCACCTTGGTGAGATGTTGATAGATAGGTTCTCTGTGCATGTGTGATGTTTTAAAAACATACCTGGACACTGCTGCCTCTGCTTGCACAGAAGGTGGCTGGCACGTTTTCTCCACTGATTTTTTTCTACCAAATTGAAGTCCATTTTGGGATTGCTTCTTTACTCTAAGGAAACCAAGCCATAGCCCCAGGCACGACAGCTCTTCATCAGCTGCTGGGAGGCTACTTGCAAAGGGTCAGGGGGCTGCTCTCCCATACCTTGCTTCAGGACCTGCTGCAGGAGTCTAACTTCTCCTGAATCATCTTTGCAGCTTCTCTCACAAGGAATGTCTGGCCAGGTCCCAGGTGGGGCAGATAATTTCATATGTTTTGCCCAACACCAAACCAATGGTCAATAAAGAAGCAGATGATCTTTTTTCCAATCCATGGAAAACAACCCTCCGAGAAATATTAGATTTCTCTATTTCTTGTTCTAATTTCAAGAAACGTGTACATATAGGGACCACACTGACTTCTGCTTAAAATTAAGGATACATGTATCTGAAGGCTATTTAGGTTGAAAACCATTCAGCACAGGACACTAGTGCCACATTCTTCACTTAAATTACCATATGACCACCCTTCTAGCTAAGAATACACATTTTCAAGATTTGTTAGCATAATGCAAGGCATTTTAGTGTGAATAGGCACTGACAGCCAGTTTGCTGCATACACACCAAATACAAACAACCTGTATCCTTGTCCTGAGGGTACACTTATGTGGTTTGCTGTATGGTAAACAGATCTCATAAATCACCTTCATCCACTGACACTTAATTGTCAATGTGTTCCTTTTAAATTGGGACACTTAGGAAAGACAGAAAAGTTTCCTGGCACTGGTATCTTTTAAAAGAACTGAGGTCTTTGTATTGTGACTGGTGTGTGAAATTGTTCCTGTTGAAGTCCAAGGCAATTCATGGAACAAGAAATTCAAGTCTGAAAGATGGGCTACTAGAGCTACTCTCCGATTGATCTCTCTCACAGTTCAGCTGAGTGTCAAAAAGTCTTGCCTAAAACATCTCAAAAAAATTATGTAACTCTGTAGTATAACAAAGCAATTCTCCAACTGAAGACCTGTATACAGATAAGAAAGCTGAAGAGGTGATGCAGGAGGAAAAGGCATTGGCAAATATTGATGAGTTTCAGTTCTCCTGATATTGTTATTACACCAGATGATAAAAGGCTATTACCACCTCTCATGATAGAAAAGAGAGGGAAAAATGCCATCCCCAGTAAAAAACTCCATTTATTGGAAAAGAGTTACAATATATTGTGTTACTTAGAAAACCTCTAGAGGCATATCCCAATTCTCCTCACACATCTGTCACTGTTATGGCTCTACAGATTTATGGGAACTGAAGAAAAGTCACTGTGGTCCACAGAGCCCTCTCCAGATTAACTGCTGTGTTGCCAGCTTCTTTCAAAAGGACAGGATCCTCCCTTTATATGCTACATGCACTTACTTATGAGTGAGGAACATTACTTGCTGAAGGATTGTTATTGTACCAGTTTATGAAGCTTACTCTCGTTGTGATATTTAAGTTAATGACCTAAAACCATCTATTCATGTGGGACTCTATACAGAGCTTTTTGCTCTGGAAAGAAATCCCATTTATTTAAGTTCTTCAACTGCTTTATGATCTCATGCAATATGTTTCTGCCATTTAAGAACAGTTGACCATCACCAGAAAATTACAGCCTCTTTTTTCTGTAGCAAGCATGCTGACTACCAGAACTTCACATCCTGTAAATGTTTTCAGTCTTAAAAAAATGCCAGCACCAACTAGGCATTTATAGTACAGCAATATTGCAAAATACAGTACTGCAACACAGAAGTATAGAAACATGGAAAAGCTTTCTGCATTCACAGGAATCTGTAATAAATGTCAGAGATGCTGTGTGTTTCTAGGCATCCATTAAGCATGCATTCAGGCATTTACTACACCTGTTAAACTGCCAAGAAATAAAGATTTTCTGTAATAAAGACCACTTGGGGTTCAGCTTGCACTTTTTAATCTCAGGTTTGCCATGGACTGAAAGCAAGGAGACGATCAGGCACTTTGCTTCTGCTGAAGCGCAGTATTTCAAACAGTGTGATAAGTAGCTGTATGCTGTGCCATGAGACTAAGTGCTTGTAAACAGGCTGGATCTTCAAAATGAGATGACATAAGCATGTGGGCATATTAGAGCTAGAATGAAGCTGGCCAGAAAGCTGACAGTAGTGGCAATGGCACAGCAGGAAGCATTTTGGCATGAGACAGATGCTGGCTAGCAAACCATCCAGTGACCCAGCATCATTAGGCTGCTGTCCTGAGTCATTGCGTCTTCACTGCTCTTACATGCTCTTGCCTTCAGCCCAGAAATAAGCCTACCAGGACTGTGAATCATAGAGACACAATGTGCTTTCAATGACTTTAATTTCTCCAGTTATATTCAATGGGATCATGTTTAATATTCTTTGTGGAGTGTCTAACCTTACAGTGACTCCTGCCTCTAATAAAGCTGTGAAACACAGTTGTTTGTTCATTTTTCTTTTTTCCTTAAGGATTTCAGATAAGGATTCCATTCAGGTTTAATATCACAATTATTGTGGATTTAAATGAACACTATTTGTGTTGCTTACACATAAAATTGCATTCCTCTGTTACGCAAGATTCACAATTTCATTTCTTATTGCAAATGCATAGCTTTTGTTATGTAGAAGCTAATACATGCTTGTGCTTTAATAATACTTGGAAATAAGGAAAATGTAATTACAAAGGGTATCCTCCCCATTAACTTGTTTGTACACTAGAATATGTCTGGTCTTAGCTGTAACCTCATAATAGTTTTCCCAATGAACTGAAGAGAGAGGGACAATTTCAGCCTGAGCTTCAGGAAGGGATTAGCCTTTTTTCCCCAAAGACAAAAATACGGTACCAGCCCTGCTGTTTGAGGTACTCAGTTTCTTGGTGTTCGGACACTATCACTCAGTGGCAGCTGCAGGTGCCTCCCTCAGTTCAGTGTATCTCAGCTCACATGTTACAGGAACAGGGGAAAGGAACAGTGCTTAAATAGGGGTTAGCTAAACCTCCAGTTACTACAACTAAGCATGCATGCTACTTCAGATATATTTATGTGGCAATGTAGATCGGTCACTCCTGGGAAACCACTACCTTTCTCATGAGTTGGGGCAATGTAGCCCTAGAAAGCTGCAAAATCTGCTGGGTAAGAATTGTAAATTTTGCCACCTGAACCTTTGACTCAGGATCTCTGGAGCGTGCAGGAAAATGATGGATTTCCCACTCTTCTGCTAAAGATGCCTCTGACAAGAGAGCAGAGTTGCTTTCTCGCTGTTCTCCTCTTGCCTTTCAACTGCTAAAACAAGAAGGGTCATAACAGCAGAAGGGAGCAGGGCTACTGGCAACCCCACAAACTTTCCTAAATATGGAAACAACCTTGGTGAGAGAAGCAGCGGAACAGCATGTGCTGCTAATGGCTTCCCTCTTTGAGAAGTGAACATTCACGCATCCACTGTGAATCCCAGCAGACCAGAGCTAGAAGGAGGGGTCGTATAGATTTTTCTATACTTAATAAAGTCCTTAGGGTCCTAAACTGATGGACTGTGGCAGAAATAGGCAGTTTTAGGTAAACTTATGACTCTGAAGCAATCAAGGTATCATCCAAGTAAATAAGCACTTTCACTCCCAGAGACTTTAGGAAATGAGTAACTTATCCCATAACCATGGCTATTCTTGGAGCAATGCACAAGCCAGACACCCTTGCATATTGCTGATCTGTAGCACCTGTCTGCAAAGACTTTCAAAGCTGCTTTTAGTGGCTTGAATGCAGGAGGGTCAGGACGCTAAATGAAGTTTTACCTGAAATCTATTTATATCAGAAATGGTCTGTTTCTGAGTTGTGAATAGTATGTTTGGAAGCTGCAACATGCAAGCTATCTGTTGTCAGAAAGTAGCTCAAGGATTTAACACATATTGTATATACCAAAGGGGAAGACCTTAATGTGATGAAACGACATTAATTCAGTACCAATGAGCAATTCCCTTTGACATGTAACGTTGTGTTAGATTTCTCTACACTTCATATAACATGGATTACGTTCAGATGTGAATTCCAGATTTTTAACCTGATCAAGAACAGATCACTCTAACTCCAAAACTGGTAATTATAGTGGAACAATTATCAGAGAAGAATAATCGGGGGACCACTTCTACAGGCACACAAGATTAAGGGGACATATTCACATATGCTAATGTATTAAAAACTCACACTAGACTAATGAAAACATAATTTCAACTTCTCTGTGAGACTTCTGTGTGACTTTGTACCAAACCTGAAATCAGGTCCACACTTCATGTCTTTGGTTGCAGCAAGTTTTACCATTGTGACTACTGACACCAAATTTGAATTTTTTTTGTGATGAAAGAAGAAAATCAGTACTAATATAGCATATATATCAGAACTGTAACATCAAGGTACACCCTTACCCTTCTTTCCTGGTGTGCTTACCACTCACATAGTCATGAATTGACTGGTTTTGTCCAACTGGAGTTTCATGTACACTTAGATAATTTGAGAACTAGCCAACTGTTCATTTGAACTAATGTCTATTTGCTAAAAGAGAAGCGGCACTTAACCCAAAGAGGCATTCCACTGAAAACAAATACATAAAAAGCCTAAGAATGAAAATAGCAGTTTTTCTTAACATTAAGATATATTTTGATTGGCTGAATCGAGCCTTAAATGTATATTCAATAAGCTGTTCTGAGGACTGAAATTTCGCACAACTTCACTTACATTAATGAAGAAATCCCAAGTACCAGAAATTGTGAATCCACCCTGAAAAAGTCTGAGCTAAAGAGAACAGTAAATGACCTTTTAAAGCTGGAAGGTGGGGGTGAAAATGAAACTGCTTTTGTGTAGGAGAATAAATACAGATTTAGCAGCTTAACCTTGTGCATCTGGGTTTGTGAATTTCGGCCTTAGGCTACAACAGCACAAGATGAGCAGTTTCTCCTTGGAAAGCTGAAAGTACATGATTATAAAATTCAATGGGTCTGTATTAGCTTTGCTTTTTGCTCTGTATCTTCAGCATCTGAAAATCTCTCATTGTTTTGGTAACAGGTACACAAATTGGCATATGGCAGTCATTCACTAGAATAAATTTTGCAATAAATTAATATTATCCAAGAATACAATTTAAGTAATCCACAAAAGCACTATCCAGAAGGTTCTCCTGCAGAATTGCGAACTACCTTAGGCATTCTTTAGAAAGGCATACTCCCCTCTCAATAAGAGACTGAAATATGCACTAGTCCAAATAGATGCTAACAAATATTTTTTAAGCCAGCTATTATATATTATTGTCCTAATTCAAAGTTCTTAGGAATAGTCTTCTAAACATAGTAGTTAACAATTTTTAGCTGGTTTAAACTTGTGTTATGCTGTGAATTGGATAACTTTCAGCTGTTCCATGATTCTTTCGTGCCTATGACTTACAAAAGATTTCAGCACATGAATCTGCAAAGCCCCTTCTAAGGGGCTTTGATGTCACAAATCAAAATCCCTGCACAAGTACGCAGGGATGAGTCCTGTCTCTTCTCATTTTACAGTTGCTCTGCATGGGCTTTTTCTTTTGCCCCACTTAAACCACTCTTTCTAACAGCTGATCTCTTAAGTGTCTAGTTTTCTACCTGCACGTTAGGAAGCTGAGGTGCCTGTCTTAACACTGAGGACACTTAAAGGTTAAAGTAACTGCAAAGTTCTGTTCTGTAGCGTTGATGCTCTAAAGGATAAAAATCTGAAAAACACAGGAGGCACATTGAAGTCTTGTGAACAGTGCTGCTGGAAAATGTTTTGCGTTTCCTGAGCATAGTCCTTTCCATTGTGTTAGAACTATTTCTCTCCCCAAATATGTAACAAGAAAATGCAGCTAACTGTTTATGGGATACACTGAACTATTATTGACAAAAATGCCTATACTTTTAGTTAGTGCTGGGTTGTGTACAGCTTCTTTTTCATCTACAACCCATGTACATCTGTCTTTTCATTACAGACACAAAGGTCTTTGCATTACACAGAAAAGACATGATCAGTTCTGGTGATAGAGGAAATGTAGATTTTTCTTTAAAATTATTTTCAGTTCATTATTTCCTTTCTGAACTTAATATGAAACCACAGAAGAATTCTCAGATTCCTTATAGTTAGTCTTAATAAAAGATGTATTCTACTTCTGTAGGGTTTTTACATTAATAATTAAGACAAATGCAATAGTCAGTCCCCTAGAAGGAACACTTGTCAAATAGTTTAATATTATCTATTCTGAAGCTTTCAGTTGAATCCAATTAATATTGCTGTGTGAGAGTGGAGGACCTTCAGCTGATGCTTTTCAAATCCATCAAAAATCGTAATGAATACTTGTATCCATATTATGTCTAAGCCAAGTCCATCTTTCTGAAATGAAGGAGGACAGGAACTTTGCCAGTCATAAAAAGCCACGTTTTACATTTAAGTTGTTAATCCTGTGCTATCATTCATTGCATGTAATTGGCTTCTTAATTGCATCTCCTCAAAAATCCAATCCGTTCAAAGTTCAGCAACCTCTTCCTGGTGATACCAGCACAGTACAATCTCCAGTTAAATGTGTTTGCCTTTTCCAGGTGTTATCAGAATTTCAGTAATGAACTGACTGAGATGAACCCATCAAAGAGTAACTAAGAGAAGAATGGGATGGTTCTTTTTTCGGAGCATTTCTCATGATTAAAGGAAAGCAGTGCCACTTTATTTGCAATAATGAAATTTTATTAACTTAGATTAGTAGTTTTCAAAGTCTTTTTCAGCCTTCCAGTGGGGATGTGTGTCCCTGTATAATGAACAGGCAGACTGGATTTCCTTTGCTACTTTTGACAGTCCCTGGATCTTTTTCCTCCACACATCAGAGATATGCTGGTTGAAATCTATTGACTTGGCAAATAAATAAGAAGGCAGGATGTCTGATTAGGAATGCTGGATGGAAGGAGGATGATATAATGGCTAATGAATTTATTTCAGGTTCATTGTTCTGCTGCAGGACTGTACCCAAGTCAGCAAACCCTACATTTTTGAGCATGTGTACAGATACAGCTGCAAAGAAATGAAGGCATTTCAATGCCCTGAAAAACTGTCCATTTGTGCAGTTGCACTTTCTAGATAGAAAAATAACTCATCCCTTTTTAAAAAGAGATGGAAAGAGATAAACTTAGTATGAATACAAATGCATGAAACTCATGGAAGATACAATGATAGGTTTCAGTACATGAATGTGGTATAAATTTACTTAGGCACCTTGCTTGCCGTGAAGTCAAATCTACCAGTGGAAAGTACCGACTGTTGTATCCGGCCATTACTAGCTCACTCGGTTACTTGAATGTCTGTGACAGTGTGCTCCTTCCCTGCTCCCCCCTCAGCTTAAGCCAAAACCAGCAGTGGGGGTCATGATGACTGCATCCAGCAGTACTTAGGTGGTACTTTGGGGGATGGATGGTAACAGGGTAGCCAAGGGCTGTCTGGAACAGTCTGGAACCCAGATGTCTTGCTGATATGCAAATATGACTGTAAGTCAATTGTCTTACTTTATAAATAGTGGAGAGCCCAGAGCCCCTCGAGCTCTCTTGCATGGCAGCGGGCTGCACACCAGGATGTCCCCTTGGGTAGGGACACCTCTCAAGGTTACTCCTCGAGGTTGAGAGATTCCTTGCTGCAACAGATCCTTGGTAAGTGACTACTAGCATGCTAAACTTTGAAATCTTAGCCAAGTGACATAAAGGATTGATTTTACTTATATAATCCTCTAGATATAAACTGTTGACCAAGTCTGGGACTAGGATGGATCCAGTTGCACCTAGATTCCTCTCTGAGAAGGAGTTTAGAAAGCAAGGGGGTCGTTTATGAACCTAATGACTCAACAGGAGCCTCCCTGACAGTTTTCTCTGACCCTATCATCTATGCAGTAAACAACCAAGTGTGCCTTGCCATCAAATCTTGTTAAACCACTGTCACATTTCCCATTGAAATTTGTTAATTCACTGTTTTATATGAATAAAGTATATCGTTGCTTCTTTCTTACAGTGAAGTGCGTGACTCCATTTGTGACAGTGTCATCTTGGTAAGTGTGCTGGTTTTGGCTGGGACAGAGTTTTCTTCATAGCAGCTGGTGTGGGGCTATGGTTTGGATTTGAGCTGAAAACAGTGTTGACAACACAGGGATGTTTTTGTTCCTGCTGAGCAGTGCTCACACAGAGCCAAGGCCTTTTCTGCTCCTCACACCACCCCACCAGCGAGTGGGCTGGGGGTGCACAAGGAGTTGGGAGGGGACACAGCTGGGACCCCTGACCCCAACTGACCACAGGGATATTCCATACCATATGACGTCATGCTCAGCATATCAGGGGCTGGGGAAAGAAGGAGGAAGGGGAGGACATTCAGAGTGATGGCGTTTGTCTTCCCAAGTCACTGTTACACGCGATGGAGCCCTGCTTTCCTGGAGATGGCTGAACACCTGCCTGCCCATGGGAAGTGGGGAATGAATTCTTTGTCTTGCTTTGCTTGCATGTATGGCTTTTGCTTTACCTATTAAACTGTCTTTATCTCAACCCACGAGTTTTTCTCACTTTTACTGTTGTAATTCTCTCCCCTGTCCTACTGTGGGAGAGTGAGCAAGTGGCTGCATGGGGCTTATTTGCTAGCTGGGGTTACACCACGACAATAAGCTTTGCCACTTCCCTGATAGTTAGTTATTTTAGCTTATATTAAAATCCATGTAAACTCCATGAGATTATTTAAAATGACACTGAAGCATAGTACATTGTATTGGGTTTGTGTGGCAAGGTTCTGGTAACAGGGGACCTACAGGGGTGGCTTCTGTAAGAACCTGCTAGAAGCTTCCCCCATGTCCGACAGAGTCAATGCCAGCCAGCTCCAAGACGGACCCACTGATGGCCAAGGCTGAGCCCATCAACGACGGTGGTAGCACCTCTGGGATAAGGTATTTAAGAAGGAGAAAAAAAAACCACCAGGAGCAATTTCAGCCAGAGAGAAAAGTCAGAAGATGTGAGAGGAACCACTCTGCAGACACCAATGTCAGTGAAGGAGGGGGAGGAGGAGCTCCAGGTGCCAGAGCAGAAATTCCCCTGCAGCCCCTGGAGAAGACCATGGTGAGGCAGGCTGTCCCCCTGCAGCCCATGGAGATCCACGGTGGAGCAGATGTCCACCTGCAGCCCATGGAGGACCCCACGTCAGAGCAGGTGTAGACACCTTAAGGAGGCTGTGACCCCATGGGAAGCCCACGCTGGAGCAAGCTCCTGGCAGGACCTGTGGCCCTGTGGAGAGAGGAGCCCACACCAGAGCAGGTTTGCTGGCAGGACTTGTGACCCCGTGGGGGACCCATGCTGGAGCAGTTTGCTCCTGAAGGTCTGCACCCCGTGAGAGGGACTCCATGCTGGAGCAGTTTGTGAAGGACTGTAGCCCGTGGGAGAGACTCCATGCTGGAGCAGGGGAATGTTGAGAGGAGTCCTCCCCCTGAGGACAAAGAAGCGGCAGAGACAATGTGTGCTGAACTGACCGCAACCCCCATTCCCTGCCCCCCTGTGCCACTGAGGGGGGAGGAGGTTGAAGCTGGGAGTGAAGTTGAGCCTGGGAGGATGGGAGGGGTGGGGGGAGGTGTTTTAAGACTTGATTTTATTTCTTATTCCTCTACTCTGTTTTGCTTGGTAATAAATTAGATGAATCTCCTCTCTAAGTTCAGTCTGTTTTGCTCGTGACGGTAATTACTGAGTGATCTCTCCCTGTCCTTATCTCGACCCAAGCCTTTTGTTACACTTCTCCTCCCCATCCCGCTGGAGGAGGGGTGAGTGAGCAGCCGCGTGGTGCCCTGCTGCTGGGCCTAAACCAGGACACGGTAACTGGTGAGTGATCTCTCCCTGCCCTTATCTCGACCCAGGAGCCTTTCGTTATATTTTCTCTCCCCTGCCCAGCTGAGGAGGGCAGTGACAGAGCAGCTTTGGGGGGCACCTGGCCTCCAGCCAGAGTCAACTCACCACATACATTTAGAACAGCAGCTTAGACTTTGTGTGATTTCAGTTTTCTGAATACTTCTAAGAGAAAGAACTTTCCCAATTTAAGTAATTATGAATGCTATTTGGGTGTTTTGTGCACACATTACACAGTACTTACATTTTGCATATACAGTTGCTGAATTTAATTCTAGAAGCGGCAGTGAGTGACCATTGCTTCCATACTGTTAAATTGCAGATACGTATAAATGTGCAGATATGTCCAAATGTGTAGATGTGGTATAGATGCCTGCAATTTTAAAATTTTATCAGGATGGGCCCTCAGTTCATCATCTGGCCACTCAGTTCCTGGACACAATCAAAGGAGCTGAAATACGATAGTAAAATTGATGCTACTGTGGAGGAAGTATGGGGACTGAGGAAGAGGATTGTCTGAGGAAGACCAGTGCAGTGTAAAATGATTTATGTGGCATCCTGGTTGCAAAGTAAATGTAAGCAAATGGCCTCATTTTATAGGCATTGTTTCCCAGATCAAAATGTGTGTTCTCTATGTGTAATATTTGTATGTATTCATTAGTCTGATTTATAGCAGAGTTTTCTTTCCGGCTGCACTCCTACATCAGCAGGCAATTGCTCACGTGCTGATTGATCATTTTAATGCAGAGGAAAAGCAGCGTCTTTCAGAATCAGTGAATGAAGATTTTGAGGAGAGCATCTCAGCTGAGATAAGAGCTAAGAAACAGGCACTTCAGTGAGCAGTTACTTGCAACTCAATTGGAGTTCAGTAGCTTTGAAAACATGCGCTTAGATCACCAAAAGAGCACTAGATGAAAGAAAACGTTTGAAGAGCCACTTAAGCAACTTCTCTGTGAGTGATTTATAGTAAAACCTTGCGAAAACTGAAACTGGAGCCCTTTGCCCAGCTCAGGGATAATCTGGGATGTGCCTCTCCCTGAGCAGAGGCACGGTCACCTCTTTGAAAGTCAAAAACGGGACTGGAAGTATACACAGTATCTGTTCAACCAAGATAGGAAAATGACAGCAGGTCTGTAATTCTAGTTTTTCTGGACAGAAACAGGTGTTGCAAGTTTGGAGAAAGTGTCCATGGGACAGCATTTTGCAGAGCTAGCTAGAAGACATTTTATTCTGTGGGATGCAATGTATTTTGTTAGTATATGAATTAATTTCTCTAGTTCTGTCGATTTCATCTCTCCAAATATTTTAATACTCTTACTTCCTATGTGACAGTAACAACTCCATTTTTGACAGGACTACAAAAAATTATAAGCCTATTCAAACAGGTCTATTTTCTTCTTATTTCTATAATGAAATGCAGTTCTAACAGTTGCATCTAGGTAGTTCTTTTATTGCTCTTTTTATACTTATGTTAACTAACAGTAGAATAAAGTGTACGTATTTGGACCAATTTTTGACAGCATCATTCCACTCCTCTTTCTGTTGCTCCTTCCCCTTGTAAGCATAAAATATTATCACTGGATATCTCAAAGATTCAAATGAAAGTTGTGATGGTTGAATGCAAAATTGGTATTCTCACACTCTTTAGCAAGTCCTAGTTCCCTATAAGCACTGCTTTACAAAAATATGTCAGCAAATTATTGTAAAAGTAATGAACATATAGACATTACCTACTATTTTTTGCATTTTATTCACAAAAAATCAAAATCAAGCAGATATGCAATATTACTTAAAAATCTAAAACTTTTCTTACAGAAGATGAAACGTGGCAGGAAATAGAAGACATTTGTGGAAAAAATCAGTCTTGTACTAGGACAGATCTGCTTTTAGAAGCTCTTGTGTATGAAGAAATTGGGTGATATTCTGTTTTGTGGTTTAGTGAATAGTGAGAGATTTCAATATTAAGCCAAGTGGTAAAGCAAGAAGACGTTCTCAGTGAGGCCCTGACTTAAAAGAAGTGTTTTTGTGCTTGAACAGCCCGTGCTGTCATACCAAGATGTTCTTATCTAAGTTCCTAAGTAGTCAATTATTAATATATTCTCACCATGTTTGCCTGCCACTAAGTATCCTCCTCTCGCTGGCCCAAAGGCTTTTAATTTACTGTCCAATTTCAGTCAAACTTGATGAGTATAAAGAATAGAACAATTTAGGGTAACATGACAAGAATTATGCTTCATTATTTCCCTTGCTTACAGAATAATTTGTGAATTGCTGACAAGAAAATTAGGAATCTGCTTTTCACTCCAGCCAGGCTGGCCAGCACTTTCTGTCACTCAATTTATCTGATATCAGCCTTTGTTACTGATGCAACATAGTGAGTCCCACTTTTGCTGAGTTTAGCATCTTACGTAGCCACTTAACCCACCCAAAATATCTTATCAGACAATTTGCTTTACATCTTTATTGTACAGGTGTAAATGACTATCCAGAATGCACAGGAGCACCAGGCAAAGTGAATGTGTATCAAAGATGCATGGCATTGTAGTTTAAAGAATACCATTCATACAACAGGCATCCATTTAAATCAAGAATGTGCAAATGTGTCCAAGACACTGCCATTTCACTGAAGTATTGCAAAAATTCTGGCTTTGAATAAGAATGAAGAGACTGTTTTTAAATGTTTTCTACATCATTTTAGTTCTGATCCTCTGAAACAATAGTTAAGATTTTTATCAAGTTCAATGACATTAGCAGGGTATATTAAAGTGCTGAAAACTCAACCTCAAAACCTACTGTCAGCATAGGAAGGACTGCTGAGATGGCTACAAAAGAGGCCTAGTTCTGCATAATCGAAGAGCCCTCAGTGGACAGTGAATTACCTGCTATCAGTTCCCTGGAGCACAGCTGAATTTCATGGCCTTCCAACATTGCGCTGACACTTTCTGGATAGAAGTTTAGCAATGAATTATATAAAAATAATGCTATTTAACTTACTGTTGGAAATGGTTAGATAGCTCTATCATTTGTGTAAAAATAGAATCTTGAAGTGTTCAAAATAAAGAATCAACATGTAAACTATTGAAAGATGGATCTGAAATTCTTTGGAAACTTCAATTGGGACTCCTTCTCTTTGACTAGAGAGGGTTTTGAGCCTGCTGGATGGAACTCTTCATTTTTTCAAATTTTACTTCTGAGCCAGGATAACTAAAAAACTTGAAAATCATAAAAACAAAACTTCTCATGCAATATTGAGTCCAGCAAAGAGTTGTAAAAATAAGCAAACCAAACGATTTGTGAAAGTCTGAACATCATGAGTCCTGTAGAAATAATTTAGCTGACAATACTGAAAAAGTCCTTTTGTGACATTGCCAACATTTACTGAGCAAGTGGGTTTTTTTCTATGTTGGTTCTCTGAATACGAATTGATCTTTGATAGGCCAGTGTTGGTAAGCCTCTTGACAGAGTTTGTCCTTGTGTACCTGCAGCAAGACTATGAACCTAGCTTCAAAGAGTATAAGTGTGTTGTGGCTGCTTTTTGTCTATGATGGAGGGCTGGTCATTGAGAGGGGATCTTTGAGCCGTCGCAAGTTTAATGAATGCAGCAACAGAAATTTCACTGGACCATTTGGAACTTGATTGGCTCATAGGCAGCTCTGTGCCAAAGGCAGGAATGTCAGATTTTGTCCAAATGCTAAGGCTTGGGGTTAATATGTTGACTTCTATGCAACTGAACCAAACTGGCAGGGTGAGACACTTTCCTCATCCAGATGGGGCTTGCCCCTGCGTAAGTCTTATTCAGAGGAGTCAGGCTTCTGCTGCTGCTGGTGTGTGAGGGAAGAGAAGGAGAAGGAAGAGGGAGATATGGAGGACTGTTAAATATAAAGAAGGTCCAAGTAGTTCTATCTCACCTGGATGATTAAACACAGAATATGGATGAGTCTAAGAGAGGTCATCACCTCTACCACTCCTTTTTATTTCCAGGCTCAAGATCAGCCTTTGGTGGCTAAAACACGTGAAACCATTTCTAGGTACAGCATAGCTGTACAAGCCTAAGGTTGTGGCTGTGAAGAGCTTTCATTCCTCAACTCCTGATATCTGAAATATGCTCATCCACTCAAAGAACCAACAAATGGCAGGAGCAGATGAGTTCCTGGGACAAAATGGAATTGTTTTCATGGAAATGCATTCAGAAAGAAGGCAAAAATAGTTCTAACACTCTACCTCAGTGTCCTGTGAATATTCTTGAGAGACAAACAGCAACATGGCTTAGAAAGAACTTTTCAGTAGTAACAGATAAATCAATCTGTATTTAGACAGGAAATACTTTAAGAATTTTATTTGTGTTTTAAACAGCAAAGGATCTCTGTTGTTCTTACTTTGGCTGCATCTCATTTCCCAAATGCCTGTTCATGTAGCTTTGATTTAATTGATCTCTATGACCACTTCTCATTGCCACTCTATTTTGATCTTTCAGCAATTGAAGGGTACCTAAATATGGAAGGATTTTCTCATGCATGCAATGGAATAGTCATTCATTTGTACTAATTTTTCATGATCTATCCTTTCAAAATCAGAAGCTTAGTAAAAAAAAATAGCTCAATGCAGCCTGATGCCAGCAAAACTGCACCTGTTTTTGCTTTGGATTCTTGTGCTTTGATGAAGAAGGAAAGAACAAAATTATTATGCACTCCATCTCTGGTTAAATAGATGATGAAGGCTTAAAATAGTCTGCCAGTCAGAGAAGTGGCTAGTGTACCAATGCTGCAGGAACAGGTTATGGATGTGGATCAGATGGAGTAATGAACTCAAAGTTGTTTCTCCTAGGATGTTAAGATTAAGACATTCACAAGGGTTTAGTGCTTGCACAGTTTAGGCCATCACTTCCTGAAACTTAGACTCCCAACAGGACTAAATTTCATCAAATATCTAGGAAATGAATCTGTTTAAAGTTATACCTCAGGATGTCAAAAGCCTTGTCTCTGTAATTCTGTGGTTAAAATACTCTTGTGGTTTGCTTTTAAATTAAATCAGGGTTCTCCTATTCATACTTCCATACTTCAAATTTCACTGAAGGGTTCATGTGAAAATGGTTATCTCGGACCCAGGTTTTTCTTCCATAGAATCATAGAATGTCCTGAGTTGGAAGGGACCCATAAGGATCATGGAGTCCAACTCCTGGCTCCTGGCTCCACACAGGACCTGTGTCAGAGCATATGACTGAGAGCATTATCCAGATGCTTCCTGAACTCAGTCAAGCTCGGTGCTTTGACCACTTCCCTGGGGAGCCTGTTCCAGTGACCAACCACCCTCTCAGTGAAGAACCTTTTCCTAATATCCAACCTAAACCTCTCCTGTCGCAGCTTCATGCCGTTCCCTCGGGTTCTGTCACTGGTCACCAGAGGGAGGAGATCAGCACCTGCCCCTTTGCTCCCCCTCATGAGGAAGCTGTAGGTCACAATGAAGTCTTCCCTCAGTCTCCTCTTCTCTAGGCTGAACAAACCAAGGGACTTCAGCCTCTCCTCATATGTCTTCCTCTCTAGACCCTTCACCATCTTTGTTGCCCTCCTTTGGACACTCTCAGTAGTTTTATGTCCTTTTTGTACTGTGGTGCCCAAAACTGCACGCAGTACTTGAGGTGAGGCCAAGTGGGACAATCACTTCCCTAGACGGGCTAGTAATGCCATGCTTGATGCACGCCGGGATACGGTTGGCCTTCCTGGCAGCCTGGGCACACTGTTGACTCATATTCAACTTGCTGTTGACCAAGACCCCCAAGTCCCTTTCAGCATGGCTGGTCTCCAGTGTCTCATCGCCCAGTCTGTATGTATAGCCAGGGTGGCCCGTTCCCAGGTGCAGAATGAGGCACTTGGCCTTGTTAAACCTCATGCGGTTGGTGATTGCCCAGTTCTCCAATCTGTCCAGATCTCTCTGCAAGGCCCCTTCACCCTCGATGGAATCAACAGTTCCTCCCAGTTTGGTGTCATCTGCAAACTTGCTCACGACAGCTTCTAGTCCTACATCCAAGTCATTTATGAGAACATTAAAAAGAACTGGCCCTAAAATTGAGCCCTGGGGAGCCCCACTAGTGACTGGCTGCCAGCCTGATGTGACCCCGTTTACCATAACTCTTTGGGCCCGACCCATCAGCCAGTTGCTCACCCATCGCACTATGTTTTTGTCAAGCTGTATGCTGGACATTTTGTCCAGAAGGATACTGTGAGAGACAGTATCGAAAGCTTTACTGAAATCTAAAAAAATGACATCAACTGGCTTCCCTTGGTCAACTAGATGGGTGATCTTGTTGTAAAAGGAAACTAAGTTTGTTAGACAGGCTCTTCCTCTCACAAACCCATTGGCTGTGACCAATGACTGTGTTGTCCTTCAGGTGTTTTTTGATAACTCCCAGCATAATTTTCTCCATAATTTTACCAGGCACTGAAGTGAGACTGACACGCCTGTAGTTACCAGGGTCGTCTTTCTTGCCCTTCTTGAAGATCGGAACAACGTTTGCCAGTGTGTTGGGTTTGCGTGGCAAGGTTTTGGTAGCAGGGTGGGGCTACAGGGGTGGCTTCTGTGAGAAGCTGCTAGAACCTTCCCCTGTGTCTGATAGAGCCAATGCCAGCTGGCTCCAAGACGGGCCCGCCGCTGGCCAAGGCCAAGCCAATCAGTGCCTCTGTGATAACATATTTAAGAAAGAAAACAAAACAGTTGGGAGAGCTTTTGCAGCTGGAGAGAGGAGTGAGAAGATGTAAGAAGCTCTGCAGACACCAAGGTCAGTGCAGAAGGAGGGGGAGGAGGAGCTCCAGGCGCCAGAGCAGAGATCCCCCTGCAGCCCATGGTGAAGGCCATGGTGAAGCAGGCTGTCCCCCTGCAGCCCCTGGAGGAAGGATGAGGGGGTGTAGAGATTCCACCTGCAGCCCGTGGAGGACCCCATGCTGGAGCAGGTGGAGGCACCTGAAAGAGGCTGTGGCCCATGGGAAGCCCACGCTGGAGCAAGCTCCTGGCCAGACCTGTGGCCCCGTGGAGAGAGGAGCCCACGCCAGGGCAGGTTTGCTGGCAGGACTTGTGACCCCATGGGGGACCCCATGCTGGAGCAGTTTGCTCCTGAAGGTCTGCACCCCATGGAAGAGACCCACACTGGAGCAGTTGGTGAAGGACTGCAGCCCGTGGGAAGGACTCACGTTGGAGAAGTTGGTGGAGGACTGTCTCTCGTGAGAGGGACTCCATGCTGGAGCAGGGGAACGATGAGAGGAGTCCTCCCCCTGAGGATGAAGAAGTGGCAGAAACAACGTGTGATGAACTGACCGTAACCCCCCATTCCCCGTCCCCCCTGTGAGGGGGGGAGGAGGTTGAAGCCGGGAGTGAAGTTGAGCCCGGGAAGCAGGGAGGGGTGGGGGGAAGTGTTTTAAGATTTGATTTTATTTCTCATGCCTCTACTCTGTTTTGCCTAGTAATAAATTAGATGAATTCCCTCTCTAAGTTCGGTCTGTTTTGCTCGTGGCAATAATTAGAGAGTGATCTCTCCCTGTCCTTACCTCGACCCACAAGCTTTTCGTTGTACTTTTTCTCCCCTGTCTAGTGAAGGAGGGGCAGTGAGAGAGCGGCTCTGGTGGGCACCTGGCCTCCAGACAGGGTCAACCCACCACAGCCAGCTTCCAGTCAACTGGGACCTCTCCAGATTCCCACGACCATTGAAAAATAATTGTGAGAGATCTTGCAATGACATTAGCCAGCTCTCTGAGCACCCTGGGATGAATCCCATCGGGCCCCATGGACTTGTATGCATCCAGGTGGAGCAGCAAGTCCCACACAATTTCGGGGTCAGCTGGGAGTTTATCGTTACTGCAGTCGGGGTCCCAGAGCCCGTCATCAGTGTTGAAGACAGAAGCAAAGAAGGCGTTAAATGTCTCTGCTTTATCTATGTCCCTGTTAGT
Organism: Grus americana; assembly: GCF_028858705.1. Lineage (NCBI taxonomy): Eukaryota > Metazoa > Chordata > Aves > Gruiformes > Gruidae > Grus > Grus americana. Next base: position 73,786,586 of record NC_072891.1, on the reverse strand, counting down.
AAGGTGACCATTCTTGTCCAGTAATGAGCCAATATTCTCTCTGGTCTTTCTTTTGTTATTAACATACTTAAAAAAGCCCTTTTTATTGTCGCCCACAGTACTGGCCAGTTTCAACTCTAACTTAGCTTTGGCTGTGCGAATTTTCTCCCTACAAAGGCGAGCAGCATCCCTGTAGTCCTCCCATGTTGCCTGACCCTGCTTCCAGCAGGCGTACACTTTCTTTTTCCGCCTAAGATCTAGAAGAAGATCCCTGCTCAGCCAAGCTGGCCTTCTGCTCCGCCTGCTTGACTTGCGGCATTTTGGAATTGTCTGTTCCTGAGCTCTTAGGAGGTGGCCCTTAAAAAGTGACCAGCACTGATGGGCCCTGATGCCTTCTAGAGCAGTTTCCCAGGGGACCTGACTGATTAGTTCCCTGAGCAGCCTGAAATCTGCTCTCCTCATATCCAGGGTTGAAGTTTTGGTGGCAGTTTTCCTCCTATCGCCAAAGATTTTAAATTCTACCACTTCATGGTCACTATGGCCAAGACGGCCACCAGTCGCCACTTCCCCCACGAGACCTTCTCTGTTCACGAGTAACAGATCTAGGAGGGCACCTTTCCTCGTCGGCTCCTTTAATAGCTGTACCAGGAAGTTGTCATCAAGGTGTTTCAGGAAACTCCTGGACCTGCTGGTATCAGCTGTGTGGTGTTCCCAGTTGATGTCTGGCAAGTTGAAGTCCCCCATAAGGACAAGAGTAGTTGATTTAGAGGCCTCGCTTGGTTCCTTAAAGAATAATTCATTGGTGGCGTCCATAACACATGTTAATACGTAACTAGACTTTCATTATGAATAAGTCATTAAAACTGTGAGACAATACAAAGATGTCCTTCTGAAAAAAACTATATAAATTATCTGTGTGGCTTTTATGGTGATGGATGACACAATATTAATAAATATGGAGATTTTAAAATGCTGGGGTTTAGGAGAAATCAAACCTACAAACCTATAACTTTGTCCAAGTCTTCATAACAACTAAATGTGGCTACATAAATGTGTTCCTGGGAAAAAGAGTATAAATCAATCATAATTAATTCACAAGTGTTAACAAGTTCCACTATATTAGTTTGATAGTATTCACCTGGGATAATTCTCATATTGTTCTAGTGGATCTTTGTTTTTCCAAATTAAACACTGGCAATCAAAGCAAACCGTATAGTCTCACCTCAGAGAAGTAAATGGCAACAGCCTGAGAAACTAGCAATAGGCACAGTTCACCCTTCAGCACAGGTCAGAACCTAGGCTTTGGTGGACATCGGGAAGATGTGATCGCACACCTCAGGTCTAACTTAACAGCATGCCACAAAAATCTGTCTGAACTCTGGCTGTGGCAAATTCACACCGCGTTAGGCAGACTTACTAGGCAACTGCTGAAGACATTCTTCCAGGTCAAAGTTTGTCTATTTTGTTATTAGCCAAGATCAGAGGTATCTTCACAAAGCGTTTTTAATCTAATCATAGTTACAAGCTGTGCTTTTTGGCTTAAGTAACTCATTAATGGCATGAAAAGGAACAGCGAGCCAGCTCCTCTTTGAGGAAATTATGTGGTAATGATAAGCTGCCTAATCCTTCAGGAGAACAGTCCGTTTTGCAGAACAGATAATTTCCATGTAGTTGAAAGAACACCATGAAAGCCCCTTGAAGACTGGCAGCTGACTACCATACAGAGGGATGGGTTTTCGTTCTGTGTTTGCCAGCCAGTCTAGGCTATCAGCCTAATAACTCTCTCAGTGCCTTATAGCAGCTCTATGTAGACCCATTCAGAGCCCTTGATCACACCAGAAAGAGAATAAAGAGCCCTCCATGCTCATGCAAGGAGGAAAGAAACCAAAGCATCTGCTTCTGTGAAAGCAAATCTATATAGCTGCTAACACCACTTTAGAGCAGCATCAGTGTTGACATGAATACCAGAAGTTTGAATACCGTTTCTCATCTCGATGCTCTTTTTCATTAGTCAGCGATGGAATAGCATCAAGTAAGCTGCAGCTGTTTTGGGTCGGGGGAGGGAGTAGATAGCTGTCAAAATCCTGAGGTTCAGGGTAGGCCAAAAAGCTCAGAAAAATATGGCATTCATCTGAAGCTGTTGAGAAACTACGTTTGTTGGAGCCCATCCACACAGCTAGGTTTATAGTTCTGTTGTGAAAGGTGCATGTATTAAAATACTAATAGTGAGTAGCAAGCCAGCTTCATCCAAAACTGGGATTTCCCCTCCGGGTAAGGCAAGATTGAGCAGTAGAAGAGAAGAGCCTCTCTGAATAGCACAAAGGAAAAAGGAAGCTGTAACATAACTCTCCACAACTTCCAATGCACCCAGATGGCTACACTGGCAACGCTTGTGCGTGGAAAGCACAAGCTGAAGCTCTTCAAGGGTCTGTGGCATGTCTGTTTTAGATCCGTATGAAATGGCTCAGGATCAAAATGGTTTAGGAAATGCTAGAATAAGCTGTAAGTGAAGTCCAGTACTACAAGAAGGAAAAGGCATTGACCTTTAAATCACAGGCTTTTTGTAATCTCACATTGTTTGATGGACTTGGTAAAGGATAATAGACTCTCATCTGGTTTACCGAGGAAGAAAATGTGGTGTGTGCAACTGTGGCTCAGCTCACATCAAGCAGAGCTCCGAGGGGAAGATGCTCTCACTGATCTTCTCCCAGTCCTGTGCAGTTGCACGCAGGGAATGCACAGCATTCCTCCTGCCAAAGCTTTCACCCCTCCTAGTGCGCTGCAGCCAGGCGAGAAACAGGCAGTCTTCCTCCCTGGCCTGGCCTCTCAGAGCTGTACACTCAGTCCGTTGTGACTGAACAAATAAAAAAAAATCTTATCTGTCACCTCTCACAGGAATATTCTATCTTATGAAACTGCATGGACAGTTTTTTTCCAGATAATTTATACCCTCTTGGGTTACCTGATTTACCTGTGTAAATGTGTGTTCCTCCATTTCTCACCACGTCTCAGTGGCTGTAAGGAAAAGCTGATATTCACAGGCATCAGAGTGAGCACAAGTGAGCAGTAGTGATGGGGTACACTAATCCTCTAATTTCAGACAACAGTCAATAACATTATGTGTTCCAATGTCCTAATGATAAAAAAAGACTGGGCAGAAGTCATGCAGTGATGATAAATGCTCCCATAGTTTATTCTATAATTAAAATGTTGCCAGGCCATTCTACACCATGAAAATACCAATAGTCCATGAATTCAGATCTAAGGTTTCTAATGGGTGCTATATACGTGTGTGTAGCATTTGCACCAACAAATCCATCATACATGGTGATCAAACAGAGAGGAGTAAATGAACTATTGTTTGTCAGACCCAACTGAAAAATCTCTTTGCAGCAAAGACACTAATACAGACATGGGCATTACTGCAGAGAGGACTTAGGTTTGTTTCTTAGGCAATTTCACACAGAGTGAAAGTGAGGAAAGCCTAGCATCAGCTAAACTTCCCTAAACTTTTCTGTGTGTAATCTAAGAATAAATGTCAAAAAACCCCAACAGAAAAACAGTTGGCATTATTTGCCATGGAGTGAACAGTTTCCTGGTGGGTTGTGTTTTTGTCATGAGGATTATTCTATTTTCTTTTCTTGTAGTCAATATAGCACTTTGTGAAAAAAACTTCTGAAAAATCAGATGTGAATGTCCCCCTAGCAATTTCTGTTACACCCTCACTGATCAGATGTCATACGTCTTGGATGGTGGCAGAGATGTAATTTTCTGTAGGTGTTGTGCAAGAGCTGAAAAAGGGTACGTGCAACATCCCAGGGGTCAGTGTGAGTCTGCACATCTCCCCTGCAGCACAGGGAAAGAAAACCCAGTGAGGGCAGTTTTGGGGAAAGTTTCAAAAGTGTTTTTGGTGAAGGGAAGACCTGGAAAAGGTGAGACATGGAAGTACTCTGGTGCCGCTACTGTGTTGGGGAAGTTGTTGCTATTGATGCTGTACCTCCAGCAAAATCAGTGTCATCACTGACCATGGGGAATGAGGCCATGGGGTTATGTTTGAAGAACTTGGATCTTGCACCTCACAACTCTTCCCAGTGCATGACTGTGATGCAAACTGGTCAGAATAGGACTAGCGAAGGATGGGAAAGAAGCTATAAGGTTATTGATTCCCAAAGAAAAAGCCTACTGGCCATGACACTTAGCCCTGGGGTCTAGGACTAAGCAAGACTCCTTTTTAGTTTAAAGCTCCAGTTTGTGATTGACAAACCTGTACTGCCTTTCTTTTCTTTAAAAAAAAAAAAAAAAAAATTCTTTACTGTCTCTAAGCAGCAAAAATGATGCGGACTGATGTTCAGATTAGGAGGATTGTATACAAGTCCCTCAGCCAGTCTTTTGAATTTGGAAAACATCCATAATGGAATTAAACAGAAAAAGAATACTTAAGCAGCAACAGAAATGCAAGAGAGAAGAGACAAGGTTCTTAACGGATATTTCCCAAATTACTCTCTGGGAGTTTCATACTCATGTTGCAAATTCGCTGTATGTACCATTTGCTACAGAACTCAGTTTTTCCATGATACAGAAAAATAAGTGTCATTGCTGCAAAATAAAACTAAGCCATTCTGATGTGTCCATGGACTCCATCTGCATACATGATGTCTGTAGTACTAGGGTTTAAATATGTAACATAGTACATTTTAATCTGCTGTTTATAGATCCCAGTGGGTTTTTTGTACATAATTTTCTCTCAGTCATTTACATTAGACAGGAGACCAGCTGGAGTTTTCTTTTGCATTGTGCTTGGTTTAACCCATAATTGAGAATAAAAATAAACTAATGTGACTATATTCAAAGTACTCAGTTGTGGGTTCAAAGAGAGATCATGGAGACAATGCTTTCCTGGTAGGATTATCTGCAAGGTGCAATACATTGAAAGAGTAAACTTCATTAGACCTAAAACATGACCCCAAAGCACCTTTCCCAGAACTCTAATGGACTTTGTGGCAGCTCACCATGGCATTTATAATCCAATATCATACCTGGAAAAACTTTGTACCTAAAAAAAGCAAAAAAACCCAAACCCAACCCAGGCCTTATGACTTTTTTTTTTTTTCTAAGTGGCCACATGCTCTCAGTATCACTTGTGCTCCTACACAGTAAGAGTCTTCTGGAAGACCTGTTACTAAACATTGTCTTAAAATGTGTTGCTGTGCAAGGAAGGTTTTATCTGATTAGAATTACTTGAAGCAACCATCTAAATAGTCTTTAAGAACAAATGCAGAAGAACTAGTACCATTTCAGAGACAAATTAGCTCTCATTCTGGTCTTTCTGAAGGTATAGTCAGTTGTTTTTCCTTTTGTCCTCCTAGGCTGTCAAAATATATTGATTATGAAAAAAAAGAGTACCAAAGTAGTGAGCAAATGACAAAATGGTGAAATGATCTAGGTAAATTTCAAGGAAAGAATGAAGAAGAGACTAAGTAAACATAATTAAGATTAGCTTTTGTTGAAGTAGTTTTGTTATAGTTTGTGTAGGTTTATTTGTTGCTAACTGAAGCCATTCAAAGATTTTTCTCTCTCCCCTCTGAAAAGTCAGATGAAGGGAACAGAACCTTTTGACCAATCCAAGATTTTTGGGACCAATTAAGTAGGGTTGAAAAAACGAAAAGCTGGCAGGAGGACTTTTATCCCAAACTATAGTTCTAAATGAAAACAAACCCCACACCAAACAGTGAAAAGGCCTATCCACACATCAGATATCTTCCCACAAGAAGGAATGCAAACCAATGGATGAGGGTTGAATTTAAGGAGTGGTGTTTCAGTAGCCACTGGCTAGTGAATTTCCCCATGCTAATGAAATGTGTAAGAGCTACCTGTTTGATTATTCCAGAATCAGAAAAACAACTGGTCTTAAGGGGAAAAGTGTACAGAATGGTGTAATGCTGATCAGCAGTAAAATGACATCCAGGAGGTTAAATAAAAGATGTATGTAAAATGTAATATGTACTATATTTTGGGTCCAAAGCACCCTGTAAATCTAGAATGTCTTATTTGGAAATCAATATTTCTTTGCTTTAATCATTTTAGGAACAGAATGATTATGAACTGTTCCTTCTGAAGGAACATTAAACAACATCAAAAGCAATTAAAAGAGGAGTGAAAGAAGCAAACAGTGCAGAAAATCTGCCATTCTTATTTATTTATTAGTTATGTAGGTGTTCAGGGAATAACTGCTATTAGTAACTACATGCTGATTTTTCTTTTTAATTACATTTTGCAATATGTTTTGTTTTTAGGGGAAATCAGAGACTGAATGAAAAGTGGACAAATCTGCAACAGGATGTTATTGAAACAGAAATGAAGCTTTTTTTAACAAGAATTTCTTGAAGAGGCACTTCTATAAATTCCAAAGCCCCAGCTGGAGCCAGGAATACAAAATGAGACAGAAGTTAGTGGCAGAATGACCAGGCAGCAGAATTATAGTTGCAGCCCTTCAATACCCTTAGTTTTTGACCACTGAACAAAGGATGAAGGCTTAAATGATTCAATACGTGAGAAACTATGTGAATTTTTAATACAGAATATTTAAAATGTTCTATGTCTTATGTTTCACATCCTTTTGATAAACTCAAGATTTCTCCATTTTGCAATGAAATCAGCAATGGCACACGTGTCAAGGCTTCTGCATGGAGCATTGAGAAAAAAATTGCAAACGACATGAGGTAATAAGGCATGCACACAGCAAAGAGTTCAGCAAAATTTGGTTGGTAAAGTATTCACTGTGGGCCTCGGAGATGGTTTCAGCTTGCCGACTGGTTTACTTGTCCTGTACTTTTGCTTTCTGTGTGTATTTTCCCCCCTTGATTTTCAGAACCTGAAATGGAGTCCTTCTCCGGACCTTTGTAAGTCCCGATGCTTCCACAAAGCTCAACAGAGTTAGAGGTGCAAGAAGGAAGCAGATGTGAAAATGTCGGCTCATTCCATTCTGACTATAACTTACAACTTAGTATAATTTTTATATATATATATCTATCTATATCTATATATAGATATATCTATCTCCTTTCATGTTTCCACATTTCAGGAAACATTTCCTTACTCGACAATTTGAAAACACACGAAAGGAGAGTCTCGCTGTGCGGTAGTTAGTATTGCTAAGGTGGTTTCTTTTGCTAGAGGCGTACTCAGGTGCAAATCTGAAACTCCAATTGCAAGTCATAGCCAATTGACAATTGGGGTAGATTTTCTGGGACTCCCACAAAGGCTTAATTCAGAGAATGATGCAGAAAGCCCTGGTGTGATCATATGTAGAAGAATTAAAGATACATACCGTAACAACACGATTACATCTTGTAACTTCGGTTTTATATTCCTTCTGAAAGTTATTCCCCATCTCTGTTATTACAGTATAAATATTTCCTGCTGCCGCCATAAATATTCAACTCCTCTTTTATCCTTGCTAACACCTTAATGTCACAGACTCCTAAACTTGAAGTAAAAAATTAATCTGATTTATGATTGAGATTTTTTTTTTTAAGTAATCAATAGATTTTTAGGAGCTTAAGTGCTAATTGCATAGTCATTTATTATTACCTTTATGCAAAACATTTATATTAGTAAATGTAGTGATATTGATATCTGAGAAGACACATTGTTTGAAAAGCATTTTATACTAAATGAATTTTAGCAAGACAAATATGCCAGACTAAATTATGCATTGCCTTTCCTTCGCAGAGAATTAGCACTAGAGGGGATGAATAAAATTTACCTATTAAGTAAAATTACCAAGGTTTGTGGGTGAAAAAGTATCAGTCATAGAGGAAAAAGCAATCTTGGCTCACAAGTTTGTTTTGAGAATATATCAATGGGAGCAGTGCTGCCAACAGCAAGCATTAAGGAAACATGAAGCAAGCACCAAGAGCTGTGTGTTTCTGAGTCAATCTCACATCAGTCCTGAAAGGCAGTTATCGCCCAGTGTATGAATATTTTAATACATACTGCATACTAGTTCTACATAGCCAGAGGACCAAGCTAGCAAAATCCATCAAGTTTACGACAGGGGCTGATAAGGACTTCTCTCTTTCACAAACAATCTCCATTTCTTCTCTCATTTTGCAAAAACTGAGCAGCATCTTATCTTCAGTGCTGTCTCATTACCTAAACAAAGCAGAAAGAAAAAGGCTCATGTTAGCCCATTCTGCAGAGGCCATTTGCAGGCTTAACATATTCCTTCACTTGCATTTGGATCTTATCACCAGTTCCCAGAGCCTGGAACAACTCTACTAGGAGGAGAAATGGGTGTTTGCTCTAGGAAAAGAGTGGAACAAAGGTGCTTGAAGAAAGCAAAGTATGGAAAATATTGAATAGGTGGTTTAATTTTGAGTCATTGCTCCCCTCTCTTTGTAACACAAGAGGCTATTTCAAGCTATTTAACTGTAGTAAACTGCAAAATTATATCAAAAGAGTTCTTTTTCATTTACTGTGTCATCAGACTGTGGAACTTACTGTCCAAGAAGCTATTAAAGATCAGAGCATTCCAAGATTAAAAATTTCTAAAACATTATGTTTGATCTATTGTGGCAAATCTCATGTACTATGTAACCCATATAATGCTTCTCTCTCCTCAGTCCAAAAAGGAGCAGGAAAAGGGTGTTCAAATGGACATCTAGTATCAAATTTTGTTGTATCTCCTGATATCTTCATGAATTTTACTTCTGGAGACAGAATTTCTTTGTAACAGTCTGGAGTTAGCTTTACTTGCCCAAAAACGTATTGCAGAATTTGGAAAAACTTGTAGGCCTTCTGTGGGTCTTCATGTACTGTGGTGCCTGCCACTTACACAGCATTTGTTGCAGGAAGATATACCTATTTAAATAATACTTCATTCTGAACTCACTGACCAAACATTGCCTCCCTCTGTCACAGGCTGAAAACAAGGCTTCTTTGGAATATGGATTAAATAGCATCTTAATCTTCGGTACAAGGCAGTTGTGTGCAGAGAGGCAGTAAGGCAGTACTATAATCTTAAATTCAATTCAGAATTTTACTACACTCCTAGAGAGACTTAAAATAAAGGTGTCAGATAGAGAATAAAAGATTTATAGGAGGATTCCCTCGCAGAATTATGTAAAGCCTGGGGTGGGGGGGCCAGACAGGAAATCTTAAAGGCAAATTATAATTGAAGGATAGTTTCTCAAACAAATATTTGGAAACCAGGAATTTGAAAGATTGGTGGATATACAGTCTTCTCTCCCAGCACCTTCAACAAAGAGAGATGATTTTTTTAGAGCAGCAAAATTCATATGTCCTCTTTTCCCATGAGTTTGAGTCCACTGTCACTGCGCACCATCCATTGCCCTCAATCTCCATCCCATATTCCCTGACATCCAGGCAGATATCCCAGTGCCTTCAAGTCCCACTCCTGCTCTGCTGCTTTTCACTAAGTAATATCTTCCGCTAAGTAATATCCTTTAACTGCCATCTGTGAAGCATGAAGAATGTGTCAATGCTGGTTTCAAGCTATACATGTGCTGGATGATCAGAATGCTAACCTTACTCTGCAGCTTTTGCTGTGGATAATAGGCATGAATTTTTTTTTTTCTCCACACAGTCACCCATATTCTCAAGATCTGTTGGAGCTCTTTCTCTGATATCTTTTCACACCTTGGCCAATCGAAATCTACATAACAACAGTTTGTAAGTATTCAGGGAACTGGCAGACCAATCTAATCATATCAGCTTTGACTATATAGGAAAGTAGGCTGCAACATGAAAGTAAGAATTAATGGATCAGAAATTAACAGAATTAATTTTGGGGGACCCTGATTCTCAGTGGCCTCATGCTATTTATTACATAATTGTTTCTTTAACTTTATGCAATTTTCCCCTCAGACACCTGATTAATCTAATCATAATTTTCTGCAACTTGTCTGATTTTAACAGGTCTTTTTTGAATGCAAATAATCTGAATTGGATACCATATTCTAGGTGTGATTTGGTATAATGGCTTGAATATTGCACTCCATCTGCTGGAATTACTCTTTCTTTTCATTACTGCTTAAAAGCACATTCACTACTGGCTGTGAATGAGATTGCAGGAAAAGATTAAAAAGCATGTATGCTTTGTAATGTAGCGATCCTTTGTCTTGACAAGAGGGCCATCACCGGTATAGTACTGGGTACATTAAGTCCAACGTTACTCTATGTACATAGAGCAAAATCAGCCTCGGCTTAAATTAGGCAAAACCAGCGACAATAGTAATCTCACACAGTATATCAAGTGCCATCAAAATCGCAAATCTAAAGGTATATCAAGAGCATTTGGTAGCGTACAATGTACCTGTTGCGTGCAAGATGAGGAAAAGTTTCTATCTCATTTTTAGTAAAGGGAGAGATGCATAGAGACATAAAAGCACTGACCCAGCCGCAGTCTTCGAGTCCATCTGCATAGGAGGGAGCTGTTCAGTTCCAGGTAGTTGCATAATCACGTTGGAATCCCTTTCCATTTCAATGTTTACACATGTCCAAAACAGAGACTACACTTGCAAAAATCTTGACCACTGATGAAGCAGAACAGATGATTGCAGAATTTGTACAATATTCTCCTTTTTGTGAAAAAATGGTATTTGCAGCTAGCTATTTCTTCATTAAAAAAACAGGTTAAGACTAAGTACTGTGGGAAAATAATATTTAAAGAGATCTGTTTATCAGTCAATACATCTTAATTAATATTTCCATATGAATGCTTTTGAAAAAGCTGCTTCTTCTTTTGCATATCATTCAATTTCATGTCAACATTCAGTTTTTTCCACCCAGGGTTGGCTGATCCTCCTGTAATTTTCTTCAGAGCAGACAAACAGTGATTTAACAGTACCCTTTGTATTCAGACAGCCAGATTCCATTTGTCAAAGGGGGAAAAAAGGTAAGGTACCACACCAGCATAGATGAAACACATTTGTAGCATAAAATATTAATGATATTGATTGATGATTATGATTCTATGATATAAAATCTAACTTTTTTCAGCTGCTTGCAGAGCCACTAGATCAGACCCACACTAAAATCATAGAATCATAGGATCATGGAATGGTTTGGGTTAGAAGGGACCTTAAAGATCATCTAGTTCCAACCCCCCTGCCGTGGGCAGGGACACCCTCCACTAGACCACGTTGCCCAAAGCCCCATCCAGCCTGGCCTTGAACACTTCCAGGGATGGGGCATCCACAGCTTCTCTGGGCAACCTGTGCCAGTGCCTCACCACCCTCACAGTAAAGAATTTCTTTCTAACAGCTAATCTAAATCGACCCTCCTTCAGCTGAAACCCATTACCCCTTGTCCTGTCACTACACTCCCTGATAAACAGTCCCTCTCCATTGTTCCTGTAGGCCCCTTCAGGTACTGGAAGGTCGCAATTAGGTCTCCCCGGAGCCGTCTTTTCTCCAGGCTGAACAATCCCAACTCTCTCAGCCTGTCCTCACAGGAGAGGTGCTCCAGCCCTCTGATCAGCTTCGTGGCCCTCCTCTGGACTCGCTCCAACAGCTCCATGTCTCTCCTGTACTGGGGCCCCCAGAGCTGGACGCAGTACTGCAGGTGGGGTCTCACCAGAGCAGAGTAGAGGGGCAGGATCACCTCCCTTGACCTGCTGGTCACACCGCTTTTGATGCAGCCCAGGACACGGTTGGCTTTCTGGGCTGCAAGCGCACACTGCCAGCTCATGTTGAGCTTCTCATCAATCAATACTCCCAAGTCCTTCTCCTCAGGGCTGCTCTCAATGCATTCTCCACCCAGCCTATAGCTGTGCTTGGGATTGCGCCAACCCACGTGCAGGACCTTGCACTTGGCCCTTGTTGAACTTCATTCGGTTCACATGGGCCCACCTCTCCAGCCTGTCAAGGTCCCTCTGGATGGCATCCCTACCCTCCAGCGTGTCGACCACACCACACAGCTTGGTGTCATTGGCAAACTTGCTGAGGGTGCACTCAATCCCACTGTCCATGTCACTGACAAAGATGTTGAACAGTGCCGGTCCCAGTACCGACCGCTGAGGAACACCACTCGTCACTGGTCTCCACTTGGACATTGAGGTGTTGACCACAACTCTTTGAGTGTGACTATCCAGTCAATTCCTTATCCACCAAGTGGTCCATCCATCAAATCCATGTCTCTCCAATTTAGAGACAAGGATGTCGTGAGAGACAGTGTCAAATGCCTTGCACAATTCCAAGTAGATGACATCTCTTGCTCTTCCCTTATCCACCGATGCTGTAACCCCATCATAGAAGGCCACCAAGTTTGTCAGGCACGATTTGCCCTTAGTGAAGCCATGTTGGCTGTCACCAGTCACCTCCTTATTTTCCATGTGCCTGAGCATAGTCTCCAGGAGGGTCTGTTCCGTAATCTTGCCAGGCCTGTAGTTCCCCGGGTCTTCCTTTTTACCCTTCTTAAAATAAATGAACAGACACTAGAGGTTACATATACTTGGTTAGGTTTGCCCTGCTGACTGTTATCTAGGACACAGTCTGAATTTCCTTGAGAATCATTGATGACTTCTCTAGTAAATTTTCACTCTAGTGTTTACCACAGTGCTCCAGACTGAAAAAATGATAAGATCAATCATGGCTGGCACTGCTGAACTCAAAGAAACACTAATTTCCAAGTGTGGGTTTCACTGTTCAGAAATACTGCCTGTGTAGCAGTTATTATTTTTATTGGGACACAGTGATGGATGAAGCAAGGATTAAAGAACAGGACTACTACAAACCAGCTGCTAACAAGACAGAAGCAATGCACAATTAGCATTATTCCTGCATCCAGTGAAAAATCAAAGAATGACTTCTTAAACTTGCCAGCTGCCCTTTCCCCCCCCCCTTAGATCTATATCATTTTCACTCAGTCCTGTACTGTACTCTGTGTGGGAATAATCCAGAGTAAAAGAGCCCAGTTTTCTTAAAGGATTTTCTTTTCTTCCTGTAGTTGTGTTTAATAGGACTTGAATCAACAGTCACTCACTGAAATGTGAACAAGAAATTGTCTATACACATCTGTGCCTGAGCTTGTGACCAAAAAAGATGCAGGGAAACTAAAACCTCATCAGGGATGTCAGTTTGCCTTGATGAGAACATGCTTGAGTCCCCATGCTTAAATGCAGAGCTCCCCACTTGTGCCCATGCAATACACGGACTCACAGCCACGCAGGCTGAAGCAGATCCGAAGCCGGAAGGGCTAAACGGGAAGGTTTGCCCAGCCGTGCCTGAGGGTGCGTTGGGCAGGAGCTGTTAGCAGTAAAGATCAGGCGAGCTGGATCGGCCGTCAATCTCAAATGGTTCTGTGTCAGTCGGACGCTCCTGTGGCAGCTCAGGAATCACAATACTTTGATGACCATGGGGTGGCAATGCACGATCACGCGATCCTCCCTCCAGGCACGATAATGCCGTCTCCTCCTGTGGACAACTCCCAGCACCGGCTGGCCCTGCTCCGGCTGGGATTTCCAAGCTAACGGCTCTCTGGGACCTCTGTTTTGTTCCCAGCAGAAGAGCCCATCTGCTGCTCCCCTGCCTCAGCCCGGGACTAACAAACAGCAGTCTTCTATTCCCTGCTGGTACTGCCCAAAACAGAGCTTCTGGATTAAGAGCCCCTTTCTGCTAACACAAGTAAATGTTAAAAGGCACGACAAGCATCAGCGTCAGCTTTTAATGTAAGTGCGTGGCCTGCGCGGAGAGAGAAGTAAAGGAAAAGCAGAGAGAGAGAGAAGCAGAAGAAAAGAAGAACGGAAGGAAAGCAAGCAGGTCCAAAGCCAACACCAGGGCCCTTGCCTCCACTCTCCACAAAACTTAAGGACAGGCACAATTCTCTTCACTTTACTCGTCTGAGAAAACAAAGCACGCTCTCTCTCACGCTGATGCCCACCCTCTCACACTCTTTTTTCCGAATGCTACCAGAGACATCTACCCTTAGTCAGCCATCCTTGCTTTAAATGTCTTTAAATTGAAATATGTTTATCTTCCAGACTCTGGGGGACCCCTTTGCCAGAGTAACTCCTGGCAAATTGGATGAAATGAGCGGTGCTAAATTATCAAAGGACCGAGCAAAGACAGGGCTCTGTGTTCATGGTGGAAATCCTGTTTTGCCAACAACTGGCTTAAGCAACCTTATAACAAAATATGTATGCTTGCACATCCATGTTCCTGTATTTCATTTGCTGTCAAATTAGACTCTGAATTTATGAATATTGTGATCTGTGTGTGTGTCTCATTGGGAATTTGGACTTTAAGCTGTGCAGTTGCTACCCTCAGCCTCAGAGATCTTAAATGTACTTTGTCACACACAAAAGCCCTGTGTGTAAATCATGGGTTAATTTAGCTGTACTGGGGTGCTTACACTCAGCAGAGAAAAAGGAGAAACCCCCACCACTGTAATTACTGGCAAAGAATAGATCTTCTTTGTTTAAAAAGATTGTGGGGAAGGGAAGGAAATACCATCCTCATAAGTATCACTGCTGAAACAGTCAATAAAGTTCATGTAGGCAAGACTTGGGCTAGAAACACTCCTAGCTGACCAGTTGAGAATCAGAGGAAATGTGCATAAAATAGTCTTTAGTACTCTGATGATCTTTTCTAGATGGTTTTAAAAGATAAGTCAGGGCAGAAAAATCCCTTGTCTTTATATTGTTGATAAAGGACATACCATGATTTCTTTCTTTTTCAGAAACTTCCCAAGGACTTTTTATTTTATTACACTAGTGAAAGTCTGGGGTTTTAATATACTCTTTGTCCAGAATTGAGCAGCCTAGCTAAGTGTTAATTACTTTTATTACCACTGGGAATCTTTTCTGTAGGGATGCAAAAAGAAGTTCTTAATATGCACTACAGAAACCCCAGAAACAATTACATTCCTCATATTTGAGAAAAGAAAATGAATACTAATATTTTAACTATCCTTCTCGAAAGATTTCAGGTCCCTTAAAAGGAAAAGGGCTCCCTTATTCAATGTTCTTACTGTGTTATAAGCTTTCTTCTTCTCTTACCCATAGAAAATCTTTTGAAGCTATGGAGCAATTTCAGTCAGAGTGTCTGGCCTAGGAACACAGTTTATGCTTCATAAATTTCACTTAAATTCAGCTGATGAGCTTCCCGATTTGTAGTGTGAACACAGACAAAGCCACCTTTATTCCAAAGGTATGACTCTGACTCCCTCATGTAATTTCTGTCCTCTGTCTAGATGGAAAAGCTGTTTTTTTGCATTTAGCAGGGACTGAATCAGAGCAGGGTAGCCTAGTGAAGCACCCCATCCTACGACCCATGCAAAGAAGCACACGTTATCTTCCGTAATCCCCTGCATAATGCCCAGAGCCCAGGTAAACTTGCCCAAACACAGATTCACAGAGTGTAAATAATATGTTTCATCATGCACATAGTTTGTTATTCTCATCATTACATTTCTAAAGAGCAAAAATTTAACATATCAGTCCCCGTTCAAACTTCCTGGTAAAGACATTCTGCTGTCCCCAAAGGGCAAATCCGGAATCTGAATTTATTTTGTGGGCTACAGGTTTTCCTACTTTGTCATATCAGAGAAGAAAGACAGTGTCTAGGGGAGAGATATGGATGCAGAACTACTGTTGGTTACTCATTCTAAAGGATAGTGCCAGATATACCTCACAGAAAAAGGGAAGCAACTAATCAAATTGTAAATGATATAAACAGGAGAGAGAATGTTATCAGCATTTGATCTCAGATAACCTATGCCCATGCAGCCACAGAATATTATTAATCAGTCCAACTGTGCAAAAGAAAGACCTTCATATCTGCCAGGCAGCTGTCCCCGGACAGCTTATAAGTGCTTTGCAGTTAACAGGCAATCACTCATAGTCTAGCCCTGATCATTATCTCAAATACTTGAGAAATTATAGAATGATTAAAACAGTGAAAAATCCCATCACTCATTGCATTGACTCCCACATGTCTAATTCTTACATCTACCTCTGAACTTTAAGCCTGCATGTTAAATTTCCCTTGCTCTAGTTATTATTTATCCTGTTGGATTTTCTCATGGCTTTGCTTTGATCATTTTTCATAGGCTAGTAACGCTCTTTCTAAACTGACAAAAAAGGGTGTCCTTTGCAGGCAGCCATCATGCCTGCTGCTGTTGCATATGCTACCTGAAATTTTTTGGTACCCAGTACTTCATTCTGTTTTTCAGCAATTAAGTGGGTGAACCTATACTCCTAATTGTAAAAGTTTTTTTTTTTTAATCTGGAAAAAGAAGAACAAAACCTATGGCACCTGGAATTTAAATTTAACCTGGAACTAAGAACCAGTTTATATAAACACTTACTCATGCAGTTACTTCCAGAGACAGAATAATTTTGTTACATCACCTTTGTCTACCATTGGACTGTCTGCTGCATTATGTACTTTTTCAATGACTGTTTCCAGTTGTGTAAAAACCAGAATTTTCCTAAACACAGATATCGTGGGTTTTTACCCAATGCATTTGTGTAGACAGCTCCCTTCCAGTCCAAATGAAATAGGAATTGCTCCACAGGTTGTTTCCATTTCAGTCCTTCTCCAGGGTACCCATTATTTTTTCTAATAAATCTGGGATTAGAAGCCTAATACTGAAGTGAAAATGCTTGGCCACAGGATGTGGAATGTTCAGTGTGAACAAATACATAATTTGAGTCCAGATATATTACAAAAAATGTGCTTTTTGGGGGAGAGAATAAGTAACTTTGTCCCAGCAGGCTTTACGACAGATCATGTATTCTCAGCCTACGATATCCTATAATTAAAACTATCATTAGTGCTGCATGGTGATTTGACAACAATGAGATCATTGGTTTGGCCTGATCTGTAAAAAGCTTCTACCACCAGCTGTAGCACTAGCACTTGTAGCACCAGCAACATCTTCAGGACTCTCTGATCTGTATTCATCCTTAATCCAGACTGCTGGCATAAGCGTGTTTTGTAGACACTTGTACCAAAACACCAAATCGATACAGATAAGAAGGGCACATCTAGCAGCGCGTCAATTATATTTTTCCAATACAGAGCCAAATCATCATCTGCAAGGTCTTATGGCCATTGCTCAGGACTCTAACTCAACGGGAACTGCCACAGGCAAGCAGTACCGGCCCAAATCCTCCAGCCTACAGGCCAGCAGAGTCCTCACTGGCAATGCCTCTTCCAAAATGAGCTAAGTACTTGGTGGTATGGAGGAAAAAACAGACGCAATAACATTGGGGGTGGAAGAGGAGTGGGAGGAAAAGGATACATACCAGAAATTTAGTTTGTGCTTATGATAGTGAACTGCTTGGTTACTCACAAACAGATCTGTAATATAGAAAGATGATGAAAGGGATGCTACATTTGGATTTCACCAGGTGCTCTGACTAGGTGAGTCTTCTGCTGTGCTGCATCTGCTAGCAAGCAAGTGAAATAAAATCCCAAGCGCTGATATAAGCAATGACATTTGTTACTTTTAATAATGTAATTCTTTAATAGATATTATTTATTTAATATTGCTAATGTTAAAAGTTTTACACATGGTTGAATGAATTATTTTGTCTCTGGAACAACAGTTATTCTAATAGATAAAGCTATGAACACTACTGCTTTATATAATAAATGTTCCAGTGTGATGTGCAAGATGGACATATATTCAGCCATGATCTTCACCAGTGCTGTTTCTATAGGCTCAGCTGATGTAATTTAGGTCAACAACTTACTGTTATTAAATCCATTGTAGATTAAAAGTTCAACACCAAAATCTTATGAACATGAAAACAATGTGTTCTAGCATTGAGATTACTTAAATCACTTAAGTAAAATCATATGTATTTGAAGACTAAGTTCTAAATGAATTTTTTGCACTAAAATGAACTGAGATTAGACACTCAAATATTTGTAGGTTTTAAAGAACTGTCTTAAAAATACTGTGTGTACCACAAAACCTATGAGACAAGTTGCAACAGAAAAAAATAGTTACAACAATTAAACATGTAGCAAAAAAGATAGGCCTGTAACGAAGACCTCCTTATATGTGATAAGAAACTATTAATTGTTATTTTAGGTAGAAAGCTAACGATTCGTAGAATGAGCACCTGCTACACATCATGATAAAAAGGAGGAACTACAAGACACTTCAAGGTCCTTATGTACGTACTTTTCAGAAAGGGAGGACACTAATTGCCTCCAGGAGCATCCTTGTCTTCCTGAGGCATAGAGCGAACAATTACCAGGATCAAAGTATTGAGAAACTAGGGGAAAGGTAACCTGGGCCAGGGTCCCCATGACCACCAACCCATAAGCTCCTTACCCAAATTATCCCACCTACTCAAAAGATCGAGGCAGAGAAAGGAACTGAGCATGCGTTCCAGTTTGCATACTAGGCGAAGAAATATGAACCAATTATTGTAACGGGGAGTGTACCATTTTGTAATCTTTGTAACATTTCTGTATAAATATGACAAGAGAACCAGCATTAGGTGTGCCTGATTAGAGGAACTATCCTCCTGACACCCAGCGCTGCAATAAAGGAAATGCCTGCTTCTTAATGCTAAATTGGTGTTAGGGAGTTTTCTTTTATTCCCGAATTTCGGTCACAAACCCACATTTTTTGAAAAGACCCATAATGACATTGTAACTCTTAGCACAGAAACATTTGGCAAAGGCATCTTCAAAAGTTAAATATGATTATCAGGAAAAACCCCACCAAAGATCTGAAGATGGTAAACAGTAGAATTTCAAGCTGAGTAGAATCTCTTTCCAGTCAATGTGCTGGCAAAATCATCAATGTTTCATAATTCAGTGTTTTCAAATTACATTGTAAAGGTTTTCATTTAGTCTTAACAGATACACAGCATGAATTTTCAGCGGTGCAGGTGAGTCCACTGAGTTCAGAGAGACTATTCACACAAAGAAGTTGTCAGCCTGAGTTCCTGCAGCCTGCACTCTCCAAAATGAACAGTTTTACCCTAATCCTGGAACTGTGTTTGGGCACAGTGTCACACAGACAGCTTTTGGCAGCCACTCACCACCAGGCATTAGTTATTCACAAATAGGTCTGCTGACTGCAGAATAGGAAAGGAAGGGACCGTGTGATGAAACAGGTCCCAAACCTCCCAACTTAAGATACTGGAATTGTTGATGTTTGCAGGATGAGCTTAAACAAGTGACATTATCATATATAGTCTTTTATTTGGGGGGGTCTGAGACATGCACTGCCTCAGAAAATGACAAGTTCATGTTTTGTGACCCTTTAGGTAGTGTACATATCAATATCAGCTGTGATCAGCATTCCAAAAACAAGTGAATATTCTTTCAGAACAGAACTGGTAGAACTGAATCTTCATTGTTTTTACTAGAAAACATGGAAATTTAAAGGACTTGCATGTCTGAAAGCTTGCCTTTTTTTCCCAGTGATGTCAGTTGCTCAAATAAAAGATTTTGTTTTCCATGGGAAACCTCCTTATAGAGAATCACAAATTATTCCTGTAATTGGAGTAAATTGAAACATAGCAATGCACTCTAAAGAAATAATTCAGGCCACACCAAATTAATCTGCAGTTTTGGGAAAGGAGTTCCAGAATATCTTCTGCCATTTTTAGAGTAGACATGCATGCATTTTACCAAAATTTGAATAGAGTTCAAGAACAAAAAGAACGGAAAACCAAATACTGTGTAATTTATATCATATTTTCAAACTTTGCTGGATGCATGTTTGCTAGTACCAAAGACTACATTGTGAGGACTATTTGTTTTCCTGAAAGAAGCAAATGATGTTCTGTTACTGCAGCTGAGGACCACATCTTCAGCACTGTAAATCAGAGAGGTATGGAGAGGACAAGAAAATTAGGCTGGGGATCCTTTCCCAAATCTTTTTTATGTATGACTGTATTTTTAAACCCAACTCCTTTTTCTTTCTTCTGTTAAAATGTTACATTTATATGACTCCTTTGTTTGCAAGCATAGTCGATAAAGAGGTGTGTGCTATATAAATGCATTAAAAAGACCCTTTGGGTCAGTGCAATTTGAGTTTACCATGTGTGCTTTTTCCTACCTGCTTTGTGCTTTGT
Organism: Grus americana; assembly: GCF_028858705.1. Lineage (NCBI taxonomy): Eukaryota > Metazoa > Chordata > Aves > Gruiformes > Gruidae > Grus > Grus americana. The sequence goes on along the minus strand of NC_072891.1, from coordinate 73,766,536 downwards.
AAACCATAGCCATTCCTCCTCTCTCTGAGGTAAAATAGATCATGAGATCCTGATCAGCCTCTTTCTATACCAGGGAACAACATATTATATCATTATCTGGTGCATTATCTAAACAGTGAATCAGAGATCAGAAGCAGTAGGCAAGGTTAGTCAAAGAATTGCTGGTGCATTTTATTCTTGGTTTTCTGCCCGTAAAGCCTTTAAGCTTGGAAGAAAGGGTTAACTTGGGTTAATATTTAAGGCCAATAAAGGAAAATTTTGTGTATATATCAAGTTTCAGTTGATGTTCAGTCAATAATATAGTTGAGCTGATATTCTAGCAGTGTATACTTCAGGTTATAGGAACTGTCTCATGCGTTAGAAAAAGCACCGTTTCTTCTATAAACTCCTCTTACTGTTCTATGGCTACTTTCCATTATACCATATTACTTGGACTCCAAATTTTAGGGGAAGCACAGGATAGTGCCATGTGATGACATCTCCATAAACAATCTATCTCAATTTCCTTTTAGATTAGATTGAATTAGTGCTTTTCTATCCTGCAAGAAGGAAGTGACATGCTTAAATTTCTTTACAGAACTGGGCTGTTAAATTGTAAAATAAACTGAGTGTTAGGAAGACACTACAGAAGTACAACTGTGTACATGTATATTGATAGTTATATGTATTACTGCTTTGTATTGATTTGATCATTCCATTTCTCAAATAATCAAAGCAGGCATTCAGTGTTTTGGGATTGGCATAGATTTTGACTGCATGCTATATAAGACTTACGAATTTATGAAGTATGCCCCCTTTGCATACTTAAGTACTTCCACAGCCAGGTTAACCAGACTAGTAAATATTTTTTAAGTGCTAATGAGGGAGAGGATTAGTTATTCAGGAGGGCTTATATATTTCTATAAATAGATAAAAGATAATGTTATACTATTTCTAAAAGCACTTCTTTCAAATTATGCTCATCAATTATATTTATTTTATGACCTTCTGGAAAAATATACAATCCTTTTCTTCCCCCCCTGCCCCACCAAGGATTTGTGTAAGGTGTCTGTCAAGGAAAAACTTGCTAATTTACAGATGAAATAATATATTTAATATTTTGACAGTTGTATCCTCCTCATGCCCTTATCTTCAAGCCTTAAGCTAGTTTAGTGGCATATAGTTTATTTACTGAAATTGATGTTGAGTTGACTGTAAATTTTCTATGCAGGACCCTGCACTTATTTGGAGAGTTCTCCATTACTGCCTTCATTATTGATCCATTACCGTAGAGAAAAAAAGGAGAACACATTGTATGAGGCAGTACGCAGGCATATTATTGCAACATCAGCACTCACTGCTGTGCAAAGTGGCATCTTGAATATCATTCTGCAGCAGATATGGTTGATTTGGAAACTCACTCACTTTATAGCCTTGATTTCCTTGCCTCTTTCCTCTGTAACCTTATCTCATCTTTAAGTGGTCCTAGCTCTTTCCTGAAATTTATTTTTCTTAGTCCTTTGAAACTCAATATTCTTGGTTTCTTGCAACAAGACAATTCAGTGTCTCTGGGGCCAAGGGAACTATAGTGGAAATATCTAGTCACTAGGGGAGAAGCAAAAAGCAAAGTTGAGGATTTGGCCAGGATATGTCATCACGTTACCATTTTTCTCAGCACACCCTTGAAAGACATTATTGTAAGAAAAGCACACCTTTGCTTGAAAAAAGAAAATAAATGGATATGCCTAAATGAAAAAAACAAAATGTGTAAATGACATTTATACCCCTGTCTTCCAGAAGCATCTTTTCAAAATGCTTAAATCTCCCCTCTATTATTATCTGAGAGAGCTGCCAAGATTCTCTATCCAGACTGAAATTTGCTTTCTGGTGCTCTGAACTAAAGTAGGAGCCTGAATTAAATTCTGTGGCTTCCTGTGGCACAGATTTGACTAACTTGCATATACATGTCGAGTCTTATGTTCTCTTCACAGTAATTCTCATCTTCAGCAGCAGTGTACAACTTTGATTACTTGGGAATGGAATTTACTGAGATACTTAAACATTGATTTTTATGTATAAATAAAAAGTATAATTCAATAAAAAGTGTAGTTCAAAAGATATAGTTTTGCAGAGCATTAAACACTACTTATCAGGATACATTTTGAGAGAATCTGATTAATATTTCATATTGTTTACTGTATCTTCAAAACTGAATACTTTCAGGAGTTGCTAAACCATCATTTTGCCTTTGCCTATAATAGATTATACATGATGGGTCTAATGCTCATTCAGGTGTAAATCAGGAGTCACCCTGCAGGTGGGACTGTTACAGTAGTTCTACCTGTCTTATCCATTTTTTCTCTCAACACACAGGCAAGGTTTTATTCGTGGGGAGATGTGCAGCTTGGACCTCTAACAAACCTGCAGCATGCAGAAGCAGCACTAGAAAGGAAGGAAGGAGGCATGAAAAAGAAAATTAGTTTGGTTCTTTTGAGTTATGTTTATAAAGTTGTATTTTGTGACAGAGGCTTTTGGATATTTGCACTGCTTTGCTATCTGCGACATTTAAAGGCTAGCGCATACCAGTAGGCACTCAACCAGTACACCCAGAATCCATCTTGTAGCTTCTTCAGCTGCATTCATGTCAGAAATGGAAGCAATATTTTAGAAAAGAGGGCCAGGAACATAAATTTGATGTTCCTGCTACACTAGCATCCGTTCATTGACTTCCCTGTAAATCAGAATTCACTTGAGGAAAAGTACGTCACAGGGAGCTCTCTTCAAATTTTAATTTTTTGCCTCTTGAATAAACATATGCCAGTTGCACATACGTACGGAGAATGTCCTTAGAAAGATAAATTTAATTTCTGTTCAATCTTATCTTCTCTGTGACATATTGCCATGTAACCCAAAGTGATTTTTTTCCAGTCAGAAGGCAGAAATTGATTATCTGGAGAAGAAAGTGGAGTATGTTTTGTGGGAATGCAGTGACACAGTATTAAAATGGCATGTTTAGTTTGGACCATGACTAAAATAGTTTTGGCATGCAGATGTTTCTGTGTATATAAACAGCAACCTTATCATGGATGTGGGCACATGTGATAGTTAGAAAATAGTTATTTTTCTTCGAAAGGGAGGCATTGCATTGCACAGACTGTTAGTTATTGTATTAATATCACCACTATACCTAGCAAAATTTTACTTATTCTTCTTTTAATTAGAGGGGTTAGAAACTGAGCCAGCTACTTAGCATATGTCTTTCTCTTGGAATACAAGAGCCTGTGAAAATCCTATGCCTTGCCTGTACTGCTCATAAGGTCAGAGAAATTGGTCAAAGAAGCTTCCTCTGGCCTTCAAATCCATACATCACCTCGACAGGTACCATGTAAAAAATCCACGGTGTTAATTTACACTGGAAGATGATCTCACCCTGTAAGAATATAGGTTAGGAGAATAATACATGTATTTAATTCCTGAATAAGCCATTAGGGAAAAAGATCTGAGAAGAAGGGATTTCTGACTACCTAAGGGGAGCACAATTGGGTGGCATGACTATGGTATGTCATTCTACAAAAGTAGAATGAATGCACAGCCTATTTCAAGAAAAACACATATAACTCAGAGGATTGAAATTACTGTATTTAATGAGCAGTTAAACATCTGTGATGCACTTCAGCATCCCAGAATTGCCTGCAAGGTCAATGGTCATTGCAATTGCAGAGAAGCAATCAGCCTGCAAAGTCTTGTCTCTGAAAGCTCTGTGGAAATGGTCTGGATTTTTAAAACCTGAATGTTATTTTTCTAACTTTGAGAAACACATCATGAACAAACTCAGTCCTGCATGGGAGTGTGGACTGGTGTTTATGACATGAGGAGCGTTTATAGCTTTATTTGATAAACAGGTTTTCAGACTTGTTTCACACAGAACTGCTGAGGGTGTAAAGGAAACATTTGATGCCTTCTGAGTTCCCCTTGCAAGATTGTAATAGAAATCTTTTAAAACAGAACTTTTAACTTCTCCATGGGTAGTTGCTCTCTTCACTCTCCAGGTGTTGCTTTCTAAGACACTTGGCTGCCACGCTATATGGCAGTGCCTGTGTACACACCTGCATGTTAGTCTAGCTCAGCAGGGTGTGCAGGGATGCCATGGCAAAGCCAGAGACTGAATTTTTTTTTGGTAGATCTCCTTTGACAAGATAAAGCTACAGTTACTGATTTTAGAGGGAAAGAACGTTTATCCCCTGTTACAAAGCAATCAGTTGAAGGGTTCCACTCACTCCTGTTAACGTTGGTGACTACTGGGAAAGGCTGCTGAGAATTTTTTTCTTAATACAGACACAGTTTGCCCTGGATCTGCTTTAACAACACAGGACTTTCACAGATATCAGCAGAGAATAAACAATAGCCTTCTCTACCCAGCAGACCTAATTTGGGCAAATTGTTCCTAAAGTGACATGTTTTTTATCTTTTTTTATCAAACTGTACCATATAACTTAGTGAAAGCATGAGAAGTTTCACGAATTACTCCTTCTTTTTCATTAATAAAAGTTTCTGGTTCAGTATAGGAAGAAAGCAGAAGGTTTTTCAGGAAAAACAAAACCAAACCAAACCAAGGAAAAAACGACACCAAAGACCTGAAACTATAGAGCAGTTTGTTGTACAGAATAACTGCTTGAAATAGTTCCATGAATTTGTGATGTGGCTTCTCTGTATCATTGTTATGCTTTTCACTACCCAAATATTGATGAATGACCTTTTTATTCAAAAAGAACAATCCAAGAAATATTAAAAGTCTTGAAGTTCTCATAACCTCAAGTTCCTTAGATTAGGAAGAACAAATGTAGGTTCTGAGATAACCAACTAAGAAATCATCACAGAGGTTCCTCATAGTAGTAGTAAATATACAAGCATGTGCCTCTCAATAGTTGAAGGCCAACTCTGCAGGGCAGTTGAACTCTTTGGCCATTGACAAATTTAATAATACACCACTTTGGTTTAATGCATCCAGGACAGGGTCTCTAGAGACATTCACATGTAATGCCTTCACTGCTGTCTTCCCTAATGACAACCATTGGGCTAGGTTTTTTATTTCAGCTAGTAAAGTTCTTTCTCTTTCCACCATTAAGAAGTGGCAGTCCCAAAGCCTTCATAAATGAAGTTTAGTGAGAGCACCACAAAATCTTTATCTGCACAGAATCGAAAGACCTTGCCCTCAGAGGAATACAAGTTCACAGATTTGTATTTACACAGAAACTGTGTAAGGATTTTCCAAACATGGTTTAAAGTGCCTTCCATATTCTCAAGGCACAAAATTTTCAGAGTTTATAAAGTCGAAGAAGCAGATTTCTCAGGCACAGTCATTTTGTGTTTTCCACTTGCGGCAGCTGGAAGGTTGCTTACCTACTGGCTTTGCCAGGAGCCTAGGCAGACTTTCTCATCAGAATAGAAGTTACTGCACTTGACGGACACACCTTCAGGAGAGGAACAATCATAGATCAGTCATGATTTACAACTGTGTTTACTACACAGGAATTCGTGGGATGGGTCTGCAAATGAGACAAAAAAAAAAAAAAGAAAATAGTTCATTCAGACTTGGGAGTGCTCATCAAGCCCCTATCCTTTGACTCACACCCTGCTGCAGGTGGATAAGGTACATGTGGTATAACGTACATTTACTTTATAATCCCAAATGTGTGAAACTGTGAAATAACTGGCATTTCCCACTGCACTAGATTTATACGAATACCACCTACCATAACAGAAAGGAAGATGAAAACTAGACTGGAATGAAGTTATCCATGGAGTATACCATCACCCACCCCCCATGCTCCATTAGACCTCACTACTCTTCATGAACATGGTTATGAAAACCTCTTGCAAGACCAGGCTGAGCTTCCCCAAGACAGGTCACCATAGAATTGGACTGGACTCTATCCTAGTGACTGCAGGCCAGCACCTACTGGGCTGCTCCAGCTCTTCCTCCTGCAGCCATGGCCTATTTTCTATATGAGAAATGCCCTTACGTGGACCCTCCCATTTACATCCAACCCTGCCCACCCATCAGTCATTTTGTCACAGCTGTTCAAGTCTGCTGGGACTCTCAGTCAGCTATGCCTACACTATCCCCCCTATGGAGCAGCCCTATGGAAACCAAAAAGCTTTTAAATGAAAATACTATTATGTGGGAGCAGTATTATTAGAATGTAAGCCAGGATTCTCAACTTAAGTGGATAAAAGTCTAGCTGATGTGGTGTGACACACTAGAACTAGCAGGGGTTCACATGCACCTCTTTTTGAACTCACTGTGTCCCTTCAGAAAAAATATATTGCTTTCAGGCTTGGCTCCAGGGAGTTCAGAGGCTTTCTGGCTTGCAGCAAACTGCCCAGCACAGCAGCTGGGCATCAAACAGCCTAGAAAGTGCCTTTTCCTTCCCCTCTGAGATCTGCCTGCTTGCTCCTGCTCTCAGCAGTTTCTCTACATGCACCACAACCCCTCAACAACATGCAGCAGCTCTTCTCCCTGATTCATCCTGCTTCATGGGTCTTTCCCACAAGCAGGTTTGTTTCCTCTCCAGGGCACTCCCACACTGTCTGAAAGCAATGTAAGAGAGGAGAGAACTTAACAAAAACACAATGAAACCCCACATGTTGTACCCTCATTCACCATTGAAATTTAGATGTAACTTTATTTATTTAGCCATTTACCTTTTAAAACCAGATGTTGTTCCACTGGTTTCTCCAGCCCTCTCTCTTCAGATGGGAAAAAGGAAACCAACTCACCTCGCCCCGTTTATTCCCTTGTCCAAGAGTGTTTCTGTAGATGGCTCATAAGTTTTAACAACGCACTTTCCTGGTTGGCAGGGGAAGAGGAATTTGATCGACCTTCATCTGCACTGTTAGATAAATACTTTTATGCAGGCATTCAAAAACACTGTGTTCTCTTAACAACTCCTCTGTCAAACAGAATTCACAAGCAGTAAATGAAAGTCTCTGCATTGTTGTGGGGCTGACATTTCAACTGACTTTTACATGCCACATTATGTTCTCCTCTGTCTAACCGTAATGTTTACATCACTGTTAAACTGAATGATTAGCTAGTGCAGTGGATGCTACTTGTTTTAGAGATCCATTATTTCTCCAGAGAAGCAGGAGGTAGTCTCAGCTCTGTGGCTCTACAGCACAACTGCTGTGTAAGACACCCACGAAGCACCAGTTGTTTGGATATAGAATATCTTTTCCTTGATGTAAAATTATAGTTCTTTGCTGAACTAAAATATTTACAAATTTAGAGTAAGTTGTTTTTACTTGCCTCTGACAAGAATTGCCTATAGACCCCACCAATGTGTTTCGTACAGTACTTAACCATTCAATCAAATAAATTCAGACTGAAATTCAGAAGTCATTTTGACAAGAAATGATGTCATTCATGTTCAAAAGAAATGAAGATAATTGAGTTAAGTTCAGTGAGAAGATGACTGTGAAGAGTCAGGAGTTTTCCTTTCACTGAGAAATGGAGACATCTGCCAGGTGCCACTGAGCAAAGTGAGGTAACAGCAGCTTCCACTGACTATACCAGACAATGCCTGATAAAAGCTGCTTCAAGCGAGCACTGTAAGTCTTATGCCACAAGTGTCTGCCGATAGAAAAATAAGAATATTAAAATTAGAGTTAGTAGTTTAGGCACACAAGAACCCAATGCTTGTAAAAGAGACAAAGCCTAAAAACATTTGGCTTGCTTTCTAGCCCCCATGTTGCCGTCAGTTTCTCTGTAAAGTCTCTGTATTTCTGAGTATCCTTTAAAAAAAGGGACGGAGTAAGTAAAGGCTAAGGAAAAGCACTCAGCTGACAGACTTGGATATGGAAGGCTTTCTTGATCCTATCACATGCCAAGAGAATGTTTACGGCTGCTGGGCTTGCAACTGCCAAGAAGTCCCATGTAATATGAAGTCCAGTCTAAAACTGAGAGGGTCCAACCAGTCCAGGACTGTCATCAGTCGACAGGGTACCCAAGCACTGCACCTGTGTTTAAATACTTTCCTTTTCCTGTGTTGCAAAAGGCAATAGAATTGGAGAGAGATTATTTGACTACTTGTGTGCTGGGAAAGTGTCTGTGATGCACGACATTCTAGGTATGTGATTTTAGTACCTCAGTTAGGTATTGAATCCCAGCTGCTATGGGTTGTAGTTTAAAAATAAACACATTAAAAAAGTAATTCATTTCCAGCACTAGAAGTGGGTCAGGCGAACACTAATTAAAGTTTCTGAAAAGCAGCATTTCCCCTGTTACTTAGAGCAGGTCAATGCTGTTGCTGGGATCTGTGAGGAAGAGAAAGCTCAGATTACACAGCTGTCATCATCCTCTCCCTTTCACGGTTGTGGTTTTAGTATGTTTAAATATTACATTGAAATGCCACCTTCTTTGCTTAGTTATGAAATGAATAGTAGCACTAAAACCAACAGAACCACTCATTGGTTGTTTTCTTTTGTGTTGTTGCCCTTAACACAACTGGTAAACACACCCTATGCAGGTTATAACCAGATTTGTCATAATATCTGTTTACTTGTGCTGGATTTGTCAAGGTCCAAGGTTTATCTGCCACAGGTGCTGTACAGACACATAAGAAAGAATGAACTCAAAGTTAATACTCTAGCTAAACGGGAGAGAGCACAGAAGCTCCCTTTTCACCTCTCAAGGGTGCGGTGCATCCCAGCAGATATGCACCTTTTTTTTTAAATCATGTTTCAAACTGAAGCCTAAGCAACACACTCTTGAAAGCACAGGTGAATAGATAAGGGTTTAATTTATTTGGAATTAGGCATGCTCTTAAGCACTATACTATATATTAGAGCTGTGTATCTCTTACAGGTCCCCAACCACCTCTGTGCTACAAGACTTTACAACTATTGTTGTCCCTGCTGGTGCTGGACACAAGATGGACTTGACTGGACTGCAGTACTGCATCCAGCTCTGGGGTCCCCAGTACAGGAGAGACATGGAGCTGTTGGAGTGAGTCCAGAGGAGGGCCATGAAGCTGATCAGAGGGCTGGAGCACCTCTCCTGTAAGGACAGGCTGAGAGAGTTGGGGTTGTTCAGCCTGGAGAAAAGAAGGCTCCGGGGAGATCTAATTGTGGCCTTCCAGTACCTGAAGGGGCCTACAGGAAAGCTGGTGAGGGACTGTTTATCAGGGAGTGTAGTGACAGGACAAGGGGTAATGGGTTTAAGCTGAAGGAGGGTCGATTTAGATTAGCTGTTAGAAAGAAATTCTTTACTGTGAGGGTGGTGAGGCACTGGCACAGGTTGCCCAGAGAGGCTGTGGATGCCCCATCCCTGGAAGTGTTTAAGACCAGGTTGGATGGGGCTTTGGGCAACGTGGTCTAGTGGAGGGTGTCCCTGCCCATGGCAGTGGGGTTGGAACTAGATGATCTTTGAGGTCCCTTCCAACCCAAACCATTCTATGATTCTATGATTCTATGATTCTATGATTCTATGATTCTATGATTCTATGACTGCCAGACTGCAGACTGAGCAGAGCTGCCTGCACATCTCCAACCTGTCATGGCTGTCCAGACCATCACAGGTCATCTCAGAACCTGCTTCCTGCACATTAGACACTGCAGTTTCCAGGGACATGTTTACTGCCCGGTACTGCCCTTTGAAAGTAGACGTGTCATTTCTGCTTGTGAAAAGTCTCTGAAATTATTTCAAGTTCAGCTCCTCGCAAGTTCAGCAAGACATGATCTTCTCCCCTGAAAGGCATTTGCTATGAGGATTCAACTTCCCATCTCTCCTTCTTCACCTTGCAAGGTGTGCAAGACCTAACTGAGTGTTTAGGAGTGCCTCTGAATATTGAGAGCTGCTTCTTTTTTGCTTGGTCTCTCCCATTCGTGTTTACCTTAAACATAGTGGAATGTCAAAGCTATCTCATATCCTGATAAATTTTGATATTTTATGCAAAAAGACGATGATTTCTTCCAACTCTCTGCATAAAGCATACTTTTCCCCAAAATGTGGAAAAATGCATTTTAGATTTTTCAGATGTTTATTCACCAAAGTCTTACGCTTCAGCTGAGGGCCTCCAGTCTAGCAGCCTTCCCCTTTTTTGCATGAAAATTTTCCATGAAATTTCTCCCAAGGATATTTTGTATTTTGTAAAGTGCTGTTTTCATATTCTCCTCCTCTTTTAGTGTGATTTTTGAATACCAGCACTTCCACTCAGATCTGTTTCTTCATGGGTCAGCCTGCTGTTATCTGACATATGGTGCGGGTAGAAAGATGTTCAGGAAGATGTTTAAAATAAGCTTTTCCAAAAAAACATTGGAAAGTCCTCATTCATATTCTGTGCCATTCTGAACTATTGGGTTGTACAGTAAAAAGTTCTAAAGAGGGCTGAGATGGGAACCCTGACATGTTGGATCCTGGTAGTCTTGGACATGGCGTGCTTCCATTGTCAGGCTGGCAGAAAAGGTCTGATGCCTCTCACCCTTGCAAAGATGGAGCTCAGGACTCTGTGACCTGAGTTAGATCCATTTGTGGACTCCGTTCTCCCCTTGGATTTGCAGTTCATTTGTATGTGTGAGAACATGGAATGATGAAGCTCTGGTAAAGCCTTTTACATAGCAGGCTATGAACCACTGCTTCATCTGATTCTGCCCAACTGGCTCTTAGGTACTTGTGATTGCAACTCGCTTCCTCTAAGAGCCCAGAAGCCTGTAGGTGCTATGTACACAGACCTGGGACAGGGTGTAACTACGTAGGAAGATACACTTAACAGATAAGTTAGTGACAGAAAATCTGCAACACTTCCCCCCCCTCCCCCCCGCCCCGATTATATCTGTTTTTTCTAACTGATGCCATTATTCTCATCTCAATAAGAAAAATCACTTTTGCTGAATTGCTGCCAATTACAGTTAACCATCAGGTAATATTTTAGTCACTGCAACAGTATTCATTCTACCCTGAGCATCTCACTCAACAGTTGTTCAGACTATTATGATGTCTTAATTTATGGAAAGCTTTTCTCTGCCCTCAACCAAATTGCAATTTTTCTTTCCTCTTATCTATGTTAGTTATTATAATGCATTTTGCATTGAAAGATTTTTTCACGTGTGTGTTATTTTTCTTAATTCAACTGAACACACAATCATGCTATCACTTATGAGTATCTTGAATCAAAACTTTTACCAAACTGCAGTGCAGCAATTATGCAAATAAGTGGACTGAATGATTTTAGCATTACAAAATTAGCATACTGTATTTAAGAATAAATAAAAAGTTATAATGGGTTTTAAATATTTATGATAAGTTGTTTATCACAGAAAATCAGCACAGCACCAATTTTGTGTGTTATTTCCTCTACTAATTTTCTCTTGGCTTACAGCATGCAGTTCTAAGAGATTTGAGACATGATCTTCAGCCAGTTTAAATTAGAGGAACCCTACTGATTTTGACGAAGTTCTGTGGATTTATATTAGCCACAAGCTTGCACCTTTTCTGCAACATGCTGTGAGAAAGCCTGAGAGTGGTCTGGACTGCATGGAATAGGTTGTGCTTATTCTTTGATTGAAATCTCTTTTTTGACTTACACTTTGTCAGGCTGCATTTGGGGATAAATTAGCATTCCACATTGTTTTGTGCTCTTGAGCCGTATAGAGAAGTCTCTGCTCAGAGGCTCCATTAAAGTCCTAGCCCTTCTCTGAGCAGGCTTGCTTTAACATGCCCCCTGACTCTTTCTCAGGCCTTTTCTCTGTTACACTGGGAGAAGACACACCAAACAAACCTTCCTTGCAACCACACCGAGGCCTTCAGTTATTGCTTAAAGAAATCACATCTGAGATTTTTAAAAAATGTTAATTTGCAATGATTAGCCTTCAACCTCTGGCTCTTGGATCAGGCCCTCCAAACACCACTGAAACAACTGCTCAGCATGTCCTTGGAAGGCATTTTCCGGTGACCTCATCCTGGAGGTCACTATACGCTCTTTGCTTGCCACTCCAGTCACTGCTTAGAAAAAGCAGATGAGGTTGTCAGTGGCTGTGAGGCATGGCTGTGATACGGGCTAGACAGGTAAACACAATCTGCCCCATTCAGGATGTATGCAACTAATGTGTACCTCGATCAACTTTAAACCTAAATTACTAGAGAAAGGAGAATAATAGTGTCCCTGTGCTTACACTGCATATTTCTGGATAATTTTGAATTCTCCACTTTAAGTGAATGGGTCAGAGGGAAAATCAGTGGAACACGCAGAGCTAGAAATTATATCAAAGGCAAGTGTCCTCCAGATTTTACTGCTCTTAAGAGAGTCTAGGTAATTTCTTCCAGAAAGAAGCAGCTATGACTTTTTCCCTCCTCACATTTGACAATCTTTTCTGCATCTCAGAAGAAGTCCATAGGAGCTCTTGGGGGTGTTTTCCCCTGATGTCTTGGATTGGGTACTCTGCCCCCCATGACTGTTTTCTGTTTCTTCTTGTGCTCCATTAGTGCCTAAACAGACTATGAAGTCAGGGCTTACTTGGAAAGCAATGTTTTTTAGTTAAACGTAAAAAGTGGCCTCAAGATGCAATACAGAAAGCAACAGGATGGGACTCAGGAGCCCAGTTTGATGGGAGCATGGAGACCCATCTTTATGCCCTGTGCTTCCCTTGTGCAGCAGGGAACATAATACTTATTGTGTGTAAGTGTGGTGGATCAGCCCCAGATAAAACCATGGGAAGCTTCAAACAGTGCTTTGTGTCAAGCCTTTCTTAGGAAATTTTCTGGAAAACACTTGGTGAGAAATATTGCCCTTCTCTCCCTCTTTGGCTCTTGCTTTGGATATTTCAACCCTTGGCTCTGAATCTTGTTTCTAGTCAATTAGCTGGTTTTATAGTTTTCAATTGAGGCTAATGTTTATGAACAACCCTGCTCACTTCTTCTTTAGACTTCAGATAATTAAATTTTGAGCAGGACAACTCAGCTTGGATCCCTAGAGAGGGTGATGTTCATGATGGAGCCTCAGGAGAGGAATGGTCATAGAAGGAGCCACTGAATTATACAGAGATTGGGAAGGTTGTTGCCAATGTAATTCCACACCTCTGTGTATCCTGATAATCACGGATCTAACTGACAGGAAACGGCTCTGCACTGCGCACTGGTCTAATAGATCCATACCTCTGTTATAGCCAATTTATTTGTTATATGCCTGTGGGCTGAACAGTAACAGAGTCTGACAAAACATTATAAAACAAAGCTTTAATGAGGCAATAGGAAAGATGAGCAACAATGTGCGCATACAGCAGCAGCAGACAATTGGTTAGGAAAGCCAAAGCCCTGACAGAAATTAGTCTGGCCAGGGATGTCAAGGACAACAAGAAAAGCTTCTATAGGTATGTCAGTGATAAAAGGAGGACGAGGGAAAATGTGGGTCCCCTCCAGAATGAAACGGGTGACCTGGTTACCCAGGATATGGAGAAGGCTGAGGTACTCAATGACTTCTTTGCCTCAGTCTTTACTGGCAAATGCTTGAACCACACTGCCCAGGTCACAGAAGACAGGGACTGGGAGAATGCAGAACCGCCCACTGTAGGAGATCAAGTTTGAGAATATCTAAGGAACCTGAATGTGCACAAGTCCATGGACCCCGATGAGATGCATCCGTGGGTCCTGAGGGAACTGCGGGATGAAGTGGCCAGGCCACTCTCCATCATATTTGAGAAGTCCTGGCAGTCTGGCGAAGTTCCCACTGACCGGAAAAGGGGAAACATAACCCCCATTTTTAAGAAGTGGAAAAAAGAAAGACCCAGGGAGCTACATGCTGGTCAGTCTCACCTCCATGCCTGGCAAGATTATGGAACAGACCCTCCTGGAGACTATGCTCAGGCACATGGAAAATAAGGAGGTGATTGGTGACAGCCAACATGGCTTCACTAAGGGCAAATCGTGCCTGACAAACTTGGTGGCCTTCTATGATGGGGTTACAGTGTTGGTGGTTAAGGGAAGGGCAAGAGATGTCATCTACCTGGACTTGTGCAAGGCATTTGACACTGTCTCTCACGACATCCTTGTCTCTAAATTGGAGAGACATGGATTGGACTGATGGACGCCTTAGTGGATAAGGAATTGGCTGGATGGTTGCACTCAAAGAGTTGTGGTCAACGGCTCAATGTCCAAGTGGAGACCAGTGACGAGTGGTGTTCCTCAGGGGTCAGTACTGGGACCGGCACTGTTCAACATCTTTGTCAGTGACATGGACAATGGGATTGAGTGCACCCTCAGCAAGTTTGCTGATGACACCAAGCTGTGTGGTGTGGTCGACACGGTGGAAGGAAGGGATGCCATCCAGAGGGACCTTGACAGGCTGGAGAGGTGGGCCCGTGTGAACCGCATGAAGTTCAACAAGGCCAAGTGCAAGGTCCTGCACGTGGGTCAGCAAAATCCCAAGCACAAGTACAGGCTGGGCGAGGAATGGATTGAGAGCAGCCCTGAGGAGAAGGACTTGGGGGTATTGATTGATGAGAAGCTCAACATGAGCCGGCAGTGTGCGCTTGCAGCCCAGAAAGCCAACCGTGTCCTGGGCTGCATCAAAAGAGGTGTGACCAGCAGGTCAAGGGAGGTGATCCTGCCCCTCTACTCCGCTCTGGTGAGACCCCACCTGCAGTACTGCGTCCAGCTCTGGGGGCCCCAGTACAGGAGAGACATGGAGCTGTTGGAGCGAGTCCAGAGGAGGGCCACGAAGCTGATCAGAGGGCTGGAGCACCTCTCCTATGAGGACAGGCTGAGAGAGTTGGGGTTGTTCAGCCTGAAGAAAAGAAGGCTCCGGGGAGATCTAATTGAGACCTTCCAGTACCTGAAGGGGCCTACAGGGAAGCTGGTGAGGGACTGTTTATCAGGGAGTGTAGTGACAGGACAAGGGGTAATGGGTTTAAGCTGAAGGAGGGTCAATTTAGATTAGCTGTTAGAAAGAAATTCTTTACTGTGAGGGTGGTGGGGCACTGGCACAGGTTGCCCAGAGAGGTTGTGGAGGCCCCATCCCTGGAAGTGTTCAAGGCCAGGTTGGATGGGGCTTTGGGCAACGTGGTCTAGTGGAGGGTGTCCCTGCCCATGGCAGTGGGGTTGGAACTAGATGATCTTTGAGGTCCCTTCCAACCCAAACCATTCTATGATTCTATGATTCTGTGACTCTATTGTGCAAATGCCTTTTGAATGCACTTAAGAGTTGTGACACCCCCTGGGTCCATTGATGGCAGTGTGATTTGAGAGAATTGTATCTTATGTGGAAGGTGGGCAGCAGCCTGCCTATGCTGCCGATGTTGGTCATGGGTAAATGTCAACACCTATTAATCTTAAGAGAGAATCTTCAGGGTAGGGTCCTAAAGAATTAACATTTTCATTTTAATTTTATCTCTACAGTGTTCAAAAATTAGATTTTAATATTTCAGAGAAGTGCAAGGCTGTATTTAATTTTTCGGTCTTTCATGATGGTGTGATTCACTGGGGAGTGGGGCAGAATCATGGTTTACGCAGAAATCCACAGAGCTGAGCTTTGGTCCCAGACAGATAGATTTCTGTTTGAAATGGTTGGTTATTTATAGAGTTAAAAGGAAAGTCTCCTATCATTTCCTGGGAGCTTAACATGAGCTACTTAACTAAGAATGCCTTCTTTTTTTGTTTATATTCCTGAAAAATACTATAAAAAAAAGACATAAAGTTATCATCAGACTGCTGGAAAGGAACAAGTGCTACACGCCATTTAAACCAAGGAAAATATCTTGGTAACGTTCAAATGATTTTATGCACATATATACTGACTGCACCTTTTTCTATATACTTAGCAGCCTGGGCTTGCACATGCCATAATAGAGCTAAAGTTTCAGTTACAAGTGAAACCGTCTTTTAACATTACTCATGATTATCTCAGACAAAAAAAAAATCATTCAGCTTCATCATTCATCTCAGCCATAAAGAATTATTTTATTTTTATTTTTTTTTTTTTTTAGGCTTTAGCAAAAGTGGTTTGTCCATTTTTGAGCTATGGATGTAGGAAAAAAAATACACTTTTCCCACAGGTCACGTATTAAAATGTTAACCTTGTATAATTGATAAGTGACAGACACTAGAAACTTGGCTTGTGGGATAGAAAGTCAGAGCTGAAGTTCAAGAAGACTGACTAAATTTTCCACAGAGTTGGGGTGTCTGGAATGCAGGTAATCATAGATGTATTCTATGATGCATTTTATTTCAGTGGAAAAATTACTGCATACTGCAAAACTTATTTCTGGTTGTTCCACAGCAGCTTCGGACCATGCAATAACTGCTCTGGCTTACAAACAGCTATTTTTTTTTCAGAAACACATTTGTTCTATTTTTTCACTGCCTGACAAAGCCAAATTCTAGGAATTATATGTAACATTAAAATTGCACTTTTCATAGTTAGTAAAATTTGGAAGGATTAATAAAAATCCCAGTACTTTTACTCTATGATATAAATAAGCTCTTTTCTAAGATTTTTTTTTTTCTCCACCATTATTATATATGGTCTTCAGTATATCAATGGCTGCATTTTCAAAATCTGTACATTTTTCTATCTGCACTGCTGTTGATGAAAGTAGTGAACGTTGGGTGAAGGGGGGGAAATCAGTTGCACAGCCAGTGAAATCTTTACCCACAATATGTCCACAGCAGACTGGCAAAACCAAATCTTACTTACTTGGAAAGGAAATCAGACTAAACATCATGTCACTATTGATGTCATTGTGCGTTAAGAAATGCTATGATGGTGACATGGACCCTATTTAGAAGAATAACAAGCCTGACAATACTGTTATACAAACTATCCAAAACATGGAGTGAATTTCTCTGCTCAAAGACTAGAAAATCGGACTTAGAGATATGGAGCACAGGGTTATTTAGTTCTGATTTGTCACCACAACTTAAAAAAAGTTGACTAGAAATTAGGGGATATCTCTGGATCCTCTAACTTCTGCAGATGTACAGTCCTTTCTAATGTGTTGTCCAATACATGGGCTATGTATTAATGTAAAGTCAAGTGGAAAAAAATGGCATGCATACATGTATTTAATGTTGTACTCTTTGATATGAGAGGGCAACAAGAAGAGTGAGAAGCAAAATGGTTTTTTTTGACAGAAGCTATACTGTGTTTCAGCCTGATCAGTCAGACAGGTCTTGGATTTCATACTGCTGCTCTTTTAAGGTGAAAATGGCCATCATCCAAAGAAACTATAACAAGTGGAAAGTGTTTCTTGTGGTTTAAACTCTGTGTAAAATCTGTCTCAACCATCCTAATCCCATCCTGCAACTGAGCTTTCTGAAAGTAAACTGTGGGCATCAGAGAGACTGTAGATAGGAGATAGTATGTCACAACATGCTAGAACAGCACTCTGTAGGCAGAGACATCCTATCATTGTTCACTTCCCTTCTATCATTGCCCTGTATTCCAATAATATCTAGCATCTTTACATGACGACCTATGGCAGCAATAACTTACTTCACTGAAGCTTCTACAGCGTATCCCTGTCTTTGGGACTCCTCTTTGGGTCTAGTAGCTATGATGAGATAGAAGAACACCACATAGTAAGGCTAGGGTTTTGATGAACTTGCTTTAAGCCTCCAGTGTCAGCTCAGCACCCTGATACTTCACTGCATGGTAGTGGGGCCTTCAGCATCACCAGTAGTCACAGCAGTTGCCACTGCCTCTCCTGGATGCAACCCTTTACCTGCCATGCAGCTCAACTTTTCTGTCCTCTGATGAGTGCTGACAGGCATGTTGGGAAACCTCAGGATCATAGTTTGCAGGTTCACAATATAGTGTGTTAGCTAGATGTACAGATATCCCAAAACATTAGATCACATCTAGCACAAGATGGATTAAGGTAAAAAAAAAAAATGCAGGTTTTGATTCATGACATCCAAACCAGACAACACAGTTACAGCTATTTATAAAAAGTCACAGATTAAGAAATGAAAGGAAGATAATTTCATCTACTTATAGTACAATTACACTAAACTAGCATTCCTTCAGCCCTTCGGAGTGCCCTTTCTCGTAAGAGTACTTTAAGTCTTTCAGTAAGACCCCTCTGAGGGCTCATGTGAAATAGACTAATAAACCTACTTGGTTGGGAGTGGCTCAACACCAGCCTTGAAACTTCAGACTTGCAGTAACAGGGCAAGAGCAGCAGAGCACCAGGGAACTGCAGGTCCATGGCTCATGGCCCCACCTCTCACCTACCATAGGTCAAACGTGGGAATGAATAGAATGGTCACCCTGTCTGGGTGCTTCCAGTGAATTTTGAAAATGAGATGAATCAACTTGGCTGGGAAAGGACAGAGTAAACTGCCAGATAGTGATAATATTGGAGCTATTACAGAAATAAAACTGCCTATTGTAGAAGACATTGCTTGGATACATATTAAGACTTCTGGGACTCTTTCCTATGGGTATTGTAATTAAAAACCTGCCTGAGTAGCTGAATTTTCGTTAGGCATTGCACAGCTAAAGAGAGATAGATGATTAGATTTAAGCCTCTGAGATAAACTCAAGAGTCTTCTCAAGTCCTTTTTGCTCTCTGGCAGCTAACCCACTTGCTCTGCTAATCCGGGTACTGTAACAAACAGATAACACACTGCCCTACAGTATGATCTGCTAGGGGTGTGGGAGTGCAGGAGAGGGTTTTGTTGCTATTGTTTTATTTCTCTTCTGGAACTCATTTTATTTCTTAGGCTTCTCTGGCAAAATCTGATTGTATATTGTATATTTCACAAATTACCATGCTTATGCAGAATCTATCTCTAATATTTTCTGTGTCACTGTCATCTTTGCTTGTTTATAGGAAAGTAGAGGGCAGAAAGGAAAGAAAAACAGCAAGAGGTATCAAAGTCCTTGCACAGAGAAGATAGAAACAACAGCTCATTAGTTACTTCCACATCCAAACGGTTGTGCCAAGACAACGTGATGTAGCCTCTTAAATGCGTGTTAATAGAGCCCCACACTCACTACATATGACACTGAAAGAAAGAGGGGATGACAGTCAATCTGGCATTTTCATATTTTCAGTGGCGTAGCTTGATGTGTAAATTCCTTGGCAAGTTACATTGCCTCACCCTCCTCTAACCTCCACTACAAATTTATTCGGAAGCAGATGCTGGCAAAAGCATCATCATCTTAATTTCTTTTGCCATCAAAGCAACTTTCAGAAGTCAAACCAAACAAACCAGAAAAACCCATAAATATCTAAAAAATCAGTGGTATGATTATATTACCAACGCTCTGATCCATTTGACATTTAGATACATTTATGGTCTTTGTACCCACAAGTCTATGGCAGACTTATTGCAAAGTAGTGATGCCATAAATTGTTGGGAAGAATGCTGTGCCTGACATACTCACAAGAGCAGAGCCCTGGGGACTGGTGGATGGTACAGATGTGCAGATTGACAAAGACCTGCTGTCCTTGAGGCCCGTGACCTTGCTTTGAAGGTGCTGGTTTTTTTCACAGTCCAGGGAAACTAAAAATGCCCTGCAACTTCCTCTTAGGAAGCCAATCACATTGGACAAGCAAATGGACTTGCCAACCTGGCTGCTGTGCAGTGACGGTCTTCGCATTGTTTTCAGGGGAGACAATCAAACAGCAGTAGATATTTCAGTAGCTGAATCAGTGCAAATACCTTTTATTTGTTTGTTTAAAACTATCCTAAATTAAAGACCCACGTACTATCCTAAACTGATAAAGATGTAAAGTGCCACTTGTGGCTACAGTTCTGTGTACTGAAATAGGATGGTGCTGGGCAATGAGAGGAGAAATCAGTAATGGATGAATCTCATAAGGGCTGTTCAGGTAAATAAAGATGATATTACACAGATTCAATTATAACATTGTGAAAAACAGCCTTTCTTGGATTTTTTTCTTTTTCATTTCTTTTATTCTGTTGCTATCTGGCTTAAGCATGGAAAAATGTCAAGATGATTTGAAGGCTTTTCTATCTGTATCCAATGCTTTCTAAAATCTATCCAGAATTTATTCCAAATGACTATAGTGTACAGGAACCTAATCATTCTGGTACTAAGAATGAGATGAAGACTTCTAGACTGGGTGCTACACACAATCAAAGCTTTAGAAATATTTTGAGCTGAAATTTCTGTCCAGCCGTTTTTATGAGTGAGATCCATATATGCACATGTTATTGTCAGATTCAATTTATAGCACTCACAGTTTCCATAAGTGCTTGAATTTAATTTCAAAATTTGGTATTGTCTGTTAACATTTAAAATGCTGTGTACAAACATTAGTTCTAGGCAGCAACTAAATCTCGCAGTTGGAATTATACTCAAGCCACGTATGCTGTGTGTACTTACATTTGACATTCATTCAATTGAATTTCTAGCTGAATGGAGACAAATGAACTTTTTCTTGTAGTCAATGGTGTCATAAAGTCCCGAAGAGAGGCTTGTGGAGTTCTGGTCTGTGTTCCCTATGCTAATTATGCATTCATGGCACAACATGTACAGGCTTCAAAGGCATATGTGGTGAATCTGTAATAACAATTTTATTAAATTTACTAATGCTTGCCACAACCAGCTCTTACTAATGCAAGAAAGCAAGTGGGAGTTCTGCATGCCATGTGCTCATTATTTAATAAGCAGGTTGAACAGTACACAGACTCTGAATATTAATGAATTTCTAAATATAAAGATCACATTCTTTTGAAATACTACATACAGACACAATAATGCCAAGGATAACACTGCAAAAAGTTACAGAAAGGGATCGGCATGACAGGAGCTGAAACCATTATTGGCAGAGGGTGATTTGCACTGGGTGATGGGAGTGTACCAAAGTACCAGCGGGAAACAAAGCAAGAGTTTGGCTCAGACAAATGAGTACTATAGGAAGGAGTGTTTGGGATGAAAGAAGGATAGTGGTGGGAGCCATAGCAATGACATAGATTAACACTGCATATGAAACTCACAAAGAGCTGAAAAGTGGTGCATAGCTGCTTCTCTCCTAAATCATATAGAGAGGGTGAGTGAGGTACAGTCATTTTCAAATGCCTTGTCACATGTTACAGCATCCTGAGAAGGGCTAAAGTATTCTTTTCTGTATGCATCAGCTAGGATGGTGCATTCAGGGTGCAATGCGGTGCTCTTCTCATCAAAAGTAAGTGCATACTCATAAAAAAAAAAACCCAACCCACAAAAAACCCCAAAAACCACCAAGAAAAAGACTAGTGATCTTTCAAAAGGGAAGCTGATTTCCTGAGGCAGTGAATTACAGGCATTTCACTGAAGCCAAAGAAGTGTAAAAATTAAATTAAGGCAAGTTAGTCCTGTATAAAAGCAATATGGATGGGCTTGAGTGGTTTTGGTAGGCTCTTTCTAGAAGAGGATTTTTCACATGGCCTGTCATGAGGAAAGCCAGCCACACATCTAGGAGAGAAGACAATTCTGTTAAGAGCTCAGAGGAGCTCTAGAGATAAGGACTGTTAGTGCCTTCATTTGATGTAGACTATGTTTATACCTAAAAATGTACAAATAAGAGAATTATTGCCTCATAATTTTCCTGTAAAGTTCATTCAGGGAGGACACAGCAACAATGAAATCTATCAAATACAGGAAAAGATGCGAATTATGAAACAAAGCACCAACAAAGAAGAACCTCCTGCATAACTGTGTTTCAGTTCTGGAAAAGAAAGGCCTGGCTGTGTTTGAGATGTCTCCACAAGGATGACAGCTGTCCGTTAAGAAATCCAATGTACTACTTCCTTAACATGGATTTAAGCAGTACCAGAGAACTGTTGCAGTATTGCAGTAGCAGACAGTACTGTTTCTGTACTGTGTATCCGCAAGCCCTTGATCTTTTAAACAACACATTTTCTTTTCTGGAAGAAAGTGTGCATAATCTCAAGCAGTGGAGCAGGGTGAATATTTGCAGGCAATAACAGCTTTAACTGTGTTAGCTGTGTGCCGGACGCAGGGCCCATGATGTCTCTTTTGTTTCTGTTGTTTCCAACTGAGGAGTCAAATAATTCTTTCCATTTATCTGGTGTAAAAACCCCACCAGCTTCGAAGAGATTTGTGATGCACATAGACCGAAGATGGATGCAGTTACCTGGCAACCTCCCACATGCTCATAGCAGCAACAGGATGCATTCTTTACAATCCCTGAAAAGAGAAGCCCTTGTTCTGGGCCACAAAACACTTCGCTTTGGTTGTTCTCACTCCAGTCGGCCTTTGTGCTCCAACTTGCTCTGGGCCTCTGTGCTGTAAAATTATGTCTTTCACAGGCCTGTGTGGCACATTTCTGAGAACAACATCTTTGTCCTTTACCTTCATGGAAATGCAGAGCCACAACTCCTTTCTCTTGGCCCAAAGGTATCACTTCTCAGAAGTCCATCCCTACAGCGATTATTGAGCCAGTAATTCTCTCTTCAGTGCACACAGAATTTTTACAAGAGTTTTTTAAAGAGTGTTAGCCTTAACTGGCTGGCATAAGAAATACACAGATTGTAGATACAAAAGGTGAACTCTTCTTTGGCTTCATAGACCTCCTGGAGCTCCCGTTGCATCACAGACTTGAGAATATCGGGGTGGCCCTGGAAAAGGACTGCCCAGATGTCGCGCTGGAGGTCACCCACAGGAGCCCTGGGCACTGTCCCTGCAGTCCTCTGCTTAGCTGGGAATGGTGTGTGCTCTGGAAGATGGTGGGGATGCCATGGGGGCATGAGGGCTGTGGGCATCTGGGTGTCTGGCAGCTCTTCCTGACTGGCTGCCAGCAGATGATGTCTCTGTGCCGGGCATGTTGGTGTACTCTAAAGTCTTCCGCTCGCATTGAGAACTTGACGGGCTGGACAGGGTCCCTGCAGAGGGGCAGTCTGGTTTCCTACCAGCTGTAACAAGCATGCCCTGCAGTGCCCAGCTGCCTGAACCAGGCAGAGCCAGGGAAACACGTGACGTCTCTGGGGACAGGCACCGAGAGCTGCCCCAAAGCACCACCCAGCACCAGCCAAAGCCTCGTGTGGCTCTCTGGGCCTAATGCACATACTGAGCAGGAGTCCAGGCACAAATCAGGCTGTGCCAGACTCTGCTGGTGCCTGGGGATGAGCGTCAAGTGTGGTGCAGTCACAGTTCATTGCTTGGGTCCGTTGCAATGGTCCCTGCCAGTGGTGCTTGCCCTGGCAGCGCTCTGGCTGCACCAGCACTCATGCCTTTGCACACTCCTCTGGGGCCTCCTGCAATGACCTTTCCACTCCTTCCTTTAATTTTTTGTCCTCTGCTCTGTATTGGTGTTTTACACTAGTCACCAAGGACTTGACTGTGTTGTCCCAGAGCCCCATTAGGTCGCTCTGGTGTCTTCTTCCTCTTGATAAGGGATATTGCTGTTAGAAATAACTCTGTAGCTGCCTTGGGTCCTCTAGCCTGTTGTCCGTGCACCCTTAGCAGCCCAGCCCATGGGGTGGTTCCTATGGCTGAAGCCAGACATTGGAGAGAAACCAGAGCAGAGCAGAAGTGTCAGTACCTGGACAGAAAGGGACTGGCTGATTGCTGAGGACATGTCCGTCTCCAAAGCAGATAAAAGTTGTTTCCCTCCATGGAAGTGGATGTGCCTCCTCTTTGGCAATGATGACCAGCAAAGGGAGGGGTAGACAGCTGGGAAAGGGCTGGCTGCATGTCAGGGACCAGTTAAAGGCCTCTGGATCAGCAGCTCGTCAGCACCTGGATCCCATCTCCCCACGCTTGCCTGGGGACAAGGCACTGGGATGAATCCTTACACTTGATGGTCCTGGGACTGAATGGGGACACCACATGCTGAACTTACCAGTCAAACACTGGTTGGAAAGTGTGGGGAAAGGGCAGGATGGGAAATGACACTGACATGGCAAGTGCTATCCTAGTTGGGGGACACTAGATTTATATATGCAGGAAATGCAACCTCATTAAAATATTAAAAAAATCCTTCTTTTCTTTATATTCTCACTGGAAAGCTATGCATGTTTCCAAAACTATAGCAGAGGACTGGAATGATGGCCTCAAAGTTTTGCCTTATGTCGTGGTTTAGGCCCAGCCGGTAGCTGGGTGCCACGCGGCCGCTCACTCACCCCTCCCCCAGCGGGATGGGAGAGGAGAAGTCTAACAAAAGGCTTGGGTCGAGATAAGGACAGGGGGAGATCACTCACTAATTACCGTCACGAGCAAAACAGACTGAATGTAGAGAGGAGATTCATCTAATTTATTACTAGGCAAAACAGAGTAGAGCAATGAGAAAATACAATCAAGTCTTAAAACACCTCCCCCCACCCCTCCCATCTTCTCGGGCTCAACTTCACTCCCGGCTTCAACCTCCTCCCCCCTCAGCGGCACAAGGGGGCAGGGAATGGGGGTTGCGGTCAGTTCAGCACACATTGTGTCTGCTGCTTCTTTGTCCTCAGGGGGAGGACTCCTCTCAACATTCCCCTGCTCCAACATGGAGTCTCTCCCACGGGCTACAGTCCTTCACGAACTGCTCCAGCGTAGTCTCTCCCACAGGGTGCAGACCTTCAGGAGCAGACTGCTCCAGCGTGGGGTCTCTCCCACAGGGTGCAGACCTTCAGGAGCAGACTGCTCCAGCGTTGGGTCCCTCCCACAGGGTCACACGTCCTGCCAGCAAACCTGCCCTGGCGTGGGCTCCCCTCTTCACGGGTCTACCAGTCCGGCCCGGACTTGCTCCAGCGTGGGCTTCCCACGGGCCACAGCCTCCTTCAGGTGCCTCCACCTGCTCCAGCGTGGGGTCCTCCACGGGCTGCAGGTAGAATCTCTACACCCCCTCATCCTTCCTCCATGGGCTGCAGGGGACAGCCTGCCTCACCATGGTTTTCACCACGGGCTGCAGGGGGATCTTTGCTCTGGTGTCTGGAGCACCTCCTCCCCCTCCTTCCTCACTGACCTTAGTGTCTGCAGAGTTTCTTACATCTTCTCGCTCCTCTCTCTGGTTGCAAAAACTTTTTTTTAACTCCTTTGTTTTCCTTCTTAAATATGTTATCACAGAGGCGCTGATTGGCTTGGCCTTGGCCAGGGGCGGATCCATCTTGGAGCCGGCTGGCATTGGCTCCATCAGACACAGGGGAAGCTTCCAGCAACTTCTCACAGAAGCCACCCCTGTAGCCCCTCCCGCTACCAAAACCTTGCCACACAAAACCCAACACACCTTAAAAACCATAAGTGAAACGCTAATGGATTTTCATCTTTCTTTTTCTCTTTCTTTTTTGCTTTATTTTTTTAAAGGAAATTATTTTATTTTTTTGTCTCAACAGAAGAAATTCATAACCTTGTTTCTGATAAGACAATTGAAACATAGAAAACAATTACAACAATGTGCATTTGAGCTTTTATTTCTTCATTTAAGCAACTCACACTTCGGAAGGACACCAGACAATAGGGCTGTAGCAGAACAGCGTTACAGTTAAAATCGATTTCTGTGAAAAACAATTACAATAGGTGTTGAAAATCCAGGAAGGGTTCATCTTTTTATCAGAACAGACTGCATTTTAAGAAAGTATTTGTAACAAAATGAGGTGGTTTGTAGCTTTCCTTTTTGAATAAGGAAAGAGGAGAATCCTTGCGTTAAGACAGGATCTGGAGGGAGCATTTTATCACACTGAGAAAATAATTTTCCCATCAACAAGTACATCTCTCATCTATTTTTCTGACTTTTCATTCTTACACCATAAAGCCCACAAGAGCAAAAGGCTTGTGGGTTTTTTAATGCATACTTTCCTCCTGCTTGTAGCGGTTTGGGTTTCTGCTTCAGTGTTAAGCCTTAAAGGACAAATTGATGTCTCACATGCCTTTTTGTGTGCAGTCCTCTAAGATGGCATGCACATTCAGCAAGTACTCCCTTCAGTTCTCATTGACTTGAACACACACCTTCCAGTGTCCTGAGTTGATGGTGGTCTTGAATGGCAAAATGGATGTACGTTGGTTAATCTCGTTCTCAAGGATCAGTTGTTAGTTCTAGTTGTGCCAGATAGGCCTATACCTCAGACATAGTTCCCAATGACTGCTGGATGTGAGGCAGTAACTGGCCATTAACCATCAAATGTGCTTCACTGACATTCACAGAAAATTCTTCTGGCTTCAGTGCTAAAGCAGGAGCTGGGAATCGGGCAGTTCTGAGTGTTTGGCTCACGTATAAGCAAAACAATCTTGATTAAAAGATGAAGATGTGTTTGGCCACAATTCAGCATTGTGGCAAATAGAATAAACAGAGTTTCAGGATAAATTCCCTATGATAAACATTGGCAGCAGAAATTTGAAAAGTGGATGCTTGTTTACTTTACCTATTAAAGAGTTGGAGAACCTGTGGGAATGCTAGCTTTCTTTCAGTAAACTTTGATTAGAGAGTAGAGAAACTTGGACCTATTTTTGGTAGTCTCACAGAAGGACCATGTGGAAATGTTTTTGTAGTAGCAGTAGTAGTCGTCCGAGTGCTTGGTGCAACACTTAACAACCTGACAACTGATGTGTAGTTTGCACTAATTTTGGCATCTCTCATCTATAATGAAAGGCAAAGAGACAAATCTTCATAGATTCTTTAGGAGATGAATCATGTTTTTCAAGCATTGCAAAACCACGAATTAAATGAAGTATGAAGAGGTCTTTTCATGCAGTATACTACTGAACTGCGAAAAAGACAGAGTCTAGTTGGTGTGCATCTTTCATGACAATTTTCTTTCATATACTGCCACTGCTTTGCAAGAGCATCTGTTCTACAGCTGTTGGAAATGCTGACTACAGAGCAAACCACTGCTGTCACCACATTGCCATCATCCTCTGGAGCACTTTGGGCAGCAGGGGTTGCATTTCTTAAAAAAAGGTTTTCTTTGTCTGATAACAATGCCTATTACTGCATACCAACCTACATACAAAATTATTTCTCATGTAGGGATGGCGGAACTGTAACTCCTTGGCTTTTTAATCCTTAGGGAAATGGCAGAATCTTTCTTTTGAAAGGTAACTATTGTTATTGTATTATCTAGAGAGTTAGAGGCCCAGGGGTTTTGATTACAGATCAGAAATCCTGAGTTCCAGCATTCTGCTTGTGTTACTAGCCAACAGCTATGCCTTCCCCAAGTCAGCCAATGTCCATCTAATATCCTTTAGCAAAGAGTGACAGCCTGCCAAACTCATGAAAGGCAAAAGAAGATTTCATAAGGCCCATTAAAATGCAAGCTTTTGTATAAATCAGAAGGCTGTATTGTCTCTAACCCCTTTGAATGGCATGCCTGTTCTATGTAAAAGCAAAGTATTATCTGCAGAACTGATGCACTGCACAGATGCACCAAAGGTTGGTAGCTTTTTAAGATGAGATGTTATTTGGTTTCAGTGATAGTAATACTTTTCATAATGGATGTAATCTATTAGTCTTTGTACATCCAGCAAAGAGCTCTCATAGCAAAAGTAATAGATTAAATTTATTATCATTGTCTTCCTATAATAAAATAAGTGTGCTCTCCATCACTTGTGCTTTTGAGTTATATAAATAGCAAAGTTATTGGAAAATAGTTCAGAAAAATATAACTTCCACTTAGGGACTGATGAGGTAAATAAGATCTTTCAGCTGGTGATTACAGATTTAACTAGCTGAAGGTATCCCCTAGCTATTAATTAATAAATCAGCTCCTGCAAACCCAAATAATTTCAAAATTACTTAGACAAAGTGCTAAGTACGAGTGTCATATAATTTTTTATGCAAGTTTTAATTTCTTTTCTTTTCTGCTATCCAATCCTGTATTTTATTAACTTCTGGCCATATTACATTTCCCCTCAGTTACTAAGGTTGAAATTTACCCTTCCAAGAACAGAGGAAAAATAAGGCTTTCCATGGGAAATCTCCTATATCTAGGAAAGAAAGAATTTAGATCAAATGTCCCAGTCTGCTGCCAAGTCTGTAGACAGCAAGGTCAGGTCCTTTGCAATAACTCTGTGTTTCTTAATCCAGTAGTTTCAGAATCATTCATTCTTTCCCAGCATGAATTAGCAGCCTCTCCGCCAGTCCAGATAGTATAGGAGACGAATAAAGCCCTTTTTTATACCATGTCATCTACAGGTAAGAATGGGAAGGTTTTATGATGCAGAAAATTCACTGTGAGCATTCCCCCATGTGAGAATAACTCAGTCTCTGTGAATTGAGTTTATTAATTGGTAAATACTGTGATTTCCCATTGCCTGCTACCTTTTTCAAATACAAAAATGTTAAATCCAAGCATTTCTTAAAATAAACTTTGGATGCCAAAATTTGTTTATTTAAAGTTTATTGTGGTATCCAATATAGGGCTACTAACTGTGAAACAAATAATCTCAAAAGTGTAAATATTCTCAAAAATTTATGGAAGTGACTAGTGTGCTCTAGAAAAGTTTGGATGCTTTTTAAAAGCTGAAGTGGTGTTTGTCTGTTAAGAGTTATCTATATATATTACACTTTTTAATATAAATAGTAGCTATGGAGAGCACAATTTTTCTTCTGTTTAGATCTTGGCCTTAATAAGGATTATTTTAATGATTTTGTCAGTGATTGCCTGGTGTGACGGTGTTTTTCTCAGTTATGATGGACAAAACTAGTAGTTTCTTCTACTATAAAAACTGGAAATTACACATTAGATCCTGTGATATAGGAACAGGTTCCACCGCTTGAGATAGTGTCAGGTAGTCCAAAAAAGTAGCATGACTTGCATAAAAGAAATCTAAAGCTTAAGGTAGAGGAATCTTTCGAGGAAACAAACTCAATATTCTTTACAAACTCAATGTTTTCAATGGAGTGTTAGGAGCAATGGCTATTTTTTCATGTCTTACTGAAGGCAGTACTGCAGTACGGTGCAGGCTGTTAAGCAGATTACCAAACTAAAGGAAAATAGAAGAATATGAAAATAAAGCAGATTCTTAACATGGTCTATAGTTAAATTTAGCCCACAGATTCATTTCATTCTGCTGCAGAAGAGGGTACAGTGGTGCAAGTCAGGCAAAACCTTTTGGAGGTGTCAAATGCAAATGCAGAAGGATAAGACAGATTTCAGGAGGCGCAGGAGAGCTCAGAATCAGCCCCCGTCTGTCTCTGCTCCCAGCAACCCAGCAGGATTTCAACCTGCTGCTTCCTTTCCTGAGGTAGCAATAACAACTTTGTTTTCCCCTTCTAGTGAATAGGACCTTGGTTTAGAGGATAATGGGTTCATGACTGGTAAATCTTATTTCAGATGATCCCAGAAAGCATAAGCAAAATTCTCTGTTGGCAAAAGTACCTAGCTGTGGGTGAATGGATGTAGCAATAGTTTAAGTTATGACCTGTGCCCTTCTTAAAAGCTGATCTCTGCCCTAGATTTGATGAGTCATGGAAAGCCTCAGGGGTTTGGAATAGCTTTCGAGCTCAACAGAATCTACTTTCCACCACCTAATTTTTCTGGTGCAGTTACAGTGGAGTTTGAACACTGGTGATGTCCTCAGAAACCATATTTCAGATGCAGATTCTCAGTACTGGTTGCCTTCCAAGTGACGCACAGCTGGTGAAATCTATCTTTCTGGCGTGCTCTCTATGGTGCTGGTATGTTGCAGGCTTTTTTCTTCCAACGTTAGCCTGATTGGCATCCCCATCAATTGCCTGTACACACTGTGCAAGTGAAAGTGAGGGAACAGGCTGACTGGTACTTTGTATGGAGAATAAATCCCAAAACACATCTGAATATGACCTAGGTTTTCCTCTGTGTCTGATGCAATGAAGGAGGAGTGAAAGTAAGTAAATGAAAAATACCTGCTAGAGTCTTCTCTTTCTGACTGTAAGGCTTTATATTCTCAATTCAAGAGTGGTGGGTCTGAATAAATAACCTGTTGTGAAGACTTGGCATTTAAGGACCTCAAGTCTGGTGCTGAGAAAACTGCATTTTTCTCATCTTAGTTTCTTCCACTACCCCTTGGAAAAAAAAGTGATCAGCTACATTACGGGAAGCAATGTAAATTTTCTTCACTTTTCTCAGTAAATTTTGCCACTCCATGAAATTATTTATTTGGGTTTCATTTTGTATGATACACATCATGACATAAGCCCTAAAGTAACTTTTAAAATGACATTCAGGACAACTGTCTTAACAAACAAAGCACTTCCCCCCCCCCCCCCCTTTTTCCCCATTATGTTAGCATATTTTGCTCAAACATGAAGCAAACTTATGGACAAACCCGACTTGTCATGTGCTTCACGGATCATAACAGCAAGGCTGTCTAATTTGCCATCCATATCCATGATCATATATATTAAAATAAATTACAACACATTTTTTCCGGTTTACCTTGTCACCTTTTAAAAACAATATACATTTAATACTTGAAGTAAGAAAGGAACAAAACAAATATAACTCTTTTTTTGCACACACAAACATATACATATGAAATACATGTGCTTCAAATAGATTTCAGTAAGTGTGACAGTATTTTAATATATATGCACTATGGCATTCCCTCCCCAAACTATGAGAGACTTGCTATCACATGTACTTGCCCAGAAGCCAACTTCCTACTATATGGCTGTAAGCTCACCAGATAAGGGTTGTCATTTACTTCCTACTTATAGAGTGTCCAGGGTAATGAAGCCAAAGTGTCATTTGCTTTTAGGTATCAAAATGGCATAAATGAATTCTTTAAGAAGCAATAATATTTTGTTTTCTGAAAGATCAAAATTATTAGTATGTGTACAAGTTGACTTCCATCTTCACAGCTGCCTTGAAATTTCAACCCATTGCTCTTGGTTTATGTGTGAGGAGATAATGTTGTTGTCTTGCAAATACCACAAAGAAATAGGCAGACTTCTTTAAGGTTACAGGTTTTCTTTTTCTTTTGCCTTTTTTTCTTTTCTTCCCATAATCTACGTTTTCATATTCTCCAGCTCAGTTAGCAGTGCTAAATATTAAAGCAATCCAGAACAGAATGTATGCTGCAAGGTGAGAAATAATTAAAACATAAGTTCTGCTTATTTTCTGCTTATAGTCCCCTTAGTAGAAAGCAAAAAACTTAGATTCCATTATCAAATTTCTAGTGTAACCAAGGAATAACAGAATGGTGTCAAGGGGATTTCTCCTAATTTATATTGCCTGACTAGAGTGGAAAATCTGTTTTCAGTCTCTTGCTTCAACACTTCTACTTCATGACAATTTCGGTACCAGTTTGAATAATCAAATTATGAGGGGAAAGTCTGCTCTTTTGTACTCTTCTATGAGCTATTTGAATATGAAGGATAAAGTATCTTTAAATTTAAGGTGAAATAACATGGAACATTTTCTTGACTATGCCAGCTCTTTCCTTATACTGCTGCAGATATAAATATAGATTTTTATTTCCAGCTGGCCTTATATCCAACCACCTGCTTCTAGTAAAAAAACCCCAAACCAAACCAAAATAAAAAACTCAGACTCATTCAACCTGCAGATTACTTTTGGCATGCAGCTATCTCAGTAACAAGAACCACACAGAAATTGGTTTATTTAATTTTCAGGAGGAGGTTTATTCAAGCTTCTTCTCTTCTTCTTCCTTTTTTATTTTTGGCTTGAAGAGGGTTTAAGATCCTGCTTTGACATCTAGATTCCAAAAGCCATGTGAAAATGCAGTGAAATTAAAAAAAAATCCAGAGATCTTCATTTGGCATCACAGTTATTTGAAACTGAGAATGAAAGAGGGCAGAGCTAGGAGACAGACAAAGGGAGTCTGTATCATGGAACCAACTGGCTGTGATTCTTCGAGGCTGCAAAGGGAAACTGAGTTTGTAATTCTTATTACAGGTGATAGGAATAGGGCATCCAAATTGCTTATCTAACTTTAAAAGCGTCATTCATTGTTTCAGTGATTCTCCAGCAATCAGGCTCTTTGCCTTTTCCAAAGATGTCCCTCTAACTCCTCCAGGCACAATTAACTTTTAAATTACTGGATGAAAATTTTCTTAGTTCTTCTTTCCTAGTTCTTTTTAGCACAAAGAGCAATCACCTAGGGTACTGAAAACAAGGCCAGAAAGTATGTATCCAGTGTTTTCCCACGTGTTGTCTTATGGCAAAACTACAGATTAGCTGCAGCAGACTGTGATTTCTAAGATACTGCAGCTGTGCTGGTTCTTTTATTTGAAAAGACCAGAGTTACAGTTCAGGGAGGAAGGAGAGTTGACTATGTGCTTCTTTCCCTGCTACTCCACATCAAGCCACATTGTGAGCTGAGAGGATGGGAATGGACAGCGCAGTCATCATGCTAACCCCAGGTACACTAGGATCATTCAGGAGAAAAAAGATAATTAGCAAACTGGCTAGAATAAGCTTCCCCTTCCTTGCTTCTTGATGGATGTTTCATTGCTGGGGATGGAGGTGGAACAGACTGTGGCTTACTGACACAAATGTTGCCCTCTCTGAAGAAAAATGAGTAAGGATGGCCCATTTTATTGATGGCTAATGGACCCTTTTTTCATGGAATGCAGTAGCAAATGAGGCAAAATAACTATATGACTGCAGTTTCTTGGCTGTCTTTGCTAGACACTGCTGTTGTCCTTGGGCAGCCAGAAGCTGATTTTTCTTCTGGACTTTCAGCCAATGCTTTGACTTTTTATAAGTTAAACATGGGCTTCTGGCATTCACACATACTGAAGTTTTTTCCAGAAAAGTCTAATTTCTAAACCAGATATCTGAGCATGGTGTAGGAATCTATTTCTACTTATCTTTGATGTGGTTCAGTTGCAACATGGCCTACATTCCAAAGTTCCTCCACACCAGTTTTTTCTTCTATCACAAGGTTTACATAAGACTTTCTGTTAAATACTAGTGCTTATTTCTTACTGTGTCTTATCCTTCAACTACAATTTGTGGTGTTGAGAGTGTAATGTGGCTTTTTTTCTTAATTTTCTTTATGGTGGTATAATTTTTACCATCATAGGTGATGCAATACCATGATGCAAGAAATAAGGAAAAAAGATAGCTGCCATTCTTGTCAATAAAAGAAACCTTGAATGACAGTGTGACAATGACATCAAATTAATTAAAAAAAACCCCCAAACACCAACTACAAACAACCCCAATCTAGTGACATCAGCTTGCATCAACAGTTTTCTAGGGTCTCAGAGTCTCCTGGCTGATTCCAGTTGTATATGGGGCTGTTGACCCTGTTGCCACTGGGAGCATGTGTGAATGGTGAAGGACTGGGGAACAGAGGGTAAAAGCAGTCTCCTAGTCTGAATCCAACTGAGGTGATGTTGTGGACGAACCATTTCTGAGAAGAATGCTGCCAAGTTAATAAGAAAGGAAGAAGGGAAAAAAAAACCCAGTTAAAAATGTAGAAATAAGTCTGAGGTGAGGCACTGCTTAATCTTAAACTGTGGGTGCCACTTAGTCTTAATCTGTCCTTATATCATTGCAAACTCTTTTCTTAATACATTGCTGCAGTGTCCTCTTTAACTCAATTGTGGGAAGTCAGCACTTGTACATCCATCCATTATGAAAGAGGAGTACTGGTCTGTGGAAGTGGATTTCAAACCGTATTTGTGGGAGGCTCAGCACTGCTCTTAGAGGATTATTGACAAGGATACTGTGGTACCTGCTTTGTCAAGTTCCTCTGCTGTTGTTGACATTTTCAGTTTTCTCCTTTTCTGCAGAACTATTGTTATGCCTCAGGATCTTGTTGTATTGACTGCCAGCATGGGGGGCAGGCAGTATAAAAGTCAGAGGTAGGGGAAAAACCTTAATTCGCTCTTTTAGTGGCAGGTATGCACTGTCCACCTGTTTCTGAACATATAAGAGGAGAGCCATGTGGGTCAGATGCCTCCTCAGAGCCTAGTCCTTTTTCTCCCCTGCTGTAAGATAAACTGTGGTGCCTCCTTGGTCTCTAGCAGAGAGGAGAAGGGACTCCTTCAAGAGGCAGCCACTCTGTTCTTAAAAGAATTGCTAAAAAGATACTTATCTAGGTCTGACCCTGACACTGTATTCCTTATTCACTCAAAACAGCCACAGTGAGTGTGTGTCCCACGAATACATACAAATACATAAGACTGTGGAGCAAGATAAAAACTTGTCTCTGAGTCTTGCTGTCCTCACTTCTGCTAAGAGATGCCATATGCCTTGCCAAGTCCACAATGAAATAACTAGGCTGCAAAAAGTAGAACATTGCCAGAGGCAGGGAGCAAACACTGATTCTTCAAAACTGAATACTGACTGAACTCAAAGCGATACACACAACACTGACAGCTCTGCAAGATGGTGCTCAGCAAGAGCAAGCAGTGATTTTCATCACCAGCACACATTTCACATAGGTAACTAAGCACATTACTGCTCAGAAATCCTTGCAGTGCACTAAAAATGCAATCACTTTTTAGAGTCATTCTAAGGGGATAGGGGAATTCAGCAATTCATAATTAATCCTAAAAGCACATTTTTCTAGGGTTTTTGAGATTTTTTTTTTTATTGTGTCATTTAATATGAAGCAATCATTTGCAACTGTCTAGAATTTAGGAGAATTTTTGCTTCCAACATTGATTTTAACATTTAACATGAAATGACTGCAGGGGCAATAGATTACTAGTTGAAAAAATGACAATTACAAGGGAAAGGCACATGCAAATGTCTTCAATGGGCAGTTCAGAAACACTTTTTTTTTTTATCCCCATTTGTTTCTTTAACTGCCCGCATTAAGGTACAGTAGAGTTTTGGACTTCAGTGCGGTGGTTATTATATCAGCAAAAATAATTTCCCTGGTGTTAGAATTTAGTCAGGGGTTATTCCATTTTATTCATGTTCTACAAACTGTCATAGAACAAAGAGGTTTACTCTCAAGCATCTCCATAAATCTCCAACTATCTAGTTCAGAGCATAAAAAAAGAAGCAAGAAAACCCAACTCTAAACTTAAAACCAACTAAAGTGAAGAAAATTCTCACAATCCTTGCATGCCCCTCAGTTTGGTGACCTAAAATGGAGCAATGATGCAACCAAAGATCAACCACTAAGAAAAGAGATTCTCAAAAACTGCCTAGCCTTGGGTTCTACAGCTATGTTAGGGGAACACCTAGGGAATGCAGCTGGATTTTACAACTTTTGGCACATTTCCCTTGATAGGAGTGGGAGATTTTTATCCTGCTTAGAAAATCTCTGCCAAAGGTTGTGGATACTAATTTTAGAAGCACCTGCATCCCATTGTAGGTCAGCCTGACTTTGGTTTCAAAGTGCTGAAATCTTATTTTACGATTGGACACAGAGTCTTAAATCACATTAATCTCAATGTTCGGTCTTATCATATTTTTATATTCATTTTAGCTAAAAACTTACATAGTCATTATTATCCTTACTCCAGGTTATGCCAATCATTTATAAATTGTATCTATTATCAACCACTTAGCAACAAACCTATGGCTCATAACTGCTGGAAAATTGTGAGTATCTTCCCATTGCTGATAATTTCAAAATTAGAACAGTGGTATCAACGATAAAGAATAAAGTTTCAGTTCTGAGCCGTTTGAGAATTTGTTTAGAGGCATAAATAAAAAAAAGTTTACTTGTCCTGAACTAACGTTACACTTCTGTCTTCTCTCTGTTAAAAAAGCTTCCTAAAACCTGGAAAAAACTTGCCCCTCTTGCTCTAAGATACTGCCCCTGAAAGAAATATAACCACATAGTTATTAAAATGGCATCCAGAATAGCTAAGTAATCTGTTCTTGGAAATTAGCTTTGCCTTTATGTGTTATCTACAAATATACAAGATGAGAATGACAGTGGCTAGAGGTTCATTATATCTGGCAGTATGTTAGCCTTTTTGAGGCTATCATGTTTTAAACATTATTTTAGTATTATAATCCCCATATTATGCATGGACAACCATAGTTTACTTGGCATTGGAGAAGAGTTCATTCCTAGAAGCAGAGCGTTTGCATGTTTTAATTCACACTTGTATAAATAGTAAGATGACCATATTTCCCAAGGAGTATGTAGAATGTATCACGTTCTTTCTTCTTGCCCAGTACATATTAACATTTCAACAGTAGTTTTGAAATTAAAATCAGGGCTAACAAAACCAGCTCGCTCTCTTCAAGGTAGAACTCAACTCCTCTATGCCAGCAATGTCTAGTGGGTTGCCTTCCCTGGGTGAGATCCAGGGCTATGTTACAGTAAACTGGTCCAGTGTGATATCACAGATATAAAAAATATTCCATTCTGTATCAAAACTAGGCACGTGCCTTATATTTATATGAAGAGAAGATCAACAGAGCTGAGCATTTTTGCTCTCAACTATTCATCTCTGGCCTTCTGCATGAGGAGAAAAATATCTTATGTTATTTCTAATTGGTAACTACAAGAGTCTAATTTGGGTTAGATGGTAGTTAAAAGGAAGGTGACATCACACTTGGGTCAGTATTGGTGGATATCTAAAAGCATAACCTCTCATTTGTATTGCTTTAAAATGTACACAGTATTGATGTAGATTAAAAAAAAAAAACCTACCAATTTTTTGTGGTGTTGAACCAACTAGAAGGGATGATGCAAGGTTTTACCAAATGAGATCTATAGATACAAATTTCACTGTAGAGTACGTTTTAGACAAATGTGTCTTTTTCTTTAAGTATGTAAATCCTACACTGTAGGCTTTTTTTCTTTTTCTTTTTGTAGTGGTAGAAAATGTTGAACAATTGTCCATGAGCATGAGCCAGCGGTTCATTGCTGATATCCCCAGAATGCCAATATTTGCAACGCAAACAGTTAGTACAATTTACCAGTTCTATGAAAGGCCCTGACATATCTGCCTCAAGGTTTGGAGGCTCTGCTGTATAACCACAAATAGTCTTTCCATTTTCATGTAACTTTTTGATACAGTGACAGCTGCATTAAGCTGTTTTTGCCTAGCAATTCCACGTGCCAGGCTGGTTTAATTGGTTTTAATGCCACAGAAAAAGCACTGCTAGCAGAATACCATCAAATCATTTTCATATTGAACCTTCGTGGTCCAGCAACCTCCCCTTCAACCACAGCACCATTGTTTTTGCGAGGGACATATTCAAGGTCAATGCTGGTTTTGTGTTTGCCTTTCCCTCGGCTCCACACAAAAAGAAGGAGGAAACAAAATAAAACCACTCCAAGGAATGTGAAACAGCCCATAGCTGTGGACACCAAGATTGTCTTAAGGTCCAGAGAGAACGTGTTCACATTAGTTCCATTGGAACTTGTGTCGTTGGAGTCTGTCATATACATCGGGGTTCTGTTGGCGTAAAGGAAACGGTCAGAAGTAAATCCCTTTACCGTAAGGGAGGCCGAATATGTGTCGTTCCCAGCTGCGTTACTTGCAATACAAACATAGATGCCAGTGTCCTGGTCTTGAGCAAATCGGATCTCCAGGGTGCCATCTCCCAGCACAGTGGCTCTTCCATTTGATTTAGTTGTGATCAGCCTCCGGCGTGGGGTAACCCAGGATATGGTAGGCTGCGGATCCCCGTCAGCATTGCACATCAACTGCACCGTCTGCCCTTCCTCCACTACCAGGTATTGCAACTTCTTGTCTTGTATCTTGGGCTTCTTACAGGTGAAATAAAAGGAAAGAGCTGTACTGTGAAAGTCTTTAAATGATCTCTCTTTGACACTGTCTGGGCCAGCACACATTGGCGGCTGGCCTCCAAACTGCAAAGTGGGTTGCCTCTGTAAAATCCAAAGCAGACGGCAGTCACAGGACAGAGGATTGTTGTTAATGCAGAGGACCTCAAGGCTTTTGGAGGAATGGAACACATTCTCTTCTAGGGTTTCTAGCAGGTTTTGGGACACATTAAGTACGCGTAAGAATCGGAGCCCTTGGAAAGCGTGTGGTTCAATGGTACGTAGCTGGGCCCCCACCATGTGGAATTCCTGGAGACGCACTAAATCTGAAAGCATGCCTGCTTCAATGGTGCTGATAGGGTTGTGAGAGAGGTTTAGATTGGTCAGGTAAACCAGATGTTTAAAAGCAGAATAAGGTACTGCAGACAGGTTGGTGTTGGTGATGGAGAGGGAAGTAAGGTTGAGACCATACAGACTGTTGGCAGGGAGCATGTCCAGGAGGGGCCAGGAGTCTATCTCTAGATCTTTCAGACGAAACAGTCTTTTAAAGGCATATGCAGGCAAACCGTTAATGATGAGATGTTTCAGACGCAGACTGATGAGGTTGTGGAGGTGAGAAAGAGCTTCTGTTGGTACAGCTGTGAGGTTGCATCTCTCCAGGGTGAGCTGCTCCAGGCTAAGCAGTCCGCTAAAGGCCCTGTGTGATATATAAACCAAATCATTGTCCCCAACCTCCAGGGATTTTAGGTTATGCAGATCTTGGAACATGTAGTCCAGCAAAATGACAATCTTGTTTTCACTTATATCGAGCTTTGTTAAGTTTGACAACCCAGTGAACACCCCAAGGGGGACCAGCTTCAGACGGTTTCCTTTCAGCCTTAGGGAGCGCAA
Source organism: Grus americana (assembly GCF_028858705.1). Lineage (NCBI taxonomy): Eukaryota > Metazoa > Chordata > Aves > Gruiformes > Gruidae > Grus > Grus americana. The sequence continues at coordinate 73,728,125 of NC_072891.1, read as the reverse complement.
GTTGAAGAGATTGTTAAAGGCTCCAGGCTCCACATTGGCGACTACATTGTCACTGAGGTCGATCTCCTCCAGCAAAGGGTATGATGTGAATTCCTCAGGGTTGACGTTCTTCAGTCGGTTCTTGCTGAGATCCAAGATTTTGGTCTCAATGGGAATGCCCTCTGGGATGGCCATCAGACGCCTTCGGTGACAGCTGACGGACTTGTTCTGTGCTGAGCATTCACAGCGGGCTGGGCAGCCTGTGGTGGGGCTCATGAAAATTAGCAGCATAGCCAGACCCAGGAATGGCTGCCAGCGTGATACAGCTGTGTGATGCATGACTCCACTGATTGGGTCTAACCCTCTGTCACAGGCCTGTGGGGATGAGGATAGGAAAAGGGAGAAGTTAAGTCTGCAGCAAAAGGAGATCTCTGCCAATTTTACAGTATCATTTCAAAGCAGGCACATGTGGTTTCATATGAAACAAAATAAAACCTATTGTTAATGGCAAGAGCAACAAAAAAGCAGATTTTCCTTCACTATCATTGGGCTTGTCAAAGGGTCTTTTGATCCGGCATTTCCCTTCCAGACATCAGAGGACATGAAACAGCTTTCCTACTGCAAACAGTAAAGGAGGTTAGGTTTTATTCTTTTCTCATTCTTAGTGGGTCTCCTCAAGAAAGTACTATGACTAACGCAGAGATAAACACCATACAGTCTGCTAATCATGTTTGCGATGACTTTATAGCATTGGACCTCTGTAGAGGTGATATGAAGCTAGGCTTTTGCCTTTCCTATTCACATCAGTGTTTTAAGGAAAACACTAATGATGTATTATCGTCAAGAAAAGGAGCTCCTTGACAATGAAGAGATTGCTTTTAACATTTATTGCATACATTACAGCTATAAATAGATGGATCTTGTTTGCACATACACATACACAATGGCTCAGATGAGGAAGGAAGAACTGGTGCATCTCTGATTAGAATTTGTATTAAGGACAAATTGATTCTTGCTTTTACTGCACAGAGAGACTTTATGTTAATTTTAGAACCAAAGACCTGAGAAAGATTTACAGAATACAACCTTGTACTTCCAAGGCATGTAAACTAGCTCTGAGGGAGAGAAAAACAAGATAAGATGAGCTGGCTGTGTTTAAGCAGCACAATGTCCAAAGAAGCACAACAGATTCCATGGAAATCACAGTTAGTGAGAGATTTATTCATTCCTACCTTCAGGTTAGAACTGAGGATAGTAGAAGACAAGATAACCTCTATTAAATTAACTACCCTTCTCCAAAGGCTGTACTTTACAAGTTTACTCACCAAAGGCAAGGGACTTTTCCAAGGGTAGCTACTAAATGCTGACACTCAATAACCCATTTTGAAAGAAAAAAAAAAGAAAAAAAGAATAATGTAGGTGCTCATCAAAGGAAGCTGTGTCTGAGACACTTGCAGAGTAAGGCATATGGCGAGCAAGGACTATGGAAGTGCCTTAACTCCTGCGATACCGGCAACTTGATGAGGCCAAGTGGTAGTACTGGGAGTCGGGCTTTATAACATAAATAAACCTTACAAGGTGCCTCAGGCCTTGTGAGGCCTTTTCCACATTGCTTAATTTGGGCTTAATTTTAGTTATACTTGTAAAATTTACATAACTCCCGCCTGTCACTTCATCTCAGGTCTGGACAGATGCCTGTTGCCCAGCTGGTCCTACCCATAATAACAAAATTACCCAATGGCTGGGCATTCACTGCCTGACCTGCATCTTTTGGCTTTGAGAATCATTTGGCTAGTGCTTAAGAAGTTTTCAATTTTAATTAGAGTCAAGTTTTGTTCATCTGTGTGCAGTCATGTGGATTGCATCATAAAAGAAATCCACCTGTACACAGAGAAGGATTCACAGATTTAAACAAATATGGTATAACTAAACTTATGATGCAATCAGTTATTGCATCATAAAAATAATATTGAGTAAACCCAGACTGATTAAGGAGAAACTCCCACCAGTAATTCTGCTGCAAGAACAGCATACTTGCCTGGCAAACAACTCGGGATGTGATAACTCACCAAATCATCCTGCCTGAGATGCCCTTTCAGACTGTGGATGATTAGAAGGATGAGGATTCAACATGCAAGAAAAAGAGCAGATACTTGGATCTACTGATCTTATGGTACCATTAACAATCCGCAACAGAAACTGTGTGGTTTGGATTGTAGGCATTAGCATCATTGTAACTGGACTCAGTAACAAACAGCTGTTGTGCTTTGACTGTTAAAAATTTAATTGGGTGAAGAACAAATTCTCTTGGAGCTGCATATAAATTGCTGTCTTTGACCATAAATGAATGGTACACATATTACTCCTCTCATAACTCTATGGAAGAATCTCACTCTTGACTGATGTGGCTTCTTCCTTCCACTCTGATACCTCTATGCAGAGACTAATAGTACGAGGCATATTGCATGCTGGTTTTGTGATGTAGTTTGGGGATCTGGGTGAAGACTATTCTTTAACATACTACCTATAAAAGCACATTTCAACTTTGCCCTAGAAGAGCAACCTGCTAAGATTCATTTAGTTTCCCTCTTAAGTTGTAGTCTTGAAAATAACTATTGCTAGTTATGTCCAGCTGTGACAAAGGTTTTCAGAGATAAACTTCACTTCATTAGGCACTAAGTTAAAACTGGAAATCTATAGGGGTCTGTGAATTAGGTGTTTGCAATGAATCCAGATCAAAGTGGCTTTTGGGTGCTCTGATCATTACTTTCTGAGCTCAGTCTGTGAGGTTAGCACTTTCATACAGATACTTCTAGCAAGCAGGGAATTAATTTCCTACCTTATTCACCTAATGTATAAAGCACAAAGTAAACAGGTTCAGTGAAAGACAAGTACCCCTGGAGTGTTTGTTTTAGACAGCAAAAATATGAAATGCTTTTTGCAGCTATCCAAGCCACCTGGTAACTAAAACTTTTGAGGACTATGAAATAGAAGATGGACAATATAAAAGATGATAAAAGGATTATATACTGTGGCTAGAATAAAGAAAGGTAGTGTTAATAAAGCACTTCAACCATTAACAGTTGTCTTCTGCAAGAGCACTTGTGCACAGAAGACGACAGATATGCATTTATCTATAAGGGTGTGCGCATGTGTGTGTATGTACTTGCAGACAAGCAACATTCACAACTGAGATTTAAGCTGGAGTAAAATACAAATCAATAAGGAAAAATAATAAATTATATTAAATCACAAGTCAGAAAAGCAAAGATTACTTGGATCAATAAGTGCAGATTAGAAGAAAACATAAATTAAATGAATTATTTCAATTTACATTGACCCAGATGATACTACTATTCTTCTTGCTAACCTGACATCTCTGACTACATTGTTAGCTTTGAACTGCTTTGTGCAAAAATGACTTTATCTTCATTATGCAAAAAATGTAACCTTACTTCATTGTACAAATAATGAACAAAAGCTAAAAAGCTCTAGCAAAAGAAATATGGGCAACTTAAAGATTTCTGACTCTTTGCAGGACAAGGTGAATGTTGGGAGAAGCCTACAGTGAACTTTGATCAGCTATTGCGTATGGTCCAGTTTGGATTTAGCAAACATGAAGTGGTATTTTCAGGACATGTCCGGTAACATCACTAGCAGGGCATCCTTTGGGCCTTCAGTATGAGAACATTTTGAGAGGAGGCATCTTTATCCCTAAAATATACTTTGTGTTATTATGATCAACATTGCTTATTATTATGCATCCATTTAACAACATTACTGTTTAAAAATCTGAATGAAATTATACCATTAATTCCCCACATTTCTTCATTTCTTTAGACCTGTTGGATGTTAATTAATTGTCAGCCTCACTGGCACCATACTGAACTATCAGTGTCACTGTTCAACATGACATCTTTCATTCCTACTTAAACAACCAGCGCTACGTACTTTACCATTTGCCAGTATAGTAATTCCCTCTAAACATCTACACGATTACCTCATTATCCTTCTTTGTATCACTCTGTACAACGTTTCTTCACTGTGATATATACAAGAAAGTAAAGTGCTTGCATGCAAGTATACATATATACATACACATAAGCTAAAAATATCAACTTTTCGCTCTGTGATTGTACTATGCCTTACACTGTGGAATACTTCTCTAAAATTATAGCTTACTAGCACAAAAAATTTAATAAAATAAGAAATAATTATGAGCTGGCAGTTTTTATATGCTTGAACGTGAATGAGAACATGTAAAAATGTTTTCCCAAAATTTCTGGGGTATTTATCACACTTTGATACACTCTGGGAAATTAAATATATCAAGGAATTCCTTATTAAAAAATAAAAATTAACTAACTACCTCCTTTTTGTTTTTCTCTGGCTCTATTTCTGAAGTCCAAAGTCGAGTCAAGTTACTGTTGGCCGATAGTCTTTTTCAACATAGGACCTTAGTCAAAGTTCAGATATGCAATTAAGAAAGCTCATTAAAGTTACTAGTTAATAGCTCTGTGTGATCTCATGTAAACCAGTCATCTTTACTGCTTTGAAATGCAAATGATTTTGCACAAAGTTCTGCAACTTTGAATCTACCTATAAATGCTTTACAAGAATATGTATCTAGCAGTACCCCATAGCTTCTAAACTGAAGAACTATAATAATAAATTAAAAAGCAACCCAATGCTCCCTCAGAATGCTGTGCAATTCTGTATATCATAGTTAGGAATGTGACAAGCCATGCAAATGTGCTAGATATTGTATCACTTCTCCCTCAGACTTATTTTGAAGCCTTTATAGCTAAAAGCTAGAGCGCATTTGACTAGGCTCCTTTCCTTGTCTGATCCGATGCTCCAGTACTAGGCCTTAGCCAGAAAAGGTGAGAGTCATAAGATCTGTTTCTGACATTAGCTGCATGTTTGGTGCTCTGACTTGGTAGGTTTGATTCCACCTTTCCCTAACCTTCTCCCAGCCTTTCAGAGAGTTAAAAAATCCAGTGGATCATATCAGAGATAACAATTTTGCCTGATGTTGAGGTAACCTTATACTTTCTCTTCTAAGATTCCCTTTTCAAAACCGTAACTGTATTAAATAAACTTTCTAGGATGAAATTTTGTATGACAGGCATCTGACTTGTACTGATTATGAACCTAAACACCACCAGCTAATTCTGAGAACCAGGTGAAGTCCCTGTTTTAAAGGAGTTTTAAACTGTATCTGTCCTGTCCTTCACATTGTTCGAGGCATAAAGCATCCAGAAGGATTTTTTATGAGCCCGTACTTAGGGGAGGTAAATTGTTCTTCCTGTATAAGACTGTTTCTTTCTCTTCTTGCTTGCTGAAATCTAGCATTCCTATATTTTGGAGCGAGGAACAGGTACTAAGGAGTATGAAGAGCCCTGTCTTTGCCATTTCTGTCAGCATCTGTCACACTGAATTCAGCAAGCAGTAAGCCAAAACCTTTGCTCAAACCTTTGCAACAAAACACCTTTGCTCATGTGCTCAGTAGACTGAATATGAGCAGCTAAAACTACTGCAGATTTTACCCATGTGGTGCAAGCTTTTACACAGCTCAGTGTGGTTTGGGAAGGTTTTTACTCACAACCTTATTTCTCAACTACCTATCACAATTATTTTGGAAGACCAGCTGATACAGCTTTCCTGCCTTCTCCTGTGATGCTAGACCAGACCAGGTAAGGGCAGGGAGGGTGAGGAGTCCTTGCTGCTGGTCTGCACCAAGGTAGCAATGGTGGGAAGTTTTGCTCAGGAGATGAATGTGACACAGGCTGATAAGATGACAAACTCACATGGTTTTAGGGACAGTCAAAAAGAAATATGAAAATAATAGACATTTAGGAATGTTCTTACAGTGACACACAATGCCACAAGGAGGATGAATGAAATCCTGACTGTGGCATTTTCTGACTAGACTGTGCAATCTTGACATTCCTGCCATATGCTCTTTTAATGTAAAAACCAATGTGTAGCAAAAGCTTTGCCTCACCAGGTCGTGTGCCAGCAAATTATCTAAGCTTAGTGTATGGATCCCAAGTTCTATCACAGGCCAAGTCAAGCTTGCCTATATGTTCTCCAAAGGAGGATTTTTCTTTAAAACCAAGCATCTCAAGTGAACTATGGTGTACTAACTTCCCTGCCTCTTTAATCAAACCTTTTTTTTGCTTATGCAGAGCTTTTGTTCTCCCTCCCTTCATTGATCTCTTAAACATCTCAGCTTTTAAATAAACAGCAAAATATTAAGTAGCTGTCTATCTGCATTCCAATATTTAGTAGATTGGAAGAAACCTTGAATAACAGCAGCAGCAGCAACAATAACTACCAGTCTGCCAATTCATTGAATTGCAAAGTTTTGATTCAATTATTCTGCAGTCCTGGGATCATTCTCTACCACTAAGTCATCAGGAAGAGCTTCATGGGCTAACACCAACTCAGAAACTACAGTCAAGTTGCCTTTGTTTTCAGAAGAAACAATACTTGTTTCCAACAGTACCCCGGTTATATGCCTAAGACTGACACACAGACCGCCATCCCATAATAACAGACATGATACTGAAATGGAAAAAACCCCACCAAAATAACAACCATGTAACATTTTGAACAGCTTATCCACTACTATTATTGTAAGACTGGTTAAAATCTTTGTACCAGCTGTTTTAAAACTAGACGAGTGGGTGTAGATTTTACCCCAAATGCTTAGATTCTTTTTCGAATCAAAGCGAAAGAAGCAAGTGTGCCAAACAACAGAAGGTAATAAAATCACAATGATAATTCATATGTTTATACAAATTACTTGTACAAGGCTTAGAAATCCAGATTGGCTAAAATTAAGCAAAGAAATGAAGCCACCAGTACACCTTCTGTTTCTAACAATGTTTTTAAGATTGATTTACAAATTTATTTCAGTTGTCACAGGCAAAGTGAATCTTAGGAAGAAATTTGAAGGAAAAGGCAATAAACCTTAAGGATTATCTCACAGGAGACATTTAATGCATAAATAACAGGAAAAGAAAGTGGAGATATTTGCCAGAATTGTAGACAAAATGACATTCCCACTGACATTGTTGGTAAATTGAAGGGGAAGAGGTTTACAAAAAGCCTATATGAACAATTATATGAAGAGTGTAAAAGAGGCTTGGAGGTAAAGTAAAATTCGGAGTTTTTTGCATAGGTTAATGATATAAGTCATCCATTCAGGGAAGCTAATACTACTATCATATCCACACAATTAACTGCCTCATAAAAATTGCAAATATTTGCATAGAAAGAGTTTTTGACAAAGAATTCTTAGTTGAATAAATTAATGAACTACTATGAACAGCACATCTTTTCTGCCATCTATTCCTTCTGAATGCAGAAGCAAATTTTTGAAAGGTACAGTTCTTCAGAATTGCTTCTGCCAAGTTGTTCACTCATCTCTAGCAAATAGTATCCATATTTTACTTGTGAAAAGTGATGTCACTAAGAGGTAAATATTCAGTGGCAAAGACAAGAATAGCACAATTACCATGACTATAGATATGTTGATGCACCTAAATGTGATAATGAAATAATGGAGAAAGATAGACTTATGTCTCTGAAAACAGTGTAGCTTCTACATTTTGTTGAGGCTGCTTAGTATTGAAAGAGCACCCAACTGTTGTAGCTAAACTCCATAGACTTGGCATTAAGTATCTCTGCATGGTAGTCTGCTGAGTGATGTGTGACTTAAAAAATTATGCATGTGATGTTAAATGAGTCTACATTTTTATTAAGTTGCTTTAACCTTAATTGATACTAAGCAAAAATCCATCAAGCTCTGTTTCACTGATGGTTCTTGCAAGACTTCAATGTTCCAAATACTTAGAATGACTTATCACAGGGGAAGAAATGTAAAGTTATTCTAGTACAGGAAGGAATACTGTGTGACAACAAGGAAAGAGCTAAAGTCGTTGCTCTTGGGGAATGCAGCAGTCATAAGAGTAAAAATCTCTTGCAAGTTAGGATTCATGTTTCAAAGAGCACCTTGTGTTTCACAGCGTATCTAGGCAGGTGAACCTTAGAAAGCTCTGCTGCCATGAACAGGACATTGAACAAGAGGATGTGAAAGTGTTAAATACTATACTTGCTTTTCATATCTGCACTAATTAATACAGTCTGAATAGATTAACTCAAAACTAAATCAGTAGGAAGGCTAACTGCATTGATTAAAGAGAAGGAAGGGAAGCTTTTGTCAACAGCAGTTCTACATGAAAAGATTATCTTTCTTCATCTTGAAAGAAATGGTCTTTCTTCTAAAACTGTCTGGGTATGGCAGTAAAGAGGACACCCCTGTTGCCTGGACAGTATCTCCTACACTGAAAAACAGGGACTGAATTCCCTCTGAAGTTTTAACTCTAACAACCAGCTGCTCCTCAGCTTCAATGAGTGAAGATCTTGGTGGTGGAAAGCTACTGGAAAAAAAGAGGGAGCTGCTTTAAATTTGTGCCAGTAGCAGACTTTTGAGGGCAAGTATGTTCAAGCATGATTGTTCCACCTCGATAAGCATGTTTGCAGCTGTTCTGTCTAGCACCAAAACCCTATCAGTCAAAACAAGGGGCATATTCGCTGGGGAGTGTCTTCATATTGTCATATGCAAGGCTTTCAGAGCGTGGCATGGAAGCAAGCTGCTGAGCTATCTGATGCTGCTCTTTGTAGACTATAGGAGTAGTCAGAGTCTGGAGAGATAGTACAGGAGCTACAGCATTACATTTGGTGCAATAAAAGTAAGCACAAAAAATAAACACAATAAATGTGTTTATTCTAAACACATTTCTTAGTCCTTGTTAGAAGGCCTTCTTTTGATACAATGCTGTCGAATTCAGAGTGGCTATCCTAGTAGAAACTTATGTCTAGCACTTGGGGGTGGCACAAAGGAAAGAAGGGATATATTTCAGCTCATTGGTCAACACTAATAGGTCATGCAGGAAGAAATTGCGTGTTGGAGCCAACCGTAGCCACTTAATGGCTCAGATAAGGAAAATACCCTACAGACAGCTATACAAAGCTACTGCACTTTGAATTAAAATAGAGTTGAACATAATGTATACACTTGAGAGAAAAAGAAAATAGTGAACTGCCTTTGGGATTTCCTGTTTGCTAAAGGCATTCTTAAAATACACTTAGATTCAAAATCAGCCTGCAGAAGGGTCAAGGTAGGACATTCAGAAATAAGACCTGATGTTGACAGGTGAACAAGACACAACTACTAAAGTCTGTGTTAGTCATACCCATACATCATGAAAGTTACTCCAGATATCTACTGATGTTATCATGATCTGAACCAAGCCACCATACTGAGAGAAAGATGAAGAAAAAGAGACAAAATGTGGAACACACAAAATACTTGAAATTTTGCAGTCAGCTGTTTTCAGCTGGGGCACAGTCATAATCCAGCCCTTGATTTGAGCCTGGCCCATTGCAGAGCTCCTGGTGTCAGAGCAGTGCCATGGTTAGCTCCCAAGTGAAGCAGTCAGAAACGTGCTAACTCTTGTACGCTTCACAGCCAAACTATTCTTTTTATACTTGAAACCCGTTCTTCTGAGCATTTACTGTCACCCGTTTGCTTGAAATCTGTACTCACATTTGCTAGGGTATCACTAGCAACTTTCCAAGAGCTTTCCAAACCCTGGCAATGGGTTGCCTCATGACTTTTGTGACTTGGTATTTATACATTTCTTGGGAAGTAAGAGGGATTTTCTAAAAATCTGCACTTTATTAAGTCAGTGTCAGATGTGATGAAGGGACTTTTTGTACCAGGTAGTGCCTCTGCTACTTGAATTAGTGTATGTTTGGTAAATATTCCCTTTAATTATTAGCAAAAGACAAATAATACTTTCATAATATCCCAAGCACACCTATTTTTGTGGTTAATCACAAAAGAAGGGATTAAAAAGCACAGCTTTCCATATTGGGTTTACTCATTTACCTTATCATGCTAGCCCTAGTTACAAAGGTAATTGTGTACAGTTTTAAAGACAGGCCAGAAACAATTTTTTGTCTTTCTTTCTTTTCCATGGGAAGGCAATCTGTGTCTACGTACTCCTACTGCTTCCTAGAGAAATTGACCTATCACACTCGCAGTGGGTGGTGCTCAGTCCTGCAGTTGTTCCTGATCTACATGTGATTTCCAGAGACTGACACCTGGCAGGAGACACTTGGTCCTGACGGCAATGAGCTGGTGCAAAGCTACAACCACCGTAACTGCCGCATTGTCCAGTTTCTTTCACACCTGTTACAATCTCACCTACTAACTGTCTCCTGGGAGACCCGCAACAGTTCTTCATAGCACTGCTATACTTCCCGCTACACGTCGAGTAGTAAACCTAAACTACGCTTGCATCACATTTGCAGTAGTTTTTTTTCCTGGTTTAGATCTACAGACTTCAGATCAAATATGGAAATTTAGCTTACAGTATAGCTTTTAACTCACTCTATAGTTGTACAGTACAACTCTAGTAAATTATTTTTTTTCCCTTAAGACATTTTCTACAACCATTTTGTTTTGTTAAAATCATAATATTCTATCAAGAAACAGTTCCAATGGATAATTTTCAACCAGGTCTATGTTCATGCATACTAGCATGCACAAAAATGCACATATGCCTAGAAGTTTTTAAAGGAGAGCACGGTTTATACCATCTGTAATAATACACTCTGAGAATAACATACTTGTCCTAAATAAAATTAATGCTAAAATATCTTTCTCTTGCCAGAGCACTTTCAAATGGCCTAATTAAAAAAATAACAATAAAAAAGAATGCTTGAGTCTGCATGGGTACATCTATCCATAATGATGTCTCAATTTTATTCCTAATTAAAAGTTCATTAATATCAGAATATTAATACTGTAAGAAACCAGATGAGACCCTATCATTTGGGATCTTAAGACTGAAGGCACCCATGCTATCAACTGAAATTCACTTGTAAGCTACTGTAGGTGCTGTGTGAAATAAAGTTTTATACTACAGCAAGCATTGATATACTTCTTGATGAAGGTTGTATGTAATATTTCACTCTTTCAGTTAGTTTCTAGCTCTGAAATATCACTTATGCCAAACAGTAGCTGGAAGAATTGAAGAAAAGAGGAGAACTAAAGGAGGGTAATTAGTTCACTCTAAAAATCATTCCATATTTTCAGTATTACTGGACACGGGAGCTGGCAAGGGGATGTGAACAAGGGGAATGCAGGAACAGGAGCTGTGCACAGGAGATCTTCCTGCATCTCCTCCAGTGGAAGATATCTTGCACATCTGTGTCGTTTCTGAGCAGACACTACTATAAATGCAAAATCCCTGTAATGTCTGAGGAAAAATAAGAGAGGCATTCATTTTACTTGTATCCTGAGGAGAAAATTATGCCTTCTGAATCTGGACGTGAAAGGATATCCACTAAACAAAGAATGCTGGCAACTTCCCTCTGTTTTGAAATATGTGACATGACTTTCTCCAAACTCCTTGCCAGTAAGTTATAAGTCCTTTGATTTGGAAAATGACTGAATTCCATTGATCAGTAGCATAGAGAAACTTTGCTGCACATTACCATAAAAAATTTCACTGGAATTACTACTAGTTAACTTTCCATATAGTATAAAATTGCCAGATGTGCAACTATTCATGGCTCAGGAGTTGGTAAGTGGGATGACAAAGAGAGAAAGACAATAAAACCTGTAAAAAAATCAGTTTTCACTCATAGAGATCTACTGTAAAGTGGTTATCTGTGCCAGTATATTTTTGCATATACCGTGTCACTATTCATGACCTCTAACTCTTCATATGTACTATGTAAGGAGAAGCCATAAGCCTCAGAAGAATATTTTGACTATGCCCAAACTCACAGTCCTCAAAAAACTCTCTAGATCCATGACTTGTTACTGGGATTCAGGGCTTCACACAGCAAGATCATTCAAGATACTAAGTCTTTTTCTCACAGTTGCATCTCAGCCAAATTCAGCTTTTGTGCTTTAGAATGCAGAAGAATGATACTCAAACAGGAACGACTGGGCTGCGCAGATTCCGCCAGTACATCCCTTTTGTTGCGCAGCCAGATTTTAATTCAACATCTTTCACACAATTCACAGCCCAGCAAATCCTCTCTAAAGCAATAATCCTTGTTCTTCTGTATGACAGAAATTCAAAACCATCTCCCTTTCTTCCACATGATAATTTTTTTCAAAGCTTTCTATGCTTTTCAATTTGATTTCCTTATTCCACATCCAACTGTATCAAAAATATCGCCATAAGGTGGTTTGGTGATTTCACTAGCTTCTTAAATGAGAACAGGGGAGGAAATGACCATTCCTCTGCTTGTTACCAAAGCGGCTGGTATTAGCTGGAATAAGAACAGTGGGAAATAAAGACCTGGTTGACAGTCAATACAGGCTGTCTCTCTCTCTTTCTCTGATTACTCTGCTCTGGGAAAGGAAAGACCAAGTGTTGTGCAAAATTCAGAGGATTCACACTTTTTTTTTTTTTTTTTTTTGGAAAGGGAAAGGAGTAATGACTATTTGTTGCCTTATTGCATATAATCATAGATGCACAGAACTGAGTTATAAATTTAAAGGAAATCAATACCACACTCTGTCAGATGATATGAAACTGTGAAAAGTGTTCAGTTTTTCCACAATATTGTCTTTGCTGGCTAAGTAAAGATAAAAATTATTTGCTTTTTTCCTCCTTTGCTAACGTTATCATAACTTCTTGCTTACAAGCAGTTATATACCATAATTGAATGAGAACAATAATAATATATCAATCACCCAAAACCTCCATTTTCAGTCTCTTTCAAAGCAGACAGAATATAATCTGTGGCGGCAGTTAGTACAATAAGACTTCATTAATGAATATTAAAAGGATAACCAATTCACTCCCATCACAATAAAGTCTAGATATTCCTCTTCCTGTGTACAAATGCATGAGGTCCGCTCAACACTTTTCAGAAAACAGATGATGTAAAAAATACAGGAATGATCATAGGTTATTCTTGTCCCTGTATATTTAATCTATCTGGGATATAAATCAGCACTGTATCAACCTGTCCAGGTCTCTCATCAAGAAGTGACATTAGACATTGCACTCAGACCCTTCTTTTTTGTGACTTTATGCCTTACAACCCATAATAGAAGAACTGGATACTTCAGTTTAAGACTGGGGACACAGGGGATTTGGTGAAAGGACATCCCCTACCTCCTATGCACAACTGTGATCAGACCTGCTGCTTCATGGAAAACACCTGTTTTTCCTCTTAAGATTTTTAGTATCTAACCTAACATTATCATAACATTATGGTTTTACTATGATTGCTTTGAATGCTTAACCCAGATTTACAGCACTGTCAAACCAAGCTTCCATGGGTAACCTCAGTAAATGTGTATTATCTAGACCACCTTCTATGAGGACGTCATATATCTCTAGTATCTTGTGTTACTTGAAAAAGTGCCTGGCCAAAGAGCTGCTCAAAGCCTGATGCTTCAACAGAGAGGTGGGAACTGTCCTCTTCCCTGGTGCAAGCATGTGCTATCTTGTGCCTCCTCTTTCTTGAAGAGGGCTCAGAGCGTGGCAGTTTGGGCTGAAATGTATGAAGGTGTGGATCTCTGCAGCATTGCAAAGGGTGAACTTGTGGTTTGCACTGACAACCCTTGAGACCCCCGTGCCTCTTGCAGGTAAACACCCGAAACCTGGGTGTGGTTGTCATGCAATCGTGGACACGATTCTGGTGTGCTCAAGTCTGCCTGGGCATGTTGTCGGATGGCAATCCCACTGCTGAATACAGGCATGGCTTGATAACATGACGTTGCGGTTTTTGAAGACAGCTGAATGTTTGGTCTCACAGGTTAGCTCCACTTCAAGCTGTATGTTCTACTAGGTAAGGGGATGAACAGGATCTTGTTCCCACAGCAGTCATAGCAGCTTGCCAGTGGTATCACTGGAAGCAGAAATGCTGTGAACCAAATTGCAATTAATTTCCTCAAGCAAGTAATTTTGCCAATGGCTGTGCACTGTGTACAAAGTGTATGGCCAGACATATACTAAATAATAGTAAGATTTTACTCACTGTCAGGCTTTCCTTAATCTTGTAAGCTTTTCTGCAGCTTTGATGCATCTGGTATAGTTTCCTGCAGATGGATGTAACTTCCTCAGGTAATTAAGAAAGATACAGAAATACTTTTTTTTTTTTTTTTAAATATTACCAGCAGTGGGTATCTCAGATCAGAACACTGGATTTTCCTTCCTTCTTTATTATATAAACTGAGTTCAAATAAATAGTTCTTTCACTTCCACACAGGTTTCTGTATCCTCAAAGGCAGTAATATTGCATAATTCTTAAAAGCAAATGAACTACTGAATGCAACAAGATAACTCATATATGTGAAGTCAGTCAGGTTAAGTATAACTGTTTGCTCTATAGATGATGTTTCTTTTTCAATTTCTGTCTCTCTAACCTTCCTATAACTGTCTGGGGTTTTTATTTTTTCCTCCATGATAGAAAATCTTTATTTTCTAATAGTGTCATTTAAACCTAATCCTTTCTGCTAGAAAAAAAAATAATCAGAAAATGTGCCATCCCATCTTCAAGCAGTCAGTATAATACAAAGCATACACTTAGGAGGTATAAACAGAAAAAAATAGAGCACTTCTTTAAGTGCATAGATACAATGATAATGCCGATTCTGATAAACTTTGAGTGTCTAAGTTTTAAGCTAAACTTCTGGGTCCCAGTTAGAGAAACCAAGCCCACTTTTACAGACATAATTTCAAAATGTTGAGTTTGAGAAACTATGAGCTCTAAAATATAGAAGCAATGATGCACCAAAAAAGATAAAAAAAGAAAAAAAGGGAAACAACACAAAATTATTTTAATAAAATTTTAGGATTACATCATGCTAAATTTGTGGTTTGTAGGGAGGGTCTGATTAGTGAGGTCTGAATGTCTGCCATTGCTTATGCAGTGGCAGTGTGGGACAAGTTCGTAACTGGAAATGGCATATGTGGTGGAGAGTAAACAGCAGAGAATTACTGTGCTATCTGTGCTTGTATAAAGTAAAAGCTTCTTCTGTAGAAAACTGATAGATGAGAATGGTGCAGGCTAGATCTCAGTGCTGTGATTCAGAACTCTCCTGCCCAAGCCTCATTTTCAGTGTTAGGGAGCTCTGACAATCGCTTGGATAAGGAAAACTGCACACTTAAATTATCTTGCAATGTCTGACAGAGAAGAACACAGAGTTAATAATGGGCATTATATATATTTTTTGAGTCAGTGATTCAGAATGCCTTATTCTGCATTCTGCTTGCAGGTCTTGATGAACTGAATGTTCCCCAAAAGACTTAAGAAAACTATTGTATAAAACCAAGAACTGGTAGGCAGTTAGCCACTATGTGGGATGTTTAATTAAAAATAAAATTAAATAAATATAATACTCTTATTGGGAAAGGGTAAATTAACTCCAAAGTTCAGGTTACTATATAGCATTAAAAATTACAAAAACGTCTATATGTCAGCTATGAAGCCTAGTCTAGTGTAGCTGAGCAAGTAGCCAGCTGTTGTGCTCCAGCCATGCTTGCTTTTGGATTTCTGAGAAATTCATATGTGAAATAAGACATGTTCTGTAATAACTTCTGGATCAAAGCCATAAACTGGGATTTTTACCAGTGATGCTGAAGACCTTTTTCAGTTTCAGTGTTGCTTGAATTTGGGGAACTAAAGCATCATGTTTATTTAAGTAACAACAGCCACATATATAAGGAAAAAGGGTTCTCTTCTATTACTGTTGGAACAGATTTTCAGCCGGTATTTTTCAGTAGGGTCCCAGGCTAGGATTCTTCACTGTGAAGATAAGGATCCGGCTTTATATACAGCTTAGCTCCAAGTGAGGGAAAAATTCATGAGAGCTAGGCATTTATTTTGGCATTTGAAAGGACCACGAAATTCTTTAAAAATCCTTGACATAAGAGGGTGTTCAGCTGCTGCTGTCCATGTTTCTCTCTGGTTCCTAGACTAAGGTTTTGGATCACTAGTATCCCATCAGGCAGATCCCTGCACAGTGACATGGGACTTGCAGTAGGATCAACTATAGGACCGCATCTCCGGTCTCTAGACTGTCTCTTAGTTTTGGCCTGCTCTATGGAGAAGGGAAAAGAGCACGATGTTAAGTGGTACCCTACCGCAGTTGGGTAGATTGTAGTGTTTCCTTTTGGGGACCATCAGGTGAATAGTTCTTACTGAGCCTTAATTAAAGCCCAAGCCATTTGAAAGAAAGCTAACTCATTTGCATATAGATTATTTTAATGCATACATGTTTGCAACTTTTAAATAACCTACAGATAATTTGGAAACTAAAATAACTAATTTGTTAAACATACTACTCTTAGTTTACATCTAAGGAAGGGCAGATGGGCAGATTAAGTATTTACAGTTAGAGACCATCATGCTTAAGTGACTTTGAAGTCTAGTCTTCCACCCAAAAGCAATATAGACAGGGAAGAATCTACATGTGTAGGTGCATTATCAAATGAAGTTGAGTTTTGTGACTGAAGAGCTGACAGCTTGACAACTCAGCTTTTCCAATAGACCACTTGTAGGCTTTCACTATGCATCACTTCTGAAATGCCACACATAAACTTACAAAACCTACAAGATTCTGGGACCCTTTTCATTTCAAAGATGTCCTACGTAAAATCAGCCAGGTGGGAAGGTCACTTTAATCCTTAACGATTAAGATTTTTAGATGACTATCATGCCATCTGAGACAGAACCATGAGAATACCATGTACAAATGAGCACTGGCAACAGTATGGTTGTTTCTTCTGTGAAGTTTTGACTCAAATTCTTGTGGATTAAAACTTATCATTGAAGAAGAAAATGAATTATATCTCTCTACAAAACTGTGAGCATAGTTTGTTCTTCCATACCAGTATCTCCATTTTCTTTTTAACACAAACATGTTTTAAAAAAGAGCCACTAGGCTGCCAGTTCTGTTCACAGTTAGGACATTTAATGCGTGAAAAGCTGAACTGCAAGTCAACTAAGACAGTTGGTCAATAGCTGCCTTGCTGTTTTAGTAAAAGGAAATTATGCTGGTAAATTTTCATTGGTTCTGTTGATTGATATATATTTACTGTCAATAAAGAGGGCAGTTTTTTCTTCTTAAACACTGATCTGTCTAACTTTGCTTCAACTGATTTTAATTGATTCTTGACACACATTGATATGTTTTCATTTAAGAAATACTCAGTATAGCTATTTTATTTTCTGAATGGCAACTACTTCTGAATAATGATGTGTAACCACTGACTGTAAAGATCTCATGAACAAGAATTTATAAGGTGAAGTTAGCATCAGGCAGATGTTTAGAGAGTGCAATTTGGAGTTTGATCAACATTTTACTGAATTCTGCAGTCGACTGCACAGAAGAGGATTTTACGTGGTTGCAAAGAGCGCTGCTATCTGCTTATCACTCAAATAAGTGTACAGTCAGGACTTGGTGACCAGCCCTTGTCACTGGAAGGGAAAAGAAACAGCCCAAACCTTCTGGCTTATGCACAAATATAAAGAGGAGAAAATAGGCTGCAAATGCTGTTTATTCCCCTCTGCCTCCTCTGAGACTGAAAGAATATGTTCTGGTTGAGCATTTCTCCCTCTTTTCTAATACAACCTGCCATATGGAGGAAAGAAAAGAGAATGAATCACTGACTTCACATGGAGTAGGATGAAGGGGAAAAGGCACAGAGGAGATAGGAATGGCAATCTGAATGCCGACCTGAAATCCCCCCAAACAGTTCCAAACAGCAATTTGGCTAATGGCCTTAATTTAGAATGGCTATGCATCTTTAAAAAAGCACAAGGGAGGTGGGTGGAGAGTAGATTAAGGGTATGAGTCTCTGATCCACTTCCCACTGCCTGGCTAGCATGCATGTCCTCTGCATCCCTTCACACAATCTGGTGATGCTGGTGGGAGGACCTTCTGGTCGAGAGCTTCTGCCGTATGGAGCAGCTTTCCGAAATCTGTCTGCTTCACTGAGTCACCATTTCAAGTGAGAGCTCTTCCTCCCTTTTAATGACTCTCCCTGTATTATTAACATTTTAAGAATGCAAATGTTTTATTTAGCTATGGAAATCAATCACAGTACCATCTGACCAAACAAGCCTCGACAGCAAAGTTGTGCTCAGTTACATTTCAGGCGTGCTCAAACTCTATCTGACTGAGTGGCTTTTAGCACTCATAATGCTGTAAAAAGTCCTGATGATGACATTTAAGGAACAAACCCAGCATGGCACGACAGCACGTACACAACAGCATCTCATTGGTAAACATTGCCTCTATCATCTCTAAAAGGATGACCCAAAAGGAGCCTTGAAACTTTTCTGATGTCTTGAGGAACAAAAGTTACCTGTATTCTTGCCTTTCCTTCCTAGAAAAACCCTCTACAAATTAAAAATATCAGGACTAATATAAACATGAAATGTGTTGTTTCTGAATAAATAACAAGCTTTATACAAATCCTGTAACACAAATAATTGAAGCTTATATAATTGCTCTAGAAACTAAAAAAAAAATCCCAAATCTCTTGTGAGATTTACATTTCAAATTCATAGAGTCTCAAAACTGGGTAAGTGGGTTAAGGCTGAGGTTGCTATTTCAATAATGCACAGATCTAAGCAGCAAGGTGCAAGCTATAGTTTGAACAAGATTTGCATTGCTAAGGAGCACCTTATAAATTAGGTGTTTATCTGAATTTACTTGAGGAGTTTTAGGTATGTCTTTCTTTGCAGAAAAGCAAATCTTTACAGTTTTAGTTCAAAAAAGTTTTAGACAGTGTCCTGCCATGCAATCTGGTGCTAGCTAGTTGTTCAGGCAGAGCATTTGCCATGTGTTCAGGAACTCTTTTTAGACGGGTATAAGTAGGTATCGCACTTGCTAGTCTGAGGTATGATCAATAAAATTGACTAAGAATCTGTAATAGAGACCCAAAAAGCCACTCTTGCATGCTACCACCTTAATTTGCCAAGATGATATACTGCTTTTTGCACTTATGTGTGATTCATAACTTTTCTGGTGGAAGAGATAACTTTGCTTCCTTGTCTCGAATTTTAAATTATACTTGCACAGTAAGAAGTGTGAAGTTTCTATGGCAGTCATCTCCTGGAAGTACAAGGACTTTACCAGAGACAACTTTAATTAAAATAGCATTAGAGGTCAGCACTTCAAGCATCCATTTCATTGGCCTTTTCAGCACTCCACTTCCCTGCCAGGTAATATTGCTATATAATTTATAAATTTTTCCTTCTATCATATTATACTTGAAACATACTGTTAATATACCAACAGGAATACCTGTTCCCTGCCATAAATTCCGGAAGTGATGCAAAAAAATCTCAAATATATTTGAGTAACTCTGTTACATGACAAATTATCTGGAAAAAATACACCTATATCTGCATTAAATTATATGTACCATTTGAGAAAATGCTGAATACATCATTCTCAGCTCTGATTTAGACCCTATTTCTCAAAACAGCTGCCATAATACTTGAAATATCTTTATCATTAACTTAGCAAGACACTGATGAATAAGTATTTCCATACACATAATCAGCCTGGTTCTTATGTGACTTCAAAGTCTCTTTACACCACTGGTGAGACTGAAAAGTTTTAAGGAAAATGGAAAAAAATGAGTGTAAAGCAAGCAAGTAAATGAGTTTTTCAGGCTGAGAAGAAAGAAATCTCAAACCAGCTATGATATTGGACTTTGTTTTCTCCAGTTCTAGTCTAGCCAATTAAATTTTTAATGCAAAGAAGCCATTCATTATTTGGCAGTGATATCTAGAATAACTTTTGATTCTCCTGTAGCGCAGTAAAACCAGAATCAAGTCACATTAGCAATGACAACTTCAGCAAAAGGTAGGTAATGCTTGTGTAAGAACTAGAATTACTGCCAAGAAGAATAATACAGTCCTTTTTCTAAAACTTTTTATTACCTTAATAAATATATAAAGCCCTAAAGCAAAATTCAGACATGAATATCCAGAATTGTATGAACTATGTATTACTGTATAGTAGTGGTACAGTAGCACACTGAACCTTCTTCATATTTAAAATAAAAATTAAGATAGGAACAAAACTCTGCTAACAGAATATGTAATGAAAGAAGCATATTCATCGCAATTTGAAAAATGCGGAGTTTTAAAACTGTTCTGGACGTAGGCAGATCAAGAAATGAGAGTTCAAAACTTGTAACAGTCTCTTTCCCAAGTGCCTCTCAGGCCTCCTTTCAAAGCACCTTGTGGGAGAGACAAGGAACAACGAGCCATTATTCAGGAGACAGGGTAGTGTCTTTGTACAACATTACAATACTAGCACTTTGAGTAGTGTTTCTTAAACTCTAATCTTTGGTTATCTGATGGTATGTGGAGCCCTTCATCATCCTACATGAGGTAAAACTGAGTTGAGCCATGTAATCCATGTAAGTGCAGCCATGAAAGGCAGCAAAGGCTGCAGTTTAATCAGAAGATCGTTAATGTCAATGGCAAATTTTGAACTGACTTGGGGAAGCTTCGGATCAAAGCTGGGAGAAAAACCTCTCTTCCTCACATGGAACAGTGCACAGATCTTTAAGAATCTGTTAAACAAGATACTGTTGATGCTGAAAATTTGTAAAGGAAATAACATGCTTATAAGGACCAGTGAAAGTCAACAATCAAACATTGTTCAGCTGTTTGAAAGCAGAGGGTGATTATAATTTATTAAATCTATCATTAATATACATACGCTGTTAGAAGAGGATTCAAAGGGTCTGTGCTGTATCAGCTGATGAAGCCAGAGGAGGGAAAAATCACAGTTTACCAGTCTGTTGTCATCTGTGGAAACAGATTTTATAACAAAGCTTGCCATCAGCTATGGTCTACATCATCTCTAGCTTTTCTAATCAATGAAATTATGGGAGAATAACTTCTGTAGACTATTTCTATTTCAAGAAGGGTACTTTTTATGGGAAGGGAATGGCCTCAGACTTCTCTAATAACATGTGAATGACTGTGTATCATTACTGAATGTTACACAGCAGCAAACCCCTAAAATATCAGTACAGAGAACTCTATCTGCTAAGAAAGATTGTTTGAAATTCATCCACATACAGGATCTTGACAGGTCTTAACTAAGCGCTGTTCCAACTGTGTGGGACCAACCCTTGTTTCTGCTTTTTGATTTAAAAGCCTGTGAGCTGTTTTTTTTTTTTTTTCTCTCTACTATGTAACACACTTTAAAGCTCTTGACTGAAGGGGCCAACTCCCCTGCAATTGGATCCTAAACTCTCCACCACCAGGTCTGGGCCACCTATCCTGTTTTTATGTACTATCTTGATGGACCCCCTGGCAACTCTTGCAGAGCCTTTGCCAAAATGTCAGTGTAACAGTGCTCTGTGCTGGTTGCCACAGTGGCTGCTGGTGTCTGCAAAGGTGGTAAGTGTCGGGTGCAGCTCCAGCCCAGAGCAGCACCTCGGCACAGTGAGCCCCATTTTGTGCTTAGTAAGCCGTTCTAACCTTCTGACACCTTTGTTTTTTCCTAGTTTCTCTGAGAGGCGGCCAGGAGCCCGGCAAACTCCAGCTTGCTCACATTTATCACTGGGACACTTCTGGTGGTGCTGCCACCAACAAATGAGACGTAATATCGGGCTAGATGGATCCCTGTCTAATCTGCCGTGGCTGCTTTTATCTGCTGCAGTACAAGGTGACCTTGGACACTGGGTATGTACCGGTTTAAATTTCACCTAGAAGTTGACCTGTGGCTTTATAAGAAAAGCATTTTATATGTAAAGAATCCTCAAGTGTTATTTCAGTGTCTCACTTTCATAAGCATTATTGATTTAGTGGGAATTTTTAGTCCCAGAAGACAGAAAAATATAGTCATGCATAAAACTTGTATGACTAAAGAAAACAGCTATTTACATTACATTTAAAATGCTTAACTTTAAACAATCAGAACCACAGGCATCAACAGCATTTCCCTGCTTTAAAACTGATAAAACAATGAAGCTGATACGTGGAATTCATGATTTTAAGTGACCTCTTGCTTATTGGTTTCTGCAGACCCTGATTATAGCAGTCATACAATTATCAACATGCCTCTTCTCCTGAAAGTCTGTCACAATACTTAAAGCACACCCGTGGTTTTTTTCCTGCTTCATAGAATTGAGTAAAAAGTACAGAGAAGGGTTGTGGTGAAAAATACTTTGAGACGTGACACTGAAACAGAGAGGCACTGAGAGCCTTTCCTCAAAAACCTGTCGAGTTTATCAGCAAGTGGCAGAAGCAATCCCGGTTTAATTTACCAAAGCCACTAGGTGTCCCTGCTAACCTATGGTGGCAGCAGCGCTTCTCTTGCTGGAAGATACATACACACTTCATAAACCTGTCCAAAGAAAATACAGCAATACCAAATCAGGCAACTGTTCTTGAGAACATCATCTGCCCAGCTGTGCACCACTTGATCGTGCTGTCCATTACTTTTCCCTTGCAGTCTTTCAAGGATGCGGTACCTGCAGGCAAGGTCAGTACTAGTCAAGTGCACTGTTTCCTGTACATTAAATAAACCAGGTATGTCCTTGGCAAATGTTTTTTGAGACTGCAGGCTTTCTGAGACCACAGAGTTCTCAATCAAAAGCCAGGAAGTTTTCTGTAGCATTCATCACACCGGGTACATCAAATTGAATAATGCAGCAATTACTGAAAAGGGCACAGATGCTATTCTTTTAGTACTGGCTAGCTAAGACAATATATATTAAGGGACCACTTTTGCTTCTCCATTTTTTCTACTCTGTTCTGTTCGAACAACTGAGTCAAATATGATTTGATTTAAAAGCTCATTTTTGGGAAGGGGCAGATTTTTGCAGTGTTTCAGATGCAGATTTAGGGACCCTTTAAGCAGCTGTAAAAGATTGTAGCATGTTACTTCTTAAAAGCTCATTTTCACATCCAAATAAATAAGATTTTTATTATTGGCATTACTGGGAGCAGTGCTCACCCATTGTTGCACTCTTTCCCCATTCTAGGGGCCTCTCTGTGCAACCACAGCCATTGAGCAGTCTATCTTTCTTCTGGTACTGAAAGAAACATAATAATGTTTATTTTTTGAACATAGTGTTGCCAGTTTCATACAATAGCAGATACCACTAACTTGCTTTTTATAAACTAGAGCTTCACAAAACAAAATATTTTATTCACAGGTTGTATTTCGTCTATTTTTGCCCTAGGAAAGAACTCTTTTTTTCCTCTGGTGAAAAAGAAAAAAAACCCCAAATCCACCAAACACCAAAAGACAAAAAAACCCTCCCAAACAACAAAAACCACACCCCTCTTCCCCCCAAACTGCTGGCATTTTGACTGGTGCCCAAAATGCCTAGGCATGATGGTGCCTCACTGGAATTACAATCTGGCTATATCCTATTTCTGTGAGCTGAGATTTCTACAAGCTGGAGTGCTTCCCTCTGTGATGCATCACTGTCTCTTCCTGAAAACAGAGAGTTTATTTTATAAGAATAATAAATTATGTGACACTGTGACAGAAATAGTTCTGCCAGAGAGATAAAGCTACAGAAAAGCATTGCAATATAACACAACAGAACTGTAGATCCCACAAAAGAAAAAAAATAAAAAATTTGGAAGTTTTGCTGAAAGTTTTCTTCTTACTGGGCATCTGAAAATTCCTGTATGTTATTTATAAATCGAATTATGTTCTTGAGATTGTTTTTTCAGAAGTACTTCAATGGAAGGGGTTTTCTTTATTTCATTTAGAGTTTCGAGTCTTTGATACCAGGCCTTAGAAGATATTCTGTTCATTTTTCCACATGAATGATGATTCTTACTTATCTACTGCACTTAATCTACTGGAAAAATCTCCCCATTTTCACTAACAAATTCCCATTTTTCACACTTAGTTTGCTGTGGAAATTCTGAAGAAATTCAGTGTGATTTTTTTCCAGATTCAATGACCAGCTCTTTCTGAAACATTAGAGCCCTTTAAATCTGCAAGGCAATACAGTATAATGCCATGGCTATAAAAGCAAAAAACACAGTAGATTTTTACTCACTACTCTTGGTTGCCCTGTTGGTGCTCTTTAATGCATGCACAGTGGTGAAACACAATGAAGGTAAGTGCTTAATAAATGCTGTCACGTTTTCAATACTGACTTTACGCAACAGATGGTTCTCAGGCAAAATAGGAATACTGAAATGTTTAAAAAATTACTATTATTTAAGAAATTTTTCAAATATTGTCAGAGAAAAAAAAAGGAACGATGGACAACATATTCTTTCAGGGTCATCTTGGCCTTGATTTCTTTAAGTTGTCAGAGCAGGAAGCAGAAAGAAGGCATTACCCATTACATAATCCCATTACAAAGGGATTATCATCTTTCTGTAATGTAGAGAGATGCTACTGATCAACCCTGAACAAAGCAAACTTATAGTTGTCACACAACTTAAAAAATATTGACTGTTACCCAAAGATTACTACCATTCCCTTAAGCTCACTTACTACAAATCTTCTTTCGTTCTTGCAAAGCTTTTCTTGCCATTAATTCCTTTTCCTCTTTGGGATGGACCAGAAATGAACATTTTGCAAAACTGTATTACCTACTTTAGTTGATGGTGGCTAACTTTTAGAGCCATGGCCAGTTGGATAGTGCTGATCCTGATGGATATTTATAACACAGCATGCTGTTATGACACCATCCTTTGTTTAAACCATTACATCCAATGTATTACGATACAAACAAACAACCTGAGGCAACTTCTGCTACCCTGGCCGAGGATGTCCTCCAGTTTATTGTCAACATTTGTGCATCACTAATCCTGAGACATTTAGGAAGGGTATTTTAGCTGCAATACTACCAAATGCAAGTAAAATTCAGGTCATAATATTTAATACAATAATATGAGACAAAAAAGAATAGGATGAAATCCTAGCAGCTGGCTTAGCACAAGGGTTAGCACAGGGCCTCACATGCTATCAGCATACCATGCAGCCTGAAATCAACAACTAAAAAGGAGTCTTTCTGGGAATTAACTTTAATGTTGCAAAGAAAACTGTTAGCCTTGATGCAAAGGAATTGGTTTACAAACATAGTTCCTTGAGCCTTTTCTTTCTTTTTCCTTTTCCTTTCTTTTGCTTTGCTGCTTCAGTCAGCATGCACACAGTAAGACATGAGTGACAATCTCTCAGTGGTGCTGTGTTTCAAAGATCAGGCAGATTTCCATGGCTTTCACTGGAGCAGATCTGTGGGGAGGGTCCAAGCTACAGGGAAGGACAGGTCACTGCCTGCAGGAGGCAATCCTCCTGCAGGAATGAAGCTATATGCTAAGAAGCAATGGGATGCAACAGGAGAACAAATACGAAAGGGAAGAAAAAAGAGGGGTGGAGGGGGGAAGGAGAAATTAAAGCAAAAACATAGTAACACAGGAGAGACTATGGCCAAATAATAGAGGAGCTTGGGGAAAAAGGAAACTAGAGACAAAAGGTCTTTTCTTCTAAAATGTTAAAATGTCAGAAGAGAAGGAAAGAGATGAAAGATGAAAGATACTGCATTTTTCTGGGCTCAACACTTAATTTATTACACTGTTAGACAAACTGTTCTGATTCTATACAACTCAATAATACTCCATGCATAAAATAGGACTTAGCACCTTAGCTAAATTAAACAAAAAAAAAGGAAGAAAAATTTTGCTTAACAGCAGAGTATTTATGGCAAAATCTATAATTCAGACAGAAGGAAAAAATATGATAATCCTTCTCATAAAACAGCAAATCTTTGAAGGCTCGAAAAAAGATAGGAGTTTCATAGTAGGACCACTAGCATGTGCAGAAAGGTTTTAAGGCTCAGACTGGGATTCAGGAAATACAGGCACGTACCTGACCTCTGTCACTGATGCTCCATTTGGGTCAGAGTCATTGTCAGTTCTTGGTCTTGGGTCATTCTCAGTTCTTCAACACTGCCTTCCTCTCACTGCTTTCCTCATTTGTGTAATTGATCTGTAAGCCCTTTGGGAACTGACAGCCTCTTGCCACGAGAGCATGAACTGCTGAGAGCTTTTTAGCTTTCAGCTGATAGCTGCTGCCTCTTCACAATCTCATAACTCACATAAAGATTACTCTTGATTTCTCTCTGCTCAGCATGTTGAGCCACACACCTGGTGATGGACTGTAAACTGGTACCGTGGTTCACCATGAGTGCAGTACCAGCTGCACCTGTACCGGTATCGTCAACTGCACATATGGAAATGGTATTGTGTTGCCAGCCTATGCCCTGTGTGCTGAGCAGCTCCACCCAGGGTCTCCTCTCCGAATGGTGCTGAGGGTCCTGGGTCTCCCCCTCCCTCACATGGTAGGGACAGACCAGAGCTGCTACGTACAGCTGAGAGTTAGGGAAGGGATGCTTGACTGCAGAGGGGTGCGGGACAAGAAAGAGGCACAGTTCCTCTTGGGCTCCAAGCTTCCCCATGGCAGAGCTCCTGTGTGAGGGGCCATGGTACGGGTTAAGACTGGTTGTCTTTAAGTAGGGATTAACTAAGGAATAGGGAAAGAAGGATCCTCTTCCCATTCCAAGCCACTGTAATTTCCAAGAAACTTTCCATTTCCTGTACTTAACCGACACCAATTTCTTTGGTATTATTACAGTGAAACGCGAGTGTTGTTGCCACTTACAAAACACAACGTAATGATTATATCTGAACTGAAAACTTTTTGTTTTGTTCCACCAAAGCCAGTGCTGCTCTTGCTTTTGCTGCATGCAATGCTATAAGGGTGTTTTTATTAACATGAACCACATATACTCAGATGTTTCTTATCTTTATGCCTTTGATCCTGTGAGGAGGTGAAAGCTGCACTGCAGTTAGAAGCATTCTTACAGGAAAAATGAGGAAAGGAACATTTATTTTTTGTTTCCATTGAAAATGTTTCTCATTGTATCTCCACATATTGTCATCAGCATACCAGAGTCAAAGTGGGAAGGGGTTCAAAGGAGTGAGAAACAAGCCCATGGAAGGGGCTTATCAGCCTCAGACACCACAGTCAGCCATATACAATATTTCCTCATCATCCACTTTCTATTAAAACCACTACAATTGATACACTGGACCCAGCTTCTAATATGTCTTTGCTGGGGACCACAAACTTGGTGGCTTCAGAGTCACACCAAGAAGCCTGCTTCTGTTGATAAGCAATTATCACTGGGATGAAAGAAGAGAAGATAAAGTCTTAGTCTATAAGACAGAAAGACAGTACTATTCACTCCAGTGTTATCAGTATTTCAGGGCAGTTACTTCTGAGGAGCAAACATATGGGAAGTTAGATTGCTTGAACATATTTATCTAACCTAATAAAGAGACGGAATGCAAATTAAATACATCCACAAAGAAAAGAATTCATTATCACATTTTCATGAGCTTTAATAACAAAATTCCTCTGGACTTTCTGAAAACAGAGTCAAGCTTCAGATTTTAAAATGGAGCTGGAGCAGCAACACAGCACATGGAACAGAAGGTTAATAAAATGGATGCACAGAGAAAAAAGACAGTGAAGAGTAATCTATGTGCATCAAGAAAAGTACTCACACAAAATGAAATATTTTATGCAGCTAATATTTGGAAAAGAACACCAAGCTAAAAAGTATATAGAATTGCATTCAGAGATTTGGATTATACTGAAGCCATGTCAAACAGTACAAATCCTCAACTTGGAAAACTCAGCAAGATTTTCAAGATAGAATCATAGAATCATAGCATGGTTTGGGTTGGAAGGAACCTCAAAGATCAGCTGGTTCCAACCCCTCTGCCATGGGGGGTTCCAACCCCTCCACTAGACCACGTTGCCCCAAGCCTTATCCAGCCTGGCCTTGAACACTTCCAGGGAGGGGGCATCCACAACCTCTCTGGGCAACCTGTGCCAGTGCCTCACCACCCTCACAGTCAAGAATTTCTTCCTAACAGCTAATCTAAATTGACCCTCCTTCAGTTTAAACCCATTACCCCTTGTTCTATCACTCCATGCCCTTGTAAACAGTCCCTCTCCATCGTTCCTGTAGGCCCCTTCAGGTACTGGAAGGCCGCAATTAGATCTCCCCGGAGCCTTCTTTTCTCCAGGCTGAACAATCCCAACTTTCTCAGCCTGTCCTCACAGGAGACGTGCTCCAGCCCTCTGATCAGCTTCGTGGCCCTCCTCTGGACTTGCTCCAACAGCTCCATGTCTCTCCTGTACTGGAGCCCCTAGAGCTGGATGCAGTACTGCAGGTGGGGTCTCACAAGAGTGGAGTAGAGGGGCAGGATCACCTCCCTTGACCTCTTTTGATGTGGCCCAGGACACGGTTGGCTTTCTGGGCTGCAAGCATGCATTGCCAGCTCAAGTGAAATTTAAATGAATATTTAGATGATATTTAAATGTATATTTAATGTAGAGGAAGATGTTTTGCACAGATATGAGTGCATATTCACTTTCTTCCTGTTTAAAATACTTTATTTTTCTGTGTGTATCTCAGTAATTTCTCCACTGAGAGGTCACAGTAGGGCTACATGAGATATATGACATTGTATCTCAAATCTCTGGGCTCTTCAGTATGAAAATACCTAAGCCTAATTATAAACACTAGTCTCTGCCACCAAATAAATGGGGCAAAACCACCACACCAAACAAATCCCCCAAAAGAAACTGTTTTCCTATAGATAACTTCAGAGATAGGGAAGTTCTACAAAGTTGTTCTGCTACAATATTGCATTACTTCTCCTGAGTAAAAACATTAAACATAATCACAATTTGGGCACTGTGGTGGGTTGACTCTGTCTGGAGGCCAGGTGCTCACCAGACCCGCTCTGTCACTGCCATCCTTCACTAAGGGGAGAAAAGGAATAACGAAACGCTTGTGGGTCGAGATAAGGACAGGGAGAGATCACCCACTAAGTATCATCACGGGCAAAACAGACTGAACTTAGAGAGGAAATTCATCTGATTTATTACTAAGCAAAACAGAGTAGAGCAATGAGAAATAAACCCAAACCTTAAAACACCTCCCCCCACTCCTCCCTGCTTCCCAGGCCCAACTTCACTCCCCATTTCTCTCCCTCCTCCCCACCAGCAGCACAGGGGGATGGGGAATGGGGGTTGTGGTCAGTTCCTCACACGCTGTCTCTGCCGCTCCTTCCTCCTCAGGGGGAGAACTCCTCACACTCTGCCCATGCTCCGGCCTGGGGGCCCTCCCACGGGAGACAGTCCTCCACCAACTGCTCCAACGTGAGTCCTTCCCACGGGCTGCAGTCCTTCACCAACTGCTCCAGCATGGGTCCCTCCCACGGGGTGCAGACCTTCAGGAACAGCCTGCTCCAGCGTGGGGTCCCCCATGGGGTCACAAGTCCTGCCAGCAAACCTGCCCTGGCGTGGGCTCCTCTCTCCACGGGGCCACAGGTCCTGCCAGGAGCCTGCTCCAGCATGGGCTTCCCACGGGGTCACAGCCTCCTTCAGGTGCCTCCACCTGCTCCAGCGTGGGGTCCTCCACAGGCTGCAGGTGGAATCTCTACACCCCCTCATCCTTCCTCCATGGGCTGCAGGGGGACAGCCTGCCTCACCATGGTCTTCTGCAGGGGCTGCAGGGGAATCTCTGCTCTGGTGCCTGGAGCTCCTCCTCCCCCTCCTTCTGCACTGACCTTGGTGGCTGCAGAGTTTCTTATATCTTCTCACTGCTCTCTCTGGCTGCAAAAGCTCCCTCTAACTTGTTTTTCCCCTTCTTAACTATGTTATCACAGACGCGCTGATTGGCTTGGCCTTGGCCAGCGGCGGGTCCATCTTGGAGCCGGCTGGCATTGGCTCTGCCAGACACAGGGGAAGCTTCTAGCAGCTTCTCACAGAAGCCACCCCTGTAGCCCCCCCGCTACCAAAACCTTGCCATGCAAACGCAATACAGGCACCAAGTCACCTCTAGCTATCTGGTGTGATGGGTGGATCCAATGACCTGCTAAAAGGAGCAATCAGGCAATGAAAAATCCACATCTGGTTTGCGTTTACAGCTGTGGTACAGATGTGTGGGACTTCCCTCTAGCCATCTTCTTCCTTGAGAGAGGCCTTTCGGTAAGAATATTATGCTTAGTTCAGAAACCTGATTATACCTTTGATTGCAGTTAGTGATTTGATATAATCTAGCTAAACACTTCTTGAGATGTACTGTCAGAAAATCTGCAGCTCAGGCAGCAGTTTCTTAAAAGCAAGGTCAGCAGAACTTACAAGCATGTATAAGGATGTATGAGCAAGGTAGGCCAGTATCCCAGCATCCAGTCTCTCCGTGACTGTCATATATGATAGGCTTATCTTTACAAGTCTGCCATTTAATACAAGTTTGTTTCTGTGTCACTTTCATTATTTCAGTTTATTTAGTTTTGCACTGCCAAGAATCATAGAAATAAGTCCAGAGAAGATATCTGCTATATAAAGGAACACCCAAATTATCAGCTGGAGGCTCTCATCTGCTTAATAATTCTCCAAACGTTTGTCTAGAGCTTTACAAAATTCAGAATTTTCAGTTTGGTTAAATGTCTTGAGTATAATATTAGGTGACCACAAAACCAATCTTTTGTTCTAGCAAAATCTTTCCATGCCATCTTGAAATGCTAGATGTTAGAGAAGATCATGCAGCTGTAATTGCCTAGCAGGTAACTGACGTATTATGAAGAAGGCTTTGTTCTGTGAATCTCTACTTCTGCAATGGACTCAAGCCCCAAAAATGAAAAAATGAGGAATGTACTTTGCTGTAATGTTTGAAATCCCAGATGTAGAGACTCAGTCAATCTGTGAACCAAGGTCACCTTGCTATCCCTGCTAACATCAACACACAGAGCCAAGACAAGACCTTGGAACATAAGACCTTCCCAGAAGATGGGAGAAGGAGGTATCAGTCATGGTTCCCTGCTATGCAGATGCCTCTTAGCAGATTCAATGTACAATACTGCTTACTCAAACTTTTGTTATAATCTCACTTACCATCAATCAATTTTTACTAGGCCTGACAAGAGCTTATTGTATTAATACTTTAATGCTTTCTTTCCATCCCTTCTTTTACACTCTCACATGCCCTTTGTGCTACTCTGCAAATAAGAGATGCTGCTGGTATCCTGCTCAGAGCCCAGCTGCAGACATCAGGCTGTAAATTTCTACATACACTGATTATGGACACAAAGGAATGTATCCTCAGCTCATGTGAAATGATGGAAACCCATTGCACCCTACAGATCTGTGGTGTTCATGCTAGCTAAGAAATCTGCTCCTCTGTCATTTACTACCACAACAAAACACATTAAACCACTATGTTCTATTTTCTAAAATAAATATTTTTACCTTGCAATGATTCAAAAGTCCAAAGAAAATACTATCCTATTACCATGTTTTAACTTCATACAATAAAGTCTTATTCAATTTACAGCTGGTATCTTAGTGTCTTTGTAACCAATATATTCATGTCAGCAATCAGATCCATGAATATTTTTGTGTTTAATAGGTATAATTTCCATGAATCACTAATGGAATCAGTAGGAGGACATAATATGTATGCAAAAAAAATGAGGTGGTGCCCTTCAGAGTCCTGGAGGGATTTCATAAGCACAAACCAGCCTGTTTCTTTACTCTACAAAGCCAGGGTTTTTCTCCCAATTAGGAATTTCACAGCAATCTGTAATGCAGCTCTGGCAGGCCACACTGGAGTTTTGTTTAATGTTTTGTGAGCACTAATAGGAAAAAAAATAAAAATCAACTGTTTTAGCAAAGCTGAAACGTAGATGTCTGGAAATAAAGGTGTTTTTTAGCCTTAGAAACATTAAGCAGTTTGGCTAATACAGCCATTTTTTTCCCCCCAATTTAATGGAAGGTGATTGGGTAAAAATGCTCAGGTCCTACATTGGCTCTAGAGGACTGAATAATTTTAAAGAGTTCACTAATGCTCTCAGAGCTTACCAGTACTTCATCACAAAGAGAAAGGGGTAGGAATAATTCAGTCACGTAGACCTTCGATTCAGTCATAAACTGTAAGCAAGATTCAGTACTTTGATTTTACTTCAGATCCACTTTGACTTTAATTGACTTCAGATCACGGACTATACTAAGCCTCTTCACATCTGGTTTTGTAGACCACATTCTGTCTGTGAGGTGTAATCATACACACTTAAAATGGGAGTGATCTGTTGTGGCTGAGAACCCTATCTAGTGATAACTGCAAGTAATGGACAACATCTTCTCTTCCCCTAATACTCACAAGGCAAGAACCAGCAGTAAACTCTTGCCTTTAATTATCCATGCATTTCTATTCTGTTTCCTGCCACTTGTAAAAACTCCCCCCTAATACCTGGCACTTCCATAGAATTTCCATTTGAGGAAGAACAGTCTCTATGGATACTTATTTTTTCCTGGCTTGCAGCACCTCTGTTATGGGAAGGACGTTTATCAGTTCCCTGGGATGCTTGGCATATACAGAAAAAGACAAGATTTTGTCATTGTCATTCTTATTAAAACGACAACACTACAAATTCACTGACCAACTGCAAAGTGGTGCATGCAGTGAATCAGTACATTGAACACCACTAGCTTTCATGTCAGCTGTGGCTGTATCTTGGTGGCTTGTATCCAGCAAGTGTCTGGCCTAGAGCTGGCTTGCAAGAGAATCTCACTGCTGGCTTCTCAGACTGTACATTTTGCAGCAACTTCAAGAAAACAATATGTGGAAACAAGCCAGAAAGTGTTTTTCCATAGTATTGACCGAAGCTTTGTATGTTGTTTTGAGGCATCTTTCTTCCCACATTACAAAGAACTCCACGTGATGTCCATCTCTACTACAGCTTAGCTAATGGTTTGGTTCCCTTGCCTGGTGCTTGATGCAATGATTAGGCTCACATGCCAGCTGGGGCACATACATGCTCTTCGCAAGCATCATTCCTTCCATTGTGAGTTTCCTTGTGCTAAGCATGCAGCTGTTAGTCAAAATACTTTTCAAATATATTCCCCTTTGAGCACAGCAGGGGGGTAGCACTCACTATTTTTTGGTTAGGTAGTAGGTTAAAGACACCTTCTGGGACTTTGTCCACTCTGTCTGCTTGAGTATAGCAAGTGCCAGTGAAGCATGAGCATTTTCTTTATAAGGCAAATCTGAAACCATCTTTTGGTGCAACAGGAAAGAAAAGACACTACCTATGTGAAACTTAACACAACAGAGACTGGTGAGCGTCCACTGACTGCACAGCACACACAAAGAAGAAGGAATCAACTGGAGGAAAGGAGAGACTGAAAAATGGGATTAACTGAGGGAATTGATTTATTTAAAAAACTCAGCACAGGTAAAATAAGCACTCAGCATGCTCCTAACAAGTTCTCAGAAAAGAAAGAAGCCCTTTACCACCAACACATACACTTCAAATTGTATCATAATCACCTCAGGCATAGGTATTGCACTTCAAATAAAGCCAGCACAAAGCATGGTGGTTGTTACATCTCAGGCAGCTGTGCCATGTAAGCAGAAAGCTGGTGTAAGGCAGATCAGATGAATTAGCATGTGGAATTCCACAGCAGGCTCAGCTCAGTAGCCATTTACAGTCGTGTCTGTATTGTAGCAAAGCAACAGCGATTAGAAGGACCTTTTCCACTGATATCCCTGTTACTCTTGCATAGTTGTTCTTTTTATGATAGCAGCACAGAAGAAAAACAAGATGTCTGAAGTAATTGCAATTGCATTATCATGTTAAAGCTCATTGCACCACAGCTTTCTGAACATGATCTTCCAAGACATACTAAATCAATAAAGCTGAACAAGCTCTCTAGGCCAACCCATCACTGAAACCTGTGGAATTATGCCAAAAATTAATCTGGTGCCTGAATTTAGTCATAAATGAAAGATTTTTTCAAGTTATTAAATAATATATTGTAAACACACTACTTTCAAAAGCAAATCACTTATAAGAAATCTGCTATTAAGAGATTCAGATTGCAAAGTTAGCTGACAACTTCACACAAATATATGTTCCTGATTTGCAGATATTTTAAAGACTCATTAAATTAGGAATTCAGTTCAAGCACAGGTATCAGACTGCATTTAATGAAAAAGATGGGGATAAAAGGGGAGAAATTGAAGCACCCATAAGTCAGCAATTCTGCACAAACAGAATTTTAAAACCTGAGAGGTGGGTAGAAGGCGACATACCGTGCAATTTATGCTGGAGGACTTGTTTGTCCTTTTTATAAAGAAAATAAATCTACATTACATGAGTGTAAATTATTACTTTATGGAAACAACAAGCACAAGTACGAGCTTCTGTTAACTGCTGTACACAGCTGAAAAGTTTATGAGTGTCTGGTCCCAGTGCCTGGAAGGCGGATGTTGTGGGTTGACCCAGGCTGGGGGCCAGGTGCCCCCCAAAGCTGCTCTGTCACTGCCCTCCTCAGCTGGGCAGGGGAGAGAAAATGTAACGAAAGGCTCCTGGGTCGAGATAAGGGCAGGGAGAGATCACTCACCAGTTACTGTCACGGAAAACAGACTCGACTCAGGAAAATTAATTTAATTTATTACCAAGCAAATCAGAGTAGGGTAATGAGAAATAAAATCAAACCTTAAAACACCTCCCCCCACCCCTCCCTGCTTCCCAGGCCCAACTTCACTCCCCATTTCTCTCCCTCCTCCCCACCAGAGGCACAGGGGGACGGGGAATGGGGGTTGTGGTCAGTTCCTCACAGGGTGTCCCTGCCGCTCCTTCCTCCTCAGGGGGAGGACTCCTCACGCTCTGCCCCTGCTCCAGCCTGGGGGCCCTCCCACGGGAGACAGTCCTCCACCAACTTCTCCAACGTGAGTCCTTCCCACGGGCTGCAGTTCTTCACCAACTGCTC
The DNA here is from genome assembly GCF_028858705.1 of Grus americana. NCBI lineage: Eukaryota > Metazoa > Chordata > Aves > Gruiformes > Gruidae > Grus > Grus americana. Next base: position 73,693,225 of record NC_072891.1, on the reverse strand, counting down.
CAGCGTGGGTCCCTCCCACGGGGTGCAGACCTTCAGGAACAGACTGCTCCAGCGTGGGTCCCCCATGGGGTCACAAGTCCTGCCAGCAAACCTGCTCCGGCATGGCGTCCTCCACGGGCTGCAGGCAGATATCTGCTCCACCATGGACCTCCATGGGCTGCAGGGGGACAGCCTGCTTCACCATGGTCTTCTCGAGGGGTTGCAGGGGAATCTCTGCTCTGGCACCTGGAGCACCTCCTCCCCCTCCTTCTGCACTGACCTTGGTGTCTGCAGAGGTCTTCTTCTCATATATTCTCACTCCTCTCTCTGGCTGAAATTCGTGCTGTTTTATTTTGTTTCCCCCCCCCCCCCTTCTTAAATAAGTTACCGCAGAGGCTCTACCACTGTCGCTGATGGGCTTGGCCTTGGCCAGCAGCGGGTCCATCTTGGAGCGAGCTGGCATTGGCTCTGTCAGACACAGGGGAAGCTTCTAGCAGCTTCTCACAGAAGCCACCCCTATAGCACTGTCACTACCAAAACCTTGCCATGCAAACCTGATATAGCTGGTTTTCCAAGAAAAGCTGAAATGTGATAAAAAAGACTAAATAAAAGAAAAAATTGTGATAAGAAATTCCTAGGTCTTTGAGTTTTACTCAAATGTGAAAAACAGCAGACACAAAGAGACAAGTCTTCAGATCGTCAGTTTTGTTGTAGTAATTTTAGCTTGCAGATTTTGGAAGAAAAGTTGCTGATTTCTAACAACTGTTTTTTTGCAATATGTTTTTTTTTCAAATCATATATGCAAACTGGCACACCCAGTGGATGCAGACAGGATAGAATAGAACAGGGAAGAAAAGAGAATTAATAGCAAAGTGAAGAGTACAAGATTGGTTAATATCAATTTGGACAAAATTAGAATAACCTACAATTTCCATTCAAACACATGTAGAACTGAATCTTCCAAAATGAAATAGTCCTAGCATTATTGTACAGTTTCTTGATTTTTTCAAATTGTGAATGTTTACAAAAATACCTTGTAAATTTTATCTGACAGACCTCTGCTGCAGGAACGTATTGCTTGTAAAGTGGATGGCTGCAGGTAACTGGTTCTCTGTGCACTGCTGAGTAGGAGGGGATGAAGGTAGGGATCCTGGACTAGGTCACAAGAAGAAAACCTTCGTTCTGAGTAAAAATAAATATATTATGAAGTGTAACTGGGTCGGTCGAGGACAGGTCCTGAATTACCATACACGATATGCATAAAAAGGAGTAAGGCTAAAAGGTATTTCTTCCCTTTTAACAAGTAGATGCAGTAAGGAAACACTTGTGAAAGCTTACAGAAGAAAGCAGACAATACTAGTACGTAAAATTGGAACTACCTTTGTGAAGGACTTGTAATATTTTTTTTCATAAGCTTCTATTCTTAGTCCTTGGTAAGTGAGGTGCCGGTGCGTGCATACGCATCTGCAGGCAGAACTTCATTATGAGGAATGTAAAGCACAAAATCTACTATTTTTTTCCCACAGAATGTATCCAGCAAAATGTGGCTCTTCATATAGCTTTTCTGGAGAGGATATGTTGTTAGAAGGATATGTGGGTAATCATCCTGACTCAAATTCTTTAATCTTCCCTTTTCCTTTCTGCTGTTGTGACCTTTTGTGATACTTGCAGCAGGAGGAGGTGAGAAGTAATAAAAATTAAGTGAGGGGATGATTTTTTGAATTCTCAGTGCTCCTTTTAAGGTACTGTTCCATCAAGACTTATTGTCCCAGCTGCAGTTAAAATAATTACAGCGCAATTACAGTCTAATGAGGAAGAATGGTGTGATCTACTCAAAATGAGTAAGAGAAAGAAAGTGGTATTCCTTAGGACTGATAAAGCTGCCTTATATGCATGTTACCATCCTACAAAGACAACAAGAAATCTAATATATTTGGCAGCTAAAAGCACCAGCCAGTGCTAAACATTTTCCATACACAGCGAGACGAAGTTCCTGCCTCAAAGGTCTGTCCTTAAAAACACAAAGGCTGGTGCAGAGAATCTGTCATACAGCTAAGAAATGTCATTTTCTTTTCCATCTTCCCATTTTATACTATTTAAATCCATGAAGTAGGCAGAGTAATAAGATTTTCAAAGATATTTAAAACCCCTTGTGATTTCAGGACTTAGATTTGCAAGAGTGGGTTCAGCACTTAGGTGGTGATCTCACATTGACCAGAAGGGGAAAAATGAAACCAGGAGGGTTGTCTGACTTTCAGGAAGTCTTCAGTTCCTATATGCTGAATGTCCTTTTGAAAATGGGATTATGGTTTATAAGCTATTTGGTATATGTGCACACTGCCAGCTACAATGCCGTACTGAAATACTTGATCTGGCTCTTGTAAGGGTAGAAGCACAGTTAAAACTAAGGGCAGACTTCTCAACGCTACATTGCAGCTCCTAGTGCAAATTTACCTTAGTCAGATAATGATTTTCATTTATTTTCAGCAGTTATTATTTAATGCAGCTGATGATCTGGATCACTATAGATGCAAACTGATTTCTTGTTATTCAACTCACAAATCACAGTTGCCCACTCACTTTGCATGAAGGAAGATTTTAATGGAATATATGGGAAATCTCATTTCTGCTTGAACTCAATGACATTTTACAGAAGTTTTGGTCTCTGATTAGTATTTACTTGACTTTCTAAATATAGTTATCACAGCATTAAACCTATGAATTTCTGGATGAAGTCATGGTGATGCTACTGTCGTGCATTGTATGCATAAAACCTAGCCTTTCCTCCTATCTCCTCCCTCCAGCTCTCCTGAAGGTTTTTTAATCAGTTATACTTTGGATCATGATTTCTAACCTCTTGAATATAAATTGGCATTGCATTCCTTTGTGCTGCATTGTAACACACCTCCTGGACATCCTGCAGAGCAGAAGCAAAACACAAGGAGAAACACCTAGGGCTGTAGATGTCTAAGTGACTTGATGTCAAAAGTGACTGTGGTCCATTCTCAGCATTCTTCTTTCTTCTTTTTAGAAATAGATCATGCAGACACCCCAATAATTAAATAATTTACTTACTGGGGGTTACAGCAATTGGTAATGATCAAGACACTGCACAATCAGCAGGCTGCACTCATTTGTTCTGCTGCTTAACATCACTACTGTGAGAACATCATTGTTTATTATGGCTCACAGGCAGTAATCATTTTACATAACATGAGGATTTTTTTCACTCAATTGCTTTCATGCTTTAGGCTGATGAGAATAATCATCATGCAACAATTACTTGCACCTCTACAGATGATGCTCAACAATTCAGGTCACTGAATATACTCTATATACATTTTTTGTGGGGGTACGTGTTTTCCTTTTGATCCAGTCTGGATTATCACCTTATTTTCCCCTGTGCTGAGAACCCTTACTAAAATCAAAAGACTAACACTGTCCAGGAGCAGGACACTTTTCAGTTATTATATGAAAGAATTCAGAAGCTAAAGATGTAGATGAAGGATTAGGTAAAGGACTATGACCTACCAACATGGACAGAAATGAAATAGCTAAATCCACTGTGCAATGACTTGGCTTGAGGATTGATTTACAAATAACTGAAGCTGTATCCACTTTAACTACTGGCAGCTGAAAATACTCCAGCAACCTTTTCAACAAATAGATGTAATAAATGCCATATTTTTCAATGAACACACCTTTTGATCTACTAGTAGTAGCTGTCTATAAATAAAGATCTCATCCGAAAAGTTTTGCACCTGGTGTCCAATTCAGCATTAAAAATAATGCTAGGTGAGCTTGTAACTGGTAACAGGAGCAATTTTTTCTCAACCAAAGGAAGCAAAGCATGCATGAGGTTGAAAAGTACTTAGCTGAAATAATGATGATTTGACAGTAAGGGGGTCAAATGCAGGACTTCAGTATAAATTATCTTCAAAAAGAGGCAAATTTACACAGAAAGGCTTCCATCCTGGAGAACAGGATTTTGGGCTGGGTTCTCTGCACAAATCCATTGAGTCAATTCACTCTAAGAATTCCAAATTATAAGATAGGTAAAAATCACAAAGACAGATGTCTGGGAGAAGGCAGCAAAGGATTTCACAGAGTACTCAAAAATACTTCATAGTTTTAAGTATATTTTATTGGTTTTGTTGCTTTCCTACTTTCCTTCTTGTAGATGCAAAGAACGAAGAGGGGTTATAATCTGTAGAAAATTTGGCAAAGCACGTATGATTGCAAGGCAAAGAGATTCAGGAATCAAGATTTCTAGGCAATGGAACATCATAGAAGAAGATACAGAAATGACATAAAAGATTTATTAAGTCAAAACTGACTTTGTTGCTAAGCAGGAGCAGATAAAAGAACATGAAACAGTAAGCATAAGTGCAAATTAGACAATATATGGAATTGAAAGTATGAACAAGAGCTTTGCAAAATGAAAAAGTGTATGAGTCTAATGTGGAAACTACTCTCAATAGTGGCAATATTTTGAACATACTAGAGAACAACATCTGAGAAACTCAGCAGAAGACTGATGTGCTAGTTACTTTGTGGTGAGAGAAAAGCCCTTTAGGCAGGGGAGAAAAGTAAGTAAATAATGGCATTTAAAGGGAGAAAAGGAAGCAGGGACCAGGCTGGCTTGAATGGACGGGAACAGCTGAGGACAGAAATGACAGAGACAGGTATCAAATCAGGTCTTTTCTGTAGTGATGGTATTAAAACCTTGATGACCGAGATAACTTATCACAAAGGAATACACAGCGATAGGAAATTACAATAAAGTGGCAACAATGCAAAATAAATTATTTGCTTAAACTGTGGCAAGGCACTGGTATATTGAAAACTTGTTTTTATAAGGTTGGTTATAGACAGTATTTGTTAGGAGCAAAGTGTGATTCGGATAAAGAGAGAAATCTGTAACCACAGGAAGAGCACAAAGGGGAAATCCAGCAATCCTATTCAGACTGAAGAGCAGTGGACTTATGATCTACACGTGCATGAAATTATACTTCTTTGAGTGAGTCTAACCCTAACATTGACTGTATTCATGGCACTCATTGATTGATGACATCATATTTATTCAGATTTCAGGTAGCTCAGTCATTCTGTAGAGCCAGTCCACTTTTTTATCCACTTTCTGCTACACCTGATTAGGCTTGTTGAGTGAGAGGAGTAAATCCAGTCTTCTGCAATGCTAGCCTATTACCATTGCATAGGAAATATAATCCACTATCACAGAAAATCCATAAAAAGATTATATGAGGAGTTCTATTCTTAAACCATTTGGCAAAGCCATATCTTATTGTAATCCACTTGCCCCCAGCAGCACCCTGCTCCTACAAAGACAGTCGGTCACAGAGAGGGAATAGAGAAGCAACTAAAGTTCTGCTGGTGACCAAGGGCCAGAGAGCATCATGATACTGCTTCTGAGCAGAGCAAATGCTGAATCTAACAGGTAACTTTAGAAAGAAGAAAGCACAGAGGTGCTGCAAAAATGGAAGAATGTTTAAACTATGTGTTCATTAAAACATGTAAGTGGCATGTGTCCAGGTATTCAACATCTTACTCAGATATGGCAAAAAACCCCAAAGCAAACCCTTCTGAAAACACTACACTATAGGGTGACTGTACATTGATCCTAGAGTGTATTCTGTTAAATGAAGCACAGTGGTTTCTCCCTCCTCCATACAGATTCTCAGCTGAAGAGTGTCAACTCAAGTGTCAGCACTGAAGGAATGCTGAGAAGTAATTAAATACTCTAGCAACATTTGACTATATTCATAATCTAATTAGTAATAATGGAAAATGATACGTAGAATGCAAGAAGGCCATCATGGAAATGACAGCACAGGTGTCTTTTTTGAACCAATGACGTGTTCATATGTCAGTGTTAAACATTATGCTGGTTTTGGCTGGAATAGAGTTAACTTTCTTCATAGCAGCTAGTATGGGGCTATGGTTTGGATTTGTGCTGACAACAGTGTTGATGACACAGGGATGTTTTAGTCCCTGCTGAGCAGTGCTCACACAGAGCCAAGGCCTTTGCTGCTCCTCACACCACCCCACCAGCGAGTGGGCTGGGGGGGCACAAGGAGCTGGGAGGGGACACAGCTGGGACAGCTGACCACAACTGACCACAGGGATATTCCATAGCATATGATGTCATGCTCAGCACATAAAGCTGTGGGAAGAAGAGGGAAGTGGAGGGACATTCAGAGTGATGGCGTTTGTCTTCCCAAGTCACTGTTACACGTGCTGGAGCCCTGCTTTCCTGGAAATGGCTGAACACCTGCCTGCCCATGGGAAGTGGGGAATTAATTCCTCGTCTTGCTTTGCTTGCGTGTACAGCTTTTGTTTTACCTATTAACCTGTCTTTATCTCAACCCATGAGTTTTCTCACTTTTCCAATTCTCTCCCCCATCCTGCTTGGGTGGAGTGGGTGAGCGGCTGTGTGGAGCTTAGTTGCTGGCTGGGGTTAAACCACAACAAACATTTTCATTGAAAAAAAAGGAAAACAACTTCCCAAAAGAAAAGCCTTTAGCTCTTCTAATAGTGGATTTTGAAATGATATTATAAGGAATTGGTGTCTTTTGACGAGCGACAAAAAAACCCACAAGCCAAAATGAGAGCACTTCTGAAAACAGGCAATTGGTACTACTCATCTCTGAAATTTTCAAAATATAACTATGTCAGTGTAAATTTATGATAACTTATATATTATGATGCAGATAACTTGTTAAAAAACCATCAGGCCTTGAAACTGGAAGCTTAATGTTACCATACTAAGCCCTACATTGGAACAACAGTGAGGATCAACCTTTACCTTCCTTAATTAGTGTGGAGGAAATTCCTTCTTATTTGAAACCTTTAAATTTCTTTGTGGATCTTTTTTAGATAATTAGTTGAATGTAAAGCCCATGCTAACTTATTTTTAATGTATCAAATGGCATTTAAATTTTCAAGAAGGTAGGGAGCGTTATGCCCTTTTAATCAGACTTCTGTTCTATCCTCCAAATTCCAGCAAAACAAATTTCTTAACGGGTTTCATATCCCAAGAGTGGAACTGAGGCTTTGCCTATCCCTATCCTGCACTAGCTTAGCTGATATAGTTCAGAGCACAGTTACCATTGGAGCTGGGCAGGGAATTAACAGCAGAAAATTTACTGACTTAGCTGAACCTCTTTTCAGGTTCAGTTACTCTCATACAGCTGTCAAATTAGGGTTATCCTCAAACTCTAGGTCACTTTCAAATCCTGTCGAGTTTTAGTTTCATTACATATTCCAATAGTTTTATTTACAGTTTGATAATAAGCAGGTAATGCATAGATTTTGGGAGATTGTGCCCAAAGTTTTGAGCATTGACCCTTCCATTAAAATTCTTACTGTTCCATCATTATTTATGTTTTATACTGCTCAAGCTACACACTCTCAACAAACTATAACAAATGGTGGGTGAAACATATTTCTTTTATCTTCACTTTATGGATGTTGGAACTGACATCAAGGTAAGATAAATGCTTCTTTCAGGGTCTTGAAGGAAAAATGCCTTTGAGTCAAGAAATCGGTATTTTTGAACTTTCAGCACAGCGTGCTAATCACCAGGAAGTCTTTTTTTATCATTAGTCAAGTGCTGTTCTGCTCTTACAATTATTACTTCTTTAGTTTTCTAGAGAAAAAGCATGTTAAACAGACCAAATCTTTACAAAATGTTGGCATCTGTAAGCCTAGAACTCTTCTTTCACTTTGCCCCCATTCAAAAAGAAACAAAAGCACGTGGTCAGTGAACTGTGATCAGTGAATTTGTCCAGAGTGACTTTGTATTTCTCTTCTGATTTGCTCTTCAGAGAGATTTGTGTAGCTGGACTGAAGGAGCTTTATGTGAGCTGGCAGGACTTCTTTATAACATGGGCTTTGAATTGGTGAATTTTACTGAAAAAAATCAATGTGTTCCTTAAAATTTGATAAAAGAAATACTCTAAAAGGACATAACCTCAATTAGTTATAAGGCAAGAGTTTCCTTAGCTCCTAAGCGAGCCAGCTGGGAAAATGCAAAGTGCTTTTCCATCTACCTACCTACCTACCTACCTACCTACCTACCTATCTATCCATCTTCTTGGGCAGTACTTACAAAACTGTAAAGCCACTTCAGACTCAGTTTTGAGACTTACAATGATCATTCATGAAGAGACTGCAATGCAAGTGGAAATGGGACTTTTGACCACTGTTTAACAGAAACCATATATGCTTTTTTCATTGATTGCAGAGTATAGTCACTTCCCGTTGGTCAATGTACACTATAACGATGTCAGTTGTTCAGAGCATACACAATAGTGTGCTTATGCATTACAATAGCATATAGGTAAAAAAAAACCCCGCAACATTTTTTACTGACTATTGGTTACATCTATTCATCAATACTTTTTAGAATTATGGAGAAATATTCACATCATTTGTCAATGCGATGAAAAATGTATTCATATTTCTACTTTACCAGACCTTTGTATGTTCTGAATTTCAAAATTGGGACTTGGTTCAAACACCTTAGAATTATTTATCTGTGAACTGCGATTGCAAAAGGCACGACTATCTTAAAACATACCATAATATTTACTGTTTGTGATATTCCCTGTATTTCTCCTCATTCCCTCAGCAGGCAAGCAAGTAGCACCAACATATGTCTTAGGTAGAGCAAAGCAGTCTACACTATGTTTCTATCCAACAATGCAGCAGGACTGTGGACAGAGCAGATTCAGATTTGATCAGATTTTGAGCTTTATTTGGTTGATTAAAATAATTCACTCACACTTTTTGAGGTGTGACAGAGACACCCAAAAAAGGACCTAGCAGTAAACAAGCACAAACTACCCACAGTGGAACTGAGAACTAGTCTGGCATGTGCTACTCTGCTACAGTTTATCAGGGAAAGGTTTTGCAGGGCTTCATCAACTACAGCTACCTCCTGTCAAATGTCAGAAACAAACCATTAATTCCAGTAACAAATTCATACTGTACTGATATTTTAATTACCTCCTGAACCTACTGCTTTTCTTACTGAAACTTCTAGGTTTTTACTCAGCTGCTATTTATAAAAGTACAAAGGGAAAAATGTCCCTTTTCTTAGTAATGAATTATTACTTTTAAGAACAGAGTTTGCTTTAAAAAGCTTCAAGGCATTTTTTCTTGTGTGTGTTAATGAGCACAGAATAGTATGAACTAGGTATCATAAGAAGTTTTTAAGATTAATTTTTTCCCTTCAATTGTAGCACTTCTCAAGTATTTTAAGCTGTTACTGCCTTGAAACTTCACTAGACTGCTTTCTCAATTATGGTTTTTTTTATTATCAAGGCACATTGATTCTTTAAAAATTAGCTGAATTTCTCTAAATCCCTAGCTGGCTAGTCTGTATCTTTAATAACTACAATAAATTATTTTGTATAGAGAATGGGAGGTAGTGGTCTGTAGCTGTAGACCAGAAATAGCAGAGATAGAAAAGCTGTCCTAGAGAAATATTGCATTCTTCTTATTGCTTAAAGCATTTTTATTAATTTAGTTGTCTGATAAGATTTATAATGCAGTCATTAACAGCAAGAATTTCTCTCTCTCTTTTTTTTTTTTTTTCCCCCAGGCAGTGCTTGATACATTAAATAAAACAATCTAATATTCCTCCCTTGGAAAAAAAAAATCCACCATATTATCATGTGACAGTCATTTTTAATTTTTATAGCAAAGTTTTAGGCAACTACTTTAGTAAGATTCACATCCTACTCAGAGCAAAATTATTTGAGAAAAGTGAGGTTCTCACAGTCCTGTGGAAACATGTTTCCTTATGTTCTCCTTTCCCAACCATTCCTGAGAAAAATAAAGCCCCACAGTCTTCTATAACTAAATAAGCATCTACATATACATCCAAATTATACTTTTCAGAGGATAGTTCTTCATTAAGTAGTATAGCTGCACTTTCACAGATGACGAGGCCCAAAAAAATTCTAACTCATTTGGTGGTTATTTCCACACTTCACAAAGTCCTTTTTTCTGTGTTAGTCTGAAAAGTATAGAAAAACTTCAAATTAAGTCTGACATCTGGCCTGATTATACATTTGGAAAGACCACTTTCCTTCTGAAGTTTGAAAGGGAGGATACATGCAATAATATGTGTACATAAATACACATATATACGTGTGTTGGGTTTGTGTGGCAAGGTTTTGGTAGTGGGGGGTGGGTACAGGGGTGGCTTCTGTGAGAAGCTGCTGGAAGCTTCCCCTGTGTCTGACAGAGCCAATGCCAGCCGGCTCCAAGACGGACCCGCCGCTGGCCAAAGCCAAGCCAATCAGCGCCTCTGTGATAACATAGTTAAGAAGGAAAAAAAACCAGTTAGAGCTTTTGCAGCCGGACAGAGGAGTGAGAAGATGTAAGAAACTCTGCAGCCACCAAGGTCAGTGCAGAAGGAGGGGGAGGAGGAGCTCCAGGCACCAGAGCAGAGATCCCCCTGCAGCCCGTGGTGAAGACCATGGTGAGGCAGACTGTCCCCCTGCAGCCCATGGAGGAAGGATGAGGGGGCATAGAGATTCCACCTGCAGCCCGTGGAGGACTCCATGCTGGAGCAGGTGGAGGCACCCGAAGGAAGCTGTGGCCCCGTGGGAAGCCCACGCTGGAGCAGGCTCCTGGCAGGACCTGTGGCCCCATGGAGAGAGGACCCCACGCCGGAGCAGGTTTGCTGGCAGGACTTGTGACCCCATGGGGGACCCCACGCTGGAGCAGGCTGTTCCTGAAGGTCTGCACCCCGTGGGAGGGACCCACGCTGGAGCAGTTGGTGAAGAACTGCAGCCCGTGGGAAGGACTCACGTTGGAGCAGTTGGTGGAGGACTGTCTCCCGTGGGAGGGCCCCCAGGCCAGAGCATGGGCAGAGTGTGAGGAGTCCTCCCCCTGAGGAGGAAGGAGCGGCAGAGACAGCGTGTGAGGAACTGACCACAACCCCCATTCCCTGTCCCCCTGTGCTGCTGGTGGGGAGGAGGGAGAGAAATGGGGAGTGAAGTTGGGCCTGGGAAGCAGGGAAGGGTGGGGGGAGGTGTTTTAAATTTGGTTTTATTTCTCATTGCTCTACTCTGTTTTGCTTGGTAATAAATTAGATGAATTCCCTCTCTAAGTTCAGTCTGTTTTTCCCGTGACGATTCTTAGTGGGTGATCTCTCCCTGTCCTTATCTCGACCCACAAGCGTTTTGTTATACCTTTTCTCCCCTGTCTAGTGAAGGAGGGCAGTGACAGAGCGGCTCTGGTGGGCACCTGGCCTCCAGACAACCCACCATAATACGCTACCTGCAGATCCTAAAGGAGAATCACAACCGCAATTTGCCTATGGCAACCTAAGCATACCACTGCCATTCCATGCATCTCTTAGCTTAAAGCTGGCTGCTTCCTGGTTTTGTGGTGAAGCTGGAGGTCTCACAAGCAAGTAGCTAAAGTGCACAGAAAGGCAGAAGGTAGAAAAAGCTAGCAGGTAACAACTGGTAGTTTAAAAAAACCCCACATTCTCAGGACATTTCTTCTTAAGTAATTGCCCAATTTTTACTTTTTGATACTATATGAAAGATTGAAGTGATTATCTGGAAATTGGCCAGCAGCTACAAAAAGGCAAAGGACACATCCAGGGAAGACGTGTGTGTGCTTTTATGAAAGGGCATAGGCAAGACTTCTTAATGTCATAAGGGATAATAACTGGTTGTAATTTTTTATTCATACAGTGTTTTTTTAAAGTATCTTTCTGTATAATACAAGGCACTTCTTTCCCTTTCTATTACAATGTGTTCCAACTAACCTCCTGCTTTAACGAACACTAGTTTTATAGGATTTGTATACATATTGAACTTGCACGTGTTTCTTATGCACTCTTGCTCTAAAAGAAAAGTATGGTGTATGTGATCGCTTGCTATGAGGGGAAAGATCAGCATTTCCTTAAAATCTGCAAATGTCGTACCTGAGGTATTATAATTTTCATTTTTTTTTTTGTAGTTATATGTTTTTAAATTCAACCTTAAATTTCATATATAATGAGAACATTTCTACCTGATAAATGTAGAACCAAGAAGAAAAAAGTTACTGAGAGTATGTGAGGATACATTTCACATTAAAGATGAATGGATAAGATACACAATGACAGATTAGGTATGGAAAAAGTGCTGGGTTTTCCAATTTCTGTGATTCATAGATTATACTTTATTACTATTTTTTTTGCTTTTTCCTTCATTTCTCAGTTTCACTGGCCATTTTACAGCACTTCACTGAATTGCATGATGAAAAGTGTAGCTTGTTAGAAACAATTGAGGAAAGTCAGAAGGCTAAGGTTGCACATACGTCTTCTCTGATCAAGCAGAGCTATGACTTCTTACTGCTGTGAAATGAATCAAAATTCAGATAATGTTTGCTATGAGTGTTTGACATTGCCTTAAGAATACTACTTTGCATGCATGTGCTCAGAAGGTGCAACACTGAACAAAATATCAGCATTTATTTGGAGATAGTTAAGTAAGATTTACCACAAAGCTACACTTTATGTTCTCTTACTGTGCCTCCTTCTCTCATATAACATGCACACTCTGTGTTTTCATCTCCAGGAAAAATTAGTGAGTTATACTCACAGTGTTTGGTAAACTGAAAAGATGAGCTCGTCATACGCATAGAAAGGTTGACTCTGAGATGTACACGAATACACTTGCTTGAGAATGAATGGATGGCTCTGTCCATCGACCTGCCTCTCTGCTAAGAAAGGCACACATGAAAGTTGAGGCCTGGAGAAGAAACACATGTATTGCTGCTTTCTAACATCTTGCTCTTGCTTCTACTATTGCACTTACTAGAATGCATGTATTCCTCAGGAACTATTATTCTATTTGTACTATTCTCCTGTGCTCTACCTACAACTCCTGTCACAGCCTCTGCTGCCACAGTGGTGTCCTTTGGCACCACAACATACTCTGCATTTACCACAGCTGCAGGAAGGAACATCTCTCATCCTTTCCCTTTCTCCTTCTGCTAACAAGTATCATTACATGGTGAACTACTTCGAATGAAATTGTGAAGATGGCTCTAATTAAAAAATACTATTGCCCATCATTCCGGTAATTACACGGCTCAGTAACACAGAGATAAAAAAAAAAAACCAAAAAACCCACAAAACAGATGTGTGATTGTGTATGTCTTCAGGGGTGTTTTTGGCCAGGAAGATGCTACAAAAACATGTGCTTTTTGTCTCTCCCTGATGAGGTTTCAGAGCTTGAGTGGGCAGCTCTGAGACTACCACACAGCTACGCAAGATGCTCATTTGCAGGCTTCCATGCCATTCGTAGAGAGAGCAGGTTGTCCCATGCTGTTCTGTCTTCTCCACTGAACAAATTTTTGACGTGTAGCACATATGCAGGGTATGGAAAACTTTTGGGATTTGAATTTTGGCATATGGAGAATGAATTGCTGATTTCCAGCTACACCTAGTAATGCCCACGAGTGAAATCAAGTACCAACTGGCAGTAGTAGACACATGCATAAAGGCTTTTATGTTTAATAGAAACAGTTACTGAACTCAACAGAATAACATGATAGGAAAAGTCGTGGCTTCCCAACTTCTGGTAAGAATCATAGTATTAAAAGTATAATCTGAGGGGAGCTTGTGAAACATACCAGAGAACATAAAAGGATGGGGGGATAAGCTTAGTTTTTTACTCAGTATTGTCTGCTGGGAAAAAAACCCAAACTTGCTAGAAAAAATGCACTGGGGAATCAGTGCTGGTTATTATTTCACTTCCTTTTGAAGTCATCTTATTCTGCTGACCTTCAAAGACCTGCATGACCAGTAAAAACTGCTTTCAAAAATCTAATTTTTATGTAAGAAAATAGAAAAGTTTTAATTTGTAATGACACACAACTTTGGGAGTTGCAGTTTTTAGAATTTGTTTTTCATGGACCTCTTTACGAAGAAGAAGGCAGAGGGGCACTTTTAATCCTTTTATGTCTCCTGATCATTTTAAATTTACCTATAAAATGTGGAAAGAAAAAAAAAAAAACAAAGAGATTAATCTAGTTGAAATGATGCTAGAAGAGTCCAGGAACAATTTGCTGCTCATTAAGAAAGTTATTGACAAAGATCAAATGCTAACACTGGAAATCCAAAGGGCAGCATGATATATCAGTGTTGAACTTTGAGCTAAAGAGTTGGTTTTACCGAACTAACATAGCTCCAGCAGATGGGATCTAATCTCATCAAAAACAATCCACCCTCCCACTTTGCAGTCTGCAAAACCCCTTTGAGAAGCCATATGCTGCTGCTGCTGTTCCAGGAAGTTATTTCCAGTGGCTGAAAGCAGCTCTGGGGCAGAGGCTTATTCTTACATACCAGACTCCATTCACATAGCTACTCCCACTACAGAATGGAGTTCATAACCTGGCCTCTCTTTATGACTGGGTAATTATTATTTGACCTTGTATTAAAGGCAAAATTGCATGTCCATCAGGATTATTATTATTATTACTGTATGCTTATTGACCCTGTTAGGCCACTTTGTTATTCACCATCAGTGTTCTCTTTTTCTGGGAATCAATGCTGGGACAAGATTACTGCTACAACTGAGTAAGAAGCAACAACGATGGATAACTGTGGTCAGTTAGGTCCTGGGTGACTGCAAATAGGACTCTTTTTTATTAATGTGACTTCAGAATGAAGTGAAATGTGAAGAAATATCCCCACTGATGAGGCTTAATAGTGCAAAGCATAGCAATGCTAACAGATGCTACTGGTTATGTAGTAACCTGAGGACAATTCAGATCATGTCCACCTCTACTCAGCCATGCTCTGCAGCTGTTCACAAAAGATTCTTACATGTCATATACATGGAAACTAGTGAGTGCTGGCGACCAAATAAAAGGTGATTTTGCTCACAGTTCCTTGTCATGCCAGGACTAAATTGTACGTGATTGGACTGAATATGGTTGAAAGCAGCAGAGGCCACTGAGAGTTACACTTGGAGAAGAGCCCTGGGGAAGGGGCTGCATATCCCATAATTACACCACAGCTGCAGCACTAGTTACTAGATGCAGATGGCTAGCAGACAGCCAAAACTTCTTTCCTGCTTTATGTCTGTATCAGTATCTCTCCTTCACTGTTTTCCTTCTTTTTTAGTCCTTATACAGGTACTCTGTAAGACTCTCCTGCCAGGGGAGACTCTATCAAAGCTGCCATGGACGTCTTTTCTCATATAGGCCCCTCCCGAGTCATAGGATCGGGTGGGTATTGCAGTTTTGCTTTAACAGGTTGAAAATTTTTAAGTCTTTGAAAGTCGGCAGAAGTTCAAAACATCTTAGCTGCAGTCCCAGTCTGATTTTTGAATGTTCGTACTGTGCAGCCTGATGTCTTTTATAAGATGTGGACAATAGCAGCATTATCAATTCTCTGATGCTTAGATGTCTGAATATTGGATAGACAGACATCATTTCGTTTCAAGCAGAAAGTCTTCCACTTATATCAATATACCTAGGAAATTGATATTCTGAATTCAAGTAACAAAGACTTTTCAGAACAACAGAGAATACATCCAGCAACAAAGCTTTACATACAGTTTTCAAGAGTTCCTTATATTTGGACGCAAACAGACCAAGCCGAAACCTTGACTCTTCAACCCCACTCTGACTGAGCTGAGATCTCCAACTTAATAATGAAAGTACATCTTCTGAATAACAGAAGAATCAAAATATCTCCAGAAGCCTGTGTAGCTGTTCAAACTTGTAGGCAATTTAGTCTCACTGCTGCTCCTTTATGTCTCTCATGAAAAATCAGCTGTGTTCTTAAGCTGCAATTCCTTGTGTCATCCTTCCCTCCAAGGCATTGTGGCTTACATACTAGAAATAGTGAAATGTATTTTACACACTTTAAAATTTCAAGAATATGGTCATTAAAATCAAGCATCTCTGAGCACTAATGTTTTGGTTAATTGAACCTCTCTGACATGTAGTCCCTTAGGTCTCATGTGCTAAAAGTTCAGAAGAATTCACCATGCAGTGAATATATTATTCCTTAAAAACACCAGGACAAAAACAAAGACTCTCCTGCTCTGAGCTTGCTGTCATGTTTCATCTAATAATACTTTTCCCATTCGTGCTTTTGTGATGCCAGGTTGCTTCAGAAATAATTTGTTTCAAACTCTAAGATGCTGTTACTATACGTAAGGGACATTTCCTGTTAGGGCAAATGGCTTGCTCTATAATTCTTTAAAGTTCGTTTGATTTCTATGCTAATTTATACACACCCCGAACACACACACACACACACACACATATATATACACATATACTAATTTACTTTGAATTCAATTTTGCATAGAAATCAAACCCAACACAGAACATTTTGAAGGAGAAATGATTACACTCATTTTAACACCCAAACCCTCATTTCATTCAAAGAAAAAATCAAGATTGCAAAGAAAACACTAAAAAGTTGGGAAATACAAGATTCAAGGTTGCCAGAGTACCTCCTCCTTTTTAGGTATATGACAGCTGTTACATACATAATACTTTTTCCCACAAAGAATGTTGACTACTCAGTAAACAAGCAGAAAATGCTTCCTTAAAGAGGACCTATTCTAGGTTTTTTCTTGACTTTAACTCTTTAGAGAATGTGAATCCCTATAGACCTTAGTTACCAAAATATCCAAGATTTGCTCACAACACAAGCATTTTTTTCCACTAAATCTTTTTAATGGCTCTCATTAACACAGGGCCAAAATTTTTAATGAATATCTAATTTATGAAGTGTTGCTCCTGTTCAGGCAGTCTGTGTCCATCTATGACAAATCCCTGATTAGATTTAGGACTTGGCTGCACTTCTACATCAGTCTTTGTTCCTGGTTTCTACTCCTTCGTTTATGCTTGTGCACAGTCAACCCCAGACTATCCCTAAGGCTCATGCTGCCTGTATCATCTTGTCTGGTCTTGTGCTCTTGGTTCAGTGTTCCTTTTCCTTGTTGCAAAGGGGACTTCTCAAGGAAAGAGAGTTAGCTGGTGAAGTGGAGGGAGAGCACTGGGAGGTGATGGGAGGCACTGTATGACAGATGGAGCTAACTTGGCAAAGTCTTGTCCATAGAGTTGCTGCCTGATGAGAATCATCCCTGACACGTGCACGTGTCAAACCACAGCTGGGTGTATTCTCAGTGTTAGCTGACGTAGGGAGAAAGCAATAATTAACAGTATTGGTGATCCAGTGCTCCAATTTGCTGGCTGGGCCTATTTTATTTAAGAATACAGACAGAGTATGCCACACAAGCTTATAAATACACAGTGTTCTTGACTCTGCCCATAATTAAGCATTATTTCCATTATAATCTCTGCAAATATTGGAACTTACTTCTGATATGAATTTTGCCTTGGATTTTTTTCACAATTCTCTCACAACTTATCTAAACCCATAAGACATCTTAATTTCATCTTTAGTATACTCTTGTAGGTTTCTTTATGCTACAGAGAGGCTATAGAAGACATAGCATAAATAATTAGAAGTCACTTGCCCTGGTCTGCTGCTGCAAATTAACTCCAATTAATTTAAAACTATATCAGCTGTTACAAGTGACTATTTCTAACAGACTTGAGAGGGGACAAAATATGTGGAAGAACCAAGAGGCTTCAGCCCAGAGTAAATGCAAAAATATTTGTTATATACCTGTAGACTTTAAAGCAGATCTTCTGCTTCCCAGATCTGTGTCAGATATGAGACTGAAACTGGGAGCTCTGAATGCCAAACTGATGCTCAAGCATCCTTGTAAAACTTATCTGAGTTTCTTAATTCATATTTCTCAAGATGAATTACTGTTATCAAATCCAACCAGTTTACATAATTCATTTGTAATTTCCAAGAATTTTAAGATGTCAGTTTTTTTCATCACTATATTTTTTTAAACCAGCAAACTTCTGAGAAGTTCAGCCTCTGCACCTTCTCATATCAGGACTGTACCATTAATTCTTCTGGCCACTTCTATGACTAATTTGAAGTGGCTTGCTGTTAGCTCTTCTCTGAGATAGCTCAGAAAGAAAGGAATTAAGTGCTTCCTCTTCTCAGGGACACCTCATTATTGGACTCTGGCTCTTATTGTGTATTGTAATCTTTCTATAGCACTTTGTTCTCTTGAATTGCAATAATTGATTCTGAAGAGGCTAGACAGTCATTCATGTTGGGTTGTTTGCTTGTTTGTTTGTTTGCTTAACCTCTAAATCTGCTATAACAGTAAAACATAAATTAAAAATTCATTTAAATTTTGGCAATCATTCAAGGGAGAAAGGGGGTTCCATCAGCACGACAAGGATAGTACTTGGTCTAGACTCATTTTCAAAAACCAGTCTTTTCACAATTACGTTTTTTGAGAAACATGGACACCTGCCACAGCTTTCAATGGAATGCATATTTCCCAGCAGCTGAAATTTGAATCTTTTCAGAGAATCACAGCTGTCATCTTTATGGAGACAGGCAGGTACCAAAGACATTAAAAGGTGGAAAATTTTGTAGGGAGGCAGGTGAGCCTGTCTAGGGGACTGAGCAATGATGGTACAATCAAAGGAGAAGATCAAAAGACACAAGTAGCCATGCAAATGTGAAAATGGGTGAGTCCTCTCTTTCCAAGCCTGCTTCTTCATCCACCTGGCAGGTGGGTGAGGAGTGCAGTGACACCAGGGGTAAAATGGGACCCCACCAACATACTTCAGACTTCTCAAGCTCAGCTGGCAGACTGGTCCTCCAGTTTTCTATAGCAGGGAGAATGTATTTCCTAAACTGCAGCAAAATTCCAATAAATTGAGAGAGACTCTGGAACATACTGAAATTCTTGCAAGTCCATGCACATTTTGCAGGTCCATGCACATTTCAATTGTGTCCATGCACATTTCGATTGTAAAAGGCAAATAAACTTTTTGAAAAAAAAAAAAAAGATGTAGGGGAAGAGAACAAATTTAATCATTAATTTTTAAAACATGTAAAAGAACAGAGCACTTTGGATGATAACAAGTGCACTTTGCAAGTGCAGGGAAGAATTACATGAGCTGTGCTTTGCCTTTTGAGACTATAAGCAAGGCTAATAAAGGGCAGGCTCATTTGTCAGGAAATAGCAGCAAATCAATTGTATGGGATCACTCAAACTGCTGCTCCTCTGCTATGTGTAGGACCAGGCAGCCAGTGGTTCATGAGCTAAGGCCTGCTTGCTGGCATGATTTGTAAGGCTCATTTCCACAAGCCTCTCTTCCCCTGGGTGCTGCACACTCAGGACCGCTTTCTGCTTCCCTCCTCATGAGAGTCCTCTCACACAACAGACCCAATTTGAATCATGCTGTGGGAGATGGCACAGCCTGCACCACTTTAAAAGGCTTCAAGGGTAACCTTGGCTGTCATTCCACCCATTCCCTCTCTCCAAGGATGCAAACTCATTGCAATGCACATGAAACTCTTGCAAGAAGGAAGTCAGTACAACCTGGGTATGAAATAGAAGGACTACATTGAGATGATTGAAAACATGAGTGGTTGTTACACAGATGAATCTGCATCCTTGAGAAAACAAAATGGGGCATTGAGGACAATGAGAAACTGCACTAATCTAGCCTTTAAGTAAGACAAGTGCATTAACTGGCAGGTCTAAGTCTGTCCTACTGAGCCTGAAAATACTGCTTAGACAATAATGCCATGTTTGACTTACAGATGGAAGTAGCATCCATTCACAAATTTGAAAAATAAACCCCACACCAAAAAGCTGCAGTACCCAAGCTATTCATGTAGGAAGACAGTTTCAAACAAAATCACTGGTGTTCTTGCCTGTGTCCACTTCCCATTCCCATTCCCATTCCCACTGATATAGCTGACCAGCTTTGTGGTGAGCAACCAAGTAAAGCAAAATCTGCTAGTTTTGCAGTACAGAAATGTTATAAACGGAAATGACTTGTATGGTATTGCAAACATTGAGTTCAGATAGGCTTGTGGTTCAAGACATGGACAGAAATTAAGGTAAGGGTACATGTTTTCGTTCAGTACTTTCTACTAGACCTCAAAGGGGGTCACTATCCTACCTGTACTCTTCAACACTCCAGCAGTTTTTACCTATAACCCTTTATGTGTACAATACATGTTTTGAGTGCAATGTCTTTGAAGGGTTGCCTGTTGTTATATGTGTGACACTGTGCTGTACTGGAGACAATTAATTTGGATTGGGGAGTATACCTGGTGACAGATTACAAATAATAATATTTTAATGGCTGAGTTATTTTCCTTCATCGAACATTAACACTGTATCTCATGTGGAGAAATGTACTGTGGAATATTCAGTCTTTCTCAGTGATTAGGTTGTTATTGTAGAAGGAAAGGTTTCATGGGTTTGAGGTTTCACAAATATTAGTGGTTTCCAAGCACATGTTTTTTTCTGTAATTCAGCTGTGGGGTACTATTCTAAAAATGTAGTCTTTTTTTGAATCTGCTAATATTTTTTTGAGATAAAAGAGAACAACTATCAGACACCGAATCAATGCCTAAAAAGGTCAGTCTGACACAAGTTGATTGTGGTATTTATAAAATATTTATAAAATATTTTGTATTTGTCTATTTGAATGGTTTCCCATATCCTTCTTACCGTGTTTAACATTTTCAGAAATGACCAGGCTTTCATGCTTCTTTCATAGTCTTCGTCAAGCAAAAAGAAAGAATATCTATACTAATTTTAATTTCAGAAGGTGCAAAGCTTGAATAAACTGAATAAAACTGCAAATTCTGAATTCAGATTACACTTTTTTGTTTTCTTGCTCTAACTCTTTGCTTCAGAGCATTACAGCTTTGCTAGGTAAACTTTCCTCCTTGGACTGTTCTTCATTTAGATGTATTTTACAACACAGCATTTTCAGACAGGATCTTCAGATACACTATTGATATTCTTTGCAAATTTTATCTCTGGCGTAAGAGTTCTGTACAAAAGGTAACCACTTCTGTGAAAGTCTTTTTAAATAAAAAAACCTTCTGGCAAACTTTTCAGAGCAATTTAAAATGCTTCCACCATTGCTTGGATCATAGCAAGTGCCATAATAATTCATAGGTTTTTTTTCCTATAGTTTCTATGACTCCATTGTGCAATGCAGGGAGACAAAACATTTCCCACAGTGTTGTTTTTGCTCTTTTTTAATTCCACAAGTGCCCTGTGAAACGTGAGTAGATCCACACGATTGTGTCCCATATTGGAGTGAAGCTGGGTGATAATGACCCTGTATGTAGTTTCAATCCTGTAAGCAGTGCAGTCACATAAACACAGACTTGTGCATGGACTAAATAACTTTGGGTTTGCCTATAATGCACTGCAGGACACACTGTGTGTGTAATCTTGGATTCTGCATAGCATTTTGGGATTTGGTACAAAAATCACACAGAAGGAGAAGTGGGGTTGGGGCAAGAACACCAGTTCCACAAGAATTTCCTAACACACAAATCAACACCACCAGCCTTGACTCAGGAAATCCAGATGCACTTAGCATTGATCAGTTGTCAAAACAGACTTCTTCTCTTCATCAACTTCATTGTGAATGAAGACTTCATTTAATGTTTTGCTGATCAGAGATGGCCGTGTTTACAAACAGTAATGTGCCTAAACACAAAGTTCTTAATGCATCTGCAGTAAAAATAGAACCAACACCCCTCAAAAGTATATACATTTATAACTCAGGCTACTTCAAGCAGGGACAGAGGTCTCTTAGAAAGACAGTTCTATACACGCTGAAAATGGAAATACATAAATTCTGCTAAAATATTGTAACAATTTCAATTAAATACTGCAGGTATGTTAGCTTCTCACTCAGAACCCACATAGTGCAAATATTCACCCTCTCTTCCCAGAAATGTATTAAAAGCCACAGAGCAGCCTTTAAATTGTTACTTTTTTCTTCTTTATTTTCCTGAGCTATCGGTGGGCCTCCATGTAAAGTTTTAAGAAGCTCTCTTTCCCCATCCCTCCCTTCCTCCCTTACATTTGCTGCACTTACACAACCAAATTTGCTGGGGTGATCCTGTTGCAGAAACACTCAGCATTAAAAGGAGGAAAAAAAAAAGATCAAATAATAAAAGGTCAGATCACTGAGAGGGCAGAAGTGGTAGCAACAATGAAAAGAAATTGTAAAAGATGCAATCACCTTACCATTCATTTTGGCTTCCTGCTGTCCTTAGCGCTTTCTGAAGTGGACAGCAGTTAAGTGACAGGTTTTTTGTCTTTTAAGTGCCTTTGGCTGCAGGCACAGGCATTTTCACAAGTGCTACACATTTAACCTTGTTCAGAAAACTACCTTTGTAGGAAATAAGCCTAACTGAGAAGCAGTTGAGGTTTCCAGAGCCTCATGAGATCCTCTCTGGGCAACTGCAGGGCTGAGTCATGATGGAGAACGAAGATGCACACCAGTCTGTATTGTCTTGGTATTGTAAACCTTGTGAGGGATGGAAGACCCCACTGGCTTTGAACTATACACAGGCAACACCTCTGGCAGAGATGGTGAAAAATTCTTGCTTGCAAGATTTGGGCACTATCGCATCAGTTTAATTAATCACTGGGGAAAATTGTACAACACTGCTCTGATTATAAAGTAATGGGTCCCCCACGCACAATTAGAGCCCAGTTGAAACACTGTAGTCTGCTTGAAAACTATTCAAGTAAACAATTGTGGGTCCTGAATGGGGCTCCTTTTCAAATTAATCCATAGAGAACTGAAGCTTTTCCTCAACAAGGCGTTTCCTAATATGTGATAGTGTTTTGCTCATGCTTCAAATCTTGCTGGTAATTAAAGGCAGATTTTCATATAGGTATCCATTTCGTCACCATAGCATCCTCTTAGCAATGCTTCTCCCTGTGGCATGCCAATCCGTTGTGCTATTACATCATTCCCAAAGGTACCACACGTGACATGATGTAATAGCATCAGGGAGAAAGAAGTGCTTATAGTGACGTAATGTTCCAGAAAGCATGTCTTTGATGACAAGACAATTTACAGGAAAAGTTACCCAGCCACTCCACTGAAGCGGGGAGTCTTGGTGACAGTAAATTACATTCAACTTCTGTAAATTTTAGGTACTAACAAGTACCTAAAAAAAAAAAGAACGCCTATTTGCTTGGAAATTCAACATCACTAATAGAGGCATAACTGCCTCTAATCTAGTATCAATATTTAGATGTCTCATCTCAACTTTTGAATATAAAAGAGGGCTAACTGGTTCTGCTAATGGCATTTAACTCAGTGGTGGAGTGGAAAGCGCACTTGAATATAGCTCTATAGAATATGTGGTGGAACAACCATGCACAACACACGACCAGATTAGCCTCACTGGAAGGTTTTTGGTACTTTTACTAGGGTATGAAAATGGTGCCCTCTGTTCTCACTCTCTCTCTTCAGTTTTCATATGTCAATCTGAACATTTACTCAAAGGTGAGCAAATTTTAACTCACATTTTCCACACATGCAAGCTGATGCACCAAAGGCATTTTTGTTCAAACTCCCAGAGCAAGTCAGTTCTGGAAAATGCAAAGTAACTCAATTCAAGCAAGTTATGACTCCTTTCAGCAAGAACTAGACATAAATGGTGCTGCTCTCCTCATTCACAAATCAACATAATGCATGTTTCTCTAATGGTGTGTTCTTGTAGTGAAGTTAAAATTCTGGGGCAATTCAGAAGAGTTTGAGACCTACCAATAGCTGGTGGGAAGAAGTTCATCCATGCCACATTACTTAACTGTTTCTTGTCCAGCTAGCATTAAATCTGCTCACTCTACAGATGTGTAGCCTTCTAAAAGCACCGTTATACATCTGAGTACATTGAGTATACACCTGACTTACTGAGAGTTACAGGGAATTCATATGGGTAGGTGGACACTGAGACTTCTGACAAGTAAGTACTTCTGACTTATAACATAAGCTCCATAGCGCTTGCCACAATCTAAAGGTAAACCAAAGCAAATCAAGTCATTGTTTCATTGTCATGTTTCCAAACACTGTTACTAGGGTTGTATTTTGGTGGCTTTTTTGGTTTTGTTTTGGTTTTATTGTGACTTGATATTTTATACCCCTGTTAAACATTTCCAAGCTTTAACAGCATTCGGAGTGATCCAAGGCTAACCTGGAAAGTAGTGGCTGCCTATCTGCCAAGGAATAAAGAACTTCCACATGGTGCTTGATTTCTTTCGAGGTGATAGACACCCCCATAGGCCAAGATTTCCTCAAGCCACTGCAGAGCCCTCTTTCACACTTACAAAAGCATAATTCTGGGTTGGTGAAGGTGAAAATACTGAGACATCTCTCTGTCCTTTGGCCAGCACAGTCTTTGTGGAAATCATCAAAACACTGAAACGAGGGCGTGAAACTTATGTTGTACTTACTGACTGTTATCTCAATGGCAAAACCAATAAAACCTACAATTCTGGCTTATCAAGGCTGGACCCTACTCACAGGATGCCCCAACATCTCACATATTCCTGCTTGCACAGACACAGTGCTTCTGGTTTCTGAAGCTACAAAAGTACTGTTCCTCTTTGTGCCTCAGGAATAATAATTAAGGACATAGAAGCAATTATTTTCTAATTAAATACAGATGCAAATTATAGCAGCACTTTTTTTACTATGATAGTGCACTAACATTCAGTTGAATAAGCTTTGTATAATCCTAGAAATTCTCAGACTGCATCCATCTTAATAATGACATCAGAGCTATGAATTTATTGTCTCCCACTGGATTCCTTAAATCATTTGACTGTGCCAGTGAAGTACAGTATAATTTCTTGTACCTTCCTTCAGTAGCACCTGAGATTACCATGTAGAGTGTAGCTTTCAACAGTGATCAAGTGTGGAAACTGAATTTTCTCTGTTTAATTACAATCCATGGCAAATTGCAGCATACAGCACCTTAAATTCTCATTGATATATTCAATTCTTTAATTTTGCAAATTCCACCTCAATCAGAGCGAGCTATGGATGT
Source organism: Grus americana (assembly GCF_028858705.1). Taxonomy (NCBI): domain Eukaryota; kingdom Metazoa; phylum Chordata; class Aves; order Gruiformes; family Gruidae; genus Grus; species Grus americana. The sequence continues at coordinate 73,668,246 of NC_072891.1, read as the reverse complement.
TTGGCTGAAAGTGACAAAACTGGCATTACTGTAGCTATTTTGTAAGCTACACAATTTAAGCTGGTGAGCTCAGTCCAGCTACTGCTGAATCCTTCTGGGCAATTTCAGAAGAAAGGACTGTAAGTTGACAGATAGAGCTAAGCGCTGATGGCTCAAGGGCCTATCACTCAAGAAAAGGAGCAGGCTGCTTGCTCTCTGGTAAGAGGGCTTTTGGTGTAAAGGCTGTTAATCCAGCAGACTGCACCGAATGCAGACAAAAAGAATCCCTTGAAAGAAAAAAAAAAATCCTCTTTGTGCACTCTTGCATTTCTCAATAAAGAATGTATTTATCCTTTTTTGTGCCTGGAATTCTATGCAACAGCACTGGCTGTACTGTGCTGTGATATCTTATAATAAGGCCAACGGGGGAATGTTTTTCAGCAGCATTTCACCCTCCTTCCCCTGAAGCTCTCTCATGCATCATACTCTCCTGAGTTTTAAGCCGGAAATTAGGTTGGAAGAGCAGTAAGCCTGAGATATAATCATCTGAGTATCATAAACATCCCCATACTGTGTTCTCTGTGTGTGAAAATAAAAACTACTCCTCCTGCTTAGCATCCCCCAGTTTTTACGTGGAGTCTAATGATATCTGAGAAACAAAACCCCTTTGTTTTTTATTGGCAAGATTTCTTACCCCCTGCAGCTGAATCTGTCTTCCCTAGAGCCATTGGAAGTGGTCTTGAAAATCTCCTGTCTCCAGACTCGCTTTTGGCAACCCATTTTTGCAATCCCTCGCATCCTCAAGATGCTTGTCCCCAGTGTCAGGCAGCACGCTATTGATACGTCCTGAGTTTTAATGTGTTATTCATATTTCTCTGAGTTCATCAGCGTCTCAGCTTGTTATTCTCACTGTTCCCCGGAATAATAGAGCTTAGTGAGGCAATTTGTACTCAGCTTCTGTGGCGTGTGCAAGTAACATACTCTATTCAAAAATATTACAGAAAAAATAGCAACTACATCTAATCACCTTTCCTCCAGAGATTTAAAGCACAATAACATTCTCTTTAACTGTACTCACTTACCTGTTTTTTTAAATAATACTTTATATGGGAGAATTGCTGAGATGCTCCCTTCAAAGAAGCACTTTTCCCTCCTCACTTTGGCTTTAGCTCCCGATGGAGATTCACTTGTGATCATGTCTCACCAGTATAAATAAGGAATAACGCCTCTGATGCCAGCACAGTAACAATGGAGTAAGAAAGAAGGGAGAGAATCAAGCCCTTAGCCTCGTGTAATACAGAAAGTTGCTGTTATCTACACCTCAATGATATCATAGCAATGCCTGCTTGTACACTGACATAGCTTTGCACTGGATTGACTTTTCACAGACAAGAGGGGAAATTTCTACGCCAATATAATCTACACTATAAATTCAACCTTATGTTGAGAGTTGATTTAAAGTATTAAAGGATTATAATGAAGTATTTTCTAGGGCAGGCTGTCTCAGCACAACCCAAATCAAACACTCCAATTTTGCCAGATTTCAGTGCACAGGAGGAACGGAATTTTCTCCTTCTATATTGTCTGTTCAGCGCAGTGTGCAGACCTGCATTCATCCTCTCATGCATGCATGAGATCAAGAATCGTGAGGCATGAACAGAATAACAAATTAGATATTGTAAGTTCTTCAGCCTCCATCTTTTGCTAGGTAGCATCTCAAGTGCCAAAAAATGTGCATCAAAATTTATTATTTAGAGATATTTTCATCTTAGACTTTATGTAGCAGGGAATGAACAAATATTTAAAACAATGTAATTGATCGACCTTTGCCTGCATTATCCATGCTACGTAGACTTTCCATATTCTTCTAGCTATGTTCCCTGACAATATAATATAAATGCTTCTTATATTAATTTGAGAACTTAGAGAGCAAAATGCATTGAATTCAGGGGAAAAAAATCTATTTAAGTTAACATTTCCATTCAAAGAATTTAAGAACATATCTTGTTAACTAAATGACTAAAACCAATTTATGTTTGTTTTATCACATAGTTAATGCAATCTATTCTCTGTTTATATTGCTTTAGTGTAAATAGCACAATGTGTTAGCTTCCCTCAAAGTTTTGTAAGTCACACACAGGATAGCAGCAGAGAGGAACTGCATGCTGTACACAGGCCCTGGATTGACTTTGCAGCTACTGTTCCGAGTCCAAGTAAGCATCACGGTTTGGCATCTCTATGCCATCCTCCAAATCATTAAGCTATCTGATGAACATAGGCATGTTTGATTTTTATGCTCTAGGTTAACAATTGTGCATCCTTCCAGGTTTGCCATGCTACAGATCCGTTGTTTAGATTGCCTAACAGGAAGCATGTTTGTTGCAAAATGAAGTGGCTGATACTTTTCCTTGAACCCTCATATCTTATAGTCTTATGAGTTGTGATTTCTGTGAGATCATCTTCACTCAGGAACCATCTAGGATACTCCAGACGTGGAATAATCACAGAAGACTCATCTACTTGACATCAATAGGCAGTTTTGTACTTTAAATATCTTTTCGGATCCAATCAACCTATTTCACTGTACAGGAGGCTTGATCAAAATTTTAATAAAATCAGCCTGACTTAAATGTTATACTCAGGATTCCTCATGCTCCTCCTATACTTCATGAGGCCAGAGAAGCTTTTTCAGGTTTGTACTTGCAAGCCAGCTGCACTATGTTGAAAGAAATAGTGCATGTGCTAATCTTAACCTTCATTTAAAATACGTACATGAGAAATGGATTTAATGCTCAGGACGTGAAGTGTTAAAATTTGAAAGTAAACCAGAGGAGTAAAATCAGGTTTGAGTTGTTCCAGTCTAACTATTAGAAATGGTTATCTTGGGATTTTTGAGGACATGATAATCCTTGCCCTGCTGGTTAGTTTCACACTGGTGTGGCAGAAGAAGTATGCTCAGGGTGAAAAATGCATAAGTCCTCTCTGACATCTTATTTGAGGATGAAATCCTACAGAAAAGAGTAATATGCAGCCAAGATCTGTTACATTTAAAGCTTCACCTCTGTTCCCAGCATTCCCTTATGTTTTCAGGGGCTGACAGCTCAGCTGCATGTGTAATTCCATTATGAACCTCGGTATACAAGGTGTAAGGCCAGGTTTACACCACAAGGAGCAGAGAATTTCTGAAGGACATTCTCCAGGTCCTCCACAACATTTCTAGTGCACCAGCTCAGGAATGTATTTCATTCTGAAACCTGTTGCCTAGAAAGATGTCTGTGACTCTTCAAATGCCTTAGGAATGATGATATAAATAACATGGTGCAGTGGTGGTTGTGATGGCCCTATAGACTATACCACCAAAAGTTACTTCGAAAAAGAAAACCATCAATATTTCAATACTAAGCACAGAATGAAGGCAAACTTTTAAGATTTACTAAATAGGCAGACACTGAAATACAGCTTTTAATGAAAAACAAAGACTGTGGATGTTAAAAAGCATCCACATATCAAATTCAGTAATTCACTGCTTCTGTAATTTACTCAACACCTTGAAGAATTTGGATCAGGACCCATCACAAGATACTTTTTCCTATGTCCTTGTATTACCGTGTTAAAATGTGCAGGATTTCATAACAATAAAACAAATCTGCTCCATGGAGAAAGTAATATCCAAGCAGAGATGTCTTCTTCCAGAAGGATACCTCTAGAGTTTGAAGTCATTAAGGAAAAAAAGAGCAAATTTTCTTATTGAAGTGATTTTCCCATTTTTTGATGAAGTGCAGATAGAACCACTTGATGAGGAAAGGAAGAAATATGAGTTTCAACAAAAATATAAGATCATATTTGTTATGCCATGAGGAATGCAACAAAGCTGGTGAAAGGGCTGGAAGGAATGTCCTGTGAGGAGCAGATGAGGACTCTGGGTTTGTTTAGCTTGGGCAAAGTGAGGGTGACCTCATTGCTCTCTATGGCTTCCTGAGGAGTGGAAGTGGAGAGGGAGGTGCGAAGCTCCTCTCCGTGGGACCCAGTGATAGGACATGTGGGAATGGGTCAAAGCTGCACCAGGGGAGGTTCAGACAGTAGGAAAATTTCATTACCAAGAGGGGAGTCAAACACTGGAAGAGGCTTCCTAGAGAGGTGGACAATGCCCCCAGCCTGTCAGTGTTTAAGAGGCATTTGGACAATGCCCTGAATAACATGCTTTAACTTTTGGTCAGCCCTGAAGTGGTCAGGCTGTTGACTAGACAATCATTGTAGGTGCCTTCCAAGTGAACTAGTCTAGTCTAGTCTAGTCTAGTCTGGTCTATGTATACTTTCTATTGCTCTCAATTGTATATTTTAATTGTTAATTACATAATTTTTCCTTCCATATATTTTTACTTCAGTTAATTCCATCACTTTAATTCCTCACAAAGATAAAAAAAGTTAAATATGAGCTCTGATGCTAACTGCTCATAGAAAAAGGAAATAGAGATTAAAAGCAAAGCAAGCAGCAATGGGTAGTTTGTATTTCACTTATAATATGCACTGAAACAAAACAAGATGTTCCAGATGGTGCAGAATTCAGTACAGCTCCTGTACTGAGACTGGCAGTATGACTTTGTTATAGTTGAAGTTTCTAAGTACATTGAACTCTTGTGTTGTGGACAAACTGGTTAGTCAGATGTTCATGAAATGCAGGAGCATGAGATTCAGATGCACCAGATTCTGTTCTGCTCTGTAAGTGTTGCAACTGCTTTGGGGTCACTTCTCTTGCAGCCACTGCCAGAGGCCCCACTGCTTGCTCCTCTGCTGCACGTGTCCCATGATTTTCTGTCTGAAAGATTTTGGTAAGTAACTTGCTCTGCTAGGAAGCATAGTTACCCCAAATTAGACCACAGTGACCTTTTTATGTGGAGAGGAAGACCATTAACCAATTATACCTCAAAAGATGAAACATAACCTATCGGACTTTTGACATTGCCCTGGAAGAAAGGAAAAAGAAAGAAAAAGAATCCAAGGTACAGTAATATTTCAATTATAAAATCAATTTTCCCAAATAGGCTGCAGTTTTCAAAGCACAATGCAAGATTTCAAGATGATGTACTATGCTTTGCTCTTTTGTGATTAACAAAAATGTTTTCTCTTTGTTTTTATTCTGGCAAAACCCCCACATTTTTTTGGTTATTGTTCTTTTATGCCAGCCATTGTGTTTGTCTTTATGAAATTGATGATTTAAAAGAAAATAAAAGCTGCATTGCTATAATCATAGATGTCTAAAAAATTCAATCAGAAGATAATTATAATAATAAAAGCTCTTTCAGATTCAATGAGTTACAACTGGTAGGATAATAATTGTTTCTGGAAAAATAAGGATATTTTTTCTCCCTTTCAAATGAGTAATGTGGCTTGGAAAGGTTGTACTATCTATCTTTATTCAAGTCACAGGATGAGAATGAATTCAGTTTAACATAATTGACAGGCATCCTGAGGAAAGAAAGAAGAGAAATGAGATTTGTTCTTGGTCAACCTGAATTACTTAGGTTTAATGGGATTGTGAACACATTTGAACCATGTTCTCTTTTTATGCTGAAAGTTATTTTTGGTAGACTTACCCTAACTTATAGCTTAGTCCTGCTGTAGTAAAGAACATAATTTTATTTTGACCACAGTGTGATGAAAAAATAGAATTTTAATTTTGGCAAAAGAGGAGTGAAACAAGGGTACTGTGAAATTTTGACATTAGCCAGATGTTGTGGGGGTATTCCACCAAGTCTTTCAATGAGATGGATGCCTGTGTCTAAGGGACTTATAGATGCTAAAGATGAGTGTGCTGGTTTTGGCTGCGATAGAGTTAATTTTCTTCACAGTAGCTAGTATGGGGCTATATTTTGGATTTGTGCTGACAACAGTGTTGATGACACAGGGATGTTTTTGTTCCTGCTGAGCAGTGCTCACACAGAGCCAAGGCCTTTTCTGCTCCTCACACCACCCCACCAGCGAGTGGGCTGGGGGTGCACAAGGAGTTGGGAGGGGACACAGCTGGGACAGCTGACCCCAACTGGCCAAAAGGATATTCCATACCATATGACGTCATGCTCAGCATATAAGGGGCTGGGGGAAGAAGAAGGAAGGGAGTGGACATTTGGAGTGATGGTGTTTGTCTTCCTAAGTCACCGTTATGCGTGCTGGAGCCCTGCTTTCCTGGAGATGGCTGAACACCTGCCTGCCCATGGGAAGTGGTGAAGGAATTCCTGGTTTTACTTTGCTTGTGTGCGGCTTTTGCTTTACCTGTTAAACTGTCTTTATCTCAACCCATGAGTTTTCTTACTTTTACTCTTCCAGTTCTCTTCCCTATACCACCATGGGGGGATTGAGCAAGCAGCTGTTTGTGCTGCTTAGTTGCTGGCTGGGGCAAAACCATGACAATGAGCAAGTGATCTGGTACAGGATCTTATCGGACAGGGATGTGACCAGGCACAGCTGTTCCACATTGTAATGATCTTAAAAGTTTCCTTATCAACATATAAAGAAAATGTCCTCTATTATTTGATTCAATTTTATCTGCTGCAGAATATTAGATTGGATCAATGTGCCTCTACACTTTAGCATGCTATCGTCATTTACCCGCATATTGTGTTGCAAAATGTCCATGAAGTTTTTCTTTACTTCATGCTGTCTTCATATTTAGTGAATTATAATTTCCTTAAATATCTCACAGCAGATACTGCAATATTCTCCTGCATGTTACTATTTTGGTAGCGCAATACTACCTACATATAACAGAGATGAATCAGGGTCATGTGTTATGAGCTATTGAAACACAGAACAAGTAATCGCTTGACCTTCAGAATTAATGAAATCTTGTGTCTATCAGTGTTTTCTTTCATGTTTGAGTTCCCATGTGCATTCTTTGATGACTAGAAAAAAGTGTACTTACTACGAAGGCTCCTTTTTACTGAAGGCTTTCTTAGGATCTTTGTTTTCTTGTAGGTTTGTTTGTACAAAATTAATAGGAAATTACTAGCTTTTGAGATATAACCATCTGTCACATTTGGCTGAAACTGATGAACTTGTTCAAACTCTGTTGGTAGGAGATCAATCCATAGCCAGAGAGCATGGCTGCTATAGCCTCCTTCACTTAGGAAACGAGGCTCCCTGTTCCAAGGAGTGTACAACTTGAAAAAAACACAGAAGACAGCAAATGTCTTTGGCAGGTGAGGGTGCTCAGAAAGACAATCCTGAAGAACCGGTCAGACAGTAAGAAGATTGTTACAAGCATGTGAGCATTGCCTCCGCTAGAAAGCTGTCATGAGAATTATGGAGGAATTTGAAGGAGGTTAATGAGGTTCTGCAGGTGTTCGTAGGACGACTCTAGTTTGAATAAAGGGGCAAACAAAATCAGGCAGATAATGGTGATGACTTAAAATGACTTATCATCAGAAATAAGCCAGCCTTAGATATAAGCAGGCAGACCCTAAATTCGGGCTATATTTGGTGAGTTTTTCCATTCACATTGCGTGTAATCTGAGAAAAAAAGTACTGCTGCTACAAATTTATTTGCTGCTGTCCTTAAATTAATGATGGTTACTGTTCTTAGGTTAATCAATTAATCTTTCAAAAAGCCTAATTAAAAAGGAAACATTTGGATGATTCTAGTGTGAAATATAAAAATACATAGGCTTTTGTGAACAAATCCTTTGCTTTCAGCCATCACATACCTGCAGCAGATACTTAAAGCTCCTTTTACATTTTATTTTGCAAAATACTGCAAAACAAGCTGAAGTAACTTAAAGCACTGGCAGCATTTTATGCATTCTGCAACATCTAACCTTAATATACAAGATACTTTGATGGCATGATTCTGAAAAGAACTTCAGCATTTATAGCTCCTAGCAGTCCCCAAAGACTTCAGTGGATGTTCAAAGCCTCAGAGACAGGGAGAAACAGAATTCAGAAAGAATAAGAGTAAGAATAAAAATGTGAAAAAATTGAGAATAAGCATAACAAAAAAAAAAGAGTAAGACTAAGCATAAGAACAAGAAAGAAGGCAACATTTTTTCACCATTTTTCACCTTTTGTAGCTGAGAATTAATCAGAAGTCATTATTTCTGTTTAAGGTATTGGAAAGTCTTTGATCAGTGCAATGAAATTAAGGGACTGAAGAACCACTGATAAATTAGAAACATTCTTTTATCTAGCTACTATGTAAGCAGTAGAAGATTCTTTCCAGAGAAAGGCTAAACTGGACTCTTTTATGTGATAGGTGTCTAAATATTTTTCTCTGTAGGAAAGGCATATGGCAATAGATGATTTTGTTCTAATCACAGTACTTTCTCTTCATTCCTGCTTACATTCTTTCCTTGCTGCTTTAATGTTTTCAAATCCTCCAGTTCCCAATAGTAGAACCGATGGATTGCAGACATGTTACACAGCTGAAGATAAAGACTGCTATGCTGCCCTTTCATAGTCCACAGTACTTTTATCATTCCCTGTACTAGGAAAATGATCAGTCCCTCTATGTGAGAAGCACCATATTTTAGAGTAGAGCTTTAAAAAAATAAATTAAAAAAACCCTTCACAATCTCAAAACATATAAGTTGCTTACTGCTAGCTGGGGGGAGGAGGGAGAACTCAATTCAGAAGTTGTTTGCTAAAAGGTGTGAACTCAGAAACAGTCAGCCCTGATAACTCACTTATGTTTTCCACTGACTAAAATATTTTGACTTTTTTGTGGTTTAAATGAGAGCTGTCGAGAGCTGTTCACAGGCAATTCAAATTCTAGTGAGCAAGTCACTGTAGGCTGGCATGAATTCATACCAGCATGTTCCCCTGTCAATTACCCTGTCAGGCCAACCTCCAGTTCACTGTGTGGGTGTGGAGATGGAAAGAGCAGCATAGCCAGAAAGTGTGTGGGTCTTCCCACCCCTGAAGGGCTCTCCAGAAGGTTCTGGTCCTGGCAAACAGTGGCTAGAGTCAATCACACTCTGCCTTCCTTCCCTCCTGTTCCTCACAGCCAGGGAGCAACGCTCGAGCCCTGAGTCAGGACACAGCCATGCCTTCAACTCACCTTCCAGTGCTGAGTTATTATCTGGCCAACTCTGTCTGTTAAAGAGGGTTATGTACAAAGGTGTAAGGGAAAATTGCAAATTGGGTTGGTATAAGACACCGGCAATCCATACGTCATCCCCTACTGAGGTCTGCCAACGTGTCCATATGCCTCTTCTTGTTCTGGAAACCCCACCTTTTCCACTGCTCCCACATTTAAGTTGCACAGGAATAGCAGAGATGGGAAAAAGAGGCAGGACAAAGCACAGAGATAATGTTGTGTAAATAAGAAAGATCTAGAGGGGTTTTGCAAAAAAACAGAAGGGAAGAGAAATGGGATAACTTGCAGGAAAGGGGAAATAAAGGTAAAAATACTTAGAAGGAAGACTTCAATCAGAAAAGGACAAAAGGAAAAGTGAAATACTATAGGTTTTCAAACTGGGTGGTTTGGAAGAGAATTTCTAAGAAAGCAAAAGGAAAATTGGCTAATGCTGAGATATGGCAGATTGGAAAGAAAAGGGAAGCATGTAGGAAAGAATATGTAGGAGAGAAGAGAAATGGGCAAATGAAAAAATGAGACAGGTAGATGTGGCAGAATAAGAAATTAAGAAATTAAAATGAAGGAAAATGCTGGAGAAAGAGAAAAGGATGAAAGAACCAGAAAGAAGCAAAGTGGGGCAAAGATGTTAGGATGAAAAGAAGAAAATGAAATGGGAGATAAGCAAAGGGTGAAAAGAAAGGGGGCAGCTAAAGCAAATAACCTTGGGATGGACTAAATTTAATTTCATTTACTTGGACTCCAGATTTTAATTATTCTTTGGTACTGTTTATAAATATTTACTGGGTAAGTGGCACCTTACAGGCTACATCTGTCTTGTTAAGGAATAGAAGATACACAGCAAAGGAATAGGGTTGTTGAAGCAAATAAAATCAGTTCTGAGAGGTCAGAGATTTTTCCAAGATGGTAAAGTATTATTATTACCTAGTGGGAAGTAGATTAAAATATTGTAATGAAAATTAACTGCCACAGTAGGTTGTTACTGTTAAAAAAATATATTTTTCAGAAGGATTTTAGAGAGCAGAAGAATGTCTTTTTGACATAATGACTGAGGAGATTGTGGTAGATGGAGGAAGAAAAGTACGAGGGTAAAAACTTCACATAAAGTTGGACGAGCACAGTACCTCAGAGCAGTAGATGTGTGCCTTGCAGTGAAAGAAAATAAATAAATAAAAAACACAGAGAAATTGTGCAGAGACTTGAAAGGTAAGGCAACCAAATGAAAGGGCGGAATAAGTAATTTGCTCAGTGGCCTGGAATGAGGGGAGGTAGGATGGTTGATGCCCAATGTTTCTGGACACAAGTATAAATTGGGAGCGGAGTGTCTGGAGATCAGCCCTGCAGAAAGGGATCTGCGGGTGCTGGTCGGCAGCAGGCTCAGTAGGAGTCAGCAGCGTGCGCTGGCAGCCAAGAGGGCAAACCGCATCCTGGGGTGCATCAAACACAGCATCACCAGGCAGTCAAAATAGATGATTATCCTGCTGTATTTAGCGATGATGCGGCCTCACCTTGAGTGCTGTGTGCAGTGCTGGGCCCCACAATTAAGAAGGACATGAAGGTCCTTGAATGTGCCCAGAGGAGGGCAACAAAGCTGGTGGAAGGGCTGGAAGGAATGTCCTGTGAGGAGTGGCTGAGGTCTCTGGGTTTGTCCAGTTTGGAGAAAAGGAGGCTGAGGGGTGACCTCGTTGCTCTCTGTGGCTTCCTGAGGAGGGGAAGTGGGGAGGGAGGTGCTGAGCTCTTCTCCCTGGGATCCAGTGATAGGACATGTGGGAATGGGTCAAAGCTGCACCAGGGGAGGTTCAGACTTGACATTAGGAAGCATTTCTTTACTGAGAGGGTGGTCAAACACTGGAAGAGGCTTCCTAGAGAGGTGGACAATGCCCCCAGCCTGTCAGTGTTTAAGAGGCATTTGGACAATGCCCTTAATAATATGCATTAAATTTTTGTCAGCCCTGAAGTGGTCAGGCAGTTGGACTGGGTGATCGTCGTAGGTCCCTTCCAACTCTCCTCTCCTCTCTCCTCTCTCCTCTCTCCTCTCTCCTCTCCTCTCCTCTCCTCTCCTCTCCTCTCCTCTCCTCTCCTCTCCTCTCCTCTCCTCTCCTCTCCTCTCCTCTCCTCTCCTCTCCTCTCCTCTCTCCTCTCCTCTCCTCTCCTCTCCTCTCCTCTCCTCTCCTCTCCTCTCCCTCTCCTCTCCTCTCCTCTCCTCTCCTCTCCTCTCCTCGCCTCTCCTCTCCTCTCCTCTCCTCTCCTCTCCTCTCCTCTCCTCTCCTCTCCTCCTCTCCTCTCCTCTCCTCTCCTCTCCTCTCCCCTCCTCTACTCTCCTCTCCTCTCCTCCTCTCCTCTCCTCCCCTCCCCTCCTCTACTCTCCTCCCCTCCCCTCTCCTCTCCTCCTCTACTCTCCTCTCCTCTTCTCCTCTCCTCTCCTCTCCTCTCCTCTCCTCTCCTCTCCTCTCCTCTCCTCTCCTCTCCTCTCCTCTCCTCTCCTCTCCTCTCCTCTCCTCTCCTCTCCTCTCCTCTCCTCTCCTCTCCTCTCCTCTCCTCTCCTCCTCTCCTCTCCTCTCCTCTCCTCTCCTCTCCTCTCCTCTCCTCTCCTCTCCTCTCCTCTCCTCCTCTCCTCTCCTCTCCTCTCCTCTCCTCTCCTCTCCTCTCCTCTCCTCTCCTCTCCCCTCTCCTCTCCTCTCTCCTCTCCTCTCCTCTCCTCTCCTCTCCTCTCCTCTCCTCTCCTCTCCTCTCCTCTCCTCTCCTCTCCTCTCCTCTCCTCTCCTTTCCCTGTCATGGGTGGTTATTTGACATCTCCTCTTTCCTCCCACACATTTAGCTAATATTTTTAAAAAAGCACCTTATCCTTAAATGAACTCAAGCTTCTTCATTCCCATTTAAGCTACCTAAAGTTTCATCTGAATTTGGAAAAAATTCTTTTATCCAGCCCAGACAACGTAAGTCCCTAGCAGGACTCTGCATTAAACTGCTTTCAAATTATAGCAAAAAAATTATTTTGGTTCCTAAGTATTGCTGCCATTATTTCTGGAAAAAGTGCTGACCAGGACTCTACAGCTAGGAGGAAAGTAAAAATTAGGATATGTATGTATTTTGTCATCACATTGGGATCAGAGATAATAAAATAATCCCTAGCTAGGAAGAAGACAAAAAAGTAGGCCATGTTAAGACAGGAGCTTTTCTCTTGCTTTAAAACAGAGGATGACAGGTAAGATAAAAGAAAAAGCCTTATTATTTTAATTAAAATATATGCACATATTTGAGTGCAAACAGAAATCAGAAATTAAATCCTGCAGCTTAAAAAGCCAAATGTATAGGAGTATTTCTTTTGATTGTGCTTTTCCAAAACAAGCTGACTTCGATTCCGTGTCAGAGTAGAAGTCTCTCAAAAGAACATCAAAGGAGATGCAAACATTTTTTAAAGCAACTAGATACTTCAGCCTGAAAAGGCTAGTGAGGTCTAACACACCAAAAGTTAACACAAAATTGTGACTTCTTAATATCTATGGGGTGCTTAAGAGACAAAAGGAAGCATTTTTAGCGTTCCTACCATCCCTCAAGACACAGCTGAGTTAGGATTTTTACATTAAAGAACAAAGGAATAAACTCTCTTTTGCTCACTGACTTGGTGCTGTTTCAGAACTGAAAGGACAACAAAACAATTTCAAGAAAGGTACCTTCTTAAACCCTCACAGGTGTTTCAGAAGCGAACATAAGTGTCCCCTAAGGCTAACCTGGTTTAGGAACTGAATTCCCGATGTCCAGCATGATAAATATGTACCTACCTCAGACCACTAGGTTTTCTACTTGAATTCTTAGAGGCTTGTTGGAAAGCCTACATGGCAGACTGCAGAAATGAAATAATGAAACTAGCCCTGTGTAAGAAGGGTAAATTGTTAAATGCAGTAAGATTTCTTCACTTTTGCAGCCATCCGTACTGTAGCTATGTCAGTCTGCTGTGTGGGCAAGTGAACTTCTTGAAAGAGGTCATTTCAGTGCTTTTGAAAAAAGTCTGTTCTCTATTGCCAGTCATGTAAATTTTAAAAGTCATAGAAGAGAAAGGGAGAATAAAAGTGCAGAACCCAAGTTAAAACTCTCTTGCCACCATGTTGATATATGCTGAAGATGGATTGGTCATGATTAAAGGTGAAACAGTCCTTATCCCTATCAATTAATTATGTATTTAATATAAATTAATCCTTATTTAATGAGGTCTGAGTCATTAGAATCAAGTTTGCATAGATACAGATAGATAGAGAGAGAGGTGTAATTGATGCTACAAAAGTGTAACTTTTTGTGTGAAATGAAGGTCAGAGCTAGAGACAGACACAGTTTCATTATTAAAGAGGTGTCAGACTCATTACTGATATACTGCCCAGGGTATTGCTGTGATAATTCTATAGTTGAGGCTCCTAGGGGGGGTTGATTAAGAATGTAAATGATTGCTTTTCTTGCTTGGAGAGAATGACACACTGTACACACTGTAAGGATAATTTTTAAGCACAACAGAAAGTATTGCCTAGTGAGTCACGCAGTACTCTGCCTCCCGGAGATGGTAACTCCTCCTTGGGACAGGCACAGCAGTCTGTCCCATGGTCAAACACAGTCCAAAGGAAAAAATAAATAAATAAATAGGTAGAGGGGAAGAGATGTCTCTGTTTCAGTCTTCAGAATAGCTTCATTACAAAACATATTTTGCCTACAGTGGGAGAAAGGAAGCCATACACCCCAGATTCAGAAAACTACTCAAGTGTTTATGTAATTCTGTGTACACAGCCTCCATGGACTTGGTTAAAACTATTCATTTAGTTTCAGGTACTGCCAAGAGCAGAAGTTTTAGTATAAACTGCCATGAGCAAAAGAGATAGTCATTCACTTCTCTGGCTAATTTGCTGAGCTTAGTCATGAAGATGCTTTGGCTGTGTTCACCCAGTGGTCTTTCAAGAACACAACATCTCTGCTGATGTGATGGAGAGAAGGCTAACAATGCTTCATTCTCATGTTTCTCCTGAAGCGGATGATTAGGAACTTTTGTGCCACAAACTGTGTTTTAAGAAGAGCAGAGATTGTGGGAAGGTCTAGTTTTGGTTTGGCTATTCTCTAAGTGCCAAAGACAAAGAAATAGAGATGATTATCTCCTACATTCAGAAAGCAAATACTCTGCAGATGAGATATTCTCTGTGTGTTCAGATAGGGCATCTAAACAAGCTAGGAAAGAACATTTGTTTTGAGAGTTGAGAAGAAATAAGATTGAAGTCCTTCAGAGAAGACCTGAGCATGGTTCAATTTTTGTTCCCAGAGAAAATACACGTCTCATGACTTATGGAGATCAGCTAGAAAAAGTTCCAAAACTATGTTCCAGACTTGAACTGCTCACAGACCTTGAAAACAGATAATGTGTTTTTTCTTAATTTAAAGACCTTCCTAAATCTGTCTACGATAACCAGAAATAAAGTTGAAAAGAAACAGCTGCCAACTTCAGTAACAAGTGGCAACTTGCACTAGTGGAAGTGCTGATGTATGCATTTCCTTTGGTACTTTCATGGATAGGAAAAAAAAAGCCCTCCTGGCTGTCACTTTTATGCTTCCAAAAGCAGTTAGGAAAAACCCAAACAAATTAGCTTTAACTCGGCTCTGAAAAAGAATTAATTTCCTTCAGCTAGTCTGTTTTTGAGACATAGTGACTTAGAGAAAACAAAACAGTAGATACACATTTTATCATGGCTGTCTGACTGAGCAACTAACTAAATACCATGAGAGAGGAGTGCCAGGATGAATATGCAAGTATGAGTTTGATATTAATTTTTTTCCTCCTAATTACTTTTTTTTTGTACCTGAACCTCCAAGCACACAACTCAAAACAGAAGGAATCAGGAGTGCGCTGTTTCAGCATGAATTAAAAGCTACTTGCACAGCACTTCAGTTATTAGATTGGCTTGAGACCAAGAAAATGCATGAACCAGTGAGGAAAAAGGCATTCATTATTTTCTTTCACTCTTAATGAACAGAATTAAAAGTAAAAGTTTTCTCTGTTATTTAGAAAAAAATTCTTTTCTTTTATTCCTTCCATTGTGGTGAAGTGGGAAGGAAAACAAGGGAGCACATAACCGCGTATATGTTCTGCATCTCATTTAAACTCAACTGTCAAAATATCACAAATGTTTTGAAGAGATAAGTTGTAACTTTCATTCAGATGTCTTACAATTCCCACATAGACCCCACCATTCTAAATGATGATCATAGACCCGAAGTGATTTTTATGAACAGCCCTTCCACTTCAGCTATTATCATTGTTAAGGAAAGAGGAAACAATCTTGACTAAAGAAAGCAAAATTTTAAAAAGGCCCAAAAAGAAGTTTGTTGAGAGTAATGGCAAAAATTCATCAGAGAATGGTACTGAAATCATCCACCTGCTCCAGCATAATATGCAAAAATTAAACTTTTCAATGAAAAAATCATATCTTTTATGTTTGAAATCTACACTTGAAAAAAGCTTGGCATAATGATGTAAACCACTTACAATTCACACTAGATATTAAGAATACCTTTGTCTAACTAAGGCCCAATATTTTTACATTATATTTAAAAAAAAAAATAAAAATCCATAAACAACAGCAGTCTTTGCCTTGGCTCTCTTCTGTCTGGAAAAACTTCATGAGTTTCTAAAGCGCATCATGGCCACCCTGCAAATCCTCTGGCCTAAACAGAGCTGAAAGCATTCAATAGGCAGCAGAAGACTTTCTGCACTTGCAGAGTGGACTGGTGTGTCACTGCTGAAACAACCTGTGAGAGTTTGTCTATACTGCCTACTCAAGCATGGCATCAAGAACAGAAAAAGCAGTATAATCCTTCAAAAAAAAAAAAAAAAAAAAGGAGTACAACATGATTACTTTCTAGCAGAATAAATCAACTCACCACTCATCTGTCT
This sequence comes from Grus americana, assembly GCF_028858705.1. Taxonomy (NCBI): domain Eukaryota; kingdom Metazoa; phylum Chordata; class Aves; order Gruiformes; family Gruidae; genus Grus; species Grus americana. The sequence goes on along the minus strand of NC_072891.1, from coordinate 73,652,257 downwards.
TGTTAAGTTTTTGACCTCATCTCATCTCATCTCCCTGCTTCAATTTCCTTCATGACATTTTAGCCTTCTGTTCCTCTGGCTTTCCCCTTTGTTCATGTGTTTCATTTTGAGACAGAGAGTCTCTTATTGACCTCTTTACAAAAAACTAAGCCAAAGGTACTCCAGACAATACATTTGAGGAGAAGGATGCCAGTATAAAAATGTTTGCCATCACTGAAATTGAGGGTGATTTACAAATTCAATTCAGAAACTCAGAGGAATGATGCAATTCTGGAATAGCTTCAGAGTTTTCATAACAAATTCCTTTTCCAAGGAATCATAATAATGAAAGGTCAAAGTAATTTGAACATATATTTCTATGGTAAATATATATGGGATACATATACTTAATGTACATACATATGTGGTATAGATCCCTCTCATACCTTCAGGATGCAAATACAATTTATTTTATAGGAACAATTACTTTTTCCCAGTCCCCAAATCTTCACATGTTTTCTCAACAAATGACATTTGATTTGCATTCTTCTTATGTAAGAGGAAATAAACAATTATAGATACCCAATTACTATATCAGGCACCGAAGTCTTAACTAGGAGTTTGGTTCTGATGGACTCTCCCTTAAGTCTAACTGCAAGGCATGCTGATATGAGATTAATGGAGACAAGATTTCACTGTCATTGGTAACAGAGAGACAACTGAAGAGCCAGGGGCACATTCAGAGTTTATTTGAGATGGATCTAGATATTCAGATCTGAGTCTTATTGTAATTTGCTCTATATGCACTGAATCATAAGAACAATGTGCCTACTTACATAATATAAAGAAACATTAGATAATGATAGTTAGATAATGATCTGATAGATTCAGAGGCAGAAAATAAAAGGTAGTCAAAATGACCCTCGGGTTAGTTAAGGACACCTAATAACCTGGAGGGAGCTTAGAAGGCATGCAATATACATTTGCTGTAGCAGTGTGTAGTTCACACAGTGGAGCAAGCTAATCTTCTAGTATACTATTCCCCTTTAAGAAAGCACAGTGGAAAAAAGGTGGTGTGTTTAGTGTTTTTTTTGTTTGGTTGGTTTTTTGGTTTTTTTTTTTTTTTCCCAAAGCAGCAGCTAATTTGGCAGGTTCAGTTTCAATGCTTCGAAGGGGGTATATGAAAGGAGTATGTCCAGTGTGGGGTCAGGAGAGCCTGACAGAGCATCTCCAGCCCTGCTGTCATGCCATCCCATTCAAAATCATTGTCAGTACTGCCTTTTGATAACCTGAACTTCTCCATGCTGTGAAAAATATAAAGAACTTTCTGCACTCCTGATTCAGTCTTCTCAAAGCTTTACTTTAGTGAATGCAAAACCAGAATGATCCTCATTGTGCTATGGACCCTCTTCACTGTCCTTGGGGTAATGAAATATAATGCAATTCCTTGGCTGCAGACTGCTTGCAGAGCCCCCTTGAAGCCTCTGAATGTTTGATTACCAGGGGAGTCAAGTCCTCTCCTCCTCCCCATTTACTTTTGGTATCCAACTGCATGAAATAGATTCTTATAATACTGTATTTAGGAAAATATTGTCTTCTTTTATTTGCTTAGGAGCTTTCTTATGGTGGAAGTGCAGAAATATTTGATTCCTAAGAGGTATGAAGAGAAGAAAGGAGCAAACAAGCATCCAAAACCAAACAAAACTGAAGTTCCAGTCCTAATGGGGTGTCAGAACAAACATTTCTATAGTCTATAAAAAATGACCGTACTTGACTATGAGTATGACTCATTCTCGTACTTGTAAAAAGAGGGGATGTTGCAGTTGCTGCTCTGTTAACTGAAACCAAAGCACTGGCAGGCTGATGAAGGGACCAGAAGTCCAGCTAGCTGGAGTGGTTCATACTACCAAGTCACAGTGTCTATTATACCAGCATATACGTCCTCAAGTTGTATCTACCATGGTAACTCCATCCCCACCTTTCATTTAGCAGTTTAGAAAGGATAGATGCCATCTCTTGTACAACCCCCACCTCCTGAAGTTATTAAAGATTTCATATGGTTATTGTTGCCAGGGAAGCTGATACTTTGTTTCCATGTTATGACCCAGTACAATAGAAATCAGGGAATAGAGAAACAGAAAGAAACCCATAAACACTAGGCCTAGATTGCTGTGAGGAAAACCCACAACAAAGTCACTTGCAACAGTGGCTTTGCAGGAGAAACATCATGCAGGACAGAAGATGGAAGTAAGCAGAGCATCCCTTCAACACAGGGATGAAGGACTTGGTTCTAAAATGTGCTGAATATCCATAATTTCCATTGATAGTGTAAATAAAATGTTGGAAAATGAGTAATACTTGAAGGGAGTTCAGCACTCTCAGGATTAAACTGACTTAATGAAAAAATAAATTATTGTATAAAACAATTAGGCCCTCTTAAAGAAGGAGGAGTGGGCATTCTCCCAAAGCTGTAGGGAGAAACCCTGATGTTTGCAGTTTATCCCTCCCTGTTTTTATATTTGCATCTTGAGTCAGAAATAGAGCCAGTTTATCAGAGAAAATATTTCAAAAGACTGTTGGAGGTAACACAGTACACTGTAAAGCAATATAATCGAAGGGAGGGGATAACTAGTCTCCATATATGCTGATTTCCTTCACTCTGTAAGATATGACACAAATAAATTTATCAGTTATCAGTTAATTTATCACTAGCCAAGCAGCAGCCCTAATAACTCCTCCAGTCAAAGAAGTTTTGCCACTCAGAAATGCTCGTCAGCTAAAATTGGAGAACATTGCCAAGAGTCATCTGTCTTGATCCAAGGGAGCTGTAATTCTACTTATCAAAGCTGTATTTGACTTCAGCATTGATCATGTTTTCTGTTGGTGCCAAGACAAGCTTCAAGTATCAGTGCTCAGACTACCATGACTTCTTTCCTGAGTTTGCTAGTTTTACCTCAGCATTTTTCCCTTCCATACTAAGCACAAGAGTCTGACAAATCCTGAGATGCTGTTTGCAGACAAGTAACACTATCTGGCCATTGTTTAAAGGCAGACACCTCCATCTATGTTTAAAAAAAAAAAAAATCTTTACAGATTTGGAAGCAGAAGATCTCAGGCACTGAGGACATTTACAGAAAAAGAAGCAAACCTGTGTGCAGCTAATATCTCACAGGTTCCTGGAGCTTGGATAGTGCACATTTTAATCTCAGTTAAAATTTGTGAATTAGTTTAAAAATATTTATGTCTGGAAACCTAAATGCCACCTTCTCTCCTGAGAATTTCCTGAATTTGGAAGGGCTATAAAGGTCCTTGGACTTCTCTCTCAAGCAGCTATACTGTAGCCTAGTGAGCCATTTATATTAGGAGGGAATGGCTGGCATTAGAGTGATAGCAAAGGGAGCTGAAGCACTGGCTGCCAGGGGCCCTTAAAGTCTATGAATACTTCTTTCCTTCAGAAAAGTTCCACAGAATATAAGAGAAGTGTAGCATTTTGTCCTTTAGAAGTGACTCTCAAATGGTTCCCTCAGTCTATATGCTTTGGCTACTCTAGTAGATATGCAGATATCAGAATCAGACCTTGCATTTTCATGGTGCTTCAACCTCATATGATGCTGTTTAAGTAGTAGTTCTGGTAGTAGCTCCCCCATTATGCGTGATAGATGGCGACAATACATAAGCTATTTCTAGTATGCAATTAGGCATCATATAATTCACTTAGTTATGAATATTTATTACTTATTATTAATTATTATAGCCACATATCCATCCTCTTCAACCAGCAGCACTAATTTCTCCTCTGCAAGAATTCAAAAAAGCAGGCAGTTTCTACCCAAAAAGAGTAGACAACTGCCTTGTCCCTCATTTTGCACATCCCCCAACATACAGGTAGAAGGAATGCTGCCCAAATGGGAAACAAGTGTACGCTTAGGATTCTAGACCTTTAATCAACATTATTGGAGAGGTTTAGCCTCCGTATGCTGAAAGGCAACGTGTCCAAGTCCAAGTCTGCAGATCATGCACGCTTCCTTTCATTATCATCTCTGCTGATTAATCATGCCCAAGTGTTTTTTACTACTCTGGGCCTCTGTTTCCACTCTGGATGATAACGATACTGAATAGTCTTACAAAGCAATTTTAGGTCTGTGGTAAAAGAAATCCAAGGTGACACTATTATTGTTGTTTTCCTTTCAAACAGCAAGGGTGGAAACAAGGACGAGCCTCACACTAGTCAAATGAGCCTGTGCTTTGAGACAAGAGTGCCTTGGCTGAAGCAGTAGCCACACGGATATTTCTGGCATTTGCTTTTCCTCTATGTTCTGCATAATAAGTGCTAATGGTTTCCAGGTTTCACGGTTTAAAGAAAACAGCTCAGCATCTGAGGAAAAAATGCTTCCGTTTTATACTTGTGTGGTATATTTTTAAATGCAGGATGTGTTAATTATCTCTGAACGAATGGTAAATGACTTCTTAAAAGACTTATAGAGACATGTCACTGCTCTGCCAAGATGAAAAACAAGTTACTTCAGAGGAATTTGGCCCACAGTCTATTTTTCAGAAAAGACTTTTTCAACAGACTATCAGTCCTCAGAGTTGGTATCAGCTACTGAAAATATAGAGATGCATCTCTGATGTGACATACTCCATACTGCTCCAATTTGCACAACCGTTGATGCTCTGAAGTATTTGACAAAAGATTTTATGTACACTTAAGTAGTTTCACTTGCTGTGAGTGCTGTTAGGCAGTAATTCCTCTGCCCTAAGTTCCTTAACATTCCAGTAGCGAAATTTATATCTTTGTAAGGGAATAAGCTTATACAGTAACCTCAACTTTGTGACCACTTTATCTTGCGCTTGTATAGACAGCACTCGTCACCTTAAAATATTGACAGTGCCATGATTTATTTATAAAAGAGTGAAGCAACATATCTTTGAATCATTTCCTTTTCATTTGTAATTTTTTTTAATCCACAAGGATGGCAGATTAAATACATGTTCTGAAATAGTTTTCTTCCTCAATACTTATTACTCAAATGGAGCATCCTGCAATACTTTGGTTATGAATTAGATTTGATGAAAAGCAATTTCTGCTAGACTGTAACTAATCTTTAGACAGTGGAAACAAAAACAATGCTCTCCTTCCACCTCCTGATGACCTCAATACAGGGGTTTTATACAAAATCTTGAATAAAAGATGGCACAACAATGGCTGCTGCTAACATGATATTTATAGCCATGCATATAAATACTCATGCCCTAAACATATTTATGTATGTATACACACATTCATGCCCATAGCTACTAATATATCTTTTTTAAATGCAAGAAAGTGACACATCTAGAATAATCATTTCTTAATCTCACCCCTACCTATGACTTTTCACACCCACGCCCTTACAACACATTTCCTCTGAACTGGGAAAGGCCAGAGACATGGTGATTTTCAGAAATCCAGCAGAGATCTGAAGTACCACCTTCCTTGTGTTGTACAGAGGTATCTAGTATAACTACATACCTTAGCACCTAGCTGAGAATGAATGAATCTATCCTGATCATCATTCCTGTATTGCTAGACTGCATCTAGCATCAGATCAACATAGTTTTTAAGCCAACTCAGTAGCCTGCCATTCTTTAGAGTATGTATAAACCCTAATACTATACCGATAGGCAGCAATGGCACATCCGTACACAAAGAAAACATTTATCTTGTTTCATTAAAAAAAAAAAAAAAAATTGAAATGGCCACAGTGAAACTAATGTGAGTTAGGATAACAATAGTGTGTGGTCTGGGAAATTCAATTTCCAATTTAATTTTTTTTTGAGGCAAATTATATATGACTAAATCAATAATGCAAATCCTGACTGGAGAACAATATGAAGGTTCCACTCTGCAAAATACATTCTGTTTCTGAACATTTCTTTATTTGGTCATAAACTTTTCTCAATTCATTCTTACAGGAAAAATAAAGTATTTTGTTCTGCATTTTTCCCAACAAATTGATGAAGACATTGCTTTGTTTCAGTAGTTTTACCTCTTTACTCTCTAGATATAAGGTAAGTTATGCCATGTTCAAACTGAGATGTTAAGTAATTTTCAATATCTGAAAAAACAGCAGCAGAAGCAACTGCAGCAGTAGTGGCTATGGTATATTCTACTGATCAACAAAAGGAGAGAACCGGTAAAATTTCTTGGGGATTTAAAGCACTGTAACAAACTGGACTAATAGTGTGAACAAGGTTTAATCATAAATCCTCTGGATTATTCTAGATAACATGCACTGCCAAAAACAAGCAAAGGAACCATCTGTTGCTTTCTTGCTGAAAAGGCAGTTAATTTCTGTTTTGGTGCAGCGTAATATCAATATATGGTGTAACTGGCAGCACTACAGCACTAGCATGCGTGCATGTACTGTGCATCCATGATGACCCAAGGAGTGCTTTCGCCTGCACTTCTCCACCCTGGAGGCTGCCTGCTGGACTCCTGCTGGCAGGACACTCTTCCCAGCTGCTCAGGACTGACCCTCATGGTTCAGTGGAAGTCAAGCCTTGGATGCTATACCCCTTAGATTCACACTGGGTTGTAGATCCCTTCGGGGAGAGCACTCAGCTTTCATCATCTAAAGGGATGCTGTTTCTGCCTTTGGTCCTTGAAGGTGAATCATCCAAGCTACAGTCCTTTAGTGCTGAACTCAGAATAGCCAACTCATTCTCCATTTCTCATCTTCTGTCATTTTTAATTTATCACTTAGATAGCAGATATTATGAGTGCTCAAGTGAAAGTTTGTGAGTTAAGCCTGAGGATTTCCAAGGCCAAGAGAAAACATAATGCTGTTTTACTAAATCACCCAGGGAAGCTAACTGCAACTGCAGACCTCATTACCTGACCTAAATTAAAGTTTTGTGTTGCTTTCTTCAGCTAATTCACTAAGGTTCTTTGGAGATCATCTAAATAAAATGTTAGCCACAAAAGTAAAAGCAAAAATAAACTACTTCATGCACAGTTGTGGGTATTCCTTTTAATACATCTTTAACCCATCCTTCTACAGATTGCAACTTTTATACAAGTGCATACTCAACCATCTGCTCATTTATTATACTAAGGAGTTAAAAAGAATGCCTGTCCAGCTTATGTGCCTGTGTATGTATGTGTATGAATAAAATAAAACATTCAGCTGTTAAATTGAATTGAGGATTGGTTTTTCCACATTGTTGGCAGGCAGAGCCCAAGTACACCATGAAGGTGAAAATATATGCCTCTGTGTTCAAATCTGCTGCTTCCATCAACAGTGTCCAACTGGCTAACCAAAGAATAAGACAGTTAGCAGGACAGCTGCCAGCTTTCATTAGCAGCCACAGAATTAGCACAAAGCAAGGGGCAGCTGCTGGAGATAGGTGGTCTAGAGAAAAAAGTAGGTGGCTATATCACTTCTTTACCTGCCCTTTCTGGTGCTCATAACATGCAATTTCCTTTTGGTCAGTTTCATTCATCCAAGCATCATGTGGTGCCTAAATAAGCTGTATTTTTCTTAACAGCAATACTGACTGAAAAAATTCCTTAGAAGATGATTTCATGTTGTGTCAGAAAAGAGCGGTGTATTATTTACACTTCAAATGCCATAAATAAGAAAAAATATTTGCCTGTATATACCCATACTAATAGTAAAGAAAAGCATGGGGTAGATTAAAAAAAAAGCCAGAGTTCCATTTTCTTGTAGTTTTAGCCAGCTAACTCACTGAAACTTTATGAACAAGATAAGTCAAGTTCTACTTTTCTGTGGTTGTTTTTGTTACTGAGTTTTTGTTTTGTTTTGTTTTCTTTTCTTTTTAAGATACTGTCATGATTAAAGTTTTCATAAGACCCAAGGGAAGCGCTGGCAATAAATTCTGAAAGGCCTTCAATGGTCCAGTAAGCATGATAATCCTTTGGCTTATGGGGAAATAAATGACTCATAGTCTCTTCCATAACTGAAGATCACCCTTGACCTAAGCTAGCTCTTTCAGTCTATCTGAAGAGCATTTATATGTATTTGAAAGAGACACATGCACCAAGAAAATCATGAACAGTTATAGGATAAACTTATGATAGGGATACCTGTCTGCACAGGCATGAGATGCCAGGTCTAATGCGGGTGATGGATTTTTCTTCTCTTTGTAAGATAAATTGCAATGGCAAATAGCAATACAAATGATCCATATAAGCAGGGCTTTTTCAGAGTCCACTCATTGAGACAGAAGAAGTTTCAGTTCCAGCTGGCTGATGTGCATTTTGATTGCTGAGCCTTGAACTCCAGGGAAATAAGGAAAGGAGAATGGAAGAAGAATTTGAGTGGCCTTCCCTCTGCTGAAGTGGCAGAGCCCATGAATCTAGCCAGTGACATTAATGAAAAGCTGAGGCATTGCATAAGCCTGATCAATCACAGAAAATAGAACAGTCACATCTATATCCAATTCCAGGGACTGAGCTTCTACATTCCCCCAAAGTCTCTAATTGCCAACACACTTATTCCTTCATTTGCAGTAAATGCTCCCTTGCGAAAATCCCTCTACCCATCAGCTGGCCCCTGGATGCGATCTCAGTCTAGCAAAATAGTGCTGAGTTGAGGTCTTCATAAATCTTAGCTGCTCAGGTTAATATCACAGATCTTGCTTAATATGTTTTGCCCACCCCATCTTACAAATGTTATTTAACTTTGTTTACAAATGCTATTTAAGTTTTGGACGTGGCAGGGAACAGAAGGAATGCCTGCCTAATGTCCTTTGGCAGATGAAGACAGCACAAACTGGGAAGTGGGAAAAGGTGGAGCCTTGTTTCTTAAGAGTAGCTGCCTTTGAGCACAAGAAGGAAATAAGCTATGCCATGGTAAGTTAAAGAAGGACAAGGGAGATAACTTACTCCATCTCCTTTGACACCAGATTAAACTGGAGGTGAAAGGCAGAAAAAAAAGAAGATTGTCACCAATTCACACAGTGCCTATATCTGATTCTGGGCCAGAAAAACTATCTGCTGTCAAAGAAGTTATTGTACACACAGTAGTACGAAGGTGATTCTTAAGGTATCTTGATGCTAGCAGGACTTCAGGTGGAGATGTGAGAGTCACAACTGGCAGGAGAGCTGCAGGCTCTGAAGTGAGATGCCCATCAGGAAAGTTGGTTTGACTCTGCTGGAATGTGAAGTCCAGATTTGGCATTGCAGAGGAATGTGGTATAATTGCCACAGGATGTAGAACAAAGTGAATGGTAGTGGAGCATCTTTCATTAATGCTTGTTCAAATGCAAAACTCATTTTCACTTTGGCATGTTTGTAGTGCCCCTTGTTTGCTTTCTGCAGACTTCTGGGGTCTCAGACCATTTTAGCATGAACAAAAACAGGTGAACTGTAAGCTTCATTGCTCACATATTTGAAATAAATATTTGATTTTAAAAGTTATTGTTCATTCCTTGTTTGATATTGCTAAAATAATCTAATCAGAGGGGGAAAAAAATAAAAATCAGTGAAACATGACTTTGGTAGCTAAAAACCAATTATGCCAAAATAACACTAAAATTAACTGTACATAAAGAAAAAAAACCCATGCACTGGAAATATATAATAAGATTTGAGGAGTAGGTATGAGAATACCATAACTTATTTGTGGGCAATTAAGAAGCTAATAGAAAGACAAAACTGTTAAATAAAGAATTCATTTAGTTGCTTTCAAATTATTATAGGGGAAAACAAGTGCCATCTCAATTTAGTAAAGGAGAAGGGAGAGAACATATTAGTAAGTTCTATATTTTCTGACACGTCACTTTCGTGCCTTTTTTCTGACTTTTGATTAGCAACATTATTTAGACTTTAAAGATATACAGGGCCAAAATTTCAAATACTGACACCTCAGCTGTTGCTGCATTATTTTTTCTTATTGACCTGCTACATCTGCCTTCAAAGACATGCTTCTCTGTGAGTAAAATGGCCAGGTGTAAGCAATCCCAAACTATCGGAGTTGGAAATAACAAGTAATCCCAAACTGCTTCTGGGACTTAAAAAAACATTACAAATCTTGGACCTCATTTGACAAATTTGTTTATTCACTCAAATACAGAAGAGTCTGCAGTGCTGTTCTGGAGCTTGTGCACACTGTCACAAATCAGGATATAAACAACAGAGCTTGCAGTAAAGCATTTCGTTCTCAAAGTTTAAAAGCATGAGAAAAATACAAAATAAGGAACTGATATACTAACGCTATCTAAACATTAGTTTTGTCATCCTGAACTATGTGTTCTGCAAGCATTTGCAGTCCCAGAAAGCACAACTGTTAGCTCAGCTCAACTCTTTAGATAAATGCTGTTGGAAGTGAATAACCAGCTCACCTTTATTATCAGTTGCCTATATGTGTTCAGAACAAGATTAGCTGCTGCTGCTGCTATGTAAAAAATCCCAGACTCCTCCCTTCTGCAAATCCAAAACCCAAAACACACACACACACAAAGAACCATATCAGAGCCCATGAGAAGAATATTTTCTGAGAAGAATGAGGATACATTACATGAAAGCTGAAAGAACCATTACAAACAGATTTCTGCAATCAGAAGCCACTAACAGGAAAAACATTAGAAAGAGATGACTGAAAAAAGGGTAATTTAAACCTCTTCAGGCCTAACCAGTCCCAGGGCTCTATATCATGTTATCATTCCTGTGCAAAGTGTACTGTGCAATTTTCATATTTGATCTTTTTTTATAATCATAAAGCAATTGTTCTTCGCTTTCACCTCTGTCATACCACAGCATGATGAATGTGTAACTGGTAAATGTTATGTAGGGAGGTCTGATCGCTAAACCCCTTTTTACACTGTGAAATGATAGATGGAAGACCTACTGTAGCACACACCCCTGCTTCGCTGTGGCTTTAAGCAAAAACAGAAAGAGAAGACTTTCCCACCCTCCCTAGTCTTGTCAAAGAGCCAAGCCAAGTGATAACCCCAGAAAGCCAATCTAATTCGAAAAGCCTAGACTTTGACATCCCTGATTAACAATGCATCCATTTGGAGGAGACTTGACAGCTAGATGACTGGAATGATCCTTTCAGAGAAACAAACAGTTCATTTACAAATTACACTTCATTAGTTTGGAGAAGATTAATCCAGTTGCAGACAGCAAAATGTAACTAAAGCTGCATAATTTTGGTGGAAGTACCAGTAAAACTTAATTTTCCCTAAAAATTACAAGTTTAGACATGAATGGTTCTCTCCACCCCTCAAACTGCAAGAAAGCAGTAAATTATTATAGTCTAGAGTCTGAAGACAAGTTTAATGGGACTAGGAGGCAAAGCAAAGATGTTCCAGTAACAAATGTATTCAGCTGTATTATTCATATTTTTAAATGCACGCATCATGTTTCTAGGCCTATGTATGTGAGTGAACATTACTGCTAATGTTGATATCTCCTGACATCAGAGTAAATCTATCAAAATTCATCACAGAATGATGCAGGGATGCTGCCGCATAGAGATGACCAGACATTTTTTTAGCCCAACTGCTTCTGGTCAAAACCAAATGCACTCCTGAAATAAGAAGCTATTAAAGGGAATGTGGAATTTCAGATAAAAGGTTTTAAGAAATGATTTCTCAAGTAGAGGACTCATTTAGCAGGCAAGAAGTTCAAGAGATACGGAGAAAGTTACTAGTACGTTTTGAGAGCCTTAACTTATTAATTCCTGTCTAGCAGTTGTTTAATTATTAATACAGAGCTGGACAGTTTCAATAAGGGACAAAGGACTTTCCTGCAAAACCATGGTGCTCAGCTGGTTTGTGAAAGTATCACAAGCAGGACCTTGAAATGGGGCCTTTCCATGAAAGAATAAACGGAATCATATTCTAGATTAGTTCCTTTACATTTTTCATAGGAAGCTTGAACGACTAGTTTTACCCCAATTTCAAGAAGGATCTTTTTTCTTCCTGCATCTTGCTCTGCTATTGTCCTAAATGGAATCCCTCACCAAAAAATTTTCTCTGTATTTGTGTAACTGTCTTTTAGCTTCAGAATTAGAAAGGCTTAATCTTCTTTTAAAGATTTCCATAGCCAATCGTCCTTTCTGTATTTCCTGCAAAGACCGCTAACAGATGTCAAGTCTTCATATTGACCCTTCACTTTAGAAAAAGCAAAAGTGTGTAGAAACTGGGAGCTCAGAACACTGATGACATATGACACCCTAATAACTTATGACATGATAAATTATTAATAATGTTTTGCCATCTCTGAAGGCATAATAACGTAAAGTAGTAGTAATATATCAGCAATATAAGAATTATTTTATTCTTTTTCTATCTTCTCTGGCCAAATATTTTGTCAAATTTTTAGTTCGGGTTTTTTAATCAAATGATTTGAAACTTCTCTTCTGAAGAGTTGTTACATATCTTCCATGTCAAGCAGGCAAAAACCAAAGCAATAGGCAATGCACAGTAAGTGCAGAGTAGCTAACTGTAATCGCTGCATGACATTATGTTGATTCATGCTGACATTTCCATTGGTCAAGTGGTAACCTCAGAGTTCCTGAACTGAATGAACAGTGTCATGCATGCTTGATGCACATATCCCATTCACTTTTAACAACATTGCCATGGACAAGAGGAAAGCAGAAGAACAGACAGATGCTTAACATTTAGGAAAAAACAAAATAAAACAAAACAAACAGCAAACCTCACTAGGGAGGGCTGATTCATTATGTCAACTCCTCAGAGGTTTCTACAACAGATTTGGCAGAGCAGTGACTTGCTGACATGACTCAGGTTGTCAAGTCAGTGATCAGTTGAATTGCATTGTGTCAGTTTTGTGCAGGCCTGTTCTAGGAAACTAAATTATTTCTTTTCAGCAAGAAAATACCAGACAATGGCACGGTCAGAGAATGGAGCAGACATGAAGACCATAAGGGGAACTAGTGATGAAGCAATGGCTTTGGTAACCATGTTTCCAACCAGACAGTTCTAATTTATGGTCCAAATATGCTTCCCTTACATAGGCTGCACAATGCCTTTTCAAGGAGATCCATTAAGCTACTTTTACCCTTAGTTACTACTCACACTGAATAAACGTGGCAGAATTTGTTTCTAAATGAAAAGTAAATAAGATTTTGATCTGATGTCAAACAAAAAAAGGAAGCCTACAGAGGGTGGAAGCAAGGGCAGGTAGCCTGGGAGGAATACAGAGAAACTGTCCGAGCAGCCAGGGATCAGGTTAGGAAAGCCAAAGCCCTGACAGAAATTAGTCTGGCCAGGGATGTCAAGGACAAGAAAAGCTTCTATAGGTATGTTAGTGAGAAAAGGAGGACGAGGGAAAATGTGGGTCCCCTCCGGAATGAAATGGGAAACCTGGTTACCCAGGATACAGAGAAGGCTGAGGTACTCAATGGCTTCTTTGTCTCAGTCTGCAATGGCAAATGCTTGAGCCACACTGCCCGGGTCACACAAGGCAGGGACTGGGAGAATGCAGAACCGCCCACTGTAGGAGAAGATCAGGTTCGAGAATATCTAAGGAACCTGAAGGTGCACAAGTCCATGGGACCTGATGAGTTGCATCCGCAGGTCTTGAGGGAACTGGTGGATGAAGTGGCCAGGCCACTCTCCATCATATTTGAGAAGTCCTGGCAGTCCGGTGAAGTTCCCGATGACTGGAAGAGGGGGAACATAACCCCCATTTTTAAGAAGGGTAAAAAGGAATACGCAGGAAACTACAGGCTGGTCAGTCTCACCTCCGTGCCTGGCAAGATTATGGAACAGACCCTCCTGGAGACCATGCTCAAGCACATGGAAAATAAGGAGGTGATTGGTGACAGGCAACACGGCTTCACTAAGGGCAAATCGTGCCTGACAAACTTGGTGGCCTTCTATGATGGGGATACAGCGTTGGTGGATAAGGGAAGAGCAAGAGATGTCATCTACCTGGACTTGTGCAAGGCATTTGACACTGTCCTGCATGACATCCTTGTCTCTAAATTGGAGAGACATGGATTTGATGGATGGACCACTTGGTGGATAAGGAATTGGCTGGATGGCCACAGTCAAAGAGTTGTGGTCAACGGCTCAATGTCCAAGTGGAGAACGGTGACTAGTGGCATGCCTCAGGGGTCGGTACTGGGACCGGCACTGTTCAACATCTTGGTTGGCGACATGGACAATGGGATAGAGTGCACCCTCAGCAAGTTTGCCGATGACACCAAGCTGTGTGGTGTGGTCGACACGCTGGAGGGAAGGGATGACATCCAGAGGGACCTGGACAGGCTGGAGAGGTGGGCCCGTGCGAACCGCATGAAGTTCAACAAGGCCAAGTGCAAGGTCCTGCATGTGGACCAGTGCAATCCCAAGCACGACTATAGGCTGGGCAAGAAATGGATTGAAAGCAGTCCCGAGGAGAAGGACTTTGGGGTATTGATTGATGAGAAGCTCAACATGAGCCGGCAGTGTGCGCTTGCAGCCCAGAAAGCCAACCGTGTCCTGGGCCGCATCAAAAGAGGTGTGACCAGCAGGGCAAGGGAGGTGATCCTGCCCCTCTACTCCACTCTGGTGAGACCCCACCTGGAGTACTGCCAAGAGTATAGGAGAGACAGGGAGCTGTTGGAGTGAGTCCAGAGGAGGGCCACGAAGCTGATCAGAGGGCTGGAGCACCTCTCCTGTGAGGACCGGCTGAGAGAGTTGGAGTTGTTCAGCCTGGAGAAAAGAAGGGTCCGGGGAGATCTAATTGCGGCTTACCAGTACCTGAAGGGGCCTACAGGAAAGCTGGTGAGGGACTGTTTATCAGGGAGTATAGTGACAGGACAAGGGGTAATGGGTTTAAGCTGAAGGAAGGTCGATTTAGATTAGCTGTTAGAAAGAAATTCTTTCCTGTGAGGGTGGTGAGGCACTGGCACAGGTTGCCCAAAGAGGTTGTGGATGCCCCCTCCCTGGAAGTGTTCAAGGCCAGGCTGGATAAGGCTTTGGGCAACGTGGTCTAGTGGAGGGTGTCCCTGCCCATGGCAGGGGGGTTGGAACTAGATGATCTTTACGGTCCCTTCCAACCCAAACCATTCTATGATTCTATGATTCTATGTCTTTGTTTTGCCTAGATACCAGCATAGTGGATTTTAGGAGTCTGAAGTACAGCTTTCAATTAGAATTAATCTGGTGATCAACAAACTGAAGAAAACAGATATGCTAAAAATTACTATACTGAAATACTTTTAGGCCAGAAGAAAAAGGCCACTGATACGAAGAAGTAACGGAGAACGATGTGATTCAGAGGGTAATCTTTAGTGCATCTATAGTCTATTCAGCACCCATAGAACTATATTCACAAAGGTCATTAACAATTAAATAGTGATAGTTAAGTTCTAAATCCGCTCTACAAATTCTTTGCTAGACAGAAATTATTTCTTATTGTAGGCAAATCCCTAACCGGAGTATGCTAAAGGTGGGAATGAATATGCAACTCTCATTCTAAGCTGTTATAGATTAAGTGGCCCAAAGTTTATTTAAATGGTCACGAAGGGCTGTGCCAGTGAAAACAAAAAAACCCAAACCTCAACCCAAAACCAAAACCAAAAAATCCCCCAAAACACAAAAATCCAAAACTTCTAACAGAAAGACAACAGAAAGAAACTGAACTGGAAAAAACCAACCCAGCACAATGAGATAGCCGAACCTGGACCGGTCTGTGTACCTTCCTCAAAATCTAAAGGGAAGCATGTGGAAAAATGTGAACTCCTTAGGCATCTAGTGAGTGAAAAATGAAGACAATTTGTATGCCAAGGGAAGGAAAGGCAGGCAGAGCGATTGAGAAGGAAAGGCACATGTTGTAACTAATGGGGCGATGTAAACAAAGTAACAGATCTCATATACGTTTAGCTATTCAGCCTATTATAATCTCTTTCTGTTCCTTCTCAAAAATCATCTCAGTGCCTTTCTCTACTCTTGCTGCATCCAACATTTTGAATAATTTGCACTCGACATAAAAATAATTTAGCTATTTGTGCTATTATTAAATTTCTCTCATAGCAAGAAAACTGTCATCTAAAGGTCATTTAGGGATCATGAATTATTTGTGTTCAAATATCAGTAGTTCAGATTAATTTGCTCTTGGAAGCTGAGAAATTAAGAGATAATTGGGTTCAAGAATGAGAGAATAGATATTATATTTTAAGGAGATAAATTTTAACAACATCCTTGGGCATTTTCCGTATATGCTACTGAGATTACAGATATAGTTAAAATCTGAACCAAAACTAAATTTAAAAAAAAAGAAAATTCTTCAAAGTTCTGACAACAGGTGAAGAAGATGTCAGTGCAGATATAGTGTGACCTACAATAATGATAACACACAGAAAGTGTGCTTTCCACTTAAGAGCTTTCAGTACCAGTCAGCCTAAATGTACAACATACCATAAGAAAATGTTAATCATTCCAGGTCAACTAGAGGAACATATCTTCACTGGCTGGTCCAAAACTGCATCATGCAGCCAAAGAAGAACCTCTGTATGGAATTCTGGAAACATTGAAGTACAACAACCGCAAAGAGGGCTCAACTCTGTCTACCTACTAACTCAGGTCAGGATCTTAAGTACAACATCCACAGTAATATTCAGCTTCTTAAATGTTTACTGAATATTACAGATAATATAACAAATCCCATATTCCTTCTCTCTTTTTCAAACTCACATACTGTTCACCTTGTATAATAGTTGTGTGTTGAGCATGTGGACTTGACTGGGCATGGCATACCTGCAAGGTGGCATAATTCTACACTATACATTTCATCACATTTGATTTACTTATTCAAACAGTATTTCCATTCATTTCAAATGTCCATGAATAGATGGTGCAAGTCCTAAAAATAGAGTCACTTCTAAGGTTACAACCCTTGGAAAATTCTGTTTACCCATGCAGAACTCTATCCAAGGAGAACCATTAAAACTGGCAAAACATCAAAGGTAAAAGTAAGGACACATTAGCTTTGGTTCACCCACTTAATCTACTGTGGCGAAAGATTATCTGTCAGAAGATGATGTGGACACATACCCTTCACTCAGGAAGGTAACCTTTTTCGACTCTATGTGGGAGAGAATGTTCATTTCCTAATAGCAGTAAGTGATCACATTCATTTTATTCCTAGAACCATTGCCATGCCCAAGGTGATAAATCATTCAGCTTCTTATATTACAATTCAAGGATTGCATTTGCTTGCAAGTATCATATTTCATAGTTGAAATACAGTAGAACTGATGTTTTCCCTGCAGAGTAGTCCTTAATACTTCGTAGAGGGCTTGACTTTCAGAGTTTTTGTTGATATTACTGAAAATATTGTGATGAAAGAGGCATCCCATGATACTGGAAGAATTGCTCACAAAAGCTGAAAATTGAAGCTAACTGGAGGTTAAAGAATGTAAAGCACAAAGCTTGCATCGACATACTAAGAGTTTTGTAGACTATAATAAAAATAAATGGTATTTTGCATCTGCATAGGATTTCCCTGTCTAAGGCATTTCAATTTTAAGTAAAATGAAAGTCCATGAAAAGCAGGGGAAATCCACTGGTAAGATTATTATCTTATTATCTATTGCTCTCTTTTGCTGAAGGCAGATCTTCAAATCGTATGTAATTTATAGTGCTCTAGGCTGATCTTTGGGTGATAAGGAACAAGCCAGAGGAACACAGCAGAAAGAAACTCTGTGGGAGAGAAAAAAGTTTTCTTCCAAAGCATGACATTTGTAGAACAATTCAAATGATGTCATATCAAGACATCACTTTTCTCTCTTACTCCAAAAATCATCCATTCCGTGGCTATGTACCAGTGGCAATGGACTGGAGGTAGGTAAGAATGAGATGGGCTGCAGCAATAAAAGCTGCTTCACATTCCCATCTAATCTTGCCATCCCTAACTCTGGTCCCACCAGCAGCATTTATCTGTGCATATTTAACATAGGAAAAAGTGCAGCACTTCTTAGTATTTGGCAGTCAAAACCAGGCAGTGCATCCTCTATAAAAAAGAATCAGACAAACCTCCAGTTTGATTCACCTGGAAAAGGCTGCAATTTTCTCTTTTTGGAGGGTTTTCTTTGCGTTTTTTTTTCTTCTTTTTTTTTTCTTTTTAGTCCTTTTTACCAACATGGCATGAAGATTCCTGACCTTCAGTAAATGGTGAAAAGGAAGGGCGGCTGTTTTCTACTCCTGCTAAAAGTCCCTCGCAATAGAGAGTAAAGGACTTTCATTTCAGCACTCCAAAGTTTTCACTTGTTATATTCTCAATGGCTAACACCTGAAGAAAAATAGTCCCATGCCTAGGTCATAAGAACAAGTAGAAATGGATTCATTTCCTAGCTATAATATAGGCTGTATGATCTTGGATAAGTTATTTGTGGTTCCATTTTTTCTCTTGTGTTAGAACATTCGATGTATGCCATGTGGATAGCGGGTAGGTTTTTTTCTTCACAACTGACAAGCCTAGAGAAGGTTCTTAAAATGAAGGTTTAACAAAGTGCATCATTATGAATTTGTTCTTAACAGTGAAGTATAATCCCAATAGAAAATAAACTGGCTATACTACAGAGCATTTCTTTGGTTGCACAGCTCTCAGTCCTGGATGGAAAATGGATTAATTAAAGCAATTTATGCTACTTCTCCCCAGGAAAAAAACACAGTCAACAGATGGTCTTCTCTGGAATGGTAATCTATTCACACAGGGGTTTTCAACACACTGGCAGCAGCTAACATGCATTTCTCCAGACACCAAGGTAATAGAGCAATGTTAGCTTAACTTTGCCGTGTAGGCACCCTCCACTTCTACTCAGAGTGGTGAAATGCTATGGAGGGGACCAAAGCACTACACAATACCTCAGCCCAGGAGGGACCTTGGGAGGTCCCTAGTCCAAACCCCTGTCCAGAGCCAGCTCAGCTGTTGTGTCTGACCAGGTTGCTCACGGCTTTATTCCATGTGGTCTGGAAATCCACCAAAGAGGGAGATGGCACCATCTCCTGGAGCCCTAGCCCTGCTCCCTGGTTGTCCTGAGTAAAAAACTTTTTCTGAAACCCAGCCTGAAACTCTCCTGTTTCAGAGTCTTTCACTCTACCACCAGGCACCACTGTGAAGAGCCCATCCCCGTCCCTGTGATCCATTTCTCTATGTACCAGGCTGCAGTTAGGTGTCTTGAAGTCACTTCTGCTCCCACTGAACCAGCCCTGGCCTCACAGCTTCTCCTCACAGGGTGAGTGTTCCAACCCTGCTGTCCCTGTGGCCTTCCCTGAGCCCCTCCAGTTTGTTGAAGTTTCTCCTGCCCTCTGGCCGAAGCAGGATGGTTCACCCTTGGCCAAACCATGCTGACAGTTCCCCATCGCATCCTTCTCCCTCTCATGACCAGAGATGTGCTCCAAGTGGACTTGGTCCGTGACTGTTCTAGGGGCTGTAGTGAGGCTGTATTGTTCCCTTAGTATTTGCGCCCCTGCCAGCTCTCAGAGGGCTAACATGTTTAAATGACACAATTAATATATTTGGAAAAAATAGGCAAGTCTCTTCATTAGAATTGACAAAGCAGCAGCAAGCTTCAAGCTAAGAACAGGCGAAAAACAATGGGCCGAAGTTGAACCTAATTAAGTTCATTAGTTGAACAAATAGAGGAAAAAAAAGTAATTAGCACGACTTGACTAGTAACGTGCTGGACATAGGATAATTTTCCTTTTTAAGAAGTACCACGGAGCACTGCAGTGATACAACTATGTAGGTTTTCAGATTAACTTGAAAATCTCTGCACAGAGGAGTTGGCAGTGCTGATGTATAATGGTTTCCCAGAGAAGGTGAGAGGAACATGGTGAGCAACTTTATTGGAAATGGAAAGATGCATTGGTTCTTAAAAGGTGGTTCAAACACATATACAGTACAACTGGAACAAAGGTCCAAAAAATTGTTGTGGTATGTATTTGTAATCTGATTGTATAATCTGTTTTATAATACTGGCATTTTTCTGTAACAAAGAAGAGCATCCCTCCCCCGCCTTTTTTTTTTTTTTTTTTTAAACAGAACACTGCTTTGATCACATTATTAATGCCTTACCTGACTTCTATAAAATCGGTATACCAGTAATACTGTCAAATTCTTTTCAGGCCAACTTTCAATAGAAAAACAGCCTTAAATAAAAATCAAGTACAGGCCAAGCAACAGAGGGGATAAATGCCAATTTGTAAATACTGTGTTTCTATTTCTCCATTATTTGGAGCATTGTCTGGCATTGGGGCCTATTTATTAGGGTAAAGCTTGAAACAGAATATATATTAGTTTACTGTTATGAAGGAATGCTGCATTGCTTACAGTTTATTATGCCCTTGAGTGTCATAATGACTTTTTACCTGTATTAAATCCTTGTGCTTTTGTAATGAAATGCATGCTCTTGTGCCTTAATGAGCACTCGAACATAATTTATAATCAAACATTATGAATTTGCAATTGCTGCATTCCCCAGTCACACATAATAGCTTCCAATACACAACCCAACTTTATTTCTAGTGGATCAGTCACTCTTGCCTACTGGGTAAATTTTCCTCTACAAAGGTTTAGTAGAGCCCTTTTCACTCGGAAACAAAGGCAGGTCAAAACCATCTCTCTTAGCTGTGGAAGCCCTAGGGGCTCACTCCGGTTCTGATATTTCCTTACACAGCTGTTACAAATCATGGATACCTATTGCACTTGAATGGTAACAGGAAAGATGTTTTACCACCTTCTTTGGGTGATGTGCCACCACTAATACACAAATTATCACGGTTATTCTTTGAGCAGTCCCACCAAAAAAAGTGTTTTTGCTAGGTCAGAGTAAAGATACCAGAGGCTAGGCCTTTATTTGGAGCTAAATATAGCCTTGATATTATGAAAAAAAAAAAAAAAATCAAAAGAGATTGCCTAGAGATGACCATCTTGTCTTCCCTAGAGCCCAAGTGTAGTGTGGGTGTTTGTTTTTAAAGAAGATCCTTATATTACAGGAGAGAGGACCAAACCCCAGCTAGCTAATGTTGAATGTTGGCAGAAGATAAGAAAGAGGAAAGAAATAGTGATTGGATCATGATTCCAAATCTTCTCTGCAATAATTACAAGAACTACTACATTTTGTTTAGGTAATAACCCATGTGGGTTTCCATTGCTTAAAACTGACATCAAGGGAGAGATCCTCATTGATTTCAACAGAACTATAATCCAAACTTTTACTACATATTTTTCCTATTTTACACAAAACTTGGTTTAAGCTCTGTAATATTTTTTTTTTTAAACATAAAAGCTTCAGCACTTTAAAGCTTTTCTGGTGTTGATGGATCTCACTATATGTTTTCTGATTATCAGACATTCCTTTGAACATGTTTTATCCCAAGCTATGGTACTTTATGCCATATATTAAAAATATCCTCTACCTACACCAACAGAAATTAAAATTTCCCATAACTTACAATGTTCATATTTGTGAATTACTATAGCTAGAAATATTTCCTGTCACTTCATTATAAATAAGGAAAATCCAGTTAGCTAAGTTATACCGCAGTGAATAAATTAAGAGTGTTAGAGATGATTGATCAGATTCTCATCTTACTATTTTATGTTATTTGAAAAGGATACAAGGCTATGGAATATAAGAGGACTTATTTTATACCTTTGTGAATAAATAACTCCTTGTCTCTCTTTCTTTCTGTGTACATAGCAATATATAGTTAATATATATCAAATGGGTATTTTCAAATAGAATCAGTGAACCTAAATGTTTCAAACAGCCACAGGGACATATTTATTCCAAAGAGTGAGTCCAAAATGACACAGCTAATGAGTATGTCCTTGAAGGACTTAGGATGCATTTATGCATATGTAATTTGGTTACGATGGATTCATTAAGGAAAGGCTGAGATGTCCATATTACCTGAAGCCTATTTAAAGAGAACATCTGTTTTGCTAAATGGGGAGCTTATCTGAACTGAGAATGAGCAAGAGAGCTTATCATTGTACACGGAAAGAATAGAAGGAGGAAGGACTTAGACAAAATTGTTAAGCACCAACATCTGCTAACATGATCTCATGCAACAAAATAACCATGTAGAAAATTGCATGTTTTCTGAGTTTCCTAGACCCATCCATATATTCATAAGTATGTATATCCACTAGGCCATTAAAATCTACAGAGTAAAAACTAATAGATTTCTCCCTATGCTGTGTTCACCTTCAATGCCTTATAATAGCTCTCAGATAGTACCTACCTGCTGATTTGTTCAATTCTACAATTATTTTAACATTCTTTCAATGTGTAGTATACACCAGAAAGAGGCAAAGGAAAAAACAAAGCTTTCAGCCAGACATTCTGCATTTTATTATAGTGTGGCTGCAACAGATCCCCCAAAAATTCAATCTGGCACTTAATTTGGAGTGAGAAGCATTTAAATACAATATAGCTGTGACAATTTCACCTCCACCTAGCTCCTCTTCTAAGGCCAGTAGCTCAAGTCCACACAGCTACAGCAAAACATTGCAAATCAAGTATACTCCCCCATATCAAATGGCTTGATATTAATCACCAACCAATAACAATATATTTTGCAAAATCACATTCTGTAGAAAGGAGCCATAACAAGAAGATATAAATGAAGGAATATAAATAAATAACCACAGGTATAAATAAAGGAAGAATGCCCAACAAACTTGTGTCTCAACTGACACAAACCTGCACTTACCTAATGGTTAGTGGCGCGTCAAGACTGTGCTGAGAAACTGCTTTACTATGTGGCTTAGTAGGATCTGCAGGTACCAGTGCGCAGCTGCAGTGAGATCTGATCATCAGAAAAGTCCAAGCTGTGGAGACTTTCTCCTTGATTCTTCAGATAAAGTTCATTACTCTTGCACTATGAGCTTGGCTTTCTTATATTAATCCTGCTTACAACAGAATGTAAAAAAGCAAGAACTTCTTATCCTCTCTCCACCACTGGAACAAGGATTCCAGTACTAAGTAGAGCACAATTTATGGAGGAATTGGTTATACTCTTATTTTGCATTTTGTGTTATTTTAGCACATTTTTTTAAGTAAAAAATTCTGTATTTTTTAATTCTGAACTGTTCTTAAATGAGAAGTCATGTTTGAATTATATTATCCACTGTTAAAGTTCTCCACTTCTATCTTACCATTTTTTTCATGCAGAGCCAGCAAATTACCAAGGGAAGGCTAACCTTGTGAAGAGCTCATGTTATACTGTGTCCATTGCAATTCATTTCATGAAGTTAAGGAAGGTGTAAGATATCCCACTGCTTTCCCCTTCTGCTCTATTGAGACTGTTGGAGTCTTTCATGTTTTCATGACTATTACTGTTGACTTAATGATATTTGTGTACGTACCAGAGCTCAGATTTTTAATTAAAAATAGGTCCTGAGCATAAGGACAAGTACTCTCTGAATGTGAAAAATTATTTTTTTGATTATGAGCTTTTAAACATGTGTCTACCCGAAACATGACAGGAAATGCATAAATACTTTGTATCTCTGCCTCATTAAAATTAAAAATACTACAAAATTAAGCATGAGCAGTATGTATAAGAGTGCAAGGGATAAAAATAATTCCAGACTCACTGCAGGCTGGTCATTAGCAGTTGAGTACTTCTTGTTACCATCTCAAGCTTTCCCACAACAGCAGCTCCCATTCAGGTAGATACTTAGACCAACAGGTATAAGTAGAAAGTAGATAGGGGCCAAAGGCAGTGCTGTTTGTTTTACAGGTAGAATAAACAAAGAAACTAACTGTTTAGTCAGTATACTAGAAATAAAGAAAAAAATCCCAAACTACCAAATTGAAGAACTTTAATTTAGTTTATGAATTCAACACAAAATGAAGGCCATTTGATATCATGCTTTGCTTCTTCTTTTTAATGATTCATCACTCCCTTAATATAAGTATACTGTCCTAAAAATAAATGATATATAGGTAAGATGAAGTGAAAGCTTGAAATTTGTATTTATTGGCTACAGACCACTGTAGTGTTACTGGCAAATAAGGTGAAACAGTAAGTAAGAACCCAAGTTAATGTGCATTTCCTCTTCTCAGATTAACTTCTCATCTCTTTCCAATAACCCTGAATGTATATAGTAAACAGGCAACTGTGTTTTCCTGATGGCAAGTCCACCTCATTACTCATTGCTAAACTCAATTAGAGAACACAAACTTAATTCATTTTGAACATTACCTAGCAATGAATTTAAAATGAAAAAGACATTATGTACAGAAATGCTGCAGTGATGAATGGAGACAGTAGCTGTGATTTACCTCAATTATTTAAGTATTTTGCTTCCTGTCTTTGCTCCAACCCCCATATATTTAATTCTTAAAATTCTGCTATGGAAAGCAACAGAGTACAGTTTGTTTTCCTCTTAACTGTAGGATGGGAACCATAATGAGATTTCTAATTTCAGCTTCCAGTAATCATACTAGTTTTCTCTTTTCTAGTGGCAGTCTTCCTAATTGAAAATATTTAGTTCTTTTTTTTTCCTCTGAAAAACTGAAAGACAACTTCCCCATTTTGTTAAAGTAGAGGAAAAGGCCCCTTCAACTAGCTGCCTGCACTGATTGAAATCAGTTTCCTCCTCTAACTTGCTACTTTAACCATTCAGCTTCCTGTTATATGACAAGAATATTGATCAGTGAATTGATCAGTGATTGACTGAATAGTGAATTTCAGACAAACTTTTTTTTTTTTTCTCTTACAATCAAGACATATACTTCCTCCTGTTACATGCAGTACTGCCAGGATAAAAAGCAAAGGAAAATCATCAATAAATGAAAATCTTTTGTTTCACAGATTGAAAGGCACAGCAGACTTCTGTTAAAGACTCTGTGAAAGGCATAACTGTACATAGAGAGAATGTTTCCATTAGGCACCTGGGGCTGGCTGCCTCAGGCCTTTGCTAAGCAGTCAAAAAAGCATCCTTCATTTGGGAAACTCTCCCTGTATTCTCAGCTGAGATTCTGATCACTCTGCAGTCGTCGTCTTGAAAGGCCATTTTTGCCTGTTATCTGTTTCGTATTCTTCTGAAGTTCACTCACTTTGTGATTGGCATCTCACGCCTCCAACATCACTCCTACATCAAAAAGCTCTTAGCGCTAGCCTAGCCAATTGCCATGGTCTCACCCTTCTGCAAAAAGCAAAGTCTTTTCCCCCCTATTCAGTAACTGCTTTTCTCTTTAGCCTGCACTACTGATTCTCAAAGGAGTTTTAAATCTAAAGACTTCAAAATGCCAGGAGAGGAGAAACGAAAACCTCCATAGAAGCAAAGTCTTCTGAAGTACTGGTGGATAAAATACTTGATCTTTGTTTCAAACCACGCATTTATAACCATAAAGTTTTTTTTCTAAGACTGCAATAGTATAAAAAATTGCAGAAAATGAAAGTCCAGCACTGGTTAATGTTTTGTTAGCAGCATTGCTGAAAATGAGTGAGCCCACAGGAAGCCTAACAAACAAGTTGAAGTACAAAGCAAGCTAGCAGGCATTTACTTTTGCAGACTCAGAGGTTTACTTAGAATCACGGGAAAATTCTAAAAGCTTTTTAGAAGCACTCTAGTAGCAGTATGCATTTAAGGATCCCCAGGACCAGATTTTTACCTTTTTGAATTCCAAAAAATACATGAATCACTGATTTACCAAACTAATTTCAGAGAAGATGCTCCAAAATGAAGAATGGCAGACTGAGAAGGTTAGAAAAAATGATGAAAAATACTCAGTTGGACAAGAATTTCAGAGGTGAAGAAGACTGAAAATGCAAGATTGGTGGAAAATAAAACACAAGTTTCTGAGAATCCAGCATATAATTTTGTTTAGAAATAGTGATTTGAGTAAAAATGCTTGTTAAAAGGATTTATTTCTTAATGTCAGGAGTAGGTAGCAAAGTCTCAGCTCTGCCCCTTTATCATGCAAAAGACAACACAGAAACAGCACTTGAGGGGAAGTTAGGCTATACAGTCTGCACAATCAGAGGCTTAGGCAGCAATACTTGCCTTCCTGAGCCTGCTGTGCCTGTGCGATATGTTCCTCAGCCGTCAGAAAACAGCAATGTAGATGACAGACCATGCATCACAGCCATGCCCTTTAACTTTGGAGAATTCAGCCTTACTCAGACCTATTTAAGCATGGATTTTAGTGTGCTGTGCTATGTTTTTAGCATTAATTGTAATCTTTGTCTACTGTATTTTGTTAGAAAAGATAAAGGCAATCAAGATGCCTTTATGTCAAACCCTTTTGCTAAGGGTGACTGTAAGATGTAAGTGGATCAAAACAATTGCACAATACATACCTGGCAAGAGAGGAAAAAAATGAAATCCTTTCCTTCAGTGAAGCTAGGACAAATATTCCTATATTAATTCTGAAATGTCCAAAGTGCTTTCCATTTTCAGAAACAGAAATGTGGAAGAGGGTGAAACAGAAATTATGTGGGACAGAGTTTTTCCTTCAGAGGCTTTACAACTGTAAGAATAGCAGAAGAGCAAATGGATCTGCCAAGAGAAGAGTCATTTTGCCATTTTGGAAAACTGCTGTGAAGAGCTTAATTTTATAAGAAAATCTACTCTGAATTTGTAAAATAAAGCAGAGAAAAGGAAGGTTTGTCCCCAGTTCTTTTATAAACCAACAAGCAGAATGTAATTTTTTATTACACCTTATTTAGTGATTGAGAAAGCAATAAGAACAACTTCTTTGTAAAATTTCATACAATATTTCTAAAATGGCAGGAAGTCTTCAAAAAGTCTTCATGATGTGACCATATCTCCATATCTTCAGTATATGAACTAAAATTTATTTACTTTGGAAATTTAGAAGGAGTTTTAGATATGCGTGCAATGCATTTTGTCCCATCTATTCTTGCAGTTAAACTATTTTTAGTATCATTTCTATTACATAGGTTTCTCACAAATATTGTCAGCACTGGTTAAGCTTTTAATTGTAGATAAAGCTCAACAGTGCTAACTAAACAAAGACTTCTCTGATAAACGAGCTCACTGCTGGCTATCCTATATATAGCCCATTATTTTCTGCTAGGAACCAATAAATCAACAAAGGTAGTTATTTTCTCTGGGAGCTTGCTTAGTGTTGAAAAAGAAATCTTCAGTAAATCTTAATTACTTTTGGATTTTTATTTTTTATACTGATACGATAAAAGAAATTAATTCTGACATTTGGAGAACTTCACAGGAAGTTATCTCCACATACCCATCATTAAAAGCACTAAACTGAATAGCCCTTACTTAGCAGAAAATTATACAGACTTGTGAGACTGCAATTTTGACAAACAAGCAAAACCATTTAACTGACAAATAGCTTCAGACAGTGCATTTCATGAGGAGCTTTTAATTAAGTAGACTCTAAGTTTATAGAACAAGGATGATATTACTGAAGTTCATTTTTGAATCAGTGGAGACTTAAATGTATTTCCAAGGGAAGCTTATCATGGCATTTCATATACTCATGATTTCAACATAGATTTAATCTCTTTTTTTTTTTTTTTTTTTTAACCTTTGAATGACTACTCAAAGGCCAGAGAACCCAGGCTGTTCCTAGAATGAATTGGCATTTTGTCAGGATCTCTTTCTACAATCAGCTGTCTGACTGGGTCTCTACTGTATCTTAAAAAAATGTGAACATGACTTCAGTTTTGACTTTGACATATAACTGTGTGGTATGTTCCAACTGATTTTAAATATTTTCTTACTTTCCAGTGTCATTGTGCTAAAACTTGTAAATTACTGTATTATTTATTACTGCATGTATATATTTTATTAACATGCTAAATCCACTAAATAAATCATTTGACGATACACTGTTACTTCATATAAATTTGACACTGTGATTGGAAACATGAAAGAGCTGCATAGATCTACATTGAGAAAAATCTACTTTTTTTTTTTTTTTCATCAGCACTGTGAAAGCCAAAATATAAGCAGAGAGGAGCTGGATGTTTCCCCTTGGGCAAGGATGAGAACGGCACAGAGGTGATGTCTGGAAGTTTACCGTTTGTAGATTGCTTGAGGTAGTTATGGTATAATGTGTTTTACCTGACTGATGAAAGATCATTCATCTTGCCACTTACTCAGCTTAGGAAATATTTTTAACCTTCCTGAATGATCAGTTAAGAAGTAGCTTGGCCATGCCCCTTTCACAGCCAGCACTCATCTACAGAAGATGCAGGATTAAGAGAAAGCTGAGGCAAGCAGCTGAGGAGGATAAATTAATGAGATTCATCAAGAAGTCTAGAGAACATGATCTATCAAGAATGACTGGAAGAACAGTAGAAAGGAGGAAAGTAATTAAAGTTTCTTGCTGGAGAAAGGCAACACGTTGCTTCTTACTGAGAGCTTAGCCCTACTTGTATTTCATCTCTCTATGTCTATCCTGTCTCATAAAGGGCTGCATTTTCTGGAGCAATGTCTTAGGATTTAAAGTATCTTATTTAATCTGCAGCAGGTAGCAAATAAGCCAATGAAATTGAATTAATTTAGTGTCAAAGATAACTGTGAGGGGATGTAGTTGTTTGGGGTTGGAATTATTGTGATCAGGTGGGCTTTTCAACCTGTATTCAGCAGATAAAAAGAATTATGTCTCTTCCAAGTACTGTCCTATACTTTTGTCTAACATAACATGCTGCAAACAAACAAGTTTGCCTGAAGTCCTTCATCTGACTTCTGAAAGAAAGAAAGGATGGAAAATACAGGATAGGAGGGATTTGGAATATAGTCTTGATAATGGCAGAGATTTCCATGTCGCACATGATTTTAAATATCTGAAATGTTTCAATGCATAACAGAAGGTAATCATAAAAATATCTAGTTTTCTGAGAGCTCTCTATACTCATCTAGCAAAAATGCTAATGTAACTTCATAAAGCATCACTAGGAACCAACATACAGTTTGTATTTAACAGGTATAAAGCAAACAAAGGAAGTGGCTGCTTCCAGAATATGTCATTAAAAGTTATGAAAGCCTTCCCACCAGATGTTATGGGTGATAACAGGTTTACACTGTTTCAAAGCAAGAGTGAAGAAATTTATTGAAAAGAAATTCACTAAGAGTTGCTAAACATATAAGGACTGTCTCCAACTCATCATATCCCTAAATTGCAACTAGTTGGAGACTGGGCAAATACTCAGGGGAAGTATTGCATATACTTTCTCTGGGTCTATATTCTTGAGAAATTACTTTCTGGCCATCACTGCGGATGGGATACTGGAATAGGGGGATCTTCAACTTGATCTTGCTTATTTGTTTTTATGTCCTCATGTCTGTTTCATTTTTCCTTTTTTCTACATTGCAATTCTATTATTTCTTTATTTGATTCTTCATGAGATTAACTTGGTGATCAGAGTCTCATCATACGTCACTGACGTATCTGTTATGAAATCTACAGGACTCATAAAAGTTTATTCGTATGATGTCGAGACATTCCCTGTGCTGGATGACATGTTTTACAGAAGAATCTAACTCTTATCCTATGTAAGTGATCTCATTGTTTTCATGAAGTTGATGGAGTATTCATGCCTTGACACTAGAATACAATAGCTTCTATTACAACCTATGTACTTCACTAGAAATTAGGCTCATCTCAGGAAATTTTTTTTGTAAATTTTGGAAATGTATTGTGCACACTGTTTTATTTTTTGAGGTATTGGATTATCCAGAGTGAATTTTCTTTCTTTCCAATAGCTCATTACAAATCCTTTACACAAGTTGGAAATAATGCACTCAGTCTGCATATGCAGACCCACATGCAGGATTCTCTGCTCTCTTCAGATATACACACTTGTAAATTAGCAATTTTATCTTCCAGTCCAAATATCTACAGGTACAATGATCTATTTATGCATTTTGATTTGCAGAGTAATTCTTTAAATCTAGATATGTTCTACTGAATTATAGGTTTTAATAGCTTCAGTTGTATCATGAAGTAAGCATAAAACCAGAAATTGACAGATTTTCTCATTACTGTTGAGAATAGTAGCCTACAGGAGAAGGAAGAGGATGCTTTCATTTGCTCCCTTAACAGCATTTTCACAAAATATGGTGACAGATTTGACTGGTAAAATGCTGTATTTATATATCATAATTGCAGTTTCAAATATTTTTGAGATTTTTTTTCTTCCATCTCCCTCTGCTAAACAGATGGAGTCTAAATTTTGGGTTAAAGCATGGTTTTGTTCCAGTGTTTTTTGTTCCCTCCCCCCTCCAAAAGTAATACAAGAAAACAAAATCAAACTGATCTTGACTTGATAGGCAAAGCAGAAGTTGCCATGCATGCATGATAGTCATAAGAGAGACAATAAGAAATAACTGTCCCTTGCAATTTTTCAAACAGTGAAACTGTACACGGAGAGATAAAAGAAATAATTACTTGAAGAGCAGCTACTCACAAAGCATTTTTAATGGATGTGTCATTAATTCCTAACTGCTGTCAGAATAAATGTTCTCTTGGAAAATCGCTATATTTAAAGGGAATTAATGTTTTTTAGTTTTTCCTGCAATAGGCATCAAATGAGAAGAAAATGAAGGGCAGTCATTGAAGACTGAAGGAACTTGAGAAGAAGTAAAAAAAATTATTTCAAGATGTAGGTGGCTTATGTTATTGTAAGTTCCACTAAGAAAAATCATTGACTAATACACCATTCCTTGCATATAAATCTTGTGCCTACCCTCCAGTCAAGAAAGGCATTTCTCAGTATTGACCTAGTTAGTTGCACAGTAGAAAGAAGCACACATTTTTCCCTCCTCTAAGAGGATTTTCCACAAGGAATTCTTCATATCTGCATATGTGTAAGTATAAGACTACAGCAGGTTGAGCCCACATTCTTTTGGTTCTGTACAAATGTTCTTTGTACAGAGATAAGGTAGTTTTAGCTTTGTTTTATGCCACAGGGAACCAAACATTAAGAGTTATCTTACAGAGGAGAGGACCTTACTCACTGATGTATAGAGCAAACATGCCTGTCAATTTTTCTGGCAGGAGACACTAATCCTCCTTTCATTAGCTTACAAAATCATTCAGCAATCAATTACTCTAGAAATATTTAAATACTTTGAAGTTCTATCTGAGAGAATGCCACCTGCACATTGGTACAAGACTGCACGCTTTCAGGAGCTTGTGGGAGACCATGTCTGGGTGTGCAAGTCAAACCCAGATGATGAGCACTCTCAGAAGAGCAGCTGTATGTAAATTTATCTTATATTTCTGAGAATGTTCAAAGGCATGGGGTAAATGTGCAAGTTATAAAAAGTATCTACATGAAAGACTGTCTCTGCTTCCCCTACAGTGCATCCTGTGTAGGTCCAGAGATAGTTCATAATCGTGTTGGTTTTTCTCACGAGGTAATTCAAAAAACAGTTAGTGCCAGCTTGCCATCAGTGAGGTCTTACTGTGGCAGAAAGGAAACTAAATGGTTTTCTCCTTCCATAAGAGCCAAACTTTGCCCCACAACACATGCAATATGCTCAGTATGATGCCATGACAATCACAGAAGTGAATTATTTATTTGCTACACTATATCTTCTAACTGGTTTCAGGTTTTCAGATAACATGTTGTTTTTCAAGAGCCTGGCAATCATTTTAAGGCTACATAGTTAGTTCTCACAAGACAGACTTCAAGTGAAGATGCAGGTCTAAAAACAAAATATCAGAAAGTATTTTCTGCACTTCAGGGGCTGGATGAATGAAGGGAAACTTGAATACATACAGATAAAACTAAACTATTTTAAAAGCAGCTAAAGCAATTCTGCTTTCTTCCATGCAAATAATTTTTTCCAAATCCTTTAAAAAAACTCTAGGCTTGTCAATTTTTATTTTTACCACTTTCATATACTTACAGATGTAAAGTACCCAATAAAAGAGAAAATTCAGCGGACAGACATAAAGCAGAGGAAAAGCTGTTTTTCTTCTGAGAAGTACAGCTAGTGAAACATGATTTCCAGTTGGTGCCTACACCTTCCCTTACCGTAGAAACTCCAGTTCTCACCTACAACCGTCTGCCACTGCAGCCCTTCCAGTATTTGCCCTTCTTTCCCTGTCCCTTCCCTGCCCCACATGTCTAGTATTTCCTCCCATAGGTCTGAAGACTACAACTGAAAAATGCTGACGCTGTGCAGCTCACCATACCTGCACAAGCACTGTAACAAGGAAAGCAGATGTCCACTAGGCAGATGTCACACTTTCACACCTTTTCCTCCATGGAGCATCGATCTGGGACTCTTCCCTCTACCCAGCACTGACTTTAACAAAACCTGTAGAAATTTTAATCTTTGGGGTGTCTACTCTGTTGCATTTGATTCAAGCTGGTCAGCTCCAGGTTAGTGGAGGAATAAGGGCGAGAAAAAGCAACAAATTCCGTACGATTGTTTCCTTAGATGCACACGGCGTTAGGGACACTGATGCACAACATATACAGCACAGTGGGTTGTAAGTCAGCACCTCATGAACCATTTAAATGTGTTCAGACACTTCTTAAACATATTAAATGTTCTTCTATTACTGTATAACACAGAGACCCAGCAATGTAGACACTGAACATCTTGACTGTATTTTCCTTAAAAATGCCTATAAAGTGATATTATATGACATTTTTATGACAAACACTAGATCATTTTATAGAAAACTCTGGGTACGTGCTGCTATATTTCTCCAATGCTAGTCATCAGAACTGCCTCACATTTCTTCTTTTGGGGGGGCTATATATTTAAGAATGTATTAAAATTTGACTTTTCAATTCCCCAGATCAAGATTTATAACCATACTTGTTGATTTGAGGTTATGTGTAAGCACAGGAAGGTCCCTATTTTGTAGATCCAGCATGGACCTTTTCTCTTCCGAGAATAGCAGATTTTGTGGTATATGATCATTCAAGTCATCTATTAAACATCTTCTAGGGAGACAGTTACTGCTGATGCAGTGCCTGTTTGCAAGAGGTCCCTCAATAATGGGAATAGATTGGACTATTACAAACAAACCTCATTTCCCCTGTCTCTTATCAGCATAGGACAAGAATAATTGTGACAAATGCTATTTTTTTCTTCTAAATATGGCAGTGGGGTACACTGCCATGTTCAGTTTCGATGCCACATTTTAAAAAAATTTGCTGCTATGGAGGCTGTGTATAGACTATGTGCTTTAGAGAGTAGACAAGTGAATTTTTATTTTCAACTTGTAAGGTCAGTAAAATATTGAAATTAAAAAAAACTCTGAAGGTCACAGAAGACAGCATTTAATAAAACCCCCCTGCTTTTAAAAGTGGTAGAAGAAAAGCTCTGTATTCCACTGCAGCAGAACCAGTACCTATTTACCCCTTTTCTAACAATACCAGAGCTTAGCAAAAGATCAGGAATTCTCTGCTTGTGCTGTGACTCTGTTTCATATGTATCTGCCTTTGATTTATATTTTGATGCAATACTTTTACTTATGATATACATCTGCTTGGCCATATGCCAAACTTCCCAATACCTAAAATATCTACAACATCTATCTGCATCTACATAATACATTCAGTGTCCCTCGGGGACAGTGAACCCCTAAATGGGACCAATGTTTTAAGATAGCTATCAACCCAGCATGACACTGGGAGTTTTCTAGAGTTTAAACAAAGAACTCAGATTCCCTTGGCAAGTCATGTCAGAGATGTGCAATGGCTCACAGTGCTCAGAGTGCACAGCACTCTGCTCTCCGCTTAGCAGTGAGGAGTTTCAGCAGTGCAAGGAGGACCACAATGATCTTCCAAGGGCAGCTAAGCAAGCTCCATTTGACTTCAAGCAGATGTTTTCATCAAGAGGAATAACCTACACAGCTTCCCAAAATTTATTTGAAATGATATGAGATAGACCCAGAAAATTTCAGGCACACTAAACAAAATTCAGAATCTGGCCCTGTTTCTTCTCAGACTGCTACACTTGAAACACAGAGACAACTGCGTAATAGGAAGGCAACTTGAAGTTTATGCACTTTTTAAAGCATCTTGTTGTCGTGCTTACAATATCAGCACAGTGCTGTCATGCTCACAGTTCATCCCAATCTAATCATACTCAGACAATCTGCTACATAATACTCCTGGGACTACCTCTGTATCAGTCTTCCTCATTGTTTAAAATACCCTGTAGAGTTGATTCCTCCAGGGAAAGTACAATGTAGGAAAGAGAAGGAAGAAAATAATTTAGAACCTATACATACAGTTCTAGCTGAAATTAATAAGATGTGAGACATAAAGTTCAGCTGCATATCCACAGGAGCTGTTTCTACTATGAAATGAAATTGAATAAATAAGCCATAACAGTTAAACAATTGCTAGGAAATAAACAGGCAAGTTAATAATAGATCTAAGCATCTTTTAGACCTTTTGAGTTCTTAAATATGACTTAAGATACCAAACATAAAGGGTTCTTCAGTTGAGAGCTGAAAAACCTTTACAAGGACATCAATTTCGTTCCTCATTTTTCAATTTTCCTTTGGAAGGAATTGCGATTTTCTTTTTGTCTCCCAAAGTTACAAATTAGAACTCAGTAAATTAAAATTGTTTTCCAAATTGTACAATAAAGAAGTGGCTACTCCATAAGATTTCGTATCATCCTTGGCATTACTTTTCAAGCTTTCAAGACAAAGGTGACTTGTTTAAAACATTAGTTTGATTGTCTGCTTTGAAATAACAGATGTACCATTGTGCATGGCAGTGAGTTTTATTTGTGTGCTCTCTGTTATGTTCCTTTGAGAACAGTAATCCAAACCAAACCTTTGGAAGGAGGGGAGATTTGCTGAAACTACTTTGAGGGAAAGTTATTGAAACTTCAGAATGCAGCAAACAGAAGAATCCCAGCCTGAAGCTGGGAAATGGCAGCTTGTTCACAGACAGACAAACTAAACTTAGGAGCAGGGAGTAAAAAAATAGGCCTCCAACAGATCAGAAATAACAGTTTCTAGGGAAAAAATATACAGCCATTCAGAAAGTCGTGAATTAACCAAAAGCAAGGATCCACCTTTGCAAATACACAGCAGGTAGGGGAAAAACTAATGTATAAGCATCTCTTATATCTATTTTGTCTGACCTAGTACTTTTAATATTTCTTCATGTCAAAATTTATCTAATACTTACCTTGTTGATGTAGTAATGAAACACAGTTTTCTTTAATTTAAAGGCCTTTCCTTCTTTAGGGAGCTCAGCATCAGGAAGTCTCAGCAGAATGTCCTCAAGTTCTACACAACTTTACTTGTCCATAACTATATTTTTTATTATTTTCTTTTCCTGAGGAAATTAATTTCTACACAAAATACATTGATTTTTGCTTAGAAAAAAATTCTAAACAAACATGAACCCTGCCCGTGCCCCTTCTTAAGCTAAAGGTTACCTGTGTGGGTAGACAGAAATAGAGGGGCATAAAGAAGTGTAAGCAGACAGATATATGCCATTTTTATTTCATAAGAAAAATTGAAATTCTCTTAATTCTGAAAAGGATTTGCACAACATTGATGTATTTCATACTTCAGACTTGAGTTTTTATATAATATAATACCATCTTCCCTCATGTTTCTTTGATTCCTTATAACTGAGTTGAAATAATACTCGTTTCCCCCTTCTTCCTGCCCCAAAGGTAAGACTACTTAAATTGATGAGGTATTCTTGCACAGTTATAAGACATTTCTATTATACCTCACAATATCTGATCTATGAACAGAGCAAGAAAATTAAAATGTGATTATCTTAGACTCTAAGGATTAAACCTCTGAATTTTGCGAGAATCTGTCTTCTCTCTTGGCTAGACCCGGCTATCACATACTATTTACAGAGAGATAGAATATGAAGAATCCACAGCCCTGCAATAGGAATTATATGAAAAATATTTGCAGCTTCTTTTCAGGTTTTCCTGCAACTCTGAAGCACCAAAATACCTTGACACGTTTTAAAAAGAAGCAGCATTATATTTCTCTTAGGGGAATGTCCTCCCTTATTTTTAAGGGAGATTATCCCCTCAGTCTCTAACAAGATAGCTCCCTCGGGATTTATATATATTCTATATATATAAAGCAAATTTAGATTTCCTTAATGTATTGATGAAACTTTTCCTTCTCTTCACCCTTAGAAGAAGAGGAATTAATATGACCTCACTGTCTCTAATAAACTGTCAGAAGTTGGAATTGAAAGAAACAGCATCTCCAGGAGTCTAAAAAGCTGAGCTAGGAGTTCAGACTCTGCTGGAACAGCAGTAGGAGACTGATATCAGTATCTTTGGCAGAAGAGCTGAAATACTATTCTATTCCTTTTGATGGAAATAAGCACTAGGCATATGGTAGAAATATGCTGTATCCTTTAATCTTTAGAAAACATGGGATTAATTCTTTTCTCTCCCCCAACCTGTATACTTAGGGAAAGCCTGCTATTGACTGCTTGTTAGAAGGTGGAGTAAAACATTCAACGAAACCAAATCAAAATGTTGTAGCAGAAGGCTATGTACCCCAAAAAGGACATTCTCAGTTTACTTATTTACTTATTTCCATTACTTTTTTTTGTCGTTGTTGGACTCTGATCTTGACAAATACCCTTTACTCAACTGTCATGGTTTAGGCCCAGCCGGCAGCTGAGCGCCGCTCGCTCACCCCTCCCCCAGCGGGATGGGGAGGAGAAGTGTAACAAAAGGCTTGGGTCGAGATAAGGACAGGGAGAGATCACTCACTAATTACCGTCACGAGCAAAACTGAACTTAGAGAGGGAATTCATCTAATTTATTACCAAGCAAAACAGAGTAGAGCAATGAGAAATAAAATCAACTCTTAAAACACCTCCCACCACCCCTCCCATCTTCCTGGGCTCAACTCCACTCCCGGCTTCAACCTCCTCCCCCCTCAGCGGCACAAGGGGGCGGGGAATGGGGGTTGCGGTCAGTTCAGCACACGGTGTCTCTGCTGCTTCTTTGTCCTCAGGGGGAGGACTCCTCTCAACATTCCCCTGCTCCAGCATGGAGTCTCTCCCGCAGGCTACAGTCCTTCACGAACTGCTCCAGCGTGGTCTCTCCCACGGGGTGCAGACCTTCAGGAGCAGACTGCTCCAGCGTGGGGTCCCCCCATGGGGTCACAAGTCCTGCCAGCAAACCTGCCCTGGTGTGGGCTCCTCTCTCCATGGGGCCACAGGTCCTGCCAGGAACTTGCTCCAGCATGGGGCTTCCCACAGGCCACAGCAGCTGCCTCCACCTGCTCCGGCGTGGGGTCCTCCACGGGCTGCAGGTGGAATCTCTACACCCCCTCATCCTTCCTCCATGGGCTGCAGGGGGACAGCCTGCCTCACCATGGTCTTCACCAGGGGCTGCAGGGGAATCTCTGCTCTGGTGCCTGGAGCTCCTCCTCCCCCTCCTTCTGCACTGACCTTGGTGTCTGCAGAGTTTCTTACATCTTCTCACTCCTCTCTCCGGTTGCAAAAGCTCTCCCAACTGTTTTGTTTTCTTTCTTAAATATGTTATCACAGAGGCACTGATTGGCTTGGCCTTGGCCAGCGGCGGGTCCGTCTTGGAGCCGGCTGGCATTGGCTCTGTCAGACACAGGGGAAGCTTCTAGCAGCTTCTCACAGAAGCCACCCCCGTAGTGCCCCCGCTACCAAAACCTTGCCATGCAAACCCAACACATCAACCCCTATAATAATTTCCCTGCACTAAAATTATAATTCTGAAGTCTGTGCTTTTGTAGGAAACAAACAAATGTGCTGTCCTGATGAATCTGGACTGGATACAGCCCCTGTTTCTGGTGTGACTTATTTTTCTCTTTTCTCAGGAGAAGAAATGTAAGTGTGCCTCTGATCTGTCTCTAGTTTTATGCCGTTAAAGTGTCACTAGAAATAGTGTTTTCCATTGATGAAATTGAGGAAGAAGGGTAATCAACCCCTGGCATTACTTTCAGGTACCAAACTGAGTTCACCTGCATGGCAGCTAGAAAGCTTTTGGTTTTGGATGTGCAGTGAGCGGATTCAGTATAGAAATTACTGAAGGAGAATAAATATGGAATACCAAGGCAACATTTTTTTTACCATAATCATACCTCAAGCATAGATTATTCTTAAGTTTTAAAGTGAAAATCCAATTTGAATACT
Organism: Grus americana; assembly: GCF_028858705.1. NCBI lineage: Eukaryota > Metazoa > Chordata > Aves > Gruiformes > Gruidae > Grus > Grus americana. Next base: position 73,614,199 of record NC_072891.1, on the reverse strand, counting down.
AGATGGGAGTTGTGCAGACAGGAAAGGTGCAAAGCAGATGTACCAATACTTTCCTGCAGCAGATAAAGTGCAGAACTGACGCACAGAGTCTTCATATACATCTAGGTGACTAAGCAATGGAAAGTGAATTGGAGAAGTAAGGAAAAGCTGATGGACTGTGACATTTCTTCTGTTTATGTGTCTACTTCACTGACACTTGACAGTTATTAAAGTTGTCCTTGTGTTTGAGGGAGTCATTTCCAATTGCCTGTACATGCAAAAGCTTTCAAGAGAAATACAGTGTATCATTCTAAGAGTTCCACACTTTAAAGTTTTTCCTACTTAAACCTCTACTTCAAACAAATTTTCCAGGCAGAATGAGAGAACAAGTGTTGAGTTGTTCTGACACTTTCTATTACAGCATCTGTCCTGAATTTTTCTTATGCCCCAGATGCTACATCTTTACATATTGACAGTGAAAAACTGGCATAACATAGCTTTCACTTTTCGAATTAGGTGATGTATTTACTTTCCCTTTGAAAGCACATGCCTCATTTCAGGACATTTGTTGTCAATGGCAAAGCTAAGGATGCCTGTTCCAAAGTCAGTTGGGAGACAACATAGAAATAAAGGATGAGGACTGACCTAAATGAAAAAAATGCAGATATAATTCTAGAAAATCTGGAAAAACAATACACACAAGGCAGATGACACTTCAGAAAATTGCCTCATGTTGAAGAAGACTCATTCAAGGAAGATGTCTGCCTTCTCCCCACCAACCTATCATCTCGCATGGATATAAGGTGGTAAAGTTTGGCTCCAACAGAAGGTGATGACATTTAGATGCCATAATGTAGTTTCTGGAATAGGGGGGAAAATCAGCTGATGCTTCTCCCAGGCTGGATTTGTCCCATAGGTTTCCAGATAGATCCTAGTGGCTTAAAAGACTTATGAAATGCACCTGACATTTCCGTAATTCAGAATTGCATCAACTTGGTCTAAAACCTAAAGTGTGTGGATGCTTGTGCCTCCTGCTAGCCTGGAAAATGAATGTTACAGGGTGTCCACACACATTTTGTTTTCTATCAAATAACAAAACAGTGTGACTTTAGCAACAAGGACAACAAACAAAAATAAAATGTCCTGAAAACTAAATCCTCTAACATCTCTCTTTTCTGGCAACAGTGAGTTGGCCTTCTCCCTCTAGGGAACCACTCTGCACTCATCTATTTTGAAACAACCCTATCTGAGAGTCAGGAATCAAGTAATCTTCTGGGCTGCTAGACTGTTAAAATCTGCTGCCTGGGCCTCATTCCTGTCAGTATGATCAAGTGTTCTTGTGGGTCTGTTAATTTGTTTGCCACCTTTAAATTCAGCAAGCTCTCTGTGTAGGGAACAGAATGTAGAAATATACTTTGAAGCCCCTATCGACAGATCTGCTAATTAAATGTCAATCTTAAAACTTATTCAGCTAGACTCTACCACCAAGCCTAGCAGAGTTTCCAGAGTTGGAACCTGGAATAAAAGCACATCAAGGAACAATAAAAAACCCACATAGTATCACTTTAATATCATTTTTCATAAAGAATCTAATTTGCAAAAGGAATTTAACTTTCAATTTTCCAGCAACTGAAACCAGTGGGAGATTTTCCTGAACAAGCCTAAGGATTCAGAACGGCACTATTCTCTGTGAACTCATTCATCTTCCACTCTACCGGTATTTAGTTATGCAATACCTGGCAGCAAAAAGTCAAGAGGTCTATGTACAAGATATAGGGTATCATATGAACCAGGGAGATGTAGTTCAGGAATGATTAAATGGCAAAATACAAGGGCAGTAAGTGACAGAGTTGCCCATGTTTGCATATCCATGGGAAAGATGTCTATCACAGTGCATTTTTAAAGGTTAGCAAGAGCTGTAGGAAAACTACAATGTAATGCTTTCACATGCCTTTGTACTGCTAAGGAGATGGGATTAGGAAGTATATCAGAATGACTGCTTACTCTGATGATGTTATCCTGTGAGATATCTTGGAGTCTTGGAAGAAAGGCAATAGGTGAAATCTAAGCCAAGTTTTCAGACTATGGAACTGAAGTTCACATAAGAAAATTAATGTGACTAAGCTTGGCAGTAAGAAGAAAAAGATAAAGTAGGTGTTTGTATATAAAGTCAAAATAGCAGAGAAAAAAACCCCACATATCAGTGTGAGTAAGAGCTCTTTTCATTCCAAAGATAATAAGGTTCAGACATAAACTTCAGAATTAATATCACAGGGGAATTTGAAAGACATTTGCATTTCCAAATTTTGACCTGAATGTAAACTTTGTCTCAGGCTTATCTAACACTTTGGATAAGGTCCTCTTCCCTTTCACAAGCAACACTAATACAATTAACACAGGCTGATAAACCATTAGTGGAAGGAAAAAGCGGAGGGGAACACATTAGTTTGATCGGTAGATTCATCTTTATATATGGTAAATGTGAAATGGCACTGGATCACACTTAACTGTGGAGAAAGGCAGGATGTTTTGCAGGGAGTTGAAAAGAAGAGATATGTACATTGTCCTGAAAATAGCCTTCTAAGTTTGCATACCCGTTATGTATGATCTTCTTCCTTACTACATTTCTACTGTGATGTCAAACACTGTACTTACAGGGAAGCATTAGGAAAAAGGTAAAATGTAGTTTAGGGGGGTATAAAACAAATACAGGTAAGGTATGTTGTAATTAAGGATTAAAATCTGGCTTTAAAAAAATCATTGTCAAGCATGTTTCATGAAAAATCACAAGCTTTCATTGTAACTATTTACATCAGAGCACAATGTACTATAGCAGTATATAGGTATTCAGGGAACCCAGTTGCTTAAAGGAAACTATACTTTAAATGGTTCAAGTGAAAGAATGAAATGTGCATGAGTCTTCACTGTTATGTCCTGTTTGTTTCCAAGAACATGTAACTGGATGTCATACTACCTTAAAATTTTGGTTCATTTCACAACCCTTACTTTTAAAAACTATGCTTAATAACTTAAAATTCTATATACCTCTTCAAAGTAGATCCAAAAAGAGCTCAAAGAAAACTAGAGTCCGATGCATGTACACCAACACATCTGCAAATTTAGCCAAGATGAAAGAAAATCTGGTTTCATATTGTGATCATCACCATGAGCTCTGTACCAGACAGCAGATATCTAGAATTCCTGCTTCTGCTTGGAAATTAGACATAGACTGTACCCATTTGGCTTGATTCAGTCCCCCTCTGCAATGGAAAGTTGAACCAATCTTAAATCACTTTTAAATGGCAAAAGCTTCCAGGTACCTCTCAATGTTTTCCACTGATCGAACTTCACTTTGCCAGACTATCCACCCGAATGTTGCAACTTTCAGCCAAACTGCCACCTAAAAGTTCTATGTCTGCTTAGTGATCTATACATCTCAGTCAAGAACGAGGCCAAGCTTGTCCTGAGGCTTTCTGAAAGAGAAGAATCTCATAGATACTGATATGAAGTTTCTCTCAAGTTTTAAGAGAGAAATATACATGCTACTCCTATCCTATATATCTGTACAATATAACTTTGACCCTAGCTGCAAGGTGCTGTACGTACCATATTATGACATATTTGCATTCAACAAATCTTTAATCAGGGACACAGCCTTCTGAGTATAGAGGCAGCTGCTTGTATGTTCAATTACCGCCTGCTACAGTGTTTTATAAAATGGCTTGCTTACTTTGGTTCCCTTGTGCTGCGTTTTCTAAATGCCAGCTAAAAAATCATTTTGGAAGAATGTAATTCTTTCCCTTGTGGACAAGTAAGCGCAATAAATGACCAACATCTTACAATAACTCATATCTTAATGAAGCCTACAAAGTTTTGTAACCTGAAAATAATCAAATTCAAGCATATAAAAGTGTGGTAATAAGTGTGGTAATAAGTACTTAGAAGAATAGTGAGTGTGGAGGGTGTATGCGTATGTGTTTTTCACCCTTGCTATGTAATTATGACTTTCAGGGACACTGAAAAAGCTAGGAATCTTGAGGTATAGCTTACAAGAACTATAATGAATGACAGTTGGAAAAACTCATTAAGATGCCATCCATGTCTTAAAAGAATGTGCATCTGCATTTGAGGAAAATGGATTTATATTACACTAATAAACAAGTACACCTGAAAAACATTAGTTATCTTGATGAGTGATCCATGGATAAAGGTAAAGAACACAGAAAATTAGTGGGAAAACTAATTGATTATGCTAATAGGTTGGCACATCCTCTAGGTTGTGTATGTAAATCAGCAACAAAAACTGAGCTCTGTGGGTCTCCTTTCTGATATTAAACACTCTACTGCCACAAATGCTGTTTTATATCATTAAAAGGAAATGTTTTTCTTGTGTTTGGTTTAATGTTTCATTTTTTGTGTTTGGTTGGTCTGGTTACTCACTCTTTAGAAATCCTTGTAATGGCTGAGTGCAAGAGAAAGGCAAGAAATACTGCATAGCGACGTCTCTGGCTTTCCCCCAGTATGCTGCTCAGCACAAACTGTCATAGGAAGTTCTGTGTATACAACAACAAATCCCCAGTTAGGAAGGCATTGCATACAGTAGGATGTTAAGTTGCCATATAGGTTGAATACATAAATGTCAACATTATTTCAGAATGATTTATTATCTCCTTGGTAGTAAAAATAAAAAACTACAGTTTGTGGATGACAATTTATAGATTACATTTTTAATTCATAGACTGTGTTTATGAACAGGTTTTAATCCTGAATCCTACTATACATTTTTATGGTTTTTAGTCTAGGCATTTAAAAGTGATTAAGGAGTTTAGAAATACAGTCATATTCTTCTATTTAAGTGAGTCGACATTTGAAGGGAAAAACTACACTATTCCTTGCTAAGTATCTTAGGCTAAATGCCCAATATTTACCAGTTCACATGAGCCTACCCCAGGATTAAGTGAAAAAATTTTTTTTTTTTTTCAATTTGTGCATTAATTTAGAACTAGGCAAGCAGCCATCATCTAAGAGGGCAGCAGGGGTGGACACTTGAAAAATGAGTACAGTGCACTTATGAAGAGATACATTTCATAATTTACATTTCCAATATCAGATGTTTTCCCATATGCATGTATTGGGTCTGGCTGAGTTAATTCTCCCCTCAGCAGCCCCCACAGTGCTGTGCTGTGCATCGGTAGCCAGCAAGGTGCTGGTAACACACCAGGGTTGTGGCTGCTGCTGAGCAGTGCTGGCACACAGCAAGGCTGTCTCTCCAACATCCCCCTCACCAGTGGGCTGGGGGTGGGCAAGGTCTTGGAGGGGACACAGCCAGGGCACCCGGCCCAAACTGACCACAGGGATATTCCATACTGTATGGTGTCTGCTCAGCAATACAAGCTGAGAGAAAGGAGGGGGGGGTGTGTGTTGTTATTACAACATTCGTCTTCTGGAGCAACTGCTACACGTACTGAAGCCCTGCTTCCCAGGAAGTGGTCGGACATTGCTGGCTGATGGGAAGTAGACAATAAATCTTTTGTTTTTCCTTTGCTTCCACACATGGCCTTTTGTTTTTGCTTTATTAAACTGCCTTTATCTCGACCCATGAGTTTTTTTCCATCTTATTTTCTCCCTTCCCTGTCTTGCTGAGGAGGGGAGTGAGAGAGCAGCTTGGTGGGCACCTGGACTCCAGCCAAGGTCAACCCACCACAGTGCAGTTTATATTTTCTTCTCTATCTATCAGCTTGGTATTATTCACTGTCTAACCTCAAAACCTAGCTGGTACAGCTTACACATTACAATGGCCAAAAAATGGGGATAAGCAGAAGAAGCTGCTCACTGGAGGGACTGGGAGGTATGTATTCAATTATAGTGACTATATAGCGGCTATGTGAACTCAGGTTTCCTATAGCAGCAAAGTGAAAGTTGTAATAGATTGTATCGACTTGCAATTCACTTACTATGACAGATGCTTATCTCTCTCAAATCCGTGCAAACCCAGAGTGACCCTACACACTTCCTACCCCCCATCACCCAGTAAAGCAGAGCCTTATGCAGGGATCCTTCTCCAGCTGCACGGTGAAGAAACGCTGTCAGCAGCCTGGCACAGATTCTGTGCTTGATACGAAGAGGCCGTCTTCCTGTGCCCTGCACAAATCCTGTCTCTGGCTTTTTCCTACTCTCCCAGTCTCTAGGCTTTTTGCGACAAATTCAGTTTCCTATTAATAACTACCACAAAATCTCAGCTCAGCAGGTAGCCCATCTGCCTGTCCAGTGACAACAGTAACTGACTAGAAGAGCCCTTCATCTCTGTGCACGAAGAAACCAGGCTAGGCCTGCTACAGCAGCAAGGTGCTATCTGCTCCAAAGACTTGGTCAGCCCCATCTGCAACATCACCTCAATGTGCTCTGACCCGACAGCTCCCAGCACCATCTCCCTGGGAGCATTGGCTCAGAAGTCAGCTCAGCCAACATCTGTCCCAGCTTTGCCATTGTCTTCTAGATTTGCCTCCTGAACTGCTGAGTTGTTGTCAATACAATGCTCATTGTTAATCAAGGTATTTCCCTCAGACCTGTGGGACAGGGAAATTTCTCAGACCTATCTTTATATTTGAACAGTAAATTTATACTTGAGTTGAAAACTCAGCAAATGCAGAGGGGGATCAGCATCAGTCCAGCAAAACAACCTGCAGGTATTTCTTGGAATTTTAAATTCCAAGTCTTGCAACTAGAATTTTCATTAATTTGAGCCCAGAGCCACTTTAGTAGAGGTATTATGTCTGAAAAAGGATGCTTTTCTTCTGAACTAGTTGTAGTACTCCTAGTAGAGTACACAGATGGATGTTGAAAGAGACACAATTATACTTCAGGGAGAAATCAGCAAAATCAGTTCTTCTTTCAATGTTAGTTAAATTGAAAGGATTGATTTCAGTTACAAAGCTTGGTAAGAGTCTATTTGTTTATTTTTCCTTCACAAAAAATGCTATATGTGGCTACCTAATTTAAGCTGCAGTCATTTGAATTACAGCATGGAGACACAAAAGCATACTTGTTATCCAGCACACAAAATCAAGCTAATTTCAAGAAATATATTTCGGTAGGAATGTACAATTCTGCAGCAACTTTCTGATTTGAATTTGATTTGTATTAAAATGCAGGTGCAGAACTCTTATAAATGCTTCCTCTTGACCTTTACTCACTGAATTGTTGTTCTAAAATTTTTATACCTCTAATTTACAGAAGTTATTTATTTTCCATAATTATGAAGCATACTATATGTAGACATTTCTCATTTAGAAATAGTTTCAAGCTAGAAATCTTCCTAGAAACGTTTCTGGTTGGTTTTCAATTATAAATTATTCTTTACATTCAGTACAGCAATCATGAAAAAACAATTGGCTTACTTTCAGAGGATAAGTATATCCTATTTGTTAAGTGGGCAAGTTAAGACACGAGACCTAGGGTTCAGTTGCTTGCGCTGCTACAGGTATCTTGATTTTCCCTGGTAAATCACATGCACTGGATTATCAAAGACCAAGATTTTTTAACTTTCAGTAGAATCACTGGAAATTGTTACACCTTAAGTAGCATTCTGGATCTGGTCTTCTATCTCTTTGTTTTAAGCCTCCCATGTATGAAATGAAGACAATAGAACTTCTCAATCTTGTAAGAGTATTGTGATTGTGTTGAAAATGTGAAGCACTCAGACACAGATGGCATTTTAATACCTTCATTTGTTTTCTCCTTCATTTTACCATTTTACCATAACAACTGTTTTAATTCAGGCCATACAGAGCATAAGGAAGTAAAGACATAAAATAAAACTCAGAAGCACTAAAAAGTTAGATGGCCAGAAATAAAAAGGAAACATTTACCTTTCCCAGCCACTAAATATTTTATAACATTCTATGTTTTCACATGACAAACTTCTGAGTGTTTTCAGCTGGAATTTCATTCAACTAATGGATATATTCTTGGGTATGTAGCCTGTTTTCTGATTAATATACAGAAGATTCAGCATTCTCACAAGAGGGATTCATGGCTGACCTCAGGTTTGTATAAATGTTCTTTATTTAGAACAATGAATCCAGTCTGTTTCTCTATAGCTTTTTATGAATTTCGCCCCTAGTTTCCACCTTTCATCTTAAAATCATGCTTCCCATCCTCAAGACACTCCTCTGGTCATGAAGAATGGAGAGAAGCTTTAAGCAAGGATTGGTCAGATATAGACATAATAAGCATAAAAATGTTTTTATAAGTCAAACAGCAGCTGTGTTGGGCACAAAGACCAGAAGAATTATATGTACATTGAGGACAGCTATTCTGGCTATTTGAAAAATCATAGCGAACACAGAAAAGAGGAGAAGCTGGTGAAACCTTAAACACTTGAAGGCATAAATACTCTGAGACTGAATGTATGAAGCTAGCCTTAATGTTTTTTATTACATGCCAGGTGAATGTGATGCATCAGAAGCTGAGGGGTTCAGTGAAACAGATAGAAATAAGCTTAGAGGCTATTTAAATAACTGGCTTTTCTGTTATTTCAGTTGTGCATGACAGAGCACTAAATGACATTGGATTTTTTGCAAGCATGTGGTGTTCAACACTTCACTGAGCTTTACTGCAGCTACTCTTTTACGTTTAACTTTAGTGCAACATTCATGTCTTATGTGATGCTGAGTGAAAAGCACTCTATGTGTACAAAATATTATTTTAGTCTTACTTCACCCTGTATGGCTCTGATGCTGCATGACAGCAGAAATGCTCAGTGAACATCCCAAAGCAAATATGAAGGGTCATTTTGGGAACTTACAGTTCAGTTGCTTACTTGAATAACTTCTGAAAATGAGGAAGATGGTAAAAGGAAGTTTTCTTCTTCACTTTCTGCTTATGACCAGTGATTCCTTCCAGTGATACATGTACAGTGAATCTCAATATACAGCATAGCTGAAGTTGTCTGGCTGATAAGAGAGAGTTGGCCTCTTGAGACTACTGTATAGTAAACATTCTACAATCTAATGTTTTTTAGAAGATTGAGTATTCTGTCTACATCTATACAAAGATATGTATACACTCACACACATTTGTGTACACATGAATATAGGTAATTTATGCTAAAGCTTTACTTTACTCCATTTTCAATTATGATGGTTTGTACTGAGATGTTTCTGAGGTATTTATGGTGTTTTTCCTGTACTACACTCAGTCCTACTCTGGACTTCTGTATTTCAGTCTTTTCTTACAAGGCAACTCTTCAAAAAGAAATGAGTGTTAGTGCCCCAGCCATCTCCTTTTCCTCAAGCTCATTTCTGGATGGACAACTATAGAGAATTGCCATCCAATTGTGCAGATGAATAAGGTTCCATTTTACTGGAGCTGTAAAGATCAAAAGAGGTCAGGCTAAGCGTGCTACAGTCATTTGTGCAAAGAAATAACATTACTATGTTGCAGGAATGTACAAACATCCTTTTGTTTCAGCTTTAAGCATGATAGATGCCAAGCTTTAGAGTCTAGAAAGTTCACTGGGCTTTTAATTATGTCCTCTGAGAAGAAATCCTTTTACTAATTATAATTATGTCTCTTCACCCTAGAGTTTCTCTAAACAACTGCTCTCTTTTTTAAGATGCTGCAGCATACAGCTTACAAGCATACAAGTAAAAGTGGAATGTAATAGCAAAACCACAATACTTGTTTTGAACTCTGACCTTTTGAATCCTCAGAGTTACCAGTTTGTAATAATTATACTGAGATGTGTGTAAAATATTGTATCCTACTACATACATCATGTACCCTAGCAAAAATCAAGATAGGCTAACAGCAACACATAAACAAGTAGTCATTACTGTTCATTATTTTACAAACATTGAATGACCTATCTTGTTGAAAGCTCCAGTCAAGAAATGGTAATCCTGAGAAGGACTTAGCTTTTCGCCATGCAGAGCTCCGCGCTTGTGCCCATGCAATACACGGACTCACAGCCACGCAGGCTGAAGCAGATCCGAAGCCGGAAGGGCTAAACGGGAAGGTTTGCCCAGCCGTGCCTGAGGGTGCGTTGGGCAGGAGCTGTTAGCAGTAAAGATCAGGCGAGCTGGATCGGCCGTCAATCTCAAATGGTTCTGTGTCAGTCGGACGCTCCTGTGGCAGCTCAGGAATCACAATACTTTGATGACCATGGGGTGGCAATGCACGATCACGCGATCCTCCCTCCAGGCACGATAATGCCGTCTCCTCCTGTGGACAACTCCCAGCACCGGCTGGCCCTGCTCCGGCTGGGATTTCCAAGCTAACGGCTCTCTGGGACCTCTGTTTTGTTCCCAGCAGAAGAGCCCATCTGCTGCTCCCCTGCCTCAGCCCGGGACTAACAAACAGCAGTCTTCTATTCCCTGCTGGTACTGCCCAAAACAGAGCTTCTGGATTAAGAGCCCCTTTCTGCTAACACAAGTAAATGTTAAAAGGCACGACAAGCATCAGCGTCAGCTTTTAATGTAAGTGCGTGGCCTGCGCGGAGAGAGAAGTAAAGGAAAAGCAGAGAGAGAGAGAAGCAGAAGAAAAGAAGAACGGAAGGAAAGCAAGCAGGTCCAAAGCCAACACCAGGGCCCTTGCCTCCACTCTCCACAAAACTTAAGGACAGGCACAATTCTCTTCACTTTACTCGTCTGAGAAAACGAAGCACGCTCTCTCTCACGCTGATGCCCACCCTCTCACACTCTTTTTTCCGAATGCTACCAGAGACATCTACCCTTAGTCAGCCATCCTTGCTTTAAATGTCTTTAAATTGAAATATGTTTATCTTCCAGACTCTGGGGGACCCCTTTGCCAGAGTAACTCCTGGCAAATTGGATGAAATGAGCGGTGCTAAATTATCAAAGGACCGAGCAAAGACAGGGCTCTGTGTTCATGGTGGAAATCCTGTTTTGCCAACAACTGGCTTAAGCAACCCTATAACAAAATATGTATGCTTGCACATCCATGTTCCTGTATTTCATTTGCTGTCAAATTAGACTCTGAATTTATGAATATTGTGATCTCTGTGTGTGTGTCTCATTGGGAATTTGGACTTTAAGCTATGCAGTTGCTACCCTCAGCCTCAGAGATCTTAAATGTACTGGCACCATTTAATCTACTTTCCCCAAATCAGTTTCAGTTCTGCACTTTCTCTGAGCGTACATGTGGCTCTTTATCACACACAAAGACCCTAGACACAACACTAAATACTACAGATAGGCAGTACCATTACTAAATCCAGTAAGACTGAATCTCAAATGAGATGCCATGCCTAGCCCTCCTATTTTATATCCTTTGAAAGTTAATGGTCCAATTTATGTCTGTGGTACTGGATCATTACCCTGTGTGGGTGGTAATGTTATAGGCCTCTCAACAGAAAAAGTAAACTACATTATAAGTGGCAACCAAGCACTTCATTTCCTTCTAGTGGATATCTAACAACTATTTGCATAGGCTTCATAACATTACCAGAGAGCAGGAAGAAGTTTTTGTGATTAGAGCAGAAAACAGAGAACTACTAAAATATGATGGATGTGAAGACTTTCTTGCACGATACGCTTCAGTTCAAACTTTTACAGCAACTCTCTGTACAACACTTTATGTTTCAGTCACTTACATGAGTAAGATATCTGAGTACCTGATATTCTTGAAACTGTTTATCCTTAAACACACACCTGCAATAGAAGCTACGATAATTTTGTTTTGCAGAAGAGGAATATACTACGTGACTTGCTTCAGATAAGAATAGTATCTTTTACGTAAAAGAATCCATTTCCATTCTATTTGTAAGGTTTTACATTGTCAACCAAAGTGTTCCAACTTACATACAGGAATTTACCCTGCAATAATTCCAGCTGGTAAATATTTAATGTTTTCAGTTTTTTCAGTCCTGGATATCAGAAAAAATATCTTAAGAAAATGAAACTTTTATGCTGTCTGGTAGTGTTTATGTACCTGATGTTATCTTTTTTTGTCCCATACTTTAAGACAGAAAATAGAATCAGAGAGGCTGATCTACTAAAGGGGTTTTTTTTGCATGTTGCTCTAAGAATAAGTGGAAACAAAATGTGAAGTCCAATTCTGGAGATGTTGGATCCTCATTTTCTTGACTTTTAAGGTGTACTTATTGTGCTGTATTTTCTCCTTAGGGTGCACTGGTGCAAGTGAAAAAAAGATGTTCTATAAGCAGATTAGAGCAATAATGAAGTAAATTTTGTATAAATTATGAGTTACATGGCTGTAGGCTGAGAGGAACAGAAAATTGTGGAAATACTTTATAAAGTTATTGTGAACTATTGCTAGTTGTTAATATGTGTGTACCTTTTTGAAAATAGAAAAAATCAATGTTAACTTATTATTGCATTGTAAAGACTCTTACTTCAGTGACCTCACTGTATGAAACATCTGCCACACTGGCACTGAAAAATCATGGCACATTCAAAACAAACACTACATGGCTATGATGCAAATGGAAGATTGAAGATCTATGTTATATCTCAAAAAGTCATTAAATCAAGCATCTATGTCAATAAGTTGATTTTTTAATGAATATGTTTATTTTTTATGTACAAGCAATGTTGGACATATTTATCCATGATCTTTTCCTTTTAGCCTATTGCTTATTCCAAGGTGAAGGCTAGAAAACAGCCTGTGGTTTTATTCTGAGTGAAGGTCTCTTCAGACCTTACCCTTCTGCTTTTACCTGTCAAAACCCTGCTAATTCATTCAATCTAACCACTCAGAAATGTAAAATAGCAGGAAAAAGCCAGAAATTTCATACAGACTTAATTTTTATTTGTCCCCATAATTTCCATAAGCTTTTATTTTAAAAGTTTTCAGAAAAAAAAAGGGCCAGTTTAATTTGGCTAAAATAATTCTTCACAAGTTTATTACTGAAAGGAACAAGATTGTTTTTCTCATGAATGATCACAGCTCAGCGAAACCTGAAAAGCACTGAGTGATTTTAAGCAGTAGCAGTGAGGGAGCAAGTATTTTCACTCTTAGTGGGAGATAATGTCAATACACAACGTAATTGTCATTTGGAATTATATAATATATTTCTGAAAGTAAACTCTCCAAAGCAGACTGAAAAGCTTTTGGTCTGAAAGAAAGGAGACAGGCAGCTTTCACAAGAGAATAAACTGGGAAAATTAACTTTTTAAGAGGAGAAACACAAAGTCACTTGGGTGGAAGAGTAGATAAACAAAATAAATGAATAAATGTGTAAATAAATAAAGCCACCGTTGGAAACAGCAGAGCTGAATCATGCTGTGGTTATTTTCAGAAATTTTTGGTGACATCAACATGGCTTTTGCCCTCTCACTTTTCTTTGAGGTGGACTGCACATACATGTACACTAGAGGCTGAGCTGACATCAGAATTAATTCAGTGTGAGGCGTCCTCAGCTGGACGGAGCTATGCTGAGACCCTTCATGGGGTCCCAGGGGCGCACAAGGCATTGCTTTTTCCCTGTGTATGGAGAGATTTCACACAGTAGGCTATTCATACACAATGAAATAAAATATGCTTTTAAAATTTCAGTACTATCTAGACTGGTCTTCAAAAGAAACTCAAACAAAATAAATAAATAAGGTCACAGTAGATTTTATGTGGAGTGCATTGTTTGAATGTGAGTCCAACAAATAACATTTCACATTTAATAAGAATAGGCTAATATAAGGCCTTCATGATTATGCTGAGCTTTGCAGAGTATTTGGAATAATGTTTCACTAAGCATCAAATTTATCTAGCTGATCTGTCCTCTTATTGATTATTTTTTCTTTTCCTCTTGCATCAAATGTTCTTTCTGCTGCCATTGTAAATTGCCTTGTAAATATAAATGCATGAAGAAGCATATGGCTCCTAGGGAGAAAAAGAAATTTGGCTTCCCATGAGATGGTTAAACATTCACATGTTACTCTTTCAGGGTGTAAAATTTTCGGGAAAAATAAAGGCAGTTTTCTCAGTCCTGTAAGAGCATACAGGATATTATTACACTATCTAATAACAAATGACAGGCCTGTTAGAAAGTCAGGGGCTTTTCCAAGCTCATTGGGGAAGGTTGTATGAAAGAGGAGAACATTTTTAAAGACAGACATATACTCCTGTTAGAAAATCAGACTTATCATTCATTTTCCTGTGATTTCTTAGATGAATATCATGTAGCCCAGAGAATTTACTGCTCTTATCTACATTGTTTTATTAGAGAATCCGCTCTTTTGTCATGACTAATGTTACCATAGCCAAGCTATTTAGTTTCTCTACTACACCTCACCCCTTCTTTAGATGTTGCTCCCCCAAGGCTCAGCAGAACTCACTAATATCACATACGTGATGTGAGACAATAATTTCTTGTTATTTTTTTGTCTTCCAATACTCAGTGATTCAGAACACCAATAGTGCAAATAAAGGGTAGGAAATGTTGGACTTTTTAATCTTTTAATTTCCATTTACTTTTTGTTATATTTCAATATGTTTATATTTAGAAATGAATATATACTACTTTCTTGTCTTCTAGATATCTCTGAAAGTAACTGCACCAAAGGATTACAAATTTAATAAGCATAGCTATAACCATAATAATAGCAAATAAATATAATCCAACAATGTACCAAACACAGCTATTCTGAAATAACAAGCACCCTCCATAATTTTATGGTGTCTTATTTTCTGATGATTTAGGCTGTTATTTTCTTTTCTTATTTTCATAAAAAGAAAGGCTCTATACTTCTTTCTAAAGATTTTAAAAAATCTATGCTCACATGACATTTAGATAGACTATACTATGTGAAGCTGTGACATGGCTATTAACATTTCTTTCTTTCTTTCAACTCCAGAAAAATGTATATAACTAACTTCAACAATAGCTGATAAACAATAGATACCATTCTAATGTTAAGTCTGCATTCAATTTCTGGATTGTGGGGTTTTTTTCTTTCTAAAAGTAGGATATGTTAAATTTCTCTGTGTTAAAAACAGCCGATGTTCTTTCTCTCTGTCAAATAAAAATCTGCATGTCATTTAAGTTGACATAATGCCTCTTCTTCATCCAAATGCAACCAAGAATATTCAAATGTTACCAAGCAATCTGCTAGTGACTACCTTTATTTTGAAAAACTATTTTGATGGGCAAATTATGTAGTTCTTCACAAATATTTTTCTGTGAAGACTATTTTGATTGTTTTACACCATTTTAAAATCAAAGCTCTTTCCATCTTCATCTGGGAATATTAAAATAATTTTGGAATATTAATGGTATACTTAAAGGTATTAATTTTATTAAAATAATTTTCAATATTTGATATTATTTATAAACCCCACATGCAACAGGTACAGAGAATTTGGAAGAAGCAAGAACTAACTTTGAAATAGTTTAAAGCATAATTTTTTGTAAGAAATCATTTGCAAAATACTGTATTTTCAAAGTAACGTTACCTAAATCAAAAAGACCCTATACATGTCTGTTAGTAGTTAGTTTAATAGACTGCATGTATTATTATCTTGCTCACTTCCAGTATACCAAAAGGTCTTCTAGTAATTTGCACATTAGACTCCTTATTTGTTTTAAACTACAGCCTACTTTTTATAAAAGCACAGTTTTCCAAGAAAAATTTAACATAATCAAATGAGCAATCAAAATCAGCATCATTCCCCTTTAAGTCATTATGTTATCATTGATATTACTGTTAACTACCACTAACATTCAAAGTATTTTCTATTCTAAATATACTAGATGCTACTTTCTACCTTTTTGTCTATTAAGAATTATGTATTACAAATCATTTTACTAGATACATTCATGTAGGCATATGTCATTTAATTTCTTATATTACACTTGCAGGTGAAAAATAGGGTAAGCTCTTAACTCTATCACTTATTCATGTAGCGTTTCTCCGAGACTTTTCCATTGTTTTTAGCACCTTTTTTTTAACAATGAACATCAACAATAGCTTCATTTATATTATATGCAGAGGCAAGAGGCAATAAAATTTTCTGCCTGTACTTGATATTTTTTGGATACATTTGACTGATCAATGTCACACTTCACTGTAATTTCAGCAACATTATCACTTTGATCACATGCATTTCTGTTAGGTAAACTACCATTATTACTGTATTTATGGTGAAAATCCAGGCCTTGTTTTCACAATCCTGATACATACTGGGATGTATGCATCCTAGAAAAAGTCAAAGTAAAATTTCATTAATCAGATTTGACAGTTTTGGTAAAACCAGTGACACACTTTCTCACTGAAGCCAGTGGCAAAATTACAGTGGAATTCAGTGAAGCAAGGATTCCCCATTCACTTCTGAAGTGCACCTGGGAGCACACTGAGGGAAATGCAACAAAGAAATAATAATAATAAACTGCACGCACAATCACAAATGAGTGTCTTTTCTGAGGCATGTAATTGAACAAGCAGCTTCAGCCTCTTTTAGGAATCTTGCTGAATTAGGAGAGTTGCCAGTGAGACTGAAATACAATTGATATCTTTAATTGTTTTACTTTTTATTAAAGTTTTGGTTTAGAACAACCATCCCTTTTGTTGCTTTTCCCAGCGTGTCCCTCACTCCAATTAAAAACTAATAGTCCACTGCATATTAAAAAAAAAAAAAAAATTATTACAGCACTGTATAATATCCCAGACGTATAAGGCAGAATGGGTTCTGTCATTATATCATAGACTAATTGCCTGCATTTTATATGAATTGACCCTTATCAAAAACATGTTAATGAGTATTATAACAGGAAAGAGAATACCAGATGCTAATATAGAGTGGTTTGGTTTTTTTTTTTTTTTTTTTTTTAAATTAGTTATCTGTTGATTATGCTGCATAGGATGTTACAAAGGCAGTTGTAAGAAATACTCTATAGCAGTAAAACACTTGAGTTTTAATTCTCTTTCACAGTACTGCCTTTGTAGACTAAAATTTTCAAAAATGCTAAACATTTATCAGCTCCCAATAAAAACAGGAACAATAATCCCATATAATTTTTTTTAAAGATGCCACATAAAGAAGCAAAAATACCAGAGGCAGGTCAATTTATGGTACCAAGCCACAAATGAATGCTTCCCTGGAATGATGTGCTATTAGAAAGGACAGTTTTACAAGAATAGAGATGTGCTACCAATTTATTTTCATGCATCCTTAATAGGTTCTATTTTGTCTCTAATCTGGTGCTGAAGAAAGGTATTGATCGCCAAAAGGTATTCTAGCTGTTTACTCGTAACAAAAAGACAATTTGGGGCAACTTTTTTAGCTTATCAGACGTAAATGAGCCACATAAAGTCTAGAGCCTTGACTCTGCAGGTGGGAATGGTTATATAAAGCATCATTATTTCTCAGGTATGTCTACTCTAGTTGCTGCCCACTGACACCACTAATGAATAAAGACAGCTACCAACTTCTTCTGTGATTCTCTCAATGCAAAGTCAATTCTCTGACTCTCCCCAACAGTGGACATCAAAAGGTGGTTAGTTTTTCAAGTTACTCATATTTATTGATCTTCTGTCTAAAAAGTAACAACAGGTATAACACTGCTAGCCTGTAGATGAATTGCTTGTGCTGTTCTGGGGAGTGAATGGTTTTTAAATAAGCACTGTTCCTATGAAGCATGGACTACCTATGGTTTAATTTTAAAAGCTTCAAGAGATTTACACTGTTCTTGCGCACTGCTTCACAGACAGATCTGTCTACAATCATTGTGGTTACAACAGTATGTCATCAGTTATCCTCCTTGGCAGTAGCTATGTGCTTATAGGTCCTAGGTTGTGTAGCAGCAAGAAAAACTTTATTGTCCAGCCGTTTAAGACAACCAAAAAACTGGTTTATGCAAGAGAAATGAGTACACATAGCAGACAAGCTGTTGACCGGCACTTTAAAATCCTCAGAGCATTAGCTAAATAGAACATTTCACCGGACAGTGAAAATAAAAATCACTTCTTTTTTCCTTCCTAACACAGCTGATGACAGCAGGAATGGTCACTTGCAGTCTTATAACACTGGTTTATTAAACTTCCACTTTTGAGTAGTACAATCATGTTCCCCACAGCACCTTTGAAATCACATCTGCAGCCGCTCACCTCTGTGGTTTCACAAATTCTACTCTGTTTTTTGGAGAATTTTGCAAAGAAGCTGAAATGAAAGCAGTTTTAATCTGGTTCTACTCTCTGATAACCTAATATCAGCTGCAAACTGTGCTTGCAGGAGTAACTTTAAACAGCAGCTTGTCTGGCCTAGCAGGATACTGATAAAGTAACAGGCAGTACTGTAGCATCAAGATAGCAGCAAAATGTGGAGCCCGTGAAGTACAGTGTTTTTCTAATAAAAAAGATGATGGGTAGAAGAACAAATGAATGCTGGATTATGCCTACTTATAGTCAGACAGACAATTTTAATGAGATGCCCTGTAAGCAGCAGGACACCAGCTTTTGCTGTGATATGAAGCCCAAACACTGCATAAACCCCATACATCTAAGCACAGCATCAAGCCACCTGCAACTGCCTCCTGAAAAGGAACAGAGGAGACAGAGTATCCAGGAGCTTGGTGAAGTCCGCAAAGTACACTTTAATTGGATCTGGACAGGAGCCTACCATTTGTGTATCTCTGGCAAGAATTTTTCTGTTATGTGCTGATACTCAGTCAGGTTATGAGCTACCCAACTGCCTGTGCACTGGTCATAAGGCAAATGCACGAAGAAGGACTATGGCTGGCATGAGTGCTGATGAACTACAATGCCTTTTATAATATATACCAGACATGAAGAAAGTTTGATTTCTCTACACGAACACCATTCCTCAATGCAGAGAATGAAGACAAACTCCCAGCTGCTGCTTTAGATTCAATCATGAGAAACTCTTTGTCATTCCTAACAGTGTTTTTTTTAGACCATGGCTGAGACACATTGATTAAGCAAAATGAAGACCGTTGCAGTCTTGCTGCTTATGTCAATTTTGATTCACTGACACAGAAAACACTTCAGTTGTAACTGCAGGAAGACACCAACATTAAGCAAGCACAAGCAATTTTTTTTTTTTTTTAATTTTTAACCCATTAACTCTAAACAAAACACAGGCCTCATTGTCAACAACAGCACAAAGATCAAAAATGTCTTGTTCATAGCAAGTCTGTGATATGTTTCATTCTATTCATATGGTTTTCTCAAGGTTGATGATGATAACTAAAAATATTGGTACATATTCATATGCATGGGTGGAGTGACATTTGTTAAAGAATCAGTATTTCACTTAATCATGGTTAAAACATGTGCACTAGAGTTTAGTTCTTTAATTTAGTGGCATACCAATAAAAGCAAGGTAGGATTAAAAATCCAAGAAATCAAAATAACTTCTCTTTTCAACCAAGATCATTCTTAACTGTTCATCAGTACAGCATGAAATTTCTTTACAGAGTTCCAGGAAGGTTTTAAGATCCGTTTCAATACATGATCAGATCCAAAGGCAGTGATGAAATCTGATACCCTTTCAATGATATGGTAGAAGCAGGAATTTGATTTAGGTCAATACTGTTTGAAATCTCTATCCCCTGAACAAGAGTTGGACTAAAAACTGTGACAGTCTCTGTTTTAGCTCCAATGCTGCCATCAAAGCAGCAGATGCTCTAGAAGGATGTGGGACTAATTAGATCAGGAAAGCAAACTGATTCAGAATATAAAAGAATCAATTTATTGAGACTTTCTTAAAAAGAGGGAGCAGTGGTCCTGATCTGCGAAGGCATTGAATCAAATCCCAATTTTCAAAACAACAGGTTTCCTCTCATGTTTAAACATATCTTCCAAAACAGTCAAGACGAAGTGAGGTTGTAGAAGAGACAAGGCTAGTGAAATACATAAAAAACTCCAAACCGCACTCTACAGGTGTCTTGCTTTTGGCTGAGATGGAGTTAAATTTCTTTTTAGCATAGTGCTGTGTTTTGGATTTAGTATGAGAATAATGTTGATAACACAGGGATGTTTTTAGTTGTTGCTGGGTAGTTGTTGTGTCCACACTAAGTCCAAGACTTTTCAGCTTCCCACACCCTGCCAGGTGCACAAGAAGCTGGGAGAGCACAGCCAGGACAGCTGACCCAGGCTGGCCAGAGGGATGCTCCCCACCATGTAACGTCATGCTCCAGATATAACTGGGGAAGCTGGTCAGAAACAGATGGGGTGTTGGGTTGTGCTATTTTCCTGTCACATATGGTGAGCAATTGCATTTGTGAATCACTTGTTATTGTTCTGATTGTTATGATTGCTGTGATTGTTATGATTGTTGTTATTATTTTTATTGTTGTTATTACTACTATTCTCTTCCTTTGTTATCCTATTATTATCTTTATCTCAACCCATAAGTTTGTTTGTTGTTTTTTTTTTCCATTCTCCTCCCTATCCCCCTTGGGGAGAAGGGATGAGTGAGCAGCTGCGTGGTGCTCAGGTGCCCGCTGGGGTTAAACCATGACAACAAGAAACTTGGAAAATTTGTTCTCAGCCTCTAAGAGGAAGAAAGTACATTTAATCCCCTTTCCAAAATTATCACCTTATACTCCAGTTTGGGTCCTATTCAGCATAAGGTTGTAAACAATAAAAAAGTGAGGAAAACAAACAACACATCAGTCTTCAAGAAGGGTAAAAGAAGGATGTGGGGAACTACAGACTCATCTGGATTCCTAGGAAGGGGATGGAGTGAATCCCCCTGCAGACACTTGCAGCTACAAGGGACAAGGTGACTGGGAGGAACCAGGATGAATTTAATACGGACAAATCCTGCCTTACCAACCTGACTGCCTTTTGCAGTGAGGAGACTGGTACTTTTGTTGAGGGGATGCCACTGGGTGCCGTATACTCTGACTTCAGCAAGGTTATATACCAAACAAATCAACAGAGTGCCTTTGGTGGTTGATTTGTTTTTTTTATCCCCTTTATGAAGATTTTTTATTCTTATCAAGTAAAATAACAATAGTGTAACACACATTGTTGGATCGAGTCCAGAAGACGGTCACGAAGATGATCAGAAGACAGGCTAAGAGAGTTGGGGTTGTTCAGCCTGGAGAAGACAAGGCTCCGGGGAGACCTTATAGCAGCCTTCCAGTACCTGAAGGGGCCTACAGGAAAGGTGGAGAGGGACTGTTTATCAGGGAGTGTAGTGATAGTACAAGGGGGAATGGTTTGAAACTGAAGGAGGGTCGATTTAGATTAGATGTTAGGAAGAAATTCTTCAGTATGAGGGTGGTGAGGCACTGGAACAGGTTGGGAGGCCTCACTCCCTGCAAGTGTTGAAGGCCAGTCTTAAGCATGCAGGGGAGTGGCTGAACCCTGTAACACAGTTATGTAAAGTAAAGTTTATATGCATTCCCGTATAAAGTTTTTAGGCCTGTACTAACCAACCACAAGGAGTTTGGGAATTAGCAGGTAAGAACTCTCCTAATATTCCTGCAGTCCCATTGTAAGTTCTTCTTTAGACAAGGTACAGAGAAGTATTCAGTTTCTAGGATAACGCTTCAAGACTGTAGAAATTAATAAAAAGCTGCTTTAAAATTTTAAGAAAAAATTACTAATTTAACCTTGACCAGACTGATATTTCCTCAAGGAAAACTACCAGTCTACCCTGGCTCCTCTGTCTTGCTTCTGTTCTTTAGGATTCTCCCCCTCCTCTGCATGTGAGGTTTGCTGCAAGGGTGACACAAGTCGGAGAAGAAAGTGAAGCTGGACAGGACTAACAATTTCTTTTTTTTTTTTTTAATTAGAACATTTTTTTTCTTTAAACAATCCTGGCATAAACCAAGGAGCATCACTAAAGTAATGGACCATAAGTGACTTCCTGGATTGAAGTAGGTTGATTGAATAATCAAATTCTAAGGCCTAATGGAAATAATAAACCTTCTTCAGTCTAACCTTGCAAAAGAGGAAAAAAAAAAAAAACCCAAAACAAAACTACTTACAGTTTTTATTGGAGAGTTTTTTTACATCAAATGCCTAATGAGATGGCAAGCATGCATGAATAATTATTTTTACTTACTGTTCCTATTAAAGAAAAGATGAGCTATAATTCTTTCAGTCAGAAATAAAAATTATTCCCTGATCATTAGCATTAAATTGACTTCAAAGAAAGCAGCACATTTAAATTGAGCTTCAAATAAGAAGAATAAATATCTGACTTTAATAAAATGAACGGTTTTGTCTCTCTCCTCTTTATAATATTTTTGTTATTTTTAAAGTGTTTAATGGGTATAGTAGAAAAATTTTCACCTTAGCAAAAAACCCACAACCCACCACTAAAAACCAACCACTCTTGGAAAAGTAACTGAATTGTTTTCAAGCATTAGCTGGAAAATAGTTCCAATTTTTCTGTGATAAGAGCAGCACTGCCAGCAAGTCCAAAATTTAGTGCTGAAGTTCAGAAGTCTCAGTACATTTTATAATATTTTCCAAGGTGAAAAAGTTGCACTGCTATCGAATAAGCTGGTTACTAAATCTCAGTATGGAGCAAATATTTGTGGAGAAGTATATGAATTTTGACATTAAGTGACAAAAGTGTATTATTTTGTTGAGCTTGATGCCTTTAAAGTTGTACTTCAACCACCATAGGAATGGGACCCTTGTTTTTCTACTATATCTATCCTATAACCTTCAGTGGTGATTTTTTTTTTTTTTGCCTAAGAAATGAAGCTTCCCAAAGGCTGTCAATCAGACACAGCTGTAAACTAGATAAGCGCTAAGAAAAAAATTAGAATGTGCGTTTTCAATAAAATTGTAGTATAGTGTTTTGCTGAGAAAAAAAGGGATATAAACTTGTGGCCTTTCAGTATTTAAAGAGGGCTTATAAGAAAGATGAAGAAAGACTTTTTACCAAGGCCTGTAGTGACAGGACAATGGACAATGGTTTTAAACTGAAAGAGGGTAGATTTAGATTAGATATAAAGAAGACATTTTTTATGATGAGGGTGGTGAGACTGGACCAGGTTCCTGGAGAAGTTCTGGATGCCCTGGAAGTGTTCAAGGCCAAGTTGGATGGGGCTTTGGGCAACGTGGTCTAGTGGAGGGTGTCCCTGCCCATGGCAGGGGGGTTGGAACTAGATGATCTCTGAGGTCTCTTCCAATCCAAACCATTCTATGATCTATTTTTGTTTTCACCTGCATAAAATTACCATATGATTCTCAACTGCTTGATTCTCCTTTGAGGATACAACATACAGTGATGGCAGTATTTTCAGCTACTTTGACCTGATAAGTTTTTTCTTCTTTCTTACCCTAAACAAAATACATGACAAGTTCTTTCTGCTGTATTTTTTCTTTTACATAAATGTATGAGGTTTTTTTTTGTTTGTTTGTTTTTTTGTGTGTGTGTGTGTGTGTGTGTTCAATTACTATCACTAAAACCATTATTCTGAAAACAGAGATCTGCCCCTTTGGCTGAAAATGGAACTACATTTCTTCCATTTTGAGGTTATGCATAAGAAAAATGACTCATGGGTATAACACTTCAGTGAAATTCTAGAATAAAGAGCATACTGTCAGCCTGTCTTCAGGCAGAAGAGCTTGCAGAATCTTTCAGGTATTCTGTAGGTGACACGTCTTTCTACAGAAAGGGCCAGCTGAGATGAACCTCCTCTGTAACCTTTGATGTCCTGTAAAACTCTGAAAGCTTAAACAATTATTATGCCAAGGCCCTCTATGGTTAGTGCTAGCTGGAGAATATTTCAGTTCAAATTGCCTGTTGCATTGCCCTAGCACTACAGAAAATTGTTTTAATGCAACATAATTATCATCTCCTCACTTAGGAATTCGACTCTATATAATAGATGTACATCTGTTTCTATGCTTTCTCTCACAACTTTAGAAATACCTATAAACACTTTCAAAGCCTTAGAACTCTCCTTTCTTGTGCTGCTTGCACAAAACACAAGCATCAATTAAATACTGCTGAGATCACTGCCTAGCGTATTGATCAGCACTACCTCGCTGCTTTGTATTCCCCAGCATGTCTGTTTCCAACTGCTCTCTCATCTTGAACACACATTGTAAACACCATGGGAGAGAGATTTATTCTTTGCTTATATACCACCTAGTATAAGAGAGTCCTGGACCATGGTCAAGCTATGATGATACTACAATACGAGCATATTACATGAAAAAGGTATAGAAATAAGACAAAACAGAAACATTTCTGAAGCAGGAATTTTTTTTTCCTATTTTTAAAGCCCCCAAACTGCATAGACTGATTCTTTCATATCATCCAAGCAATATGTCTTCTCCCTTCTCCCCAGCACCACATTTTCAGTTAGAATTATTATCTCTTAACAGTTATTACTGAGTAGTTACACCTGCACAGAATTAGTTTTCCCAGAGCAAGCTTCTCTATAATTCCAATTACAATGGAAGAATAAAAGTAGAATTGTAGCTGTCTTACAGTGAAAATGAACACAGAAGAATTTTCTGCTTCCTCTATTCCAGGATGACAATAGTTTGGGACCATCTCACCACCCTGAAAATCTCCCTGAATGGTACTGAGGTAGCCATGGTGACCATGAGGAACTTCTAGAAAAGACATCACCAGAAATCACATTTCCAAGCCACGTCACTGATACTAACCATGCCATAGGTCAACTTATGTCATGTGTCATTATAGCGACTGGTACTGACAAAAGAGCCCTGTGATTTTTATGTCACCAAATATACAGCTGTGATGCAATGGTGATCTTTAGAAGGCCCACATCATCTTTGTAATTTGAAAATACTTTTTAAGTAGGAGAGAAGACCTAAGTTTAGCCTCAAAAAAAGGGTTAGCCTCTGCAGTAAAACAGATTTTTGGGGGAGAAGTTTGAAGGATGACAGATGCTAAATGATACAAAAAAAAGGAAAGGTTGATTATCCCAGGATTAGGGAGAGCTTGAGGCATTGCTTGCTAGAGAAGACTATGAGCATGATCAAAAACATAGGGCCATCTGAATTTTTTTCACTAATGCAATGAGGTTTTCCTAAAGAAAGATGACCAAGCATAGTATAGCAGATAATCAACAAAGACAGAATTTACAAAATATTGGACCTTATCTGTGAAAGTGACTAGTTTTAAAAATTCAGGAGGATCTTTGTTTTCACATGAAGGAAATTTAACCGGCCAGCACAGAAAAACAAACAAGCGAGACTGTTACAAAAGAAATTATGAAAGATCTAGAGCGGCTGCAAGACTAGAGCTCAGTTTGTAGATGTGTGTGTGATGACTGAGCAAGGAAGTTGTGGGAAGGTGCCACTGCTTCAGTCACCACTGCTTCTGAGACCTTCTTGTTCTTCCTCCTCCCCATAGCAGGAGGTAGCAGAATGGGACCCAGAAGGAAAATTTGGGAATTAGAAGGTAGCAACCTATAAGAATATTTCTAAAAGCACTCCTTATTTTTGAGCACTTGTTTCTCTTTAACATGTGCAGTAAAACAGTCTTAAGTTGGCTGCCTTCATTTTAATGTGAGGCATAGAAAAGGATATGCTGCTCCTATAGTTCATTAAAAAATATCTTCTAGGAATATTTTTTTTTTTCCAGGGGAAGAGCAGTCTGTGGAGATTAACATCCATCTCACCAGAGAGTCTTGTTAGTGAAGTAGGAAAATAAATCACATTTCTGCAGCATGATGAGAGCTGTGAGCTACAACACAGTACATCTTTTTCAAACCATTTTTCCACCCCATCTTTATTCTCACTGAATTACCAACCACAAGAAAGCCTACACAATGAATATAAATCATATCCATGAGGAATTTCTCTCTTTGCTAAAGGCTGGGAGCAGACACATACATGTTGTTTTATTCTTCAAATAATGTGATGAATATTTTATGAGTTATGAAGCTCAGCAACTTCCATGAAAGAGATACCAAAGGAAGGCTGAGACTCTGCCCTTCCCTTTCCTCTCCCCTGGTTCACCTCCCACTCTTTAAAATTAACTTTTGCACATGTTAGAAGTAGAACAGTGGTCATACATATCCCCAGGAAATCTGTGACTTGTGTGGCAATAACTCATACTGTGTCACCTATGTTTGCCTTGTGCTACTTGAAACAGCAGAGGTAAAAGGTTTTCAGCAGCACATTCATGTACTCCTAATCTGTTTTGTCCATGGGGACGCCAAGGAAGATGGTGGCTAGTGTTGTTCCAGAACAGAGAGGATTAATGTCAGAGGACTGAGAACTTGGGGAGGTGAAGTTTCGAATCCCTGTTGAGAAAGCTCATGAGATACATTACACAACAGATTGCAACAATTACCTGCTTGGAGTTCCTTGAAGTACTGTTTTTTTCCCCAGTGTTCAGACTAATAGGTTTTTTACTCCCAGCCTAGATTCGACTCACAGGAAACTACTGAAGTTCATAAAACATAGATATTTCAGACCTGTTTCTTCACTACTCAGCAACTCATGCATGATTTATGCCTGTACAAAGCAGATGTAAGATAACAAGACTGAACTGATTGCATTTTATACCTGCTTTTATGTGGGTATAAAAGACTGCATAAGTAGCAAAATGTGAAGCATGAGGCCCTTTTTCTTAAATGACTAGCAGAAAGATCTCTTTTTCTGAAGCTCGGTCCATGCTGTCAGAGTGGAAGTCTAATCATCACTGCACTGCGAAGAGTCCCTTTTTCACCCATGGCTGGTGGAATTTTTATGTTTGTAGAAGGTAAAATAAAGATAATGGAAGCAACAAATAAATTTCCTTTCTGTCCTGACAAGGAAACTGATGACCTTAGTGTAAAACAAGATTTCCAGTTCAGACATCTTGTTATGTACAGACACCATATTGCTACTGAGCTCAGGTAAATTAATGCTGAACTCATGGAAGGAGTCTTTCAACCTGATAGTGACAGGTCTTGGCTAGATGGGTGGAAATCAGAGATGTTAATTAATGTTCTCAGTCTCAAAGTCTTAGGAATTTCCAGCCCCAGAGCATCTTTATTAATAAATTATGCAACCGTCAGGCTAACAGGCCAGAAAAGAGATAGGATGGAAAGTATAAGTGAGCACCACTTAGGCCAGCATTACAAAGCAGACTTCCATTTTTTCTGAGGTCACTGCCAAGACTAGACATGCATTCCTGAGATCCAGGTGACATAGTAGAGATAGTCCCTTTAGATACCCCTATCACTGCTCCTAGTCTTTCTCATTTTATGATTATTAACAAAGGTATTCTTTAGTGGATCCTTAATCTAAACCAGTTTCCTGAGTTCGGTTCCATTCCAGAGATTTGTTCTCAAAAGTACCATTCAAGTTGCAAGCAAGAACTTTTCAAAAGATAAGGCTTGAGGGAGGAAAATGAGCATTTCTTGTTCCCATCTGTGGTTGTATTGTGCTACTGTATCAGAGACTTCTGAACATCTTGCTGATGAAATCAATAGAAATCCTTTATATTCTCTTAAAAAGGACAGAAAATCTGAATTCAAACTCTTTCCTTTTCTCATTCATCAGCCACTGAAAATACAGTGACACTTAAAGCTGCTGATACTTCTTAAAAGTTTTGGTTCAAGAAAAGCCATCCAGCCTGCAATTTCCTTGAATCTGACAGAGACCAAAGTAGAGAGGAAATAAGAGAAAGAAAAGGACCAGACAGAGTGATTGGAGTCACTGAAAAATACTGTTTAATCTGATTTCTGACACCTCATCCATCTGATGAAATCATTCAGTATTTTACAAGATGGTGAAGAAATTAGTTGAAGTTTCTATTTTTCCATCAAAAGAGATCAAAAATCCATTCTGGGATAAGGCAGTAAATGTTTTTAAAATTAATATGTAACTTAGTTTTCTAGTCATAAGTGCTTTTAATGTTCTAAATGCTATATTGTGGCATATCCAGCTGCAAAACTTCAGTTTCAGTGGGTCGAACTATTAGACAAGAAGTTTATGCCTATTCATATTCTAATAGGGTCTAAGGTTGGTCTCTTGTTTTCATACTGCTGCTTTTTTTAAACAATAACTCATGCCTGAAGGCAAAGAAAATCTGAAATTCAAGACAATAAATAACAAAAGGAGACAGCATCTCTGTGGAGTCGAGAAAAGGCAAAGTAATATATAGAAGCAGAATATTTTAACCTAATAAAATGCATTAACATAAATCAAGTAAATCTGTACTTGAATTTTAGAAGGTACTGGTGAGAAGTTTTCAAAAGATTCTGTTTCCTATACCCTGAAAGTACCCCACTAGGTCAGCTCAGTGGTACATCCAAGTCCACTATTCTCTCTCTGGAAGTGGCTGTAAGAAGAACAAATAACGAAGGATACTGCCTGCATTTGTGTTCTCATAGCATCCATAACCTGTGGATTAGTACCTCCCTGCCTACTCCCCTCCAGCTATTTAAACATTTACTGATACAAATGTAACTTAATTCTTACAAAGACTATTTCACTAATTTTTGATGTTGCAAAGAAACTTTGACTTAAAATTGTTTTCTTGGGGTGGCTGTTTTGTTCTTACTTTGATGTTAATTTTTTTTTTTTTTACTGTCATCTGTTTGGTACATCATGTAAAACAAACAAAAACCCCACAAACAGTAGATAGAAGAACAACATGGTGTTATGTTTGATATTATATTTATGTTAATTTAACAAACCAGAGAAAATTATTATGCCATTGTAGTTTCTCAGAAGAGTTCCTACATGCTATTCTACTCTCATTTTCTTTTACTCATAAGAGAGACAAAATATCAACATAAAATCCTGCTACATTTAATTCCACAGAATAGTATCTTTCTTTTCAAGTTGTTCTTGTTCATTTTGTTCAACTTCTTTTTGCAATAAAATGCTAGTAGGTGTAACCAGAGATACCAGCATTTCTGCCTTTGAAAACAATGAAATTACGTTCAGGAAATCTTGATAGCTGCATCATATAAATGCAATAGAGGAACTGGAAAGAAGACAACAGTATCACGGGTTATATTCAAGAGTGTGTCTCAGAGTGAAATTTTCTATGAGTTTCTCAAGCACCTTTCTAAGTAAAAAGGAAAATTAAATGCAAAAGCAACCATTTAGCAAACTTTTCACTGTGAAGAAAAAAAAAAACATACAAAAGCAACAGCCTTCCCCTCACTCCCCAAAAAGTAAATGCTCCCAAATACAATATCAAACCAATATTGAGTTACCATCAAGCTAATACTGAGTTAATGGAAAAAGGCTTGCTAATGCTCTCTACACTTCTGGAATACCAGTCCCCAAAACAGTGATAAAAAACCTGCAGTTACTTGTTGAAACTTTTTCATGAATATTAACTCTCTCTTTGGGTGAGATTCAGGTGGCTTAAAGCCACTATTGTTCCTCAGACCACATAGCAGAAAAAAGGTATGCAAAGGGGCCTGTGGCAGCTGGACTGACCAAGCCTGGGCCTCACTGATCACACTTTTCTCTTGTTCAACAAAACAGCTGCCGTAAGCACATGAGAAAGCATAGGCAGGACAAAGATCTTTTCAGAAGTGAGAATTCGAAGGCATAGATGGCTTTATTGCCAGGTAATGACATATGGAGGTTTTTACCTCTAGATAACGGCATAAAATTGCCTGAGGTCAGCAGTGACTGAAAATTGTGACAATTAGATGGCTGCTTTGTGGCCTATAGGAAATGAATTGGTGGCCTCATTCCAGTTCTCTATCATAAAACAATTACAGCTAATGCTGATTGACATCTTTGATTGCAACCATGGCTGAGAGGCCAAGGCTGAATGAGCCTTGAAAATAAACTGCCCTTCAACCCAGAAAAGTCAATCTTCCAAGCCAGAGGTGAAGCACATGTTAGACTGAGAAAAATGCACCTCTTTTCGCACACTCTACAGTTAGAGTGTGTCTCCTAGTAAGTTCCAGTGCCTTCACTGCCTCTGCTTAAAATGAAATAGAAAATGCAAGTCCTCTGGGAACGTTTAGGCAAGATTTATTACATATCACTCTTTACTGATTGCATTCCAGAATCATGCAAGAATTCAGACAGTGAGGTTCTGTTGTGCTAAGTGCTGTGCAGGCGCTGTGCCCGACAGTCCACTCTCCGAATTGCTTGCAATCAAAGCTAATGGGACAGATGTGGGAGACAAGAAGCAGCATTACCAGGGTTTGACAGACAGGGTATGAGGCTCAGTGAGACAATGTAATAAATCTAAGATCACACAGGTAATGTGTGGCAGAGAAAGGAGACAAAACAGAGGATTGGGTCATGGCTATAAAAGAGAGTTAAAGCCAAATAATTCTGGGTCATACAGGTATTTCTTTACACATTTTGCTTGTGGCACCACAGAAGCGAAACTGCATGAGTGTCCATGTGTTTGATGCCATTCTAGCATTAGTGATGCACAATGGAAATCAGGAAGGTTTTGAGACTAAATTTGGATATAAGAAAAAATTAAATTCCTGCCCGTTACTTAAAGTATCTGTGACCAGATAAATCTTATCCCAGACACATCCAGATCAGAAGATTTTACTTAGCAGCTGTTCTTGAATCTGACTGTGGTAGGTTGACCTCAGCTGGATGCCAAGTGCCCACCAACCGCTCTATCACTACCACCCTCAGCAAGACAGGGGCGGGGGGGGGAAATAGGATGGAAAAAACCCCTTCACAGGTAGAAATAAAGGCAATTTAATAAAGCAAATGAAAAGGCCGCATGCAGAAGCAAAGGAAAACAAAAGATTTATTCTCTACTTCCCATCAGTAGGCAATGTTCAGCCACTTCCTGGGAAGCAGGGCAGCAGTATGTGTAGCAGTTGCTCCGGAAGACAAATGTCATAAATAATGAATGCTCCCCCACTCTTTCTGCTCCTTTCTCTCAGCTTTTATTGCTGAGCAGACACATACATATGGAATATCGCTGTGGTCACTTTGGGTCGGGTGCCCTGGCTGTGTCCCCTCCAAGACCTTGCCCACCCCCAGCCCACTGGTGAGGGGGATGTTGGAGAGACAGCCTTGCTGTGTGCCAGCACTGCTCAGCAGCAGCCACAACCCTGGTGTGTTACCAGCACCTTGCTGGCTACCGATGCACAGCACAGCACTGTGGGGGCTGCTGAGGGGAAAATTAACTCCTGCTCAGCCAGACCCAATACACTGATAAAAGATTACACATGCAGGAAGAAAACCCAAAAGTCCTGTTCCTTACTGTTTATTTCCCAGCAGGAAGGACAGTTTGCACTTGCTATGTAAAATATGAGTAGTGGTAAACACATACATTGATTAGGATTTGAAAATGTCATGCTATTAAAACAACAAGGAAAAAAAATGGAGTTAGGAGTTAGAGAGATCCTACACAACACATAGGTTAAAATATGCTTCTTCTGAACTTGTGGCGATTGAGAAAGAACAGAATTGATGTCTGTAGAGGTGCATGACTCTGTGTTGGCACCTGTCCTTGACTGAAAATCCAAGGATTCAGCTTTCTCACCCCCTTCTGACTCCAGTTATAACACATAGTCTGTAGTACTGCTTGTCTTAGACACTGCAGTACAGCTTCAAGTCCTAAGAAAAGTTATGCAGCAGCAGAAATTCACAACGCTGCTTTTCCAGTGGACTATACTGAAGCATTTCAAGCCTACGTCTTGAAATAACCTGAGGTAAACAAAGAAAGATCAAAGAAACGTAGAGGAAAGCATGCTAATGCTCAGATGAAGCATAAGCAACATCAAGGTGGAACTTACTTAATCCACCTGTCTTTTCCTCTTAAGACAACAAGTATCTTTCATTGGCCTTACATTTTGGAAGGTTAAAAAAAAATGTATTCCTTTATTAGTTGTCCCACTGTACAAATAGGAATTGACTTTTATCCTTTCTGAACTGTTCTTCACAAGTCATTCTTTGTTGAAAAAATTATGAGCTGGAACTCTCTCTTCCTGGGCTACATTCACATAATTACAAAAAATTTGTTTAGTTCAACTTCAGATGTGACCACTTATCAGATGAGATGCAAAAACTGGGCATGTGGATGTTCTTAGCCCATTTCAGTTGCAAAGTATAATAAGCTAACTTAAATCACCTTCATAATTTATACAATATATGATCTCAAAAAAGGTATTGCTATATAATTAAATACAAAATGAATGGAGAGTGCCCTAGAAATCCTGCCAGGCTAACAGGATGATGTGTAACCAGTGACACCTCTTTTTGGTATTGTTACAATGAAAGAATTAAAACATTCCTACCCCTTTCTTACTATGATTTCTACTGCCACTCCCCACAGTATTTGAACAGAGAGTCAAGTCCAGGATCCCTTTTCTGTGATTCTTTCTACAATTTAAGGGCTGGCTGGAGGGACCTTCAATAGTTTTGATTATTCTTCATTGATGATAAAAGAGAGAAATAGGAAATCCAGCTGGTTATTACACAAATCCAAATAGATTAACAGTAGTTATTAGTGCATCATATATCATAGTGGTTTTTGAACACCAAAAAGCAGAGAACAAACATTTACGTTACCATTCTAAAGCGTCATTCTAATAAAATCACAAGGCAAAAACCTCAAGACTTAGAAATCGTGATATCTGACAGTTTGGTTAAAAGATGGTGTAGAAGCAGGAACATCTCAGGACTGATATGAAAAAATATTACTACCTTCAGATGATAATAAACATATCTCAATATGCAAAAAATATATTCTTACAGATTTAGGGCCAAACAGCTAACCAGTGAAAAAAAATCTGTATGAGTCCAATGGACTTTGAACCAAGGATATTCCTCATTCTTTTGAAAGTTGATAACTAAGGAATCCTAACTCCAGCATTTCTCTTTTCTCTGAGTAGATCTTCTTAGTGTGGATATTTCTACAATTTCTTTTCATTTAAATTAGTAGCATCATTACACCGTATCACTAAGATACCTGAAAGCTTCTAAATATATTATCTACAGTTTGAAAAAAGTTATCGTACTCTTTCAAAATGTAGGTCAACTGGCATTCTGCATAAAATTAAATGAACTGCAAGGAATGAAGGTCCTTTAATTTTCCTGTTAAGATCTCATTTACCCCTAGATTATGTGAATCTTTTAAACTGGCAAGCTCTAAAGGTTATTAAAAAACAAGAGAACCGTATAAAAATCCATATGTAAAATAAATGTAGTAAATATGGCTTTTTTCCCTGCTATATATACAAAATGGAAGGACGTAATGTGACATTTTGTAGATTAAAAATGTGTCATAACACAGAGATATCCTTTACTTCAGTCAAATCTTCATTAAAGAAGGGCACAAAAAGAAATATTTCTGTTACAGTTGTACTTCGTGTAGGTTAAAGGAAAGAAAGTATCAGTGCAGGGCTCACTGTATAATATGCCCACTATTAGGATATACCATGTTATAAACTAGAAATACAATTTTCCTTGTCTGTGAAGAACTTACTGGAAAATCATTCCAATGCTAACATTACAGCAGTTTATATCTTTGTGTGAGTTAAGAAGAACAAAAGTTGCATATCAACGAATATCAAATCAAATCAAAACAAAACATTGTTGAAAGAATTACTATGGCCATTTCCCGCATGGCTTTGAAGATGCTGAACAATTGATGAAGCTTAATATAAGTACTGTAACTAGTTTCTTACAAGTCAGAGTAATGTGTATACCTGGCTGCTGATTAGTTATGAAACGTGGCTCAAACCAACAATTGTAGTTCTGAGATACAAATCTATCACAGGATGCATCCCACTGATTGGAACAAGTTATGAATTTATCTTACAAATTTGAGAAGTTCTTAATTTAAAAGACTGCATCAGTAGGCTACCTGGAGTTCACAGCACAAGCTGTAATTCATTGCTAACCTTGGCATTTTTTTTTTGTGGTCTTATGAAAATGCTTTTTACTTGTTGAAATAGTCCTTCTAATTGAAAGAAATGACTCCATACAATCTGCCTTTGTGTTCCATAAAATCGTGGTAAGCTGGGAAAAAAAACAAAACCCAAAACAACCCAACATCCTGATAAGATTTCAGAAGTCTTGATAGGCTACACTTCCTCTCCTTAGACTTTGTCATGCAAGTTTGAAAATCATGGTCCAGCCTTACACAGAATGCATCATGAGATAGTATTTCCTGGGTAAGGCATACCTAATAAGCAAAGCATAGGTATATTCAGCATATTTGTTACTGTGACAAAAATGACACATAGAATAGCAACAGATCATATGTTCTGGCTCAGCTTACTGATTTAGATAAATATTGGCTGTAAATGTACTGAATCTCTCTAGTTCTGACATCAAAAAGATATCTTCCAGCTACTTGTTTTTGGAATTTCACAGAATGCTATTTCCAGAGATTGGGCTATGGAAAATGTTCATGACCTGCAAATGTTTGAATGGTTGTCTTACTAATACACCAGGTTCTGACAGCTTTTTAGACCAGAGAAGGCTTGCATATGATCTTCTGTTTTGTATGAACAACATACAAACTTGGAAGTTTAGCCTAAACTAAACTTAATGGATAAATACTTACAAGAAATATCATATTTTTATTTTCAGAAAAATTCTTATAAAACAATATCATTGATGCTCACACATTCTAATCTAAGGTGCTGTGGGGAAAAGATCTTTTGTGATTTTTCAGAGTCGTAAGCTTAGTTAGGGGTATACAATTAGCTTAAACAGTAACACAAGGCCATTTTTCTTGTAAATTCCCAGTTGAGGGATACATAAACAACATATTTGCATAAGCAAATAGCCAGCTAGTTTTCTACTACATCACATGCATGAATAAATATGTGATTTGTGTACGCACAATAGCTGTTTGTAGGCATATTAGATGCATGCTAACGTATGAGTGCAATTGTTTACCTTCAACTTTGAAAGTATTGTTAAGCTGGCAACAATTTTAATCACAATTTTTACCCAAACTTGAATAGTTTTAGCAGTGTAATCTGCATGCGAATTCAGATCTGTGCAGCCTATCTATGCTCCAGAAATGGAATTTCTTATTCTCCAGTGTTCATAATTAATCAAAATGTTGTTACCTGTACTATTTTCTTTTTTCCTCCTAAAGTTTTCAATATTCAAGGACAATTAAGGTTTGTCATACATTGCAACTCGGTAAAATTCGTATTTGGTTTAAGTGGCAAGGTTTTGGTAGCAGGGGGGCTGCAGGGGTAGCCTCTCTGAGGAGAGGCCAGATCTGCCCACGCTGGACCCTGCCACTTCCAGCAGACTGCAAAGCAGACCCACCCCTGGTCAAAGCTGAGCCAATCAGCCATGCTGATGGTGGTGCCTCTGTGATAACATGTTTAAGAAAATGTAAAAAAAACCTGCACAACAGCCGTGAGAGAGAAGAGTGAGAAAATGTGAGAGAAACAGCCCTGCAGACACGAAGGTCAGTGCAGATGGAGGGGAAGGAGGTGCTCCAGGCCCCTGCAGAAGACCATGGTGAGGCAGGCTGTCCCCCTGCAGCCCATGGAGATTGATGGTGGAGCAGCTATCCACCTGCAGCTAGTGGAGGACCCCATGCCAGAGCAGGTGGATGCCCAAAGGAGGCTGTGACCCTGTGGGAAGCCTGTGCTGGAGCAGATTTGCTGGCAGGACTTGAGCCCATGTGGGGGACCCACGCTGGAGCAGTCTGTTCCTGTGGAGAAGACCCACAACGGAGCAGTTCTTAAAGGACTGTATCCTGTGGGAGGTTCCCATGCTGGAGCAGGGGAACAGTGTGAGGAGGAGGGAGCAGCAGAGATACAGTGTTATGGACTGACTACAACCCCCATTCCCCACCGGGCTGCACTGCTCAGAGGGGTAGGAGGTAAGGGAGTTGGGAATGGAGGAGTGAAGTGAGGCCTGGGAAGATGGGGGGGTGGTGAGGGGATGGTGTTTTTAATTTTATCTTTGTTTCTCACTATTCTACTCCATTTTTAATTAGCAATAAATTAAATCAGTCTTTCCCAAGTTGAATTTGTTTTGCCTGTGGCTGTAATTGGTAAATGATCTCCCTGTCTTTATCTCAACCTATGAGTTTTTCCATCTTATTTTCTCCCCCTGTCCCGTGGAGGAGGGGGAGTGAGAGAGTGCCTGGGTGGGCTTCTGGCATCCATCCAAGATCAACCCATGGAATCCCTGTAGGTTAGCTTTGGAGCAACTCCAGAGGTGTTTCTCCCTGCTGTATGAAGCAACAGTGGAACTAACAGAATCAGAGAGCAGAAAAAATTCCAAAATACAAAGAGAAATCCAATATGCTCATCTGCTTTACT
The DNA here is from genome assembly GCF_028858705.1 of Grus americana. Lineage (NCBI taxonomy): Eukaryota > Metazoa > Chordata > Aves > Gruiformes > Gruidae > Grus > Grus americana. The sequence goes on along the minus strand of NC_072891.1, from coordinate 73,578,081 downwards.
AGAGTAAAACTACAACAGTAAAATAATAGTAGGATTAATGTTCTAATTTCACAGAATCAGTTACAATGAATCATTACTTTGTCTTCCAACTACAAACATTGTTATTACTGTGAGAGAGTTGCAATACAAAAAAGATGACTGAGAAAGTCCAAAGTTCCCATCATAGCGTAACTAAATGTATCTTCACAAAGTCTGTGGCCAGAATTTCTAACACTGTCAGGCATGCATTTGAATGTGGTTTTGTGCATACTGGAATAATGTATAAAGATGCCCATATAAATATATACATATACCATATAAAATATATCTAGTTCCAGTTATGCCTTAATGTAAAGTTAGTTCCACAGCAATAGAGGACTAGACCATTCCCAAAATGCTTCTTTCATCTTTCATTCCTTGAACATACCTCATTAGATAGAGGATCCTAAAATACTGTACTCTACTAATACTAAAAATACGTTACTGATGAATGGCTATTTCATATGAGGACTAGCATAATACATGGCTCTGCGGCTGGCGTCACCACCACAGTTTTGGGTTTCTCAATAATTTGGATGGCCTACGTGGCACCAGGCATGCTGGTGTCAGATGGTATTCACCTTTCTCAAAAGGGGGCAGAGGGTCTTTGCTCAGGAGCTTGCAGGGCTCATTGATAGAGCTTTAAACTAGGCTTGAAGGGAGAGGGGAATAAAATCAGGCTTGCCTGCAACAAGCTGTGGGATGACACACCAAGGTCAGGAGGATGGGTTTCTAGTAAGGGCCCCCTCAGCCTGTTGCTGTGAGGTGTGCTGGATATGCTGCAGCACACTTGAAGTCTTACGCAGATGAGCCAGGGGCTCCTGAGGTAATGGAAGCCAACAGGGAAACACTGGTGAAGTACCTTAGAGGAATTCCAGCCACTCCAGCCAGTAAGTCAGCTTCATCAAGGGCCCAATTTAAATGCTTCTATGTGAACACAGGTAGCACGGGGAATGAACAAGAGGAGTTAGAGATGTGTGCGTACCTGCAGGGCTATGATCTTATTGGCATCATGGAGACATGGTGGGATGGCTCCTATGACTGGAGTGCTGGGATGGAAGGGTACAGGCTCTTTAGGAAGGGCAGGCAGGGCAGAGGAGGAGGGGGTGTCACCCTCTATGTCAACGAGAAACTGGAGTGCATGGAGCTCCTCCTGGGGATGGATGAGGAGCTGACTGAGAGTTTATGGGTCAGGATTAAAGGGAGGGCAGGGACAGGTGGCCTGCATAGATGAACAAGGAGCTCCTGGACAAACTCAAACACAAAAAGGAAGCCTACAGAGGGTGGAAACAAGGGCAGGTAGCTTCTGAGGAATACAGACAAACTGTCCGAGCAGCCAGGCATCAGGTTAGGAAAGCCAAAGCCCTAATAGAGTTAAATCTGGCCATGGATGTCAAGAGCAACAAGAAAAGGATCTGTAGGTATCTCAGTGATAAAAGAAAGACTAGGGAAAATGTGGGCCATCTCCAGAAAGAAACAGAAGACCTGTTTACCTGGGATATGCAGAAGACTGAGGTACTCAATGACTTTTTGCCTCAGTCTTCACTGACAAGTGCTCGAGCCACACCACCCAAGTCACAGAAGGCAAAGGCAGGGACTGGGAGAATGAAAAACCACCCACTGTAGGAGAAGATCAAGTTTGAGAATATCTAAGGAACCTGAAGGTGCACAAGTCCATGGGACCTGATAAGATACATTTGTGGATCCTGAGGCAACTAATGGATGAAGTTTCTAAGCTACTGTCCATCATATTTGAGAAGTCCTGGCAGTCGGGTGAAGTTCCCCCGACTGGAAAAGGGGAAAAATAACCCTCATTTTTAAAAAAGGAAAAAAGGAAGACCTGGGGAAGTACAGGCCGATCAGTCTCACCTCTCTGCCCAGCAAGATCATGGAGCAGATCCTTCTGGAGACTATGTTCAGGCACATGGAAAATAAGGAGGTGATTGGTGACAGCCAACATGGCTTCACTAAGGGCAAGTTTGGTGGCCTTCTACAATGGGGTTACAGCGTTGGTGGATAAGGGAAGAGCAACTGATGCTATCTACCTGGACTTGTGCAAAGCATTTGACACTGTCCCATATTACATCCTTGTCTCTAAATTGGAGAGACATGGATTCGATGGATGTACCACTCGGTGGATAAGGAATTGGCTGGGTGGTCACTTTTAAATAGTTGCAGTCAACAGCTCAATGTCCAAGTGGACACCACTAACACATGGCATTCCTCAGGGGTCAGCACTGGGACTGGTGCTGTGTAACATCTTTATTGGTGACACGGACAGTGGGATTGACTGTGCCCGCAGCAAGTTATGAGGTGTGGTTGACATGCTGGAGGGAAGGGATGCCATCCAGAGGGATCTTGACAGCCCCTGTGGGCCCATGTGAACCGCATGAAGTTCAATAAGGCCAAGTGCAAGGTTCTGTGCGTGAGTTGGGGCAATCCCAAGCACAACTACAGGATGGGTGCAGAATGGATTGAGAGCAGCCCTGAGGAGAAGGACTTGGGGGTATTGATTGATGAGAAGCTCAACATGAGCTGGCAATGTGTACTTGCATCCCAGAAAGCCAACCGTGTCCTGGTCTGCATCAAGTATGGCAAGCAGGTCAAGGGAGGTGATTCTGCCCCTCTACTCCCCGCTCGTGAGAACCCACCTGGAGTACTGTGTTCAGCTCTGGGGTCCCCAGTACAAGAGAGACATGGAGCTATTGGAGTGAGTCCAGAGGAGAGCCACAAAAATAAGAGGGCTGGAGCACCTCTCCTATGAAGACTGAGAGAAGAGAAGGCTCTGGGGAGACCATATAGCAGCCTTCCAGTACCTGAAGGGGGCCTAAAGAAAGCCGGAGAGTGACTGTTCACAAGGGCATGGAGTAATAGGACAAGGGGTAGTGGCTTTAAACTAAAAGAGGGTAGATTTAGATTAGATATTAGGAAGAAATTCTTCACTGTGAGGGTGGTGAGGCACTGGCACAGGTTGCCCAGAGAAGTTGTGGATGCCCCATCCCTGGAAGGCCAGGTTGGATGGGGCTTTGAGCAACTACGTCTAGTGGAGGGTGTCCCTGCCCGTGGCAGGGGGGTTGGAACTAGATGATCTTTAAAGTCCCTTCCAATTCAAACCATTCTGTGATTCTATGATTCTATGATTATCTTATTGTAGGCTGCTGCTAAACAGCCCTTCCAATTTAATTGCAGCTGCCCATGAAGTAAAGTAGTTATTAAGGTCACCAACAGTGTCAGATCCTAGCCTGAAATTTCTTAAAACATCACTGAAATATTATTTGAATGACTGAAATAACAATAGTTGAATAAAATGTTGTTCAATGTACATCATACATAATCTCTTATGTATTAATGTCTTACAATGTCTTATATCTTTGATCTCAATGTTCACAATTAAGAAGCATGCTTAATAACATTAATAACATACATATTTCCTGAATTTATAGATTTCAAACAAAGAATTTGCACTACAATATTAGTAATTGGATTATTAGTATTGGTTTTGCTTTTTGAAGAAAGTTATTTTCACTCACAAAACCTCCTGAATACAGAATTTGCTACAAGATACATGAAATTTCACTTGTCAAACTACAAAGGTTGCAAAGGACATTTTAAAGGACGTTTTATTGTATGACCATATATTAGAAGTTTTCCCCTCCACCTCCTGCCTTTTTTGGAGGAAGAAAGGATGGATATTATTTGACTGACTTCAACAGCACATCTGAAGCTGCTAAAATGTATAATTTCCAATGCTTATTTAGAGACTTCTTAAAATACATACTATTTATTTGACAGACCATGAGATATTGTGCACATCTAGTTTCGGAGCTTTATATCTCAATGTACACTGACTGCTAAATATGTTTTATTTTGCAATCTGTAGACTACTGTCCCTAACTAGAGTAGCACCATCAAGCTGCATCACGCTAAGTCTCTTGTTCATTCCCATCTCATCACAGGATGAAGCTCTTGCTGTCTCAGATGTGTGCAAGTATGTGTTTCTTTACAATGTCACAACAGATCAGCCAATAAAAGGAGAAAAGCAAACTCTTATAAAACCCAAACTGTAAAACCATGGAATTGTGAAGACAGAAAGTTCAAAGTGCCATTTGATTTCCACAAAATCCCCAGACAATCAGATTACAACCTGAACCCTTGTTATGTTCAGAAATGTCCTTGAAAAAGAGTGGTTTTTTTTTTTTTTTAAAGTGCCTATGGTAGGGTAGAAATCTCACCCAACGAGGATGCTCTGAGAAAAAGAAGAAATAAGAAGAGACCTTTATATAAATTTATATATATCTACACACATTGCATAGCAAAAGGTTGGGAACTAGAAGGAATTACTCAAATAGCTTGGCACTTGTCTTGGCACAGGGATCTGCCTTTTTTGTTTTTTGATTTTTTTTTCTTTTCTTTGGCATCTATATATTTCTGTGAAGTGATGAACATTCAGAGGGGTTTACAGATTTCAAGAATACTTGAAAAATATGAAAAGGAGGCCTGGTTTCAGGGCATTGATTGTTAATCTGATCCAGATTGGATATTTTCGTCTTTTCTACTGCACTTTGTTTTGTGACAGGGAAGACTTTACTAAAGAAGTCACAGTGTTATGTGACTTTAGCTCCTTTTATCAGCAACAGGATACTTGTGTTGACACACTCAGGATCTCCCTAAGCCTTTCTCCATACATGTCATGGCTTTGTCTCGTCTTTTTCTAAGATTCTCTATAATGAAACAATGTTGTTAACTTTCCCTAGGAGCTCATTTATTTTTATTAGTGAGTGTGTTGGTGTTAGGTACATTTGGCTTCCTCTGTTGGCCTGCTGAACTTGCTAGAGAATTGAAATTTCATGATTGATAAGGTGATAAAATGACGAATAGAAGAATAAAACCTGAGAGATAAAAGCCGAGTAAGAGGAATAAAGTTTGGAAGAAGTGACTTTGTTTTTAATTGAAACATAAATTTGAGGAACAGGATTATGAGTTTTCATTTCAACAAATGCGTATGGGGGTGAGTTTTAAGAGGCACAAGTGCTGGATATTGACTCATTCTGGGCTGATATGGTCCATTGTGCAAAGCTGTATTTAAGTAATCTATGGGCAGTAAAGGCCCAACGGGGTTGACAGTCTATAGTGCAAAGCAGAGGAATGGCCAGTTCCATTATGCACCATTCTGGTTAAAGCAAGCACCACCTTATCCATCCCTTTTCATATTAACAGATGATGCTGATCAACCTGTATGAAATTTATGTTTGCCTGTCCATTAGTCAGGTGGGTCCCCAAACAGAGCAGATAAGAGCACTTCTGAGCTGTCTTTCTAGCTCTTGGGAAGGCTGGGTTAGAGCTACACCACTTAATTTGCCTACTTTACACCCTCAATGCCCACACTGCACACCAGTCAGGGGCAACGGGTGTGAGGAGATAATCTCCGTGGGCCATGTTCAGAGATGGGTCCTGACTTTCTTGTCCACATTTAACAGTGGGGAGATGGGGACAGTCTTCTTACTTGGTCAGCACTTTCTTTCCTCAGATTGTGAAGTCCTTCCTTAACCTGCCATTTCTCCATTTTCATTTAATGACCCAATGGTAGCTTTCTCTTTCTGTTACTCCTCCTCCTCCTGGCCCTTTTCACACCCTCCCATGTCAGCATACTCACCTATTCACAGTTGGCAGGGATACCATGGAGGGCACTTTGCACAATCCATTTGCTCACATCATAAGCTATCAGAAGCAGAAAACTCTGTTAAAGGACGACTGAAATATGGAAGAGGAGGAGAAACGAGCAATGAGAAGAGGAGGAAATGATCCTCCATTTTTCCAATGAGCCAGTATCCTAACTAATAGGATCAGTAAAGTGTGAGTCCCATCCCCACTGTGTTTAAACAGGAAAAGCAACAGTTTCTTTTTCTCAGAGGTGTATTGAAGACTCTTGCCCAGATTTAACTATTTAACCAGATTTTCCCTATCAAAATTTAAACAAAAAAAATTCTAGTAAAATTAATCATCTGACCTCAAATGGAAAGGGGAAAAGATTGATAGAAATATGTTTTCTTTCAGAAAGCATCCAGCATTATATAACTAAGGACTCAAAAAACTAAAGATGTGGCTCACAGTGCCTCTAGTTCATGAGACTAACAATATAATAAGAATTAAAACTAAAAATTGCAATGGATTTTGGGTTCATTTTAGTTGCCTTCTGACTTTTAGGGCTCAATCCTTTAAATATCTTCTTTTACCACTGTAGATCACAGAGTACTTTAGACAAAAATGAACCTTATATTTTCAAGTATTTACATGGTTTAGGAACCTTGCATTCCAAGAGGACACCACTCTCTAAATGAAATGAAGTTAGTTAATAGAATCATTAAAAATACTTAAATTTCAAAAGAAGGAAGAAGTGGGGAGAGCAATAAATCAAAGAGAAACAAAGTTGTAATAGCACTGAGTCTGCTCTCAAAGTTCAAAATATGCTCAGAAAATTGTATGAACAGTCAAATACTTGATCAACTCGTCCTTAAACTTCTAGACATGCTCACTTCTCACTTCATGTTGCAAGTAGAGTACTGTAAACAGCCTCAGATTGACTTGGAGTTATCAGTCTGTTGCACATCCATAATAACCCTGAAGGAAGGCCTGGTATTATTATCAGTCACTGAAAGCCTCCAGATCTAAAATGTATATTTGTCTTCAGGCCTTTCCAGAAAGCACAGTGTAGTTAGCTAGTTTGCATATCACATTTAGCTTTGTTGTGAATGGTAAATGCAAAGCTTTCATGATATGAACTCATCACCTTTTGGAAGGTTTTTAATTTTTCTTTAATACTCATGGAAATATTCTGAGTTTGCCATGCATATTAGTATTATATTTAAATTTCTGTTATGCAGAAACTTTAAAAGGTATACACTATTTGTTGAAAACAGAATAAAATATTCTGAGCTAGACTTGCTGGAATATTTTTATAACCATATTATAATAGCCTAAAAAGAGCATTCAAACTTTCTGACAAAGACTTTATCTCTCATACACAAGCAATTACTGCTGTTATACTAAAGTAAAACTATAGAAAACAACTTTTCCCTGCAAAAAGTTCCCACAAAACAGTAAAACCTGTAAAAAGCAGTGCCTTATTTTTACTGTTTGAGGAATCAGTTTAAGTTTCCATGCACTGAAAACAGTGTCTTACAAAAACAACTGAGTTGTGCATTCGGTGTCTAGGGTTGCCCCTGTTCTTCCTCCAGCCCCTAAAAAAGCACTAGGCCTTCATAGGATATGACGTGTGTAGCACCACTATGCAAAAGTTGAGGGGGAAATAATATCTTTTGTAGATCATGGAAAAAAGTTTTTTGGAAGTCATGTCAGCCCTTCAATTAGTAAATATTTTTCATTGGCTAGTAATGCACTTTAAGACTTTTGAGAAAGGATGCCTCCCACAAGATGTAAAGCTCCCAATTTCTTGTCCATTTATTCAGTCAGCAGAGTAGCATGGAAAGCTATGCCGTTGGAAACATGGTTTATTCTTTGATGCAAATGGTGAAAAATTTGAACCCTCACTGAGATGACAAATGTAATAATGTTTTAAATATACTTAGTTTTTATAGTACAGACTACAAAAGACTTCTACAAATCAGGGGCAGCAGAACTAAACTGTATATTTGTATGGTTCAACTCACATCGGCATAAGCTTGGAATTTGTGCACCAGTATCTGCTGCTGACCTAGACATACTCCAAGACAGTTTTGAACACAGACCTGGTAAATAAAATATCACTCTTTATTCTTTACCAAGCCAAAACCCCCAAATATGAATATGTTTACCCTTAATCAGCTGTAAGCATGAGGCTTACATACCAGCAAATTGAGTGTCAATTCAGCAGTTTAGTTCTTTGCCAGAGTGCCATATTGCATAGTTTCTAAGATTTTGGTTTGAGAAGAGAAAAGCTACAGCACCATACAGAAAAAAGAAATAAACCAGTTCTTTTCACCCTCTCCTTCCTCTCTTGTGAAACATCCATCAAAATCAGACAAGATAGACCTATTTTTCGGTAATATTTAAAAGTGTCCATACCACGTTGCTTTATGTTAGACTAATTGGTTTCCACAGATTGCTCTAAGGAATGAGATAGATTCCTTAGACACCAAAACAGGAGTCTTAGTTGAAGATAAAAGGGAGTTTTCAGTATCTAATAATAAAACAAAATGTTATGCTAAAATAACCTTGAAATAAACATGCACTCAGGCCCAAACTTCATACAGGTAACTGTTGTTTAATGTAACAACTTAAATAGTGGCCACTAAACTTTACTGCTAAGCTAATTATTCACGTTTTTTCCATTACTTTGACATTGGTGCAATGCTACTGGGTGTAGCAGACATTCTTATGAACACAATGTAAGGGAAATAAGTCAGCGTCCTTTTGCCAAAAACATGTTTTCTGTAAAGAAAACAACTTACTGCACAAAATAAAGAGCTGCTTAGAACTGAAACTGCAATGGTCATTTGCATTTGTGCTCGTGGAATACAGATTGTTTTTGGCAGTTAGATAGGACTGTGCAAATGCTCTAGACTAATAAGCTGAAACAAGCATCTGCTTTAACACAATTTGGTGCAATGTTCTTTGTGTTTCCCTCCTGTTTGGAGATACATGACTAGAATTTTATTTTAACCTGATCTTTGCCATATCACACTGATACAGTAGCAAATTTTTGTTTTAAGTGATAGCTACTACTCTGAGATGATAATTAAGAGGAAACCCTGTTAGGAAAATCAGCGACACATGATTCTGTAAACACTTTCAACTGAAATAAGCCTGGAAACTGTCAATAAAGAAACTGGTCTCAATAGACTTACCTATCTAACGCTTTTAAAAGTCCAATACTTCCTCTTTAACATACAAAGCTTTTAACCACTGGATGAAGTCAAAATAGAGCACTTGATCATGATAACCCAAACCTGTCATGGACAACAGCATCTCTCATGGCTCCACATTCAAAACACTTGAAACAAACCTGCAAGACACAGATATTCTTACATTTTAATTGAAATATATTCAACCATGTCCTAGGATGAGGAAACGTAAGCACTAAATCGATGAATACATTGTAAAAGTGTGAGTACAAAGCCATAGATATTACCTGGTAAATATCAAGACTAGAAATTGTGAAGCTCACATTCCAGAGAACCTGTTTTTGCTGAGTATTTGCAGTGCTGTTGTACTTGTTTATCCATTAAAACAGAATTAATAAACAGTATTTATATATTTTTTTAAAATGTAGCTTTTCAAACATAGACTTGTAAGTCCTTTTTCATATGAATTTTAAAAGAAAGATCATATTCTGAACCAAGGAGAATCTTATATGAGAAAGGACATCGAAAGGATTCAGTAAAATTATGGTTAGTTGTTCCATGAGAGCTTTACTGAGTACCACTTCTTACAGCATCTTTAATACAAAATGCAATCTGCAAATGGATGCAATGTAATCCCACGCCAATCACATGCTCTTTTTTTTACTGGAGAAAAGGCATGCAGACAAGTAAAGTATTCAGGTGGCATATTTCAACATGGTTTTAATGCAACCAGGGAAATTTACAGTTCTATCTTGAACTCTACTTCTGCAGAGTTTTGAGGTTCCTTGAGAAAATTTCCTATGACTTATAAGTAACTTTCAGTCATTCAAGTGAATAATCTTGTTACAATCTCTAAGCAGTTTTTTTTTTTCAGACTTTCAACAGCAGTGCATCCACCTCCTTCACTAAAAAGATGATCAATTTAGTTGAGCTCAATCTTTGTTCTCTGTCACTGAAATCTTCAGGCCAATGCATAGGTATCATGGGGAATATCAGATGGCAGCCGTATCATGGCCAGTTCATTCAGAAGATACACTGATCTGGGCTTTTCTTAGGAGTCCCAACTTGTTATTTCAGTCCCTGTTGAAATTTAAAGACTGACTGAGCACTGCTACTAAAGATCTCCAAAATTCTGGATATTCTCTATCTTTCCCGCTGATAGGAATGTCTTGTTCTCAAATGTTGCATATGTTTTTTTCAACAGAAAGCAGGAAAATGGGTGCACAGCGGTGAATGTTAATGCATATATCTGTATGTAAGATAAAAACAGAATATTCTACCCAAATTCAGAAATACCCTAAGTAAGGTGTCAGTAGATTTTTTGTCTAACTTTGTAAAGTATTTCACTACTGGGTTAACATAGAGTATGACTTTTCAACAAATCAAATTTGTTAGACTGCAACAACCGAGATAAAACCAGTGGGTCAAAAGAGAAACTGCTATTCAACATCCACCAGTCATTAGCAGTTCTTCTAGAAGTTAGATGAACAGAAGGTATTTCTAAAAAAGAGACCAGTTTACACTTAGCCCAGTTTTAAAGTGAGAGTTCAGTTCATCTGAGGCATGGTGTATCACCGTGAAAAACAAAGTTTCCCAGTGTACAAAATTTATCATATCTTCCATGACTGACTTCAAATCAGAGACCAACCAGGTCCAGAGTTTTAGGAATGTACCTGACTAAATGATCAGGAATCGCAGTTCTGATCTCTCATACAGCAGGTCAGACAAATGCAGGAAATGTGAAAGGTTAGTGGAATTTACTCTGAAAATTGACTGAATAGCTTCCATTGAGATATTAATAGAACTTTTTAATCCAGTCCAGTGCTTGGAGATCAGTCGTTATTTGATTGATGGATGGTTCTCCATGGTCAGATGCAAAACTGAATTTTACTGAGTGTGGTGGTTTCACCTTGGCTGGACACCAGGTATCCACCAAGCCACTCCATCACTCCTGTCTTCAGCAAGACAGGGAGGGGAGGAAAATAAGATGGAAAAAACGACCCAAAACTTGTGGGTCAAGATAAAGGCAGTTTAATACAGCAAAAGCAAAAGATTATTCTCTACTTCCCATCAGCTGGCAATGTCTGGCTACTTCCTGGGAAGCAGGGCTGCAGTATGTGTAGCAGTTGCTCCGGAAGACAAATGTAGAAACATGAATGCCCCCACTTCCTGCTCCTTTCTCTCAGCTTTTATTGCTGAGCAGACACCATACAGTATGGAATATCGCTGTGGTCACTTTGGGTCGGGTGCCCTGGCTGTGTCCCCTCCAAGACCTTGCCCACCCCCAGCCCACTGGTGAGGGGGATGTTGGAGAGACAGCCTTGCTGTGTGCCAGCACTGCTCAGCAGCAGCCACAACCCTGGTGTGTTACCAGCACCTTGCTGGCTACCGATGCACAGCACAGCACTGTGGGGGCTGCTGAGGGGAAAATTAACTCCAGCTCAGCCAGACCCAGTACAGTGAGACAGAGGAAGGAACACACTAATACATCTCAGAATAAATCTACTATCAAACTCAAAATACACGGGGAGGGGTGCTTTTTCTTTGGTTGTGATTTAGAATCATAGAGCCATAGAATCATAGAATGGTTTTGGTTGGAAGGGACCTTAAAGATCACCCAGTTCCAGCACCCTGCCATGGGCAGGGACACCATCCACTAGACGTAGTTGCCCAAAGCCCCATCCAACCTGGCCTTGAACACTTCCACAGCCTGTCTGTGGTAACAGGAAAGGTCTGTATACTCGTTCCCCATGACATATTGAAAATAGATTCTCAGTCTTTGAATGTGTGAATACACACACACATTTTTGGCATTAGTAAAGCAGTCACAGCAATTTTTATAAATGTACTTGTCATGTAGCAAAAGCATCTTTGTAAGACAGTGATTAGCAAAATGAATATAATGAACTTATTTATAGAATCATAGAATAGAATCACATAATGGTTTGGGTTGGAAGGGACCTCAAAGGTCATCTAGTTCCAACCCTCCTGCCATGGGCAGGGACACCCTCCACTAGACCACGTTGCCCAAAGCCCCATCCAACCTGGTCTTAAACATTTCCAGGCATGGGGCATCCACAACCTCTCTGGGCAACCTGTTCCAGTGCCTCACCACCCTCACAGTAAAGAATGTCTTCCTAACATCTAATCTAAATCGACCCTCCTTCAGCTTAAACCCATTACCCCTTGTCTTGTCACTATACTCCCTGATAAACAGTCCCTCTCCGGCTTTCCGTTAGGTGCCTTTAGGTACGAGAAGGCCGCAATTAGGTCTCCCCAGGGCCTTCTCTTCTCCAGGCTGAACAACCTGGACTACTTCCATAGTGACATCTCTGATAGGGCATAAAGAAAGTTTTCCTTAAAAATGTAATATGAAGGAGTCTAAACAAGAAGTAAAGCTTTTATGAATATCTTCCAGAAAGACAAAGGAAGATTTTATTCAGCAGTTGTTGTAAAATTCTCAGAATGTCAGACTGTGTATGGCCAAAGATAAATACTCCTGATATTCCTCTAAATTTGCATGTTATTTTTACATTTTACAGTGTAAAAAGAGCAATCAGCTAATATTTCAGATTTGGATGCATTAGGATTTTTATGACCAAGTGAAACAACTGTGATTTTTAATGCAACTGAGAAAGACAAAAGGTAACAGGATCAAGGGATAAATCAGCTGGATAAAGGTCAAGATCTCCAGAATTTGCTAATAACATAGGCAGGGGGCATTCCTGAGTCAGAGTAAGGGAAACTGGTCTGAAATGGTCCAGAATATATGGACTTGGCTTTTAAGATGAGAACTTATGCCCAATCTTGACCAATCACTTCTCTGAAGAAAATGAAGACTCCTTAAAACTAGGACAACTTGGAGTAGAAAAAGAAGCAAGGAACAGTACCTAAGCCAATGAGGTCTACTTGTCTTTAAATACCAATGATGGAGGAATAGGCAAAAGTCCTGCAAATATGCTAGCCCAAATACACATGTCTCTGTTAACAAAGGGAGATCACCTGTTAGTTCAGGATATCACAGAACAAGATTCATCCTTCAGAATGCTCCACAGCCTCCTTTGACCCTACCTCAGTGTGAAAGCTGGAGTGTGGGGTGAAACATGGGGCAGTGCTTTTAAAACAGCATACCCTCAACCATAGAAAGAGACAAAGAATATGGAGCAGCTGTGTTTGATAATCTCTCCTGTTGTGCTGGTTTTGGCTAAGATAGAGTTAATTTCTTTATAGTAGCTGGTATGGGGCTATGGTTTGGATTTGTGCTGACAACAGTGTTGATAGCACAGGGATGTTTTCGTCACTGGTGAGCAGTGCTTACACAGAGCCAAGGCCTTTTCTGCTCCTCACACCACCCCACCAGCGAGTGGGCTGGGGGTGCACAAGGACTTGGGAGGGGGCACAGCTGGGACAGGTGACCCCAACTGACCACAGGGATATTCCATATCATGTGATGTCATGCTCAGCATATAAAGCCGAGGGAAGAAGAAAGAATGGGGGGGAAATTCGGAGTGATGGCATTTGTGTTCCCAAGTCACCATTATGCGTGCTGGAGCCCTGTTTTCCTGGAGATGGCTGAACACGTGCCTGCTCATGGGAAGTGGGGAATGAATTCCTTGGTTTGCTTTGCTTGCGTGCACAGCTTTTGCTTTACCCATTAAACTGTCTTTACCTCAACCCATGGGTTTTCTCATTTTTACTGTTCCAATTCTCTCCCTCATCCTGCTGTGTGGGGGAGAGAGTGAGCTGCTGCGTGGGGCTTAGTTGCTGGCTGGGGCAAAACCACAACTGTCAATCTTGTTAGACCAGATACACCATGAAAATCAACAGATAGCAAGAAGGTACCAACAGAAAATTAAGCAGGAATAAAATAGGTGGTGAGATCTGTAGAGAAATCTCAAGAGTTAGGGAAGGAATACTCAGCAACAAAGAGAAACAAGGTGACAATAATTCAACAAGTTTTATATAAAATAAATTTAGTTAAGATTCAACACAAAGTGGGGGACTGGTAAAAGAAATTGAGCAAAGTATCTTTATGACTGGTGACAGCCAACACGGCTTCACTAAGGGCAAATCGTGCCTGACAAACTTGGTGGCCTTCTATGATGGGGATACAGTGTCGGTGCATAAGGGAAGGGCAGCTCACATCATCTACCTGGACTTGTGCAAGGCATTTGACACTGTCCCGCATGAAATCCTTGTCTCTAAATTGGAGAGACATGGATTTGATGGATGGACCACTAGGTGGATAAGGAATTGGCTGGATGGTCGCACTCAAAGAGTTGTGGTCAACGGCTCAATGTCCAAGTGGAGACCAGTGATGAGTGGCATTCCTCAGGGGTCGGTACTGGGACCGGCACTGTTCAACATCTTTGTCGGCAACATGGACAGTGGGATCGAGTGCACCCTCAGCAAGTTTGCCAACGACACCAAGCTGTGTGGTGTGGTCAACACGCTGGAGGGAAGGGATGCCATCCAGAGGGACCTGGACAGGCTGGAGAGGTGGGCCCGTGCGAACCGCATGGAGTTAAAGAAGGCCAACTGCAAGGTCCTGCATGTGGACCAGTGCAATCCCAAGCACGACTATAGGCTGGGCAAGGAATGGATTGAAAGCAGCCCCGAGGAGAAGGACTTGAGGGTATTGATTGATGAGAAGCTCAACATGAGCCAGCAGTGTGCGCTTGCAGCCCAGAAAGCCAACCATGTCCTGGGCCGCATCAAAAGAGGCATGACCAGCAGGTCAAGGGAGGTGATCCTGCCCTTCTACTCTGCTCTTGTGAGACCCCACCTGGAGTACTGTGTCCAGCTCTGGGGGCCCCAGTACAGGAGAGACATGGAGCTGTTGGAGCAAGTCCAGAGGAGGGCCATGAAGCTGATCAGAGGGCTGGAGCACCTCTCCTATGAGGACAGGCTGAGAGAGTTGGGGTTGTTCAGCCTGAAGAAGAGAAGGCTCCGGGGAGACCTTATAGTGGCCTTCCAGTACCTGAAGGGGCCTACAGGAAAGCTGGAGAGGGACTGTTTATCAGGGAGTGTAGTGACAGGACAAGGGGTGATGGGTTTAAGCTGAAGGAGGGTCGATTTAGGTTAGATGTCAGAAAGAAATTCTTTACTGTTAGAGTGGTGAGGTACTGGAACAGGTTGCCCAGAGAGGCTGTGGATGCCCCATCCCTGGAAGTGTTTAAGACCAGGTTGGATGAGGCTTTGGGCAACGTGGTCTAGTGGAGGGTGTCCCTGCCCACAGCAGGGGGGCTGGAACTGGGTGATCTTTAAGGTCCCTTCCAACCCAAACCATGCTATGAACCTATGATCTGTGATGACATTTGTGTGTATAGTGTCTGGGATTCCTAAGAAAACACCTGGCCAATCATGGGAAATAAATTTTGTGCTGAAACCCTAGATGCTGAAAATAAGTTGATATAATGACTACTTAATAAGGTATAATTTTCCAGAAAAGGAAAGGCTCACCACTGATAATATCCAGTATTTTTTGTCTCAGTATCCATGCCAGAGTTTTGGATCAGGAAAGCTTATAAATGCAATTTATATTACTGTGAAGAGTAAAATGAAATCACTTGGTTGATTATTTATCAATTATTTTGATTGTCATCTTCTGAAGAGTTCTTGTAACAGACCCATTTGTGTCCACCATCTGTTTTATCCTCACTTGTTTTGGAAAAAGCTGATTGATTTTCAAGCTCAGGGGTGGTTCATTGCCACATACAGAAATCAAATAAAGGTGGCAAGAGGCCTCAATAGATGAACTCCTGACTAAAAGTAAACATAAAAAGGAAGCGTGCAGGAGGTAGAAGCAGGGACACTGTCAGAGGGTGCAGGAGTAGGGTTAGGACAGCCAAAGCCTATCTGGAGTTGAATCTATTAAGGGATGCAAAGGGCAACAAGAAAGGCTTCTACATGTAAATCAGCAGTAAATGGAAGACTAGGGAAAGTGTGAGCCTACCTCCAAATGAGAAAGGGGTTCTCATGACAAAGGAGACAGAGAAGCATGAGTTGGTGTCTTCTTCATCTCATTCTTCAGGAATCCCAAACCCGTGAGACCAGAGGGACTATCTGGAGCAATGAACACTTACCCTTGGTGATGGAGGATCATGTTTGAGAACACTTCAGAAAGACTAGCCATAGAATTTTCAAAACCCATAAAATACAAGAAGTTGATTGGGAGCAGTCACCATAGATTTATGAAGAGGAAACTGTGCTTAACAACCTGATAGCATTCCATGATGAGATGATGAGCTCAGTGGATGAAGGGATAGCAGTGGATGTTGTTTACCTCAATTTTAAGAAGGTTTTAACCATTATTTCCCATAATATCCTCATGTAAAACTGATGAAGAAGGGGTTAGACAAATGCATACCAAGGTGAACTGAAAAATGTCTAGACTGCTGGCCTCAAGGTGTTGTGATCGGTGGTCCCAAAGCCCAGGAGGAGGCCATTCGCATTAATGGTTCATTTCAGGGGCAGATACTTGGGCCAACACTGTTTAACCCATTTGTGAAGACCCGGACAATGGGGAAGAGTGCACTGTCAGTAATTTGAAGATTATATAAAACGCAAAGGAGTGGTTAATACGTCAGATGGATGTGCTGCCATTCAGAGGAGCCTCAACAAGCTGGAGTAAGGAGTCAACAGGAACCTCATGAAATTCAACAAAGGGAAATGCAAAGCTCTGCACCTGGGGAGGAATGACACTCCCAACACCAGTACATGGTGAGACTGACTGGCTGGAAAGCAGCTCTGCAGAAAAGAACCTGGAGTTCCTGGGTGACAAGCTGACCACAAGATAGCATGGTGCTTATGTAGCAAAGAAGTGGGGCTGCATTAGGAGGGGTGTTGCCTGCAGGTTGAGGGAGTTGATCCTTCCCTTCTGCACAGACCTGGTGAGACACACCTGGAGTGCTGGGTTCAGGTCTGCCCTCTCCATTACAAGACACATGGACATACCAGAGCAACTCCAGCACAGGGTCACAAAGGTGGTGGACTGGAGCCACATCTCTCATATAAGCAGTGGCTGACAGAGCTGGGACTGTTCAGGTTGGAGAAAAAAAAAGCTCAGGATGATCTTATCACTGTGTATAAATACACATCAGGAGGGATTGAAGAACGTGCAGTTAAGCTCTTTTCAGTGGTACCCAGTGGCAAGGCAAGAGGCAACAACCACAAACTGAAATACATGAAATTCTGTTTGAACATAAGAAAACAATTTTTGCTGTGAGGTTGGCTGAACACTGCAGTAGCTTGCCCAGGAGAGTGTGGAGTCTCCATCCTTGGAGATATTCAAAACCTGACCGTATGCAGCCCTGAGAAAACTGCTCTAGCTGATCATGCTTTGAGCAGAGGCATTGAACTAGACTATCTCTAGAGATGCTTGCCATCCTCAACCACTCTGTGATTCTGTGAAATCCTGTAAAATGGTTGAAAGAACAACAACAAAAAAATCATCAATAGCTTTTGCTTACTTCATATTACCTTGAGACAAATCAGTGTAATCTGTTTTATAATAGCATATTGTTTTATAGCCATACAAAAAAGCTTATTTTGTCTCTAGTCTGATAAGACAGTTTTTTTAGTGCAATAATATTAGTTGTGACTTTTGAAGTCACAGACATTCAGCAAAACTGGCATTTAAAAAAAGGAATCTGCACAAGAAGAACATGCCACTATATCTAACCCCCCCCCGAACCCTATTTAAATAGACAGGTTTAATATTTAACATCAATTTAATTCTCTACTTGTTCATTTTTACCATTACTGCAGTCCAATTTTTGAAAGTGAACAGAGGTAATAACACTGGAGAGACAGTAAAGCTAAAGTCTGGAGAATACTTTCAAAAGCACAGTCCCACAGAACAAATACCTAACGGTGTGCTACTTAATGGGAGCTAGTAAAATCAAACAAGTACAGCACTCACAACAAGCCTACACCTTCTGTTGCATTTCAACCATTGTGAAAATAAAATTCATAAATGAAGGGGTTATGTTTTGCACTTTTTCTGTTCAGTTATGTGTGACTGAAGCAGAGCCCAATTTCCACATATTTGAGAGGCTTTATGATATTACTGGTGACAGCAGTCTGCCCTGTCTCTGCTCCTCAGGAGCTTAGACTGTGTGATGGCCTGAAACCCTGCTCAGATTTGAGAATTACACTGCTAATTGCAGTATTAGCTTTTTGCCAGTCTTGTTTTGAAATGTCATAACTATGCCTCAGTCTCAAAGAAGAAAGAAATGAAGGGTGTGGGGAACAGTTCTTTGGTTCTGTATAATCTATGGGAAGATACTTATCATTCCCTCTGTTATTTATCATATTTTTTCAGTAGTGCTAATGGAAAAGGAAGACAGCATTAGAGAAGTTTCTTGTTATACCACACCATATAAATGCATAAGACACTAACTGACCCAAGGGTTTACCGTTTAGATCAAGACCACAAGCAAAAGATGAGGAAAGAGCTAGTGGAGAGGACACAGATGCAAAGAACATAATATCAGTTATGATGACTTGTTGGATTTTCAGTCCTTTCAGTGGGTTTGTGACAGAGGTGATTCCAGAGGTAGCAACAAAACAAAGAAGTGAAAAAGTGCTAGAAAAGAAAGTGCGAACTTTCAGAAAAAGAAGTATTTTGATGGTACCATGTGAATTTCGCCTTATAGTTTTGGGGGACTTTTTGAAGCTATGGTGTAGGGTGAAACAAAATTCAATGTTGTACTGATACATATTTAGTAGTCACTATAGTACATGTGTTCTCACAGATCAGTTTCTAACGTCAAATGCAAAGGCTACAAGTATCAACTGGTTTAGCAGTATCATTTGCATTTGCAGTTGCGCTTATTGGTTTGCAAGACTGATACCAGCTAATGTTGCACGGCAGAATATGCTCCCCTGAAAGTAACATGGCTGTTCCTTCCCCACAACCTGTTTGAATTCTGTCCTCCCTGACTAGCCAACAAAACATGTTAAATCCAAAACTACTACAATAATCACATACAGAGAACTGGCAGTTATCAGAAGTTAATCTGAAGTTAAGAGCAGGATGCCAACTAGTTGGAATTAATTAGGCAGCAACACTGGATAGAGAAAGTTTTCTTTTCTGACTATGACTGCTGCATGTAAAGTGTTATGACTGGCCAAGTTGGCTATTTTTATTGCTAGTTGGTTCACTGTCTGCTGGTGGAATGGAATCAGATGTTTTTACAGTGGCTGATGTGAGGTGCATCAGAGGAGCTGTCAATTGCTCTGAACACCATCAGCAACTCCAGTGGGTTATGAATGAAACATACAACCTGTATGTGTGCAAATCTTTTGCTTCATGTAACTGGTGACACATCCCTGTCCCATTGGAGCTACTGCATGAACAAAAGTTATGAACATGGATGTCTATTATTTCCAATGATGGGTCTACCAGAAGGAACCTGGGAACATACACATGAAGAAGGGGGGAAATCTTTGCCAATAAATCTAGCACAGACTGGGAAGGGTAGGGACTCCACATAACTTTTTTCAAGCCTGGAAAAGTGGAAGTGTGTGAGCAAGCATACCTGCAGGATAACAGGGCAATATAACAAACACTGAAGATTTCACTGATTAGTTCTCCAGTTGCATGCATGCGTGCTTTTGAATCTCTCTAGCCTCTCACTCACACTACACAAGAAACCACAAACATGAATGAAGACCACTAGCAACCATAAAATTAAACACTAAAAATGGAGAGGATATCTTTCATTTCAAAAAATGCTGCATTTTTAGTTGTAATCTAATTCCTGAGTCTTTAAAATTCCATTTCTTCTTCCCTGCCGCACCCCCCCTCCCCATAGGCTTGGATCTAGAGCCTCATTTTATATAAAATGGAAAGCAGAAGCTCTAAAATAATGAGCTGCAAGAAGTTGAGCTTTGATACACATTCTGTCAAAACTGAGGTTTAATAAAGAAAGGCTTAATAAAATCATGCAGATATTGCACTACGTTTTTCTTCCGTTTTCAAATTTCATGATTTAAGAGTAGAAGTCACAAAACAGAACATTTGTAAACATAAGACTAACAACATTTCATTTTTAACTTTCTTTTAACTGCAAACAGTAATACAAGACATATTCAGATCAAATTGTTTACTATGGAAAGTATAAATAACATACCTTAAAACTTAGTGGGTTCAATTCCTGGAGATGATCACTGCACCTTTGGAAATAAAATTCACCTGTTAAAACTTTTGCAACTAATTTTATTTAGGATAAAAATTTCTTTTATCTAAAACCTTTTACTTAGCCCAGTTTGCAAGCATCTTTAGTACCAAGCAGCATGCTCCTTTCTGACTTAAAGCTATCTTCAAGAGATGAGTGTAATTTGTTCAGTCCCTCAGTTCTTCTTTTGAGGTTTCCGAGAAGAAGGTCCACCCTAATATACATTCCTGCCCACTCCAGCCTCCCAACATGGATTTCAGCTCATTTTGAATTACAAAGCCTAGCAAGACACTGTAATATACACTCCTGCCCACTCCAGCCTCCCAACCTGGATTTCAGCTCATTTCGTATTACAAAGCCTAGCAAGAAATCTTTCTAAAGCAACTATTTTATGAAGCGGGAATCAACAATATTTTGTACTCCCTCTGCAGCACTGGTTACTGCGGCAGCAGTTAACAAAAAAAACCCCACCACTGTTCAAAAATAAATACCAACCTCACAGATGACAGAAAATAACATACCTAGCACCAACCTCTTACTAAGCTTTTTTGGAATGAAGGGGAAATATAATGACTGGTCTTCTCCTGGTTTACCAATACTGGTGTCAGCACATTGGACAAAGCATTATAGACAGAGCACTGGGGAACAGCTTATTTTGCACAGAACATGTTGATAAGTCTTTTCCCATTCTAACTTCTATTATTTGCACATATTATGCGAATGACATTGTACACTCTCTATTGTGGAAGAATCTCTGGGGTAGATCCTTTGGTCCTCTATATCTAGAATGATTTCAGAAAAGTGATAGCAATTCACAGTGTTTGAGGATCTCGCCCCTTGAGTTCGAGACATTAAAGCTGTCTTGACAAGCAGACAATCCTGGCATATTTTTCTGAGAGATTAGGAAGAAGCTTACTCCTATGGCAGCCTGTTCATGCCATCTCTTGTTCAATTCTACATGTATATTTATAAATATATTTTTATATATACACAGGCCCCTATATATATATATGTGCATATCATTGACATAGATTTTTTGAAATACTGACTGAAAATGTTTCTTTATTCCCCACCCCTCTGAAAATGTCTTAGTTCATGAAACTTTGGACTTGCTACATCCAATTTTCTGGAAGTGTGAAATTACCTGTCACCCTTGAAATATGAGAGCACTACAGTCCAAGTACTGTACTGCTATTCTACTACAGAGCTTGCCTTATTACAATAGAAATAGTATAACCATCTTATTCATCTCAATTTCACAGGTTTAACTGCTTTATAGAAAAATACACAGCTTATGGGGATCATCCAAGATATTTCCTTTACATTCAAGTAACTAAATGATCTCCGTAGGAACCATCACAGTGGTGTAAGAATCAGAGATACCTTGTCTCAACAACTGTTGCTTTATTGGCTAGCACAAAGAAGAGATTTGCAGATTTGCACTGTGAGTGATGCAAGATTAATCTTCCCTAAAATCCAGATCCTACCTCATGTCATTCTCAAATCTCCTGAAATCTTCGGTTTCTTAATTAGATAACCCCTGAAGCTTACAAAGCTGATCTCAAAGAGAACCATTCTGCTGACCCCCTGAAAATCCAGCAAATGTGGTCAAGTTACAAGAGTTGTGTGTGCACTTAGAAGAGTGAAGTGGAAATTCAAATTGTAGCTGCTCAGCATTGGTAATTTGTGAGCAAGGAATGGCCTGGCATGGAGGACAAGAAGGTCCAGCTGCAGAAGGGGTGGAACTGGCTGGACGCAGGAATGCCAGAGACAGAAGGACGCTCCGTAAGGGAGTGAAGTTTCCCTCGGTGATGAGACAGGAAATGCCGCAGTGTTGTCTTGTAGCTGATCCATCGGCCACGGGATGCGAGCGGTCAGGGGCCACCTTGGGCAGCAGAGCCGCACTGGGGGATGGACCCAATGCTGGGCTGAGGTGCCCCGTGCTGACACTCACAGGGCTGGTGCTGGCGCAAGTGTACATAAGGAATTGGCTCGTGTGGCACCTTTGCAGACTCCCTGTGGAACCGATTGTGGTGGTAGGACTCTGTCCAATGCATTGTGCATTAAAGCTTTTATATTTAAGCACAAGCATGTTTAATTCACCTCAAGGGATACAATAAAAATTCCTGAACAAGAGACTTGCAAGTTAGCAGTTAAAAACATACAAATTCTGTCTGCAGATGATAAACATGACATTTCCACACACGAGATGGGTTTATCTCATCCACAGTTACAACATAAAACTAATTTTTCTTTGATGATGCAGCTCTTGGCAGTTTCAGCCAAAGTACAGGCCTCCACGGGCATGTTCTGTGAATATTTATAAAACGTTTTGGGTTGAAATGCCTCGCAGAAGAATAAAATATAATGTGTACTCAGGTATGTATGTAGTATGTGTCCTATTGTATGTACCAGCAGGATAACATGAATTTCTTTTAACAGTCTATAGGCCCTGCTTTCTACATTGAAAACAATGGATAATCATCCAGTCCAAGAGAGTCAGCTGAGCAATCTATAAAAATAAATTTCCTTAACTGAAAACAATTAGGAATGTAATAATGAAGGCACATTTCTGACAATAACTAAGGGATAATTACTGAGCTTGTTTTGTGACTGATGAACAAAGACTTTGAAAGGAAATTTAATCACTGATTTCTTATCATATAGTTAGATGCCAAACAAGATCACATAATTACAGATGAATGAATTTCTACGCTCATTTTATATATAATCATGTCTAGCATGCCGATTACAAAAGCAAGAAAAAACAGAATCTTGTGTGCTTATTTCATGGCATAACAGTGGGGATTCACTTTCAGCATGCAAGGGTAGATACAGTCTTACAGCTGTAGGAAGATGAAAATTATTCAGCTCCAATCAACTCATCTACATCCATGGGAAAATTTTGCAGGAAGTTAAAGCATGCATTGCCAGGAACCTTTATCAGGAATCACCTTCATCACAGCCACAGAAGGAATGCATTGCTGGCAAGATGAGCTATAGGAAGGTACATAACCAGCAGATCCCGATCCTGGTCACATAACATCCCTTTTCATACCATCCCGCTTTAAATAGTATTAGTTCCTTATTTTTCTCTACTCATACAACAGCCTCCATCATTCTTAGTGGTTCAGTCTCATTCTTCACTGACAGCCGATTCTCATATTTTAAAGATTTTTGAAGTGATACTGTCATTCATTATCTGCACATGGACATTTCCTGACATAAGGTTGAGAACAATGCCACTAACATGCCACTACTAAATGGAACAAGAAAAATGCTATGTTCATCCACCTCCACTCTTCCTAAAAATTTCTATATTTTGCCAAGAAAAGTGACTATGTTTAGTCCATATTATTCTATGGATGGATTTCTACTGAGTTAATTACAGCATTAATACAGAAAAACCAAGCCTTGCCTTAATGCGAGTAACTTTGTATTTAAATCAATCAAGGTAATGGAAAATGAGAGCAGTGAGCCTTATGTAACACTGAAGAAGCATCAATAATATTAGCAGACAATGAAGCAAAGTAGAGCCCATGAGAACAATAGCACACATTTTGAAATTCACTCCTTTATCAAAACGTAGTATACTAGTGTGAACAATTATAGGAAGGGAATTTTTTTAGAAAACAGAGACTGAAATTTTACTTGATTTCTCTGAAAACGAAATTTTGTCCCAGTCAGAGCCAGAGAAGAATAGGGTACCAAAAGCAGAGCACACTGATTTCTGTAGTGCTGCCCAGATTCTGCACAGTGCTAGTGTGACTGTTTTAGTAAAATCAGCCACCTCCCCGGCTCACCAGTGCACACATAGCAGTGCATTTTAGCAACCTGATAGCAGTGCATTCAGGGACAATAAAGGCCATGTGTGCAGCATGAAGGTACCACTTACAGACTGCAAGCTTCTCCCTTTAGCTCTTCACAAACAGTCCCCAGGAGCCTGCAGCAAAGCATGAGAGGGAAGGGGGGTGTGTGTGTGAAGGAGCTGCCCCAGGTAGAAAATTATTTTCTACCATTCTGCTCTCAGTGTCACAGCCAAGATCTCATTGCTAGAATCAGACTTGCATGATGCCCTGCAGTGGAAATTTTTTTTATGGCATTTGTTTGCTTCTTATATTTTGGAATTAAAATAAAATAAAGTAAAATCCAAGCCAATTTCTAGAACCTTTTCCTCACACAGTACTGCAGACAACATAATACCATAATTAATGACATTTGATATAAAGACTTTTTCATAGTACTCCTTGGCTAACCTAGTTTTGAGAATGTTTTTATCAGAATAATTTAACTGTATCTGAAACCACCTCATCGAACCAGAAATTTGGAGCAGGACAACAAATGCATTTCCGTAAGCTACAGCATCCTACACATCCTAAGCTGGGGCAAGTAAAGGTGAACAACCAGAAAATAAGTATGTGCCCAATAATGCATTTAACAAAAGGTTATTTGAAGTGGCAAATTATAACAATTCCCTACTGACCTTTAATTTACACTTTCTGCTAACACCTTACAGTAGGCTAGTTTAAGCTGTTCAAAAGGAACTCGCTGTACCTTTCTTGTCTCCTTTAATATCACCCCTGAATTCACTCCACTGGATTACTTGCTGGCCAGCGTGACTGGAAGGAGAAGTAAAATCTGCTATATATGTTGCAAGCAAAAAGACTGCCATAGCCATCCCAATGCTCTCAAAGGGAGATATTCCTGTTTCTTACCGATTTACACCATTCAGGAGTTAAGTTTGTTATCAGTAAAGCTCCCAAGAGAAGTTGTTTTTAGGAAATCTTTGTAATTCTGTCTCTACAAGTGCTGTCAGAAACACATCCTGCTCAGTTACAGCTGAGCTTGATGGGCACCAGCACATATTTTGAGGCTGTGACAACTACCAAATCTACCTGTGCTATGGCTTTGTAGTAAGTACATATCTCCTCATGCTATGTAAAAAACCCACAGCAAACAACTTGATGGATTAAAGTGCACCTGGCTTGAGAGTTATTAAAGCAGGATAAAGACATGCCCTCCAGCAGTTGGTTATGAGAACAACTGTTTCAGCAGTGTGTATCAGCGTGCGGCGGGGCTAATGTTCCAGTCCTCCCTCCCAAAGTACACACACAGCAATTATGCCAACAATAACTCTGCCGCTCTCGGGTTTTGCAGAAGCCTTAGTCACTAAAAACAGTTTAGAAAGAGCTAAATTTCAAATAATTTTCACAGCAAAGGGTTCACCTAATCGATGAAAGGATTATCAGCGTCCTACCTGTGTACTTTTAGACTGGGTTCAAGCAGGTATTATTAGCAAAGCCATTCACAAAAATCTACTAGGGAATAATGACCCCATTCAACATTAATTTTTGATGTTCCATAGTTTGCTTTTCATTCTACTTTAGAATGAAAACCAAAGCTGTCTGAATATTCTTTTTTCAAAGCAGAGCTGAAGTCTGTATTGAGTACAAGCTCGAATTTTGCTTAGCTGGAATTGCATACGTGTGTCAATCAACAGACTGATGGCTGGCCGACAGCCTCAGTGTAAGTAGTTTTAAGCAGTCTGACTCTACATAGTTTTGCTGACTCATTTAGATCAGTGTCTCCACCTCTTATCTCTCCAAATCAACATAAGAGGGATATGAATATGGGTTACTCGCATCTCAGCAATTTTACTTCTGCTCCTTTTTTGGACAAGCTCAGTACAGTTGCATTCTTCCTAATATAGCTGATGAAGGAAGAGGAATAAGAGTCCTAATAGCATTGTGCCTCAGAGGGTATAAATAAGAGTACCTCCACCGAAGGCAGTTTAGACTAGCTGAAAATATAGCTAAGATTTTTAATGTGGAATATACTGAGAGCACAGAAGAAAAAGAAATAAATATTTCCTGTCCTGACACCTTCCAAATTTCACACACATTCATAAATGCATGCCTATTCCCTGTTTTTTTTTTTAATATTTCTTATGTCTGCAAATACTCCATTAATTCATGAGAAATACATACATAAGCTTTTTCCTGAGAGGAGAAAGATAATATGAAGTTATATGATGCTAGGAAAGACTGCAGCAGGCAAACTGAGCTAAAATCAGGCACCAAGTTATGAAATAGAGTTATCTTTATTTTTACTTACTGTTCTCATTCGATGCTTAATGTTACCGTATCCTTGCAAGAAACAAGCTATTTTACAATCTAAGTCTTTTATTGACCATAGAATGAAGAACTGAGTATTGCTGCATGTGAATCTCAGCTCCATTTCTTCTCACATAACTTTGACCAAAACATGTTTTTCCTTCCTGTAATATCATATTAACAACACAGGTTGCCTTACTGAGCTCCTGAGAGCCTCTTCTGTGATAGACATTAGGTGCTGGTGCCCATGGGGACAAGAAATCCCACTTAATTCCCAGATGTTCTCCTATTGAGGAAGAGTTGGAGAAGGAGCGTTTAAAAATTAATGAGGTAGGCAGAGGAGAGGTCTTTGTAAATAGACATGTATTGTCTGGTTTAGAAAAAGGAGCTGGTCAGATAATCCCTTGTTGATTCTTGGAAAGGATCATATGGGGTTCTTAAGATGCAGCTATGCCATTAATTTAAATCCCAGGCAATTCAAATCTAAATTGATGTACCTTCCCCACCCAACTCCAAACCAAGTAAAACATGTGCAGATATCAGAATCAGACTTTGCATTTTCATTGTGCTTCAAATTCATACAATGTTATCTAAGTGACAAATGCTATTTGAAAGCAAATTTGCCCATTTTGAATAATAAGCAGTCTCTACTTTCAGAAGAATTTATAGAACTAAATAGCCTTTCATCCCCATATTCCCAGAAGGAACTACTGCAATAATAAAAAACCCCACCCAACAACAACAACAAAAAAACCCCCTATGACTGTAGTAGCAACATATCGACAATAAGCCTAACTAATCAGATTGAAGTTGTCTGGCTTCTATCAGCATATAGCTTTAGAAGAATAGCAGTTTAGCCTGAACCGTTCATTTAGGACAACTACAAAACACAGAATACCATGTTCAAACTTGGCCACATGGATACATATTGACTTTATAAGATTTGAAATGAAAAGCCAAACATGCAAAAGCATTTAATCCTCCTGAATGTACTTTTACTTGGACTTGCAAAATGATCTGCTTGCCTATTAGAAATGAGTTCTCAACATAAATCAACACCAGTGTGAGATCGACTGGAAGTGGCATCAAAGCTACAGGTGTATCTGGAAGCAGCTCAACTAAGTATCTTTTGCTTTAATGAATTGAGCAAATAATGGACAAAAATTTTAAGACCATAAAGAAGGAAGACAACCAAAACAGGTGAATAAAATAAAATCAGTCTCAAAACAGAAACAATTTAAACACACATTGTAAACAACTTAAGATTTCAATTTTAAACAAATGAGCTGTCAGAGAACAATGTGGATAGTAACCCACCAAAAGCAATAATCAATCACAGTTCATTTCTATCTGCACCCAAAAAACATTGTGAATAACTTCTCAAGCATTTGCAAGAGAAGCTGAGGAAGACTGTATCAGTGAATGACAGTTTCTATTATTAACTGGCATTATTAGAAAACAATGATAATTAATTAAAAGATATCCTCCTAATTAAAATTGTTGAACAGGGTTACACTTGCTATTGTTGAGCATTCTCTCCCTGGAATGCTCAACTTCCTTTTTAAGGGTCATATTTCTGTATACATAATTAGATTATTTAGAAAGTAACTGCATATAATGGGGTTTCCAGGGAAGGCATATATATTTTTCAGGAGGCAAAGGTCAGAAGTATACAAGTATAATATAAGTTTCATCGCCTTTTTAGAGGAAGATAAATGTATTCTCCCATCACACTACATTGTTCCATCTTATATGTTTTATCACTCCCTCTATAAAGCCAAACAAAGGGATGTTATTAAATCCATATTTATGCCCCAAACCCAAGATCACATGGCTGTCCAAATATTGGTATTGTATAAGACAATCTCTTATTGTTTTATATGTATTGATTTTTAGCAGAAATTTTATAAGCTTCTAACATCATTACGATTTTGTCAGAATGTTCTGAAAAAAGAAAATCAGATGAATTCCTATTGCACATTCTTATTTCTATTGTGTGCAGCCATTTTGGCTTTAAACCTACCTTAAAAGTATGAGACAAATTAAATACAATTTAATTTTTTAAATCTGGAAGGAGCCCGTTCCTTGTTTTGTGAGGTCCGTGTTCACTGCAGGCTCCTCATTAAAGTAAAGAAGACTAACACAGAAAGTCTGTGTGTAGAAGACTAACCCTTAGCACTGCCAAGGTGTGCCTGTGCGACCTTCCAGGGGTCTTCCTCACCAGCGTGTGGGCTCCAGCGGTGGCACAGGTACAGCCTGAGTGAGCGTGTGGTGGGTGCCCACATGGACAGGAAGGAGGTTTGCAACACCCAGGGCCCGTAAGGGCAGGAGAGGTGTGTGCAGCTCCACGTGTGTGCAACCATGCATGCTTGCATATGTGTTTATGTACAGCGGAATCGTATCATCTTGGGGTTTGCTACAGAAGGATGCCTGGAAATTTGTAGGTGTTTACTACTGTTTTGTAAGTGTTTAGTATTGTGGGGTTTATGTTGTTGCTATTGGTCCCAAATGTATAATTCACTGATTACCACTTAATTATCTGCTGCTAACAATAAGCAGCTTTGATACTGATTTGATTTAAACCACTTCAGCAAGACAATTTTTCTCTCAAATGCTATAATGTAGGTTTTTTAAACAGATTGGAATGACTCAACTTGAAACAAGAAGTCCACAGTACAAGTATACATACTATCTTGACACAACATTTCATCATTGCAAGTGAACACATAGTTTTCTCCCCAACCAGATACACTTCCTGTGTGATTTCAGAGACAGCTGCTTTGCCCTTTGGAAACTGAGTGTAATGGTACTTCCCTGGTTCACATGGTTGAAGGTCAGGTATGCAATCTGTCAGTGACAGAACGGTGCTGAAATTATACACTGATAAAAGCCTTTGAAAGAATAATAGAGCTGAATAGGTTGTCCCCCATTCTTTTTAGATCCTATGTACCATGTTTATAGGTAGTGGCTGTACATAGGCACTAAAATAGAGATTTTCACATACTAATACATAAAATGAAGTAACCCTGCAGATGAATAATTATAATTATTAATAGAACAATAATTCATTTCATCACTTTAAACAAAATATTTTGGGTTGCTACAGAGAGAGGGTTCAGTCTCTTTTTTACTTTTTTTTTTTAAATGATATATGTCATTCATTTGAAAGACTTCTCTTTGAAACCAACAGCTTAAATTAGTAATTCTGCTTAGTAAGAAAGAACCTTAGAGTTTTTATATACTGGTTCTATTATGTTTTTTAAAAGGTTGAAACTGACTACCATTTGCCTATATTAGGAATAATTACCTAGAAAGACTAAATTGGAAATAAGGAATGACTGCAATCTTATAACCAATAACAACAACAGGAGTCTTAAAGAAAATTATTTGGGAGACCAGTCTAAGGGAAAAGACTATAACAACATGGTGGCATCAGCAAAAGTGGAAGCAATCCAGTTACAAGTCAGTCTTTTAAAGGTAGCACAGGAGAAGGTTTGATATCGTTTATACAACAGAACACAATTCTCTGGGAAATTGATGAAAGCAAGGAAATTTTGGAAAGTCATTTCAGTGGAAAACAGAAAAGAAAAAGAAATGTTGGAGAATAATGCTAAGTAGAATAATGCTGCAAAAAGTGAACATAAAATGGAAAAATAAATAAAAGTGCACAGTATGTAAATTTCCTTTCCTCAGATATTACAAAGGACGTTGACATTACTTAATAAAGCAAAGAGACTATGCTTTGAGGTTTTGGGTTTCTTTTTAATATAGAAAAATATTGTTCTATGTTAAAGTTGAATGTCACAGAGGGTTTTTTGGCCAACCAGCCAGTTCTTTGTGAAGAGAAAATTGTTCTTGCTTCTTAAAACCAAAATAAGCTTATGAAATGCTTTCGTAAGAGATAAAGGGGGGAAATGGCAATGAATTATTTCTTACTTACTCATATTGCTTAACTTTTATTTTAAACATAAGTGCAAGGAGATGTCACTCTGAATTCTCTAAACATTCAGAGTCTACCTCCCTTGTCAGAGACACTGAAGAGCCACTTACAGTTTGTCATATATTGTGATTACATAGGACTTCTTAACACAGACATATTATATTAAAAACCAAAACACAGTTAAATCAGTGCCATCTGTGGTACAGAAGGCTTATCAGATTTGTAATTGGTTTATTTTAATAGAATTAGCCCATATAAATTATAGCAGCCTCAGCACTAGTGTAGACTAGTAAATGAGTCTACACTAGACTAGTAAATGACTCTACACTAGGTGGTTCATGGGCCTAACTAGATTGATGTGCACTCCAACAGCTCTGAAGGCATAATTTACTACGCAGGGACCAAATTGAGTGATCATATTACAGAATGACATTTGGTTTATTGGTAATCATGGATCATGCTGAAGAAAATTAAATTAAGGTTACAGTGATTACTTCCTATTTAAAGGAAAAAAAATATTCATAATTGGGCGACACTGTTTAATATGTATATTTGCCTCAAATGTTCAACACAGAAATGATGTAGTGAGATTACTTTACAGATCATCATTATTTCTCTTAGTAATAATTTATACAGCACATGAAAAGAACTCAAGGTGATTGTGTATCCTAAGACGACTTCTGTACACTGAGAATAGTTCAAGGACAATAATTCTGGATGAGTGGAGAAGTGGAGGGCAACTAGCTTCTAAATGACAGCTATTGCATATGGATACTTGTATATGATCTCTATGGAAATTGAGAAAAAAAATATGTTAGTGAAAACAGAGAAGGCAGGAAACAGAACTTGATTTTTTTCCTTTTGAACCCACTTAAACTAACTCCTCTGGTAATCACTGTTACTCTTTCAGTCCTAGAGTCCTCAGCTTTTTCCTTCAAGTCCTGTGATTTGTCACTCTTGTATCTTTTTCTTTCATCATCATGTTTTTCCAGAATATGTGCAACGCTGGCTTCTGTCTAACCCATGGCAGGCTTCGATATACCACAAGGTGACACGAAACAGAAACAAAGAATATTACATGTTAATAAGGCTTCTAAGACATTAGGTGAGGATACAAGTATTTTTAAAATGAACTGTGATAGAAAAAAGAGAACCTTTTCTTTCTCTTCAAATATTCTATTTTAATTCTCCTCTGGAACTTGCCACCAAATGTTATCTCTGAAACACCTTGGCTATCGAATCTTCTCAAAGCTGGGGCTCTTACACTGAATCTGGAGACACTGATAATCACAGAGGCTGAAACTGAGCCACTGTAGTCCTTTTCTTCAACTCCCAGGGAAGAGGACATCAATTGTAAGGATAATTGAAAGTCTTATTTTTGAATAAGCAGTTAAGTACTTGCTTGGCTCCAATTGACTTTGATTGCTATTAAGTGCATTCATAAATGTCCTTAAACAGGAATGATTCACTGAACTGGAGCCCAGAAGCAGCACAGTGTTGACATTGCTAATGAATGCAAAAGCCAAAAAACTTGTTTGGTAACTTATGACAAATTATTTGTAGGTCACCAAAGATGACAAACTAGAGTCAAATTTTCTTGGATCTCCAGTTCATACTTCAGATACAATTTTTTTCACTCTGCAAGATAATTGGGTATAATTTTTATGCTACTGCAAAACTAACATGAACATTTTCTTTTCACTGTCTTTCTTTTGTAGGAAGTATGTTATAAAATGCCAGCACATTCAACTCCACAAGGAGAGTCCAGGGATGAAGAAGAAACATCTCTTATTCAGATTGAATTGTTAACAGAGGAATTTCTTTCTCACAAAGAGAGAGGCAAGTAACTTCACCCCGACACCCTCAAAGTGTGACAGATAAGCAGTGGTCAAGTAGCTAATAATGCATAGCAAAGAATGTGAGAGCAGAAGTTTCAGTCCCTGTTCAAACATAAACTCTCTTTGCAACCATACAGAGGTAAGTCAGTATCTCATTTTGTCATGGTTAAAATAGTACAGGTAATGCACATGCATGACATGACTGCAGTAAGGAGGAGAAATACAATAAAGATGAGGAGGAACTTGGATACTATGGTAACAGAGGTTTGACAGCTATCTAAGATAAGAAAACAATACAGAAATATTGGCTGGAAGAAGTAAAACCAGCAATAAGATAAAATCTAGTCTGATTCAAAAAAACACAAAAAATAAGACAATATTAAGTCGAGCATGGGGTAAGCAAAGCATGACATTTGGAATAGACACAACAACAGATGACCGTGAAGGAACCAAAGAAAAGGAGATCAAGGGCATTCAGCCTGTGGCCAGCAGCACAGCCAGGGAACAAGTGTCAGGCCCGTGGTCTCTCCCTTAGAAACACTACAGCCCCATTTTGCCTGTTTCATTTGCTTTGCAAAGATCCAGGAAATTACTTGGATCCTATTGTGGTTTAACCTGATAGGCAGCTAAATAACCACACAGCCATTTGCTCACTTTCCCCTGGTGAGATCCCAACTTGAAAGCTGGGATAAAGACAGAGTGTAGGGCAGGGCACGGCAGGGCAGGGCACGGCAGGGCAGGGCAAAAAATATATACAAAACAAGTGATGCACAATGCAATTGTTCACCATCTGCTGATCAATGCACAACAAGTCCCTGAGCAGTGGTGCCTCCCCCTGCCCCAGCCAACTCCTCCCAGTTATATGCTGAGTGTGACATCATATGGTATGGAATATCCCTTTGGCCAGTTTGGGTCAGTTGTGCTGGCTGTGCCCCCTCCCAGCTTCTTGTGCATCTCCAGCCTTCTCAGTGAGTAAAGAATGAGAAGCTGAAAAGTCCTTGACTCAATGTAAGCACTACTTAGCAACAACTAAAACATCAGTGTGTTATCAACATTAGTTTCATCCTAAATCCAAAACACAGCACTATACTAGCTACTAGGGAGAAAATTAATTCTATCCCAGACAAAACCAGGACAATCCTGAATCCCTGTTTGGACTATGTTGCTCATATTTGTTTTTGAAGTCCTATTAAACTGTAAAGTGATATTTATTGTTAAATGCAGGTTTTGAGAAGAAAATCAAAACACCACAGGTAAGTGGTTTCTGGTGGCTTAAAGTTACATGAGGATTCAGTTGTGCATATTTTCCCATTTGTTTTAA
The DNA here is from genome assembly GCF_028858705.1 of Grus americana. Taxonomy (NCBI): domain Eukaryota; kingdom Metazoa; phylum Chordata; class Aves; order Gruiformes; family Gruidae; genus Grus; species Grus americana. The sequence goes on along the minus strand of NC_072891.1, from coordinate 73,544,828 downwards.
TTCCTCTAATATTATGGGAAAACAGCCTACTAGCCTCATTACTACAGATGAGAAGTTTTATTAACTTGGATTAAAGTTGTTATGATATCTGAACATGGGGAATGAAGTGGTGATTGCATTAACAATTCTCAGTTGGTTAGAAGTGGTGGATTATGGTTATAAATCTTGGCTTTGATTATATCTGCATAATAAAGTGCAAGGGAGCCTACAGCATTCTGAACATTTGAAATGGGGATCCTTTCATGAGGAAAGAATTAGTCATAAAAAGTCCAAGCTCATAAACTAGTGGCATTTAGAAGCCAATGGCATTTACATTCTAGTGGCACTTACGCGCCAGATATATTGAAGACTTTGGAAACCTAGAGGTTCAGAGAGACACTGAGACAGTTACACAGATGCAAAAATACCCCTTAAGTACCTGCCTTCCCTTTATTTCAATGGAGGGTAAGGCATCTAATTGGTTTTGAAAACAAATACACTCTTTCTCCTCCCTGTCCCCTGAGACCTTCCTTTCTCACTCATGAAGACAGCCTTTAAAAATAGAGCTTCTGTTACCATTGGAGGAAGAGGCTGGCAAAAGACTTGCAGATCAGCTTACCTTTGCTCTTTGTTCTTGGGGAGCTGTGTTTTGACTCCACAGATATATTCCCATTTTCTTCATTTAATAAGCTTGCTCACATGGACTTAACTGTTAACATTTGCAGTAATGCAAAAGGGGAACAGTGATAAATAAATCTATTTTAAAATGTTCTCTGACTACATAAAACCGATCTAGTTGCTTCTGCATATAACAGAAACTGGCTTTATGTACTGCAAGCATGGAAGCCACGTACTGAGCACTAAACTTGGCTCAGATAACTGTGCTGTGCCTTGTGATCAGTACAGTATACAAGATAAATCAGTACATTTCCTATACCTCCCACCCCACAAAACAGAGGATTTAAGTTGCTATGCTCCTTGAAAGGGAATGTAACATTTTTCATTAAGTCTGGCTGGTGAGGAAGAAGGATCTTTGCCTACATTTTGACCTAGCTGGGAAACTGTGTGTCCTACACAGAAAGAAGGTAAGAAGAATCTTGCCTAAGGCTGTTTTGAGGCAGGGACTCTAATTCTGCTTGCCAAGCATTAAAGTAAGGGCTATTTTCCAATCTACTTTGGATAGCTGCATGAGGAATGTAGAAAACAGTCCCTGGAGAACTGGCTTATGATACTAATGTGATTATGGATGATTTGTTTGTCTTCACACTCTGCACATCTGTGCATTCACTGCCATTGGACCTGAAGCTGGAGGGACAACCTTAAGCATCTTCTCAGTATTGCAGATATGGATTACAAAATGCCAATGATTTTAAGGACAAGAAAGTTAACAGTTCTCAATGATATAGAGGTAGACTGTTATTGCAGTTCATGGAAAGTCAGCTCTATTTCTATTAACACAGATGAGAGATGCTTCACTGGGAGATAAAAGAACTGACAGCTCTTCACTAGAAGCAACTACACAGAAGAGATGCACCAAAGTCTAAATTAATCTGTGTCTCTCTTCATTTTGGTGATTTTCAGTTCAAGAGTAAAGGAAGTATTTCCTAGGTCAATCAACGTCCTAATCAAGGGGTTCTCTAGTGACTTTTTTTTTCTTTTACAGAATATCTTTTTTAAAAATATAGTTGAATTCATAAGCAAACAATGTTGTTACTTTTCAGAACCTGTTAGGTGAGGTAACTACAGACACATATTTCAGTCAACAATATAAAAAGTACCTTCTTTTTATATAATCATAGATAGGTTTGGGTTGGAAGGGACATTTGAAGATCATCTAGTCCAACCATTATGCCATGGGAAGGGACACCCTCCACTAGACCTGGCTTAAAGCCCCATCCAACCTGGCCTTGATCACTTCCAGGGATGGGGCATCCACAACTTCTCTGGTAAAAAATTTCTCCTTTATGTCCAATCTAAATCTGACCTCTTTCAGTCTAAAACCATTGCCCCTTGTTCTGTCACTAGAGGCCTTGGTAAAAAAGTCTTTCTCTGTCTTTTTTATAAGCCTCCTTTATATATTGGAAGGCTGCTATAAGGTCTCCCTGGAGCCTTCTCTTCTCCAGGCTGAACAACCCAAACTTTCTCAGCCTGTCCTCAAAGGAGAGGTGTTCCAGCCCTCTGATCAGCTTCGTGGCCTCCTCTGGACTCGCTCCAACAGCTCCATGTCTTTCTGGGGCCCCAGAATTGGATGCAGGTGGGATCTTATGAAAGTAGAGAAGAGGTGGAGAATCAGATCCCTTGACCTGCTCACCACACTTCCTTTTGTGCATCCGAGGATATGCTTGGCTTTCTGGGCTGCAAGCACACATTGCTGGCTGTGTAGTAAATTCAGGAAGGCCAAAAAATTTCATTATGCAATAACACATTTAAAAATCACAATTTTCCCGTTTAAGTTATCTCACTGAGACTTTTTAACAGTAGCTGATGTCAACAGTAACTGATACATGCCAACTTCAATTAGATATGATCTGGAACTACCGCTTAAGGATACAGGAAATAAGATATTTTTTATACTTATTTTCAGAGAACTAATGAAAAAGAGTAATAAAATATTAACCAGTGTCATGGGAAGATGTTACTAAGCATGGGTTAATACCACTGCATAAGAGGTTAAAACTGTTTGCCAATTATCACCCAAAGAGATAAAGGGGATTAGGAAAACTATGAAGAAAGCTGTATGATTTGTTAGTTTGTTTTACAGTAGGAAGCTAGTCACAACTGGAGACACTTCTCCTTCGCTACATCAAGTATCTTCTGATTACTAATTCTGATTAATGACTGTCCATGACTCATTACTGTATGTTGTTAACAAAGTAGGAGTCAGCAGTCTCCTTCATCCTTGGCTCAGAGATTACTTTAGTTGTAAGATACATAAAAAGAGAGAGAGCTGACAGTGGTAGAGAAATTTTCTTCCCATTAGTTACACTTTCAAAACAAAGTAGGGAATGTTTTAAAATGTTGATGAAAGAAAGACTATCAAATATTGAAACTATTAGTAGTCAAACTATTAAAGGATGAAATACTTAATTTGAATCAGTATCGAAGGCTTGGATGCTTAAGTTTACTTATCCTCATCTAAATTTTCTGCATCTGCAAATTTCCTGAAATTTCAAGGAATGAAACTTCATAAGACATCTATTTTGATTCTTAACTGATCCTGATTCTGATGAAGTCACATTACAAGGGGTATGCATGTGGTGGCTCCTGAACATTATTCTTCAATACTAGTAAAGAACTGCAGAAAACTGGGACTTTCATTGAAAAAATGCAGCAAGGCACATATGATATGATGCTATCCACACTGTAAGGCTGTAAGTTAGCTTGATTCAAACTTGATACAAATGAATGAAAAGACAGTGGGTTGTTTAAATTTTATTTTCTTTATTTATATTTAATTTTCAATGCTTTCCTGTCTGAAGGAAACATCCCATTTATATTCAGGAAAGATGCTTAAACCCAAATTTAGGTATAAATTACAAAGTTTTCTTTGATAGAAATTTAAATAGAGTACAGTACACATAAATAAAGGATTTGCAGGCCTGGGCTCATTAACTAGACAGGGAAAAAAAAAGTGCCAAAGTTTTCGATCAAGGCTGATTCCAAATGCTAGATGAAATCCTTTATGCTACACAATATAGAAGAAAAGAAAAAGATCTTATGTGAACTAACTGGAAAAAAATGTTTCTTAGAAGAGTAAATTGGAAGAGCTTTCTAGACAGAAACAAAAAGGAAATAGGAGGTAACATTGTGTATGTTACAAGAATTAACCTAAAACAGTGAAAGTAAATGGAACAGAATTAACATAAATGGAACTTGTACTAATTTTTCCTCCAGGAAATTTTCAGTTTCCAACTGACACCACTATTCTGGCCAGTTCAGTGCATTAAGTATACTGACATCCTTGAAAAGTCCTTTTTTGGACATAAATCTCATTCAGAACACTTGGAACTACTGTATGGTAACTCATATGTTCCTATCCATCTGGGTTGCAAAGAAGATACAGAACTTTATCTGTATGCAAAGTACTGAAGACTTTTCAATTTCTAGACAAGAAGAACTGGAGATGGAAAACTAGAAATCAGCTATGCAGCTTGCTAGGACAGACTGAGAGGACCCCAGTGCTCTAGGTGATTTTGCTTGAGCTAGTTCATCAGTCCTGTAGTCACTCTGCTGAAAAGTTAATCTGTTAATCACACTGACTTCCAACCGCAAATTTCCACAATTAACTTCTCAATGATCTGAGAAACGCTTTTGCAGAACAAATCTTGAAATAAGCTGCTTAACCACAGATTCCATTACTTGTTCCAAGTTCTGGAACAACAAAGTCCCAAAGAAGACTATCAGAAAGTTACAATTTATGCTGGATAAGCAGAAAACAGAATGTGCCCCCTTTTTCAATGCACAGAGCTACAGCCTGAAGAATGGCAGGAACACCAGTTTTGGAAAGAGGTGACTTGAAGACAGTACTATGCAAAGGATATGTGCACACTCATAGAGATTTCATTCACATTAACTGAGCACGACATTGAGTGAGAAAATCCATCATCCACTTTTTCATTAAAGTGCTTACAAAGACTTGTACATGGTACATACGAGTAACAATGAATCTATGGAGCTGTGGAAATTAGGGTTGGCAGAAAGTGATAAAAAGGGACACGGTGATTACTATGTGAATAGCGAGCAAGGTCCAAGGAAATTACAATGCCATTTATAGCCTTTAGTTAGGCACTCAGTCACTTTCAGTACTTGTGAAAAGATATTGATTCTGCAATAGAGAAGGGAATTACTGGTAACAGTAGCACAGATCTACACAAAATCTACCAGGCCAACCACTCTCTAAAATCCTTATCAGCAAAAGTCCTCCCTTCTAAATCCAGTCAGGACATGTGATCTACTAGACAATTTGACTCACAGCAGGATGTTTTATCTTGGAATTAGAACAGATTGTGTGATTTGAGAAATTATCACAGCAAAATGACACTGCTAGAGCTACAGATACGCATTTCCAAGCATGCTTGCTTTTAAGCCATCTTGTAGGGGCCAGAATCCTGCCTAGTGTAGATCAGCACTAATCCATTAATTTATAGTTACTAAACACTGTAATGTACTGGAACTGCATTTATTTACTCTCTCCTGTTTAAAACTGAGAAAGCTTGCTCTCTCTTCTGTTTAAAACTGAATTCAAGTCTCCAGGTAGACAATGATAACAAAATGTTGCAGGAACTTAGAGTCAGTTCTTAAATAGTGAACAGTGCACAGAAAGATGGTGACTGTCTTTCTAGAAAAAAGGTTTTACAGATGCTTAGGAAAAGTTGAGCACATATTAAAATAGTGAAGGAAGCCATCTAAGCTACCTTTCCCAGGATGGCTAATTAGTAATGAATGAATTAGGAAGGCAGAAAGAAGTGACTCCAGAAAGCAAAGTATAGTCATTGCTCTCAGTCAACCACATGTGGCACAAGATAGCAGCTTGTCACAAACTACCATGAATAAACAGGAACAGAGATTAGGAAGAAGACAGATACAAGTGAAGGAGAAACACTCACACATGAAGAAATCAGGGAGAGAAGATGATAGATAAGAAATGTCTTTGAAGAGCATCAAGCAAGGCTAAAGTGGGTGGAAGATACAAGCATCTGGGGGCTGGTGAAGGCTGAGATTAGAAAGGACACTGAGAACAGACAAACAGAACAAGTGGGAGCAAAAAAATGAAAGAATGAGCAACCTGATTATTATTTTCTTCCCTAGAAAGTGAAAACCAATTGCAGAAGCTTAACTCGAAGTACATAACCTATTAATAGCTAACATAATATTTTTTTCCTGCCCAACTATGATTGTTCCAACCACAAGATGAATGGGGTCATAACTTGAAAGCTTGGAGTGTGGGTAATCTCTCTTAAGGTACACCTTATGGAGGAGTGAGACAAGCACTGCTAGAGAAATGTTCAAAATCTGCATAATAACTCAAGATAATTGTCCAGCTAGCAACACAGACCATACAAGAACAGAAATCAGGTACCAAATAGCAGCCCGTGGACCCTTTGCTAAGCACCCCAACAAGAAGGATATTAGCCCACAAAGATTCACTCTACAGCATTCTCTGCTAAAATAGACTCAGGCCATCATCAAACTACTATTGTTCTGAAAACTGAAAAAAAAAAAAAAGAAGTTATCATACATCATCTTTGTGGGCTTTTTAACCTATGGGGAGAATTTACAGTGTATTACTCTCTAGAACTATATTAAAATAAGTACCAATAAACTACAAGGACAGTCTGAAAAATGAATAACCTCAGCTACCTGCTTCAAGCACTTGAAACAGATTAAATAAAAAAGAGCACTGCATCCATATATATCAGTATATTAGAGTGTGGGCAGATAATCTATCACCAGGCAAACCCTTCCTATTATTCTCTTGAGGCTGCTGTCCCTGCCACTACCTTCACATCTTATAATGTCATGAGTGCAAAAATAAATATTGACACTACCTGTAACATTTCTGTTCTGTGCTTTCATGACCTTCTGTATCAAGACTGAATACTTAGATAATTCTTTCTACTTGTGCTAAAACTTTCTTCAGAAAAACACTGCCATTCAGGTGCAGCAAATAACATGACTTCCCCACCGAAATGTTAATGAATGGAAGAATTCAGAGAAATAGTACTAATTAGATAAATAAAATAAAAGAAAAACAATAAAAAACAACAGCAACAACAAAAAATGAGGCCAGTAAGAGAAGATTAACATGCAGAAAATGTTGCTGCTCACAAGTGAAATCAGGTTCACAAACTCTGTGTGTTGGTAGTCCTTATAGATACAGGATGTGGAAACTAGAAAATGTACAGATGACATGTGATCCAATGTACATAGAGACCTTTCAGAATTTCTTAAAAAGCAATAAGGTTTTGCTGTAAAATTATGAAACCCAGAATTATCATCCATCTCTTTCAGCACAATGAACAGAAAACAAATGGATCAAAAAGGGAAAAATGAAAAAGTGACAAGAATTGCACTTAAGACAAGAAAGATGGTAGTTCCAAGATGCACTAATGTATTCACAGGCTATTTTTATTTCCAATTCTCAGTGAAATTTTTAGTTACCAGAAAATTTAAGTTTTACCCAGTTCTAACAATTTTAATTGCAATTGTTACACTTCAAAATTAAACAACAAATACTGAATTAATGCAAATCAACAATTTCCTCTGATCACTATAAGAATGTAGTATCTTGGAGAATAACCACATCTCTGTGGGCTATTTATGATATGGCAGTTACACCTCAGTTCTAGTCTTACTCATTTCGAAACCACGTATCCATGACAAACATAAGTGTAATAGACACAGTTGTATCATGAAGGAAATATACATAAAAACACACACACACACAGACAGACTACATATTAGATACATAGATATACACACTTATATATACACACACATATATGTATTTTTTGGTTCAATTTAAAACAGTATAAAAGAAATCAACTGTATGCCACAGGGTAGATCTGATGTATGAATTATTTGAGACAACCAGGCATCTTTTCTACATTTTTTCTTAAATAATGCACAAGTTCATGACACCCTTCTCTACTAGAAAGACCTTTCTCAAAGTAACTTAGTTTTTAGCACTAGAACCTGGAATTTTTTTTCCAGTTCTACCACTGCCACGACCTTTACCACATTATGACACTTTTTTGTGGCTCGGTTCATTGATCTGCAAAATGGTATAATGATACCTGTGTTGCAGCTAATTGATACTCACACATGGCAAGACAGCCATAGATGAAAAGCACTATCTAGGAATGTTCTGGGTAGCCAGTTGCAAGAGGAGGTGCAATGAGAAGATTAAGGCTGGCTTCTTGTAAATATTAACTCTGTTATAGCCAAAACAAGCTAATTATATGATGATAGATTATGGGAATGCACTTTTGAATGAACATGCATCACATACCACTACTTATCTTCTATTGAAAAATGAACAGGAAACAAAGTAGATTTTACAGCAACTGTGCTACAGCTAATGTACAATATAAAGGATAATACCAGAACAGAAGGCCACACCAGAGTGGCAGATAAGTTTGGGTAGTATTTTTGAACCTTTTTAACTAACTTCTATTCACTTTGAAGTCACTTTTTCCCCCAGTCTAGCAATTTCAAAGGGTCCTAAATTGAGCGGAGATGTAATTCATGTCCTTAGGTCTTTCCTACATTACACAAATGGCATGAAGAGTTTTTAAAGAATATAATACAGTCTATATGTTTCAAAATGCATTTTTACCAAATAAAATATGAATAGCAGATACTCGCACTCAAATATCCACTCAAGAAACACACATTACTGCCACATTCACACAGAATCATAGAATCATAGAAGTATTTTGGTTGGAAAAGACCTTTAAGATCAAGTCCAACCATTAACCTAGCACTCTGTCCTGCGTCTGGCTAGGATAGAGTTAATTTCACAAGGAGCCAGGACAGGTAAGCCAAGCTGGCCAGGTGGCTATTCCATACCATGTGATGTCATGCTCACCATAAAAGGGGGCTGGTCAGGGAGGGGCGGGCCGTCGGTTGTCGAGTCGGTAACTTGCCTTGTGTCATCACCCATTGTGTATATTCCGTTATCAGTACTGTTGTTGCTATTTTCATGTCCCTTTGCTGTCCCAGTAAACTGTCTTATCCCAACCCATGGGGTTTGCCTTTGTCTTCCCATTCTCTTCCCCATCCCACCGGGGAAGGGATGAGTCAGCAGCCCTGTGGTGCTCAGCTGCCTACTGGGGCTGAACCATGACTCACTGCAAAGTCCATTGCAAAGTCCACCGCTAAACCGTGTCCCTAAGCACCACATCTATGTGTGCTTTAAACACCTCCAGGGATGGTCAATCAACCACTTCCACGGGCAGCCTGTTCCACTGATTGACAACCCTTTCAGTGAAGAAATTCTTCCTAATATCCAATTTAAACCTCCCCTGGTGCAACTTGAGGCCATTTCCTCTTGTCCTATTGCTTATTAGTTGGGAGAAGAGGCCAAGTAGCGAGGTCAATGTCGGTCTCTTGAGTCAACATCCCTGGAGGTATTTAAAAGATGCGTAGATGTGGTGCTTAGGGATATGGTTTAGTGATTGGACTTGTCAGTGCTAGGCTAACAGTTGGACTTGATGATCTTGAAGGTCTTTTCAATCCAAAGCAATTCTATGATTCAACACCCATCTTGCTGCAACCTCATTTCAGATAGTTGTAGAGAGCAATAAGGTCTCTGCCTCCTACTCTCCAGGCTAAACAGCTCCAGTTTGCTCAGCTGCTCCTCATAAGACTTGTGCTCTAGACCCTTCACCAGCTTTGTTACCCTTCATTGGACACACTCCAGCACCTCAATGTCGTGTAGTGAGGGGCCCTAAACTGAACATGGTACTCGAGGTGCGGCCTCACTAGTGCTGAGTATGGGGGGACGATCACTCCCCTAGTCCTAGGATAGTCCTAGGCCACGCTGTTTCTGATACAAGCCGGGATGCTGTTGGCCTTCTTGGCCACCTGGGCACACTGCCAGCTCATATTCAGCCTGCTGTCAACCAATACCTCCAGGTTCTTTTCTGCTGGGTAACTTTCCAGCCACTCTTCCCCGATATAAAACACTTGAAAGGAAAAGAAATTTCATAATGAAAATCTTGCTTTAGTATTTCAATATTTCTGGTAATTTTCCTCTAATTTTTTTCTGAGAGATTTTACAAAATGCTTTTATCTCAAGATAATCCTTTGTAAAGGAAAAAAAAGGGTCCACATTTTCTGTGAAAAAATTTATTCAAAAGCTCTTAAGTGCTAGAAGTTAATTTTTAATTCTTAGAAGTCCATTTAACATAAATATTTAATGTATTTCAAATATGTGTATAATAATAGAATTTAATAAAGAGAATTTGTCAAGTGATATTACACTCAAAATTCAGAGTTCAAAAAGTTAGTATAACTTGCTACTTAAGACTCTGTTGCTAGACAGATGTAGTTCTAAATAAACAGTTCCTAAATCACAAAAGGATAGATTCATCACTTTGTGATTTAGTTTTAAGCCTTTTCATTTTCATTTTCATTTTCATTTTTTTAAGTAAATATCGCACTTTGCAGCTATTCGAATGAGTTGTATCAATTTAACTCCACAGCAACCCTCACAACAACAATTTATTTCAATGCCTTGAAATAATCAGGTGAATCACTAATTTTGTGATTCCTTATTGCTGGGGTTTCTCTTTTTTTTTTACTGTTTTCATGATATCATCTCAGTTCCATGAACTTTTATTTCTCTTTCCACTGAACTTGCTACTTCCACTTTTTAGAACTAGTCCCAGGATTAATGATTGCTCAAGCAGTTAAATTTGTCAGATGATCTTTATTTTTGTAATTGATATGATTTTTAGATTACCATTTTTTCCTACAGTGAAAGGAAATAAAGAAAGAGATATAGTACCCTTTTCCATGAGAAGAATATTGTCGGCACATGAAATACCATCGCTACAGAGCCTGGTGGGTTCAAGACTCTGACCTATCTATAGAAACACTTCTAGTTGCAGGAGCAGAATGTTTGCTCGAATTCCTATTTCCTGTTTCAGAAGCCAGTATCCATTTGGAAGCAAACTTTTTTTAGGAGCTACATACAAATTGCACTGGAAAATCATATTTATTTCAAGGTTCTTATAGTCAATTCTAATTTACTTTGCCAAATGCATGCAAAAGTTCAACAAGTATATGTGTTTATCCTTCATTATCAGCAAAAGGAAACTTCTGATACTGACCAAGGAACCTGGACTAGCATATTCTTTGCTCAGGTAAATTCTTAAGGGCAAGGTTTCCTGATTATCAGACTATACTTATATGCATCCCAAGTAACACATTACTTTGATATTGCTTATATCTTTATTATTTCTTCTTCATATGAAAACTTTTTAAAGTTTTCTTACTGTAATAATAAAAAAAAGCAAATAACAAAATACTTAAATCATTACATCTTTTACAAGGAATAGTCATCTGAAAGCTGAAGATATGCAGAAAGCCACGGGTTAATTATGATAATACTAGCTTTTTAAATGATTATTTGGGAAAATTGACAAAACTGGTTCATGTCACAGGCAAATCATAACACTTGCAAGAATGGGGCAAAATCAGAAAATTTTAAAGAACAAGTAATAAATTTTTTTAGTACCTAATGGCACATGGAGATTTTGAACAATTTCTCACCTCAATGGCAACAACCAGTATTACTCAGCACAAATCCAAAGAGGAGGTCAGACTACTTTAACCATCAGGTATGGCTTTGCACTACAAATAGTACTGAAGGCACGAGGGTCTTAATTCAGAGTGCCCTGAATGTCTTTGATAAAGAGAAGCAGGGTGAATTTGTGATTAAAGAACTACCAATTTAAATACTACTTAAAAAAAAAAATCATTTTCTAAGTGATGTATTGTAGGGGGTTTTCTCCTTTCTAATAACAAGGTACTTACAATCATTGTGGCATCTAGGTCGCAACAATATACTGCAGATATGTCCAAGTCATCAAGGGCAAACTATACAACTGACCATAAAATCAACACTTTGTTATCAAGGTTGTAATTATGATGATGGTTAGTGTAATACAAACTCATTTTTCTAGTTGAAAGTCTCAGTATCATAGTGTTTACCTGGACAGTCCTAAGTAGATTCTGTAAAAAAATTATGGAGCCATGGTTGAGCCAAATTCATACCACGAATAATTCAACATGAGAAACTATAGATTGTAACTTACAAGGATGAATTTATCACATTGTTTTCCATATATCACATTATCGAAATGTGATGACATCCTATCTTCTGCCAATCTTTAAAGAAAAAAAGGAAAGGTTTAAATGAAATTGATGCAATTATAACAGTTAATAGAAAAATAGTACGGTTTCCTAGTAATGCAGGAGATACGGTAGCAGATCATATGGTGACCCATTCTGATCTTACCAGGTGTTGATTTCTATGACTCTAGTCTTGTATCACTCCCATATTACTCTTATTTGTGGTTTAAGTATTATTTTTTAAAAAAGAGAGAAAGAGAGAAAGAGAAAAGGGAAAAGGGAAAAAAAGGGAAAAGGGAGAAGAAAGAGGGAAGGGAAGGGAAGGGAAGGGAAGGGAAGGGAAGGGAAGGGAAGGGAAGGGAAGGGAAGGGAAGGGAAGGGAAGGGAAGGGAAGGGAAGGGAAGGGAAGGGAAGGGAAGGAAAGGAAAGGAAAGGAAAGGAAAGGAAAGGAAAGGAAAGGAAAGGAAAGGAAAGGAAAGGAAAGGAAAGGAAAGGAAAGGAAAGGAAAGGAAAGGAAAGGAAAGGAAAGGAAAGGAAAGGAAAGGAAAGGAAAGGAAAAAGGACCAACTTCCCAGAATAAAACAAGGAAGAAAGATTCAAGCTGAAATTTGCAAATGACCTAACCAGTCCTCAGGGAGTTTTACTTCTCTGATTGTACCGCTGATGTAATATCCCTGCTGTAAAGAGAACATGCTGAGCATACAGTTAGCACTACAACATGTTCAATTTGATAACTTGTTCCCAGTTGTGCTGGCATCCTCAGGACATTTCTCATATTGTTCTTGTATTTGCCTCCTGAAGTCTTTAATACAGTGCACCCCTCTGCATTAAGGTCCCTTTTAACCAAAACTGTAAAATCTATTGCTTCCAAGAAATTCAGAAGATTGTCTGCTGATTGTAAAATGCAGACACATATGTAGCTTTTGGTCATGATTAATAATAAAAATGATGAAGAGATTTCAGCAACATTTTTCATTTACACTAATTCCATGGGATTTGCAGGACAATATTTGAAATGGTTCCAATAGGACAAACTAGTGAAAGAAGTTTTAAAACACAGTTATAAAACTGGAGTCTATACTTTATCATACACAACCATTCCCATTTGTCACTGACATATTGATTGAAAACATCCAAAAATATTTGAACATTTGTATAAAGTTATCAACTATGTAACACCACTGCTGCTTACATGGTTTTCAAAGGGTGTGGCATTCATGTTCACTGCACCCAGTGTTTGCTTCAGAACACTTTCTGTGCATAGTTTGTTGCTGGAAGCCATGTATCGGAAATGACAGGCTTAATCCTACAGTCTTAAAACTTTCTCATTCTGATCCAACAAGTCTGGTAAGTACACAAAAAAGTTTATAAATTCAATGGGACTAGTCATTTGCTTTCTTGGAAGAAAAAGCAAATAAAAAAAAAAAAAGTAGTTTCTTCTCTTCGTTGCCAAAAACTACATCATCACTAAAACCAGCTTAAATCATAGGTATATAATTATCATCTGGTGACTTTATATATACAGAATGAATGTGTTCAGGTGTCTCCAGTTCTCAAGGGAAAATCATTAGAAGCCATGACTGTCCATAAAACAGGACAGTTTTACGACAACGAACTCTTTCATACTGCTGAACCAGTATTTACACACTATAAAGTGATGCTCTTACTATGGTATTCCAACATAATTTTTCAGAGTAGTCTATAAGAAACATGCACTGGACTTCATCGTAATTTTCCTACTGAGTTTTAGAGATGAACGGACTTTTTGGGTGAACCTTATGTTGTCTGTGTTAACCTGTATAGGTACTCTTCTACATGTTTCTCAAATGCCTGACTCAGTCTTGCTTCCTCCGACTCCAATCGGCACACTCAACAACTGAAGTCATACAGTCATGGAGCCATAAGACCAGCCCAGGTTGGAAGTGACCTCAAAAGATTATCTGGCCCAGCCTCTCACAGGAAGGGGAGCTTGGATGAGATTATCTAGCAACCTTTCCAATTGCATCTTGAAAAAGTTGCATGCGACTGGGCAATTTGGCATGCTCAGAGATTTAAACCTCCAAAATTTCCCCAAATCTTGTCTTCTCTAGTGCTGAACAGTGACACTTCAACAGTGTCACAGCACCTGCACTCATTCCATGGAGGGCACAGGAATTTATTGTTCAGCATCTAGATCATATAAAGCTTTCTAATCCAGAAATGTATATTCTCGTAATCAAACAAGGTATAGATATCATGTCCAGTGTTTGCCCAAAATTTACAGGGTGATTTCTTGATGCTTTTGGTGTATTTAAACCTAATCTCTGAATAAATGTTGTTTGGGTTCTGAAATGGAAAATAGAAACTGGGTTGGTAGGCTTAGCTCTCAGAATTCTTCTCAGTAGATTATGAGCCACTCTTTCTTGTTCATTTGATAGTTTCTACTGGATCCAAGTAATGGAGAAAAGTAAAAGCTACTACTTGTTTCTAAAATAGTGAGGTCTGTATAGGAATGGCCTGGTTTGGTGTAGTAAGGAAGATGAAAGTGGTCCAGGAACCTGAATTCCCTTTGGGAAGGAAACATTAAGCAAGGCAAAAAAAGGACCAACTTAATATAAAAATGCAAAACACACGTGCATTTACACAAAGTTCAGTGACGGAGATCTCCTGATTATACTGTATGTAAGATGAACAACCAAATTTGTTTTTACTAATCCAACTTTTACAAGCAATTAAAAAATGTTAGCTGTGTATATTTATAAATACACATTTATATATACTCACATCTTTTACATAAAAATTGAAGGGATGTTCAGTGAAGTATTTACCCTCAGTATGAGCTTACTAGAGAAACATACACCCTTACCAACCAAGATTTTGTGTTAATGAAACAGCACAATGTGTTACACATTTTACTGCAGAGTATCATTAATAAAATACCACTGCACCGGCCCTTCTGGGAACTCGTCTGACAGCAGTAGTTAATTGCCTTCAAGAGGAACACAAGTAGCCTTGGAGAGGCTGCAGCATCTTTTCCTCAAACCAAATACATTAGGCTGTAACAGAGTAAGGACTGGGACTGAACAAGACACAGGCATCATTTTGCTATTTTTCACTGATCACCTTGCCAGTCACTCTTCACCAAAGACATTATCATGTATATTGTCTATCTTTCTTATCCTTCTATTGTCTACCCAGTTATGCCAGAAAAAGAATTCAGAGATAAAGATCACGGCTACCTAAACTTATCCTGCTGAACCTCTGTGCATTGATGTGTTTATGGACAGGGAAGTATGAAATCCTAATAACCAAATCCAAAGTAAGGGGAAGCTTATTGCCCTTTAATGGATAAACAAAGATATAAAAAAGATGTACTTTCATGGCAACCACAATACACAATACACATTTCTTTCACAGTGTTTATGCCGCATTTACTGAAAGGAAAGAAAATCCCACATTCAGGTTGACTTAAAATTGACATTACTTCTAAAACCAGCACAAGCAGGAGACAATTTAATAGGCTTTGGGACAAAGCAATTGAGAGCAGTCAGTCTCAACTGACCTAACAGAACCTTGTGAGGCATACGAACCTTTCTAGTGCAGACTCTGATTTCCAGAAACTTAAGTTGAGAGAGCAGAGTTTGTTCCAGTTTAACTTGTTTCATAATGCTGTACCTAAGAAATGTATCTGTGCTTTTATAAAAATAAATTTTCACTTACACAAAGCAAAACAAGACATAAAAGAGGTGCCCCATTTAAGCACAAAACTGGTCAAGAGGTGAATTCTTGCTCTGATTGCTACCATGTCCTACAGCCTATGAAATAGCCAGTTATCTCTTTTATCGAGTTTAACCTGGCATTGCTTTACTCAACATAGTGCAATCAAACTTCATTCTGAAAGACATAGTAGCCACAATGCCCCTGTGCTTGTGAAAATCTACCAAGCGCAACCCTGACCAGCTTCTGCGATGAGGTGACTGGCAAGATGTGCAGGGGACAGCAGTGGATGTTGCATGCCTTAACTTTAACAAGGTCTTAACATGATCACCCATAGACTCTTTGTAGCCATAGGGAGATCTAGCCTGGGTATGGGTATGACAAGGTGAGAAGAAAACTCTCTGGAAAGATGAGTTCCAAGGGCTGAGGTTGGTGTTGCAACGTCCAAATAGTGGCTGGTTAATAGTGGCATCCCTCAGGGAGTGCTACTGGGTCCAAAGCAGTTTAGTGCCCTCATCACCTGTATGATGGGACAGAAGACACTGCCAGCAAGTAACTGGGGGGCACCAGACTGAGGGGAGTGGACAGCATGCTGGAGGGTAGTGCTGTTATTTAAAGAAATTTGGACAGGCTGGAGAAATGGGCTGAAGCAAACCTCAAAGCCCTGGAAAGTAGTCACTCCTGCAGCAGGACAGGCTAGGGCTGATGAAGCAGAAGCAGCTCTGCAGAAAAGGTCCTGGGGGACAGCAGGTTCCCAGGAGGCAGCACTGCACCTGGGGCTGCATCTGCACAGGCACAGTATCAGGGTCAGACACTGATCCTGCCCCACTGCTCAGCACTGGTGAGACTGCGAGGGGTGCAGGGTCCAGGTCTGGGCTCCTGGATCAGGACAGACTCTGATGCACAGGAGTGAGTTCAGTGGAGTGTCACCATGGTGGTCAGGGCTGGAGCATGTGGATGAGAGATCTGAGCTTCTTTAGCCTTAAGAAAGAGGTTAAAGTGAAATTCTGCTATTGGCTACAACCACTTGATGAGTAATGGGGAGGTATAAGGAAGAAGAAGCCAGTCTCTTCTCAGAGGTGCATGGCAATAGGATAAGAGGCAACAAGCACAGGTTGGAACATGGGAAATTAGGACTCAATACAATGGAAAATTTCCACTATGTCTGTGGAAGTTGTGGCATCTCCATCCTTGGAGATGCTCAAAACTTAATGGAACAAGGACCTGAGCAACACAGTCTAACTGAACTGGCTTTGAGCAGGAGGCTGGACTAGATGAACTCCAGCAGTCCCATCCAACCTACCTTATTCTGCAATTATATTAAATCAGTAATTAGTTGGTAGTGCCTTTTGACCAGCTCAGCCCTGGGAACATGTAAAAAACACAGTGGGGTTTTTGCTGCTGTTCATGTGAATAGCACAAATCAAAGTACAGTCTAAATTTTTTTATATTCAAGTATCCTCCTTCTACACAGAAAAGGATAAAATATAGAATACTCTTGCTACCCTACTCACCTCTCACTAAGTTTTGTCTGATGTTTTTTAGTATATTTGATGCCTGTTGTAATTGCTCTCTGTATGTTTCACGCCAGTAAATGTGTTTGTTGTCCTTGTCAGAGTATTATGGATTTGAACTATGGTGCATCAAGGGCAGGACTGGCATTAAAAAATAAGATGAAAATTATAAGTTGTCTACTTTTGTCTTTACATGATACTTCACTAGCAAGAATATAACTCTTCTTTCTAACTCATAAGTTCCTTTTCTGAAAGAATGAATGGCTTCGATATTGCATGCTTGTATGACAGGCATGGTACACAATATGCTTCACAAAAATAATTCTGTAGGATCACTGTATTCTATTGCACCTTCTCAAAGTTAAAAAACCCCAAAGAACCAAGCTGTTACACGGTGCTTGCAAAGATGATTGTGACTTATTTCAGCAGTATATACCTTAGGTTCTACTTCAGCAGATGTTACTGGAAGATACCATTACCAGATCTCTTTCACCAATGTCACTCTACATATGACAGGGAAAAGAATGGCAGGTGTATCTCCTATCAGCTCACAGCTAACGGTGCATAGGACTGCAGAATTTCTCCTTTGTGCTACATCACAGTGTGCCATTTAATGCGGATGGAGGGAAGAAAGGAGTCAGCTTTGAGAAAGCTCACCTGGGTAATGAATATGACTGCATGTGACTGGCCCTTCTCATTCCAGTAGTTCCATGGTAGCAAACCACTTGATATTAGTGGAACGAAAAGTCAGAGAATGTAAATTAACATAATCACCAGAAAAGCCATCCTTCAACTAAATCCTTGGTTTCATTAGTTTTATTATAACACCATATAGTATTTGTAATGGATTTATTTTTTCTGACTACTTTTTTTCTAAAGTTTTCAGCTAAGATAGATTATACTATTATTAAAGAATGAGGCTGTTTCATTACTCAGATATGTATTTATAAAAAAGAGAGATGGGAAGATGACCAACAGAACACATTAGGAACAGAAATTCTACAGTTTACTCAATTGTGTTACATCTGTTGGCTTGGAGACTCTGTGTAGAGCAAGAAAGGATACTCTTTTATTGATTAGCACAAATATATACCCAAAGCCCTTTGTTCTTCTATTCTGTATTCCACACAAGCCAAATGCCAGATTGTTCATTATATTTGTTGAGCAAAAGCATACTGCTCACAACTTAGCATTGCACAAATAAGCTTAACCTTTCCCTCCCCTCTCTCCTCCACTGTACCACCCTCTCTTTTTTCCTGACTTAGTGTCTTAGATATATGAAAAGGTTTAATTAACATTTTTAATGGTCTCATGAGAGAGAATGAAACTTAACCATCCATCAACACACTTCTTGCAGTCTTTCTGAGAAAAGAGGGCAGTGATATACAGAGAGATCTTTGTGAGTGAACTTTTGCTTTCTGGATTAACACACTAAGATCTCAAAGAAAGCCCTGCTATGTAATTACTGCACTGCAGCAAAGAAATTATAGGGAATAAGAAACAAAGAATGCACACTCACAGAAGCGAACCAAGCTGGCCTGATCTCTGCTAAAACTATAGCTATTGCTATGCAGAGTTCAGCACAGGACATCCATTTTTCAGTAAGGCTTTTGCAACTTGCTCTGCTCTCTGTGCCACTGCATACACACCCCAGCTGTACTTAAGTCTTCATGAATTCATAATTGCAGCGGTAAAACTACTGTGTGTTCACGTCCTGAGATTAGACTTCTTAACGTGTTAGGCATTGCCAACTTTGTCTCGCCTAAAACAACTAGCTATTGGAACTTCAGTCTACTCCTCCTGGGAAAAATTCAAATATAGTCCCTTCATGCATCTCGTGATCTGATAATGCAAAAAGGTCTACCAAAAAAAGGCTCTGGACTGGATTTAAAAAAGAGGAATGTATGTTAAAAACTTCATTACAAAATCAAAACAAGAGAAAAACACCCAGAAGTCACAAAGCTTACTCTGGAAAGTCTTAAAAGCCAAACTTTCTCCTCTAAACTTAATAATATTCTTTTAGAAAATCCTGTAAATGTAACCTACAGAGTGGCGTTTTTTTTGTTCATCTTAACTGGGAAAAAAAGAAAAAACCCAGCAAACACCAAAACCATCAGCAAGAGCTTCCTTGGGTACAAGCATTGTGTTTCATTCACTTTAATGCAAATTTATAACACCTGTAGATTTAAGTTTCTACCTTTTCATTAACTTTGGTGGTATTCCCAAGCACTCACTCACTTTGAAGCATTGCTCAGAGAATAAACAACCCTGTCATTAAGCACTGAAATTATGATGTGAAGAACTCAGACTGAATGATAGATTTAAAATTACAGGATTTACACTTTATAAATTCTCACTATTTTGTATATGTATGATTTTCCACATCTAAAAGATGGTTCTAAAAGTCTTCATTGAAGAGTATACCCAAGGACTACATTTTTAGAAGTCATGCATTCACAAAATTAAAATGAAGAAGATGAAACTATGCAGTGATAAACAGGAAGAAGAAATAATTTAGTAAGATGACTTTGTAAATTCAGACAAGGGAAACAAGTCCAAAAAAAAGGAAATGCAAAGCCCTGCACCTGCAGAGAAATAACCCCACGCACCAGTACAGGCAGGGTGGGCAAGTTGACTGTGAGCCGTGCATGCACCAAAGAAGGCCAAAGAAGCTACTTAGACTGCATTACGAGAAGTGTTGTCAGCAGGTTGAGGGAGGTGATTCTTCCTCTCTGCCAAGCTCTGGGTCCAGCTCTAGGTTCACCAGTACAAGGAAGACGCGGATTTACTGGAGTGAGTCTAGCAGAAGTACACAAAGAGGATGAAAGGTCTGGAGCATCAGTCATTCAAGAAGAGGCTGGGACACCTGGAACTGTTCAGCCTGGAGAAGAGAAGGCTCAGGGGGATCTTATCTGTGTATAAATACTTGATGGGATGGATTTAAGAGGGAACTAGACTCCTACAGTGGTGCCCACTGATGGGACAAGAGGTAATAAGCACAAATCAAAACACACACAGTTTCATCCGTACACAAGAAAATTGTTCCCTACTGTGCGGATGTTTGAACACAGAAACCCATTTCCCAGAAAGGTTGTGGAGTCTCCACCCCTGGAGATAAACAAAACTTTATGGGACACGCTATTGGGCGACATGCTTCAGCTGGCATTACTTTGAGCAGGGGGGCGGGACCAGAAAATGTTAAGAGATGTCACCAAATTCAGTCTTTCTGTGATTTTGTGAAGACATACTCTCCTCCTTGTGTGGAATATATCAACAGAGTAGGTAACATAATTTTTCTTCCATTATATTTTTGAAGGTGATTTTAGCAAATCTAGAGACACGAAACATTTTCCTTTTTCACTTTATAAATCTGGCCAAAAATCTTAAATCAGTATGGTTTCAATATTTAAGTTCAAAGACACTGATTTATACTAATCTGGAATTTGGACAATCTGTAAATTTTGGCCGTCATGTAAATATGGAGACTGGTTTGGATTACTTTTTTTACCCTCTTCTAGCTACACTCCATTATCTTCAGAATCACACTATGTTGTAGCCGGTCACTAACATTTTCTATATATCATTATAGGAAAAAAATAAATATTTCTTTACTGTTTTAAGTGTGGTAGAAGTTACCAGTGCTGTGTAGATATCTGGCAGGGAGGGGCAAGAGAAGAGGAGAAATCTAATGAAATTTATGTTGAGGAGACCTCTGGATGTAATTAGTTCAATCTCCTGCTTAAAAATTTCAAATTAGATCAAGTTGCACAAAACCTTGTCCAGACAGTTTTTGAAGATCTCCAGGAGTACAGGTTTCACAACCTTGCCAGGCAAGGAAGGAAAAGGCATCAAATTTATCTCTACCACTAAGTTCTAAACTCAATAATGAATTTTATTTGGACATAAGAATTGACAATAATTTTCCATTTTAGCCATAGCCTTTATAATTTTTCTTACAGGTTCTGCAAGTTAGTTTTCCATCGAATTGGAGAAACACTGAACTCTCACAAATATATTCCTTAAACAGAAAAATGCCATACGGAAAGGGAATGCAAAATATTTAATCAGATCATTTCACAGTATGGAGAAATTTTACTGTATATCTTTCTACCTCATCATATGATTAAAATGACATATACACATATTATTCATCATTTTATTTAGACCCAATACCAAATTTCAAGTAACTTTTAACAATCAAAAGATTATATAGATTTGTAATGTATAGTGGAGTGATATAGGAAAAAGCCAGATAATGCCACAGCAGTTGAATGTGAGGTGTCTTGCATCTTTTCTTGAAGCAGTCCATGCCAGCCACAGGCCCTACTGATGGAGACATGGGTCAACAGAATACTGCAATCCAGTTGCTCTCACTTATCTTAAAACTGATGTGAAATGCTGCTGGTCACTTTGTTCTGAGAAAAAATGTAATCATCTTGACCTTTTTTTCGTTTATTTGTTTGTTTGTTTGTTTGTTTTTTAATTAATGAACAACTAGCAACTTGTCAGTGAGACAAGCATTAATATAGAAGCTAGTTCTTCATAAAAAAATCCAGATCTCTTCCCTAGCTGAGTCTAGAAAAGTCTTATTATAGCTGTTTGCATTCAGAAGACAATTTGATCTATGCTGAAAAGCTAAAATTAAATGGATTTGACTTTCACTTCACTACACAGATATTTTATTTCAGTTGTAGTTCCTTTGCTAATGAGTGCATTTTTCACATACCAACTTAAAGAAAAAATAGTCTTTCAATTATGTTTGTATATGGTATCCTACTGGATATTCCCAGGACAAACATTTCCTACTGCAGATGGGGCAAAGTAAACATTATAGAAAACTCCATATTCAGAACAGATTTGGGGAGCAAATGATGCACTTTTACTAGCTCACTAAAGGAATGATTCTAAAGAACAAGAAAGCCCTTCCTGCAGAAGGCTTTTTACATTTTTTTAAAGTTAAATATCACAATTAAGCACAGGCATTACATTCCAGTATGTAATCTGTTTGCAGCAATGTGGCAAACTGCCTACTGTCTGTATGTAGATAGGCACTCAGGCGGGAAATCCGTTAAAGCCCATAGCAGTACTGCCAGGTAAAAGTGGAAAATGGGGTTGGTAGCAAGGGTACTGTTGGTATCAATAGCAACTGTTTTCCATGTTACATCTTTATTATCTCAACTGAATAAAATAACATCAGCTTCAATAGAGATAGAAGGTCAAAATAGCTGACACAGTTTTGATATGATAGCCCTGCCGCAATATATTTTTGACACACTCTAGATGCATACATGCTTTTAATAAAACATGTTGTCTTGGGAAAGACACTTTACTTCAAAGAGACCATTTGAATCAAAGTTTAGATGTTTGGTGTATTCATTCTACACAGGAAATCAGTTGCATGCTAATAATAATCTCAAAACCAACCAGCACTTGCTTATTGTCTGCCATTGCATTGTCTAAACTTCAATATCTACCATACTCGAACATCCTTGTTAGTGTAAATTACTACATCCTGGGAGATTTCCAACATCGGTGCATTCTGCCTTTTTAGCGTGGATGACTACATTCAGACTTTTATGGTGATTGAACTAAACACATGTGGAACTGATCATACTTATTAGGCATGTTGTCCCATTTGATTTGAAAGTATATAGTTTCAACTTTGTGCATTGCTTTTGGGATTTCTGAGGTTATATTTCTTCTGTAGTTGAGCTTATACAATAGAATCCTAGAACATCTCAAGTTGGAAGGGACCTATAAGGATCAAGTCCAACTCCCTGCTCCATGCAGGACTACCTAAAACTGAACCATGTGACTAAGAGTGTCATCCAGACACTTTGAACTCTGACAGGCTTGGTGCCATGACCACTGCCCTAGGAACCCTGTTACAGTGACCGACTACCCTCTCAGTGAAAAACCTTTTCTTAATGTCCAATCTGAACTTCCCGGATGCAGCTTCATTCCATTTCCTTGTGTCCTATTGCTGGTCACAAAAGAGAGGAGATCAGCACCTCCCACTTCGTTATCCCACTTGAGGAAGGTGTAGACTGCCATGGGTCACCCCTCAGACTTCTCTAAGCTGGACAAACTAAGCGATCTCAGCTGCTCCTTGTAAGTCTTGCCCTTGAGGTCTTTTACCACCTTGGTCACCCTCCTCTGCACACACTCTAATAGTTTGATGTTCTTATACTGAGGCACCCAGAACTGCACACAGGGCTCGAGGTGGGGCTGCACCACTAGAGTGGGACAATCAACTCCCTTGACAACTAGCTATACTGTGCTGGATGCATCCCAGGACGTGCTTGGCCCTTTTGGCTGCCAGGGCACACTGTTGACTCATACTCAACCTGCCATCAACCCAAACCCCCAGATCTCTTTCCACAGGGCTGCTCTCCAACCTCTTGTCCCCCAGTTTGTACGTACAACCAGGATTACCCCATCCCAGTTGGAGATTCTGGCACTTGCTCTTGTTAAATTTCATATGGTTGGTGATTGCCCAGCTCTCTAGCCTATCCTGATCTCCTTCTAAGGATTCTCTACTCTCAAGGGGATTCACAGCTCCTCCTATTTTAGTACTGTCTGCAAACTCAATGTACGTTCAACTCCTGCGTCCAGATCATTTATAAAAACATTACAGAGCACTGGCCCTAAAATCGAGCCCTGGGGAACCCCACTGGTGACTGCCACCAGCCTGATGTAACTGCATTTACTGTAACTCTTTGAGCCCAACCTGTCAACCAATCTCTCACCCAACATGTTATGGACTTGACTAGCTGTTTGGACACTTTGTGCAGAAGGATACTGTGAGAGACAGTGTCATAACCTTTCCTAAAATCCCAAAACACTACATCTACCGGCTTCCCTTGGTCAACTAGATGGGTGATCTTGTCATAAAAGGAAATGAAGTTAGTTGAGCAGGACTTTCCCCTCATGACTCCATGCTGACTATGACCACATATATAGGAAGTATAAGAATACTTGCTATATTTTTATTCCACGCAAGACTTCTCATGGCAGAGGTATAGAGTATCCAAGAACGTCATCGTCCCAACATTTGCCAACAGATATTTTACCTCTCTTATAATGAAAATACTCTATAATTCTTTGTAATAGAGACTGTATTATAGGAGATGATGATACAATGATTTAAATAACAAATATTAAAAAAAGACTGTGGATTGAACAGTCTGTGAACTAGATCTCATGCCTGTGCTTTCTTGTGTACGACCAGAAGTGGAAAATAATCTTTCCTTGCTGTTTTAAAGGAAATCCTAAATATTAAATTCCACTAAATTCCTGAAATCTGCTGAAAAAAAAAGATAATTTCTTAAGATTTCTTCTTTCCCACTTACAATGCAAACACAACTTGTGGTCAATTAACACTTTACGAGATCTATTTAAAAGAACTTCTTTCCACTTGGCTTCCACAGGTACACCACTTTTGCAAGAGTCATGCAAGACCTCAGGTTTGGTGCGCTGTTAATGTTTTCTGAGTCCTCTCAGAGCACTGGGAATGTTTGAACACAAGTTTGTGTCTCATCTCAAGTGTATCTGATAGAAAATCCACTATGTAAAATTATGTTAAACGATCTTTTCTGACTGTAGATTTTACATTAGTCTTTCTGTTGTCAGATGTTACCTTTTCAGTAACCATCGATTCTGGCTCGTATGAACTTGCCTTTATAAGTATTACAGAACTGTCAGTAAAGACTCAAAAAAAATATTTTTTTTTTCTTTTTAAGACAGGAAGCATATCTGCACTAATATTTTATTCTATCACACAATATGAGTATACCAAGTATGTATTTTATGAAATTCAGGGAAAAAAAATTGAACCCAGAATAAATGCTCTGTGATTAACAGATGGTTTATGTATAGTTCTCCATGTTGTACTAAAGGCAAACAGAGCTGCTAGATTCTTAGGGGTAAAGGATGCTGAAAAGAGTGACCAAAAATGGCAGACTGCAGAAGGCTGCTTGATCACACAAAATCAGCTCCCTCTTTTTTATTGCTGATGAAGCCCTGCTCTAGCCAGGATTACCAGTTAGAGGACATGTCCTAAGTATATTATAAAATGAACAAGGAACGATGGAAGAAGGGGCAAGTCAGCAGTGACATACTTAAGCAGCAGAACAGATATGTGGAAAAGGAGAAAAAAAAGCAATAAAAAAGAAAGTATGGGCCATATATTGTTACTTAGGAGGCAGATATGGACATAACTAGCATATCATGGATTTTACACCATTTTTACTGATAAGACAACATTGGAATATGAAAAGTTGATCCTAAATTGGCAAAAGACACCTAAAAATTTTGAAATCTTAAACCATCTCTTTTAATCCTCTTGAATTCAGGAGAATCTTGCAATATATTTTTTTAAAAAAAGCTCTACTTGACATCATCTCTGCTTCTATATGTGACTTAGAAGCGTAATTCAGCTTCCTCTATGGAAAAGGTGAGAGATGCAAGTTATGGTAAAGCAGTTTGAGTCCAGGCTGTATTTCAAATATGGTTTATGTAATTCAAAGGATGCCAATGCTTACTGTTACCAGAAACTGGACCTAACTGGTATGCAGAAGGCATTAAATAATCAAGATATTTCAGTTCCTCAAAACACTATACACACATTTTCAGTACTAGCACAGCAGCATTGTCTGACTTCCAAGTTAGTTTATCAATCCCAGGTTTCTTAGATCTGTCTCAGATATGGCTAAAGGGAATCTAGGATAAAGGAAACATATATTTGTTCACTCACAGATCCTACATATCCAGAGGCTGTATTCAAAGAAGTATATGCCATGACTGTCTTATTTTGGTAAAGATGATAAACACAAAATTTAGCATTTCAAGTATTATCACTACTCATTCTTTCCCCCTCCCTTTGTCTTTGAAAAGCTAAAATATTGGTGACCATCACAATTAAATCACCTTTTTTGTTGCACTTCACAACAAGCAGGTTGTCAAATTCAGTGTACAAAGAGCAGGATAGTGTGTCATAATATGCTGGCTTTGGCTGGGATAGAGTTAATTTTCATCATGGTAGCTGGTATGGGGCTATGGTTTGGATTTGTGCTGAAAACTGTGTTGATGACACAGGGAGGTTTTTGTTCCTGCTGAGCAGTGCTCACACAGAGCCAAGGCCTTTTCTGCTCCTCACACCACCCCACCAGCGAGTGGGCTGGGGGTGCACAAGGAGTTGGGAGGGGACACAGCCGGGATGGCTGACCCCAACTGACCATAGAGATATTCCATACCATACGACACGATGCTCAGCCTATAAGGGGCTGGGGGAAGATAGAGGGAAGGGGGGGACATTTGGAGTGATGGTGTTTGTCTTCCCAAGTCACCGTTACATGTGATGGAGCCCTGCTTTCCTGGAGATGGCTGAACACCTGCCTGCCCATGGGAAGTGGTGAATGAATTCCTTGGTTTGCTTCGCTTGTGTGTGTGGCTTTTGCTTTACCTGTCAAACTGTCTTTATCTCAACCCATGAGTTTTCTCGCTTTCACTCTTCTGATTCTCTCCCCCATCCCACCAGAGAGAGTGAGCGAGTGGCTGTGTGGGGCTTAGTTGCCGACTGGGGTTAAACCACAACACATAACTACATTTTTTTTATGGAATATTTTAGCAGTTTATCAACTTTCAAATAACTTCAGAAGATTACATAGGTTATACCTGTAGGGCAACAAGAATGTACCCAAAATAATAACTACTAATTGCAAAAAAATGCTCACTATTTGTTTAGATGTAAACCTGCAATCAAGCCTGCAGATGTCAACGGGAACATTTGCATGCACAAAGCTAATCTGCTGCTAAATTAGCCAGTTGAGTTAGCATTTAGTGCTGAAATTCCACTAGGATTCCCAGCCTGCAAAAAATATATGCCTTATTGCATATATTCAGGGTAGACAAGGTATGGTTTTTTTCATGCAGTTCTTTCAGAAAGTGATCAGAAGTACTGCTGGATCAAGTGTCTACTGGTAGGTATAGTAACCGACACTTAAAGAAACACCAGCATTCAAGGTGACTGAAAGATGTCAACACAGCTGGTGAGTGGAGAAACATCTGTTCTCTAAGTATCTATCAGCATCTTGGAATGATCTGCATAACCCACACCTGAAAGAAAACCTGCATAATCAATAGTTATAATCCAGCTACAGACCTGTGTATGCTCTGGAAACACAGGAAGCTCCATTAGGCCATGAAAACACAACACTCAAAATTTGTTTTCCTCTGTCATTTAGACTAAGGAAATTCAGAAATGTCTTGGTCCATCTCACACATTATACTTCAGGGTTTAAAACAGCAAAACAGTTTACACTGGTGGCTGTGATCTTTCTTCATGGAATCAGTCTGGCTTTATTGTTTTCAAGCCTCAACCTGCTTGAATGATAAAGTTATCAAAACAGACAATGTCGCAGCAGAGAATTCTCTGAAACTCTGTTTTCTTCCAATTTACGTGCAGGTGACAATTTAACAGTGAATATTAGAAAGGTCAAATCACTGATTTTAAGGGGGGGGGCATTAGGAAAAAGTATAGGCACTCTGCACATACAATTTTTAATTTATCTGTTTTGCAATGTTTCATGCTACACTCAACAAAGAAACATTTTTTCCCAGCAATTCTTTTTTCTCTAGTTCATCATTTAAGTTTCAGTGAGATCTCATTCCTATTACTGACCCTTTCCTCAATTCTTCACTTTTTCTCTCATCATGACAACTTTCCTGTGATAACGTTTTCTCATTCTTTCTTCTATTATTTGGATTGTCTTCTTTTTCTACAAAGTTGATCTCCCTCTGAATCCAATATGAGGCATAACTCTATATCTTTTCTTCAAAACCCCAAATCTATTGGAGAGCAGGAAGCTAACTGTCCCCAGAAAATTTCTCATAAGACATATTTCTTCCAGACTGTTACAAGACATGTCTTTATATTATCAGGCTTATTTCATGTGATGTAATAATTTCTGGATATTGCATAGCCAGGGAGCTTGCCAGATTTCCAGTGCTGGTCCACCACAACTTTCTATCATAACTAGGAGATAGAAATCCTGCATACTTACAGCTTCCCTGCTTTTCTGTCACGATGGGTGGCAGGAAATACTGGAAGTGATGCTGACTATTGTTACAATTTTCTTTAGTTTGCAAATTTTATGGATAGGATACCAAATGTCCTGTCAGTGTTGGTGGCTTTCATTTACTCCCCACAGAGATAAAATTTGAACTCTTCATTTGGATTATTTAAGTTTTTGTGTCTCATTTCTATCACCTCTAAGTCATTTGGTTTCCCTCTTAGTAACATGCATTGCCAAGCAAATATGCCTTACAAAGCCAAAGAACTCTCAGGCTTCTTTCTACCAATCAGAAACAAAGAGAACCAAAATTAGCAGCATTAATTTCAAAGATATTTTAAAGTTCAAAGAAAGCTATCACTAACAATAAAAATGCTTTCTTTCTCTTGCCCCACTTGGAATGAATAGTACATGGGAGGCAAGCTTTACTGTTGCTTTATGAAAAGACATATATTAGGAATCTTTTTTTGTGTGTCGTATGTGATCACAACATTGTCTGTTGAAAAAAGCAGAAACTGTTTCTGCAGACTTTTCATGGGAATTTGCCTTCTGCTAATATGAGTGGGAGATTTGTAACCTGTTGCCAGCACCTACCAATTTACTGACAAGTGTCTATTAATTTGCATCCCATAGCATTGAGTGTGAAATCACATAATGAAATTGTTGCTAGTGTAGGATGGAAATAAGAGGTATGAAAACATTTATATTTTAGGAAGACTTAATTTCAAGGTTAAAAAAATATAATTGATTTTCATTAATCACCATGTGTACCAAAACTCGGGTTTTTTCCATTAATCTGCAGTTGTTTTTCTGTCTATGCAAAATTTTAATTTTAAACAGGGTGGGTTTTCTCAGTGTTTTCATAAATGCACTCTCTGCAGCATTCAGAGGCTCAGAAAGGGAAAAGAAAATCTTTTTCAGCCTTTTACCAAGTCCACCCTTCTGTATCTTAAGTATGTGCACGTCAGATGTTCAGTCCAGTAAGTAATTGATCCCAAAATAAAATTTTACTTAAGCTTGGCATACAACAGATATTCAGATCAACAATTAATATTTTTTCTGATGGAAAAAAAAATATTTGTGGAAGATGCATCTATATTTCACAATGGTTTAAAAATGAACCATTTCCACAGACAGAAACATTGATTCAATGCTGAAAACAACATTTGAGTCAAATATAGACACAAACATAGTGTCAAACATTTGTATGGTAGGACTACATTATCCTACATTAGGCTAAATCTAATCACTGGTACAGTTGCTTAGAATTTTTCAGAAAGTTTAAATGACTTCTCAAAAAGTCTTTCTGCCTAGGTTCAGCCTCAATATATCAATGTACTTTAAAAATGCAATTCAATTTTTTGCAAACAAAGAAAAGCACCGGTAAGCTGAAAAACAGGACTTTTAGTTGTACTTTAATAAAGTTAAGATTTTACAGCCATTTCAAAAGCATGCCTAATCGTATCTCAGTCTTTGTAATAATTTATTAGATGGGTACAGTCCGTCTACAGTATTATATGGAATGTGAGGAAACTTCATACATGAGAAAAATTATTTATAGGTGTGACTTTTGTTATGGGTGGTGGTGTCATGTCCTCATTAATAATATAAACATAGAACAAAATGGAAATTTTTTATTTAATAGACTCCTGATCCTACAGATTCTTCTACCAATGTCTAAAGCTCTTCAGGGATATCTCAGCCTGCAGTACATTGAAAATTACAGACCAAGTAAAATTAAATATGAAGATATTAATAAGAAATAATGAAAAAAATAGGAAAATGTTAAAATATGGGCAAGGATTGTAGCAAAATCCTGGTCTCACTTCAGTTACTGAGACTTTAGCCTTTGGCTTCCAGTGGGGAAACTGATGTCACATTCGTGGGTGATACTCAAAATCAAAGAGGGCATTGAAACTGTGGGAAGAAGGACCATCCTGAAAGTTAGGAGGAATAGTCTCTGTGATAAAATAGGATTGCTATCATTTTTATTTCAGTTAAAGTTTTGAAGTGTCTTTCATGCTAATGTCTTCCTATGACATGTCTATTTATTTATTTTTTTCTCTTCTATTTTCACATGACATTTCTGGAAGATTCTAAGTCAATTGTAATTTTTCCTCAGTTCAGATTCAGAAGTGTATAACCTTCTTCAGTCTAACTCATCAAATGACCTTTACTTTCCCAAGGAATAATTTCACAGACTGTACTGAACTTCTGAAAATAATCTTGCCTGTACAAAAAACTGGGAGGCAACAAGTGCTTTGAGAAGTCGTAAAACAAGAGAAATGTCAAGTACTAAAATCCAGAGTTTTTTCATATAGAGAGTTTTCAAGATCACATTTTCAGGGCTCACTGTTGTTATTTATTCACTGTGTGAAATATCACAGGATATGAAGTAGAAAAGAAAACAAAAGAAACAAAAACACAAATCAAGTTTTCAGTTATGTTCCATCTGGTGCAAAAACATTCTTCTACGTACCAAGGTATTCACTATCTTTGAGAAGACTTTAAAAAGGAACACTAAATGTGCAAGTCGCCAAGTAACTACTAAATTAAAACCTTCTAATTAATAGCATATTAAAAAAAAAAAGTTCAGAAATAAAATTACTCAACTCAAAAGAATATATCATAACATTGCCCTAAACCACACTGATATTCCTTTTATTCCTCTTTGAAAATGCATCAGTCTATTATATCACCATTTTAACCAAATTAGCTTGAACTTTAATTCTCTTTTTTACTGGTTTAGTTTGGGGTTTTGTTGTTTGTTTGTTTGGGTTGTTTGTTTGGGTTTTTTTGTTTGTTTGTTTGTTTTTAGCAAACAGCAAGACTGTTTCCTCTCCATATTGAGAGGAATACTGCATAAATATACAGGGAAATATGATCCTACCTTTGAATCATACCACATCTAAACTCTTGTGACTTGTTTGAAATTGTGATCAATCTGTAATGTGTGAGAGTTGTTATTGCTCAATAGCTGTGAATGCATTATCTGATGTAGCTTATAGTCCCTATGCCATGGAATATAGATCATTCATGCTACAGACATTATATTACATTATATTGCATTACATTGTATTATATTTATTATATTATAATATACCTTGGGAAGACAGTATTATTCAAGGATATAGCAGACAGATAAAAGCAATATTTCTTCATTATGATTAGATGCAGAAAAAATATTATATTACTTTATTCTCAAGACATATATTTTGTTTCAAATCTTGGAAGTCTTACCTCCACATCTTCCCCCCCCCAAAAAAAAATCAGAAGACTTGAATTCTTAGGGCTAGCAAGTTGATATTTTTCACAGATGTTAAACCAAAACCCAGACTGACCTGTCACGACCCACAACTTCCATAAGCTGTTATGTAACAATTACAAATAAAGGCCACTGCTGACAGCACTTTTCAACTTCTCAATATTTTTAGATTAACTAGACATCTTCTTAATGTAATGATTCCTAAGTGATGAACAAAACTGAACATTTTTTTCAACGGTTCTTTTTGTTTGAGGCATTCCATCATTCAAGGTAGAGAAATACAACAGAGTTGTCGAGCACACATCACAGGCAGTTTTGAACCTGTAATTCTGATGCAATTGGAAAGGTCTGAAATGTAGGAGGGCCAGAAGCCTACATTCAAACCCAAACAAAACTCTGTAGAAGTACCAGACAATCCGTGTGTATTTCACAGATTTAGAGAGAAAAAATTCAGAAACTTTGAACAATTTTTTTCTTATGCAAGAATGCCTTAAAAATTCCTCCCACAGTTTAGTATGTATTTTACTCAATTTTGCAAGATCCTGAAATAATTTACTTTTGAAATTCTGGCTTGCTTTCAAGGACCACAAATTCCTGGACCAGACTCATGCTTGAACATCTACTAATGTTACAGTATTTGAAAGAAGAGCCAAAGATTAATACAAAGATCAGTGAAATTAAAATCAAACAAACAAAAGTTTCATGTAGACAAACAAGTCAATGTTCTGGAATTCAAACAAAGTTGACAACAAACATTTTGATCACAGTTTTTTTCTCAATTTATAGTAATTAAAAAAAAGGGAAGGGA
Source organism: Grus americana (assembly GCF_028858705.1). Classification (NCBI taxonomy): domain Eukaryota; kingdom Metazoa; phylum Chordata; class Aves; order Gruiformes; family Gruidae; genus Grus; species Grus americana. The sequence continues at coordinate 73,512,632 of NC_072891.1, read as the reverse complement.
AGAGAAGGGAAGGGAAGGGAAGGGAAGGGAAGGGAAGGGAAGGCAACGCATCTGTATCGGATGGAAAGGAACGGAAGGGAAGGGTGGTGAAGGGGAGGGAAGGGTAGGGAAGGGTAGGGGCGGGAAGGGAAGGGAGGGGTGGGGGGGGGAGGGAGGGGAGGGGAGGGGAGGGGAGGGGGAGGGGAGGGGAGGGGAGGGGAGGGGAGGGGAGGGGAGGGGAGGGGAGGGGGAGGGGAGGGGAGGGGAGGGGAGGGGGAGGGGAGGGGAGGGGAGGGGGAGGGGAGGAGAGAAAAGAGCAAAATGCCCTCACTTCTATATTACCATTGTTTGTTTCCATGTTATTTTCTGTAGTTCTGGGATGCTTCAGGACTGATCATCAAAATGAAGACCCTGTGTGGGCATTCATATTGTGAATGTTTTAGTTAAGTCTAGCAAACAAGATTTACACCACCAGTGTATTAGAAATGAGAATTAAAACAACTATGTCCTATCATAATCCTGTTTGCTACATGTATAAGGTCACACAAAAGAAAAACAACTACTTATTAATGTGAGAAATATTAAGCAGTTCCATTAGGCTGCAGTGCAGAGTAAGTTATGTGCAAAAATTAAACCTATGCTGCATGAAGGAATGGAACAAATAGCAATAAAAGAGATTTAAAATCTTCCTAGTTTCAACACCAGGTGTTTGTCGACTGTCCTGGTTCTGGCTAGGACAGAGTTAATTTCACAAGGAGCCAGGACAGGTGAGCCAAGCTGGCCGGGGGCTATTCCATACCCTGTGACATCATGCTCACCACAAAAGGGGGCTAGTGGGGCAGGGGTGGGTTCGGGTTCGGTGTGGCTGTGGGACGGATTGAGTGTCCAGTCGGTCGGTCGGTCGGTCATCGGATCGGTAAATTGTTCTCTGTTATCACCCATTGTGAATATCTGTTATCAGCACTATTGTTGATTGTTCCCCTCTCCCTTGCTGTCCCAGTAACCTGTCCTTACCCCAACCCTCGAGGCTTTGCCGTTGTTTTCCCGTTCTCCTCCCCAGCCCGCTGGGGGAGGGGTGAATGAGCGGCTCGTGGCACCCAGCTGCCAGCTGGGGCTGAACCACGTCAGTCCTTTTTGGCACTCAACATGGGGCTCGAGGGGTCGTGATAATGACAAGTTTGAGCCAAGCATGTTAAAACAAAGTTGTTATAAGCATTTATAATGTCATTGAAGCAGTCGCTGGTCATAACGATGTTCTGTTTGGTCACATGGCTCTGGTTTGTAAACCCGTGTTTACTCTATGTAATCCCTGCGGCGCTGTTTATCACCTCTGGGAGAGGGGTTCATGTTCTCATATTGTTGCATTGTGTGATAACGATTTATGATAAGATATCATTTATGGTCATGAGTCTGAGCTGGTGCTTGTATGTAGCATTTCTGTCAGGCCCGTACCTCGGTCAACATCTTTCAGAATTAATTAATAATTGCACCCAATCTGTGGGGAAGGCGGGGGGATACCTTCTCCCACTCTTTCACCTCCCCTTTTCCCTTTTGGTTGGTTACAACAATTTTTGAGAATTTTGAATCCCCTTGGAATGTTCAGGCCAGCATATTCCTATTGCTAGGTCTCCTGCATGTTTTCCAACTCCTGTTCAGGGTTAGCAAAAATTGTTTCAAGAATACCACCCAGGGATCTTCCCCAAGGCTGAATGGTCAAGGCTGGCATGGCATGTGGGAGAGTATGGGCGGGTATCTAGAGACCTTCTCACCCCCAATGGTTTGGAGCTTCACTCCCGAACAACTGCAAGACCCTGATAAAATGGTAGAATATTTGAAAGAAAAATGCTGTGGGGATTCTAAGGAGACACAACTTACTGCACTGTGCTGGGCCCTGGCCACGATCTATCAAATACTGCTTGACAGAAGACAGCACCATCAGGGAGGAGAGAGAGAGAACAGACCGAAAAGGCTACCAGTGGTCTTTTGGAATAGCTGCCTTGGAAGCGGAGGAAACTGAACCATTGTCCAGTTTGCCCGGTCTCTTGGAGGAACCTTCTGTTGTAGGGCTGCAGAGGGTTGAAGAACAACAGGTGCCAATTGCGACCGCAATTGTGCACCAGTGGCAATACCGCACCAACAGAGATTCCCTGGTTCCCATCCACAAGCTAATGTGTCAACTGGAGGGTCAGGGAGTGATCAGCAGAACCCACTCACCCTTTAACAGTCCCATATGGCCAGTGCGGAAGTCCAATGGAGAGTGGAGGCTGACGGTAGACTATCATGGCCTGAATGAAGTCACACTGTCACTGAGTGCTGCCATGCCAGACATGCTGGAACTTAAATATGAACTGGAGTCAAAGGCAGCCAAGTGATATGCCACAGTTGATACAGCTAATGCATTTTTCTCGATCCCTTTGGCAGCAGAGTGCAGGCCACAGTTTGCCTTCACTTGGAGGGGCGTCCAGTACACCTGGAATTGACTGCCCCAGGGGTGGAAACACAGCCCCACCATTTGCCTTGGACTGATCCAGGCTGCACTGGAACAGGGTGAAGCCCCAGAGCACCTGCAATGCATTGAAGACATCATTGTATGGGGCAACTCAGCAGAGGAAGTTTCTGAGAAAGGGAAGAAAATAATCCAAATCCTGCTGCAGGCTGGCTTCACCATAAAATGAAGTAAGGTCAAGGGACCTGCGCAGGAAATCCAGTTTTTAGGAATAAGATGGCATGATAGGTGGCATCAGATCCCAATCGATGTAATCAAGAAAATAGCAGCCATGTCTCCACCAATCAACAAAAAGTAGACACAGGCTTTCTTAGGTGTTGTGGGTTTCTGGAGAATGCACATTCTGAATTACAGTCTGATAGTAAGCCCTCTCTACCACATAACCCGGAAGAAGAATGATTTCAAATGGGCCCCTGAGCAACGACAAGCTTTTGAACAAATTAAACAAGAAATAGTTCATGCTGTAGCCCTTGGGCCAGTCTGGGCAGGACCAGATGTCACAAATGTGCTGTACACTGCAGCTGGGGAGAATGGCCCTACCTGGAGTCTCTGGCAGAAAGCACCAGGGGAGACTCGAGGTCGACCCCTGGGGTTTTGGAGTCGGGGATACAGAGGATCCAAGACCTGCCACACTCCAACAGAAAAGGAGATATTGGCAGCCTATGAAGGGGTTCGAGCTGCTTCAGAGGTGATTGGCACTGAAGCACAGCTCCTCTTGGCACCCCGACTGCCAGTGCTGGGCTGGATGTTCAAAGAGAGGGCTCCTTCTACACATCATGCAAACAATGCTACGTGGAGTAAGTGGGTTGCACTGATCACACAGCGGGCTCGGATAGGAAGCCCCAGTCGTCCAGGAATTCTGGAAGTGATCACAGACTGGCCAGAAGGGAAAGATTCTGGAATGTCACCAGAGGAGGAGGTGACAGTGCTGAAGAAGCCCCACCATATAATAAACTAACAGAAGATGAGAAGCCATATGCCCTCTTCACTGATGGGTCCTGTCGCATCGTGGGAAAGCATCGGAGGTGGAAGGCCGCTGTATGGAGTCCTACATGGCGAGCTGCAGAAGCTGCTGAAGGAGAAGGTGAATCAAGCTAGTTTGCAGAGGTGAAAGCCATCCAGCTGGCTTTAGATATTGCTGAAAGAGAAAAGTGGCCAACACCGTACCTCTATACCGACTCATGGATGGTGGCCAATGCCCTGTGGGGGTGGTTACAGCAGTGGAAGCGGAGCAACTGGCAACGCAGAGGCAAATCCATCTGGGCTGCCCCATTCTGGCAAGATATTGCTGCCCGGCTAGAGAAGCTGGTTGTAAAGGTATGTCATGTAGATGCCCACATACCCAAGAGTCGGGCCACTGAGGAACATCAGAACAACCAGCAGGTGGATCAGGCTGGCAAGATTGAAGTGGCTCAGGTGGATTTGGACTGGCAGCGTAAGGGTGAATTGTTCATAGCTCGGTGGGCCCATGACACCTCAGGCCGTGAAGGAAGAGATGCGACATATAGATGGGCCCGTGATCGAGGGGTGGACTTGAGCATGGACGCCATCTCACAGGTCATCCATCAATGTGAAACATGCGCCACCATCAAGCAAGCCAAGCGGGTAAAGCCTCTGTGGTATGGAGGCTGATGGTTGAAATATAAATACGGGGAAGCCTGGCAGATTGATTACATCACACTCCCACAAACCCGCCAAGGCAAGCACTACATTCTTACAATGGTGGAAGCAACCACTGGATGGCTGGAAACACTATCCTGGGTCTTGAAAAGCAAGTCTTGTGACGACACAGCACCCCAGAGAGAATTGAGTCAGACAACGGGACTCATTTTTGGGACAACCTCATAGACACCTGGGCCAAAGAGCATGGTATTGAGTGGGTGTATCACATCCCCTACCAGACTCTGGGAAGATCAAAAGGTACAATGGACTGCTGAAGACTACCCTGAGAGCAATGGGTGGTGGGACCCTCAAACACTGGGACACACATTTAGCAAAGGCCACCTGGTTAGTTAACACTAGGGCATCTGCCAGTCAAGCTGGCCCTGCCCAGTCAAAGTTTCCATGCCCAGTAGAAAGGTATAAAGTTCTTGTAGTGCACATGAAAAATATGTTGGGGAAGACAGTTTGGGTTATCCCTGCTTCAGGCAAAGGCAAGCCCATCTGCAGGATTGCTTTTGCTGAGGGACCAGGGTGCACTTGGTGGGTGATGAGAAAGGATGGGGAAGTCCGGTGTGTACCTCAAGGGGATTTGATTTTGGGTGAAAATAGCCAATAAATTAAATTGTATGATGTTAATAGCTATATACTGTATCAATGGTATGACCATAAGAATCACCCAAAACTAATGAAGGATGGACTTTGAAACTGAACAAAGTGCCACGATGATGGAACTAGAACTGACTTCAACTGATGCCCAGGAACTTCATTGAAAATCACATCTTTGACATCCAGACTGTGATCATGGACCATACCAGATACACCAGCCATGAAACTCCGGATGCAGCGTACAACAATCCAGCAGCATGCACCACTGCTCCTCTGAGAGACTGTAATGACAGATGGAGCCCAAAGCCATGGACTAAATGAACTCGATGGACATTTTAGAGTGATGGCCCGTAGACTAAGGGAATGATATCTGTGCATAATGTGGGCATGGCGTAGATGGTATAGAATAAGGGGTGGATAATGTTCTGATTCTGGCTAGGATAGAGTTAATTTCACAGGGAGCTAGGACAGGTGACCCAAGCTGGCCAGGGAGCTATTCTGTACCATGTGACATCATGCTCACCATAAAATGGGGCTAGTCAGGCAGGGGCGGGTTCCTCCAGGACCCTCATCCGGTTGTCAGATCGGTAAATTGCTTTCTGTTATCACCCATTGTGAATATCTGTTATCAGTACTGTTGTTGATTGCTCCCCTCTCCCTTTGCTGTCTCAGTAACCTGCCCTTATCCCAGCCCATAGGATTTGCCGTTGTTTTTCCCATTCTCCTCCCCATCCCGCTGGGGGAGGGCTGAGTGAGCGACTGCGTGGGCTCAGCTGCCAGCTGGGGCTAAACCACGTCACCAACACAAAGTAAGGAATCCTTAAATATTTATATGCTGAATAGCAGATATTTCATAGTCATAATATTTCATATTACATGCTTTAAATTAAATATTTTAATAAATATTTCACAGAAATGACAGTAAATCCCAGAACATGGCTCTGTTATTCAGCTGTATCAAAACAGGCACAAACAGTTGTGCAGGAGAAACAAGACTTATGAGGAAAACAGCAGTGATGTCAAATCTGGAGCCATAGCGCACTCGGACCACACCAGGAAAGCAGAGTAGAAGTGTGCAATGAACATGGGAAAAAACTTTTTTTCATAAACTATCTAACATCTTATACATTTTATGTGTTGTACTATTTATGAAGGAGCTACGTTTCAAAATTTAAATTACAAATTAAAGATGTGAAGAGATGACAAGCAGAAAATAATGATGTGCATACATGTTTGAATCTCATCTGGTATATTACTATGGCTTCCTTCATCTCCTTGAAGCAATGCTGATGTAATTAAAACAGCTGATGACAGTGAAGAACACTACTAAACTCTTCTATAAGGTTATGATGCAAGTTGCTGCAGTTTTTCATTTTCCACATGAAAACACATTTATACTCAGTACACTAACTGAATGCTAACTGATTTACAGTTGGAATTCAGAGAGAAGACCACATGAAAATAAAAGACACCTAACAAGTGTGAAATGTGTGTGAAAATAAGATTAACAAGTTTGTACTGTGTTACCACAAAAAAAGAAAAAAAAAAAAAAAAGCCCTCATTTCAACATGGCAATCTTAAAGCCCATAGTCATTCATGTACTACAATGGGAAAGTCTGATGCCTTCCCTCTACCTGTCTCTCACTGTATTTTGTAATGTAAGAAAGACAAAGAAGTGGACTGTCTCCAATAGATAGGTTTAAGCTGTCCATCATTTAAATTACCAGCAAAATAAATTAATGCTACCACCATTAAGTCTCATGAAGAAGAGATAAAAAGTGAGACCAATTCTTTTATTCTACCTCATCTACCCTGACTTTGCTGGGAACTTATCCTCTGAACCCTGTTGAAATGATGCACTGATCACTAACTATTTTTTAAATGCATTTTTTAATTATTGAAAGGTGAGGTTCCCTAACCAGTCTTCTACTGTACATCTGACGATACTTAGACATCTACATTCATAATAGTTAAAAATCAATCCACATTCACCTTCATATTTTATCTGAACTCCCACAATTTAGTGGCCAGGGTGGATATACCTACTTCATTTTTTGTGTTCTAAGGAACTAAACCCTCTTTGGTCCCAGGATTGTTTACAAGGCTGTGCACTGAACTTGTCTAACTACCTCTTGGTGTATTGCTAAGAACTGGGATTGTCTGAAACACCAGAAATGGAAGTGGATATTCAAGAAGCAGTTATGACTTTTTCAGACTGACTGATAATAGTCAGAAGGCAATAAGCAAAGGAAGGCAGAGTGAAAGTGACTTAGTAGAAGAAACAACAAAGCCAAACAGACTATTATCAACTGCCTGTTTCATAACAAGACATTTTTGCATTTTCCTCTTTGTTACCATTTCAGGTAACACTTCCTGTCTCATTTGGTGTTTGCTCCCTGTCTTAGGTCTGTGCCAGTCTTACCATTTCATCCAAATCCAGTTATCTGCATGTACGAAAACACTTGACTCTCTAATTTTTTTCCCTCTAGATTACTAAGAATCCATTTTTGCCACCTGTATTTCATTTTTTCTGTTTTTGCTCATTTTGCAAGTGTCTTTTTGTACCATTGTCTGATTTCTTTGTTCTCAATAGCATTTGAAATTTCATCTTAGACAGGTAACATTATATAAATGCAATTGAATTAAATTAAACTTTTTATTGATGGTTCCTAAGGCCATTCATCCATTTCCAACGATAATTAAATTGAACCATTTACATAAAAATTATGCATGAAAGAGAAAAGCTGAAATGGAAAGAAGTACACCAGAATAAATAATCTACTTACTATTTTTGCACATAAACCACAACCACCAACTCCAATATAAATGGGCAACTTCAGGAAACCCAAACCTTGACAAAGCTGACTTATATAACAGGCAAGTGCTTCTTGATGTAACGCATGCAGAATTACCTGGCACTAACACAGAATAATGGTGCAAACTCAAAGTCTTTGCTTATGAATCTTTGGAATGAAAACTGAAAAGTTTGCACTACTCCTCCAAGAAGAAAAGCTGCCCAGTCTGCAAAACACTGGATTTACACTTTTCAGAAAGACTTGAATCCCTTCTGTCCATAAAATTATACAGATCCTGTATCATCTTTAGGCCCCACATCCATGAAATCAACAACAAATCTCGTAAAGTTTAAAGGTACTAATACCAGCCAACCAACATGCAAGCCCCAAAGGGAAACATTGTGTTTTATTATGCAGGCTTTCACAGAGTGGAAGGGCAGAAGGTATACTGAAATAGATTCTTCCAGAAATTCATTTAACTGTGACAATCTGACTATGGCCTGATTTGCATGTCATTCGTTTATATTTGACTGTGAAAACAAAATAGTTATACTGTATCATAAATTTGGTGGCCTACTGACGCATTCAAGAGGACTTGCAAATTCCAGGCATGCTGTTGTAGCAGAAACAACCAAACAGTTCTACATATTCACCGTAAATTCCATTTTTATGAACCAATACAGGAATATGCCAATGCTTAGATGAAGGTATGCTTCAAAATACCAAACATCATGGCAGTTTGGAAAGATGGGAAAATCAGAGACGTGCTACCGTGTAGTTAGTACTAGAAATAACTCATCTTAAATATATGAAACAGTCATGAAAGACTGTTTTTATGAATCATAACTGGAAATTTTATTCATATTTAAAAACCTTCACCAGCAAAAACAAAAACAAAGAATTAATCTCAACGTTTAAAACCATATTTTTGTGGTAATGTTTTCTTCAATAAGAATTGACATTATTGTATGCAGCATTTTAAATAACAGTAAAAATTACTATGTTCCCATTTGTTATGAAAACAGACTTTCACCGCCATGAATGTTTTAATGAAGCCTTTGAAAAATAAGGTCCTATAATGTAATAGTAATAAATTGACTAGATGCGAAAGGCTGAATCCCATGTAGATGTTCATTGGCTAAAGTGATGCCTCAGGGTATTTATATCTGGAAACAAATACAGGGAGTCCTTAAAAAATAATCAAGTTCAGAAATACAGATGATCCCTCTGACTTCAATGATTACCTGGGCAAATGGACTTTAATGGCTTGGGATTAGGGTAATTGATATCTATCCCAGTTTAATACTATATAAATATTGATCTCAAACTTTTGCTGGAGGCGCACAAGTAAAAGCCATTCTTCCTTCTCAAGAGCAGAACACAACCCAAGCAAAGTAAGTCTCAGGGGTTAAGTTTTGTTTTTGTTTTTGTTTTTGTTTTCCTGAGGAGAACTTCTGTCACCTAGGAGGCAGAAAAAATGACTATGAGGAAAAACTGCCAGGGTACTATAAGCAAAGCCAGCTGAAAGAGGAGCTGTGGAGCACTGTGACCAGAGTGTGAGGAGCTGCCTTGTAATCCACCTTACCTCTGCACTAGGCCCAGGTAAACACACCTAATTAAAGTATGGAAACAAAGAAAAAGAGTCCTCCAAAGTCAGTAGGGACTTTTAAAACTGACTTCAGCAGCTTTTCAATGAGACCGTGAGGTTAACAAATCTTTAGCAATAATTCTCCTCAAAATAAAGCCCATTCACCCACATTCTCAGTACTGGTGGTGTCTAAATATTGAAGAATCAAGTTAAAGAACTATTCCCTGGTGAAGAATATATAGTCCCCAAATACTCTCTGAAAACTAAGAGAAAATATACTCACAACTAATTAAAATTAATTTGGTGTCAATTCTCATGATTATCCTGGTTTCTTATGCTAAATTATGTCAAAGAAAAAGGTAAGTAAAAAGATTTTATTCTTAGTAAAATAGTCAGAATTTTTTGAGGCATCCCATACTTGCCGTATGTCGTAACTGTATTTTAATCTCTTTTTCTTTTTCTTCTTTTTTTGTATTTAGAAAAGGTAACTTGTCTATTTAGAAATGTTTGTATTGCAACTTATGTTGTTGTTGCTCAAGACTGTCACCTATAATCTCTTTCAGCTCAGCTTAAACATCATCTATTTCATGACAGGTCAAATTCATACACAATAAATGAACTCACATACACTAATGTGCTTGCACATTTAGAACTAATGAAGAAGAGTTTAAATGCTTTCAGAACTTGAGTGGATCCTTTTTTTCACTGCAATTATAGTCACATAAATCATGGGTGTATAATAGAAAAATGTTGTTATGAGATACATATTTTAAGCATATTAATTGCACTTTTAGACATGAGGATTCTGGTGTTTTAATTTAATTGAGATTATTTTCATTTCTGCAACGATGTACCATGGATAACCGAAGCTAACGTTAGCTTAACTGTGTCTACCATTTAAAAGGTGAATGCCCTTCAGATCAATCACACTTTCATAGATGAAAACACCTGCAGTTCTAAGCTGTATTTCTTCTCTGTTTAAAATACAGAAAGTATTAGTGCAGAAAAACCCCACAATTTGAACTTGAAAGAACCAATTTGTTCGGGGGCAGAAATGCCACTCACAGGATCACGGCTTAACTACACATCCTCCACATTCAACATAACTGATTTGTTGGGGTTGTTTGTTTGTTTGTTTTTTAAATTGAAAATGATATCTCTAAAGAATGAAAGACATCTCAGACTAAGAGCTGATGGCCAAGCTAAGATAGGCATACAAAGGGACTCCTAATCAGAAACAAAACAAAACAAAACAAAACAAATTTGCAAAGATACTTTTTACTTCTGACCTAACTCAAATACCAATTTCCTACAGAAATGTCATTAGGGCAGCATTCAATAATACTATTAATCAAACACCAAAAAAACGCTACAAGAAAAAAACAAAAGAAACTTTAAGAAACAACTTCATCAACAAACGTGGTCCTGATTCTAAAAGATCTGCAGCCACGAAGTTTTAACAAGAGAATAGGTAGGACATTGTCAGAAGGCTTTGCTTCCACACATAGCATTTTAAGCCCTGCTGCCTAGCTGTCTCCAACAATTACTGAAGTTGCACTGCAGTCTGTTATAATAAAGAAGGAAAGCAGTGGGTATAGCCTTGATAAGACAAGAGGATTCATCTGAAACACACTTTTCACAGGGGAGAAGAAGAGACAGTATAAATTGGAAAAGAGCTTAAGGCCCTGAGGTTTATTAATAACATTAGTAACCGCAAGGGAAAGCCAAGCATTTAAGTTTTGAGGCAAGATTTTTTAACTTAGAGGTCTACTTTTAGATGCTGGGACCCTCCTAAGTGGCCCTATTTGAAAAGTTAATTGCTATTTATTGACCTTTCGTAAAGTCTGAAAAAGAATCTGTCCAGAATGCCAAAGGAGAACTATACCTGTGATTAATAGCAAATGTCATATTCTGTAGTCTATCACTTCAAATAACACATGGAGATCACAAAATGTTTCTGTGATTTGAGAAAATTCTGCTAAGCACTCTGAGAATGTGAAATCAGCACTTATGGTCAGTAAAGGGTTTTGTCAAAATATTTTTGCCAAATTTTGTAATAATTTTGTAATAAATTGCCACAGATGTGGGACATATTCTGCCTGGGCTTCATTATCAGTTTTGTGTCACTTAGGATGTGAGACTTAAAGGTCACAATACTTCCTGCAGTTTCAGAAGAGGACATAGAGTCAATAGTTTATAGATACTACCCATAAAGAAAGAAAAGACAAGAGTCTGTAATTGCTATCTTCTCATCTAAGGTGATGTTATAGATGATGCTAATTAGAAACTGACGGCTGAAATGGTTTTCTGATAAAAAAATCCTTCAAAATATTTTTGTAAAAAATACCCTGTGTTTCATTGGGGATGGGGAAGACAAAAACTGTCCTCTCTTGTACCTGACTTAAACTTTCCTGTGCCAGTCTGTTATCTTCTGACAATCTCTAAATGTAACAATTTTTAATCAGTGCTAGAACACCGATTAAACCAAACATAACATTTCATCCTGGATGCTCAACAGAGCCTCTATATTTCCTGACGGAACAACAGAGTCATGTTATTTCCAAATAAATGTTTCTTAAACATGCCAAAAAGATGGTGGCTGTAGTTTTTTCTTTCTATTTTTCTGGTGTACTCTTATTAGTAATATGACAGTTTCATCTTCTCCAGCATATACCAAAAACCATACTGACCATTGGTACCCAAATATTTGCAACACGATAAAAAAAAAGAAAAAAAAAAATTATGCCTGTCCCCAAGCTGTTCCATCACATGAATTTGCACAATTTCATTGCTTGACTCAGCAAATGAAGCAACTCTCTCTGGAACTCATGCTCTACAGTAAAGCAACTTCACTCCAATTTAAGGAAGTAGTATGCTGCAGTTTACATGAAATAAGCTTAATATTTATCAAATTTAAATGTCTCCCTAAAACAAAGAAACAAACCAGTAAAAAACCAGTTTTTCCTTGGTCACCCTTTTAAACCTGTCAGACAACTTGCCTTGTTTTCTTAAGAAATTCATGGAAGCTAAACAGAAATAAAGAGAGATTAACACAACATTAATCTTGTGAAATCAATTCCCTCACCCCTTAACTTCCTGAATATCGATAAATAGATCATTGCAAAGTTGTAAGCCACTTTTTCTCCATTGTAGTAAGTGAAAAACTTCCTTAAATCTGCAGCCAAAGAAGAATTTGTTTGAAAGACTCACTGACTACTTATTTCCAAACTTTTCTCTCTCTAGAATATGGAGTGTAACGGAAGGGTTGAGTTATCTGCCCATCACACATTCCAAGGTTAATCACTATTAGCATTATGACTCAGGCGGCAATCCTGGGATCTAGGAGAATTATAATTCAGTGCAAAAGTAAAAAATAAAATGCAGAAAATAATAATAATGATATTACACATATTTTCTTCAAATTTCCATGTTCTTGGAACATACCAGCAGTGCAAGAAGAAGGAAAAAAAAAAAAAAAAGACAAAAAACTCTGTGAAGCTACGGAATTTCTGCAGTTAAATGTTAATGCTTTGGCATACTAAGATCCAGACAAGGATTTAATTTTGACAGTGTAGCAAATATTTAATATGTGCAAATCCTTTGGTGTTTTACAGCCATAAAAAGACATTATTTTAAACAGAACTAAGACACATTCAGTAGAGTGCAGACAGAAGATACAAAGCTACATTTTTATCTCTTCAGAACTTGAGAAAATTTCAATTGAAATTTTAGATCCAACTGTATTGCCTTACTATGAAATAGCAATGCAAACCATCATGACAGACAAGACAGGAAAATTTTGAAAAATATTTGAAGTCTGTAATTCAAAGGAGGGGAAAAAAAAATGCTAAAACCCTCCCTAGAGTTGCGCTTTTTTTTTTTTTTTCCTTTTCCCCCCTTTTTTCTCTACAGCGATTTAATGAATTCTAATGAAATTACATGCTGGTGAAAAACTCTCAAAGGATTTCACCCATTTACTTCAGATACAATTCTAACTTTGGATTTGAAATTCATAATAATGCATAATTAGAAGCAAATCTCCTTTGTTTTGCTTGATACTTTCCCCACAATCAATGGGCAGAGAAGAAATGGACTCTGATCAGCTTCCTAAAGACACATCATCACCCTGGAGAGCAGCTGGTCCTTCACAAAAGCAAATATGCATGCATCCATGAATGTAGGTATGTTTGTATATGCTTTAGACATCTGTGGATTCATATGGAGTTGTATATTATTTCCAATGAATATTCTGATTTTACTAATTCTATTTGTTTCCCTTCTGTGAAGTTTACTGGTGGAAAATTCTGCTATATCTTGGTAGGCTACAGATAAATTTTTAATCTGACAACAGCTGCATAGCCTTAAAAAGATAAATTTACATACTGAAACAAACTAGAAGAGATAGAAGGAATATATTCAGTGGTTTTCACATTACTGGAAATGTCTGTTGTATGTCTTACTATCTGTATTTATTGCCTCATGTGACACATTAGCCATAATTATTACACATTATCTGCCTAGTCCTGCATTAACTAAATGAATTCTTTTGCTTTTAGGTGTAGCAGATTTGTAATTTTGATTATGATATGGTCCATTAGAAAGGCAAGAGCGGCTGGCAAGAGAGTGCACTAGATTTAAAAAAACCAAAGTTACAAGAATAGAAGAAAAATGCAAGTTTACTTGGAATATCCCTAAAAGAAGCAGCAGGAATAAGGTTCAATGTCTTCAGCCAGGACCCATGGAGGTACTATGCCAGACACAACTGCCCTGACAAAGCCCGTGGGAAAACCTTCCTGCCACAGTTTGAGTGATGCCCACAGGGCAGTGGCAGTTTCTGCTGACAGGAGCCAAAGCTGAGATCTTCAGCCAATAGGGACCTACGTGACCATATATGACCACAGGTCAGAGTCGAATGGGGTATAAATGGCCTCCCGCGAGGGGGCCATCTTGAATTGGCCTCCCTCAGAGTAGCAGGTCTGTGGTCGGAGGCTCTCCCCGTGGGTTGGGACAACTCCTGTGGTTCATCTTCTGTACAGATTGAGAGACCTCATCTTACACGGGTGAGTGGTTTTGCACATTTTGGGTCATCAACCATAAACCTTAGGAGCTCTTAAGTCAGCGGTGTAGTACTAATTTCCCGACCGACATCCTGAACCTATGAATTGTTAATGTCTGTTGGAGCCAGAGTGGTTTCAGTTAGAGCAAAACTTAGTTTTGCCCCTTCCATCTTACAAAATAAATGCTTTTTGTTTGATTGTTTGTTGACTGGCCTAGTTTGTGTGGTTCCATGACAGGTAGGCAAAGAAGAAAGATTAGGGGATAAGAAAAAGTGAAAGCAGAGGAAAGAGAAGAGCTCACAATTTGGAGTTTTAATATAGTTAACTGGGAATGCTTAAAAGTGGCTCAGGTAACCTGCTGAATGCTTCTTTGCCACCTGACAGGAGCACAGAGATGGTCAGGAGCATAAGGGATGTCAGGAATCTGACACATGCTAAAAACAGTGTTCAGATCTACCTGCGTCTTCTCAGACTGCCCTTCTAGTGGAAAGTGCTTAATTAAGCAGAAGTATCCTGTGGTCTAAGTCCTATGCCCAAACAGGCGAGGGGGTCACTGACAGTGTATGCTCCTTTCCTTCTTGCGTGATTGTCCTGGGCACACCAATATATGGGCTCTTCCCTCTCATGAGATGGTTCTCTCTTCTCTTTCGTCACTTCTGTTTCCATTTACACAGTAGCCCTTCTGGTTTATTCATATAGATTGCAAACACATGTTTCTGGCTCTTGCTTCAAGGTTAGTTCTTCCTTAGTCCTTGCATTACTATGCCATAGGGCCAATTCAATGTAAACAAAGAACTCTGGGGTTTTTTTAGAAGGAAGGGTCAAGGACCAGGTCAAAAATATTTGTGCTATTAAAAGCATTTCCAGGGATGTTAGAATATTTTTTATCAGAACAGAAAAAATACCTGCTACTCCTGGCAGCTTATGAAACAAAAAAAGAACCTCATAGAAATTCCTCATTAAACCAATACTGAAGTTAGGACTTAAGAGCACTTCATCCAAGCCACTTGTCTTTCCTCTCCTGGAGCAGATATTGCCAAATTTCTCCATTTTCTTCTTTGATTAGATTTAGCTTAGGCAAACATCTTACTGTACCAGCAATGCTGCTTTTTCATGCAATATCATTGCATGAAAACATTGACTTGTGAAGGTACTACTTTGGCCAGTAGTTGTGAGATTAATTGTTTATCATCAAGATGGAAAAATATTCCTTTTCTCTCTGCAAATATATTACAAGGTGAGAAGTGCTTCATGCCTCCTCCACAAAGAATAAATCAGCTGTAGCACCAGGTCATGAAGCAGCAAACTAAAAAGTTACTTTAATCAAAATGTTTTAATGTATAGGACTATTGAATAATAATCTCAACCTACTGATATATTAAGCATGTTAAATTATGAAGCGCAAACTTAAATCTTCACTGTTGTCAGCAATTGCCTTCAATATTGCCATCTTGCCATCCAGAGAGCTAATTTATGCATTAGTGTTGAGAATAAAACCTTTTTCTGTCAGGTAGAATCAAAAGGATCAACATTGTGTACAGTTTTGGTAATACAGCTTCATTTTCCTTTGTACTATTTCTACATTTTATTTTATTTTGTTGTAGGAATGGTTGCTGGAGGCATAGATTTTGATTAATAATATAACTCAGCTAAGCATTCACTTTGAAAAGAATTAACTATCTAGACAGGGTACAACAAAGCATATTTCAACAAGAATATTTTACAAGGCAAATTACAAAGAGGACCGTAATTACTGATTTTGAGCAATGTTTTTCAGGATTTCCTCTAGGTAGGGAGAAATCTGTTGGGAAAGTTTTTGTAGCATATATTTATGAACTGATAAGCCTACTCCTCTAAAAGAACAGTAAATCACCCTTAAACTCAGTTCATAGACCATGCAGCATATATCTAGGCCTCAAATGTAAAAATACTTTGCAATATAAAGGTCTCTCAGGACTTTTTTCTTTTCTTTCTATGTACAAATGATTTCTACCAGCACGAGTGAGGCACTGTTTCAGAATTACATAAAATCTATACAGGGTGGTCTCTTTTTAAAATTTTTATTTGGTATTAGTATTTAAAAGCCATTGAAGCATAAAGCAATTATGGCTGTGTGTTCAGTACCAGTAACTGTAAAATAAAATATAATCAATAATAAACCAGAAGTTACAGGAGGGAAACTTTTATGCACTTGTTAAGTCTAGATGTGAGATTCTGGACCCTAACCTACCACTGCATAGGTCAAGATGTGCTTCCTTTCCTGGTATTGAACAGCTAGTTGGTGAGGTGAATCCTATCTCATGCTGTTCTTATTTTATTATAAAGCATACTCTGAGTAATAAAGATATCAGAATAGACAGCAAAAATGTTTTGCAATTGCACACTAGAAAGTTTTCTGCTTAGAATATCAGCTTTATAAAATGAAAAAAGCACAGTTAAACTGGGATGCTCTGTTCTTTTAATGGGATATTCTCTTAATGAATTGCATGAAAATGCTCATCAGAACTTAAAGGGTTATAACTTCTTCTGCAAACCAGCTGAAGACTGGATGAAATTCAACTATATGGTGAAGAATATGAATAATGTAAGAAGGCTTAAACCCAACTCTGCAAAATATGGAGAAATTCCTAAAAGCAAAACAAGAGTTTCTCTGAATCAGACCTGTTTTCACAGAGCTTTAATTAAGGGTTTATTTGGATGAAGACATCAACAAGAAGGGCTCAGAGAATTTACTAACCTTTTCTCCCTACAGATGAAACTGAGAGTGGTAAAACTAAGAACACTGCATGAGTTGAAAAGCTCTTTAGGGTTTTAACATAAAGATTGTGACCTTTATATTTCTGGACTGTTAATGCTTAAGGTTACCTCCTCCACTGTTCTGTGCTCTGATGAAAGTCCCAGGAGATCTAGCTCATTGTCCTATCATGTGAACATCATTAAATCTCCCTCCAAAAAGGGGCACCAATTGAACAAACAGGCCAAGAATTGTCATGGGTAATACTTAAAAACAAAACATCTGCATGATGTCCCAAAACTAAAAATCTTTTATAGTGGGAAGAGAATCATACAGTTCTTATGACATCAGAGAAGGGAGTGCTGACATGTCTTTTTTGGTAAGTTATGTCTTCAGCAGAAGTTGGACAGTGGTCATTGTAGTTCCGGATGTATTTGTTAAGCAGAGGAGAATGGATAAATGCTGTTAAATAACTTAAGTATAATTTGTCATTTGCTTGCTTCCAAGATGTTCAGATTTAAGATGGTTAAGGTAGGTCTAATATGCAGCTAAATGCCTGTGAATATGCAGGAGTAACCACATACTGAAGGTACACTACATGCTGTTTAGCTTCAGACTTCTCTCTCCCTTTCTCAAGACCTTTGTAACATTTTTACCAGTTTAGTCTTCATTCTCTTTTCAGCTGTATTCTGTTTTACTTCCTCTTGCTACAACCCCTGCCCTACTTTCCAAGCTCTTGTGCTCTCCCTGTCTTTCATGACTCCTCCACCCACCCACACCTACTGTTTGCAAAGCATCTCAGAAACACCTTTTCATGCCTCTACTAAATTAGCAGATCAGAGAGCAACCTGTCCCCCACTGATTTTATAACACTTTATAACACTTTATCTGCCAAAAGATAACTCAAAAAAAGATGACTCAAAGACAGCTAGAGAAAACCAATATGAAGAAACAAACCTGAAAAAATAAAGAATCTGAGAAATCAGGGGATTCTTCAGCTCTACTTTTAAAGCATCTGAAAAATAATTAAAAAACCCTAGAAATGTACATTAAAACAAAAAATCACAGAACAGCTGATCTAAATTGGCTTAGCTTCTCTTGTCACATTGAAACTGATAACCTATAGTAGCTGAGAAACTGAACACTCTAAGATATATCTTCTGCAAGTTAATATGCAGAAGTACAATATCCAAACAGAAGTGTCTTGTAGCTGTTATACTGAAATAACATACTGCCATGAACAGGACATGCATCTTTACTGCACAGTTAGATTAAACACCATTCAGTTTACCAATCTAGGAATAAAAGGAGATCTTGAACATGAAGGGAAGTTATCTGATTCTATCCCTGCAAAACTGCCACCTGTGAAATGGGTTTTGAAGAAATACATTCATATAGTTAGTACAGTAGTAGTCAAGTAGACTTACCTGCTCTTTTCAGCTAAGAAAATTAGACACCATAACTCTGGTAACCTCTGGCTTTTGTTGAGGCATATTTACACTTAATCACAACTGATGCCAGGGTACAATTCTAGGTTACTCAAAAGAATCATAGTAACATTTGGTTCTGGGAAAACCTTTACACTAAATGGAACCTTTTCCCAGCCAAAACAATACAAAGGAGCCAAGGTATAAATAAAAACCTGTTTCAACACAGCACTTTCTAAGACAGGTTCTTTCCCTGTGCAAAAGCTGTTTATGAAACTGTGCCTGTACCTGTGGGAAGACAGTGTAGAAGTGTGGAATAAACAGAAGAGAATTCATCTTGATCATACTGCTTGCTGGAAGAATGTCATATAACTTTTTTGTATGTCAAAAAACCACAGTTATATTTTAAGATTAAATGTTCTACTTTCTTCAAGGAATGTTTAATATTAGAGTATGTTTGAAATGTTGGTCATGAAACTTATAATTTTTACACTACAAAAATAAATAATATGCTATACTTATAGTGTTTACTGATACAGTTTCCCCAGATCACCTTTTCATTCTCATTCCAATTAGCATACTTAAAAACACATTGACAGCAAAAAAGCTAATGATTATAAATCACTGTTATAGTGGCAAATGAATTCCTTATTACATGACAGGTGTTTTAGAAATGCCAAAAGAAGATCAAGGTCAGGGGAAGAAAGTTAACACTTATTCATACAGGCAGGAAAGGAAAAGATAAGTGACAGAAATTAGATGGTATTTTGAAGCAGCTAAAAATAAGGGGTTAAATGGTCATTAGGAATACTTCCTACATGTTCCATGACTTATTGGTAGCAGTACTTTTAATATTAGTACTTCTTCAGTAATTAATCACTTTTGGGATAGTTCTTTAGTCAAATTACTCTGTGTTTCCTTTGAACAGTAGATTTATCTCTGATGCAATTCCTTTGACTTCTGGCAAACTATATCAGAGGTGAATTATTGCTTTGATTGTTGTACCTATAACACTAAGGCAGTACTCTACTGTTCTGCTCTTGGAAATTAAGAAATTACATCCATAAAGTCTTTCTTGGTTTCCTTTAGGTAAAACAACAAACAAGTACAGCTATAAAATAAAATAACCATACTGGTAACTTTTAAAGTTATACATCAGTTACTATAAACTATCTTTAGAAAAGATGATAGTAAGAACCAGACTAAAACAGAATTAAGAGGGAATCTCAGAAGTTTGCAGTTCAGTTATCAGCTCAACTGCAGACTTCCCAAAAGATTATAGCCAGTGTGTAAGCAGATTTTCAAATATCAATATCCAAACTTTGTTTAAGATTTTCAGTAGCTGATCAACTGCTCCCATTTTAACAGCTACATTGTGCAAAATCTTAGTACCTAAGACCATGTGGTCTTCTCAAAACTGAACTACTTTTCCTCCCAGTTTAAGTCCATTGATAATGTCCTAAGACTGAATCTCTTAGTTACTTCTTTGACCTTTATCAAAACTAAGTCACGTCTTTAATTTTGTGATATTTCTTCTACTATCCCTTTCTCTTTACCATTCTTTTTTTTTTTTTTTTTACTATTATTTCAGTTTTAAATTAAAAGTTTTTACAGCACTAATGTCAATACTATAAACTGAATATTTTATTTTGTAGGTGGTTATGTGTTGTCTGGTTGGGAGTGTTGCATGCTCATGATGTTGACTGCAACCATCTTCATTTCTAAAAGACACTTCAAAAACATGTCAGGTATCTTTGTATCCTGTAGGGGAAATCTATGCTATTAGTATTCACCAGGTGTAACCTGGTGAAATAAAAATTTTAGAGAAAAATTTATTGACCTTCAAGTCCTCACTGTAACTTTTTCCCCAATATTTTGTGTTCCATGTTCACATGGTCAGGTCTATCTTGATGTGAACTTCAAATCTTTTTTTCTTTAAGAGGAGAAACCTAGTCTCTGGATCATTTATCAGTCTGCTTTGTCTTCCTATCAAGAGGTTGCTCAAACTTTGTAAAACACTTTCCTCACTACAAACATCAGTAAGGAACACAAACTATTGCTGATTTAGACTGAAAAGTTCTTCTGGGCATGTGGCAAGTAATCTATCACCTTGCACTATCAATGCTTTGAGTCTGACAGTTAACATTGCTGCACTTAAATTGTATTGTGCTGAGAACCAAGTAAATAGTGTTTCTTATTACAAATGATTTGTTGTGTTTAGTACACTGTATGTATTTTGGGCAAAATTCTGCCTCAGTAAACAGAACAAAGCCAACAGAGCTATGAAAATGGTGACACAATTCAAATACCCATCTGTGTCATGTTATTACTCTTGCTGCAAGGTACAAAAACTTCAAGACAGGCTCTGTACCACCACCATGGGCAATAGGGATTAGAAATTTTAATTGCACATTACAAAAGAAAAAAGGTGTCTACCTTTACCTAAATCTGTCTCAGCTTCTGTTCACAACATGCTGAAGGCCACCAGCTTCTCTGGCAGAGTTTCCAGAGGAGACTGATCTGCCCGATCGTCACTGGGTTTTTTTGTTTTGTTTTCACTCTTTGGAAAACACACATATTAGCTGTGAAAATGTATAACATCATGGTCTACGTCTTTATTGCCTGCTCTTCTCAAAGTGGCACTGAACAAAAAACAACCAGGGAAGCTTCTCCTCTCATCCTAGTGTTTGAAATAATCAGTACTGAAAAGCATTTTTGCAGATTGGTTGGGATCACACAGCAATTCCTGATATTCCCCTACTTGTTTCAGATGCCTGTACATGAATTCCTTACTTAATACTGATGTGTCACAATCATCTTAAACTTAAAACACTAGCCTGTCTGAACTACAACACAAGTTTCAATCTCGTGAAGTGAAGGATTCCTTTCTTAACTACAAATTTGGAAAGAGTTCTGAAAGAAATGAGAAGCAATTAAAACAGTTATGTTTTATAATGTATTTTTTCTTAGCTGATCTATGATTTCGGACAATTTGTACACTGATAGCTCAGATCTCCATTTCAGTGTTGCTTAGCCTTGGGAGCTTCCTGAATCTGTTTCTCATACTCTGGATGAAAGCTCTTCCCTCTGTTTCATGTTTCTTTTTTCCCCACAGTTATCTTCCTTGCTCCTTGTTCCAAAGGGAAGACAAAAAGACCTTAATGAAATTCAGTTATTATAACTTCTGTTTCCTTCCTTAGATTTTGCAGTTCGGTTTTTACCAATCACATTTTAATACATTGAAACCTACTAAGCGCATCGGTTTGCTGCTCCAAACTGTTAATGAAATATTTGGTGGAATTACATCACTTCAGATGTGTTTTAAAGAAATACACAATAACTAGTTCACCAAAAAGAGACCATACACAAGAACATTAATAAATACAGATGACAGACTTAGCATTACAGTGCTCTACCTTCTAGTTCTAAACAATTCTGCCATCAGAGGAGCTACTCTAAGTTGAAGCTTCAGAAAAGCTGATTACTCTCAAAACCTTTACTCCTCAATTAGATCCAACTGGCATCTGTTGGTAACCAGGAATTGGTAATTTATTCTCATTAATAAGGGTATGCAGGTGTTTAAAGGAAATGTTTGCCTTTACAAATTTCTAAAACATCTACTGGAAGCACATTTGTTTATCCAAAATCTGCACCTTCTTCAGAATCATCAGGATTTTAATATTCTAATGTGTGTGAAAAGAAACTGGAAGAGAATACACATTTCATGTCAGTTTAGTCAAAATTTCATAACTAATTGCTTCAAGTGGTTAGTGAAATTAAGCAAAATAGTTGATAAGACTTTCCTCCTGCTTCTTGGGAACAATGCTAACCAGAGAATCATAAATCCACAGAATAATTTTGAAAGGAAGGGGCCTTTGAAGGTCATCTAGTCCAACTCGCCTCTCAAAACAGGTCTAATCAGATCAAGCTGCTCAGGACCATGCCTAGTTGGACACCTCCAAGGGCAGAGATCTCATAGTCTCTCTGGACAATCTACTTTAGTATCTGATCACTCTCATGGATAAAAACCAACCAACCAAAAAACCCAGAAATCTTCTTATAAATAATGACAATCAAAGCAGAAAGCCAACTACATCGATTGCTATCATTGTTATTCACCAATGCAATCATTTTGTCCACCTGCAGCAGACACAGCTTTCAGAAGACTAAACCAATGCAAGACTGAAATATCTAAAACTGTCTTCAAAATAATTGTGAAAGGTACATTCTAGAAGTACACTAAAGTGAGGTATGCAGGTAAGTATATGCAAAATTATCTCTTCTGTGTAACAGAATTAACAAGTGTCTCCTCCTTCTCCAAGGGTATCGTCTGGATGCATTTTCACTTTCTGGAGAGTAAGAAGCTTCAAGGAGGACTGAACAGTTGGCAATTCAAACACGTTGAAGGGGAAACATCTTATTTTTGTGCTACTTGAAACATGACTAAGAAGTGTTGATATTAACGCCAGAAAAACCAAAGTCCCAGGGCAAGTCTGAACTGTGGATCAAAAAGAACGCCCAAACCTGCAGAAATAGACCAAGGCAAATGCATCCAAGTAAAAAACCAGCTTTAGCAGGATCCCATACGAGACCATCCTCCATTATGTCCATGAACCGTATACCTGATAATTCTCAGAATTAGCATCTTTCTCATAAATTTATAAGGAGACAAATTGCAAATAACTGTATGCAGTGTAAGTGGGATTTTGGGGACCCAGCTAGAAAAAATTCAGGGTACTTTGAAAATGAACATGACAGTGACTGTGTTTATAGGTACAGGAGGTGGGTTTGAGTCAACATAGGTGTTATGATATTAGTGGATTTACAATTCAGCTTGGAGAGCTCAAACAGTCCAAATAAGTTGATATCATATGAAAAGAAATACCGTTCTTGAGGGTTAAAACCATATTCCTTGTGTTTTTCTATTAATATTTTTGAGATCTCTGCCACCTACCTGTGATCACAAGGCAGAGTCAGCGAACTTCATTTTTTGAGAGGGATTTCTCACTTTATTATCTGACATGCTTTCAAAGTCAGTGCAATGGTGAAGCACTGCTGATGAATTGTCAGGACTGATAGAATAGTCAAACTCAGAAAACTGTTGTGTTGCCTTTAAATAAAGGATATAGATCATCCATTTATCAACAGAAGCTATATGTATGTATACACATAGATACATAAGTAAGTATACTTACATATATTTATGAAAATGGAGATCAGATAAGACCAGTCTTGACAGAAGTCTGCAAATCCTTATTACATATTTCTTTGCTGATAAATTTGATATATTTATAAAGCCATTCTTAGGCCATAAAGTTTTATGCTGTGCCACGTCCCTGATAGCATTTTTAAAAATATATTTTCAGGTTATAAATTTGAACATGTTAAATGCTGCAGCTCATCTGAATTATTTTTTAACTTCTGAAACTATCTTACCACTTCCCAGCACTTTATTAGCCAATAGTTGTGTGTGTGACTGATATGCTAGTGTATAAACAATAGCAGGGCTAGTTCCACTTCCTTTGGGGGGCTTAGAGACTATTGTCCCTAAACACTTCTAACTACTCTTCCTTCCAAAAGAGGTAGCACTGCTAAAATTGCACTGACTTTCTTCTAGGGAGAAAAAAAAATCACAGATAGCTCTTTCATAAAAGGACAACTCACCTGAAGCAAACATTTCTCAGAATAAGGCTGGAATGAATAATCGCTTTAAAAATACAATTTGAACTTCTAGAACAGTATTTTTAAAACTCACGACTGTATTTTTCTAGATTAAAAAAAAAAGAGTAGAAAGTAACATTTTAAAAGCAGTTCCTTCAGATCATAAAATTTTTGACAGCTAGTCCTGACAGAAGTGGGCAAAATTTGGGAGTATTGTCTACACACTTAAAGGATTAGAAAATAATTTTCTGTGCTAACTGCATTGGCTGGGGACTGAAAATACTTGGATCCATGACAAAACTGCATCTCAAAAAGATAATGAGATACTGAGTATTCATGTTTTGTTAACACAGAAGGCAAAGTTTATGACATTTAACACAGAAATATCACATCAAGAATAAAAATAAGCAGCAGCTGACATGTTATTACAAACATAAATGAGACCACTGATGGGAAAAATCATCACCGGTGAAAAAAACAAAAGAGAAGCTTACCAGGTTGAAACTGCTCATTGCTCACACTTGTGGTGATAGTCTTCTATTACCTCCCTCCTTCAGACTGTTTATCTTCATATCAACCTGACAAAAAACCCCAACAAACAATAAAAAACCCTAAAGCCAATAATATAATTAATATAATACAGCAATGATATTCAAATCTTTTGATAAAATAACTTGACTAACTGGGTCAGAAATCTTTCAGTAGATCAATGTGATAGATCATATTCTTTCATTATTTTTACATTTTGAGATTGACTACATAGTACATCTTAGATTGGTCGTAAACAGTAATAAAAAAGAAAAACAGCTCAGTGTAAACTGTTAAAGTTACATAATATGTCTCCTCATTTTCCCTCTATTTATGAATTTTAGTAAATAATAATGGAAGCTTTAGAACTCTTTTAGTCGTATATGGCAGGAGGTAAACCCTGGCATGCATTAACATGGATTGTAAGGATAGATGGAGTCTTTTATATCTCAGTTATTTTCCAAAGTCTGCTTGCTTTTATTGCAGGCTTGTATTACCTGGGGAAGAGCTCAAACAGCACTAATGCATTAAAACACACTCATGCATTGATTCAAAAGTAATTAAAAACATGTTTTTGTTTGGTGGTGTGGGTTTTTTTTTTTCTTTTTTTCTTTTTTTGGTTGAACAGACAACACTAGAGAACACATAGTTGTTCTTCACTAAAAGTCCTCTTCCTTGTGGTTATATGATCAGTTGTACTATCATTCTTAAAGTTAAAAGTAAGAAGAAGGAAACTGATGCTCCAGATGTTTAGTTCAGGAAATTATAATAAGCTTCCATAGTTTCTACCTAGGTCAGGGTTTGGCCTGAAAATAATGACTTATTATCAAGATATTTGTTTTAAAATAAAATGACTGTTTTGGCATTCCCACTGCAAACAATCTCTACAAGTTTGGTTTTGAGAAGCACTAGAATGTACATAACTGGAATAGGTCACCAAAAACCAATACCAAATTGACAAGTCATTTCAGAAAACCTCAGCTGATATGTTGGGGTTTTTTGGTGTTTGTGGTGTTTGTGTTTCCCCCCCTCCCCCCCCGCCCCCAAATAATCTGTCATTGGTTTATCACATTAACTGGACAGGCTTAGATTAATTAGGATTACTTTCATTTTGAGATGCTAGAAATGTCAAGGAGAAAGGGTTTTTTCTTTTTGTTTTGCAAAAGTCTTTTTGTGTAATACCAGAAAAACTGTAAAAGCTGAGATCTACACATAAAGTTAATAAAGACAGGGTTTTCTTACCCTATAGGTAAGAAATGTACCCCATAGGTGCCTTCTTACCCCTGCACTTCTATATCAGACTTGCTGAAAAAAGAGAGAGGCTTGACTTAGGTATCACATAACTCATCTATAAACTTCTGAAGTTTCTTTCTACAATTAATACTAAACTTAGCTCTTGACTTGCTGTCATTAAGCTCTCAGTCAAGACAACAGATTGTTACACTCTCTACTTCTTACACTCAGTTGCCTTACTGTTTTTTAAAGCCATAGGATTGTGATTGACATTGAGAACTGGACCAATGGTATCAGGCTTTTTTAATTTTTCTGTGAAGAATCATAGACTCACAGAATAACCGATCAGAAAGGACCTGAGGAGGTCTCTTGACCAACATCCCATGTCACGTGCAGGGTCAGGACTGAAGTCGGATCAAGGATTGGTTCAGCTAAGTATTGAAAAACATGTTTCCATGATTAATTTAATTTAAAAAGTAAATTGAGAGCTATCATTTTAGTAATTCCACATGGTTTGTACAAATTTATAAGCGCAACTTAACCCCAATTTATTTGGTTTGGATTAATCTTCGGGAATTAATTGTTTTATGTGCTTTCCTCTTACCTTACTGCTATCTCTAATTTAATGCAATTTCAAACATGAAGGAGGAAAAAGGCAAAAGTCATAATCTTTCAATTCAGTACATGATATGTTTTGGATATCCATCCATTTTTAGATATTGTTGCTTCTATATCTGGATACAATGTTAAAATTTGCCCCAGTCCAAATTTATGTGACAGAAGAGCTTTTCCTGCAAACTATTTTTAAAGCCAGCAAAATAGCCACCTCATCCTTATTATAATGAATGATATTTGCAAGGTCAATGAATAATCTGATGGTTTTTTAAGAGTAGCTATTTTAATATCTACGTAGAAGGTATGAAGGCTAGAGAATGATATCTGTGTTTCATGACTAGTGTTGAAGAATGTTCTAT
This sequence comes from Grus americana, assembly GCF_028858705.1. Classification (NCBI taxonomy): domain Eukaryota; kingdom Metazoa; phylum Chordata; class Aves; order Gruiformes; family Gruidae; genus Grus; species Grus americana. The sequence continues at coordinate 73,485,882 of NC_072891.1, read as the reverse complement.
TACTGTTATGAATAAGGAACACTAGACAATCTCCACACTGTTTGCTGAACTATTTTATTTTCAGAATGCACTTTTTAAAATAATGTTCCTGCTAATGCATTATGAGGAATGATGTTGTGTGATGCGCACTGTTAAGTAGTATTCTCTAATATTAACCTGCATTATATATACAAACTCAACGCATTTAAACTCTTGTACTTGTTTTTAAGGACTTGGATGTGGCGGATCACACCTTTGATATTTCTTCCTAAAATATTTACGCACCTCAAAAGCTTCAACAACTGAACTTTTGGACTATGCATACAGGGCTACTTATGATAAAAGATTTAAACTTGATCTGCCAAACATAAATGTCTACTTAGCATCCTGTATTCTTTCATACAGAAAAATCAGGGACAAGAAGAATTAAGCTCAGTTCTGACTTCATTCTACATTTGCTGGCATTGGAGAAGGGTCAGTCATAAATTATTGTCTTACTGGGAAAGGGGATGAAACAAAGAAAATAGTCTGAGTTATAATTCTTTACTGAGATAATCCTAGTCAAGACTATAGCAGAACTTATCTTCCTATGTTCCCTGATCTTAGGCCAGTATTGAAGCAAAAACGGCTGTTCACAAAGTAAAGATCAGTTAAAAAACCCGAGATATATCCTGAAAGCATGGTATAGAAAGGATACACAAGAAACAGTAGTTCAATTTGTACATCATGTATGTCTGGCTTTCAGTGTGTACTTCCACTAAAAAGAAAACAGAAACTCCTCCTGCCCTCCCTCGACACACCCCATCCTGAAGATAGTCAGCATTTTCACAAAGGCATATTATTAAAAGCAGATGCTTTATACTGTTCTCTAAATGTTTCACTACTGAAAATGCAATGTAGAGTGAAGCCTCAGAAATGAAGCAGTCAAATTGTAATAGAAACAATGGGAAAAAAATGAAATTAAACAAGCAAAGTAGAAACATTGATTGCTAATAATCAGAGCTAATGTGTGAGAGATCTTTACTCTGGGTAGTATCTAATTTAGAAACCATAACTTCTTACATTGAAGGATAGATGTTTCTCCAAATACATTTTACTTGACAATTATAACACTGTTTCACCTAGCTTATGCTATTTGTATAATAAAACTTAGACTGTGAAAGAACATCTTCCTTTTCTGTGTAGTTTATGACCATGTGAACAATAGATCTGATACTCTAGTGCTGAGACTGACTTATATTACTCCCCTGATGGTTTATTACTGTGGTATGTAGTTCAGCAGCTTCCTATTTCAGTAACTTTGTAACTCTGTGAATATCACTTCTATATTATTTGTTTTTACCTATTTCCTATAATCTCTTTCACAAACATTAGCATTTGAGGCATTTTGTCAAAATCAGTTCCCTCTAAAGAAAAGCTTCAGTGTAGAAACCTCTTCCAGCTCTTTCACGGTAAACACATACTCAAAGATACAAACTATCTGGAATCATACTTTCCTAGTGGACTAACATAATACCAGAAAGAATTTCCTCCAGCCCTCACATCTGGGCAACCATGTTACATGGTCTATCTAAATATTAACTTAGGTGTCTCCAGACAAATGGGACTAATTGGAACACTATTCCAGATCCATGCTTTTATCATATTAGATAGTTAATTTTCAGTTTATATGTGTCTGAGGCAAATTAATACTCACTTGTTCCTGGATACATTTACTGCAAGTCTTGCAGATAGAAAAAGACTGAACCTTTTCCTAATACATGACTAGACTGAGAGAAGAGCCACAATATGATCAGAAAGTAATGAAAAAAAGAACTCGGAGCCAAAAAAAGGCAGCAGAGTCAAGAGACGGTAGTAGTATAGACTGCAATTACTTAAAAGGACCTATAAACAGTTGTTCCAGAAATATGTGTAGTAGTATAGCTCAGATTAAATTTGTGAGATAAAATAGATTTTTGGGTATCTTAAGTGAATGAGAGTATATAACAGCACTATAAGAACTTTTTTCTTTTGTTTTCTTTTTTGGAGAAAAAAACATAGCACAGATCCTCAATAGCAAAACGTATTTCAGATTTTTCCATAAAGATGCAAAGACATGACTGCTTAACAACTAAGATAATTGCTTATGAACAAGGACCAAACACAGACATCATATTCTTCTAACTATGCTTATGACTATTAAAATGACATTTATTAAACATACTGGTGACATTCAGATCAGATCTTCAAATGATTAGTCCTGGAATCTAGAAGGGTTTACCAAGAGGTTGCTCACTTTATATGTGCATCCTCACTTTCCCTTAGCAATACTGGAAACAGACTGCTGCTGAACTTAACATCTGGTCTGAGTAAATAAAGAAATTCTCGTGGTGAAAATCACATTTTTGCTAAGTAATATAGGTGCCTTCCCAGCTGACAAACAAGAAATATCTTACCATTGACCAATGTGACAAAATGACTGAGGACATGATAAGCATTTGAATCAGAAGCCAAAATTTGAAGTTTTGAAGATTTTATTTTTTATACTGTGATACAAGTACATCCTGTCACAACTAGAAATGTTGAGAGACAATCTGTTATCTTGCTCACTCAACAGCACCTATTCATTTCAAAGGCACTATTTATAGACAAACATACTTTCTCAGTGTAATCAAAGAATGTTGAGGCTTGATTTTAATTGTGTGCCACAGAGAAAATGAGATGGCACCTGCAGAAACAGAAGCTATCACCAGCAGGTCTACTCTTAAGCTATTAACCAGTTAACAGACCTGCATGTGTCTACAGCATGACATCCCCAGTCTTAATAACAGCTGAAAATAAATGTCTTAATTGATTTGTCAAAATGTATGCATTAAATTAAGCACTCTTTCACATAACAGAAAAGATCACGTTGATTACATTATATATAGATGGCACACTTTCTAAAAGGACACTGTGCACATGTATACATTTCAGCTGAAAGAACAAGATGCCATCTGTACGCACAGTATGTTATGACTTGAACAAGATGCACTAAAGATTCTAAAGGTCATGTGCTTAAAACCTGATTATTTTATTAAATTGACCACATGTAGGCACCCACTGAATTTTTAATAAAAGAATCAGATGGCTTGCAGCTGCTGGGTATCACAAACCATTATTTGTTTGACTACAAGTGAAGGATTGAACCTAATGTTTGAAAATAGTCAAACAAGCGAGATTTCCTATAAGCAGTAAATCAGTTTTTTACTCATTACCAGCAACTTTTTTTTTAGTATTTCTCAATTCAGAAATACAGTGGCTCTTTACCAGTGATTTCTTATTCTGAGAAGCCAGTTGCTATTTGGTATGACAATAATCTTGTTAGAAACAAGAAAGCTTCAAGAAAATTTTCCATGGGATTAATGCATTAGTTGTTAGGATTTCTGTTTCTGTAGAGTGGAAAATAAGAGCAGTAAAGGTATCTCTGAAAAAATAGAGCCCTTATTAATAGTGTTTGAAAGGGACACATGCTAGTGGATCTTTAGACAGTTGGATACATTTAATAAAAACCCCCTGTTTTTCTTTGGATTAAGATTGTTTCTCCTTGAAACCTGTATCACTGTAATAGATTACACTCTTAAACCATAAGGATGCTTCTTGAAACTCACATCTGCACGGTAATAGACTCTGTTGATAAAGTGCTTTTTTTGTGAACTACAGGCATTTTGAAAAGAGCTTTTGGATAGAACTAAATAAGTTCCAATATAAATAAAAAAATGAAGAACCTGAAAAATTGCAGCAGGCACTCAACGAGATCGGTGTGGCCACCAGACACATACAGCATGAGTCTGTGCAATTGAAGTCTTGTATTAAGTAAAAGAGCTAATAAAATATGTTACACTATGGAGCTTGCACCCTCAAAATCAGTGGCATTAAACCTCAACTATAAACTTTTACTGTTGATGGCACTGGGTTGGGGAGACAGGGGAAAGAAAAAAATCACCTAGAATTGTTCTTTGTAATACCAAAATTGCAAGTACCCAAGTTAAAACTGCCCTTTCTAGTTTAATCAGTGTTAGAGGAAAACATGCACTTGTATTTTACATGTGTTTTGTTGTTGTAAGTGATTTCACAAAATGCTAAATCAGGGCTTGTCTCAGCCCTTTTAAAATTGCAGACCCTCTCCTTCCTGCTCATGATGGAGCTACCTCCCAGCTACACTCCTCATTTAGTAAACCATTGCTTTATTTTTACCCAAAGAGACAGCATCTTTACTTAAGAATATGCTATGGGAAGGTGCAAATGCTGCAAAATTCTCTTTCAGTCTCTGACATGGTGAAGTGTGGGGTGCTCACTGGAGGCAGTCATGAGTAGGTTACTGTTCTGTCCCTGGGGAAGAGGTAGATGGGACAGATGCAGAAATTTCTACTCATTCAGAGCTCATACTGCCAAGTAGTTCACTGCACAAAATAAGCTTATATCACATTTACAGTTTGTATTTTTCATGTTTGCTTCTCTGATATTTCTCACAATGACAACTCTGAAAGATACCAGAGCATTTTTGCAAAAGCCATTCCTCAGGATATCTTAGACCTCAACCAGTTTAAAGTGTGCAACAATGATTTTCTGAGCACACTCCTTAGTTTATATTGGTTGCTGTATTCAGAGTAGCAGTTCTGCCGACCTTTCACGTACAGAGAAATATGATAAATTAATCACATTTAAATAAAAACCCTAAAGGTTATATCAGATAGAGCTGTTGTCTTTTAGATTCCTAATTATTTTAATTATAAAAATTACAATATTGAGAATACTAAATTGATCTGCTATGTCGGGTACTACAGTAAGTAAAAATTGCCTTTCAAGTGTGGAATATTTTAGCCCCGTTCACTACTGCTATGAATTTCGCTCAAGCCTATCTTAATTTCCAACCATGTACTTGTATTTATCAGTTTCTTTCTTGACTCTAACACCTTGTACTCTCCTATCATGTTAGTCAAGCTCAAAATCCAACTGTCATCTACTGGAACTGCTAGGATTATGCTGCTTTATCCTTCTGTATCACTCCTTTCTTCTTAAATGTCAGATTTCATCTTCAGGACTCTGTCAAAGGTACTAGCCTGAACATAACATTTTTTCTTGTTTCCACTGAAGACCTTCACCCTTCTTCCAGTGTTGGTTTTCTCTCATCTTACCAACAATAGCATATCTGGAAGGAAAAGCAGAATTGTATCCTGGAGATAAATATCAGAGTACTGTTATATTTAAACTGTTGGTAATTAATGAGTAGGGAATGTTAAATTTTGAGATTTTTGTATCTCCTCTGTCAAAACAAGCAGAAGCGTAATTGGTTAGTAAAAAGGTATCTTAATTTTTGAGATTAATATTTCCTATTAACAGCAAGATAACTTTAATGAAACCATCAAAAAAGAGAAGTTCACCACCAAATACATGCCTTCACATACCGAAGCTTGAACTCCTTCAATGAAGAGTTCATTCTCCTGGAAATTTCAAGCCTTCATGTCTCTGCACGGTGTGTTGTTCTTGTTTCCAGCCTATTGGCAACTTGCCGATGGCACATCAACAGAGTTATTCAGTAATAAACTCCTACCAATTCTTTGAGTAAAGGAAGAAACTTATGGGACGTTCCAGGTTCATCTGGGTTAGTGTTTCTGAACTTGTTGACCTTCATGACTGAGGAGCACCCAGCCATCAGCTCTATGATACTATACAAATAGCTACTCTAGAATATAAATTTTGTATATGTAGTGATAATATATAATAATGTGTAGAACAAATCACTAGTACTAAGCATATTGATAATGAACGAATTTAGGAAAGTTTTGATTTTAAATTTAAAAACTGGTCAGATGTAACAGTATACTGATCAATATACAATGAGGCTGACATTTTATCAGTATCAGATACTCTCAGCAGCATAATCTCTATTTTCCTAACCCATGCACACACATGCAGAATCAGTTGCAACGCAGATCCTGTTCAACACCAGATTTTGGACAACACAGAGGTACCACATGTAGAAATAAGTACAATTTGCCTTGTCTAGGAGATGCCATCAAGCTCACCATCGGATAGAGAATAAACCTTTGACTGCTACATATAAGCCTGTTCCTAGTATGCCTGTGTAAAGCACACAGGATTTTCTTTCTTTTCCTCCATACTTAGATTTTATTTACAAAGTGGAATCATACTTAGACTCTTCCTTGTTCTCACATTTTAAGGGGTTGAACATCTGTGTTTTCAATCTAATTTTTTTTTAAGATAACCTTCTTAAGAAAAAATTTAAGTAAATTTAATCCACAGTTTAAAACATTTTTATCACTAGAAAATTTTAAAACTAATTGACTAATAATAATCAAACTTTTCTTCTTTGATATTTTTCTTACCAAAGATTACATTTTTGTCCAAGTAACTTAACCAGTAGCCTAGTGATTATTCCTTTATTGTGTAAGAGCCCTTATTTTCAATGATGCAATAATCTTAACTAGTAAATACCAACACACAGGTTACTTCACAGTTTTACAGCTCTAGCTTCAACTTGATATACATTAAATACTCATTCAGAAATGCTATATTCTTAGTGTAGGTCTTTTTTATATTAATACTTTTGCAAGCTTTCATCTCCAGCTCAGTTCCATTCTGTTCTTCCTTAGCCTAAATTTCCTCTAATAAATAGAGATACAAATATTTCTGTATATTTCTACTATATTTATATCTTAAATATAATCACTTCTATGTAACTATTAATATTTATATTTACAATACTTTTCTTACCAATACTTTTACACACTGAGAGCTGATATTAATTAAGAAATGCTAAACTTTCAAGAAAATATACACAAGATAGGGAGAATCCAAGAGAGAAACAATAATCATGAAAGGTTTAGAAAATGTGATCTACAGAAAAAGGCTGTGACAAGTAAATCAGTTTATTCAAGAAGAGAGATGACTGAGGTAGTACACAACTTGATGTTAAGAGGCTAATGATTAACTGCTTTAAAATTCCACAGCAATACAGACAAGAAATGATGATACAACTTGCAGAAGTAAACTCTTTAGGCAGGTAAGTAAAGATCATATAGGGGATGTAGAGGACTTTCATCTTGAATAAATTTAGCAACTTGGACACAAATCTGTCAGGAATGACCTGGCTATAATGAAGTCTACCTTAGGATCTTGAACACTTGCATCTAACTGTTTCATACATCTTCGTAATAAAATTCTATCTGAGAAATTAAATATTGCTTCAGCAACAACAAAACCTGTGAGAATAAAATGAAGTTTATGATTATATTATGCCTGAACATGCATAAAGCTTGTTTTTTGCAAAGACAGAGTTTTGAAGCTCTGCTGTGGCAACAAAAACTGAGGTTTTTTTCTTCAAACATGTGGCATATGCACATACATTAGCTAGACCTAGCAAAATTCAGCATTTGGGATCTACAATATGAAAGTAACCACTACTCAAAAAGTTCATGGCCTTGCAAGTAAAACATGAAATTATTAGCAATAAAATCTGGGAAAACAAAATGTGTGCCAACTCCTCATTGCTTTAACTTAGAAAGTTTATGCACAACAAAATTTTGTTGGTATTACTGAATTAGCAACTCATTCTCTCTCTCTCTCTTTTTTTTTTTTTTTTTTTTTTACCTTGAGGGGACTTGAGACTTTTTCGGTTCAGGGACCTGGATAACTAACTCACTTGAATTTCTGAGACCCTGATTTATGCTCTGAGTTCAGCAGCCTAAAATCTGCATGCTTAAAAACTAGCTTTATCCAAGTCAAATCACACTGCTCCAGGTAAGGCTCAGAAGTATCGAAGATTTATTCCTCATCCTCTCAGGAAGGTTCACAGACAGGGATTCTATAATGCCCACAAGAGGTAAGTGCCAGAAAATCCCAAGGCTCAGGTTCAGAATTCAAGATTTGCTGAGCTGCCTAGAGATTCTTCTTTCTAACGAAATAGTCCAGATTTTGTTTTTTCAGCTTGCATAGAAGAGCTACTGATACATTACATGAGAACACAAAATGTGTGCTCTGAAGAGGAAAAAAAAAAGAGGAAAGAGATACCATTTGTGATTTCAAATACCTCTCATCTCTCATTTTTGATAAGATAGAATTTTCTTCTAGATGAAGATCCTATGTTGCATCAAAACCTTGAGTTCTTCAGATTATATTCTGCAAATTCTAGCAAAAACCTACAAATGACCGGTAAGAAAATTCAGAATCCAGCACTAAAGGGCATTTTACATAAGTCCTTAGTGAGCACGATGAATTATAGAGCCTTAAGTAAGGCTTTACAGCCTGTAGATTACCTCAAAAATAGTCTGCAAAGGTTAAGCACTATCACTTCCTACAGTCAGAATGTTGCATGATGTTAGTTTTGACCAAATATTTTAGTGTATGTATATAGTTGCTAAATAACATAAACTAATTTTCAGATTTTTTTATTAAGTTCTTTTATTTTCCTTACCACAAGACTTTCACTACTAAATCAGTTTTCATTTACAAGAATAATTTACAAAAATCAGGTATCAGTAGTGCAGGAGGAACATTTTAATTTGTAGTTCAAAAAGCCGCATACTGAAAGTTTAGAAACACCTACACAGGCAGAAAATGTGGACTGTTCCACAGTTCTAATTTACTGATAAACAGTCTTAGGTGTGACAAGTTGAAATCCAGAGCTATTGCTGACAATGTGCTATTTTGAAGTCAGGATTCTAGGTTGCTTTTAAAGTGGACAAAATATAAATTAGAAGTAAAAATTAATTAAACAAGTAACTCCTGCACTACAAAATTTTATTATTCTATACAATGCAACACAGCAATAAAAACAGCAGTAAAAAGCCCATAATGCATAAGTATAGATTTTTAGTGCCATAAAACTGTCCTTTCAAGACAGTAGCACATTATAGTTTAAGTGAAGCTCTTCATTAGATAGTATGAGAAAATGAGGCATGAAAGGAAGATAGAAAAGCCTTCTTAATAGTTCCTGTGCAGATAATGTAGGCCGAAGACAATCAATATCCATGCCTCATTTATTTTATGTTTTTGAACACTTAAAGCCAAAATGTTAGTATTTGCTGTACTGTTGGGCTTCACAGACCTGCATTAGTAATGACAAAACAGATTTGCCTATAGTGTGAATTTATATTCAAATGGCATGTGTTTATTGTTCATTAATATGAAAGGTAACACCTACTCCATTAGTCTGGATTCATTAAAAATAACGTTGGCCTACTAATTTGGTTAGTCATCAAAATGACCCAAACAATCAGTCCAAAGATTCATAAACACATTATAAAATCACATAAAATGTCAATAACTTAAACATCACATTAAATACCCAAATAAATCAGTCTAACTTTGTGCAGTCTGTGCAACTACTCCTGAATAAAAAGTGAGACTAAAAAATACATAGTTTTCAGTGCTTTCCCACAGTATTTTAACATATATTTTCAGAGTTTTTAAATATGATTTTGTGTGACAGTGATACTACCATGTTTCAAATCCTTATTACCTCAATCAGACATATGTCTTAATATAAATAATGAAACAAACTATTAAGCTGTACCTAGAAACAGAACAGGAAGAGCCAATATATGAAAAAAAAAATAAGAAAAAGGTATGCTGGAAAAAAGCATTTCATCATGTTCTTTCAAAAACATACAGTGGAGCAATTTTATCATGCTTAAAATCTACTGCAAGGGTAAAGATTAGCACTTCTTTGTAAAACTTCTAGCTAATAATAATAGCCTAACTGAAACAGTAAAGCTTTTTCTAAAATTCAAGAGAAATAAGATACAGTTTAGACTTCCACAGCCTTCTCCCTGCACAGTTTCCCTATATATTTAGAAATCTGGATAATGGCAAACAAGTCTGATCCAATAAACCTCTACATTAATATTTTTAACTTACTGGCTTCACACCTGTAACTTGCCTAGCAGTATCACTATTTTTTTTCAGTCCCCAAGGAAAACAGTCACTGAATGTATACGCCCCAGTAGTCAAACAAAAAGATAAGGTTTGACCTCTTGTTTACAATAGGTTTCACTACTGCACAAAAGCCAGACCATACTACTAATACATTTGCTAATATGTATAGTATTATAGCCTAGTGACTTTCTAAGCTTGTGTAGGAAATTAGTATTGCAAATAATTAAATGAAATTGTGTTTTACTTGTGTTTAACCTTTTTATGAGTGTTAAATCAACAAAGAAAAGCTGCTACTTCACAGCATGGTAAGTCAGGCTTACAGAATGCAGTGGTTGCACCAAGTTCACCACACAGAGAAGTGAATAAAGAGTCACCTGTAACAGATAAACACCTCCAAGCATGTGCATAGGGGAACAATGAACACCATAACCAGTGGATTATAAGAACTTTGGATATATACAGTTCTGGGACTGATACAATTCTGTTGATCAAACTTTATAGCTGAAGTTTTTGTCCTCTATCTCCCAGTACAGAGATACAAATCTTGGTGAAATTACCTACTTTTCAGGCTTACTTTCTCATATTACTTCCTACCTAAAGGTAAATGCATTAACTTTTAGAATTTTCCATGTTTTACAATTACATATAGCAGGGAGGTGAATTAGGCTTTTCCACTTTGGCACACTAGATACCAAAATCTGAAGCACTTTTTGATTCTGCTCTTACTGAATCCAGTTACACCAAAAATCTGGTTGTAATAAATGATAAGTCGTAGGTGGAGCTGTTGCCATGAATATTTTAATTTAAAGCTTAAAGATTCACAAAATTTTGAGAGGTAAAAAAATAACATTTCAATGCTATTTTGTTAAAAACCTTGCCATTTCAATAAATGGAAATCTTTTATTTGCCACCAATGGAATAACTCATCGTCCTTACCATTAATAGAATGCTATGGCTCGCAGGTTTAAAAAGAACAGAGCTAGTTTCTAAATACAATATCTCAGAATTGCAGCTTTTTCTACAGCATAACAGAACTTTAGTTTACATCTAACTTCAGAATCCTTGACTGTCAGGGCCTCAACAGAGAGAAATGGATGCTATAAAACACATTTTTCTCTTTCGTATAAATTGCTGGAGAAGTTGTATGCTTAGGTTGAAAGAAGGCATGTAACTAAAGACTGAGTGTGTGAGCTGAAGAAAGATTTGGGAATTGCATCCAATGGCTACTGTAATCTAATGTGGAAATAGAAGAAGGACAGTGTCTTATAAAATACTAGATAAACCAATGAATCTGATACAGTTTCCATTAAAAATCTGCTAGATACACAAAATCCCCCTCCTTCCCAGTCTTTTACATATTGCTACTTGTCCATTCCTAAATTATGGATCTGAAAGAAATGCTGTGGACAAGAGTATACTTCCTATGACAGAGCATGACTATTACAGGAAGAAAGAGGGAGAAAGGAAGAGAGAGAGAGAATGTATCAGCAGTGCCTGATACTTGTATGCTGGTGGTACAACCAAAGGACCCTAGAAATCCTTTTGTAATGCCAGATAATATTTAGTAGTTTAGTCACTCTGCCAGGGTATCAACGGATGAAAGTAGCATAGGTACAACAAAAAATAATAACCATCAACTTTAAATCTAAGATGTTCCTTCTTATGCATTTGCAAAGAATTTACAGCTACTATAACTAATCTGCTTCAATCATAAAATTCTCAGTAACTGTTATTAGTGGCAAGGGAAATGGTTGGAAGGAAAAGAAAAAGAGGACCTTGCAAGCAAGGTAGAAATTTAAATAGAATATTCAGCTTCCACTATTCACAGAATCCTTTCTCATTAATTCTCATTAATAAGATTTTCATGAAATGAAAGAGGAGGGTTTTGTGATTTATGACCATTGCAAGATCAGGACAGGAGGTAAAAGACATAGGAGAAAATGGTATCAGGCAGTTTTAAAAAATATTAAGGTGCTAGTGATGATCATAGTGAAAAATGAATTTTTTTTTTTATTCTCAAGTCCCTAACAATTGTGCCAATAAAATCTGTCTGAGTATTTTTAACTAAATAACACTTTCTAGCCTTGATGTTTATCAGCGAATTTCAAAGAAATTGGAAAAGATGTCAGTTATAATGCTATCATTTGCATGGCATTTGAGTTCCTGTCTACAGCTCTGGGGTATTCAGTTGGCTCCATCCCACTCTTTTGTACTGTCTTTGCACTCAGTGGTGAAACAGGATCTCTGTTGTTGTCCCAACATTTCACTCCTGCCATTATGCAGATAGCTCCCTACCACAGACTGCTCTGTGAGTATAAAATATGTGCAAATCCCAGAGCAGACTTTTAATGTCTGTCTGTGCAAACAAAGCTGGAAGGACAGAGCCCATTTTTTACCAATTGTCAGTTGAATGTCTTGTATTCTTTTTTCAATTCTCTTTAAGTTTTTAACTCTTAAGTTTTCATGTTGACTAATGCACAAATGCATAATTGCAGCCTGAAATGTAGGGATGGGGGAATGACAAAATAATTATTTTACTGGCCATCACAAGAATTCCTAATGTGCCTTTATGTAATCCCTTTGATCTCCTGGAAGTTATTTTTAAGAGCAGAAGAAGTATAATCTGTTACGAATGTAGGCATGAAAAGATTTAATATCCAGTAAACAGCTAAGAGTGAAACTTGCTTAACCAGGTTATTTTTACACCTATTCATCCAGGTCAGCAGAGAAGCTAAGATGTATACGAATTCCATGTGGTATTTCAAGGCTTATTTGTCAGAGAGGTTCCTCAAGTATCTTACTGCCATTCATTTCTACTATCATACCCAGGTGTAAAGAACAAGAACAAAATGAATTAAAAATATTCTTGTCCTTGGATCAGAATTCTGATGTTACACGGTGTTGTTTTACCAAGAGGGGTGAGAGAGACAGGGATGACAGATATTCACTCAGTGACAGAATGATCATCAGTCTCTGCAACTCCATTAATATAGCATAACTTTTTGCTGTAAGTCATTATCTCTGGTGGAAACTATGTCTTGAGGTAACATCAGACATCAGACAGCATGAAAAAAAATCATAGTAGGGCATGTAGTTAACCTTATCATCTCTGTGTATGTTTCAGAATCCTTAGCATCCTAGGGTTTTTGTCTATTATTTAAACTCTATCTCTTTAAACACATTTTGCAGTCCTTGATAACACACACTTAGCAGAGCCTGAAATTTGATGGAACCCATAGGCTTTAATGAACTGCATGGATTTTAATAGTAAACAGAAAATACAGGTAAGAAGTTTAAAGCAGTCATCGTTAGTTTAACTCTGTTCATAAAGAAAAGGATGTGAGATTTTGCATTGACTGTAATGGGAATAGAACAAAGCGACTTTTGTTTGGCTTTTTTTTCCCAAAATAATCCTACTCTAAATGTCAAGACTGATTAAAGGACTGTAATGTAAGCAAAATAAATTGGTCCATGAGGTGAAAGACATTCCAGGGGGAAATCACCAACACTCTATTTCAAGTGGGTTACTTCACTGAGATCTGTGCATTGATAGACCTTCAGATCAGCAATGGGACAGCAGGACCCACACCTGCAGGAAACATCAACAAGGACAGGTTACTTCTTTTCAAAAAAGACATTAAGACTTTGTATTGTGTGGACAGGCTAACTTATAGAAGTACTGTAATCCTTTTCTTCAAGAAATTGCTGATTTACATCATCACCAATCACCACAACCAATAACACTATTCAGGAAAAAAAATAATGTGGTGAGGTGCCACACAAAAGCTGAGTTACTAGAAATCCTCTCATGCTTAACACTGGCTTCACCCTTTGAGGTGCGTTTTAAAAAGGAGCTAATACCAACACTCCTCAGATTCTTCTACTACCTGCTGGCTACAAAATTCAACTTACATAACCTAAGAACCAACAAGAAATACATATAACTGTGTAAATGCATTATTTTCATTTTCTGCTGACCCAGATTGTGGTACTGCTCAATTGCTCATCTGTGGTGTGTGCTTTCTTACACTAGATACTACAGGATTCTGGCTTATTCATACCTCCAGTTCATCATACATTTTCTTCTACTGAACTTTTTTGAGGTCTGTCTCCCTCCTGACACCCTTTGTTCTTTCTCAGGTGATACCCTATATATGTTGACTGTGCTGCACTCCCCCAGGAAACAGGAAATTGAGTTTCAAGCTTGCATTCCTCATCTGTACAGCTGGGAATTGAATATCTTTTCCAAAACAGGAGTGCCCTACTCACTGAGCTACTGACTGCCATTGTTAAAGGGTACATCTCCTGGTCATTCATGAAAAAAACCCCAACAACCAAACACCAAACAACCGAAGAACTCAACAACCTACATTTTTGTATCTTCTGGGTTAGGAGGATAGATGTGTCTCTGTGGTCAAGGAGGACAGTGGTATTACAATACTGTCAGTACTGCTACTGGAGTTCCAGCACGTCAAATCTTTGAGCTACTTGGGATCATACTGGTAACTCATAAGCAGGTAGCTGAGGTTTGTCCGCACAGCTGAAGCTGTCATCAGGTATTTAGTTTGGAGTGTCTGATTGTCATAGGCATCATAGAAAAACATACTCTGTCTACCTTTGCTTATATGTGCCATCTAAATACATTCTTTTATCATATTGTTGGGTCTAATCATCTCTATTACTGAGAAATTATTCAGCTATATTAGCTCCTTGAAAAAAGGAAGAGCTTGTTCCCTTTGTCTGTGTTAAATGATCTACAGTCTTACATTAGACTGTACACTGTCATTTCAATTCTGCGATTAGCATTTTCTTCTAGTATCATTAAAGTACCATACTATAGCAAATAAAATTTTAACTTAAATAATATTTTTATCCTCTGCTTTTAAGTGCTTCTATCAAATACTTTACCATCCTCAAGTGATACAGTTTATATACCACTGTAATTTCAAACAAAGACAGTATGATAATTTTAATTCCTTCAGTTCAACTCTAGCTTCATTTAAAAGCTAGCATGTCAGGAAATGGCTAAAATAAACAGGTGCTCATGCAAAAATATCCTCCTTCCCCCCTCCTCCTCCACAACTGCCACAAAAGCTTCAATATGATTAGAATATTTCAATGTTTCTTTCTGCCAAACTGATTATTTATAGTCTAGTATAACATGGGTAGTTTAAAGAGATAAATGCTTCACCTTCACCTACTCCTCAAAGGTGATTTAAACAAAACTATCAATGATCAGATTTTCAGTGAAGAATGAGCAAAACTGAAGGGAGGAGTCTAAGCAATTCACTGATATTAACTAATTAAAAAAGGAACTAATACTGACTTTAAATGTCTATGCATGTTTGTTACTTTTGACTGTTACTTGAACTGTTTAGTCTAAGACTAAAAAAAAAATGAATAATGTGTCTTTGCTGCACTAAATGTCATCTAAAAACAAGCATATGTCTTCTGAAACACAACAGAATTGCTGTAGTCATTCTGAAGTGTGATACATAAGTTCTCAACTTGTTAATAACAACTTGAAAAAAAAAGAAATATATAAGAGTCCAACATCACACTGAAAGTTCTTAAAGTACTTTAGAAGGACAGATTCTTCATCTTTTCTAGTGTTATTCACTAGTGCTTAAGAAGACTGGAAAAAATACATTAAGATTCAAGCACAAAGAAATTTGATCAAAAAGTAGTATCCATTTTTCTGAACAACAAAAAGTTTCAAGTAGTGCTTTTGCTCCAAAAAGTAATTGAAGGTGGCTTTACAAGTTGGTCGGAAACCTATTATAGCAGGTTTAGTCTAAACAGCAAGAGGGAAATGGAAGAAAAGAAGATCAAATGCTTATTCAGTAGTGCAGTGAAGTTGGTTGGTTTTTGTGATTTCACCAGTATGATGTGTCCTTATTACAAAGTCTCAGTTAACCAAGGCTGAGGTGACTGTGAGTGGAACAGCATATTCCACCTTCAGTTAGTTGAACATTCCGAATGGAGCCAAAGAAAAATGTCAAAATACAGCTACAATGAATTGCACCAAAATGGTGGTAAATTACAGAAATTGTCTCAGTCAAGTAACACATTTCATAATGCAATTTTACATATTTTTCTTAGTTTGTCCTTTTTTTTTTTTTTTGGTCAGCAGGCTGGCGTTAGCCAATATTTTGCTAAGTCTGCTTCACCTGCTTTAAAATTTGGATCTAAGGTATAAGCTTAAAATTTAAAGCTTTTATTAAACCACAAGAGGCAGCAGCTCTAACAGGATCTATAAATAGTTTTTTTGAGCTTTGTATTTAATTTTAAGAAAATGCAAGTTTTTTATTGTGGATAATAAGTTCTCTCTTACAGTTGGAAGGCAAAAATATACAAAGAAACCAATGAAAATAAGAGTTGGACTCTTCAAACAGAAAATACTACTTTACATAGAGTGAAACAATTCTTTTGAAAGGAATTGTATATACCTAGTTCCCCAAACCTTTCCTTCAGCTAGCATCTAAGACATAAGGAAGTTCATCAAACATTGGGATGGCTTTTTAAGAGAATAGTACACTATTAAGCAGAAATAAGGATGCTAGTAGTAACCCACTGCATGGACTGTGTTTAGCAAATATTGGTAGGTTTTTATTCTTTTACTGCTCTCTCTTTTTCCTCCTGAAACAAAAATGTACAAAGAAACCAATGATAATGAGTTGGACTTTCCAAACAGGAAATACTACTTTAAAGTGACACCATATGTAAGTAACAGAATCAAGAATATAACCTTGGAACTTCAAGACCAGATTTAGCTTACTGAGCTACGGCTCACAAAATGCCATTACTGCATATGCAACCATATGTTGTCTTAGTATCTTAGCATATAGAAATGGATTGCTGCATGACTTTTTGAATATTTCCCCTAAATGCAATTTCTTCCTAAGCATACAAAATACAGATGCTGTGATTTAGCATGCTGAAGGAGGTCTCAGTATGGAACTTGAGTTCTGAGAGAATTACATTGGCTTCCTGTTCAACACTGAATTGATTTTAAAATTGCTATATGACAACTTACAGTATAAAGCTCTGCACAATTTGGAACCTCTGTTTTTATCTAGCCTATTATCTTTAAGAGTTTAGAGGTTGTTGAGACCATCTGAAGTTGGCCATTTCAAAGCAGTTCACATACGTTCAGCTGTTATGCTTGTCAATTTGAAATCCATTTCCAGCTGGGGTCTAGAACACAGATTCAGATTCATTTAAACATAAACTTTTATGTTTTCAGTCTGACATCATCATCAACTGAGCACTTGTGCTTTGTATTTTATGTAGCTGAAAGTACAAAAATAAACAAGCAGAAAATAACTTAGTAGAGGAACATTTTTGCATCAAAAGAGATTCTATTGGTTTGTCCTTGTGCTGTAAATAAACCTGAAGCTGTTGCTAAATACTTGAGATTGCTTTCCAGTAAATACCAAGGTTTGATTATGTATAGCAAAAAGGTGTACATCCATTGTTTTTTTGTCACATTAGTCTTGGATCGGATTTGCAATATTCATTTGTATTAAGAATGGAGATAATCATTACCTGCTTTTCTGCCAGTGAACACGACAATGGCTGAACGTGATCAGAGCAAAGATACATCTGACTTGGGCCAAAGGCAAGTGCTTAGGGAAGAGTATAAGGATCAGGCAAATATATCTGTGTGATTACAGTAGTCTTATATTCTCTCCCTGTTTCTAGTAATGCATTGTTCATGGACATCCTAAGCCAAGGTAGTCTCTTCAGATTTAACAGTCTTGTATGGATTTTTCTTGTAAGCATTTCAGGAATATATGTAGGTCCGACAGTCATGTTATCCTACGGAATCATATACAGACTTTAAATATGTGTTTTGCGAAAGAAACATATTCTTTCACTGCTTATGAAGTGCCCTTTGGAAACATTTGTGAAAATAGATGTATTCTGGTATTAGTTGGCTATAATAAATATGATTATGCTTCTGCCCAGAAAAATGGACAGAATGTTGACATGTTCGAAATGTAATACCAAAGATACTACTTCACTAGCTTTTTATCCAAATCTACCAGGAATATTTAGATCTCTAATATTCTAATGTCCCTTCAGACATTACCAATTAACTACCATTCTTATTCTTAGGATGAAGAGATTTAGCACAATGTTTTCAAGACAAATTATAATATTTTTCAGTGAAATTTTAGAAAATTATAACTAAATTTTCCCAGTTAAACTCTTATTAGTAATTAAATTTATTTGTCCTTAAACAGGCTTATTGATAGGAGAGATATTGCCTATTTCTCTGATAATTTTTCCTATACAGTATACCGTTAACTCACATCACTTGTGCTACCATAAGATGGCAGCATTTAACACATATTTATTTTGCTGAATTTGTACGTAATAGGTATCTATTTTCTGTGTGCTTTAATTCACATGGTCACAATTAACTCAAATGTGCCTTTAGAGAGATTGCTAACCACATATTTCAAATTATCCCAACAAGAAGGTTTTTACACTGTAAAATGTTTTGTGGATATCTTTATCTCTCTTAAACTTTCACTGAAAGATAATTTTTCCCAAAGAGTACAAGGTCAGTAAAAATTGAAGTGCTATTGTTAACATAAACACTCATATAGCTACATTTTTTGGCTGCAGGCTTAGAAACCAATATTTGTTGAAGCAATCTTGAAAATAACAAATTGTTTATAGCTATGCTTTAGTAGTTGATTGTCTATAAGTGTAACAGAACTTCTTGCATGCCTTCCAAACAACAGCAGCTGTACAAAATTGCCATCAAAGTACTGTAATTTGAATAAAAACCACCAAAGACTGTTTAACTATGGCTGTAGTTTTACATGTTTCCATATCTTATTTTCAAGGACCAGTGGTTTAAAAACCAACCAACCAAACAAACAAAAAAACCCAAAACAAAACAAAAAATCAGATTCCAGAGGTTATCATTGAGGTTTCAACATTAAAGATAACACGGCCAGCTTATAAAATGATTGTTAGAATTTATATTACATAGAAAGTTTGTGTTTAGACTGGATTTGGAAAGCTACAAAAATTTGTGGACTACAAAAATAGTATGTCAGAAAAGTATATTCCTGTTATATCCAAGGAGAAGATCAGAGAGATTGATTGGGATGTGGAATCTGTTTCTGAGGTAGTCCTTGCTTTTGGAAAGAAGCAAAGGAATGCTAAATGGACATAATGAAAAACAAGAGTGGTTCACAATGAGAGTGGTTCAGAATTACAATAGCTTGTGCAGAAAGGCTGCGGTATTATCACCCTTTGAAATTTCCAAAACTAATGAAGAAAGGCTGTTAGTAGTATGGCCTGACTGGGAAGTTAGCCCTGCTTTGAGAAAGGTTGAACCACGTGCCTGCAGCTATGCTTTACAACACTATTTTCTATGCTTTCTATGAATGCTCCTATTCTGCATTAGTGCTGTGCATGTCACAAGTGATCTGACAGAGTATAAAAAAAGACTTAGCTGCATGTGATGCATGTATTTACTTTGCGAGGTAGAAGCCTGCTCTCCCTACAGGCAACAAGGATGATGTGTTGACCAACACTAACAATGATAATGCTGCCTTATTTAGCACCTGGGGAATGTTCAGAGGCCACTGTCTGTCCTAGAAGGAGATCAGCATATTTTACTAGCTTCTTTAGTTCCCAATTTTCTATTGTTTGTGTATACTCTCAGTATCTTCTGTCATTGTGTTTGGACACTACATAAATTAAACACAAAGATTCTCCTACTCTTTCTTGTTCTTCCCTCCCTGAAGTCATAACCCAGGTATTTTACCCAGCTCTCAAAAAAAAAAAGGGAAGAGTCATAACCACTGCCTTAACTTCTGTGTTGGCTCACTTGACTTCAAACAAGTATCTTGTTCCACCAGGTCCCTTCTACAGGAACCATCACTGGATTCTTTCCTCTTTCCTCCCTCTTCTCTTCTCTTCTCTTCTCTTCTCTTCTCTTCTCTTCTCTTCTCTTCTCTTCTCTTCTCTTCTCTTTTCTCTTCTCTTCTCTTCTCTTCTCTTCTCTTCTCTTCTCTTCTCTTCTCTTCTCTTCTCTTCTCTTCTCTTCTCTTCTCTTCTCTTCTCTTCTCTCTGCCCTGCACTGCCCTGCCCTGCCCTGCCCTGCCCTCTTTTCTTTTCTTTTCTTTTCTTTTCTTTTCTTTTCTTTTCTTTTCTTTTCTTTTCTTTTCTTTTCTTTTCTTTTCTTTTCTTTTCTTTTCTTTTCTTTTCTTTTCTTTTCTTTTCTTTTCTTTTCTTTTCTTTTCTTTTCTTTTCTTTTCTTTTCTTTTCTTCTCTTTTCTTTTCTTTTCTTCTCTTCTCTTCTCTTTTCTTCTCTTTTCTTTTTTCTTTTCTTCTCTTTTCTCTTTTCTTTTCTTTTCTTTTCTTTTCTTTTCTTTTCTTTTCTTTTCTTTTCTTTTTTCTTTTCTTTTCTCTTTTCTTTTCTTTTCTCTTTTCTTTTCTCTTCTTTTCTCTTCTTTTCTTTTCTTTTCTCTTTTCTTTTCTTTTTTTTTCTTTTCTTTTCTTTTCTTTTCTTTTCTTTTCTTTTCTTTTCTTTTCTTTTCTTTTCTTTTCTTTTCTTTTCTTTTCTTTTCTTTTCTTTTCTTTTCTTTTCTTTTCTTTTCTTTTCTTTTCTTTTCTTTTCTTTTCTTTTCTTTTCTTTTCTTTTCTTTCTTTTCTTTTCTTTTCTTCTTTTCTTTTCTTTTCTTTTCTTTTCTTTTTTCTTTCTTTTCTTTTTTTTCCTTTTCTTTCCCTTTTCTTTCCCTTTTCCCTTTTCCCTTCTCCCTTCTCCCTTCTCCCTTCTCCCTTCTCCCTTCTCCCTTCTCCCTTCTCCCTTCTCCCTTCTCCCTTCTCCCTTCTCCCTTCTCCCTTCTCCCTTCTCCCTTCTCCCTTCTCCCTTCTCCCTTCTCTTCTCTTCTCTTCTCTTCTCTTCTCTTCTCTTCTCTTCTCTTCTTTTCCCTTCTCTCCTTCTCTCCTTCTCTCCTTCTCTTTCTCTTTCTTTCTTTCTTTCTTTCTTTCTTTCTTTCTTTCTTTCATAAATCGAGTCATGCTAGTGTCAGGATGACTGAATAGTAGTAGAAGTGTGAGTTACCACATTACATGTGGTCTCACTATACATCATGCCATTATATGTGTACGGACCAATACAGAGAATTTTGATAATTCATATTTATCAAACTGTTTATGTGATCAATTCTCAAATTGCTACAAATTTGATAATTCACAATTATCAAAAGGAAAAAAAGATCCTTGTCATCCTATTTCTGAGTTGGCTTTATAAACTGTTCACTGGGAAAAGCAGGAATGTCACAGTACTAATCCTACATTGCTTTCCCACACATAACACAAAATTCCTACTACGATTAACCCTGGAGCAAGTCTGGTTTATATAAAGCAATGGCTCCCACAGCCCTCTGCTCTGCAACTCCTGTAAAATACCCTTGAGATTGTCTAGAAGCTCTTGCTCATTACTGCAGTACATTAGAGAGTACGCAGTCCATGAGCATTAAAACACAGCCTTAGACTGAAGACTGTCAAAACAAACCAAAGAGATATTAAATCAAAAACTTCTCAATCACTTACTTTCATTATATTATTTTTTCTAGCAGTGTCTGGCTTTTTACATTTGTCTGGAAGATTTTCACTTCCCAAACTGTTATCTTTTCACACATTCCCAAATCTTATCTCTGGCTGCACACATAGTTCTGTCAAGAAGAGTCCAGCAAGTTCATAGATCAGTTTCTGAGGGAAAAATAGATTTCTTGGCAGGCCCACTCATGCAAATCAGGGCCTTTCAAGCAGACTGCTGTGGACATCTGGGCTGCTGCACAGCAGCATGTGGCTGAAGAGGTAGCCTATTAGCCATGTGATTATAACCACACCAGCATGCCTTGTGCAGAGAAAGGTCCAGTTTGGGTTCTCTGAGATGGTTGGTGCTCATTGACATAAAGTCCTTTTGAATTCCTGGAGTAACTGGACACAACTCTGCAGAGTTTCAGCAGAGCAGAACACAAAAATGAAGCTTCTGGAATTTTCAGGTTAGAACTGCCACTTTAGGGGCAAAGAAACAATGTCATAAAATGGCCTTCGAGACTGCACAAGTCTCCTTCTGCATCTCAGCCCCGAGGCGCATGTCTGCCTAGAGCAAATTTTCACAGCTCAGTAAAGAATCCTTGAAAATTAGTGTTTTTAATGTGAGTGCTAGCACAGCTTGTACCATGGGATAGCTTCGTGTAGGGGAGATGCAGAAGACTCAAAATTAAGAGGCGAAATCTGATAAAAAATACATGCTGGAGCTCAAAAAGAAGTGGAGAGTCAAAGCAATGTAACTTGACAGAAATGCTGGAAATTCTTTTTTTATTTCTCTCCTTTCAACATTTTTAATTTCCCAGACAAAACACATCATGGTACTCCTATACTCAGCCTGAGTATACAGCTAAGAGAGGGAAAATTACCTTTAATGGAACCTTCTGTTCCTACATTCATGCTGTTGCCAGGATCAAACCTAACTGCAGCATTTCTACCTGAATGTGGTAAAAAAAAAAGAATGGGGTTGTATCACCCTTCAGAGGCAGACCAGCCAGCAGAAGGGAAAGCCATGATACAGTAGTCTGAAGTCTGACTTTTCAAGTCATGCTATTCCCTAAAATTCCCTTCCTTTCATTCCAGTGGTTTTTTGGTTTTGTTTGGTTTTGTTTTTATAAATAAAACAAAAGTTAATGTTCACATTTTATGAAATAGAGATACCTTGCTTTCTCCTGTGGATTACAGCACTTCCTGCTTAGTAACAGTTTTTCTGTTCAGAATCTTCTCTACTCCCAAAGGGGCACAATCATGGTCTGCTCTGGTTATGGCTCTCCTCTCTCTGGATCATCAATCTTTAGTGAAATGCCTCGATAACTGACCTTATTTTCAGGTTCTGAGCCCCTGGCAGCTCCCTTTAAAGTAAATGAAAGTTGCCAGAGGCTCAGCATTTCAGAAATCAGGACACTTAAATTTGTTGCCTATCTCTGGATTTAAAAATCTGGCTTGAGGTTCTCTTTTATTTTTTAACTTTATTCTATAATCTGACATCAAGGGAAAAGTAATGCAAGCAGACTTGACTACAGGAAAGAAGGGTTCTGGCTTTGGAATGCCTTTTACTATCCATTGCATTAATTATTAAAGACACAGTCTCAGTTAAAATAATGCCTGTTAATTCAGGTATTATTTTCTAATCTGTTACAAATACAAATAACAATTAAGATTCTGCAGCTCAGAAGTTTTTTTCTTCTTCTCTAGCTTGTTAACTTCATATTTTTGACGAGACTCCTCACAAATCTGACTTTCACTCAGACTTGGCCAGGTTTACCTGAAATATTTCTAATGTGTCAGGTTTGAACCATTCTGAAGCGTGCCCAGCCTGCCAGATCTTAAGTGGGCACTGAACTACTTTCTTAATAGGCTGAAATCAAAACAGAAAGCCATACTTACAGTTGTAATACTGTATCTTGTTACAGATCACAGATGTTAATGAAGCAAGGTCATCTCAAGAACAGGTACTTGCTTTAAAGCAGCTAATACAGCTGGAAAACAAACAAATCAAGAATTACTCTCCTTACACACAGATTGCTCTACTGACGTTATGTTTACTTACAGCTGTTACTCTCCCTTATTTTGGACCTCTATTCTGCATCTGAATGGTTCATGACAGGTTTTTGACTTTGGTCTATGGCAGAATAGTGCATTCAGATCTGAACAGAGGTAGACACACTTTTTGGGCCAGAGTTTTGGGGAACGAAGTCAGTTACTGCAGGTGCAGTCTTCTTTGAAAGGAGGCAAATGTGCATTCCTAAAGGTACCACAACTTTTATTTCTTCATGAAAATATTTCTAATAGTGTCATATTTTACTCTGTATTTCAAGCCAGGTAATTTCCACTCTCTCCATTAAAGAAAAGAGGAGATGTCTGCAGTATGAGTTGATGAAGGAGCTACCAAATCTGCAAGCCATTGTAGCAGAATAAAATGTGATGAGCTTTTTTTATCAGAAATCTTATACACTAATGCATAGTACATATCCAGGCAAGTAGGATGCAAAACCACCATACGACTCATTTCAAAGTTACCAGGACTCCAGTTAAGAATGAAAAAAAAAGTGAGACTGAAAATAGAAATGTCAGGAGAAGTTATAATCTACCCCTCCAGCATTTCCAGAGTATGTGCAATAACGCACAAAATGTCTGTCTCATGTATTTCTGATGGTGGTGAATGATTGAATAACATTTACAAATTGTGAGGATCATGAACATTTATTTGTCTTTTCTTGTAGGCAACTTCTGACTGCAGATCTTCGGCTTAACCTAACTGCATCCTAGGGAGGGCCTTAGAAAGTACCACTGCCTCAGAAGTAACATGTTCTCTTGCCCCCTATCATTTAATATTTGTGCTCAGAAATTACTTTATTCATGTCTTTTTGTCAATAAACCCCTGTAAAGCTACAGAGTCAATTCCAAGCACTCAGAGGCATCAGACTCCAGAGAAAGTCATGTCATGAAAATGTTTTAAAAATGCTGCACTTTTAAGAATTATTTTTTTACTCTTGTTATTAATTCCTCAGTATTAAATCTTTAAGGACTGTATTTTTAACTTATTTCTGCATCATCTAGACTAGAAACTAAAGAAAGCTAAGATTTGGAAATAAATTTTTTAGCAGGAAAGTAAATTAAAAAAACCCCCAACAACCTACAAAATAAAATAAGGGCAATATTTGAAGTAACGGACAGTGTAAAAAAATGGTATAACCTTGTCTTACATAGGCCTGAGCAACAGGGCACAGAAACTGGCTAGAACTGATTACTGTGACCACAGATCTTAGAGAAAGAGCTGTATGTTTTAGAGATAGAGAAGTATCAAACAGGAGGTCCTTCTGAGGAGTAATTTCCTGAGATTACATGATGATTATAAATGTGAACATACATTTCTACTCCATTTGTCAGAAACAGCCGGAACAATTTCAACAAATTGGAGAAAATTACACAAGAGCTAGAGAAAAGCTAATTGGCTCAAGTAACATCCCTTAATAAATAAATTAGATACCTGTGGTATTCTTTATGCTAAAACAAGACAATCTGGGTTTCATACAGTTCAAGAAAATACCTATATTTAGGCGTCCACATGTAGGTGTTTAAGCTCCTATTACAAACAATTGAGATATGTCAAAACAAAGAGCAGAGTTTAGAAACTAGGCTGTCAGCTAACATTTCTGCGTTCACAGAATCAATGAATGGTTGAGGTTGGAAGGGACCTCTGGAAGAAATCTGGTCCAACTCTTCTGCTCAAGCAGCACTATCTAGAGCCAGTTGCCCAGGACCATATCCAGAAAGCTTTTGAATATCCCCAAGGATGGAGACTCCAAAACCTTCCTGGGCAACCTGTGCCAGTGCTCAGTCACCCTCACAATAAAAAGTGCTACCTCATGTCCACAAGGAACGTCCTCTATTTCACTTTGTGCCCTTTGCCTCTTGACTTGTCATTAGGCACCACTGCAAGAAACCTATCGCCATTATATAAATTATATATATTATATATGTTATATACATTGATAATAACCCCCTGAGCCTGCTCTTCTCCAGGCTAAACAGTTCCAGCTCACTCAGTCTTTCCTTACAGGAGAAATGCTCCAGTCCTTTCATTACCTTGTGGCCCTTCATTGGACTTCATAAGTCCATGGGTCTTATGTACTGAGGTTTCATCTGGGATAGAGTGAATTTTCTTTCTAGCAGTGGGTATAGTGCTGTGGTTTGGATTTACTATGAAAATAATCTTGATAACACCCTAATGTTTAGTTGTTGCTTTTACAATTAAGTCAAGGACTTTTCAGCTTCCCAGGCCCTGCCAGCAAGGAGGTATAAGCTGTCTGCAGCAGGTGCACAAGAAGCTGGGAGGGGGCACAGCCAGGACAGCAGACCCAACCTGGCCAAAGGGATGTTCTGTACCATATGATGTCATGCTCAGTATATAAGCTGGGGGTAGTCGGCCAGGGAGGGGGTCGTGGCTTGAACTAGCTGGGAATCAGTGGGTGGGTGGTAAGCAATTGTGCTGTGCATCACTTCTTTTGTATATATTATTATTATTATTATTATTATTATTATTATTATTATTTTATTATTTTCCCTTCTTTTTCTGTCCTATTAAACTGTTTTTATTTCAACCCATGACTTTTACTTTTTGTTTCAATTCTCTCCCCCATCACACTAGGTGTGGGGAGTGACTGAATGGCTGTTTCAGCTGCTGGCCAGGTTAAACTGCAACAGGAGCTCAGAACTGGACACAGTACTCCTGGTGCGGCCTCAACGGGATTACCTCCAAGGGATTAACTCCCTTGGACCTGCTGGCAACACCCCTCCTAAGGCAGGCCAGGATATTGTTAGCCTTCTTTGCCAGAAGGGCCCACTGCTGTCTCATGTTCAATTTGGTGTCCACCAGGGGTTCTCGGTCCTTCTCTGCCCAGCTGCTTTCCAATTGGGTGGACCCCAGCATATACTGGTGCCTGGAGTTGTTCCTCCCAAGGTGCAGGATGTTGCACTTCCCCTTACTGAATTTCATGAGGTTTCTTCCTGTCAGAACATTTCTCCAGCCTTTGAAGGTTCCACTGGATAGCAGCATGATCCTCTGGTGTACCAGCTACTTCTCCCAGTTTTGTGTCATCAGCAAACTTGCAGGGGCTACACTCTGTCCCATCATCCAGATCATTAACAAAGATGTTAAACAGGATTAGACCCTGTACTGACCACTGGGGTACATCACTAGTTACTGGCCTCCAACTAGACTTTGTGCGGCTGACCACCATCACCTGAGCCCAGCCATTGCACCAGTTTTCAGTCACCTCACTGTCTGCTCATTCAGCTACACATCAACAGCTTCTCTATAAGGATCTTACGGAAGACAATGATAAAGGCCTTACTGAAGTCCAGGTAAACAATATCCACTGCTCTCTCCTTGCCTACTGTGCTAGTCATTTCAATGTAGAAGCTTATAAAGTTGGTCAAGCACTACCACAAGATAGTCAAGCATAACAAATCTTTCAGTAAGGCAAGTCTTTCTCCAGGCATCAATAACTGCGTGACCTAGATCTCACTGAAAACAGTAGATATTTAGTTCATTTGTAGATCCTATATACAGATGTTTAGCATGCAAGGACAGCCTAGGCTTGCCTTCAGCTGTGTGGAAATGAGGTCTTGCTTTGCTGGAGCTCTTTTCCTCTTTCGGAGATACTAAATTCAGGCCCATCCTTGCTCTTCCTATAGCCAAGGAACAGTGGCTTTCCCAGAAAGCTCTGCTAAGCTTACTGGCAGTATTAGATGATTCCCATGCAAGCAGCCATATATCCTTCCCACTGATCTCTTATCCTGCCACTTTGAGGTGAAATTCTGTTGCAAAGATGAAGTCTGATAAGTCGGGGAAGGAAGCAGGTAAGATGAAGAAGGCTGACTGTCTCACCCAGAGCACTGAGTTCATGGTGCAGCCAATACAAGGCCACAACAATATGGGGACTTTTCCTCTTTCCAGCTACCAGCAGTGCTGCTACCTCTCTGCAATATCTTTATGGTAGGAGATAAATCCTTTAGCTTTTGTTAGTCTCAGCAATGGAATAACTTCCTTTTACCAGTAAAAGGTGGCAAGTCAAATAGAAACATCTTGTGAGATGAATCCAGCTCATGGGCTGTCAACTACCACATGAAAAACAATAAAGGCAGCCTGAATTCACCAAAAAATGAATTTTACTGCATGAATTAGTGCAAACAACTTCTCACCACAATTGGTTCTCTATTGCCATGTTCTAGAAGAAATCAGTTACTGCTACTTAAAAGCAAATATAAAACAGTAGTGAATTACATCCATTCCATTTCTATCCATTTTGCACTATAAAGTTAGGTTCTACAGACCTATAGGAGCAGCCAGACTCTATAAATCTATTTTAAAAATTGCAATGCAACAAACATCATGAGGTCAAACACAAAACTCAGACCTATCTTTTGTACTCTGAAATATGGGTAAAGTGAATTACCTGAAGAAGAAGATGCGTAAGAAATAGTCTAGAAACTGGAATGAATTTTAGTGTACACTATGATTCTGACTGCATAGCAGCAATGATAACAGATACTGGGTAGTTTGGGGTTATGAATTCTGTGCTAAGTAGTAGGATAATGAATTCATCTTGAAATATTACTGAACTACTTGGTTACTGAGAAAGAGGTGACATGGAATTGTGCTGGCATTAGCATTTAACATCCACTCTAACTCAGGAAATGGATGTCTTACATTTATGGACATTTGCATTTTTGATCTGCATAATGTAAATAAATCAACTAAAGATATAGATTTGGAAATATTCATTGGGCTTTTAGTTTGGCAACCAATCTATTACAGTTTGCAAGTAGATGAGTGAAACTTAAGGTAATGCGAAAATTAGCCAAATTTCTTTCTTCATAGAATCATAGAATGGTTTGGGTTGGAAGGGACCTTAAAGATCATCTAGTTCCAACCCCCCTGCCATGGGCAGGGACACGCTCCACTAGACCAGGTTGCCCAAAGCCCCATCCAGCCTGGCCCTGGAAGACATCCAGGAAGATGGGGCATCACTGGGAACATGAAGTAGACCCTCTAACTGAAGATAAAGGGCTTCACAATTTCACAATTTCCTTCTAGAACAATTAGCATGGTGATTCTTCCACTAGAAATACTATTCTAGCAGTACTGTCTTGCAACTGTAGTATCATTATTCATTGCAGGCAGGCGTTTTTTCCCTCTTTTCTTTTCACTGCATGATCCTATTTCTGTTCTCAGTAGCCTTGTTACAAGCTTAAACACATTTTGATAACTAACAAAAAATCATTACAAGATTATGGATTTGGAACATGTTGCTGACACGTATCAATCTACTTTCTCTTCATCTATTTATGTGGAAATCCAGTTGATTTCTCTGGGAATTATAATTGATAGATTTATAAAATTATCCTAACTCTGACCTTTTTTATTCACATAGCAATACAAAATCATATAGATCCACATTCAACAAAAGTATTAGGATAGCTGAAGATCTGCTTATCTCAGTTTTCAGAGATTGACTAATTTGTTTTAGTCAAGCATCATTTGAAATGGCAGCACAGGGAATCCATATACTTGCAGTTAAGTTGTTAGTTTTTCAGCTTTAACTCAGAAAGAATGGAGTCTGCCTAACCATAAATCTTGAGGGAGTTTCAAAGCTTCCCATTTCAGTTGGACAATTTATTCAATCTCTATATTCTAGTGATCTATGTCACTGTATTTCAGTGTTCAAATCTCTTGGCATTTTAGGTTAAAAAAACCCAAACCAAAACAAAGCCAAACTCAAACCCAAAGCCCTAATATTCCTATTAAGTAAACATTTTTTAAGAAAAACTTTAATAAAATGTTTACAGTGGGTATTAATAGGTCTTGGTGAAGCTATAGGCTGCGTCTTAATTTATTTTAAATATTTTTTTTCTTATCCTGTGCTGTGATGACCTTATTTTTCATGGAAGAAAAAGACAAAACACAAAATCAATTAGATGATAACTCTTTGATGTCTCCTCCCAATGGACAAGCAAAAGCTCTCAGGCAAATATTTTAGGAACAGCATGATCTAATGCTGGGGGAAATCATCCACTATAAAAATACATAGAAGGGGGAAAGTTTTGCAGGATAGAAAGAGGATCAGAAAATGATGATGGAAGATGAATGAAAATAACACAGAAAATGATAACAGTAGTTGAAATCTCAGAGAGTATCTGAGAACAAATTTTCTAGTCAGATTTTATAGTAGTTTATTCCAGTTTTGTTATTTAACAAACATCTTGCTGGCTGACTGGATTCTATCCCTGTCTCCTCCACTTAGGACAACAGTCCCTGTGGCCATTTTAGCAGCAAAATAAGAACATAAAAAAAAAGTAACATATATTTCACACTGTATGGATCTGCTAAATCACAGTTCAGTTTTCACTGCCAATCACTGTTATATACATAAAGGACAGGAATAATGGATCCTGCACAATAAACAAGCATGGGCACTTTGATTCAAAGAAATGCTAGGCATAGCACCCATCTGTTTAACAGCTTTTCTATAGGTTCCAGGAAAAAAAATCTCACTTGTCTCTTCATCCTGATGGGATTCACACCTTTGTTTCATACTCCTTTTCTCCTGAGGGGAATGTCCTAATGATAAGACATACTATGAGACAGTTTGAGACTCAGAAACTTGAGTGGCTGGCTCTCCAACTCTCCTTTTGTTTAAAATGTTTCTGTGTATGGCTTAAAAAAAACCCCACAGTGTATCTCTGGCAGAAGGAAAAAAAAAAATAGAAAAAGAATGAACATGACTGTATTCAGATCTGAGCTTTATCTATATGGGATGGACCCTTTGTGCTATTCATTCTTGCCCTCTGCATCGTTCCTTGTCTTACAATGAACAGGCATGAAAAAACAGTATGGAGTGGCTGGGACAGTAGCTTATTTTAAAACAGATTTTCTGGCTTGATAAAAGGCATACATCATTTTGCAGGAAAAATATGTCTTCATCTTCTGCAGAACACTCATCTGATGGACTCACAAAATGCATGGAAATAATCTGTATAATTTGTAAATAATCGAGTCCAGCATTGGGAAACTTTCACTATGAGCAGCCAGATGGAATCACCTGTCAAAATTACACAATTTATTTGCTAAATTATGGGGACTGTGACTCATAACAATAAAACTCTTCTACAGTATTATGTCTATACCCTCAGCTTGGCTAATTTAATAATGGCATGGGATGAATGACTATATTACTTCTCTTGTTTAGCTTAGTCTTTAATACTGAAGGGACAAGGTGATCTTCAAAAATTGTTTTCAGCCTGACTGTGTTGCTGTTTTATTCACATGTGTAAACAGCATCTGGTAAGCACGTACTGTGAATTGTTAATTCACCTCTATGCTCTAAAATGAGTCCAAGTTCCGGAAAGAGCATGAGAGCAGTTGGTAAAACAATGAATTTGACTAGTTTGATCAGCTGAATATACCTTGGAGCTATTCCTGGCTCAAAACAACTTGCTACTACTAATTGCACGGCTAAGACTGAAATACTTGTCTGAAATGACGAACTGACATATCTTTCACCAGCCCAAAAAACAACAGCCAAAATAAATATGAAGCTAAGGCAATAATTTAGATTTAAATTAAAATTAAATTCAGATTTAGTTTAAAATGGAAAAGAGTATTTTAGATGATTATTGATACTGCTTACTTATGGAGCCCAGGCCATAGTCCCAGATGAACACAAGATTTGTCTAATCAGATCACCTGCCCCATTACCTACTACCACTAACAGGATGCAGTGAGTAAAGGGAAGGAGTTTCTAAACTAGGGAAAGATTAAAGCTAATCTCTTGCTTTACTGTACTACCAGCTTCTGACAACCAGAAGTTTTTTGTTTTGTTTTGTTTTGTTTTAAATTTGAATGTGTTGGGTTGGAAGGGACCTTAAAGATCACCTTCTTCCAACCCCTCTGCCATAGGCAGGGACACCCTCCACTAAACCAGGTTGCCCAAAGCCCCATCCAACCTGGTCCTGGAAGACATCAAGGGATGGGGCATCCATGGCATCTCTGAGCAACCTCTTCCAGTCCCTCACCACCCTCACAGTAAAGAATTTCTACCTTATATCTGATCTAAATCTACCCTCCTTCAGTTTAAGACCACTCCCCCTTCTCCTATCACCACATGCCCTTGCAAATCATCCCTCTCCAGCTTTCTTATAAGCCCTCTTTACGTACTTGATGGCTGCTATAAGGTCTCCCCGGAGACTTCTTTTCTCCAGGCTGAACAACCCCAACTCTCTCAGACTGTCCTCATAGGAGAGGTGCTCCAGCCCTCTGATCAGCTTTGCGGCCCTCCTCTGGGTCTGTGTATTTCTTGTACTGGGGACCCCAGAGCTGGATGCAGTACTCCAGGTGGGGTCTCATGAGAACAGAGTAGAGGGGCAGGATCACCTCCCTCAACCTGCTGGTCACGCTTCTTTTGATGCATCCGAGGATATGACTGGCAAGACACAAATAGCTAGACACTAATTCTTTTTTACTGCATTTAAGAGTCACCTGTAAACCTATCCTCCATTAATTAAGCTATCCTCTTTTATGGAGGACCCAGGTCTGTAGTCCTTGGGTGAATGACTTCAACAATTTAGCAACACACTATACCATGGGGAAAAAAAAAAAAATTCCTCCAGTTTAGATCTGCTGGCTCCACAGATGCAGCAGTTATCAAATACCATGCTCTTGGTAGCATCCACAGCAATGCACGACACACAAGTTTACTCTGAGGTGTTGCTAGCTCCATTTACAGAAAGACACTCAGCAACTGTTTGCTTATGCTGGTAGCAGTCACATCCAAGCAGGTCAGAACAGCACTGGGCGGGAGCACAACAGGTACTGGACCAAGATGATTTATGGGTGGAGAAAGTGGAAATATAAGCATTGCACATAGGCAGCACAAAAGTTGCTGGTTGAACAATACCAGCAGTAAAACTTGCTTTCAAATTTGTTTGCCTGAGACTACAGAGACTTGTTTGAGTATTACGTAAGACTTGAATAAATTTGGCTTAAAATTTAAACAGGCGTTTTAAAGTTGTAATTTTTAAATGTTGTTGTTCTTTCATTTTATGTCACTTAAGAACTGAAAAAGCTCAGATTGTTGTTCTTCTACAGAGCCAAAAGTGTTCTATGCACTTTCAACTTGTCACATTTTAAACAAAAACAATTTCTAATGCAATTATGTTAGGACTATTAGGAACAGTTTAGCCTTATGTAATGTATTAGCAAAGATGGTACTTTTAACCACTGAAACTAATTAAGAATCTCAGTTGAAAAAAAAAAAAGGAGAAAAGGGGGGAAAAAGGAAACTCAAAAGCCTAATGTTATCATGGATTCCCCTGTGAAAGATAAATGTACAACTTGGTGAAAATAGTATAGAATTGACAGCATGGGCATTTGGAAATAAACTATACATAAGCGTTACTATTAATTTGAAACAGACTACACCCAGGTGACATCTGCTTCTGTGGTTATACACTGGGAAAGCAGCAAGGAAGAAAAGAATCAACCTTCAGGAAATCCCGATCATCACCCACTTGCTGTGTGGCAAGGCAAGATCGAGAAGGCTGTGCAAAATCCCTCCCCTCTCTGAGCAGGATCTGGATATAATTATCTTCATGGCTCCTTGGACAGTATATGTCAGGTCCCTTTCTACCCCCACAAAAAAACCTGGAAAATCTACCCATGATAATTTTGGGTACTTAATGGATAAATATTTGGGCTGAGCTCCTTTGTACATAACAGTTTTAATCAGCTTAACTAGCTATGTCTTGAGTAAAACCACTCTGAGGATATAAGAATAATAAACTACAAAGAATAATAAATCTTCTACTGCAAAATTGTCCTTAGACTGATGGCATATATGAAAGGTAATGAAACAGTCGCTCCTGAATAACTTAAGGCCACAGATTACACAGGAATTCAGTCCATGTAAAAATATACCAACAAAGATATCACATTTAGCATCATTTACATTCCTAACAAACACTGGAACTTCTTTCAAGTTCTCTAACAGTAATTTTCGATTTTCCAGAACCTGACTGAGATTACCCAAAGCTTTCCAGGAAAGGAGAGTGCTATTTCCAACACGTACCTGGTGGCAATTGTGAAAAAAGAGCTTTTAGGTTTACAGTGAATTGTGAATTAATTATTTAAGGTACCATGTGCAGGTAGAGTGGAACCATTAATACAAGAGGTGCTTGCCAGCCGTCAGGCCCTTTCACCAGTTTTAGTGAATTGCTCAGCAATAATATTACAGTATCCAAAGGCAAAGCTGCATGAAAAGCACTATATTAAAAACTAATTTACTGCTAATTAAATACTACATTGCACTTTTATATCTAGATTTACCAGAAGGGTGCTTTACTGCTATCTTACCCTGGAAACAGCTCAGGGAAGGAACCACATCTGAGAGGGAGAGTTCATGCTGTATCTCTGAAGGTCAAATATTTAAAACACACTCTTGCAACTTCTCTTTCTTCCTATTGTCTCCTCTCTTCTGGCTCAGTGAGCCTCTGTGCTTCAAAGCACCATCTCTGCCCCTTTCCACCCATTTTTACAGGAGAGAAATCAAGGCCGACCACTCTGGTTACCCTCCTTCACCTTCAGTCCATGCTCAGTGAGAATCACCATCTTCTTCGTATTGCAAAGAGTTATAAAAAGTAGGTATTTTAATTTTAAATGGATTCATTTTATGAATAGAGTTCTTAATCTTATTTAAAGAGGAAAACATTTCTCAGGCAACTTTGTGATAGGAAAAGAAAATGCTCTTTTGAGGAGATCACAAAAGCATGTTGTTGTGAAACACAGAATTTCTATCAAGAAAAGGAACCTTTCCTTGCGGTGTTAAGAAAGCTCTCTTGCTAAATCTGTATTCAACTTGTTTGCATGTAGACAGAAAAATAAACAAATACAGTATTTAACTTCTTAATGCTTCAGTTTCACCTGATTTTGTTTCTGTTTCTTTTTCCTTTTAAGTCCTTCCCTCATTGCTTTTTCTTACCACAGTGACTAGGGCTTTGTAAATGCTATGGGCTGACCCTGGCTCATGTGGCACCCTGGCAGATATTTTGGAAAAATCCCACCTGGAAGAGTGTGTTGAGGTTTTCTAAACCAGCAGGCCTCCTGACGCCATGTTAACAGGTAAGCAACATGGTGCCCTGAAAGAAGGGTTTATAAGGGAGGGAATGCATTTGTTTCTAGGCCTCCTTACTAAGCGAGGTCAGAGCCCAGCTGAGCTTAGGTGGGGGAAAGTTTGCCGTGGCCAGGGCAGCTGGCTGGCCACCATGAGGAGCACCAAGCAGCTGGAACAGGAGTTACAGACTGCTTCCTAAAGACAAATGCCCTCAATGCTGTGGGTGTGCCCCAGAGGGCCGGGAGTCCCCCAAAAGACCACTCCCAGCTTAGTGGTCAAACCTGGAGGTCTCTTCCCTCCCTGCATACAACCAACCCCAAACCCAGCTGTGCTGGGTGTAAATGGCAGGTCCAGACAGCTCCAACAGACCCACCACTGGCAAATCTGAGCCTTTCAGCCATGCTGGTGGCACCTTGGGAAAACATATTAAGAAAAAAGCAGAAAACACCACACGGGCAGAGGAAGAGAGAACTAAAAGTGAGAGAAACAGCAGTGTGAGCACCAAGGTCCAGGAAGAAGGAGGGGAGGAGGTTGCTCCAGGCCGGAGCAGGTATTCCCTTGCAGCCCATGGAGAGCCCACGGCAGAGCAGGTTGCTCCTGAAGGACTGCGGCCCATGGGAGGGACCCACCTTGGAGCAGGGAAAAGCATGAGGAGGAAGAAGTGGCAGAACTGTTACAGGCTGACTGCACCTGACCCCCACCAGCTCAGGGGGCAGAGGGGGGATGGAACTGGGCAGGGGAAACACGGCTGGAGGAATGGCATTTGGCTATCCCACCGCAACAGGCAATGAGTCTCTGCTCCTGCAGGACTATTTGTGGGAGACAAGAAGGGGGTTCATTGCATGTATGTGTATTTTTTTTTCTATGAAGTATTTTAATATACCATTGCCTGCAGGCATTTAAGGTTAAATATATATACAATGAAAACATTTTGGTTTTTTTACTATGTTTAGTAAGAACCAACAGCCTTCATTTGAGCTTATCCCTTCCTTCTCTCTCCCTCCCTCCCTCCCTGAAATGAAGCTAAGCGTTCCAAACTTTGTTACATTAACCATCTTTTTGAGGATGCGATTAACTTATTCCAGTACTTGGAGGCTCTTCTAAGCCTTTTCAGTTTTTAAGCTGAAAACCTAGAAAGGCTTTTCCTCCTCACAGAGTAACTCATAAATCTAAAGGCTGAAGTCCTCTATTAGTCATTGTGACCCTTGTAACCTTAAACTGCAATTTTAGTTTAGAGGATCTAAACTGACTGCAAGGTGTTCCTGCTTAGAGCAGAATTAATTTCATAGGCTCAGTGATGGGACAGCAAGTAGAAATTGACGCTGTTACGATCTGTTTCAATGAAGGGCTTAAAATGGGAATACAGAAATATCAGTATTTCAAAGATTTCAAAACTTGTTAAAAGATCAAAGCAACTAGCATTTGAGGAAAAAAACCAACCAAACCCAACCCAACCAAACCAAAACCCAATACCTTCTGTAACGGAATTAAAAGGAAGATTTTCATACAGAAGATGTTTATAAAATAGCCTCTTCAAAAAATTTCCATATCAAAGTGGGTTTTTTTGCTAAAGTGGGAGTACTCCCTTGCTTAATAAGAATAGATAACTATATTCAGAAAGAAGAGAAATAAGAGTTTCATGTCCTGTTGTGCTATTTGAGTGACATCCCTGTGTGAGAAGAGCTGAAGAGGATGCTACACATGTGCATGTCCTGAAATCCATGTAAAATGGGAAGCTACTTAGAGAGAGAGGATAATATTTTCCCTAAAGTCAGGGCTCCTTCCTACCATATGGAGACACTGGCTCTGTCCTACGATCTGAAAATCCCAAAACATAGCACAAAGATTCGTGAAAACTGTTTATTTATGTTCTTCACAAAGACCTCAGTTAATGAGCTAAAGGTATGGGAAACAAACTGTCTTTGAAGATGTATTTGTTCCTCTTCTGGTTTGCAGCCATTCACATCAGAGTCCAAATCAATTTTCTCTTCTGAAAACCCCAGGACTTCCCCAGTGACTGCAGCTACTGTCCCACTAAAGATCAAGGACCAGCTATCTGGTTAACATTGTCATTTGACAGTTTTGGTGCAAAATTTCATGTGGCTGACCTGAGCTCCTTAGGAAAGGAGCGGGCAGGAAAGAGTGAGCCCTGGCTTTGGAGAAAACTCAGTTTACAGCCACAGAGCATCATTAGATGCTGCCATTTCTTTCTTCACTGTGGGGTTTTATTTCTTTATTTTTACTGGAAAACATATGGACCGCTCAGTTTGTCATTTAAAGCACTTGTGATACAAAATTCTATTTAATTCAGAATTTCTCTGTGAGCTCTTCATGCTAAGCATGTAACAGATTTTGCCATAGACCAGCACATAGTAGCAAAAAGCCAGGTGGAGTTCCTCATTCTCCGCTCCTCACCCACCCTGGGCCAGCAGCCAGATTGTGAGTGTATTCAACAGCTGCAATTCAACTTATGAAATGGGTAAGAAGCACAAAAGGGCAATTGATGGCACCTGAAGCATGCAGAAATTCTGCATCTGTCTGCTGCAAAACTAACTAGCAGATGTCCTCTGGTGATTGTAATTGGGTCCCTCCATCCTTGTCAAAGTTCCTAGCAAAAACTGCTGAAAATAAGTTCTTCTTAGGGGGTAAGTTGTTGCTAACACAGGAAGGTGTAATTTCCACCTCTCTGCACCAGCTTTATTGACATTTTTTTCCTGTACCCAGATGGATTAACATTAAACAGTCCTGGAGAAATCTCAAAGAAAATCAGCAGGCTGCCAGAATGATTTGAAATTGCAATTTATATTCATAGCACAATGATATGTGAAAACTGCTTATGTGCATTTTTCACAAAGATCTTTTCAGTTAATGAGCTAAATGTATGGGAAGTGAAATTCTCTTTGAAAACGTACTTGTGCCTATTTTCTTTTGCAACAGTCAACATCAGTCTTGACTCAAAAAACCCCCCCTAACCTTAAGTGTGCAATGGTCTCCCACCTCATCTTTGTAAGACATTATTCTAATACAATTTGCCTTCGAGCTCTGAATATCCAAGCTAGGAATGATGTAAGGCCTATTAATAAAGGTTATCTATTTAACCCTCAGGTAGACGAAGCCCTTTCTGATTTTTTTTTCTTGGTTATATTAATCTTTAAAAGTTTCTAATGACAGTCATTTGCATTTATATCATAACTTCCTTACAATGAACACCAAACAAACTTTAAATATTAGTTCGCAAACTGGACATAATTTCTTCATCCTTATGCTGTGCAAAGCTCCATAGACCTTAACAGGTTTGTCACACTCACATCAGTCAGACCAGAACATAGGATCAGGACTCAAAGATACATGCCCCATATTAGGAGCATCTTTGATTTAGGGACAATCAGAGTTGCCCTCATTTGCACCAGAAAGAGATGGGCAGGTACTGTGTAGTGTATCAATATCATATGTGTAGGAATCGCACATATATGAAATTGAAGAATGCATTGGATTTACTGTTCAGGTATCAGCTGTCTAAAGATAGCATATGCCATAAAATCAATGCTTCTGAGACATCATTCTCACTGCATACATAATATACTGATATATGCAGGTACAGTGAGTCTAATGTGTCTTGAAAGTGTCAGAAATATTGCACAAATCATTAACAGCAGCTCTTTCAAAAAGACTGATAGGCTCTGAGTATAGTTGCTGTATACATTCAGTAGATCTCACAGGAATGTTTTCTGAAAATGTCAGATTTTTCTATAAACTATTAGATTTTATTTAATAAAATTTTCATTTAGAGGGAAAAAAAAAAAAACCAGAAGAAAAGAACTAATTAGTCCCATGGAAGACAACATGTGGTGACTGCACGGAAGAAATGCAGCAGGTTTTTTCACAACACTCGACAATACTGTTCATTGGTTTATATTAGAACAGCAAAGTAAAAAATATTTTTTGCTTGTAACTAATGTTAATAAGGAAGTCATTCAGAAGCTGTGATATTATCTAAAAGACTACGTGACCCTTACTCTTGTTAACAAGTCAGACATCAGAGGACATGACTGAACAGGATTTTCATAGCTTGTCTCATTTGGAGCACAATAAAGTAACACATAATTATCTTCAGGTATCATAAACGTACATTCTGGCTTGTATTCTACACACAAAGGGGAAAAGAAAAAAGGATTAATTTAAAATAATATGCATTTATCACAATGCTATGCTGAAGAATTCTTCATGCTGTTCTGCCTTCAGACTTTCATAGAAATATCCCCCTTTGAAGTTTAGGATAAAAACACTATATAGCTGGTGATCCATTTGTTCTTATTCTTTCTTTACTCTGTCTTCACTAACATTGTTCCAAAATGTGTATTTGACTACCTTTTTAATTGGAAAGAGTTTTAATTTTTATGTTATGCTAGGATCATAATTAAAGCTGTTTACATCACTGTAATTGCATACTGGCATATATGAAACATTTATAATTTTTTTAGGCAATGACTGCTCATAACTACCATGAATTACAAAATCAGAGTAGGAAAAAAATTCCTGGCAACACAGATCACAGTGTAAAAGCTTTAAAAATTGCCTTTTTGAAACTTATCCCTTTCTGAACCTAAGAATAAAAAAAATAATGATTTATTTCCAGATTATATTCTTAAAATATTAACTGAAACAAGCAAACATTTTGTTCTTTTTGGTCTCCTTGTGCTGGTTATTTTTCAGATAATAGTTGCTGGCAGTAGCAATCAGACATGAAAACTGCTCTGTGATACCCTGCGCAGTGATACCCGTTTCTAGACCTCTAATATAGTAGTGGGGAGATTGCTGGGTGCTCTGGATCATTTTTCTCCTACAATGTCAAAACACATGGGGAAAATGTTGTGCTCAATGAGTTTGTAATTATCCAGATGTAAGCAGAGTTTACTCTTCTTTGCTGTTTAATAGATCTGGCCTTCAAATTGAATCGTACTCGGCACTGGTGAGGCCACACCTCGAGTCCTGTGTTCAGTTTTGGGCCCCTCACTGCAAGAAAGACATTGAGGTGCTGGAGCATGTCCAAAGAAGGGCAACGCAGCTGGTGAAGGGTCTAGAGCACAAGTCTTATAAGGAGCGGCTGAGGGACCTGGGGTTGTTTAGCCTGGAGGAGGTTGAGGGGAGACCTTATTGCTCTCTACAACTACTTGAAAGGAGGTTGTAGGCAGGTGGGTGTTGATTTCTTGTCCCAAGTAACAAGCGATTGGACAAGAGGAAATGGCCTCAAGTTGAACCAAGGGAGGTTTAAATTGGGTATTAGGAGAAATTTCTTCACCGAAAGAGTGGTCCAGCACTGGAACAGGCTGCCCAGAGAGGTGATGGAGTCACCATCCCTGGAAGTGTTCAAAAATGTGTAGACATGGCACTTCAGGACATGGTTCAGTAGACATGGTGGTGTTGGGTTGACGGTTGGACTTGATGATCTTAGAGGTCTTTTCCAGCCTTAAAGATTCTGTGACTCTATTCTATGATTCTATGAACTATCAATTGGCTTTAGCCTGTTTCTCATTTGTGAACTGTAAGACCGACTTGTTTTTTATGATTCCTCTGATAAATAATTTTTAAATTGAAATATATGTCTCAAATGTGTGAGTTTGTATTTAAGGAGTTAAGTATTCTCAACTAAGATTTACCACTCCAGTCATAATACATTTTGTGATTTAAAGTATACATTTATACATCAACACAATGTGTTGATAGCATTATTTGTGCCACATGCATGGAATCTCTCATTTCTTTTTAATGCAACAATGCATTCAAATTATATTCTATATATATGTTTAGATATGAGCACATGCAAACATGCTTCAATGTTAATACAAATATTGCCGAATGTCAGGTAGTTGGGTTTACCAAACATTTTTCTGCAATATTCCTAGTTCTAGCTGAGACAGTGGTATGAGAAGGAATCAGGTACTTGGCTCCCAGTGAGCTTTGCTGCTTCTACTATCCAGTTCAGAGAAACGCCAAAACATCTGAAAATGCTTCTGTGATTCTCCAAATCTGACCGGCGTTTGCAAGCTAATTCATCTCACTCTGCCAGAGTGGTTAGCAAAAGCTGACATGCAGGAGAAATCCTACATGGAACATCTAGGATACTTGTATTTTGGCAAAACAAATTTGTATTTCGACTGCATACTTCACATGCACACACCTTTATGTATATACGTGCATGTACATGTATATAAACTCCTTATACATTTGCATGTATGTTAGGCTTTCAGGAAGTTACTGGACATGTCGTTGCCCCACCCAGCAAGACACACAGTTCCCTGAGACTTTGCCCTGCAGAAACACTAAATGGCTCCTGACAGGCAGTGCCCAGTGTAGTCTATGGCATCTATATACCTGCTTCAAATTCCCAAACTAGCTCAGTTGTATCTAGTTAAGAGAGCTCCATATCTGCTCTGTTTCATGGTATAAGTGTGCCAACTGATTAAATTAGTGTAGAAATCTTAACACAGTTCCATTCAAATAAAGGTAAGTCTTCTCCCTTAGTTTTCTCTCAGCCCGTCTAAGGACTTCTTAATTTTATACTGATTTTTTCTGTCTTTCTCTCTGCTACATTAATAATGTCCTAAAAAATATCCTAGGTGATTAGTCATATAGTGTGTGACTGCATAAAGAAGCCTAGCCAAATACAATAGGTTTGCTTTTCTTAAGAATGATGCAATGATAAAAAGCTTGGAGGAAAATTCAGTATTTTGTTTCTGAATCTGTCTTATTTATCTTATTTCTCTGTTACAAAAAATGAAGCTGTCAACTATCATTTAAGATGACTGCTTGTAAACCAAAAGCCTTTCCCAATAGTTTTAAAAGACACCATGTACTTATTCTGTAATTTCTTTTCAGTCATTGCAAGTTCAAACATTCTTAAAGATGGAGTACTAAAAATCAGACTTTGGTGAGACAACTGAAATGCTTTTTCTTTACAAATTTACTTAAGATGGCATGATACTGTGGGAGTTCAGACTCACCTATGAAAGGGAGAACATTTATTCTACGCTTTTTTTTTAGTGTTGCTTTTTATTTTAAATGACAAAGAAAGGAGTTTTAGTAATTTTGGCAATGTTTTTCACAAACTGTTTCACACAAAGTTATTTTTTTAATAATTACTCAGTCTGTATCTCTCTCTCCCTTTGACAGGATTCTTGCCTTGTGTCTGTGCTTCTTAAAAAAACCTAGCAGAAAGTGACTGTGAGAGGACATCTTAGCTAGAAGTTATGGGGACAAAGTCTGTGGCAAAGATTCCCTCTCTTGCTTATCAAGTGGATCAAGCTATCCAGTCTCTGTGTCCTCCTCTTTTTCATACAACTTCGGGTATTTCAAACCCCATGACTGTTCGCAAGATCCTTCTTGCTGATGATGCACGATTTACAATACCAGTTGAGAAGAGGTGAAATCATCCAAAACAAAGATCAGATACAAGATAGTAGACATAGCCAGAGAGTTATTTCACTTTCACTGATATAATTAAGATAAACAGCACAGAATGGGAAAAAGAGAAGAGTAACTTTTTCTCAGTGACTCAGTCACTGGTTGTACAGGATAGACAGGTCCAGGGAAGCTCTGATGGAAAGTCTGGGGAGGAGGAGAGACTCAGTTAGGGATTCTTGCCAGTCTATGAGCAACATGGGCATTTTTCCTTTTCTATCCCTTATTATGACACAAATGTTTGCATTGTGCAGAGTACAATTTCTAGAACAGCATCTTCTTTAAAAAGATGTACTTTTTTCTTTCCTTTTTTTTTTTCCTTCTAATTGATGGATCAAGAATAGGAATCTTCAGTTCTTATCACTGAAGTTTTATTTGGATTGTATTATGTAGTGGGGTTATCTTTCAAAAAACTAACTCCAGAAAGCATGTCACATTCCGCTTGTAAAAGTAAATGGGCAGAGAACTTTATATCACTGCCTGCACAGCTCTAGCATAAATAGACAAACTTGTCACTTTTCTTTCAATGCAAGCTCCTTGTAATTTATTGTAATATCTCACCTCTCCAGCCTCCTCATCAAAAAAGTGGCATTCATACAGACATAGCATTATTAGCAATAAGACTCTAATGAGACATTATCTTATAAATACATAAGTTGAAAATCATCCATGACTTCTGATTAATGGTTTAAACAGTCCAAATCTTCCTTACATTTGAAAAATCAAGGTAGCCACTTATATATATTTCATTTTTAGTATCTACTGTACTGAAGTTAAATAATACTCATTTTGCTAAATGCTGCAGTTCCTTCCTATTGATTCTGCTTCAAGAGCACCTGGAGGTTATTCTGCAGCAAGCATAATATAAATACCTATTATAATCAAAGCTGACTAGAGTTCAGTGGTATTCAGTGGTCATTTACAAGCAATGTATAGTTTTTTTCCAGTGATTTCTCCTGTTTACACATACTACAGATTTTTACGTTCTGCTATTTCACTTTAATATAGCCATTATCAAGAATATCATACCCAAGACTCTTTTTTATGACTAATATTTTTCTTTCCTTAGAAAAAATTGTTGAAAGGATATGATGACCAGTGTGTTATGAAACAGCAATAACTGTGAAAACTGTAACTGGAATAAAGAACTGCTGTTGAGAATGAAAATGTATAAAAGGGTACTTTTAAACCTCCACTTATTACTCTCTGCTGTCAGAATGCATTTATCCAAATATTTTTCTGGTCTTCTACAGTGACGGCAAAGACTTGAGAGCTGAAGGTGGAAACAAAAGTTGTTCAGCTATAGGTAACTGTCATAAATACAGTAAATACAGACTCTGTTCCCAATCTGTAGCACTAGCATCAGCAAGAGGAATCAGGAACGACTCTCCTGCAAGTGCTCTCATCCTTGAACACTGATGCCCCACTGAAACTGCCAGAGGGCTGAGCAGGTCATTGCTTTCTCAATCCAGTCTCAAAACGATAAGTGAATATACTGTCTTTCTGTAGGAATGACAGCAACAAAGAAAAACTTAAAAGGCTATTCTTCACGAGCATTTTTCAGGCACAGAGGATTTGAGAGGCCTGTTGGCTAGACAGAGTACAAAAGGGAGCCATATGGAGTCACACACATCACTGGACCACTGACTAACAGTGTCAATTGTGTGAGAAATAATTACCCTTTACTGAGAAACTTCTCTACCCCATGCCCCCCACCCCAGAAAACATATTTTTAAATGGAACATCCAATTGAAACTCATCTGAAGGAATGGCAAAAAGGAAATAGATTAGGATCTTTCTCCTGAACTTACGGTTTTTGGGATCTTCCTTGTTTTCCTACTAATAAGAGCCACTGCACTGCTCAGCAATATGACATGGAATTTTGTAACACACTTAGTGGGATTAGGAAAAAAGGGTTTTGGTGCATCTGCAGTCTCATCCCAATCCATACATTAAACCTGGCCCCGTGCAAGGTTACAAAAATCTTGGAGACCATTAGACTAGGATAACTTGATAACCATTATCATTTATTTGAATCAGCTGTGTGGGAATAACATTATGTCTGAAGCTATCTGCAGGAGTCAGACCTTGGATACACTTCTACAAAATAATAATGTCAAAACTGAGCATTTACTGGCTGACAGCAAACATAAAGCAAGTTGTCACTGATCATAAAGGGCATTTTCTGGTATCACAGTAGCGATCACCATAAAAAAGTCAGTAGCTACCAAATTTTCCCTCCACATGTTCAAAACAGGAAGTAAACATGGTGATTGTGCAGGTCAAAACAAAAATTTAAACCTGGTGTTTTATGCAAATGAAACATTTTCTCTGCATATTTAATTCAAGTGCAGTGTCTTGCTCAAAGAAATGAGAGTTTGCCAGAGCTCAGGACTGACAGTGCACAATCTGGGATGTGCCATGGGAACAGCACATTTGGCATACTTGCTGACTGCCATCCTAGTGCTTGGCATTCGTGCACCTGGCAGCTCCCGGCAGGATGAGCAAAGGGTGCTGATTGAGATGCTCATCTCTGGCGTTGGCTGCTGCTTGCCTAGGGTAGTGAAGGTAATGCAGCAGTTTCAAGCCAGAGGCACAGTGGTGCTCTGGCTGGAATATTTGTCTCCAGCCAGGATGTCTATTTCTGCCTGCTGTCATCATCATATCGGGAAGTAAGGGGAGCAAGAGTGAAAGGAGACAGCATGGAGTCTCTGGTTTTGCCTGTTTATTTATATTTTTCAAATAGAAGATAGCTATAGTGTTG
This sequence comes from Grus americana, assembly GCF_028858705.1. Lineage (NCBI taxonomy): Eukaryota > Metazoa > Chordata > Aves > Gruiformes > Gruidae > Grus > Grus americana. Next base: position 73,441,002 of record NC_072891.1, on the reverse strand, counting down.
CCCAAACATTGCCGTAAACCTCCCTCTGAATCATTACAAAGATACTCTTTCCCCAGGAAACCTGTAGTTACCCTTTCGCATCCTGTAACGCACCCCTGTGTATGTCATGCTCGGAAGTTTTCTCATGGCATAATGAGCTTCACTGTTCCCACAGAAAGCCTGGATAGTTGTAATGGTTGTCCATTCTAATTGTTCCTGTGTGTTCAGTCGCAGTGATCTCTCATTAAGCATTCAAATCGTAACGTGTTACAGCTGGCTGTGCCTGGCAAGATGACAAGAGCATGAACTGGCTCAGAAAGCAAACTCCTTCTCTCCCCTTTGCTGTGTTTGTCCAGGCCAGAACTGGATTAGGCAGAGAAGAACCTGCATTATGCCAAGGTGCTGGGTTGCTGCCACCTATATTGCACATTAGCACTGATTTGCCATTTCTTGTTGGCCATTTCTTTGCCAACCTCTCTCCCAAATAATACTTCTTAGGGAGTACCAAATATAATGTACATCCTCTGCAAACTAGCTTGCACATGCAGGTCTCCTCTTGCATTTGAAAAGCCAGCTGTTCTACACATGTGAAAGGGAAGACTGGGTGTGGTGGATAACTAACATCAAGTTATTATAGCAGCCTGACTTTTAGGTGGCTGTAGTATCACTACTAGGGGGTCTGTGAATAAAAGCATGGATGCATATGAAATAGATAGCTGAAGATGTAATTTGGGTGTGAAACAAGCTGCATTGCAATATGCTTCATGCTTTAGAAATGAGATGAAGAACATAACGCATTATGGCTCTTCTATGACCAAAGACATTCCCATTTAATCTAAAACAATACACAGTGCATCTCTTTACCCCACTCCCTGGAGGGAGCCTATAAAAGAGGCTTTGTGAAAGGATGTCTGTACAGTATTTTTCAGGTGCAATGTTACAGTCCTTTTAAACACTGAAACTTGTAAAGTAGCTGCAGTGTTGTCAGCTCTCACAACTTTATCCTGACGATTGGTGTATTTTTAAAGTCTCAACTGTGGTAATTTTGTCTCACTTGAGAATTTTAGCCTCTGTGTAAAAAAGAACTAAGATTTTTATTCGTCTGTCAGCAGAGTATGTATGCATGTATGTGACATTGATAAGCCCTAATTGCAGCAGTAAAGATGACTGATAAAATTTTACCTGCTAAAAGATATCACAGTTTTTGAATGGTCAGATCTCAACAGGCTGATAATCATCCTTGTTTACCCAATTAGTCCAAGCTTTGCGGCTCTTAAACCCAATAAGTAGGGCAGAAATACTCTCTTGTACCGGCTCCCCATGGCAAGAAAGAAAGAAGTGCTATGGTGATACCTTTTAAAGCTAAATTACTACAATGTCTAATCAGTCACACACAGGAAAGAACCTCAGAGGTTACACCAACTGCAAAATAAAAATGAATGAATGAATAAATGAATGAATGAATGAGCAATGTTTCCTGAAGCCTTTGGAGAATTTCTGCTATTTATGAAAACCCATGTGGATTTAATAGCTGGACATGCTGTTAAGTTTGATTATATTATGATCAGCACATAATAAAAGAGGAGTATTGAATAGAGCAATGAGAAATTTATACTATGAGGCAACTTGCGTATCAAAATGATCACTCTTCAGCTGTGAAAATTGCCTCTGTTTTCTTCAAACAATGCAAAACAAGTGACATTAAGACAAAAAACTGCCACCTTGTTTAACTTTTTCTCAGAGGGATGAAAAGCAGGATGATGATGATGATGATGATTTTTTATTAATATTATTTCTTTTAAGTAGTTGATATTTTTCTGTATGTGAATGCATCTGGGACTGATAGCTTTATCCAAAATGCTTTATAGGAAGTGCCTTATTTAATGAGTTATATCTTCATCTCTTGGGCACATGGGTTCACATGCCCACAGGACCTGGCTGCCTGTAGTCCAGCTGCTTCTCAGATTCCTTCAAGTCACCCTCAAAGCTTGCAGGCACAAGAGCAGGTTCAGCCTCAAGCCTTTTTGACAGAGGTCAAGACATTGCAGTACCCCAGCAGCATTTGTGGCCACAAGAAAGCATTCAACTGAGAACATCCCCTGACCTGTGCTCCCATCTAAAAGACACAAGGAGCACAGTTTCTCCATCAGCAGCAGACTCAACCTGGAAATTTCAGATGCAAGGACTACTTCCAAGGCTCTGCAAGCTCAGGCTCAGCACCTGTGTGGAGAGGTGGTCCTAGTGCCATTCTGCATCTTCAGCTACTGCCAGAAAGAGTCACCTCTCCTTGCTCTACAATGCCCCTGCAAAACCACTCACTCTTCCCTCCTCCGGCTGAAGGAGGGGAGTAATAGTGTCCCTGGACTGGAATTTTTATTGTTTTCAAAACCATCACAGCCCTTCCTGGCCTGTACCCATTTAACAATGGAGAGCCAGTGACAGTGACCTTTCTACCTGGGCTAGGCCAGTATCTATACTTTTTTCTTTATTAGAAGACTCTACTACAGGACAAAGCGTTTGGGGCAATTGCAACAAATGCATAGAAAAGTATTAAGATTTTCTTCATCTTTTAGACCCAGATATCTATAAAAGGCATCTACTGTATGTCCTTGAATTCACAAACAGCAAAGTGATAAACAATGTCATTAGTCATGTACAGGCCATGGTTATCACTCTAAGACACATCAGTTGTACTGAGACGAAGACAGTCTACGCTATTCTACTTCCACATTTCAGAGAATGGTATCTCTGTTTTTTTAGTAACATTAATCTTTTTTATTCTGTGCATCTGCATTAACCCAAAGCACATCAGAATTTCATTCTCCCACTATTTTCAATCCAACATTATTTCAGAACAAAACAAACCTTGTTTAACTTCTATTGAGGTAACTTCAAGTAGTCTAAGGAATGATGTCCCACTGCATCTTTCATGAAGAAATGCATATTAGAAAAGTACATGATGCATTTTGGCTCCAGCCAGAATATTTTAGATGAGTTTGCCTGGAGGGAAGCCAAGGAAGAAGAAAGTATAAACTGACAGTTTTGTGATACTGGTGATATTTCATTGAAGGATATTTTCTGGACATTACAAGAAGCCTGAAAACCTCCTCCTTGCCAAATAAGTGGTAGCTGTAGAGAAGTATTGACTGCAAACAGTTGTCCTTCTCTTTTCATTGTTATGTAACTATTAACAAAGACATTGAAACAAACCACAAGATGCTGCCATTCAAATGTATTTGCCCAACTTTCCTCAGTGTTGATTTTCTCTGTTAAGAAACTCACTGATGAACCCTTAATTAAAACCGCATGATTTCAAGACAGACAAATTTTACTTAAAGAAAATCATTCCCATTGGTAAGAATAGAATACAAAGTAGTAGAGATCATGCACATCCGTGCTTATTTGCGTAGACACACTCCTGTTTGTACCACAGGTATTCCCCAATATTAAAAAGCAAAGTTATCATCAAATGTATGAATTATGAATTGAAATGGAAAAAATAAATAAATGTTAAGCCCAGAGTTTTCTCTCAACATTTAGGAAAAGCTACTAAAGCCCTAAAATAGGCTTAAAATTCACACCACTGGCAAACTGTAAAGTCCTGGAAGCTCAAAGAATTAAGTGCCTTTTGAGAACTAAATAACAATGCTATGTGTGAATCACAACCCCTCTCTTTCCCTCTCTCTCCCTTTTCTTTTTAAAAAGATAATAAATGGATATAATTCTAGGTTTCATAGAGTATGTTTCATAGTGCAGCTATTGGAAGTAGTCTGGCAAATTTTCCCTCCACCATCTCTCAGCACTGAAGAGAACCCTTCAATGAACAATTAAAAACCAAAAGCAAAACCTAAAAACCACTTTGAATTATGTCTTTGGTTTTTCCTTCTATTCTTGTTGCTAGTCATGTTCTTCTTTTGGCAATGGTTATCTTGATGTAAGCAAATGACCCCTTTAGCTTTATACCAAGACATCACATTTGTTGACACAGATTTTTGCTTTCCAAAGCTTTAGTTCTGCATCTTTGTGATCACTGAGAATAACCATTTTATGGACATATCTGCATTAGGGTATTTCTACAAGTCACAGTAATGAAAATAGCTGCTAGATCAAGGCATTTGTAAGAAATCTAACAAGTGTGAAACTGTTGTGGGTTTTTTATTTTGTTTTTGTTTTTGTTTTTTTTCATTTTCTTCCTCTCCATTATTATATATGTGTGTTTATATACCTAGAATGAATAAATGCTAAGAAAATTAAGGAAAGATTAAAAAATGTGAACTAAAATCACATTTTCCCCCAGTCTCTGTTCCTAAATAGGATTCTCAGACCTGTATGAATATCTGTAGGGCTGGACAGAAAAGGATTCAAACATATCACAGTCTCTCAGATGTAAAACAGGGTCTGACCCTCTATTTTGGGACCCTCTCCAAGCACAGCTATGAGCTACATAAGGTTTAATATGTCTGCACTCAGGCGAAAGGTTATACACATAATCAACCAAAAATTGAGGTGTGTTAAATAAGTTTGTTAGCCTTAGGGTTACTCTCAAGCATTCTTCTTTTCACATCACCAAACCAATAGATGAAAAGACCAGATGACCTGTGAGATCAAATTGCCCTTGTTTTGCTGAATTCTCAAATCATGCATTACCTACATCATCACTACTTAACTGTCCATAATCCTTTATTTATTTCAGACTATTGCTATACTGGCTGGTTTAATTAGGATTAAACTTGCCTGCAAGTGCAGGTTCAATGCACACAACAGAATCTTCTCCTTTTACTATTAACATGCACGGCAAAGTTTCACAGCTCTATTTGAGGACTAGAATCTACTTTCTTTTTAACAACAGAATTAATTATATAATCACAAAAGATTATCAGTTAAACTGCTAGTAAATCATAAAGTTATCAGAACTTACAAACATTGGGTTAGCCTCCTCTGAGTACCAAAATGAAATTCATTATTGCTGCTCTGTGAAGGAAGCAGGGTCAGTTCTTGATAATACTCCTCTCAACGGCAAGAATCCCACTGATACCAGTCTGCTAGGAAGTGCGATCAAGCCTGAACACTATAATGAATTACACCGTCATTTAGTGTGACTCAGATGATCTAAACCTTCATTTGCAGTTGTCTGTATTTCTTTCAAAATTTTATTATGTACTTAGCTTTGTGCTGTTGGGTCACAGGTGCCAATCTCTGACATTATGATGCTAAAACGAATCCCCTTCACCAGTTTGCATTAAATGGCACAGGAAGGAGGATAAGTGTATGGGCTTTTAAGATATGACAAAAAAAGTTCACATTTTTCACTATTTTAATAAAATATAGAAAGGGTTGTGTTTTAAATTTTACCTGGAGTGTGAGCAAGCCTTTCCTGAAAGAACTTGAGCTTTGAAACATTTAGCAAGAGGGCTTTTGTATGAAAGGTAATTGTGTGTCTATGCAAACAGCTTGAAAGCCCATTTGTTTGTCAAAATACTTTGAAACTGTGTTCATGCTACATCACTTATGCTTAACTTCCTTCTGCTTTGCTTGACTCATTGGTATTTTAGGAACTCTTGAGTATGGAGCCACTGGATGTCAAAAGTGCAAAGTCAAGCGTATGCAGCAAAATAAGAAAAGACAAAGCCTTATTTCTGGGGCCAGCAGAATCAAAGTTGTGGTTTTTACTACAGCAATGCTGGACCCAGACTCTAATTAAATTTCTAGTCTGTGCATGAAAACAAGCTAATAGCTATATAGATTTCCTAATCATGCACGAGTACATTATTATTCATATTAAGGATTTCTTGATGAGATCTCTTTGATTATTTTTTTCTTTTTTATCCTCTCTTGTACTGAAAAGTAAAGATGCGGTAGTAGGTGGCATGTTTTTTTGTTTTTGGGGCGGGGGGTTGGTGGGGTTTTTTTGTTTGTTTGTTTTTCTTCTTTAAGATTTGCATTAGAAAGCCACTGTTCTGACATGGCTTGGGAACTCTGCATACTTAGGGCTTTCGTCTGCTTTCACCTATGCGGTACTACCTGCCTCCCATTTCCCCAAAAATTCAAAACAGATTTGCAAAAGTCATGTAGAATTGGGAGATATCACCTTTCATGTTATTTAGCACTTTCATGCATGACGACCCAGATATCAGTTCTGTGTTTTGAGGATCATGACATAAAGGATTGTATCACTCCAAGGGAAGAAAAGACATTTATTCTTTACAGAGAAACCTTGGTGAAAGTCTCAGAGTCTGAAAACTAAGTCTTATATTGTCTTTCCTTTCATTTACTCAACATATAGATGGGAGCAGCAGCAGAGGGGGACATGAGTTACAACTCTCATGGTAACACCAATTTTTATGCCTAAAGGACTAACAACATTATAAAGAATCAGCACACTTCAGGAATCAGCCTCAAAACCCAAGATAACCTTAACAGTTATCTAATGGGAGCTGATATATTCCCTGAAAAAATTTGGCGCATCTTTCCAGGCAGATATTAATACTCTTTCATACATCAGCCACTTTCCTTGACACTTTATTTGCCATCTCTGTGGTATTTATAAAAGTTTAAATCTAATAGCACCACAAATACAACTAATGGTACTGCAGATGCATGTAAATCTTGGAAAGTATAAATTATAAGTGTCACTGTAAACTGAAATTAATGGGACAGAAGCTGAGTGCCTGAAAGCAAATAGGTATATTTATATTAGAAGACTATCCACTCAAATATTGAAGCAAATAGACCTCTTACTGAAGGCTAATTGCTTCCCTGGCATGATACTATACAATGTTTGTATAAATATATAAAATCTTTACTTTTCCAAAAATCGATGCTGTGAGCTGAGGCTGGGCCAGCTGCAGTTACTTGCTTTAAAACAGGTAGGAACCTGAAAAAAGGTAAAAGATTTACCTTTCAGGACTACAGAAAGGATTAAGGCTTTTATTTATATACGGGTTGCTGCGAAAGGATCTCCTAAATCCTGTATGTCCTCAGGGACAGATAAAATATTCTTTTTTTCCATCCTCCCCTTTCATTTGATCAAATTCTTTTTTATCTGCTACTTGAGTTTAAATTCCCTTCCAAAAGGGAGTAGCCAGACTTAGCCTGTTTGTGACAAAGCAAGCCTTGCTTTCTCTCTTTACTACAGCCAAGGGTGAGTGCACTGTTGTTATATTCCTTCTCTTCCTCTGCCAAAAAAAAGGGCAGCATCTTACTCATCCCAGGACGAGTGAAAGCCCTCTGAGAGAAGATGGTGCTGGTCAGTGCCCAAATGCAGGGGAGAGAATCCTAGAATGGTTTGGGTTGGAAGGGACCTTAAAGATCATCTAGTCCAACCCCCCTGCTGCGGGCAAGGACATCTTCAACTAGACCAGGATACTCTAGAGCAACCTGAACTCTGCTGGTAAGCTGAAGTAGAAGGGCTAGCTACATAGACTTGTTTTTCTTAGTAGCAGCCTTTTTCTTAGCTGGACAGGCCTTAATATGGACTGAGGGAATATCTCCAAAGAAACTGGACACTCAAGCAACAGCAACTTCCTTACTGAATGAGGCTCCCAGGGAGACTGACACAGCAAAAAGTCTGTAGCACTATCTTTAAACTTAACAAGAAAGGAAAGTCCTATAGAGTGTTCTCTTTTCCTTGTCCATTTGTGTTTGAAAAATGTCAGTGTGCTTATGAGAGCAGAGTTAAACATGAGGTATCAATGAGTAAGAGGAAAACAAAACCAAAACAATAAAACAAAACAGTAAACCTATTAGCCTGAAGCAATATCACTCTGAACTGTGATCTATACTTACCCTGCAGGAAAATAGAAAGCCAGAGATTTTCCTCTTGCTTAATGACCTTGCCTGGCATCTTGCAACTTCGAAAAACAGCAAGGAAAGCAAATATATCAAGAAAATAACAGATTTGTCCAGCAAAGCTGGGTGAACTGTCAGACGCAAAACTGTTCTTTAGATCCATTTTTCTCTTCTGCATTAATTTTGTTTAGTGCCTCCCTCACTGTGGCTGTGGATCCTATTGCCAGGACCTCCCCAAAGTTTGTACATAAACAAGGAATGCAGACTATGAGGGCTACATCAACGCCTTGTCAGCTCCTTCATACCTGATAACAGTGTGTGTGTTGAATACTTTCCTGACACCACAGTAAAATATAGCAAATAACCCACAGGTGTTTACAGATGTAAGGGCAGATGACATTAAAAGCCTTCCAGAAGCACTGCCTTTGGTTCATTTATTCGCCATTTATCACTGTCACATGCTTCTATGATCCATACAGGCCTAAAATACATGAGTGGAGAAAATGCAATAATTTGGATATCAAATTATGTAAAAAGTTGTGCATCTCCTTTCCTATAGATTATTTCTGCAGAGGTATATTTCATATTTTCATTCTAAGATATATTTCATATTTTCATTATAAAAAGGAATATTAGTAGAAGAATTGCATATTTAGAGATGGAATGAAGAAAGTAGGGCTAGGAAAGCATCTTCTCCCCTATTTTCGACCTTTGTCATTGATTCTTTATTCTTAAACATACTTTCCTTTCACATACTTCAAACTTTGTATATGGTAAATACATTTCACACAACACTTGCCCTGTTATGTCTTTTTCTCCCACAGGTCAGTCACTTGTGCAAAAAATGCTGTTATTCCTCTTATCAGCTGCAGTATCCTCTGCACTTTGCAAGCAGCAGTACCTTTCTCACAAAATCTTTAAAACAGCCTGTCTGTAAATGGCAGGGGGAGCCTATCAGGAGGAAAAGCTGAGACCTCCCATGTGAAATTGTGCTGCCTGAGCAGTTCTGGTGGTTAAGCTTAAAGGAAAGTAACCCATCTCTGATGTTCTGCCCTTTGTGGACACAAACAATTCCTCCATCATTTGTTTCACCAGAACCTGCTTAGTGCTGCTCGATACAATAATCACCATTGACATGGAAGCACTAATAACCACTGCAGAGAAGACAGAAAAATATCATTGCCACAAGTGGGCTTGCAATTTGCAGTTAATAACCCAGAGCTGGTTGAAAAACTGCTAACCCAGCAGATGAGGTGGAATCCAGTGGAAACATTCTCACTTCATTCAATATATTTTGCTCCTCGGTTTTTATATTAACAAAAAGAGTAACTTAAAGTATATGGACGTTTTCAATTTTACTCACAGAAATTTTGCATTAGAATCTTTCTCAAGATTTTAGTTTGTCCTTATTCCTGAGAATTAAATTTTGAAATGGTGGAACTGTGAGGAGTACAGAAAGTAAATTTCTCAATTATAATTCAGATTTCAACTCATTTTTTGGCAAAGGAGAGGAAAAATCTAACCTTGGTGGCAATGATAAAGAAGACAATAACATAGGTGCTACATGCAAGACACTTCTCCTAATGGTATGACAGATTCTTAAGACAAGGACAACAAAAACCCTACTCTGCAGCTCTGAGCGATCACACTAAACACTGTTTATGTAATAGGCTAGAAAACTGATTTGGATTTTGAAATTATCTCTTAAAAAGAAACAGAACTCCTTTTACTGTGTGGCCATCAACTAAGAAATTAAAAATCAACAACTTCAGATGGGATTACTCGAATAATGGATTTCCAAATGTATTTCAAACTAAAGAAAAAAAAATTAAAAATTAAAAATTGAACAAATGCCATGCTGGGTAACTTCTTGGGAAGAAAAATGAAAACCAAAATAAAATTAGTTTCAGGACTAGCAAACATTCTGAGTGGCCCTATGGGCTGGTTTTGGCCGGGATAGAGTTAATTTTCATCATGGCAGCTGGTGTGGGGCTATGGTTTGGATTTGATGACATTTGATGACACAGGGATGTTTTGTTCCTGCTGAGCAGTGCTCATGCAGAGCCAAGGCCTTTTCTGCTCCTCACACCACCCCACCAGCGAGTGGGCTGGGGGTGCACAAGGAGTTGGGAGGGCACACCGCCGGGACAGCTGACCCCAATGACCAAAGGGATATACCATGCCATATGACATCATGGTCAGCACGTAAAGCTGGGAGAAGATAGAAGGAAGGGGAGGACATTCAGAGTGATGGCATTTGTCTTCCCACCGTTACGCATGATGGAGCCCTGCTTTCCTGGAAATGGCTGAACACCTGTCTGCCCATGGGAAGTGGGGAATGAATTCCTTGTCTTGCTCTGCTTGCTTGCGCACCTTTTGCTTTACCTGTCAAACTGTCTTTATCTCAACCCCTGAGTTTTCTCGCTTTTACTCTTCTAATTCTCTCCCCCATCCCACCACGGGGTGAGTGAGCGAGTGGCCACATGGTGCTCAGTTGCCAGCTGGGGTTAAACCACGACAACTGGAAATACTGTTTTCCTCTTCACCATCAAGTCATCAGACACACACATGCACACAAACATCTGTATATAATTTTTCATTCATGCTTAACCAATAAGTAATGACAAGTAGAGTCCCATAAAATTAGAGAATAGTCTTATTCCTTCTGATTTATTGTTCCTAAACCATCTGTTATGGTAGAACAGCATAATATCTTCATATTTTACGTAACAATAAGGCCTTTTAGGAAGATGAATGAACATCACTTTTAGAATTTATATATCTGGCCATTGTCTACATTTACCTTTACTTTTCCTTCCTCCAAATTTCCAACACTGTTATTTCAAATAGTGCTTGCATTTATGTAAAAATTTTTAGTGGTGTGCTGGCTCACAGTGTGTGTTATTGCACTCTACTCCATGCAAAAACATAATAGAAAGATGCTGGACTTACATTGGTTCTGAATAATTTTATCATTTTGTTAGTATCTTAAATCTCAATTTATGTCCAAGTAATTGAAGGATAATTAGAACTTGAGGAATAATATAATAATTATATAATAATTTACAGTATTAGGAAAGCCATGTTTGAGTCATGTGTCTACTACTTTCTTGCTGCAAAAGGAAAAAAGAAATTCTTTTAAAAATTCAAACTATTAGATTCCCAGATAATCCAATAAATTCCTATTTTTCATCTATTAAAACTCTGAGGTTTTAATTTAACCATAACGGTGGTTATTGTTTTTCTTTATACGATTTATATTTTATTGCTGTTATTTACATTTTTACATGTCATGAGTACCTTTTTAATCTACTGTTTATATTTCCCTCTTTTATGTTTTAGCTATGATTAAGCAAAGCATGATAACTTATAAATATACTACTCTTACAATTTTATTGTGTTATTCTTTCCAATTCTGTATCAAAATAATTATAACTACATGAAAATAATTTGCATGCTGGCTCTTATTACCTGTGTTTTGCAGCATAGAATAGGTGTAGTTAACTTTTTGTTCTAACATGCATTTAGATGTATAATAACATTTTACTATAAATAATTTTCTATATACTCAATAAAAGCCATTGTGCATGTGAATGTCTGAGCCTTCATAAACAGGTCTGGTAAGCTCAATTAGAGAATCTATTTGTAATATTTCTATTGACTCAAAAAATACCAATAACAGCAACTCTTTCCATGAAGTAACACTGAATATTCACATCTATTTTGTTCCTGAGAGCCATTTGGTTAAAAAGTTTTAAGTTGTTATAGAAACTGAGTTTTTCAAACATTAGCTGCTCACAGCATGACATCTCCAAGTTGCTTGTTAAAGAAAAGCTCCAGTGTGGTAATGAATATCAGCAGACTGTCCAGAGTTTCGGTTCATTTCATTTTGCACAAACTATTCTGGTTTCAAACGGCCTAACTGTTTCTGTCAGGTGAAGCACTGGCAAATTCTCCAACCATGGTGGTCCAACTTGTCCTTCATCCTCCACAGAGCACCCTTCCATAACTATTGCTGTAGCTTGTTCACTGCTAGGGAGTTCCTTGTGCTTACATCAATTTTCAGATTATTTCTGCATAGTTACCTTTCTAGAGAGACCTTTTGAAGCCATGGAACAGAGGTGGAATCTCATTTTTCCAATTCTTGCTGCAGTTGTGAACCTTCATGAGGCTTTAGGAAAGGGGGTACAATTTGAGTCAATGTTCCCATTTCCAGCAGGGTCTATAGAAACAGGATTAGAAAAAATGTCTTTCTACCAACTTCAAAAAGGCAGGTGAAGTGTCTGTAGTAATCAGACTTGTCATCTCAAGACATTTGTTTTAGTACGCAGTGTCCTACAGTCTTCTGGGGAATTCAGTAGAGTTCCTGCAGAAGAATGTACCAGCTGCCACAGCCCTCTGTGGAGACTGGTAACCCCATTTTCAGGTTGTTAACACAATGACACACAGTGTGACTGTTCTGTGCCCAACAGGAAGAATTGCAGGGCAGTGATTGTCAGTTCAGGATCTTGCATGTGCCCAGATGCCTGAACTGTTGTACAGCTGAAGTACAAGAGCAAGACTGTTGTATTCCTCTCCCTGTCCATTTCCAGTCTTGTTCCCAGCTTCTCCTGACTGGATCTCCTCAGCTTCCAGCTAGTTCTTCTTTGCAAAGCTACACCACACTTGCTGTTCCCTGCCAGGGATGGTGGTGTTCAATTGTTCCCAGGGATAAAAAGGAAACAGTTTACCCTTCCCATGGACATAAGACAGGAGTCAATGGAAATGCACGGAGCATGGGGAATAAACAAGAGGAGCTGGATACGTGTGTGTGCCTGCAAGGCTATGACCTTATTGGCATTACGGAGACATGGTGGGATAGCTCCTATGACTGGAGTGTTGGGATGGAAGGGACAGGCAGGACAGATGAGGAGGAGGCATTGCCCTCTATGTCAATGACCAGCTGGAGTGCATGGAGCTCCACCTGGGGATGGATGAGGAGCCCACCAAGAGATTATGGGTCAGGATTAAAGGGAGGGCTGGGGCAGGGGACATCATAGCGGGGCTCTTCTACAGGCCACCTGACCAGGGAGACCGAGCAGATGAAGCCCTCTATAGGCAGATAGGAGCAGCCTCATGCTCACAAGCCCTGGTTCTTATGGGGGACTTCAACCACCCTGACATCTGCTGGAGGGACAATGCAGCTGAGCGCAAGCAATCCAGGAAGTTCCTGGAATGTGTCAATGACAACTTTCTCCTCCAAGTGACAGAGGAGCCCACGAGGAGAGGTGACATGCTGGACCTTATTCTCACCAATAAGGAGGGCCTGGTAGGGGATGTCAAGCTCAAGGGCAGCCTTGGCTGTGGTGACCACAAAATGGTGGAATTCAGGAACCTCAGGGCAGCGAGGAGGGTGTGCAGCAAGCTCACTACCCTGGACTTTAGGAGAGCAGACTTTGACCTCTTCAGGGATGTGCTTGGTAGAATACCATGGGACAAAGCCCTGAAAGGAAGAGGGGCCCAAGACAGCTGGCTAGTATTCAAGGGTCACCTCCTCCAAGCTCAGGAACAACGCATCCCAACAGAGAGGAAGTCGAGCAAAAACACCAAGAGGCCCCCATGGATGAACAAGGAGCTCCTGGGCAAAGTCAAACAAAAAAAGGAAGCCTACAGAGGGTGGAAGCAGGGACAGGTAGCCTGGGAGGAATACAGAGAAACTGTCCGAGCAGCCAGGGATCAGGTTAGGAAAGCCAAAGCCCTGACAGAAATTAGTCTGGCCAGGGATGTCAAGGACAACAAGAAAAGCTTCTATAGGTATGTCAGTGATAAAAGGAGGACGAGGGAAAATGTGGGTCCCCTCCAGAATGAAACGGGTGACCTGGTTACCCAGGATATGGAGAAGGCTGAGGTACTCAATGACTTCTTTGCCTCAGTCTTCACTAGCAAATGCTTGAGCCACACTGCCCAGGTCACAGAAGGCAGGGACTGAGAGAATGCAGAACCGCCCACTGTAGGAGAAGATCAGGTTCGAGAATATCTAAGGAACCTGAAGGTGCACAAGTCCATGGGACCTGATGAGTTGCATCCGCGGGTCTTGAGGGAACTGGTGGATGAAGTGGCCAGGCCACTCTCCATCATATTTGAGAAGTCCTGGCAGTCCAGCGAAGTTCCCGCTGACTGGAAAAGGGGGAACATAACCCACATCTTTAAGAAGGGTAAAAAGGAAGACCCAGGGAACTACAGGCCGGTCAGTCTTACGTCCATGCCTAGCAAGATCATGGAGCAGATCCTTCTGGAGACTATGTTCAGGCACATGGAAAATCAGGAGGTGACTGGTGACAGCCAACATGGCTTCACTAAGGGCAAATCGTGCCTGACAAACTTGGTGGCCTTCCATGATGAGGTTACAGTGTCAGTGGACAAGGGAAGGGCAACTGACATCATCTACCTGGACTTCTATGCTTCTATAACTGAAGGTGTCTATACTTCTTAAGGCCCCAAATAATTTGTTGGGACTAGTTTAACCTTCAACTTATCTTGTTCATCTTGTGGACGAAATTGGAGAATTTAGTCTCCAAATACAATTTGGGCAATATAATATTGCCAATAGGACACATTTTGATGATTTACTGAAAAATAAAATAACTTAAAATTTGCAATAAAGATATTCAGGAAAACAGCACTAGGGAATATTTCAGTAAACTTCTTCCCATACCCCATTATTGCAGGTTAAAATCCAGGCGTAGTTACACTGAAATTCATTTTTGGAGGATAAACACACATGATCTGAATCATCTGTCTATTACACAGCCTCTACACAGTTGGCAATTGCTTTGTTTCCCATACCATGTGCAAAGGAATGACGGAGCTCTTTGTCCAGGTGCAATGCCAGGGTCTACTGAGAGACGCTGATTTCCACATTCTATGGTTTGCATAACTGACTGCTTGATGCCATCTCCAAATTTCTGATGGATTGCTCTGTCTGTTATTTTAACTTTTTGTGTTGCTATTTTTTAATTTCTGAAATGTATTTTCACACATCTCAAGGACATAATGTTATTGTCTTTTCGTTGTAGCCTGTGAAGACTGGTCATCCTCCAATACATGATCTTTAAAAGATTTATATTTCTTATTTATGTCACTGCTGTTGATAAGAAATTTGAATTTATTTTGTTCATATTATGTTCTTCTGAGTGCTGTTGGACTGGTCCTCTATACTGCTTACTTTTCCTTCAGCTCTATTAACAGAGTCCAATAGACGGTGAAGGTTTTCAGAGTGGTTGAAGCTGTCTGGCTACACTACCATATGTTCCCTTCTCTAACTTTGTTTCTCTCTTCTTAATCCAGATGGCTGTAGAATGTATTCTACATTTTAGGGCAGTTTAGATGTTTTGCTACATCATTATGTGGTTTTCAGATGGCAAGCCAAAACAATTTATCTGTTATCATGACTTCAGAGCTTCTGCTCCTCTTTTGTACGGAGTTGCTACATTACTTTGCTACTCTTAATTTTATTATTTCTTTATTCTAGCTGTCATTTTATCTCTTCTGCAGGTACACAAGACAGAACCTTGCTTTTATGGTCTATTCTGTTTTCTAAGCTACTGCAAGTGCATTAGAAGTACTGAAATACTTTGTGACATACAGGATACATCTTCCATCTACCATTGTCTTTATCTGTCATCTCATTGGTGCTTTTTGGATTACGTATAGAGTCTCATGAGAGCAGTGCATATACTGCATCATGTTCTTGATAGGGAGTGGCATCTGTGTTGTAAGCTGGGACATGCTCTTGGTCACTATATTGTGAGTTTCCTGGTGATCTGGGGGTCAAGACCTCATCTTCAACTGACAGCTCTGGAAGCTGAATAACAGGCATTTTAGTCACCTAGATGTTTTCAGCAGGACCTTTTTCATAATGCTCTCTGGAACTTGTGATCAAACCTCAGCTGCGGCACAAAGCAGATCTACCTTGATGCGGTGATTTAATTCCAAAGAGCACAGCTAGTAGCTCCTTTTCAGCATATTCACACTCTCTTGCTGAGTCTTTCATGGACTTTTTATCAAATGCACCAGATTGCTGCTTTTCTGTTACTACAGCTCCCTGGATAAATCAAGCAGTATGTTCTCAATTGTTAGTAATAGGTAGCAACTTCTTTTCCAGGTGCTATTCTGCAGCTTTGGATCAATGCAAATCTTTAGAAAGAATAGCTAGTTCCCAAGAATGTGATTTCATAAAAAGCTCTAAAGTTGAAGCATTTTCTTCATCCACTGAAACAAAACAATACTGTTTGTTAGGATTTTTTTTTTTTAATTAAAAAATAAGGGAATATGGTAGCTTCAGAACAACCAACATGACCAAGATTAGGATACTAGTATGATACTAATATGTTCTAACAACCACATTATAGACCTAGTTTTCAATTTCTCCTGTTAGGGCTCTTCCATTTCAAGAACATAATTAAATATCCACTTCACCAGGAAAGTGTTCATTTTACAGCCAAATAACTTCAGCATTAAGGAGTGGGAGGTCTGGAGACCCAAATTCCAATGCACTTCTTGGAGATCAGTCTATTGCCTGACAATTTTGTTCTCTTTTTTGTTTTATTTCCTAATAAAAAGATGATTATCTAATAGGTGCATTTTTACTAAGAAGGTGTGACTCTTCTTTATGACTAAATTTCTGCCATTGCTTTCTCGCTATAGACCACTATTTTCTATAGTTGTATTTTCTTTGCATTCTTATTAATACTTCTCTTCAGCAGCTGCAGCAGGGCTGAGGTGAATGCATTTCAGCAGTCTGAAACTGTTCATAGGGCAGTCTGTTTAGAATTTCCAACTGCTATTTAGATGTCCAGTTCACCAACACAGTTCCTCGTATTGCTGGCCAAGGCCCCTGATGATATTCTCATGGTTTACTGGGCTGTTTCAAAATGGTTTACTGTCTTGCAATGCTACATAGGTACACCCGTATGTCAGCTCTCACAAAGTCTAAGTGACACCACCATTTGTTGCTCAAGGGTTTTTTAACTATGCTTGTTTTTCCCTCTCAACAGATCTTGTCACAATCCGTACGAAGTTAGATTGCACCAGTCCACTTCTGCCCCTCAGCAATGCTAGCACGGCGTTACAGATGCCTTCCTAATCCCGCTGTGATTTAACTGTTGTTGATTTAACACAGTGGCGAATTTGGCTATTGTATAGCTGACAGTCTTTTCATGCATTATGTGCACACTGAGAGTCTTACAATATGTTAAAGCTATACTCCAGGCAGTCTTCTTTGCATTACAAGGCTTTAGTCCACTGTCATGCTCATATTACTGCTCTTCTTAGGGGTCCCACTTCCCCGGAATATGAAATGTGTATGTACCTTAGCCTCCACTGTCTACAAGTTGGATTGTCTTTGTGCTTTTCATTTTTCTTTCCACACTGAATACTTTGAAACATTCATGGTGTTGACATTTTTAATTCACCTTTCTCCAACTTACCTCCCATGTTTCTTTGGGTAGTGACTACATTTCTTTTGTGAACTGCAATTGTGAACACTCTTATTTTGTCTCTGGTGTAGGATGACTGGCACTGTTCTCCTCAAAGCATTTCTGCAGGGGTGGGCTATTTTTCTGAGCTATTTCTCCAGGAAGCTTAAGTCATGTGTGCCACAGCTGTATCTTAAATACTTAAAGTATCCAAATTTCTGTGTACTGTCAGAGATGGGATATTGGGCTAGGAGGAACTGTATTCTGACCCATTACAACCACACTTACATTCTTAAGAAACGTAAAATGTCTTTGACATCAAACCATCAAACCATCTTCCTTTTCTTTGCAAAACTGATCTTCAGAAAATTCGTGAAAAATGGATAACTTTGGAAAAAAAACAAGGTCTTTTGAAGTGTGTGGATGGAAACACTATGTAGCCAAAAATCTCAGGTGTAGCAGATTTTTCACCTATTATTGGTGCAACCTCACCTTGAGTGCTGTGTGCAGTTCTGGGCCCCACAATTTAAGAAGGACATGAAAGTACCTGAATGTGTCCAGAGGGCAGCAAAGCTGGTGGAAAGGCTGGAAGGAATGTCCTGTGAGGAGCAGCTGAGGACTCTGGGTTTGTCTAGTTTGGAGAAATGGAGGCTGAGGGGTGACCTTATTGCTCTCCATGGCTTCCTGAGGAGGGGAAGTGGAAGTGGAGAGGGAGGTGCTGAGCTCTTCTCACTGGGATCCAGTGATAGAATCCAGAATGGGTCAAAGCTGCACCAAGGGAGGTTCAGACTTGACATTAGGAAGCATTTTTTTACCGAGAGGGTGGTCAAACACTGGAAAGACTTCCTAGGGAGGTGGTCGATGCCCCCAGCCTGTCAGTGTTTAAGAGGCATTTGGACAATGCCCTGAAAGACGTCCTTTAACTTTTGAACAGTCCTGAAGTAATCAGGCAGCTGACTAGATGATCGTTGTAGGTACTTCCAACTGAAATATTCTATTCTAATATGCCATCACCTATAGCAACACTATTAATATAGCCTATAAGATTGGCATCATAGTACCAGATAAAGTTAACTTATTTCAGAAAACATCTTTCTTCCTATTGTGCATAAAAGCACTAATATTTTCTTCATAAATAGTCCCAGACTCAACATTCTTTGAAGTCTGTGATATCAAGCACTGTCCTGATTCTTATATTTAGGGCACATTGTTTGCAGTGGCCTGCAGCAGAATGAATCCTAGAAAGAGAACAACTGTAAATACTGTCCAGGCTTGAGCCACTACCAGTTCCTTGAGAAATAAAAATAATGACAGACAACGATTTGAAGTCATAATGTTCTTTCACAGAAAATAAGGAAGCCATTCTTTGTTTGCAGCAAAAGTAGTAATGAAAAAATAGTCCTAGTTAACGGTGGTTTTGTTCACAGCTTCTTACCCATTTCAGCAACACTTCACTGAAAACTTATTTAGTCTACACTTCATACAGTTATAATCGCAGCCCTGCCTGGTGCTTTTCTTTCTATTATCTGAAAAAAATAATAAAAAAAAAATCACACCACATTTAGGAATGAAAATTTTCCACCTACAGCTGTCTTACTGTGCAATTGTCTTGATTTAAGTCATTCTTACAAGAATCTGGTTTTTGGACTTGGTCAGCATAGGGATATTGGTCTAGATGGAGCTGTGTCTGAGACAGTGGAACTGCTGTGCCTGCCAGCGGTCTGTGAGAACAGAATTGCTCAGCTCCTCTCAGCAATTGCAAAGGATGAAATCGCTCTTGATTTCCTGAATACCCCTTCTGAGGATACGACACTTTTATGAGTTCTTTAGATAGGGAGAGTAATTCCCATTTCTCAGCTCTGGAATATGACTTTGATTTTTTCTGAATGTCTCGATAGAAAGGTATAGGTAAGAAAATGAAACTATTGCCACTGAGATGGAAAAGGAGCCAGCCATTAGTAAGGCATAATCAAAGTCAATAGTGTAAAGGATTCAATACTGTCAGACTTAGTAATAACATCATCTTGAGTGTCAGATAACAGCAGATAACACTTCCCAACCCCTTCCTTTGAATACTTTAAGCCATTTTTACACATTTTATTGCAGCACCATCCAATATATATTATCATCTGCCTTCTACAGATTGTACACTCAGATACAGTGTGCTCCTCCCTGCAAGATGCAAAGCAATTTGCTGAGGAGAATGTTTATTTCCTGAACTGGCTGCCAGTGACAGCTGTTGACTCTGGGACCTTCCATCTAAAAGTACAAATCTGTACTGGCACATTTAACTCCAGCTGCCACAGTGTCTGTCATCCCTCCTGCAACTCCATCCCATTCCTGGAGGTACAAGAAGAGAAGGAAAAGATAATCCTTTGGGTTCCTTTCACATTGAGTTAAATTTGAATGTAATAATCAGAAAAGAGGTGATGTGCACCTCCTTCAAAGTCACACAGAAATTTGTTGGGAAAGAAAAAACAGCAAGCGTGGTTTTTTTCCATTCTTAAAGTGGTTTTGGTAACCAGTGGGCATTATTGGTTTGTTTGTTATTAGTGACACACTTAGGTTCCTGGAGTCAGCCTTCAATGTAGGGATGAATCATGATGCTGCCTATAGCTTCATACTGGTTACAAAGTGAGACATTTCCCGTTGACCTGATATTTCCATTCTTCCTCCTGAATCAGTTTCTTGTGATTCTTTTTCTACACGTAGAGTCACAGAAAGAGAGGATCATTCTGGAAGGCACCTCTGGGGGTTTCTAGATCAACCCTATGCACAGAGCAGGTCAGCCAGAGTGTTGTATCAGCTTGTACTTTCATGGCATTCCCATGCAAACAGGGAAACCTGACTGACATGAATCCCCTGGGGCTCATTTCTCTGCATTTTCCCCAGGGACAGTGCTATGCTGCAACATGTGTGAGCACTTCTAGCCCAGGGTGCAGGGAGAAACTGAGCCAAGGGGACCATCTCTCCTGTTCCTGGCCTAGGAACAGGAGATTGGAGGTTCGGTGGTGTTTTAGTACTGGGAGATGTTTACATAGAAAGGGAAGATCTCAGTGATTGAAATCCAAAAGAAGACACACACGCAAAAAACCCAGAAAAAATATATCTACCTTTCTATCTACTCACAGCTTTAATATGCCACTTTTTGACATGTGCATTTCATGTGCATGTTCCAGACCTTCAGTGTAGACAGTGTTTAATGATTTCTGTACTGTCTATGTTTAGTCTACCTTTCAAGTAAAGCAATTTTCCATCAGTAGCTTAATAACTTATTAGATAAACACGTAAAAACACCCTAGATGCTTTTACTGTGAATATGTGAATATATGAATATACAGTAGTTTGTTCTTTGGAGACAGAAGATAAACCAATGCTGCTTCCTTCTTTTCTCTTTCCTTTTTTCTTTTCTTTTCTTTTCTTTTCTTTTCTTTTCTTTTCTTTTCTTTTCTTTTCTTTTCTTTTCTTTTCTTTTCTTTTCTTTTCTTTTCTTTTCT
This sequence comes from Grus americana, assembly GCF_028858705.1. NCBI lineage: Eukaryota > Metazoa > Chordata > Aves > Gruiformes > Gruidae > Grus > Grus americana. The sequence continues at coordinate 73,420,283 of NC_072891.1, read as the reverse complement.
TTTCTTTTCTTTTCTTTTCTTTTCTTTTCTTTTCTTTTCTTTTCTTTTCTTTTCTTTTCTTTTCTTTTTCTTTCTCTTTTCTTTTCTTTTCTTTTCTTTTCTTTTCTTTTCTTTTCTTTTCTTTTTCCTTTTCTTTTCTTTTTCCTTTTCTTTTCTTTTTCCTTTCCTTTCCTTTCCTTTCCTTTCCTTTCCTTTCCTTTCCTTTCCTTTCCTTTCCTTTCCTTTCCTTTCCTTTCCTTTCCTTTCCTTTCCTTTCCTTTCCTTTCCTTTTCCTTTCCTTTTCCTTTCCTTTTCCTTTCCTTTTCCTTTCCTTTCTTTTCTTTTCTTTTCCTTTCTTTTCTTTTCCTTTCTTTTCCTTTCTTTTCTTTTCCTTTCTTTTCTTTTCCCTTTTTTTTCTTTTTCTCTTTGCCTTCCAGATATATTTCAGCTCTATATTTATACCTACTTCATCTACAATAGATGAGAAGTAATAATGCACTGTCTCTTCGCATGGTATGGTGACAACCGAAGAGCTAAACACAGAAAACTCTGTCCTCTAAAGAATATGGGGCTGTATAATAACATTGCTGAATAATTTGATACTGTTAACAGGCTTTACATAATAAACAGTTATGAAATCCAAAAGTTCCTCACTAGCTATTTTCTCCTTTTCCGGTTTCAAACCAAAGACAATTCAGCCATTAAAACCAGTGGATGTAACTGCCTGTGTTCTGGTGGTGTTGAGTAGCTGTCTAGAGGGAGCTGGTAATGGTGACTAGCAGTTGTTCAAATTACAGCTGTGGAAACAGGAAATACTGGTTGTAATGTGCTGGTCACACTCCTTTAAGGAACCAGGTATAATCTGTGTCAGGATGGTGGAAACAAATCATTTCTCTTCATTCAGCAGCAACATTGGTAACTCTGCCCTTGCAATTCCCACTTGTGTACAAATAGCACTATGCTGGTCTTGAAACTGGACGTGGGTTCACTAACCTTCAACATGACTGAGTCAACTTTGAGCTGACCCCTAGCCAAATCTTAAGAAACTCATACAGGCACTGATGGCCTCAGATCAAAGTCATGAGGAAACAGAGCAGTTTCTGGGTTCATTTAAATCTAAAATTCAAAAGGATGAAACTTACATGAAATGAAATAGACCAAATATTTTAATTAACCCCTGTGGGAAATGCAGTAGAACTTCACACAACTCTGCAAGTAAAGCCACAGAATATGAATAAGGGATGTCCAAGCTACCAGTCTCAGAAAGCAATGTGAATTGCCCATTCCCATCAAGGATATTCAGGTTAGATAGATAGTTCAATTTATTTATATTGTGCATGAGAGCCTGCAGATATCCGCATATATAAACTTGATTTTGACAATGGTATTTACATATCCTGTAAGTATTGTATGCAAGTGATGTGATTGACTATAGCACGGCCTGTGTCTGTGTGGTACAATTTGATGAACAATGCCAATGCACATTTATAAAACTGTATATTAACTACTAAGATTTCCAGTACACTTACTATTCAGTATCAATCTCTTAAATGAAATTTTTACCATTTTATGGATATCAGGGACTGTCTGCATAATCCAAAAGCACAGGAAAAAGATAATCATCTGTCAGCAGGGGCTTCCTATATCTGCCATGTCCAGGTAGAAAAAGTGCACAAAGTTCTCACGGAATTTAAGCATTCTGGTATAGACAACAGGCAAGACAGAGGGTATGAAGGATCAGCACAGTTCTTAGTTGTTTTCACTGGGTGATATGGTGATCGTAGATGATGGTCCATTGATCATCTTGAGTGCTATCACACTCGTACAGGCACATACACACCAACCAGGTGATCAGGCCCAGTCAGCATGGCTTTATGAAAGGCAGGTCCTGCTTGACTAACCCGATCTTCTTCTATGACAAGGTGACCCACTTAGTGGATGAGGTAAAGGCTGTAGGTGTTGTCTACCTAGGCTTTAATAAAGCCTTTGACATTGTTCCCCACAGCATTCTCCTAGACAAACTGGCTGCTCATGGCTTGGACAGCTGTACTCTTCACTGGGTAAAAAACTGGCTGGATGGCCAAGCCCAAAGACTGGTGGTGAATGGAGTTAAATCTAGTTGGCGGCTGGTCAGAACTGGTATTCCCTCTGGCTCAGTACTGGGGTCAGTTCTGTTTAATATCTTTATCGATCTGGACGAGGGGATCAAGTGCACACTCATTAAATTTGCATACACCAGGTTGGGCAGGAGTATTGATCTGCTTGTGGGTAGGAAGGCTCTGCAGAGTGATCAGGACAGGCTGGATCAATGGGCTGAGGCCAACTGTATGAGGTTTAACAAGGCTCAGTGCTGGGTCCTGCACTTGGGTCACAACAACCCCATACAATGCCACAGGCTTGGGGAAGAGTGCCTGGAAAGCTACCCAGCAGAAAAGGACCTGTGGGTGTTGGTGGACAGCCGGCTGAATACGAGCCAACAGTGTGCCCAGGTGGCCAAGAAAGCCAACAGCATCCTTGCTTGTATCAGAAACAGTGTGGCCAGAAGGACTAGGAGAGTGATCGTCCCGCTGTACTTGGCACTGGTGAGGCCACACCTCAAATACTGTGTACAGTTTTGGGCCCCTCACTACAAGACAGACATTGAGCTGGTGGAGTGTGTCCGAAGGGCAACAAAGCTGGTCAAGGGACTGGAGCACAAGTCTTACAAGGAGTGGCTGAGGGAACTGGGGCTGTTTAGCCTGGAGTGGCTGAGGGGAGACCTTATCGCTCTCTACAACTACTTGAAAGGAGGTTGTACCCTGGTGGGTGTTGGTCTCTTCTCCCAAGTTACAAGTGATAGGACAAGAAGAAACTGCCTCAAGTTGAACCAGGGGAGGTTTAAATTAGATATTACGAAAAAATTCTTCACTGACAGGGTTATCAAGTACTAGACCATGCTGCCCAGGGAAGTGGTTGAGTCACCATCCCTGGAAGTATTTAAAAAATGCATAGATATGGCACTTAGGGACATGGTTTACTGGTAGACTTTGCAGTATTAGCTTAACAGTTAGACTTGATGATTTTAAAGGTCTTTTCCAACCAAAACAATTCTATGATTTCATGATTTATGTCTGGGAAGAAGCAGTGGGAGTTCATGAAGTCAACTACTCAACAGTGAAGTGCGGTGCTGCTTTTCAAACTGCCTGACTAAAGTCCACTCACAGATTCCCAAAGAAGAGTGAATCGATGGGCAGAAATAGAACAGCAAAAGGCAGCCTTGCAGTACTAGAGGTTCAGCCCTGATGGTGATTTTCTTCGAATATAACCCTTCCCACTGTCACACCAATGAGTTAGCAATTTCGTAAAATATTTTGATTCCTGCCTTGTCCTTTTTGTCTTCAACCTTGGGCACTGCCAGATGATTCCTTAGCCAAGAAAAAAGATCCTGTTAAACTCAAAAGGTTTAAAGCTTTGGAGTCTTCCCCCCCCGCCCCCACAGATGTGTCTTTGAGAAGGCATGGTCTTGATGTGAGTGGTATTGTTGCATTCTAATAATCTTCACACTGTAATTCCCAAAGGATTAACTCTCCAGCCATTTCATTTGTATCTCCTGTCTTTCTTGGCTATTTGAATTGTTCTCCTAAACGCTACATTAAGATGGAAAATAAAAAGTTTTCATAATGCATTTTAACAATGCAACTTGGAAAATGACTGACAGTAAGTTATAATAAAATAGCAGTGAATTCTTCTTTTGTTAAATCCAAGAATCTGCTCAGGAGAAGAAAGAAAGGGGGAAAAGAACCCCACATGGTAAGTTATCCTCACAATAAATACATGGGCTGAGGTGTCAAAAACTGTTCTGTTTGTGAAGGGAAGTATACTGCAGCTTCTCTACCCTGAATCCATACCTTGAATAATTTTTAATGTATTTATAATTTTAAAAAAATGAAGTTTTGAGTGGTTTTACAGATTTTGCTTTGCATGATTCTGATTAAAATGTATATTTTGCATGGGAACAGTCAGAAATACCAGAAAACTGAGCTGCACTGCTTTCAGCCCTGTAATTTTCTAACAATATTTGCTAAGTAAAAAATGGACACCAAAGAGATTTTGTGAAGTAAAAATGAACAAGTTCTTTATATTTCTGGATCATGTTTTATTAAATCAGGAGAACTATAAGTGAAATAGGTCACAGGGGGTTAGCTTGGATAGAGTCTCTGCAGTGAGCTTGCTCTGTGTCACGCACAGCAGACCTGAGGTGTCTAGGTGTTGCTACAGTGTAAACACAACACAATGGCATCTGCCAGCCCAAGCATAAAAAAAAGAATACAGGCTCTATACACACTATACTTTATTTATACAGCTCATTTTTAATGCAGCTAGGCCTTTGCATGCTATTGTTTTATATCACCTCTGGTAGGGAGTCAAATTTTCCAACTCAGTTGATAACACTAGCGTATTTCAAGTAAGTTTTCTTAAGAACTTACTATCTAGCGCTTTCTAATGCCTCTCAGAGTTGGACCAGTCAGTGAAGCTAAAGGATTACCTGCTTCCATTCTACTAGTAATGGCACTGCCCCATAAATACCAACATCCTGTGTGACAGTAGTAATCCACAATCTGCGTATCATGGATTTCAGTGAAGAAAACCTGTTATGTTTCTCCAGTATTGCAGCGGCCTAAACTTTGATTAAAGAAAGGCTAGAAATTAGCCTCAACACAATTAAGGTGAGTTCATGGTCAACGGAGTTTCCCTTTGGATTTCTGGCTGAAGGAGAAATTTTAAGAAAGTTTATCCTAATCTTAGAGGGTCATTTTAGGACCTTCAGAGCTATTCAGATGCCAAAATTCAGAGATAACTGTTCAAGTTTCAGTATGTAAAGACAAGCTCCTGTTCGTAATGAATACATCAGTACGTCAATATTACTATTGACTTCAGTGGAAACAGGAGTTGGGTTTAAAAGAAGAAAACTTTGACCTTAATTTGCCTTAAAATATTCTGTGGAATATAATATCACTTGCTGACCTAAACTGAATCTCAAAAATAAGAAGCAGTCATGTTACAGACATGCTTTGAATTATGTATGAAAAAACCAGACAAAAGAATGAAAGAGAACAAAAATAAAACCTAAAATTTAGTGAGAAAAGGAAAGTTTGAGAATTAGAGATGGATGCAAACCAAATTACTGGGAACATGAGTACACCTCACTTGGTCTGGCCCAATGTCTATCTGAGAGAAAGAACAAAACACTGGACACCTGAATGACATTAAAATAAAAGATCTAATTGAATTGTGTGGCATAAATCCAGCAAAATCTGAGCATCAGAACATTTCTAGAAAGTATGAATAGCTTGTGAAACATATAATGGCATGAGATATTGTTTCTACCTTTGTTAAACTAATCCTGTAATAAAAATATATGTAGTAATAGATGTCCACACATCAGATTTTTTGATGAATACATTTTTTTAAATGAAGTGGCAGAGATGCAATTCTCTTCATTCTTGCAATACTAGAGGTAAAAAAAAGGACAACTTTATTTATATGGATGTGAAGAGGTTTGGGTCTTTTTCCCCCTTTGAATTAGTTGCATGCTGGCCTAAGGAACTGAAAACTGAAAATAGAAAAGATAATTTTTACCTCCAGTTCACTAACTGTTGCCTTTCTTCAAACGTTGCTAAAACATCTAGTTTGGAAACTTATCCCAGAAACTATATGAACCCCCTAGCAATCAAGAAATTTACATCCATTGAATTTGGTTCCAAGAGGTCCAACACCATTTTCTACAGCTGCCACACAAAATTTTATTGTTGTTCAGCAATGTACTTACCTTCCTTTCTCTTTTAATTTGGTTTGAATCAATGTATTAGCCAAGGCTATACAAAGAAGGAAAGAGAAGATAAGAATGAGAAAATTCCTTTATTAAGATCTAAACCATGTTCAGTTAAAACCACACAAAACCAAGAAGGAACATCACAGTGCATTGCGAGTTAGCAATAATGTTATAAAATCTCTGCTTAAAATGTAGTAGCTCAGGGATAGCTATTCTTTTTGACATGAACCTAGAATATAGCCTACTCTGTCAATTAATCCATCCAACCTTTTTTCCTTTTAATCTTAAATGACTTCTCCCACTACATCACTTCCACCTCCAAACTCATCCCATCAAAAGGAAAAAGTACGATTTTAGAGCAGCAAAACTATCTTGTGTTATCAGATGATGAACAATTAGGAGGGAAGTACGTTATATTTTGCAGCATCAAAGACCACAAAAATCACAGAGACTACTATTCTATTGGCTAGAGTAGAAAGCTCTATTAGCATCAAGAGATTATTTTCTTTAACTGTAACAAGACTAGTGAGTTAGTTAGTTCTTATTTAGTGACAGCTAAAGAAAACATAATCAACAACTTATAGCTTCTGCAAGTCTAGTAGCCATTACTGTTGTTTTTTGTTGTTTTTCATTTTTTGTAATAATTTATGAATTTTCCTAAACAGTAAACTCAGTAACATACAGCAGTTGAACTAGTGAGTCTGTTTTAATGAAAGAACACCCTGTTCAAATCTGAACGGTTGGCATAAATTTGTGCTTTCCATTTGTGTCTCTATCATAAACATTTCACAGCTGGACTGTGAGTTAGGGAGGAGCTGTCTGCCTTAAGTGTGGAAATAGAATAGAAATGAAAATGGAAAACAAATAAATAAAACAAGTCAATGATCCCTCTTTCAAAGGTCCTTCTGAATGTCTGTTGCAACTGAAAATCTAATTCTTTTGTTTATTTTTATGACCCTTTAAGAAAGTGATACAAATCTTCATTTTTATTTTACATACAAAAATGTTGTAAAGGAATTGTGAAACATTAAAACATAACAAACTTTTGAAAAACTTTTAAATAAGAAATTTAATTTTTTTCAGCAAAGGTTTTCCATAACTTCTCCTGAATAAGTTCTTGGGAGAGATGTTTTCTGTAAAATAAATAAATAAATAAATTCCTATTTGTCAAAGTAGCCTGATTTGGCATGAAACAGTCTGGAGAAATGCTCTAACAAGGATTAAAATGGGATGTCAATGCAGTACCTGGTTTCCTAGTGTATTTCTATTTACTTAGAAGGGCAAGGTCTAACACTGAGTTATTCTCTGTGTTTTGTATCAACGATAGTCTTTATCTGTTATTTTCCACTTATGAACTTTCTCACAGTTTTTTATTTAAGCTCAGCAGAGCGTCAAATTGATTGATGACCTCAGCTCACATTGGCAGCGTGTTTAGCTGAAAGCATTACATGGCCTTCCTAAAGTTAGCCAGCTGCGTACCCTTTCTCAGCCTGTATGTAAATAGTATGTTTTATTCACACAGTTGTTACTAATGATGGATTATGCTATGCATATATCTGTTCCCCTTAGAGAGACAGCAAATTTGACTTTGTTTAATGTGAAAATTTATTTATATTGTGCAGAATTTAATTAAAGATATTTACACAGCAGGAGTACTAACAAAAGAAGAGCCAGGGAACCGATCTTATGTCACTTATATCTAAATATCAATGAATTTTACTGCCTTGGGGGAAAATGGTAGTTTATTAAAGAAAAATTTTCCATTAAAAAATTTCTTTAGGCTGAAGTGTGTGATTGATTCTACTTCACCAGTTTTAACCTTAAAAGACTAACTACAAATAAAAGCATTAAAAATCTCTGAATACTTTCCACATTAATTTTACCTATCTGTTTTTTATAATATGCATGCTGCTTCTATAAAACCAGTGTTCATGAGCAGCTGTGTACAACAATTAAAACTAAGTGGATCATTTGCATTCAGTTTTCATATATACTATTTGCCAAGAATTACCAATAATTTCTAATAGTAAGGTTTGTGTGAAGGGAATTAAAATTCAAAAAATCAAAATAAAAGATTCGTGTTTACAGTTGTTTTCTGTATTTATGAACTTCCTATTAACAAAACCATGTGTGTTTTACCCAAGTTATGTCTAACACAGTGCTGTGAATCTGTACAACTACCAGCCAGCAAGACATTCCATAAACAAATATTTTCAGGAGAAAATATCCATTCATTGAAAATGCAGGGTAGGGTCTATTTTCCCAAAGGTCTTGACATCTGGTATGAGGGGTGAGAGGGAAAGGAGGCTTTCTAAGCAATGAAGTATGCAATTTTGATATACTCTTTTTTGTACTGGTGTTTTAAAATCTCTTAAAATTTAAAGCTGATGTGTTCTATACCTACTTCATCATTAGAATTTTTGAGTTTGCACATCATGGTTTTGGTGAAGCAATCTTGGGAAACAGAATAAAAAAACCCCATCTTATAGCAATTATTTCTTGGCCAAGTCTAATTTTGACTGGATATGATAGTGTTTTGGAGTGGGAAGAGAGATTCTCTTCTGCAGGCTAGGTTGAATTCTTCCCCCACAAAAGTCTACTAATAGGGACATCATGGGATGTCTTTATCATATATATACACATCTTGCATTAATGAAATTGATGTTTGGAATAATTTCCTATGCAAAGGCTGATATAATACTGAAAAGAGCATTTCATGCCTATTTTAAAGTTTTACTGTCAACAGAGCAAGAGCAAAGTCCTCAGCAGCAAAGTCAGGGTATGATGCCAAGCATCCTCCGGTCCTCCTCTTTGCACAATGGAAGTTATAGGCATAGGACCTATCCTTGAAATAATAGTGTTTTAAGAGAAACACTAAAAAAAAAAAAAGGTAGGAGTATTCATACTGTCTTCATTTGCAACAATTTATGAAAGGGAATACAGATGATGATAAAGAATATGTCCCAGCTCACCTCTCCTGTGATTTACGTTGAGAGCACAGAGTATAGAGGTAGAATGTAATTTATCTGGAAATTCGCTCTTAAAAAAAAAAAAAAACAAAAAAAAAAAAAAAGCAGAAAAGCTGGAAATGCTTGTAAAGCTGTAATATTTTTTGCCATTATTAATGATTCTTACTGTACACAACAGTAGAAGTAAGTCTTCCTTTAATTAGAGGTCTTGCACCAGCTTGTTAATAAAGCAGTAACTGGTAACCATAAAATCACTGTGTTTGCAAGATGACAGAGTAGCTACCAGCAATTAACATTCTGTGCCTACAGCAATACATTTTCCAAGGAAATGCCCACCTGCCTAAAGCAAGTGTTATGGTACGCTACACTGGCAACTTGGGCCAGCTATGTCTCCACAAATGAAGGCATGCTACATTACAGAGCTGCTCTGTGGCAGTGGAGCCAATAGCTACAAGTGTTTTCTTCAGTAACTGAAGAGCATATCAGAGACAATGCTGACAACAAAATCAAGATCCATCAAGCAGCTTCATAAGAAAGAATATGATTAGCATCAACAATATATTGTCTTAAATTATTAGTAATTAGTATGGTATGCAGTTGTTGCTGTTCTATATAAGTTTACCAGATATGTAGCTGAAATATTCTTATCTGAAAATTCTGACTTCAGTCATAGGTTTTCCTTAGCTTTTCTCAGATCTATTTGCAAGGGGGCTTGCATGAAAGACAGAGATATTTTTTTACCAAGACCTCTAATGACAGAACTAGGGGCAACATTTTTAAGCTGAAATTGGGTAGAATGGGCATAAGGAAGAAATTTTTTATGATGAGGGTGGCGAAACACTAGAACAGGTTGCCCAAAGAAGTTGTGGATGCCCCATTGTTGGAAGTGTTCAAAGTCAGGTTGGATGGGTCCTTGAGCAAACTGATCTAGTGAAAGATGTCCCTGTCCATGGCAGGATAGTTGCACTAAATGATATTTGAAGGTTCCTTCCAACCCAAACCATTCTATAATTCTATGATTTAGTTTTTTGTGCAGAAGGCATCTTTCCAGAAGATGATTATGTTGTTTAGCTATCTAAACAGAGAGCTGGATTAGTACTTGCGGTTTGTGAGTGCTTTTTCCAGCAGCCTGATACGTGCTCTTAGAAAACTTGTTTCCTTTCACCTCATTAAAAAAAAAAAAAAAAAAAAAATCCTTCTATCTTAACCATTAAGGTCTAGAAAATTCCTTCTTGCTAGAAAGAAAAGAAAAAATTCTTGAATGCAAAAGTCGATTCTACTGACCTCTTAGTAGCAACTAGAACTGTTTCATGGCCAAACATCACTGAATACAGATAATCATGTTAGAAACCTGAATACATGAATAAAATCAGATATGGGATCCCCAAATTTTTTAGATTGAAATTATGTCTGAAGGGTAAGTCCCGCTGCCTTAAGCTACATCTGACCCACTTCATTTATTAGCAAGACAGTCTAAAATGGTGCTTTCCAAGGTGACAAGAAATGGCTGAGATCCTTCCTTCTTTGAGCCCCTTAGGGAAGCAGCCACCTTGGCTGCCATGCAGTGTTACTGGAATTGCACAGCAGTACTGCAAAGCAATCACTTGTGCTTGTATGCACAGACATGAAATCCCCAGGCCATAATACCCTGCTACGCCTCTGCCTTGTCTCCTGTAAGCTGCTCCTTCTTATCGGCTTTTGAACAGAGGTACTACCGACTCAATCAGGCTGCTGCCATAGCTAAATATGTAGACCACTCCAAGCCCTGTATTCAGTTCTCCCTGACTGGAAGAACACGCACTGGTTGTTGAAGCAATGATGAACAAACAAGTTACTCAAAAAGATGATGATATTCACTTATATATGTTCATTGATTTCCCATCTGGACATTCACAATTTTGAAGAAAAATTTCTTTTGCTCTGCCATTCGTGGATAGCTAATGGTTTAGAACCATGCCCAAAATCCATGCTTAAAATTTAATTAAGAAAAAATGACCCAATCTACTGTTTTGGTCTCAATGTGCAATACAGAGTGCAATACGTGCAGTGTGTGCCAACTCTGCAGCTGTGGGAAACAGGTGTCAGATTTGGGATGCCATCCCCAATCAGCCCCTACCCGCAACAGAAAACTGAACGCACCTTTTTCTGATGCGATGCAGAAAAACAAACAAGCAAACAAACAAACAAACAAAAAAGCCCAGAAAGACTGGTCTGGGGGACTGTGTTCTGCAGTTTGTCTCCCAGTGCCTCTTTGCAGTGGGTCACCCTGCCAGCTCTCTCTGTGTCACACAAGAAGACTTGGGCTTCCTGAGTAGCTGTCTACTGTTACCCCAAAGTTGAAATTTAGTTTGGTTAATGTGAAAATATAGCAGACAAGCACAGATCTGACCCCAAATTATATATGGAATCATGCCAGAATAAATCTTCAGTAAGGCTGTGTTAACCCTAGCAACTTTTAAGCCAGATATTCATTGTCAGTGATCACTTATTTGGAGCCCAGAGGAAGACAAATTATGTACATTCATTTACCATTCGTCACTACTTTATTATCTTTCATGCAACTTCAGATGATTATAATTACAAAATCCAGTTCTGCATCCTGTCTTGACTAGGCAAGGTCAAATAGGATTTGTTTACAGCTTTATGGCTGAAAAGGCTGTCATGCAAGCTGATTTTACGAAGTCATTCATTGAAAAAAAATCTGTAATATTTTTAAATGAAAATAAATAAGAGCACAATTTTGCAAAGTGAGAGTGTAAACCAGGTAGCTGGGAATCCATTTTAGGCTAACGTGGTTGGTTACTTAAAAGTATTCACATAAAAATTTAAACACTTGGGAAATTATGTCCCTAGAAGTACAGGCCATTCTTAAAGTAACATTTCAAAGTATTATTTGACTTAATTTGACTATATTAAGGGAAAGATGGTTGAAAGAAATTTGTCTAAAATTACTGTGTATTCTTATTTCAGCACTGACCCAGAAGTGAAAAGTTATTAATTTGTTCTTTATTTTAAAATTTTACTGCATCTGTAAGTACAACCTTGCCAGTATTTTAGTGCAGTTAGAGAAATAATTGTCTACATGGCAAACATATTTATGTTTTACATTTAAACAGTAATTAAAAAATGCAAAACCAGTTCTTCCTTTATTTCCAACCTGTATATCTTATCTAACTATCAATGCCACTTTTTCCATGAACATGACTCTTGGCAGAATTTCTTATTGAAATATAGTTGGGTCTTTAGGCCATAGAAGATATCACTATGAGTACATCTCAAAAACAAACAGAGAAACACAAAACAAAATAATTCCTAGCACTGTAACAGTAGATCCACTTGGTAAAACAAAGTGACCATTGAGATATTATGCCTCTGTTTGGGAGCAGTAGCAAAAGCCCACAGGTGAGTATAAGGGACTTGCTATGTTCCCCTACAAACAATTTCTGCAAACATAAATTGATAAATTTTCCAGGCCAGATGTTACATCATTTTGATGACATCAAAAAGTTCCTGCTTCATTGCACTTTCCTGTTATGTTCTTCAATCGAGTTATAAATTGCCCTTCACAAATTCCGGTAATAATTACTTCCATAAATTTTCCTTTCTGTGAAAATATTCTATTTGGAGTTCTAAGCTTTCTTTCTAAATATTTATTTGATTGTTCCTATTCCTCAGAGAGAAAATGGTTATTTATTTCTAACTGGCACTGTCTATACAATGTATTGACTTCTCCCACATCCCCTCAAATGCCTCTTTGTCAAGTGAAAGAGATGCAGTCTTCATATAGAAGCCCAGTATATCCGATCAATCTACAGCAACTATTTATTTTTTTAAGATTAGTAACCAGAACTTCATGTATACTTAAATTTTGAAGCATCATAATTATTCCTTTTTTCTACTATTTTTAATAAACATTCATAAAAATAATGAAAACATGAGAAAGATAACTTATAATAATTTTCCCTTTGAAAGACTCTAGAGTGGAGGCAAGATGTACTTTCGCCTTAGGCTAACTAATACATGTTAATTACCCAGAACAAAACAAACAGGAGAAAGCTGATTTTGTTTGTCTGTGACATAAATTTGGCTAAATTTAATCATACAAAGAAACAGAACTTAGGGGTTTTGGCCATATTTTAATCAAAAAACTTTTTCAATGATACTGATCTTTTATGAATTCATTTTTCTTTTTGCCAGATGCTTCTGTCAGATACAAAGTAAATAATGGGAAAGAAATTGTAATTTGAGGGTATTATCAACTATGTATTTTGATTTGTGTTTAAAGTCTCTCACAGTTCTATTTTTAGAAGGAAAAAGTGCTCAAAACTGAATTGAAGCATTTTTCTAGAGATTTACTTTTTAACTATGATCTACTTATTTTGGCTTAAACCAATTACCTGTTGGATCATTGTCAGAAAACTTAAAACTTTGATTTGGACAGATCTATTCTGACCTGGTTTTATTTTTATGCCACCATAAAAAAATATCAGTGCGACACCTCCAAGATGGTTGTACAGTGGGGCAGTTATTGCATAATTAATTTAGTTAATACCAGTCACGAGAGAATGAATGTTTTTAGAGAAGAGAGTTTCTCTCCAAAATGAGTAACTTAAAGCTCTTCATCAGTCTCAGCCTTTACTCATGTCCTGTCTGTCTGCACAGCACTTAAACAAAAAATGTAAAAAATAACAAGGTTCACGGACTATCTACATTATAAAAGTCCTGTTTGCAGATCAGCATTTTGTAAGCACTTCCCAAGCATAAAGAAAACCATCACATGACCTATGGTGGTAACGTGATCCATACTATGGGTGTGGCAATTATGTTATGGTATTTCTGAAGTAGAAAAGGAAACAGAAGAAAACACAAATAATTGAAAAAGTCTTGAAGGTTTTATAAAATGGTAAACTGGATTTTCTGATTATAACTTAACAGATATGTAATTATTAGCACAAAGGCTTGATCTTGGATATCTGTCTCTGATCTCTAAAACATAAGAATTGGTTCCCGATTTGCAAATTATCCTTCAAATGAGCATTAGAAGTACAATACCCTCACTTCATAAAAGCATGATTTATGCTTGTTTTGAACTCCAAGAATACTAATGATTCTGGTTTATGAATTAATGAACATACAAACACCCAAACCCATGCTCTTTCCCTGTGCCCTTGCACTGATTAGAAGACAGTGAAATTAGGTTGCAAACTGAAACAGCAATTAAAGGCAGGGCAACTCCATTTAAAGTTCTCATTTTAACTTAAAGCTGTTCTAGCTGTGCACCAAAAGGGAATGAAACACAGGGAAAAGTAGTTTGTGATCGCATAGTGAAATAGATGTTTACCATCTACCAATGTCTGCATTAAAAGATTGAAAGAAATCAGTGCCCATATATGGGCAAAAGGGAGAAAGTCATATTTCTCTATTATTTTAAGGTAAAGGTCAATGTAAATGTCGAAACCCTTTTTAAGAGGAGGCATTGACAGGGTTTCAATGAAGTTCATGGCAGTGCTGACCATCTCTGCTGCTAACAATTGCAGGGAAACCTGGATGATAAGCATGAGTGACTGGCTTTCCAGAAGAGTTAATAAAACATAAAACCTTTGCCAAAAAAGATATTTTCTTTTGACCCCCATATTGGGTTCAATCTTTTCACACTTGTAATATACTGGCACTATATAACATGACCAGTCAGAGTAGACTATATAATATGGCAGAGAAGCAAAAGGTCCAAGAAATGCTCCTGAATATTTACGTAAAATTATGCATTAATGAAGGATGAAGGCCAAAGAAAAAACACCTTCTGCTATGACCTGTGAGAAGAAGGGAAGAAAACGCACTACAGAGAAAATAGGTTGCCCTTTGTACCCCTTCCAGAACTGTACAGAAGTGTCTTCTGCAGTTCAACAAAGGCTCCCTAGGTAGCCAGAAATGATCAGTGATACCTAAAAGCTCTCCTCAAAATATTTTCAAATTTTTGAAAGGTCTCTTTTCAATGCTTTTGTCTACTATTTAGAGAAAGAAATGCCTGAAGATGCTATTGCAGTGAAATCTCTTTAAAAGTGTGTGACAAGGGTGGAGAAAGTGAGCAACAGCTGAAAAATGAACGAAATGAATACTTCCACCATTTAAAGGAATTAATGCAGGAAAATACTAAACAATAAACTAAGTCTTAAATATAAAAGAATTCTTCTTCATCTCCCCCCCTCCGCCCCAGGATTAGCATTTTGGAACACTATAAATTTAGTTTGTTTAACTGCTAATAAATGTAACAACCATAGTTTATTAAGGACTATAAGGACTAAGCCTATGAAAGACATTATATTCTCGCTGCAGTGTTTCCCATTGGCACGTAAGACATGGCTGGAAGACTCACAAAAGCCCTACACCTGCCTGGTCCTGCATGTCCTTTAAAGTATGGCTACAATGGTGGAAAGTCTTTCCTTCTCAGCAGTCTCAGTTTCAACTGAAAATAAACCTTATATGCATACAATGCAATCACATACACAGATGCATTTTACTAATCAAAAACCATACAGGTATTTTTCCGGGGTTTTTTTAACATTATTGCTGAATAAACTTAAGATCTGAGAATTATCTCAAAAAGAAAGATAAATAATTTGAAAACATAAAATATATTCAAAGTACAATGTGTTTACTTTAAAAGACCTCAGCCAAACAGAATCTTCAAATTATCTAGGTACTGCTTTCATTCAAAATTCATTGTTCTGCTAAATAGTTTTATTTGAGAAATCACAGAAGTTTCCTTCTGATTCCAGTAATCTTTTTTCTTACTGAGTATATTAAAAGCCCAGCATTTTAACCTGAAATACAGCATTAGAAGATTGTGTGAGGTAAGCATGGTACTGTACTTGAATTAGGACACTAGACAGCGTACTAAAGAGAGAACATACAGTAATGTCATCATAACTGTGTATGTGGGTTTTCCTTTGAAGAACCCAGACTTTCTCTTTATGCAGCAACCTCCAGAGTAAGACAGCATTTTGAAAATGAAACTCTCATCTGATTGAAAAGGAAAAATTCTTATTCTGATAGATGAAATTGCACTTTAACTGGAGTGATTCTCCTCTTCAGTCCTTACGGCAAGGCTCACAGCAGTCTCTATGGGCAGTTACTTTTGGAACCAGCACTAACATTTGGCTGGCACTTGTTTGCTCACAGGTACAGCACCAATCTTCCATGTCTAGCTCTGAGGTGAGCTGGTCAGGAGCACAAGTGGAAAGGCAACGCTACCCCATCGAGACCCCAACAGGGCAGATGCAGGCGTATGTCAAAGTTCTTCAGCGCACTTCAGCTTGGCTCACAAGTCCTTTGAAGTTAAGGGAACCTTTCATAGCTGAAGATGGAAAAAAACTAATGCCTTGGAACTTGCAGCACCCAGAGTTGCCCTCAGTGACTCTCAATCAAATCCCAATTATGTCCATGGGTTCACAAAATCCTGGAGCACCAGGGCTGAAATTGTTATTATTTATGTAACTGAAGGGAAAGAAATGAAAGACGGAAGGCGACAGCCCTCGGAGCAACCCTTTGCCTGACAGACACGCTGACTGCTCTCTGAGATTGCCTGCTTGCTGAAGGAAAGATGATCTCAAGGCAAAAGCTGAATTCAAACAGCGAGTGAACGTCCCAGAATCTGGTCAGTTCATAACAGAAAAATAAAGCTTTTCTGACTACCAGAAACTGTGTTTAGAGAAAAGAAGTCTGTCCTTTTTATTTAGTGAACTAGTATCCCCAATCCACTGTCACCATAAATCTTCTAACATTCAATTGCTATTGTACTTGAACTGAGCGAGCTGACTATTTAGTGACCCAGAAAATGTGTCATTCTCCACAGGATGCAGTTCTGCTAACCATTATCCATCTACCTGCTACTACGCACAAAACATACATTTTGCTGACTACAGCAACAATAAGTGTTTAATTCTATTTTATTTCTGCACATAGAATATCATCTTGGTAAAATTACTTCCTGTAATTAACATGCTCAGCAGAGCTGAGGAACTCTGTAATATGGTTAACTGAAGCTGGAATATTATCACATTACACAATTTACAACTTACAAACTGGAAGATCCTCACACCCAGAGTATGAAGTAGCCTTCATAGCTGTACAGTCCAAAAAATGTGAAGGAATTTTTAGTAGTCAGGATTAGAATCTTAATTCAAATGGATCAGGTGAATTAATTAGAATGGTTTCCACTCAAAGTTCCAAAGTCTTTTTTCTCCCCTGTGAGATTTACTCTTCTATTCTCTTCAGGTTCATCTATCTGTCATCTTGGTCAGTTTCCCCAAAATTGACTCTTATTGGAACCCCACTGGCACATCTTTTATACTACAACTTAATTTCACATTTCCTCTACAACCTGTCTTCTCTCTATTACCTCTGCTTTGAAACCCCTGATCACTTTCACCTTCACTGGCATGATTTTCACCTTTTGGGATGCTATGCAGCTTAAATGTTCTTCTCTAGCCCATCCACACAGCTGTGCTAAAAGTATTTTTTTCCCATGGGTTATCCAAGCATAAGAGGCATGATCTCACTTGCCTTCTTGGGCTGGTTTGGTTTTGCTGTTCTATATCACATTACTATTGTATTGCATACATGCATGATTATAGCGTACGCTACGGGTCCAATTGCTGTTTCAGACATCACAGGTTCATTGAAAAATTCTGAATAAAACTACAAATGCCACAGTTCTGTTTTGATAACAAGCAGCCCTGCTTCTCAAGGGTGCTGCTGTCTAATTATGAGGAGCTACATGATGCTAAGGGGTCGTTCATGAAAAAAAGGAAAGGAAAGTAAAAGAAAAAGGACACTCTGTAAATAACACACAGACATAGCTAGGCAGATAAATCTGGATGTGATCAACTGTGACATTTTGAGAAGAAATGAGAAGAGCCCATCATTAATAATAAATCCTCTGTAAAAGTGAGAGTGGTTTCCAAACACAAGTGGGCAAGGCAAACAAACCAAAAGAATAACGCTATACTTACTCTATTTATGTGTTTGGAGAAATATTAAAACAACTAGGCAGGGCACAAGATTAGGCATGATTTTAGAAATACATTACCACACCAGTAACTTCATTGGCTCTGGTATTTGCAAATATGTTAGTACTACCCGGGCACCTTGGTGCTGACAGGAGCTAGTAATCTGACTTGACTTAATTTATCATTCTAAGAGAAAACATTCAGTGGAAACACCACAACTATTGAAAACATACCACCAAATATTTGAAAACTATGCTGTGACTTGTAAAGAAACATATAGGCATAAGGTGCTTACAGAATTTTAAATCATGGGTCCTCACTTTTCTTCAGTACATCCAGTTGTAAGCACACTAGGGTTCTTGCACAAAGATGAAAAAGTTTGGTGCATTTTGTTTAAGTCTGAGGGGTTTTTTTACTTAAAAAAAAAATTAAGTAGCTGTTAGCATTCTATGAATATTGTAAATATCCATTTTTAAGTAGAAACAACATAGCTGTCCCTTTTTTTTCCCTCTCTCTTCATAACATTTGTTAAATAATTACTGATTTGCTAACACAGTGTAGGCGATCCTAGTATTTCATAACTGAAATTAAAATAAATGTATTTTGGCTCCTGGATACCATGTGAATGCACACTGCTTTAATGGCTGTCGCTGTATGTAACAATCTTCTCCCAGGTTTCAATATCTAGTATTTTTTTTAGGCAGAACAAAATTCAAGTTAAGAAGATGTTACAGGAATAAAAAAATCATTAACACCTTTACTTTGAAAATGTCCATGAATAATGTCAATGAATAAATGCAGCAATTTCCATCAAGTTTCTAATCAAAAACATTTTGAACTATTCCTCCCATAAGCTTCTCTGTAGAGTGAGTAGAATTTCCAAAACAGGTCTAAGGGCTATCATAATTTCTTGTAAATTAATATAACTCCAGTAATATCATGATTTACATTAGCTTAGGATATGGCCTTTAATTTTCATGGCAAACGATACGAATCTGACCTTGAAGAAAATCAGAGGTATAGGCAATGCATTAGGAATGGCACGTTTTTATATATGCATGAATATTGCAGAAATAGCTACTTTGTCTGATAATGCTGGGTCTTTGATTCTGAAAAGCATCACTGTTCTTCTAATGTCCAAACTAAAACTAAAACTAAAATCATACAGTCCTTGGTTCATTCCCATTTCTCCATTCCCTCCCTGTTCTGAATTGACCTTTATGTCTGACTGAGGCACTGATCTTCTTGTCTGACAAGACATCAAGAAACTGAAGTGGTGTCTGCTTTCTGCTTAATTTATATGAATATTTTTAGAGTGAATACATTTGAATAAATGGTATGGGAGAGCTCTCCTTTTCTTGTAGCAGATGAAGCTTACTAGCAGCTACTTTAAATCTTCCAATTAAAACTGCTTCAATTTTGTGTAGTTGTTTCCAAATAATTTTCCCCATTAGAAGATCAAATTTCAGGGGGGGAATAATTCCAGAAAGATTCCAAATCTATGCTCACATTTGCACAGGCAGAAACAGCCATGTGTAGGAAAAAATAAAATAAATGAATTTTGCACAGATTTATTTTGCATATTGATTGCAGTGAGAGAGTGGCCTTTGGAGCAGTATCAGTGTGCTTCAGAGACAGAACACCAGACTCAGTGCAGTGGCTCTACCTGAGCAAATTAGAGAATTCAAGAGTAATCTTCACGAAATCTTGATGACCCTCTGGGAAATTTGGAAGACTATTCTTTTTCTTAGCCTGTTAATTATATATTAAGAAAGGAACATGCTGCTTTTCTACCTCGAGATTTATCATTAAAATACTCATGTTCTACTGAGGTGATGTATTTTTTATTATTCCATATTTACTCCTCATCCTTCATGCTTTTGACTTTAAGAATGTGAAGACAGTAGAATTTCCTCTTGTGATATTGTTAATAATATTTACAGGGACACAAACCATTTTGGAAGAACTACTTGCAGAAAAATATCTCTTTCTGCCTTTGGGGTACCCATAGCTCCTTTTCCATATTCTAGGACAGCACACACACTGCTCTATGTGGCCTCTCCACTTGAATGCTTTCTCAAGACATGTCAAATTGTATTACTTTAAAGTTTTATCGACCTATAGTTCTCATTCACACGGCTGGGTGACCTGTTCTTCCTTGCACACTCAAGGGCTTTTTAATGGATTTGAGACAGAGCTCTCCCAGAGAGCTGGCAGGGCTCCTCATCACCCAGCACTTGGCCGTAGCTTTTCGACATCCTGTAGTTTTTGGATTTTCAGGCCTGAGGTCTCACCTGCATTGACATCCCCTGGCTGGCAGAAAGTCCTTCTGCACACAAGAGTAAAATGAGGCAGAACACATTGGTCTGCATGATTAAACTTATACGTATAGTGAGTCTGAGAATGATCTTCCAGTCTGAGGATGATTTAATTCACAGTGAGGCAGTAAACAAGAACGGAGTAAAGCTCTGAAACTCGTTATTCAAGAATGAGACTTAACATTCATGTCAAAATTTCTAGTAGTACTGACAAAATATACCAGACATCACAGCTGTATTAAAAATAGAGATTATATAAAAGAATTCAGAGTGTTAAACTGCGATCACCCATATATTTATTAAAAATTACTACATCAGCAAACTGCTGTTATATAACAGATTTTTTATGTTTCTTTTTTTGCCAGTGAGGAACTGAAAACACTTTTTGGCATGCAAATGCTTCTTCCAACATCACAATAAACCAACCCATTCAGTTCAGTTTTGGATAGTTACATACATTATCTTGATAAAGTCTCCTTTTACCTTTTATTATTACTGTAGCTCAAGTGTCACCCCTGTATTGACAGTAATAGTATACAAAGTTATTTCTTTTTTTCCTGCTCATATACTTTCTGATTAATGAAATGCAGCACAGTATTTTACTATGATGAGCTCTCAGTACAAAATTCCATACCAAAGATCAGGCTGCAATGCTGAAAATGCAAAATGGAAAGATTTAAGGATGCACAGTATGGTTGTGAGCGAGGCATGAAGGAAAGTCAAGGGAGGACTGAATCCATTATTTCAAGGAAGATGCACAATCTAAAATAGTGCATCATTTGTGACAGAAAATGGAAGCATATTGGCGTTGCTATTAAAAGGAGACAACAGATCTAGCTTTTCTTAAGGTGTCTTTATCTTCTGCAAAACATATGGCTGCAGAGCAGCCATATAACAGAACTTTGTAATGCAAAGAAATCCCCTTTGTATTTATGAATTTCTGTAACTTCACTTTCTCCAGCAGATTGCTTCTTGAAGATTTTGCTTAGCTTTGATTGACATTCTTACTTTTCAAAACCCAAGAACACTGAGGATAAGTATATCATTTCCGAACAGTAATTCTCGTCCCCTTCAAATGTAAACACCACCTGATGCTTGGGGGAGGCCAGGGAAGAAGCTGGACTGCCTTCACTGAATGAACCATGCTTCTCTCTAAATGAAGGTCTAGTTTGCTGTGCATCAGTTTTAAATATCTGTTCTTTATATTGGGAGTGTGGATGCCTACTGTCCCTACTCAACAACTTATTTCTGAACTTCATCTGGAAAACAAAGTCTGATATTCAATAAACATAAGGACTTCCAAATAATTCCTTACACTTTTTTAAAGTCCAATTAGAGAAAAGTATGCAGACCATCACATACGTAAGAGCTCAAGATAACACCCCAAAGGACTGAAATGGATTATTTTAGTTTATTCTGGTAGTTTTAAGGATCAGCAGATCTTGCAGCTACAGTGTAAGCAAAGATTTCTCTAACTGATTTCATGGCTGTGCATTTTGAATTTAGAAGAAGCCTGTATTTCTAAAAAGGAGTGGTGAGAATTAACTGAAAATCAGATTCCTTCAGGCTGTATAATCTGAGCACCCACAGCCACCAGTTACTTTTGAAGGCACTAGATGGAATTATCAGAGAGGAGTCAAGCACATGGATTAAAATAAATGGTTTAAACCTGAGGGGATCTACTATTTTTATTTACATACCACGTTGTATATATTTCTAGGCATTTCAACACAATTATTCAAATTTTCCTTTTCAGTTTGAAAAACAGTATCTTCTGGTCTTGAAAGCATAGCTGTTATAACAGCTTTTAATTATTTTCAGGGAGGCAGACCTGATAACACTGAGAAATTGGAGAATTTATATATATATATAACCAAACTTCATGTGAGTCCAGTACTTGTCTAGAAATATATATATATATATATATATGAACTGTAGTTCAGTGTTGTTTCAGAAGAAAAAAGGGAGAACAGTTCTTTGG
This sequence comes from Grus americana, assembly GCF_028858705.1. NCBI lineage: Eukaryota > Metazoa > Chordata > Aves > Gruiformes > Gruidae > Grus > Grus americana. Next base: position 73,398,216 of record NC_072891.1, on the reverse strand, counting down.
CCAGAGTCTTAAGAAACACTCTTAAAGGATTTCTAGTCCAAATAGCATTTACTAATCAGTAAAGGGACTATATGAAATGCTTAGAAAGAATTCCTGCACCCCAGTGCCAGGTGAGTTCATATTTGTCCAGGAAGAAAAATTACCTTAAATCAGAATTGGGCTCCTGGTATATAAAAATAACTGGTCTATTAGATTAGAGGACACCACCTCTAACCTAATTTTATTTTATTTTGAATGTCCCAAGCACAAAAATTATAAATTTTGCTCATGTGGAAAATTTCAGCTTATGGAGTACTGGCATCATTTCTCTTTAGAAAAGGAATACATATGTATGGACATATGTGGTGACACTCTGAAATAATCCTTTTTCTTTTTTTTTTTTTAAGTTCTGAAATAGAAAAAGATATTACACCTGTAGTGGCTCAGTGCCTTACATTAGCACTTAGTATTTTCTAGGTTAGTAAAGAAAAAGAAACATTCTTGAGATGCCTAAAAAACTACTCAGGAGTTTGGGATGGTTTTTGTTTGTACGCTAATGTGAAATCAAAAGTACAGAGAAAACTTTCACAGCATTAGCTTATGCAAATCCACTAATATGATGCACTATGCATTCCAAATTCACAATAAGAATGTTAGGAAAACAAGTTAAATAGGTGGTAATAAATCTTCTCAGAAGGAGGAAGACAAATGACAGAATGAAAGACAATTTGCTTCACAATAATTCCCCAAACCTGTTTAAAAAGAGAATGATCACATTGCAACTCTGAACCTACCTTTTTGGCTGATTAAAACCATCTCATTACCCCACAGAAGATCATCATCACAAAGATGTATTAGTCTATTCTCACTGGCAGTGACTTATTGCTAACTCCAAATTGAATATTGATGTTTTGCTATTGAAATGTCAATGCCAAAAATTATACATAACTCACTAGAATCAATGGCACCTTCAGATTTAATGACATCTACAACGAAAACCCAGTAAGTCAGAACAGGTTATTTTGGATAAAAAGTCATAACACTAGCTTTTTAGAAAAAATTTAAATGCTGTCAATTGTGTTTTAAAATATTGTATTATTTTTTGTACTGTTATCTTGCATAAGATACCAAGCTATCATATAGGACTAAGAAAGACCATCAGACGTGCATGCTGCTATGTCACGTATTGATGCTTTGGAAATTTTACTCATTGCCTTCACTGTCACTTCTTTAGCTGCCATTAAGCCACATATATTGCAATTCTGCAAGTTTTTAAGTACAAGCTTAAGTTTTCATTAAACACAATGCAACATAATAATGAAAATAGTGTTTAGGTTCTTGTAAAATTAAGGCTTTAGCCATCAGACTCCTGATTTCTAGATTTCTTTGCTTCTGCTGGATTTGCAAACTCAAGATAGACGAGGTCTATGTAACACATCATGAAATCTGGGGAGCTGCACCGACACCTCTTTGAAACACAACATCACCCACACTCTTCTGGCAAGTTCGATGGCTCAATGCCTAACCATCTGCATGGAAAATCATTGTGTTTGGGCTCTTCCTCACAGCTGGAATTTTTCTACTGTTTCTAGCGGATGAAAGAGAGCTGGTGAAAATGGCCAGCCTTTTTCAGTATTTACAAATGCCTTCCATCCTCAGAAGGTGCCTAGAAGGAAATGCTTCTACTTTTCTTTTTACAATAATCGCCCACATGTCGTAGCAGGGTTTTACTCACAGCAAAGGCTGATTCACCCTTTTTTCTCTACTTACTAAAGAAATACAATACATTAAAATGCACAGCCTTGGGGTTCAGCTTGTTAAATAAATGCTGAAGAGTAGAATATTCATTCTGGTTTAGGTGCTGGGAAGGCTGCTGATTTTATTTTTCAAAAGCGCCAATTTTCCACCTTGAATACACAGCTCATAGTGGCACTTCTGTCAAGAGGGGGTGATTCTTCTGCTCAGCACTCCATTTAAAAGCATGAATTTGGAGCAGCTTTTGCATAGCTTCTGGTTCAATTCTTTATAATATATAATAATAAAGCTTTTGAAAACCTTTTTTTCACCATGTGTAAAAGAGCTAGTTTCAATGGCAGAAAGATTCAGAGAGGAATGTTCTTTCCTATAGACAACTAAGACAACTTCAAAGATAAAATTCAGGGGGGGAACGAAGTCTCAGAGGAAAGAGAGTAATATTAAGCCTGGACACTTAACCAAAGCTGAGGAAGCTATTCTGGAACATATTTTTCTTGGCAGAATGAGCAGTTTTCCATGGTAACAAAATTAATTATCAAAACAAGCTAGTTTCCCTGATGTATTTTGAAACTCTAGAAAACTAAATTTTCCAAATATTTAACATGACTACCTTTCAACTATCACTATTAAGAGCTGTGTTGAAGAGCACTAATAAGAACCTCTCATTTTAAAAACTGTACAGCAATAAAGATTGTCAACCATAGTCAGGTACATCTGAAGAATTACCATCAGTTTCCCTTCCAATAAAATCACCAATAAACACAAAATACAGAGAATGTATCTTGACATAATAAATGCATCCACATTCAGATTGAAATCTTCAGGCTCAGCTTAATTGTTCTTTCACTGAGATTGATGCAAATATAGGGGCAATAACCCAGAAACTCACAAATAACCTGTATGTTGGCATCCTTTTCCTTTTGTCCTCAGAGGAAGGTGTGCTTGTTAACGAATCCAAAGCAATTCATTGCATTTATTTTAACTTATGAGTATTCTAATACAATTCACTGCTAAAAGTGCAGATGAAACACTAAGCAAGGGTATTTTCTTTAAAACGTAGAGATATTATAAGGTCATTTTAGTAATTGGAAACTGTAATAGTATAAAATTGCAATCAATTAAAATGGAACATTTACCTTGCAAAATCCAGGCTCCATAGATAGAAACAGGAAAGACAAAGAGTTTGCTACCAAGTTTTCCAGCTCCACTACTCGCTCACTAGAAAACAAGAAGAGGAAAATTTATTTAGACTTGTCGGTGGTAATGACCTTTTTCAAATGGTGATGTTTTTAGTGAAATTCCTTGACATGCTTTAGGATCATATTTAGCTCCTATACAAAAAGGAGCAGAAAGGATTGCCAGAGCTGTAAATGCCTCTGCTGAGGTAAATAGGGTTAGAGGCAAGTGAAAGCTCCTAATAATACCAAATAATAGTGTGCACTCACTGGCACTCAAGGGGAGCAGGCAACTGTGTTGCCTACAGTAGCTTAGAAAGCCATTTACTAAAGGTGAAACTGACAAAGCATTAAACCCAGAATGGAGACAAAGAAAAAAAAATTTAAAAAATCTTTTCAACAGTAGGATTAACCACTTGTCTCTGCTGGTGATTGAATTTGACACCTCTATAGCTTTCCCCATCCATATCTCCAACTCTACAGTAAGAAAGGAGATTTTTAGAACTGTATCCTCTTGCCATATTGAATTAAAATCTGAACTTTCCATTTATTTTAATGGGACATATGAAAAAACAACTGTCTTCAACAGTGAAGGCAGAGGATTTAAGAAAAGTTCTGACTCCTATGTTTGTCAGGACTAGAATAACCCCTGACAGAGCAAAAGAACTATAGATTACACAATAACTCAGAACAACACTGATAACAAAGACTAGTAATAACTGCGTATTTCAAAATTAATCTGAAAAAATGCAATGAACTCTTTTGATCAACATGCCTCCCTAAGCTTTTCAGAAAGACAAACCAAGAGAACAAAATTCTTTGGCTTCCTGCTGTATAGAAATTACTTTTCGAAGACGTTTCATAATGCCTGCACCTCTACATAAAGCACATTATGATCTGACAGAGATTATTCTGAAAACTAAAAACCAGCATATAAAAAGCAAGAAAAATATTACTTTAAAAGTATTATATAAACATAACACTGCAGTTATGGGAAAGATCACGTATGGTAAGTAAATACAAATTAATGGTGAAATATAATGTTTATCTAATTCTTGTTCAACTAACTTTTTATGTGCTGTACAAATACGTGGGTTAATTCAATCATTTTATATTATACGATATGCTCAATCACGGACGAAGTAAAGGGACCAACAGCTGAACTGCTGAGGGAATCTGTAACATAAGGAATTTATGCAATTTGCAGAAGGAGTCTTGGAAGGCAGCAAAGAGCTGCCAGCACTCCAGGCAGGACTGTCTCTGCAAAAGAAAGCTGCTTCCCTAGAGAAGAAGTCCAATTGCTCATTCACCAAAGCAATAGTTTTGGCATGAAATTTGCATCAATTCTCTATTATCTCCCTAGCATACAATTTTCAAGCCAGTTTACTTTGTGAAAAATAAAAACTTCATACACTATTCTTTTTTTTTTTTTTTTTTTTTTTAATGCATGGTCACAATGGGACCTAGCTGAAAATATTGTCCCCTCAAAATGATTATTTTGAAGAAGTGGAATGATTCAGCAAATTCTCTAGAAATCCATCTCTGGGGCTTCTGGGGCTCCTTTATGTGATTTGCTTGGCTTTCTGTTGTGCTGTATAAGCTGTTAGCATGACAAAATAAACAAACAAAACCCCCATGTTGCTCAGGTGAGGAGATAAACAGGCGTGGGCAGAAGGTTCACCTCAGAATTTTTTTGAACAATTGTCATGGAATAAAAACTTTAATTCTCCAATATTTTGCTGAAATTTGAACACCTCTGCAGACAGTCAGAAACTTAAGTATTTTCTTCTTTATGGAAACTCACATTCATGCCTAAATCTGATTGTACAGCTCTTATCTTTGTGTCTACCAGAGACAGAGACTAAGTGAAATATTTTGAAAGTCAAATGCTATCTTCTATTAATAAAGAGGTCAAATTATCATTTGAAGAAATGGAAATAACTAGCAATACAAGAAAGCAGGAAGAAAAAGCCACTGAGAGAAAATATATTGGATTGCCTGAATGCATTAGAATGACAAAAAAGGTGTTCTATTAACAGACAGAATTTCTAGACAGTTTATTTAACTTTTATCTTATTTTCTTTATTCCTGCTCTCTAACTAGATTGAAAATGCCTTATCTAGATGAAATCATAAGAAGTGTCAAAACACATAGCAACTGTAAAACAACTTATTTCTGAATGTAACTCTGAAGGTAGAAAACTTGGGCATGGAGGACTGAAGTTGAGAATGGGAAGATGGGGGAAAGCGGTTTTGTCTTTCTTGCTTACCATCCTACTCCATTTTTTATTGTCGATAAATTAAATTAATCTTCTCTAAATTGAGTCTGTTTTGCCCATGACATTAACACGTAAGTAATCTCCTGGTCCTTATCTCAACTCACAAGTTTTTCCATCTTATTTTCTCCCCCTGTCCTGTTGAGGAGGAGGAGTGAGAGACCAGCTGGGGGAAAGGCGGGTCTGGCAGCCAGCGAAGGTCAACCCACCACAGTTTCTCCACACGCTCCGGCAATTCTTCATTAAGGCAGACAGACAGAAGTGTCTACTCCTAATGAGCTATACTGTGCTAAAGCCAACATTATGAGGTTAAGTCAAAAACGCAATAGTATTTCAGTGCTGTTCTGTGGTGAAGGTTACAAGAGGAAAATTCTGCTTTGGTAACAGCAAATATTTGATCATTCAGTGCATGTGCTGTTATAATGATTAGGTCAGCTCAAGAAGGTGTGGGGTAAGCAAGTTGTTCTACAACTGCAATATCTTACTTCATTATTACTGGACCCTTTTATTTGTTTCAATAGTAAGGTATTTTCCTACAAAAGAAAACAGTGCTATTTTCAGAATGGCAGTCTTTCCATAGTGCTTTCCCACAGAAGCAGCAGTTCTTTCACACCATACTGGAAGAGTGTCTTGCAGTCTAAATATATATTCTACTGTAATGTGAAAGGTTTCTACACTGTATTGAATTCCTAAATTTATTATGTAGTATTAAGGTAAATAAAGAACATGCTCTGCTTTCATTACTGTGTAGGTTAAAGGAATAGGTTCAAAGCTAACTTATCTGGTGATTTTAATGGAGAAGGGGAAAAGCTTTATTTGACTTCATGGTAATATTTTTTTTTCAGGTTTTTCACTGCCTAAGGGGAATTGCAGCTATTTTTAATCTTGCCTTTTGTTACCTTGAATTCTTTTCCAACTAAATACAGAATAAAATTAGAATGAAAAAAACCATACAAATAAGCAAATCCACCATGTATCTGAAAATATGTTTCATTTCTTTTAAGATGATGCTGGAGAACTGCACAGTCTTACTAACCAACTGTGAAATTCAGTGTTGCTGCATGTAGAATGATATGCATGGGAAAAAAAGCACTCACATTAGATAAAAAGTACTGCGTTCTGATATCATCACCACCCCTCAGAAGTAAGATTTGGGAATCTTAGAAAGCAGATCTGCAAGGACATCAGGTTAATAGTCAAGAAAGCAAACCTGAATGATAAGAATTACTGTGAATGGAAGAGAGAAAAAATGGAAACTACTGAGAGACAAATGCAAGGGGAGGGGCTGCCATAATTTTCTACAAAATCTTTAGTGGTGCAGATAGTGCCCACTACAAGAACCAGTGGAAACTATACAACACCTAGCAGAATAAAAGTCCAAAATAAACAAAAATATGCATTTTATTCAAGGATTGTGCAGGGAAAACCCAGAACTTTTTGCCCCAGATGATGATGATCATCAAATTTTTGGAGGAAAAATCATCTGTGGGAACGCCCCTTAGGTAACTCAGGAATACTTTATCTAAACCTGTCTATTGCAACAGCTTTAGTGCAATCTCAATCAAGATGTTGCTTTAAGAAAGAGGACAACTGTCACAAAAATAATGCTGAGAGTATCACAATATCAAAACAAGAAGTCATCAAAACTAGAAGTCATCAAAACACACTACACAGGGCCAGCCTGAAGATATTAGATATTTCAGTTGGATTTTTTGAGCCACATGCCAGACATGTGAAATGAATTAAGATAGTTTTGCCCTAAAAGCATATAATAAACATGAGCATCATGAAAATAAGTTATGTATGTGACCTACATATTCTACAATACTGAAAACATTAAAGGCCACATAACTAACGTGTTGAGATGCAACACAACCAAAAAGCTGACTGCTTTAACTGTCAAACAATAAATATTTCAGATTTTTAAAAGGTTTCAAAATTCTATTAATAATATGAAGATCCTCCAGTTCTGTATCTTGACACCATAGTTAATTAGTTTTATATATATTTTACAGTAGGTTTTCAGGCATGAAATAATGAAATTCTTTAGATAATATAATTTTGTAAGGATAGTGGTCATATTTTTCCTCAAATTAAATCATCAACTTTTTTTTACAGATTACCAGAGATGTTACCCAATATGCACTGAGAACAGCAGTAGTTTCTTTTGTAAATCTATCATAGTTCAAAACATTATCTTAAAATATATGTTTCTTGTCAAGCATTAACGAATTGAACAAATAAAAATTTCCATATAAGCCTAAGGCGGGCAATGTTTTCTTTTTTTTTTTTTTTTTTAACAACAGATGTGTTAGATTGCTTGCAACACATATTAAGCTTAGAACCAGTTTTTTAGAAACCTAAATGAACTAGCTAATAAAAAAGTAAACCTTGTTGGATGCAGATATCATATTTTCCCTAAAAGCATATCTCAGAGACCTGGTATTGAAGGAATTAATTAAAAAAATCTGCTACACACTGAGGTCTGCAAACACAGCCTTTCAGAGTCAGCTTTACGAATAAGTATCAAAACTTTCCGAAACTTTACTGCTCTTAGCAGGGTTGCTAAGTTGTGTCAGACCACAGTAACCCACAGGCACCTATTTCTTCTGCTGACTCCATTCCACTCTCTCCAGCTAAGAGGAGTTTCAGAGTGACACAGTGGAAGTGTAGCTTTGTAAGAGTAGGCATTACGCTGAAATGCCCACTGCTTCCCATTTGCAGTTAAAGGGCACACTATACTCTGTAGACATGTAATTACATTTTAGCATTTCAGATCCTGCACAAGAAAATACTGGAAATAGAAACAACAGATGCTAAAGTTGACACAACTGAAAGTACCGAGTTTCAATTGCAGAAAAAGAGATTAAACTTCCTCTGGGGAAAAAAAAAAGCTTTCTAATTCTAAGGATAGTTTAGCACAGAAATGTAATGTCTATGGCAGTTGTGGAACCTCCAGTTCTTCTGTCATTATGAAACTTAGATAAACATCTGTTGGAAATGACATATATACAGCTAGAGGCAGCACTGGGGGAGGGGAGTGGGTTATATACTCTTAAGGACCCATTGGACTTATCTTTCATGATCCTTTCTATAATTTCTAATATTTTAACAATAGAAACTGGATATAGTCTTGGGTTCAGATTTTGTCATCTGACCTAAAATATACATCTCTCATCACTTTATTTCAGTTATCACAAGTGATCAAAAGTGAACTGAGGCAGTATTTTCAGGTTAAAAACCATGAGAAAGCTGAAAAAAAAATGGTTTACATTTCCCTTTTTAAATGTTGTCAAGAGTGATATGATCTTCAGTTACTACTATTTCTATTTTAATAATTATGTATTAGATTTTTGAAAACTAGTAAATTTCAGGTTTCTGAAGCCAAAGCATATATTATCTCATTTGCTTTGTAAAAAGCCCATTACACATTCATTGATGCTTTTGGTGAAAGTCAAAACAATGGATGCTGAGGCATTCTCCAATGAGAATTAAATTTTGTAATTTTCTTCATTTTTCATCATCATCATATAACCTTCAATTAGAATGAATGCTAACTTTAATGTTTAAGAACTACTATAGACAAAAGTGATATGAAAAAACTTATGGTGTTTGTAAAGTAAGTCCTTCAAAATATTTATTTCTTATGGTTCTCAAAAATTTACTCATTTTTTCGATAAAAGTCACAATAATTGTTCACTCTTTATCAAAATGCCACAAAAAAACCCCCACAAAATTAAAATTACCAAGAAATGAAAGCAAAAATATTGGAATCTAGGATAAATGTCAAAGTGTCACCTTGTGAAATCATAATAATCTGTTTGCCTGCTTTCAGTGTTTATTCTCTTTGCCAACAACAAGATTTTGCCATAATGACTACACAATTGTTAGTTTCATTACTCTACATACCATTCAAGTGCTATACATGTTTACAGCCCTCTACCAAAATCAAATTACATATATCTGGAAAGCAGAAGACAGTGTTATTTATGCCTTGACTATACATATATGTATCATCTATAGGGTTTTAGTTCATCTGTCCCATTCCAAACATAAAGGTAGTATTGACAAATGCCTACTACTCAAATCCCTCAGTCATCCCATCCCATCTACTTGCATGGTGGGTGAAATACTGTTTGGTGTGTTACACATCAGTAGAATTACAACTATTAAGAATTGCCTAATGACAGAAAAATGTTCTGAATATTTCTTGCAATGAACCGCGTCGTCAACTCACTTCTGGTAATCTGTGACACCACCACATGACTCATATAGGTTCCCTTACAGTTGTGAAATGCTTCACGGTGGACCAGTGTTCTGGGAACCACTCTTGATTTAATTTTGTTTAAAATTGTGGAGGCATTTAGGAGTAAGTAATAGCTGAAATTACTGTGTCAACTTCTTTTTATGAGAAATTGTCTCTTTTTATCATTGATATCAGGAGGACACACAGTCTTTTCTGAACCAGAGACTTGACAAAACTACATTAGATAAGAATTCAAAATTGCCATTCAGAGTAACACAGAGTTAGGGACACAGCTTGAACATGTCACACTGAACTGGATAAGCACAACGTGAACATCTAGAATGACCAGTACTCACTTGCACCATTTGACATTCAGTCATCACTACTAATTGTAGGTTTCATTCATACAAAGTTTGACAGTCAGCTTTATTTTGCTGCATGATAGTTCAAAGAAATCACTCTGACAGGAAAAAAGGAGTTAATGAAATTATATGATGTAGTACTGAACTGTTGAAACAGTCCATTTTATAATCTCTCAGCTCAGCAAATAGGATTTGTCATGAGAAAAAGTGAAGGAATAAGACCTTTATTCACAAATGTTTACCATTTCAGACAGATATGTGCTGAGACAAGAAGAGATGAGAAGTTACAAGAACAGGAATCAGGAAAACATGCATTTGTTTGAGCATAAGTCCAATGGTACTTTCGTATTTTCTGCAGGTGGCCATAATCTTTGTTTTTCAGGTGCCTTCCACCTCTGTAGTTTGCCTGCCTCTATTGCAACATTGCTTTCTGTGATGTAATGCTAATTTCTTGTGGAACAATGAATATTTAGTTTTGTGCCGTTCAAAAACAAGGTTAACGTACTCTCAGAACTTAAAGACAAATTCATTAAAAGTAGGTGTAATTTCAACAACACCTAAAAGTAGGCTTAGCACATAGTTACAACAATCAACATGAGACAGCAAATCCTACAGTTAAGCTACTGTTTGTTAGCTTTTGTGGGTAAGTATGTTTAATCTTTTATTTGTTACTCAGAGTGACCCTGCATCTCTTCTAGGTCAGAGAAAGGCACGAAATATGTGTCATGCTTCCATGGATGCTATTTGCTTTAGCCAGGGATACACAAAGCAATTTCAGTGCCAGTGGTATGGCTTAACGATATCACAAAGTGCTGCTAAAATCCATGGGGATTACCAAAGAAGGAAGAACCAATCAAGGAATTACGTTGCTTACTGCTTCTCTGGCATACTCTGAAACAAATTTGAACTGTCTCTGAGATTTCCTCTTTCCCTTCCACAGCCAGGATTTCTCCTTATTCATAGTCACCTACAGAAACAAGTGCCTGAATTAAAAAAGTTACACCTATAAAATAAGGCAGCACTCCAGCATGCATACATAAGAGGTACTTCATTTTATAGCTGTAATCTACCCCTAATGTAATTGATATCTTTTAGCAATATAAAAGAGAATATAGAACTGTCACTATAACTAAATCAACTTTATATGAATGTTCTTATACTAAAGCAAAATGTTATTTGACTTTGCACTTGTAACTTGATGGATGATTCAAGTGCGGACCTGATTCATTTTAGAGGAGTGTGTTTATAAAACACACCACATTCATCTTCAGATTGGGAAACTGAGCTCTTGCCCTGAAGGTTTGTAGTAATCTTAAAAGAATTGTAGTCTGGAAAAGAGTACCAATACATTTATGCTTTCCTTAACCTTTGGCAACATTACTTTCAGGGTAAGAGCTCTAGCAGCAAATATTTTGTTATATAGTCAGAGCTCGGTGCAGCTAGTGAAGCAAATCAAAACACTCTAAACTCCAGATGCTTCATTTCATGAATTCACCCCAAAGCAAACAGATTACCATCTGGGCATATGGAACAGAAAGATAAAATATACACTTAGAGTAGTCTGTGTTTGTGTGTGTGTAGTTTGAGTTCAGTATATCAGTATAGGAATTACATTATTTTAAGAGCTAACATACTATGAATTAGAAATGTTTTCTACCTGAATAGTATTTGAGATATTACTGAGATGCTGAGCTGATATTTTGGATGAAATGTAATATACTTTAATTCAGCTGATAAACAGTCCACCAACATAAAAAATTTTGACCCACCAACATTGATAACATCTGGACTAGTGATTTATTTTTCCAATTATTGTTCTTCATTTCAGACATTCAGAAAAAATATTGAGGCTATTTAAAGCATATTATTTCAGAAAACGAACTGTAACTGCCCAGACAAATGGAAGTCATTTCCCTGAGCAGATTTTACAACCCATTTTCTTATCTTCAAACAGGTTAAAAGCTCATCCTATAAATATATACAAGCAGATCATAAACTCTTCCCCCATGATTTCTACCTATATGCACTTCAACTTTCTTAAAAACCTGAAGTTCTTTCACAGGGTTTTGAACACCTATTATGAAATTTTGGACACACTGAAGACCATGAAGAAGAACTCCCACCAATTCCAGCTGAGTTTATACTTCACGTTTTAAGTTATTTTGCCACAGAAATATATTTTATTGCAGCGAATAGCCTGAAATGTATGGAATCATGCAGACAGAAGCTTTTCATGCAATTTTGCACCATGGATGTACTTACTGTCTGCAGCACAGGGCAAAGGCAGCAACAAATGTTGTCTGAGGAGTGAACTCGATTTGGGAAACAAGACAGCCACTTTTCCTGGACTCAAAAACTCCCAGCAAAGCCAACCTGGATGCAGATGTTCTCCACTGTCATGCCAGACAAAGAACTCATAGGAATCATGACACCAGGATGAAAAGGTTTCAGGCAGAGTCACTTTTGAGTTCACTGGTTTATTACTGCAGGTACACTGGGTTTGAGCTAATTCCTCTGGAATCTCTACCAGTGCTCTGGGTGCTGTATTAGGAGAGATGTTTTCTACTTGGGAAATGCAGAGATCCTATTCATATCCCTACTGCGTTTACAATAATATAATCCCTGCAAATTCCCTGGTGATTATGTTGTTAACTCCCCTCGCATTCCTACAAGAGACTGCCACAGGTTCAGATGAATTTTGTTCATCTTTGCAGTGTATACTGCGTATTTCTTGAGTTTATGTCCATTACGTTTAGTATAAGCCAGCATTAACATGTGGCTAATTCTACTGGAATCAAATACTAAAATAGGATGCTGAAGTTTCCATTCTATGCTAATCTGAGACCTCTTCCTCCAGGGTTGGTTTTGTTTTTTTTTTTAATACTAACATAATCTCTACTAGGGATTATCTACTTGGGAACTTTTTCATCCCTTATTTTCAGTAAATTCTCAGAAATTCTGGTCTTTGTTATATTTGTTCAGATTCACTTTGAACTTTCAAATGAAATAGACTCACAGATCTGGAAAAGACTATAGTATATTTTCAAGCCCCAAGGAAAAAGAAACACTACACTAAATCCACAATTTCCATCCCTGACCTTCTAAAGACAAATGTATTCAAGGCTATGAGACTGACCTCACAATGTGAGACAGGTTTGTAGACTTTTAATGACACTGACTGGCATGGGAACAGGTTTGCATGTTACAGATCTTGTGTTCTGTAGAGATGATACCCACTATCATTTTTGAGCTGGCTGTTGCAATACTAATTTGGTGGGTTGCAACTCTATAGCTAAATTGGCAGCTTTCTTCCCCCCTTTATGGAAGACAAGAAAAATGCCAAAGATGAGCATGACCTATTGAAAAACTGTTAAGAAGCAGATGGGAGATTTATCCAAACGTATCCGCAACTAAGAGAAATTGAATGAACTGTATGGTAGCTTAAGGTTGTTATTCTTTACTAGAAGTGAAGAAATTTCTTCTTTTTAATCTCAAACATGGCTTCTCAAAATTAAAAAGAATATAAAAGTGCCAAAAAGTCTATCAGGAAATTTGATGACTCCTTTGTTGTTTCAACATTTCTAATCAAAACTAAAAGATAGAACTTTTACCAGAGAAGTATGTTTCCTTTCAGGTCATCAACATAATCTGTCAGTGCTAAATTAAAATTAAAACTTTTTTTTTTTAAACACTGTACTGTGTTCTTAATGTTGTATTGATTCTGTCTCCTGTTCTTCTCAATGGGCAAGACATTTGACTGCCCATTAAGTACTCAGAGCTATTTAACTCCCATAATTAAACAAATTTATACAAACGCAAGTCTAATCCAGAGTACCCTGTTCACATCTAGAATGCAATTGAATCAGAACTAGATTTGCATCCCTTATATGGCATTGCATTCACGGTGGGAAATACAAACTAACACTTAGGTAAGTCAAAAGAAACTTTCATTTTAATTCAATGAATTAAAGCATTTTGATTCCAATTAAAGTGGGTGATGAACTACTTAATTTAAACTTTAGAATGGAAAGATTAAGATAATAATGAATTGACTTTTTTTTCAAGAAAGAATGATTCTGATCTGATAAAAATTATTCCTTATTTAAAAATTCACAACCATGGCATTTGAGCAAGTATTAACATTTCCAAAGGTTCTCCACAGAAATGCATACTTTACAGTATATAATTCAGAGGTTGGACTTTGAAAAGAATATTTAGGTTTGATGATATTTATTAGAAAACTATTTAGTAATCCCTAATTTCAAATTAAAAAAAAAGGCTAAAAGTACAAATGGAGTTTTCAAACTATAAATACAAACTTGTAAACATCTTAGTTTTACTTATGTGCTCATCGTGTTTTGATTTCATAGCAAGAGCTCTATATATGAAGAATGTGAGCATGCTGGTCCCCTACTCTACAGCATTTCACAGTTTGTTTCTTTTTTTAAAAAAAAAAGTAGATAAATTTCATTGGAAAAATAGAATCTATAAAAACTTTCTCAGATATATTAACAACCAAGAAGGTATCAGTTGGAATTCTGCATTCATTTATCTTTTTCCTAGTAACTTGTACTCAACAAAGCATTTCCATCTTCTACAAAATTTGATTTAGTGAGAAGGGGAGAAAATCCTCAGTGAAATAAATAAAGATGACTTGTCTCTAAATGTGCAGAGAAAACGTTTGATCTTTCCTCCCTTTTTTTACACAAAGGACACAATATTTTCCAGAAGATTTTTGTGAAGTTTGACACTGGTTTGTTTTTTGTTTTAACTATTATTATAATTTAAGAGATACAACAAAACCAACAGTTTTTCTTAAGAAAGAAAGCAAGCCATAAAGATTTACATCTATTGAGAGCTAAAAGTTAATAAGGTCCTGGGAGAATTAAGTCAGTAACTGTGAACTTAAGACTTGACAACCAGGATAAGCAACCTCTGAAATATGTGTCTTCTGCCTATCTGTGCTCTACTGCTTCAAACTGTTTCCTTTCTCTCAATCAGAAAGGATTTAATGTAGAAACTTTGAGAGAAAATTTTAGATACACTAAAAGGGACAGGACACCCTCCTCCTTTCCCCCAGCTATAGGCATGGCATTACTGCAATAGCTGAAGAACAGCAGCAGCTATCGAGGCTGGAATTTTTCAAGGAAGATATCTATATACCATAATTATATTTTACCTATGTTTACTAGCAAAGGTGTATGTTCAGCTGAGAGCATTAACCTTGTTCACCTACAATCTTCTATAGTGAGTCACAAATTTAAAAAGCTCAAGATATGCTTGCAAATGCATCATGGCTCATTTTAAAGGCAATAGCAAACTGTAAGTGCGTAGAATTGTAGAAAGAAACTATTCTGATCTACTGAATAAACTTTAATTAGCAACATAAAATATGTGTTAATCATTCGGTTCCATTAAGAAATTACATGGAAGTCCATCACTGCCAACAGCCACAGTCTGAACTTATTACTTTGTAACGGCCTAAGGGGGTAGTGACAGACCACTGTGTAACCTAAAATTAAAAGCTATTTCTCCTTAAGTGATATGATTTCCTTGATCAGTACATATCACTTTCTTCATGCCATTTAGCTTTGCTAAGGGTATTTTCAAATCATGTGAATATTTGCTTCCATGGACTTGAACCTTCTGTACATTTTCATTTTTTCTGGAGTAAAGTCAGCAGTCTAAAATAAGAATTTGCAGAATTAGGCTCAGAAAAAGGCATTTTAATGTAAGATATAGCAGATGGTATTCCAAGTCGATGTTAGCCATTTGATTTCTTTCGTATAAAGGTAGCTAAAACAGGTGATATGTAAGAGGGTTCATGGCTCAGAAGAATAACCACTGGAGGCAGTAATCAGTGGGTAAACAAGCTTTTCATTTTAAGAGACTCTGGATATTATGGCCATATAAGATGTGACTGAAAAAGGGAAAAAGAAGCATTGTCTAAGGCATAGTTTGGTGGCTGCTGTCAGGATACAGAAAAGTATTAATTCCCTTAAAAAATATTGAGTATATTAGTTGCATTGTTGTAACAAAACATGCAGCTGTAACCCTGGAAGAGACTACCTGTTATGGCTATTTCATGTCCAAGAAGTTTTGCAAAACTACCATACTTTCTGCCTTTTTTGCTTGTAAAGAGTCAATAGGGTTTCTTAGATATTTGGAAAATTTTGGGAGGAACAGGGCCGGTATTCTCCACATCTTTCATATCTGAATCCTTAGGGACAAAATTTGAACCCATGCAAAGATCATACAGAAGACTGACCACATCTAACATCCATGATCAACTTGACCGACAAGAAAAATTTAAGTAAAGAGCTGTTCACTGGTATTCTTTTATACAAATAAATATGTAGGTTTAGTACTTTTCTATAAAACCATTATTTTTGTTTGTTTAGCCTCATTAAAAAAAAAGACTACAAGAGAGTGATTGTACAACAGCAAAACTAGAAAGCACATTACCTTCACAGAGAGGAAGCTATGCCATCTGCTTAACATTTGTATAAGTAAAAATAAGTGGGTTTATGCCGTTGCTGTTTTTTCTGTCACTATGTATGAAAAGCTAATACTACTATCAGTATACCTGTGTTTAAAACAAAATAATGATTAATTTTACAAAATATTATTGGGCATTGTTTTCCTCGTGACAAATAAACATGGTTTTATCAACTTGTAATGATTTAGGTAATCCATAGGCATCCTCTTTGTGGTATATATTTTACCTTGTACCAAGGCTACACACTGAGATTGGCTTCCCCACATTACCTAGAAGAAACAGAAATGAACTGAGACTCAGTGATTGACACAACTTCGCAGTTAAGGGTATCTTTCCATTGCTAATAAAGCGTAACAAGCAGTGCTGTTGCTGTTCTATTGCTGATTCATATCAACTGTGATATGAAGCAGAACACTTAGGTAAGGAATGACTAACTTTTTGGTCAAGGTTGTATTTTTCGGTCACAATGCCACTAGACATTTCAGCAGCTTATTTAGCCATATATGAATGACTCAGATGTTAAGGCATAGAAAAATATAACCCCCCCTTTTTAAGCATATCAATTTAATAAAGAAAAAGTTTAAAATATAATAAAACAGAGACTTACTGACTTTTGCCAAATCTTAATTATAGAGTTCCATTATTTTCCATAATTAATTTACAGTTGAATAGTGTCTCTAACAGGACATGCAAATCAGAACTACGATGCTGTGCAGAATTCCAATCACGGTTGAAAGCCCACAATATGCCAAAATAAAGAAACCCTGCTGAAAACATTTTAATGTGAAGCAAAAAAAAAAAAAGTTTTAAAAACCCAGTTCAAATTCTGTGTGCTTGCAAAAAGAACTCAGAGACTCCATTTCTTTTTATAATTTTTAAAACAAGCTGCTTTGGCATCATATCAGACAATAGAACATTGTCTAGTATAATTCTCTACAAATCATGTGGATCTACATAAAATGATTGCTATGTACTTAGATTTTGTACCAGAACTGCAGTACTTATTGCAGTGAACAAACACACATATTAAAAACATGCTGGAGTTAACCTATGGGTATTCAAAACCTCTGGGTATTCAAAAATGCATGAAAAATGGAAGATATTTCTTTGTGTATAAAGAACAGTGAGATTCACAGTAAGCAAGTTTTTATTCACAGTTCCTTCCCAGCAATCAGTGCCATTTGCACCTTCCAGGGGCTGTTTTGCTTCTGAAGATTTATGAATAAAATCCAGAAGCTGAAGCAAGCTTTAAGAAGTTACCGAGGCTAAAAAAGAAAGCAACCCCCCTGCCCAGTTTTCTTCCTAGTTTTCTTATCTGCCTCAAGGAGAGAGAGGCCCAAACAAGTATGGGAACTGTGTGAACATCCTACAGAGCAAAGTGAGAAAAATGAAGATGACCAACAGTCAGTCCTGATGCATCATTGTTTCATGATATTCTGTTAAAGAGGAATCTCTGTTAAAAAGAGATTTATAGCAAGCAGTATGTGGGAAAAGCATGAAAATGCATACACAGAAGTAAGTCAACTAACTCTCTAAGTGTGACTGGGCTGAGCATTAACAACAAGCCAACATCCCCCAGCATTACAGAAGGCAAAGGCAGGGACTGGGAGAATGCAGAACCGCCCACTGTAGGAGAAGGTCAGGTTCATGAATATCTAAGGAACCTGAAGGTGCACAAGTCCATGGGACCTGATGAGTTGCATCCGCAGGTCTTGACGGAACTGGCAGACGAACTCGCCATCATATTTGAGAAGTCCTGCCAGTCTGGCAAAGTTCCCACCAACTGGAAGAGGGGGAACATAACCCCCATTTTTAAGAAGGGAAAAAAGGAAGACCCAGGGAACTACAGGCCAGTCAGTCTCACCGCTGTGCCTGGCAAGATTATGGAGCAAATCCTTCTGGAGACTATGCGCAGGCACGTGGAAAATAAGGAGGTGACTGGTGACAGCCAACATGGCTTCACTAAGGGCAAATCGTGCCTGACAAACTTGGTGGCCTTCTATGGTGGGGTTACAGCGTTGGTGGACAAGGGAAGGGCAACTGACATCATCTACCTGGACTCATGCAAGGCATTTGACACTGTCCCACACGACATCCTTCTCTCTACATTGGAGAGACATGGATTTCATGGATGGACCACTCGGTGGATAAGGAATTGGCTGGATGATTGCATTCAAAGAACTGTGGTCAATGGCTCAATGTCCAAGTGGAGAACAATGATGAGTGGCGTCCCTTAGGGGTCGGTACTGGGACCGGCACTGTTTAATATCTTGGTTGGCGACGTGGACAGTTGGATCAAGTGCACCCTCAGCAAGTTTGCCGACGACACCAAGCTGTGTGGTGTGGTCGACACGCTGGAGGGAAGGGATGCCATCCAGAGGGACTTTGACAGGCTGGAGAGGTGGGCCCGTGCGAACCGCATGAAGTTCAAGAAGGCCAAGTGCAAGGTCCTGCACTTGGGTTCGCACAGTCCCAAGCACGACTATAGGCTGGGCAAGGAATGGATTGAGAGCAGCCCTGAGGAGAAGGACTTGAGGGTATTGATTGATGGGAAGCTCAACATGAGCAGGCAATGTGCGCTTGCAGCCCAGAAAGCCAACCGTGTCCTGGGCTGCATCAAAAGAGGTGTGACCAGCAGGTCGAGGGAGGTGATCCTGCCCCTCTACTCCACTCTGGTGAGACCCCACCTGCAGTACTGCATCCTGCTCTGGGGTCCCCAGTACAAGAGAGACATAGAGCTGTTGGAGCGAGTCCAGAGGAGGGCCACGAAGCTGATCAGAGGGCTGGAGCATCTCTCCTGTGAGGACAGGCTGAGAGAGTTGGGATTGTTCAGCCTGGAGAAAAGGCGGCTCTGGGGAGATCTAGTTGCGGCCTTCCAGTACCTGAAGGGGCCTACAGGAAAGCTGGTGAGGGACTGTTTATCAGGGAGTGTAGTGACAGGACAAGGGGTAATGGGTTTAAGCTGAAGGAGGGTCGATTTAGATTAGATGTTAGAAAGAAATTCTTTACTGGTAGATGATGAGGTGCTGGAACAGGTTGCCCAGAGAGGTTGTGGATGCCCCATCCCTGGAAGTGTTTAAGACCAGGTTGGATGGGGCTTTGGGGAATGTGGTCTAGTGGAGGGTGTCCCTGCCCATAGCAGGTGGGTTGGAAATAGATGATCTTCCAACCCAAACCATTCCATGATTCTATGAGTCTATGATTACGGTACAAACTTCAAAATGGAAGAAGGTGAAGATGTGTTAAGGTTTTCTGCTAAGTGTAAAATCAGAAAACCTGTTTAATAGTGTGATGTGAGTTCAGAGACTATGTTTTATTTTCAGCATCATATATACTATTTCAAGAAGTATAATGAGAAAAAAAAATCTGTTAGCAGACCTGTAGCAAAAACCTATGGTGGCTCTGAAAGAGACTGCAAAGCATAGGGAGAAGTGCAGAAGAATAAAGAGTAACAAAAGCCCTTGTGATTGTGGCACTGGAGAAATGCAAAACATGAGTAAGAGCAGCAGTGAGGGAGAAGCTTTTGAGTAAGTGAAAGGAGCAGCCAACAGAGTGTTCGTACTGCCAAGTCAGCTGCACCTAAATCAAGTTTTAATGTCCAGACAGATTTAATAATCTCAGACTGTAAGTAAAGATTACTGCAAGAGAGGAAACTAATTAGCTGCACTACCAGCTTCCTCTCCACAGGAAAGCATCATAGAATCATAGAATGGTTTGGGTCAGAACGGACCTTTAAAGATCATTTAGTTCAACCCCCCTGCCATGGACAGGGACATCTTTCACTAGATCAGGTTGCTTAAAGCCCCATCCAACCTGACTTAGAACACTTCCAATGATGGGGCAAGCAGAAAATTTCTGGGCAACCTATTTCAGTGTCTCACTGAAATTCTAAAAAAAATTCTTCCTTATATCCAATCTAGGTCTACCCTCTTTCAGTTTAAAACTGCTGCCCTTTGTCCTTGCACTAGAGGCCTTTGTGAAAAATCTCTCTTTATCTGTTTTATAAGCCATCTTTAAGTACTGAAAGGCCACAATTGTCTCCTTGGAGTCTTTTCCAGGCTGAACAACTTCAATTCTCTCAGCCTTTCTTCACAGGAGAGGTGCTCCAGCCCTCTGATCATTATTTTCATGGCCCTCCTCTGAACCTGCTCTAACAGCTTCATGTTTTTCTTGTGCTGGGGACAGCAGAGCTGGATGCCATGCTCCAGGTGGGGTCTCACAAGAGCAGAGAAGAGGGGGAGAATTTACCTTCCTTGACCTGCTGGTCACGCTTCTTTTGATGCAGCACAGGATACAATTGCCTTTCTGGGCCACCAGCACAAATTGCTGGGTCATGTCCAATTTTTCATCCACCAGTATCCCCTCTGCACAGGGTTAGTCTCAATCCATTCATCTCCCAGTCTGAACTGATGCTGGGAATTGCCCTGAACCAGGTGCAGGACCTTGCACTTGGCCTTGCTGAACTTCAGGAGGTTCACACAGGCCCATTCCTCAAGCCTGTCAGGGTCCATCTGGATGGCGTCCCTTCTCTCAAGTGTATAAATTCAGCTTGGTTTCATCTGCAGACTTGCTGAGGGTGCACTCAATCCCACTATGTCATTGATGAAGTTATTAATAAATTGCTCCCAGTTTGGACCCTTGAGGGACATCACTCAGTACTGGTTTCCACTTGGACATTGAGCCATTGACTTTCTGGATGTGGCCATCCAGCCAATTCCTTATCCATCTAACAATCCATCCATCAAACCCCTATCTCTCCAATTTAGCAGCAAGAATGTTGTGGGGACTACTTCAACAGCCACTAGATTAGTCAGGCACAATATGATCTTGGTGAAGCCATGTTGGTGGTGTCTAATCACCTCCCTGTGTTCATATGATTCAACATAATTTCCAGGAGGATCTGCTCCATGATCTTACGAGGCACGGAGGCGAGGCTGACTGGTTGGTCATGGTTTTACAGTTGGGCTTGGAGATTCAGTTCTTTCTGTCCTGTGTATTGACCTGGGTTTAGTTATTTTAGTGTTAGTTTGGGGCTTTTTTCTTTTTTTCCCCCTCATAGAAAGAACTCACAGGAGTTCTCCAGTCCAACCTCCTGTCACAGCAGGTTCAACCGTGGGGTCAGACCAGGTTGCTCAAGGCTTTATCCCGTCAGAGCTTGAAACCCTTCAAGGTCTCTTTAGTCACGTTCCTTTCTGTATCTTAGATTAACCCAATTATCTTCAATGCAGACACACTGGTGCAAAATCTATGCAAAAACATTTAAATTTTGATTCCATATATACCTACTCATACATCCCACATTTGTGATACTACTCAAAATCTTCCTAAATCTGTTTGAAGTCTCAGGAACTCTACCTAACTACATACATTCTGATTTCACAAGGTGTTTTAGCAAGATTAAGATGGCAAAATGGAATGGAATAAAAATCAGCTTTTAGGACTGGTTCACAAAAGTACTGAGAACTTCTGCCTAGCAGAAAAAGGGTATCAAGTTAATTTTAAAGGCCTGGCTGCAGACTTTAATTCACCTGAAGTTATACAGAGCACTTTTGATAAAGTTGGGACTTGAAATACAATTTGTGATGTCCAGGCTAGTCTGCCAAAATTCTAACATCCATAATTTATTTCACCTCTCAAGCAATCCTGTTACACAGTTCCTAAGATAGTCACAAGAAGCAAAACTTACTTTATTTTTTCTCCTCTGAGTTTTATCCTAATAACTCTTTATAGCTATTTTTTGGTGCATTTAAATTAATGCAAAGTTCACTCTAACCTAGTGCTGTAGGATTAGGGCCTTAAGAGTCCTAACAACGCCTTTGTTTCTTTTCTGCATCTTGCTGGAGATAGAATAGTGCTCTTTGAAGTGCAGAGATTTTGCCTTATGTGTTTTGTGAAGTGTTTTACTCATTTACCACAGACTATAAATAATGAGAAGAAAAGGTCGTTATTTTGAGTAAGAAAAGTGTTTGTAAGAAAAAGAAAATATAGTGCTCCTTTTTGTTTCCTGTGGAACACAAAGCAGAGCCATGGTATCTCCTCACTTTTCAAAACACCACAAACAAAAACATCATAGAAAGAGAGGAGGAACAATGCACAGAAGAACCACCAGCAAAACAGAAGAAATGAGATGCACTCAGATTTCATTTCTGCCCTCAGAAAGAATTATCTACAAGGAAAGTAAAGGCAACATGCTGTCAGCCCTAGATATTTATTACAGCATCTGAAAAATGTGCCTTTTGTGACCGCTGTCTCCAGCTAATACACAAAGATTGGGCTGGTGGAGGTATAAATCACAACATAACCTAATTCTTTTGTTTCAGTCCTCACTGCATGATTATTTTGCAGGAGGATATATAACCTCAGCACACCCTGGGATGAAATGAGCAAAGGCTAGAGGAGCATTGGAAATTTTGTCTGACATTTGACGTACAGAACACACACAGTTGTTAAGAGGACACTGTGCCGTTCAAGTTTGACTGACGTATTACTAGGTCAAAATACAGGTACTGGATCCTGGCACGACATAAATTTATGTAGTGATTTGCCTCTTGCCATGTAAGCTCAGTTTGTAATGACCACTCCACTGGAAGAGGTATGGCCTTGGTGCAGCAGGTTGTCCCCAAGCATGTACCACAAGCCAAGCCACAGAGCTGATCAGCAACTGGTAACCAGCTTGCAGCTACTTGCATGGGGAAGGTTCAGTTTCCACTTCCTCCCTTTTCTTCCTGTCCTGCTCCCCAATGCTCCTGGCTGTGCACCCCTGCCACCAACCTTCCTCCAGCTGCAGAGCCCTGTTAAAAATTTTGCTGAATAAACTCAGATGAGAAGTCCAGCTGGGGTAGTTTTCTAGTAGATTAGCAACTTGTGTCAGGTTATGGAGGAATCTGACGAGAAGCAGAGCCAGAAAAAAGATGGCAATAGGAAGGTGCAGAAGGTAAGTAACCAGAGCATGTAGCTTTGGAAAGGTAGGAGGAGGGTAGGGGAAGCTTGGGAAGGGGATTGCACCCTTCTGCAGCTCCAGGTTCCTAAACTGACTTGTCCCATTTCATGGAACTGCACTGTTAAGATGTAGCATGCTACCATGCTATACACTTAGCATGGACTTAATTTTTCATGTCTAGAGCACCTAGATATACTGAGGGCAAAAAGATAAAAGGGAAGGCATAGAAGAAGATGACTACGCCACAATTTACAACAGCTGTAGAAAGGAAGAACTTGGCTAACTCATCTAACCAAATAATGATAACTACTAGCATTAGCTTTTACAGCACTAGCAGGCATTACACAAGGGAATCATCACCACTCCCCTGATATTAAATAAATAAATAAATCTCTCATTCCACAGGGAGAATCAGGGAGCAAAGACTAAAAATATTCAATTATTCAAATTATTATTATTTGTCGGTCCTTTTTTAGATAAGTCCCATTGTTTTCATACTATTTGTATTGACTTTCTGCGGATTTCTGTTGGCACACAGGAATGATTATCAACAGGAATGACTACCCTTTTCAGCAAATACAGCAGAAAGGAATTTCTCAATTCATAATTCACATGGGGAGCATGATTCAAGGAGCTACTGTATTTATCCAGCCAAGTAATAAAAATATATCATATTGCCTATGGGGCCATAAAAACCTGTTCGAGTACTGGAAACCTGGAGGAATACTTATAGCGATGAATGTGGGAGCAATTTATGGCCTGAAATAAGCTACTGAATTCATGAAGCAATTGACAACAAACAGCACAGTATTAGAACTGGAAATAATTCTAGCTATTTTTCCAATTGCTAACAGAACTATATTTGAACTACTCTATAGAGCTTATTTAGATTGTAAGAGTGAAAGAACCCACAACCTTGTACAAACTTCAGATATCTTCATCTTGGTCTTCCAAGGCTGAACCTTTATCCTTTTCTTATGGGAAGGAACACACCATCCCTCTCATTTCATATTATGATTGTTAAACTTTCTCAGGTCACAAATGGCTTATAAACAGGTCTTGTCTGTAATTGTGAGTGTGCGTGAACGTAGGTGAAAGTTCCTGCAAGTCAGTGAGATCATGTGGAGGCTGAGCTCAAATGTATGACCTCACAAAAGCACGTTCTTTGCTGAAAAACCATCACTCACTGTGACTTCTTCAGCTGGTTGAGTATAATCTGCACGGTCAGTGACTGAACACTAAGGGACTTTCCTTTCCTGACTTAACTGAAGGAATTACAGGTAAAATCTAAAATGGAAGCTAAAATGGAAAATCTAAAATGGAAGCTAGAAATCTTTCCTCTCAAAACCAGAAGATATTTCACAGTCTGTTAGTGCCCAAAACCACTGAGGCTGCACAGGTTTTGATATAGCCATTTTGATACAGCTGTTATCTAACTAGCTATCTAGTGAGAATAGCCACCTGACTGAAATATGAAATGTCCAAGGTTTTCTGAAATGGCTCATCCAAAACAAAAGCATGCAGAACCTGCCAATTGTGTATGGACAGCTAGACCACTAGAATGCTTTCTATTGACATTCTTTGAGTAAGGCAGGGGATTTAGCTAACACATTGTCTGACATTCCAAGAAATTGGAAATTTTTAGTGGCAATACTTGGCACTGGATTTCGGTAAATGTCATTTCAAAATTAAAACTCTAAAATTCATACTTGTCAAAGTCTTCAGGATTAAAGGTTTAGTAATAACACTTTAGTCCCCAGCTTGGCTGTAAACTGAGAATTAACGCTGTTCATGAGGAGGGAAGCTCTGTGCATGGCTAAATATATACGTATGGAAAAAATGAGAATATCATGGCAATGACCATGGTTTAAATTATAAAACCCTTAAGACAATGCATATGAGCTTAAACTTCTTCGTGTCACTTCTTAATAAGAACTTACACATATAAATATTCTATTTCAGTAGGGGGCGGGGGGAAAACCCAAAAATAAACTATGAAAACAAACTTCCAGACAGGAGACTATAAATACAAACATCTACAGAGCCTATTAGAAATTCACACAGCAATGATAGGTTGAGACCTTCAAGATTATCATCACAAAAATATGACAGAATCAGAAGGTTATCAGGAAATAATTGTCGGGCATTATCAGCTATAAACAACTCCTCACAGTCCTTTATCCTCTACTGAGTTAACATCTTGTCTAAAATCTAACTAATACTGCTGTACACAGGGTGGCATCATGACTTCAGAAACTGTAAGCAAGACTGCAGGTGGGGAACAACATCTCCAGCAGTCTCCCAGTAGGATGGAGGAAAGTATATAAAACCAAAATCTCTCCTTGCTGCTAATAATGTGGAACATATAATTTCTGTGGAAAGATAAAATCACACTGAGAAAAGATTTTAAATAGAAACAATGTGGAAGACGGATGACAACCCACACCCT